>NC_143250.1:147890000-149175000 GCF_984573655.1 Nuphar pumila | reverse complement strand
CCCTAAACCCTAAACCCTAAACCCTAAACCCTAAACCCTAAACCCTAAACCCTAAACCCTAAACCCTAAACCCTAAACCCTAAACCCTAAACCCTAAACCCTAAACCCTAAACCCTAAACCCTAAACCCTAAACCCTAAACCCTAAACCCTAAACCCTAAACCCTAAACCCTAAACCCTAAACCCTAAACCCTAAACCCTAAACCCTAAACCCTAAACCCTAAACCCTAAACCCTAAACCCTAAACCCTAAACCCTAAACCCTAAACCCTAAACCCTAAACCCTAAACCCTAAACCCTAAACCCTAAACCCTAAACCCTAAACCCTAAACCCTAAACCCTAAACCCTAAACCCTAAACCCTAAACCCTAAACCCTAAACCCTAAACCCTAAACCCTAAACCCTAAACCCTAAACCCTAAACCCTAAACCCTAAACCCTAAACCCTAAACCCTAAACCCTAAACCCTAAACCCTAAACCCTAAACCCTAAACCCTAAACCCTAAACCCTAAACCCTAAACCCTAAACCCTAAACCCTAAACCCTAAACCCTAAACCCTAAACCCTAAACCCTAAACCCTAAACCCTAAACCCTAAACCCTAAACCCTAAACCCTAAACCCTAAACCCTAAACCCTAAACCCTAAACCCTAAACCCTAAACCCTAAACCCTAAACCCTAAACCCTAAACCCTAAACCCTAAACCCTAAACCCTAAACCCTAAACCCTAAACCCTAAACCCTAAACCCTAAACCCTAAACCCTAAACCCTAAACCCTAAACCCTAAACCCTAAACCCTAAACCCTAAACCCTAAACCCTAAACCCTAAACCCTAAACCCTAAACCCTAAACCCTAAACCCTAAACCCTAAACCCTAAACCCTAAACCCTAAACCCTAAACCCTAAACCCTAAACCCTAAACCCTAAACCCTAAACCCTAAACCCTAAACCCTAAACCCTAAACCCTAAACCCTAAACCCTAAACCCTAAACCCTAAACCCTAAACCCTAAACCCTAAACCCTAAACCCTAAACCCTAAACCCTAAACCCTAAACCCTAAACCCTAAACCCTAAACCCTAAACCCTAAACCCTAAACCCTAAACCCTAAACCCTAAACCCTAAACCCTAAACCCTAAACCCTAAACCCTAAACCCTAAACCCTAAACCCTAAACCCTAAACCCTAAACCCTAAACCCTAAACCCTAAACCCTAAACCCTAAACCCTAAACCCTAAACCCTAAACCCTAAACCCTAAACCCTAAACCCTAAACCCTAAACCCTAAACCCTAAACCCTAAACCCTAAACCCTAAACCCTAAACCCTAAACCCTAAACCCTAAACCCTAAACCCTAAACCCTAAACCCTAAACCCTAAACCCTAAACCCTAAACCCTAAACCCTAAACCCTAAACCCTAAACCCTAAACCCTAAACCCTAAACCCTAAACCCTAAACCCTAAACCCTAAACCCTAAACCCTAAACCCTAAACCCTAAACCCTAAACCCTAAACCCTAAACCCTAAACCCTAAACCCTAAACCCTAAACCCTAAACCCTAAACCCTAAACCCTAAACCCTAAACCCTAAACCCTAAACCCTAAACCCTAAACCCTAAACCCTAAACCCTAAACCCTAAACCCTAAACCCTAAACCCTAAACCCTAAACCCTAAACCCTAAACCCTAAACCCTAAACCCTAAACCCTAAACCCTAAACCCTAAACCCTAAACCCTAAACCCTAAACCCTAAACCCTAAACCCTAAACCCTAAACCCTAAACCCTAAACCCTAAACCCTAAACCCTAAACCCTAAACCCTAAACCCTAAACCCTAAACCCTAAACCCTAAACCCTAAACCCTAAACCCTAAACCCTAAACCCTAAACCCTAAACCCTAAACCCTAAACCCTAAACCCTAAACCCTAAACCCTAAACCCTAAACCCTAAACCCTAAACCCTAAACCCTAAACCCTAAACCCTAAACCCTAAACCCTAAACCCTAAACCCTAAACCCTAAACCCTAAACCCTAAACCCTAAACCCTAAACCCTAAACCCTAAACCCTAAACCCTAAACCCTAAACCCTAAACCCTAAACCCTAAACCCTAAACCCTAAACCCTAAACCCTAAACCCTAAACCCTAAACCCTAAACCCTAAACCCTAAACCCTAAACCCTAAACCCTAAACCCTAAACCCTAAACCCTAAACCCTAAACCCTAAACCCTAAACCCTAAACCCTAAACCCTAAACCCTAAACCCTAAACCCTAAACCCTAAACCCTAAACCCTAAACCCTAAACCCTAAACCCTAAACCCTAAACCCTAAACCCTAAACCCTAAACCCTAAACCCTAAACCCTAAACCCTAAACCCTAAACCCTAAACCCTAAACCCTAAACCCTAAACCCTAAACCCTAAACCCTAAACCCTAAACCCTAAACCCTAAACCCTAAACCCTAAACCCTAAACCCTAAACCCTAAACCCTAAACCCTAAACCCTAAACCCTAAACCCTAAACCCTAAACCCTAAACCCTAAACCCTAAACCCTAAACCCTAAACCCTAAACCCTAAACCCTAAACCCTAAACCCTAAACCCTAAACCCTAAACCCTAAACCCTAAACCCTAAACCCTAAACCCTAAACCCTAAACCCTAAACCCTAAACCCTAAACCCTAAACCCTAAACCCTAAACCCTAAACCCTAAACCCTAAACCCTAAACCCTAAACCCTAAACCCTAAACCCTAAACCCTAAACCCTAAACCCTAAACCCTAAACCCTAAACCCTAAACCCTAAACCCTAAACCCTAAACCCTAAACCCTAAACCCTAAACCCTAAACCCTAAACCCTAAACCCTAAACCCTAAACCCTAAACCCTAAACCCTAAACCCTAAACCCTAAACCCTAAACCCTAAACCCTAAACCCTAAACCCTAAACCCTAAACCCTAAACCCTAAACCCTAAACCCTAAACCCTAAACCCTAAACCCTAAACCCTAAACCCTAAACCCTAAACCCTAAACCCTAAACCCTAAACCCTAAACCCTAAACCCTAAACCCTAAACCCTAAACCCTAAACCCTAAACCCTAAACCCTAAACCCTAAACCCTAAACCCTAAACCCTAAACCCTAAACCCTAAACCCTAAACCCTAAACCCTAAACCCTAAACCCTAAACCCTAAACCCTAAACCCTAAACCCTAAACCCTAAACCCTAAACCCTAAACCCTAAACCCTAAACCCTAAACCCTAAACCCTAAACCCTAAACCCTAAACCCTAAACCCTAAACCCTAAACCCTAAACCCTAAACCCTAAACCCTAAACCCTAAACCCTAAACCCTAAACCCTAAACCCTAAACCCTAAACCCTAAACCCTAAACCCTAAACCCTAAACCCTAAACCCTAAACCCTAAACCCTAAACCCTAAACCCTAAACCCTAAACCCTAAACCCTAAACCCTAAACCCTAAACCCTAAACCCTAAACCCTAAACCCTAAACCCTAAACCCTAAACCCTAAACCCTAAACCCTAAACCCTAAACCCTAAACCCTAAACCCTAAACCCTAAACCCTAAACCCTAAACCCTAAACCCTAAACCCTAAACCCTAAACCCTAAACCCTAAACCCTAAACCCTAAACCCTAAACCCTAAACCCTAAACCCTAAACCCTAAACCCTAAACCCTAAACCCTAAACCCTAAACCCTAAACCCTAAACCCTAAACCCTAAACCCTAAACCCTAAACCCTAAACCCTAAACCCTAAACCCTAAACCCTAAACCCTAAACCCTAAACCCTAAACCCTAAACCCTAAACCCTAAACCCTAAACCCTAAACCCTAAACCCTAAACCCTAAACCCTAAACCCTAAACCCTAAACCCTAAACCCTAAACCCTAAACCCTAAACCCTAAACCCTAAACCCTAAACCCTAAACCCTAAACCCTAAACCCTAAACCCTAAACCCTAAACCCTAAACCCTAAACCCTAAACCCTAAACCCTAAACCCTAAACCCTAAACCCTAAACCCTAAACCCTAAACCCTAAACCCTAAACCCTAAACCCTAAACCCTAAACCCTAAACCCTAAACCCTAAACCCTAAACCCTAAACCCTAAACCCTAAACCCTAAACCCTAAACCCTAAACCCTAAACCCTAAACCCTAAACCCTAAACCCTAAACCCTAAACCCTAAACCCTAAACCCTAAACCCTAAACCCTAAACCCTAAACCCTAAACCCTAAACCCTAAACCCTAAACCCTAAACCCTAAACCCTAAACCCTAAACCCTAAACCCTAAACCCTAAACCCTAAACCCTAAACCCTAAACCCTAAACCCTAAACCCTAAACCCTAAACCCTAAACCCTAAACCCTAAACCCTAAACCCTAAACCCTAAACCCTAAACCCTAAACCCTAAACCCTAAACCCTAAACCCTAAACCCTAAACCCTAAACCCTAAACCCTAAACCCTAAACCCTAAACCCTAAACCCTAAACCCTAAACCCTAAACCCTAAACCCTAAACCCTAAACCCTAAACCCTAAACCCTAAACCCTAAACCCTAAACCCTAAACCCTAAACCCTAAACCCTAAACCCTAAACCCTAAACCCTAAACCCTAAACCCTAAACCCTAAACCCTAAACCCTAAACCCTAAACCCTAAACCCTAAACCCTAAACCCTAAACCCTAAACCCTAAACCCTAAACCCTAAACCCTAAACCCTAAACCCTAAACCCTAAACCCTAAACCCTAAACCCTAAACCCTAAACCCTAAACCCTAAACCCTAAACCCTAAACCCTAAACCCTAAACCCTAAACCCTAAACCCTAAACCCTAAACCCTAAACCCTAAACCCTAAACCCTAAACCCTAAACCCTAAACCCTAAACCCTAAACCCTAAACCCTAAACCCTAAACCCTAAACCCTAAACCCTAAACCCTAAACCCTAAACCCTAAACCCTAAACCCTAAACCCTAAACCCTAAACCCTAAACCCTAAACCCTAAACCCTAAACCCTAAACCCTAAACCCTAAACCCTAAACCCTAAACCCTAAACCCTAAACCCTAAACCCTAAACCCTAAACCCTAAACCCTAAACCCTAAACCCTAAACCCTAAACCCTAAACCCTAAACCCTAAACCCTAAACCCTAAACCCTAAACCCTAAACCCTAAACCCTAAACCCTAAACCCTAAACCCTAAACCCTAAACCCTAAACCCTAAACCCTAAACCCTAAACCCTAAACCCTAAACCCTAAACCCTAAACCCTAAACCCTAAACCCTAAACCCTAAACCCTAAACCCTAAACCCTAAACCCTAAACCCTAAACCCTAAACCCTAAACCCTAAACCCTAAACCCTAAACCCTAAACCCTAAACCCTAAACCCTAAACCCTAAACCCTAAACCCTAAACCCTAAACCCTAAACCCTAAACCCTAAACCCTAAACCCTAAACCCTAAACCCTAAACCCTAAACCCTAAACCCTAAACCCTAAACCCTAAACCCTAAACCCTAAACCCTAAACCCTAAACCCTAAACCCTAAACCCTAAACCCTAAACCCTAAACCCTAAACCCTAAACCCTAAACCCTAAACCCTAAACCCTAAACCCTAAACCCTAAACCCTAAACCCTAAACCCTAAACCCTAAACCCTAAACCCTAAACCCTAAACCCTAAACCCTAAACCCTAAACCCTAAACCCTAAACCCTAAACCCTAAACCCTAAACCCTAAACCCTAAACCCTAAACCCTAAACCCTAAACCCTAAACCCTAAACCCTAAACCCTAAACCCTAAACCCTAAACCCTAAACCCTAAACCCTAAACCCTAAACCCTAAACCCTAAACCCTAAACCCTAAACCCTAAACCCTAAACCCTAAACCCTAAACCCTAAACCCTAAACCCTAAACCCTAAACCCTAAACCCTAAACCCTAAACCCTAAACCCTAAACCCTAAACCCTAAACCCTAAACCCTAAACCCTAAACCCTAAACCCTAAACCCTAAACCCTAAACCCTAAACCCTAAACCCTAAACCCTAAACCCTAAACCCTAAACCCTAAACCCTAAACCCTAAACCCTAAACCCTAAACCCTAAACCCTAAACCCTAAACCCTAAACCCTAAACCCTAAACCCTAAACCCTAAACCCTAAACCCTAAACCCTAAACCCTAAACCCTAAACCCTAAACCCTAAACCCTAAACCCTAAACCCTAAACCCTAAACCCTAAACCCTAAACCCTAAACCCTAAACCCTAAACCCTAAACCCTAAACCCTAAACCCTAAACCCTAAACCCTAAACCCTAAACCCTAAACCCTAAACCCTAAACCCTAAACCCTAAACCCTAAACCCTAAACCCTAAACCCTAAACCCTAAACCCTAAACCCTAAACCCTAAACCCTAAACCCTAAACCCTAAACCCTAAACCCTAAACCCTAAACCCTAAACCCTAAACCCTAAACCCTAAACCCTAAACCCTAAACCCTAAACCCTAAACCCTAAACCCTAAACCCTAAACCCTAAACCCTAAACCCTAAACCCTAAACCCTAAACCCTAAACCCTAAACCCTAAACCCTAAACCCTAAACCCTAAACCCTAAACCCTAAACCCTAAACCCTAAACCCTAAACCCTAAACCCTAAACCCTAAACCCTAAACCCTAAACCCTAAACCCTAAACCCTAAACCCTAAACCCTAAACCCTAAACCCTAAACCCTAAACCCTAAACCCTAAACCCTAAACCCTAAACCCTAAACCCTAAACCCTAAACCCTAAACCCTAAACCCTAAACCCTAAACCCTAAACCCTAAACCCTAAACCCTAAACCCTAAACCCTAAACCCTAAACCCTAAACCCTAAACCCTAAACCCTAAACCCTAAACCCTAAACCCTAAACCCTAAACCCTAAACCCTAAACCCTAAACCCTAAACCCTAAACCCTAAACCCTAAACCCTAAACCCTAAACCCTAAACCCTAAACCCTAAACCCTAAACCCTAAACCCTAAACCCTAAACCCTAAACCCTAAACCCTAAACCCTAAACCCTAAACCCTAAACCCTAAACCCTAAACCCTAAACCCTAAACCCTAAACCCTAAACCCTAAACCCTAAACCCTAAACCCTAAACCCTAAACCCTAAACCCTAAACCCTAAACCCTAAACCCTAAACCCTAAACCCTAAACCCTAAACCCTAAACCCTAAACCCTAAACCCTAAACCCTAAACCCTAAACCCTAAACCCTAAACCCTAAACCCTAAACCCTAAACCCTAAACCCTAAACCCTAAACCCTAAACCCTAAACCCTAAACCCTAAACCCTAAACCCTAAACCCTAAACCCTAAACCCTAAACCCTAAACCCTAAACCCTAAACCCTAAACCCTAAACCCTAAACCCTAAACCCTAAACCCTAAACCCTAAACCCTAAACCCTAAACCCTAAACCCTAAACCCTAAACCCTAAACCCTAAACCCTAAACCCTAAACCCTAAACCCTAAACCCTAAACCCTAAACCCTAAACCCTAAACCCTAAACCCTAAACCCTAAACCCTAAACCCTAAACCCTAAACCCTAAACCCTAAACCCTAAACCCTAAACCCTAAACCCTAAACCCTAAACCCTAAACCCTAAACCCTAAACCCTAAACCCTAAACCCTAAACCCTAAACCCTAAACCCTAAACCCTAAACCCTAAACCCTAAACCCTAAACCCTAAACCCTAAACCCTAAACCCTAAACCCTAAACCCTAAACCCTAAACCCTAAACCCTAAACCCTAAACCCTAAACCCTAAACCCTAAACCCTAAACCCTAAACCCTAAACCCTAAACCCTAAACCCTAAACCCTAAACCCTAAACCCTAAACCCTAAACCCTAAACCCTAAACCCTAAACCCTAAACCCTAAACCCTAAACCCTAAACCCTAAACCCTAAACCCTAAACCCTAAACCCTAAACCCTAAACCCTAAACCCTAAACCCTAAACCCTAAACCCTAAACCCTAAACCCTAAACCCTAAACCCTAAACCCTAAACCCTAAACCCTAAACCCTAAACCCTAAACCCTAAACCCTAAACCCTAAACCCTAAACCCTAAACCCTAAACCCTAAACCCTAAACCCTAAACCCTAAACCCTAAACCCTAAACCCTAAACCCTAAACCCTAAACCCTAAACCCTAAACCCTAAACCCTAAACCCTAAACCCTAAACCCTAAACCCTAAACCCTAAACCCTAAACCCTAAACCCTAAACCCTAAACCCTAAACCCTAAACCCTAAACCCTAAACCCTAAACCCTAAACCCTAAACCCTAAACCCTAAACCCTAAACCCTAAACCCTAAACCCTAAACCCTAAACCCTAAACCCTAAACCCTAAACCCTAAACCCTAAACCCTAAACCCTAAACCCTAAACCCTAAACCCTAAACCCTAAACCCTAAACCCTAAACCCTAAACCCTAAACCCTAAACCCTAAACCCTAAACCCTAAACCCTAAACCCTAAACCCTAAACCCTAAACCCTAAACCCTAAACCCTAAACCCTAAACCCTAAACCCTAAACCCTAAACCCTAAACCCTAAACCCTAAACCCTAAACCCTAAACCCTAAACCCTAAACCCTAAACCCTAAACCCTAAACCCTAAACCCTAAACCCTAAACCCTAAACCCTAAACCCTAAACCCTAAACCCTAAACCCTAAACCCTAAACCCTAAACCCTAAACCCTAAACCCTAAACCCTAAACCCTAAACCCTAAACCCTAAACCCTAAACCCTAAACCCTAAACCCTAAACCCTAAACCCTAAACCCTAAACCCTAAACCCTAAACCCTAAACCCTAAACCCTAAACCCTAAACCCTAAACCCTAAACCCTAAACCCTAAACCCTAAACCCTAAACCCTAAACCCTAAACCCTAAACCCTAAACCCTAAACCCTAAACCCTAAACCCTAAACCCTAAACCCTAAACCCTAAACCCTAAACCCTAAACCCTAAACCCTAAACCCTAAACCCTAAACCCTAAACCCTAAACCCTAAACCCTAAACCCTAAACCCTAAACCCTAAACCCTAAACCCTAAACCCTAAACCCTAAACCCTAAACCCTAAACCCTAAACCCTAAACCCTAAACCCTAAACCCTAAACCCTAAACCCTAAACCCTAAACCCTAAACCCTAAACCCTAAACCCTAAACCCTAAACCCTAAACCCTAAACCCTAAACCCTAAACCCTAAACCCTAAACCCTAAACCCTAAACCCTAAACCCTAAACCCTAAACCCTAAACCCTAAACCCTAAACCCTAAACCCTAAACCCTAAACCCTAAACCCTAAACCCTAAACCCTAAACCCTAAACCCTAAACCCTAAACCCTAAACCCTAAACCCTAAACCCTAAACCCTAAACCCTAAACCCTAAACCCTAAACCCTAAACCCTAAACCCTAAACCCTAAACCCTAAACCCTAAACCCTAAACCCTAAACCCTAAACCCTAAACCCTAAACCCTAAACCCTAAACCCTAAACCCTAAACCCTAAACCCTAAACCCTAAACCCTAAACCCTAAACCCTAAACCCTAAACCCTAAACCCTAAACCCTAAACCCTAAACCCTAAACCCTAAACCCTAAACCCTAAACCCTAAACCCTAAACCCTAAACCCTAAACCCTAAACCCTAAACCCTAAACCCTAAACCCTAAACCCTAAACCCTAAACCCTAAACCCTAAACCCTAAACCCTAAACCCTAAACCCTAAACCCTAAACCCTAAACCCTAAACCCTAAACCCTAAACCCTAAACCCTAAACCCTAAACCCTAAACCCTAAACCCTAAACCCTAAACCCTAAACCCTAAACCCTAAACCCTAAACCCTAAACCCTAAACCCTAAACCCTAAACCCTAAACCCTAAACCCTAAACCCTAAACCCTAAACCCTAAACCCTAAACCCTAAACCCTAAACCCTAAACCCTAAACCCTAAACCCTAAACCCTAAACCCTAAACCCTAAACCCTAAACCCTAAACCCTAAACCCTAAACCCTAAACCCTAAACCCTAAACCCTAAACCCTAAACCCTAAACCCTAAACCCTAAAACCCTAAAACCTAAAGCCTAAACCCTAAACCCTAAACCCTAAACCCTAAAACCCTAAAACCCTAAACCCTAAAACCTAAACCCTAAAACCCTAAAACCCTAAACCCTAAAACCTAAACCCTAAACCCTAAACCCTAAACCCTAAAACCCTAAACCCTAAACCCTAAACCTTAAAACCCTAAACCTTAAAACCCTAAACCCTAAACCCTAAACCCTAAACCCTAAACCCTAAACCCTAAACCCTAAAAACCCTAAAAACCCTAAAAACCCTAAAAACCCTAAACCCTAAAAACCCTAAACCCTAAAAACCCTAAAAACCGGAAACCCTAAACCCTAAAAACCCTAAACCCTAAACCCTAAAAACCGTAAACCCTAAACCCTAAACCCTAAACCCTAAAAACCCTAAAAACCCTAAAAACCGTAAACCCTAAACCCTAAAAACCCTAAACCCTAAACCCTAAACCCAAAACCCTAAACCCTAAACCCTAAACCCTAAAAACCCTAAACCCTAAACCCTAAAAACCCTAAACCCTAAAAACCCTAAACCCTAAACAAAATATGAAGGGTATTTGCTGAAGAATTGATATATGCATATTTTGTTGCTGAAATCTTTAGGATTTGCGACCATTTTGATCATATACTATGTAACATGAGTGCTACTAGTCCCCCTATACTGGTGTCATACCCGTGTTAGTACTAGTTACTTTCAGACTTAACTCGACCCATTTTATCCATTTTATGATTCAATCAGCGTGTAGTCTACGCTCAACATCAAAATTGTCTAACTGTTAATTTTATATTGTTGATCATTATATGTTAGTTAACTATATACCTTTGTCATGCTTTAAGTTTTAGTTCCTAATTGACAGTCTATGACTATGACTTCCATATCTAAATTATTTTGTAAAATTTAGCAATTTTTGATAGACACACATACTCTACTTATGAAGGAGTGATGAGAGGTATTAGGGAATAAAAAATTAGTTGCATCGTAACCTTGAAATATCGATAATATCACAAAATTTTTGAAGGATCGGCAAAATCTGCGACTATGATTTCATTAAACAAAGAAATTAGGAAAGCTACTTGCATGGGATTTTATGAGAGAGAGAGAGAGAGAGAGAGAGAGAGAGAGAGAGAGAGACCTACTTACATGGGATCCTATGGGAGAGAGAAATTATGAAAGCTACTTAACTAGGGATTATGAGAGAGATGGGATCCTATGGAAGAGAGAACTTAGGAAAGCTACTTAAATAGGGACCTATGAGAGAGAGATACCTATTTACATGGGATCCTATGGGAGAGAGAAATTAGTAGAAGAAGAAGGGTTCAGAGTCGGAGGAAACAAGAAAGAGTTGAATAGAACAGAGTTTTCAATAGTCTTCCTCGCAAGAGAACAAAAATAAGATGAGGATGAAGGATGGAGGCGGCGATGGATTTGAGGAGGATGCCTCCAAATCAATCGTAGGCCGTGCACTCCTCCCCCAGCACTCTCACGACCTCCTCTCCCATGATGATCATCCGCTTCAGGTGAATTCTCTTTTTGGCATTTTTTTTTCTTTGGATTTTGTCTTCTCGTGCTCTTTTGGGCCTCTTTTGTCCTGAGTATCGTGTTATTTTTACTTTTTCCTTTCATATTGTTATGTTCGATCTTTTGTTCTCTCACACCATGTTTTTTTTTTATGTTATTTGATTTGCTTCTGATTATCTGAAAGAAAAAATGTGCTTGATTGTGATCCATGTTACTATGTTTATTGCTTGGGGACGCATTGGGACCTTTGGATATTTTTGATGGACGAAACTCTCTCTGTTTTTTTGTGTAATGTTGCTCCTTATTTTTCTCCTTTTAGAACACCTCATGATCTTGAGTGTATGAACTTGAAAATAAAGGTCTTTTCTCTGTGTTTCACTATGTGCAATTCTTTTAGATTCTTTTTGGCATAAGTCTCTGCATTTTATTACAATTTCATGCATCAGTTTGATCTTCATGAACTTTACCTGTATTTTGTACATTATTGATTTACCTTTTTTTGCCATAGATTTGTTGGAAAGAACTAGGATTTTTACTTTTCTCCCCCTTTTCAGCCTATTTTGTTTTTTATCTTTTGATATGCCCTCTTATAATCATTTACCTTTTGTAAACTTGCCATGACTTACAAGAAAATATGTTACAAAGTGAAGAAATCATACGAAGGTTTGATTTCAATTGGATAAATATAAAATTTGTCTAAAGATATGGCCCTCAGCCGTCAGCCCCCTAAGGGTGATGTATATACTTTAGTATATCAATGAACTTGCCATAACCTATGAGAAAATATGTTACCAAGTGAAGAAATCATACGAAGGTTTGATTTCAGTTGGATAAATATGAAATTTGTCTAAAGATATGGCCCTCACCCCCTAAGCCCTAAAGCCCTATGGCCCTATAGTCCTAAGCCCTAAAGCCCAAAACCCCAAAACCCCAAAATCCCAAAACCCCAAAACCCTAAGCCCTAAGCCCTAAAACCCTAAGAACTGAAGTTGTCTTCTTGCTTCAAGATTCCTTGGTATATTCTCAGCAGAATCTTTTACAGTAAGAAGTGCAATCATTTTACCTGCTTTTTGTGGTAAAAAGAAAAATATCATTACCACAACTGGCCCATAATTCCATAAACATTCTTCAACTACACAGTAGATTGAAAAACAATTTGATAGTATAGAGAAGAGTCATACAACATCAGCTACTTTTACAATAAGAAGTGCAATCGTTTTACCTGCTCTTTCTGTAAAAAAGAAAACACCATCATTACCAAAATTGGCCCATAAACATTCGTCAACTACACAGTAGACTGAAAAACAATTGGATAGTATAGAGAAGAGTCATTCAATTTCAGGATTAGTAGGCCAACAGAGTTGAGAAAAGAGGCGCCATCACAATCAACCAAAGAATATGGCCAAATTTTGGGGTGAAAGAAATAAAGCGCTCTTGGAAAAGAGTGCCGGAATTCAGCATAGTTTATTTGATAGGAATCATGCCTTATAACTGTGTATTAAGTCATTAATGGCTCAAATGATAATTTTTAAAAAAATGCATGCAAAGAACAATGGCCTCAAGAAATAGAATACATCAAAATTTGCTGCCCCCAGGAGCCCAAGGAGCTATTCATCAAGCAAAAGAACTGGAAACTGACTTACAAACTCAAATTATAGGCAGAAATTCACTTAGAAAGGACCCCACTAGATTCCCCCATGCTTATGAAGAATGGATCCATCCAACCATGTCCATGCTTGTAAACAACAAATGTAATTTCCAGAAGTGTATTTAGTAACAAAATTAACAAAGCATATCACGGTCTTCTATAGCAGAAAGAGAGCCATTCATCATTGTCTTCCTCATCAGATTTGGTAATCTTTCACCATGAACATCAATAAACTTCCTCATAATTTAATGAAGCAACATAATGTGCGTTCTTCATATTCTGCACGTACATGCAAAAAACTACACTGTGACTAACAGTAACATTGGACACCAGAAAATGAGCTGACCTACTAGGCATCTACATATCGGACCATGTTTATTAGTCATATATTAGTCAGTTTATTCCAATCTGACCATATTCAGGAGGCTCAACCCAGTTGGATCAAGGCGGCTAAATAGCAGGACTACATTGTCGAGTAGGCTGATCAAATCACAACATAGTTATAAACAGCTTGGTCAAATTCCAAAGTACCAACTCAAGTTGGTCACATGGACCAGGTAGTCAGGATTCATAATATTTTGGAATCAGTTAGCTGTCTAAGAACAGCCAACAAGATATCCAATCCTCATAAAGCTTATGCTGACGAAAAACAATTTCACTTTCCACTTGTGCATCCTGGTAATGTCAATGCAGGTAAAAAGAAAGGGGATTTCTGAAAAGAAAGAAAGAAAGAAAAGAAAACGGAAGAGCAATATAACTTATATGCTAACCTCATATGGTTTTACTTATAGTTCAATGGACCTAATGTTTATTTTATTCGATTACCAACAATAAGAAATAAGTAAATAAGAATCCTAACTTGAACCAAGATACTTATTAAATTATTACCACCAATGTTTAAAACTGATGAAATGACAATGATGATGACATGGACAATGAAAGAAGAAATATCTTAGGAACTCCCTAACCACAAAATCAAAGAAAAATGAACTATTCACCTATGCTTATGAAATTAGGAATTAATATACTCCACAAAACATGCAGCTCATTGAACACTGTTATTCCTGATCAACATCCACCAAACCTTCCATGACACCATCTCATGGCCCAAAATAGATGAATCATGTCACACTTCTAAAGTGTGGTTTTTGCATACCTCATTTATGTACATTCGATTGCTTTATCTGCAATTGCACCTACTCCTTGATGCCTATCTGCTTCAACTAGTGCTCATGATTTGCATGTTTGTTCTACCCAGCCCCAAAGAATCACCGACCATGCTCTCTTTCACCATCGATCACTATTGAAACTCTATATCATCTCGCCCTTCTCTCCCTTGTATCATTTTCTGCATGTTTTTTTTTCTTGCAAATCTTCATCTTGACATAAGATCCTGCAATTTTCACTCCTCAAAAAGCCTCAAATACTTCTTTATGGTTTGAACAAAATGGCCCTGCCCCTTTGACCTTGGTTTTACCAAGGTCAAAAACCCTAAAAACAATAGGTTTGGGTTGGGTATGGGTTGGACCCAATCCGGATCGGTGCAGGACCCAACCCAGGGCGTACCCGCACTGAGTTCAATACCAGTACCCATGTCGACATGGGTACAGCACCCCCTATGATGTCTGTGTGACATAGAAGAGAAGGGAAAATTACATTTGATGATTTGGAATGTGATGAATCTTTGGCTCTGATGCCATAGTAATGGTTGTAGATGCAAGAGGGAAGAGAAAACTCTAGCCCCAAAATGTTTCTTAGGAGGCTGCACACCTCTCTTATTAATAGGTAGTGGGTGAATTTTGGATCTCATTAGATCCAATAACCTGTACTCATGAAGTACTAGTACCAATACTAGTGTTGACATAGTTCGACGCAGATACGACACCCTTCTGAATGTACCTGTCTTGCATACCTTTCAATTAATTGTATTGGACCTTTTCATGTAAATCTACAACATATTTTTGCTAAGATAATTTTATTTCTTGTTTCATTCTATCAAATTTCTTCTCTGAAATCCTTTGCATAAAACCTTCTATGCAAGTGTTCTTTTATTTATTTATGGAAACAAAATTTTCTATGATGATGATGTCATCCACATACATGAGTGTAATTAGAACATCTTTGGTTTCTTTGATGGATGAACAATGTGTTAAAATGTAACATATATATATAATATTATACTATATTATTATTATTATATATATATATATTTTATTTTTATTACTTTTCTTTTATTTTGTTTTATTATCTAGTTCGGTTTGAACTAGATGTTATAAACTAGTCAAGTCCCAACTAGGACTTGACTAGATTATAGTCGTTGGACCTAGTCCAACGGCTATAATTAGTCATTGGACTAGGTCCAACGACTCTTAAGAAGAGCTCTAAATGAGCTCTCCTTCATCTCTCTCCCATTTTGTATAAATAGGGGTAATCCCCTCTCCTTTGCAATTCAATGTTTCTTATGCATTTCTTGGGAGAAATAAAATATTATTATTTTTAGTGTGTTCTTCCATTTGTACCCTTTTATGGGTTATGCTTGTAGTGTCTCCAATAGACACCCTTTGTGAGTTTTTTGTACTTTTGTAGAAGACCACCATTTCATTACATTGGTATCAAAGCAAGGTTGATTATAGATCTTGGATAATTTTCACCTCGTTTTCCATGCTTGCTTTGCAAAGAGTAATTCGTTATTTTGTTCGTGGTTCAAGTGATACTCTTTGAAGAAGGAAAGCGCTTGGAGGAAGATTGGCTACGAAAATTTGTGTTTGTGCTTATTCTCCTCCTTTCTTATCTCTTTTTTTTCTTTTTCTTCTCTCACCTATCTTTTCTTTTCTTTTCACCCTTGTAAAAGATGGATAACAATGATAAGATCACCATCATGCCCATGAAATTAAATGACACCAATTATGTAATGTTGGCTTCGATCATGAAGCACCATATTTGAAGAAAAGGGTTGTCGGGTATAGTGGATGATTTTGATTCAGAACCTAAACTAGTTCTCACAAAAATTAAAGATGACAAAGAAGTTCCTCTCACGGAAGGAGAGAAGAATAAGGCCTTGGTCACTTATGAGAAAAAATGAAAAGAGTGGAGGATAGGGCACGCAAAAATTATGTCATGGCTAATTAATTGCGTGGACATTAAAAAATGCTCTAGCCTTACCAAATTTGAGCTTGTCGATAAAGCTTGGGAATACCTTAAAAATATGTATTCCCTTAAAGATATTGCACATGTGTGCACTTTACAAGACAAAGTTCGGACGGTGACTAAAAAAGACAAAACTATTAGAGAATACTATAATGAGTTATCCGAACTTTGGGAAGAATTGACTATTCTTGAGCCCAAATGACATTGTGCTGAAGATATTGAGCTTCGCCAACAACAACTCGATATGGAACATTTTTATTAGTTTGCAAATGGTTTAAGACCGGAATTTGAGTCAACCAAATCAACTCTTTTACATCGTGGAAAGGTTCCTTCTATTGTTGATACTATAAAGGAACTTACTATGGAGGAAAATAGACTTAGAAAAAATACTCTAAAATCTGAAGATGATTCCGTTCTAGCTGTGTCTAGACCGGGAATGTAACAACCCCAAAATCCAGGACTTATAACTTTTTACGACAAATTCGAAAGCTTCGAAATCAGTCATTTTTTTCAGAGTTTTAAAAGTAGTTCAGCGGAAATGGTGTTTGAAGTAGCTAGTCAATGGACTTTGGGCGCATTACAACGCAACTTTCTTTCGCAACAGATTTGAAACTCCGTACATTTAATAAACCAAATAGATTCTGAGATGCACTTTTTAATAATTTAAGACTTGTACAAAGGAAGAGTTTTTAAGAAAGCCTTTATGCAAATTTACCAAACTGTCTTCAGAAGCGAAACGTCAGGGAAAGAGTCTCATCTTGATTTCATCACGCCATCGTGCCATCGTAGTCCGTACTGACCCAATCATCACCTGTGCTCATAAAATGGGTTAGTTTCACGAAAAACTGGTAGGTGCACAAGTGAGACAATATGAATCTGAAATAAGCAATCAACCAACACAAGGTAAGCAATTCACCCATCATAAGATATAAGCAATTTTACGACAACAATTATATTAATCACAAAATGTAAGCAATTACATAATAAGCAATTCCATCAATCACAAGGTATATGCACTGTGTAAATTACAAACTATAAGCAATTGCACAACAAACAATTACATTAGTCATAAGATGTGAACAATTCGTAAATTATGAGCTGCAAACAATTGCACAACAAATAGTTCTATTAATCATAAGAGACTCGAGCCAACAAGTGGTGTGAACATGATATTTATTGTTTCGATATTAGCTGGCCTTGCGAGCATGCACAAGGCACGACTGTGATCACTGAATTTTTTTTTCTCTTTTCCTTTTTTTTTCTTTCTCTTTCCTTTCTGCCTCTTTTTTCTTTTTGAAGGAGATAAAAGAAAGAAAAAAGAGAGAAGAGAAAGAAAGAAAGAAAGAAGAGAGGAACTCTTTTGCAAGGTCTCACTTGACCTTTATTTGAAAAGATTTTGAAATTACTCGTCTCCATTTTTGAAATTTTGAGGGAAAAATGGAGAGACGAGATTCGCTCGTCGGTATGAGGTTCAACTGTTCCTGACGCCTTTACCAGAGGTAATTGAACCAAGGATCGAACTTATGCCTTTGGCTTTGCGTAAATAATGTCTAAGAAATTATTCTAAGTCTAAAAATACACAAAGAATCATGCTTGTGTAATGCGAATGCAAAGATGTATGCTTTTGAGAAAAATAATTTTAGAACTTTTGGGATTATCCAAGTGATTTTAAAATAAGTTTGAAAATATTTTGAAGAAATGGTTTTTGAAAATTGATTTGGGAAAGTTAGATTTTGAATCTAACTTAGAACTTGAAATAAATCTGGAAGAAGAGACTTGAAGTTCTAAGTCTTGAAATAATCAGTGATTTGAAAATAGATCTTGAATTGAAGAATGAAGAGAAAAAAAGAGAATTGGAACTAAGATAGAATTTGAAGTAAAAATTAAATTTCAAAGTCGAAATGAACTTTAAATTTGAATTTGATTCTCAAAAATCGATTTTGAAAAGAAATTTTGATCTTGAGCTTAAATTCAGAACCTGAAACAGGAATTGAATTTGGAAATTGAATTTAGACTTTGGGAAATAGATTTGAAAATGAATTTTGAAGATAGAGTTGGAATTTGAATTTGGAATTGAAAACCAAGGTGAGATTTTGGAAATGGAATTGGATTTGAGAAATCCAGATGGAATTTAAAAATAAAATTGAATTTGAGAACTCCAGATGGAATTTTGAAGATGGAATTGGATTTAAGAAATCCAGATGAAAATTTAGAAATGAGATCGGATTTGAGAAATCCAGATGGGATTTTAAAAATAGAATTGAATCTGGAATTGGATTTGAGAAATCCAGATTGAATTCGAAAGATGGAATTCGAAAATGGATTTTGGATTCAAGAATCCAGATGAAAATCGAAAATGGAATTGAATCTGGAATTGGAATCAAGTTGGAAAATGGAATTGGATTTTGGATACCCAGATGGGATTTGAATTTTGGAGTTGGAAAAATCCTAATTTGACTTGAAAATGGAAGTAGATTTGAGATTGATCTTGAATTTAGAAAAAAAAATCGACTTTAGAACTAATATCAGAACTTTGATTCTTAATTTCAAAGTGAAGTGAATCTTGAAGATCAAAACTCAGAAGATTTCAGAAAGAACTTGGAGATTTGGGAATTTTGAAGTGAAGAATAGAGAACAAAACTTGATTTTCAAAATTAGGAGATGAACTTGGAATTTCAAAGTTGATTTGAATGTTGAAATTTGATCTGGAATATTGAATTGATTTTGAAATTGAATCTTTGAATTGGGAATGAATTTGGAATTTCAAGGTTAATTGAACTTTGAAATTTGATTTGAGTTGGAAATTGAATTTTGAATTTAGAGATGAACTTGAAATTTCAAAGTTGGATTGAACTATGAAATTGGAATATTGAATTTTGAATTTTGAAATAAGATAGAATTGAGAATTGGAAGATGAATTTGAATTTATAAATAAGGCTTCAAGATTGATTTGAGAAATGAGAAAAATATCTGGAAATTTATCTCAAAATCACTTGGATTTTTGAAATACTATGAAAAAGAATGCAATTCTATCCTAAATGATGAATGCTTTGAAAAGAGTTTGAAAATTTATTTTGAAAATCATATTTCGTTCTTTAGGAGAATTGAAATAAGATTGAAGATATAATACATTCATAACTATGGTCACAAATGTATTATAAAATAATCTGTATTTAAATTCAGATAAAGAATAAAATAAATTTTGGTGCCTTTATAGAGTTTGAAATGAAATTAACTTTCAATATATCTTGACTATGACCATGAATATATATTTTAAGTTAATTTACAAGTCAAACTTTGATAAAGGAAGTTTTTTTTAGAAAATATGATGATTTTTAAAAAAGATCCAAGTGTGGATCCAATGTTATCTCCTAAAAGATAAAAATCATAAGTATTGTTCACATTTTGACTATGGCCATAAATGCAAATCATTTACTTAGGATTAATTACCTTTTATTAGAATTGTGTATGTGTCATTCGTGTCTCATCATTGTGGATTTTTGAAAATAAAAGAAAAAAATGATATGAAACAAGTTATTCATGATATTTACATGCTTATAGATTCCATTCTAATACTGGAAATATAAAATTTTCATTAATACCTAACTATTACAATCTTTGAAATTGGAACTGAAAATGTGAAAAACTCCCTGATATAGGAAGGAAATCAATCTATGTCACATGGGTGCGGGTGCGGGTGCGACACGGGTGCGGCGCAATTCCAAAAAATTTGGACACGGGGACTCGGCTATATATATATATTAAAAAATATATATTATAAATATATATATTTTAAATATTATAATTATATATATATAACAATAAATTAACACATAAAGATTGTAAATTTTAAAGAAAAAAAAGCAATTCTTAACAACACAAACTTACCAAAATATAACACATAAAGAAGCTTGTGAGTGTGATAAACAACAAAACTTATCATAAATCTGCCTCATCGTCTGAATTAGAAGGAAGAACAGGATCGAGGTAGTCCATGTTGAGAGTATGTAAATTATGTTCTCCCTTCAAGTCAAAATCTTCTGGATTTACATCCCAATTCTTGGATGGTCCACAACTGCATCAAAAAATCACTATATTAGTATCTAACTTAAAAGTTAAAACTTTGAATACAAATATGAAATATTTAAATACAAAGTTTGAATACAAAGAAAAAAAAGTACCTATACTCTTCTTTGATCCGGCGAGAAATTAATCGTAGATTTGAGTGAACATATACCAAATCCTCTGCTCTTTTACTGGTGAGTTTGTTTCTTTTAATGTTGTGAATTTGAGCATATGTACTCCAATTTCTTTCACAACAAGATGATGTAGCAGGTTGGGATAACAACTTCATTGCAAGACGTTGCAGATTTGGTGTCTCTGATCCATATGTTGCCCACCAATTAAGGGGATCTTCCTCGTCCCTTGCCACAAGTGCTGCTAAAGAATCAAATCTTCTAGTAGAAAAGTTGCCAAACTCACTATTTACAACCTTAAACATGTGAGGATCATTAAAAACTCTTCCCAAATATATCATTCTATTTCTTGATATCTCAGGATCTTCATTTGGAGAAACACGACCAACACCTGCTGTCAACCATTTTTTTGCATAGTATTTTGGATTGAGAGAGTGTGCCATGCAATGCAAAGGTGTATTGCTTTTATCCCATCTTCTCACTAAAACTGAATGTACATGATTGTAAAATTCTGAATCATCAAGTGCAATATCTTTCTTCTCATGTTTAAAAATGATACTTTGAACTTTTTCAATCATATTGTCCCACATTTCATAAATTCTATGAAGCATGGGTACATCTCTGTCAACTTCTCTCAGCATTTCCCAA
Organism: Nuphar pumila; assembly: GCF_984573655.1. NCBI lineage: Eukaryota > Viridiplantae > Streptophyta > Magnoliopsida > Nymphaeales > Nymphaeaceae > Nuphar > Nuphar pumila. The sequence goes on along the minus strand of NC_143250.1, from coordinate 149,153,765 downwards.
ATAGGCTCTGTAAATTCAACAAAATATGTAATTTTATCCCACCAAAAATCATCACAGATGCATTTTTTGATAGCTTGAGCCTTGACATCATCTTCAGTACGATAAAAATCCCAATCTTGATCAGCCACCATCATCATCAATGCATTCTTGAGTTGCTTAATTCTTTTTATCATAACAATTAGAGAAGCAAAACGAGTTTCAGCAACTTGAGATCAGAATGCCTATTAAATATAGAAAGGGCATGATGATGGTTTACAACAAAATTTCTAATATTTCGAACATCATGCTCTATTTCCTCAATCCATAAGCACATTTCATGTGCATGTGCATCATCTTTTGATGGATTGCATATACTCTTAAGTGCCAAATTTAAACTGTGTGCTGCACAAGGAGTCCAAAAAATATGTGAATATGTATCTTCACTTGCCAAATTCATTCCTGCACGACTGCAAACTGGAGCATTGTCAGTAATGATTTGCACCACACTTTCTTCACCCACTTCTTTTATCACTTCAACAAATAATCTCTTTAAATATTCAGCATCTTTATACTCTCCAGATGCATCAACAGTCTTCAAAAAGATTGACCCATTTAGTGAGTAAGCAATGAAGTTTATCAGTGGTCGCCTTTGTATATCAGTCCACCCATCAGAAACAATCGACACTCCATGTCGTTTCCATGCAAATTTTTGGGTCTCTAGCAAGTCTTCAATTCTATTTTTTTTCCTCTGCAAGAATGACTGTTCTTAGTTTTTCTGAACTAGGAGGCACATAACCACTCAAATTGCAATTAGCCAAAGATGTAATCATATCTTTCCAGTATGGACTTCTAGCTACATTAAAAGGAATTGAGCTTGAGTAAAAGAATCGACCAATCTTTTTATCAATTTCTGCTCTTGCCATGTTTTTGAATAACGCTTGTATTGTTTTATTGCTTTCCATCTTTCTTTTCTTTAAAAGCTCTTCTTGTGTATCACTAGCAGTAGGAAAAGACAAATTAATCGAATCGCTTTTCATCTCTGCAATTTTCTTCTTTTCAGCTTCCTCTTGTTCTTTTTTTAATTGCTTTAACATGTCTTTGTCAACCCCAGAACATGCCCTAATTCCTTGACCACGAATATGCAAAAGATGTGCTTTCACACGCGTATAAGAACCTGTGAAAACAGTCTTACCTAGATTACAATGAAACTGCACATTCCCACCACCACCACTACTAGCTTTTATCCCTTTTGTCACAAGCCTCCAAAGTGGTTGAGAAACATCTAATTCAGGGTTAGAACTTGAACCAAATGTATTGACACTACCGCTAGAACTCGCCATTATATTTGAAAAGTGAAAACTGAAAAGAAAATAATTAAATAAGTAAATAAAATAAAGTTAATAAAATAGGGAATATTGGAGGGGCCGAGCCCCTCTTCTGCGAGCAGAGGGTGCAGGGAGGGGGGTCGAGCCCCTCCTCTGCGAGCAGAGGGTGCAGGGAGGGGGGCCGAGCCCCTCCTCTGCGAGCAGAGGGTGCAGGGAGGGGGGCCGAGCCCCTCCTCTGCGAGCAGAGGGTGCAGGGAGGGGGGCCGAGCCCCTCCCCTGCGAGCCGAGGGTGCAGGGAGGGGGGCCGAGCCCCTCCCCTGCGAGCAGAGGGTGCAGGGAGGGGGGCCGAGCCCCTCTTCTGCGAGCAGAGGGTGCAGGGAGGGGGGCCGAGCCCCTCCCCTGCGAGCCGAGGGTGCAGGGAGGGGGGCCGAGCCCCTCTTCTGCGAGCAGAGGGTGCAGGGAGGGGGGCCGAGCCCCTCTTCTGCGAGCAGAGGGTGCAGGGAGGGGCCGAGCCCCTCCCCTGTGAGCCGAGGGTGCAGGGAGGGGGGCCGAGCCCCTCCCCTGCGAGCAGAGGGTGCAGGGAGGGGGGCCGAGCCCCTCTTCTGCGTGCAAAGGGTGCAGGGAGGGGGGCCGAGCCCCTCCTCTGCGAGCAGAGGGTGCAGGGAGGGGGCCAAGCCCCTCCCCTGCGAGCAGAGGGTGCAGGGAGGGGGGCCGAGCCCCTCTTCTGCGTGCAAAGGGTGCAAGGAGGGAGGCTACGAGCAGAGGGTGCAGGAGGATCAACATACCTGACGGAGGGGGAGACGGTGGCTGCCTGTCGCCGGAGTTCGGATCGCCGGCGTTGGTGCAGGAGAAAGCTGCAGGGGCTGAGGGGGAGAGGCAAAATCGAGAGGGTAAGCCCCTCTCCCTGTCGATAAACCCCTTTTAGGGTTCGGCTGCAAAAAAAAAAAATGGATCTGGGTCGGGTTTGGACCCGACCCGGATCCAAAACATAATTTAAAACTTGAAATGGACAATTTTGGACTCGGTCAATGTTGACCGAGTCCAAAATGTGGACGGACTCGAACCGGACTCGTTGACCGAGTCCGACTCGGCGTTGACCGAGTCTGGGCCGAGTCCTAAGCCGCACCCGAGTCCGCACCTGAGTCCGTGCGTGTCGACGCGGGTGCGGCAACCCTTTAGCCGAGTCCGTGTGACATAGAAATCAATATTTACCACATTGTTCCTGCAAAATATTGAGTTAATAATAAAGCAAAATATCAAACATAGAAAGAAATTTCAGATGTTAAATTGAGAAGATACTCATTGGAATGCATATGTAATAGGCTAAACAAATGAAGAAATGCATATATCCTAAGCTGATGAAAAGAGCATACATATATATCTAGTATGATATACATACCCCAAAAACTGCATATGGTACACTAAGGGTGCATATCTATGAGCTGTATGGTAAATGCAGAAGTGTATATACAGCATATTACAAATAGATACCTTGTGTAGGATCTAATGAATGATAAACTTAAGCACTACTTGAACATACATTTATGTTAAGTATGCTATGGCCCCAAAAAATGAAATCCTATGTAGGTGACTAATGCAACTGACTATCGACTGATAACCCCTGCTGATAGAGGTTGTTGCTGTAACAGGGACAGGTGAAATGACATAGGTGCTGCGTGAGGTGCTACAGTAGGAAAAGGCCAAGGGGAAGGTGTAGCTGTGAAGGAGTTGTAGGCAGTGATGCGTGCAGGTGACTTATATGGTGAATCATGAATGACAGTGGCAACAGGGGATAATGGAGGTGAATTGGGTGATAAAGTGTAGATGGTGACAGCAACATGGTTGCTGTGTGTGATAGATAGTGAAGTGGGAGCATTATGATGCACATTGGGTGGGGTAGATGCATATAAACCGTATGGGCTGAAGGGTACAGGGGACCGATGATGGCTGGAGATGCAGTGTAGATGGGATGTCTGAAGATGACTAGCAGGTAGGATGTGCAGTTGTGAAGACCTGATACTGATGCCATTCCTTCCTAAATAGAACACTCAGCATATCCCCACCATAATCGACAAACTGTGCCAAGTCATTTTCCAGTAAACCAGCAGCAGGAAAAACATACCTTGCATCCTCTGAGAGTTGTGATAACCCGTCAAGGAAGGGATTTAGCCTTTTTCCATAAAACTCATGTACAAGATGGAAGCTTTTAAAGGACTAGGCTCCATTTTATGCCTGCACGGCGTCTCCTTGTATACTATATGTAATAGAAAGCTTCAGCAAATGGCTGTATCTCAATATATAGCAGAGGATCCTAACAGTTTAAAAGGTTACCCTGAGAGAAAATTGTGATAGAATCAGTAGAGAGAAATGTTCCTACTTTGACAAGGTTAAGAAAAATAGGGTGTTAGAAGATACAGTAAGGATCAAACATACTTCACCGTGGACAAATGGAAGATTTAATACTAAACCCACACCTTCAAAGATGGCAATTTTCAGTGAGTAAAAAGATAAGCCACTAACAAGAAGCCTCCATTGCATCTCCGGCATAACCTGGTGGAAAATTACTGTCTCGCTGCTACCACTTAATCCTGCTAGAACTATGGTATTGGATTTTGCTCATCTTAAGAAACAGGATAACAAGATCACCACAGTTGTCAGAGATAACATGGCCAAAGCAATCTAAAGTTGCGGAGGTGTTGAATGATTAATCAGTTCTTTCCATTTCTCCATAGCTGCATTTTATAGACTCATACTCATATTTTACGTTATGGATTGGATCTCAACACGTCTTCATCTTCGTGAAACTTTGATTCTGAAAGCAGGCAGAGAGAGAGAGGGTGCGTGGCTGTTGTTGTGATGGAGTGGGTGCACAACATCTGTGCGTACATCAGAGCACAATAAAGATGCATGCAACATCACAATATCAATGTAACCAGGCTAATGCATATAGGATGCAACAGTGTAACAGAGTTAACAGTGCTAAACTCGTTAATCAACTGTTAGAATGCAATAAGAAAGAAAATCATGGATTGGGAAAATGCTAATCAGTAGTTTCAGAAACACTATACAATGTAATTGACCTTCCATAACTGAACAAATGAACATGAATGCCTGCATCACAGGGCTTGTGTGATAGACGAATGAGATTCTCTGATTTTTAGGAGCTAACATACCTGTGATGTTGTATTGAGCTTCATTTTCACTTGAAGATGCACACACACATATCATCAAATTATGGTGCAAATGTTGTTAAATATCATCAATACTTAGCGTATGCTTTTGTGATCATCATTCCAGATTACAGAAAACAGATCATGAGAAACTGAATGAAAACATGAGCAACATGCTGGATCAGCATATACAGATGAGTCTGCAATGCATAAAACGCTAAAATGGGAAGAAATATGCTAAACCCAAAAGGGAAAACATGAATCTAAATAACACCTCAGTTCATCGAATGTATTGAAGTTTGCACCTAATAGATGTACATCAGATAACAAATGCATATCTGTCACCAAGATCATGCACTCTTTTCTTTCCAGCAGATGCAAATATGCCCAAATTCAAGCAAGAAAGTGGCATTGCTGTTGACGAACAACAATGACAGAGATCCGATTTTGATCTCTGTTCAGCAATGGGACAAGCCACAACCAAGCTGTCCACCTCCATTTGACCCTCTTAACAAGAGGGTTTACAAAGACAACAACGGGCCCAACGAGATGTCTGTCACAAGAGTGACGCCCCTCCAGGCTTGATCCATTCAAAAGGGTGACCAAAGGCCATTCAAATGATACAAGAGTTCCGATGAATGCAACGCAAGAGGGAATGCTGAAATAAATTAAATCAAAATCCTGGAGACAAAATGATCCACTCACTACTCATGATCTCTCAAATACCATTCCCTCTTAGATGCTCATAATCGAACCACAAATATATATGGATATTGAATCCACACATGGTGGGAAAACAAAGGGGATAGAAGCGAGAGATCAGAAATATGAACAGGAAATCAAGATCAAAAGGATAATGAAGACAAGAAAACAAAATCCAGAGGAAATTGCAAACAGAAAATCAAAGATGAAAGAAAAGAAAAAAAGAAAAGAAAAGAAAAAAAAATGAAATCAGATATGGATTGAAATGTACAGGAAATCAATAAGACACAGGAACTACGTGATGGACTCCCAATAAATCGGATGAAACTAAACAACAACGTAGCGGATGTAACGCCCCAAATTTCAAACTTGCGAACCTTTTCAGAAAAACAGGCAAGAAACTAAAAATATCTCTTTCCTTCAGAGTTTGTTTATGAAATCAGCGGAAGATTTTTCTTTTGTTAAATCAGAAGGCAAGCTGACAACTTTGGGCACGTTAGCTAAAAGAACCCAAAACTCACAAGATTCAGATATCCTAAGGAAAATCCGTTACAAACCCAAAACGTCCAAGACGTGAGCTAAGAGCAGGAAGAAGTCTTGAAGCCATCTTGCAATCGCGCCATCGCCCGTAGTGTACCTAATCATTACCTGTACCCATAGAATGGGTTAGCTTCGCGAAAAACTAGTAGGTGCACAAGAGAGACTACATAAAACTGAATTAAGTACATTTAATTCAGTAAGTTACGCAGTTTAAAGCAGATATGCAGTTAAACAGGTAAGAAATGCAAGCAGGTGAATAGTGCAAACGCGTAAGTAATACAAGTGAATAAGTAGTGAAAGCGAGTGAGCAGTGCAAGCGAGTAAGCAGTACAAATGCGTAAGTAGTGCAAACAATATGCAGTTCAAAGCAAGTAAGCAGTGCAAGGCAAGTGAGCAGTTCAACTGACAAACGCAACATACGATTCAATTGATCGTAGGCTGTGAACCACCACGCAACTAGTTTGTTCTCGTTCCTAGAACGAGGTCTCTGTATTGAATCAGTATCAGGACATCGTTTGTCGCTCTCACGACTTCTAACAAACGCTTTATTCTGAATAACCTTAATCTATTCCCATCTCTCAAAGCCTTACACGGCCAACAATCACCGGTTATGACTCACTAAGGCGTCATACTTTCCCAGAAAAGCCCACCCTTCCGTAGAAGGTCCAAAACATGATCACTAACTCAAATCGCTAACGATCTGATCCTCACATCTGAGTCCTGCATGTAATCATGCCAAAACAAAAAGCCAAAACTATGAATTCATAGTTGGCTATCACAAACAATCTTAGAAGATCATCACAACTCACCATAACTTTTTATGGTAAGCAAAAACACAAGATCCACGTCGGATCGCTCGGTTCGGGAGATATACGACCTGACAAGGAATTACCGCCCTAGAGGGTATACCTGGTTTTGGACCATACACTTCCTCACAGGACTTCACCGTCTTCGCGGCTACCCGTTCGTGGACAGTGTACATCCTCACAGAGATTTTACCGCTCTAGCCGGATTACTCGATCTGAAAAATGTACAACCTCACAAGGAAATTCCGCCCTAGATGGTATACTTGGTCTTCAACCACACACTTCCTCACAGGAGTTCACCGTCTTTGCGGCGACCCATTCGCGGACAGTGTACATCCTCACAGAGAATCTACCACTCTAGCCGAGTCCTCTGGTCTTGATCATACATACCCTCACAGTGAAACCTTTGGGAAGTCGGTCCCCAACAAATGCCATATCTAATGAAAAATCATTGTGATACACGCATCAACGCAAATGACCGCTCTTAGGGTCGATAGTCACTATTACAATAAACAAGATCAACGCCGGATCACCTGCTCTGAGAAATATATAACCTCACAAGGAATTTCCGCCCTAGATGGTATACCTGGTCTTGGATCATACACTTCTTCACAGGAGTTCATCGTCTTTGCGGCTACCCATTCGTGGACAATGTACATCCTCACAGAGATTCTACCACTCTAGCCGGGTACCTGGTCTTGATCATACACGCCCTCGCAGATAATCCTTTAGAGATCAGGTCCTCGACAGACACCCCACTCAGTGATACATGCATCAATAATCGACTGCTCCGAACCATTGACCGCCTCAGGGTCAGTAGCCACAATATGGGCACAAGCATGTATATCAGCAATATGCATCGTATCACTCTACACAAAAGCATATAATCCTACGCATCGTATTATTGCCACAAAGAATATTGCAATCCTCAAATAGGACCTCAAAGCATGCGTAAACGACACATGAGAACGCACAGATATGGCAATCCAGTTGATTCTATAGGCGAAGAGTAACTAACTCCATCTGACAGCCAAACAAAACAACTGAATAAGACAAGCACTCGTAACAATGCTCGTAAAACATACAATTACCATAATATGGCTCAGTCCATCATCAAGTAATTAAATTAATCGTAAGGCATAAACCATTACATCTCAAGTCATTCATAAGCTATACACGATAAACAATCATACGACAACAATTATATCACAATATGTAAGCAGCTTATAAGACAAACAGTCACATCAATCCTAGTTGCCATCAGTTCGTAGATTACGAGCTGTATGAAATCACATCAATCATAAGAGATGCAAGCCAACAAGTGCTACGCTACAATAAGCACCAAACAATTCGACCAAGGGGTAAAGCAAGTCACATGCTAATATGTAGCAACTGGCATAATGCTATTATTATAAGCATTTAACTAGTATGAGAAGCTCCTTATTACTCCGCAAAGAACTGCGTAAGCAGTTTAACAAACTAGAGTAACGCCTCGACAGGCGGGTACAACTCAACGAGTAACATACTGAACTACCGAGCAAGCAAGCAATCGACCAATGTGAACATACTTTATGTTTCGATATTACTGGCCTGCGGGTACGCGCAGACAAAACGTAGAAACAACTGAGACTAGTTCGGGCGTCTGTTATTCTATGTCTTTTCAATAACCCGAATAGCTAGTTGAGTCCGCTCCAAAGGGGACGACTTTAGCCGAGAGAGGATTCCCCAAAGGCTGAAAAGCAGTGCCACGGATGCATCCAACTTCTGCAGAAGTGTTGAGCTAACTAATGTAGCCCCTTTCCCCTTAACTCTAATGACTGGGGAGGCTGGATCATTGCCCGTGTTGTAGTTGTTACCAACTTGTCCATTGGAGTTTTGTACCGCTCTGTCCTCTCCATTAACAGAACTACCAGAAGCGAATGGGTGCGTTAGGGGTTGCTTAACTAACGACCTATCCTATGTTGTGGTCTTTAAACCACTCGAGCATCTTGCCTGTGAAGGCGAATGTGAGGCCATTTATGTGATTACAGCATTGTGCATTTAGCATTGTTTGAGGTCGCACGACCGTCTCATCCGATCATCACAGTACTAAACGTGTCGTGCACGACTACAAGTACTCTAGGATGAAGGGGGTATAACTCCTCAATAGAAGCCTCAACAAGAGTGTTTTACAAAGATGTAAAGTTTATCAATTTTACTTTATCTTTTGAAACAACAGTACCTTGTGCCAACATTATGCATGTGATTATCTCGAATCTCATCTGCTATCGGGGTATCTACATGTCTGGCATGACTCGATACCGGCCTTGATATACGAGATACGAGTTTCTCAACAGAACACCCGCTAAGAAGTTCACTCGAACCCCCAATTCGGGATCACCCGAGATATGCCAAAAAGGCGAGCAGAACCAACCAATTACATCCTTCCAAATGCTTCAATTTGGAGTAGTCTTTGATGCTTTTGCGCAGCTCCCTAAAATCTCAATTCGACTCTGCAGGACTGCGCACACGAAGAGCCAGGATCCTTACGAGGTATCCCTCTCCTTAGACGAAGGTGTATCACCAGCTCCCGACTGAACTCTTGTCGCAAGAGGGAGTGATAGATGTCTCTTGCATCCTCCACGAGGATGCCTCAAACGCGTATGCAATGAGCGAGAACCTGAGCATCATCTGCAATAGGAAGACAATAACAACACATGCAAAAGCAAGAGCCTAGGCGCAAAACGCAACGACAAGGTAAAGACGGTAAGCAGAAGTGCAACGCAAAACCTTTGCGCGATGCGCAACGGCAAAGTAAAGACCGTAAGCAGGAGTGCAACACAAAACCTTTGCGCGATGCGCAAGGACAAAGTAAAGACCGAGCAAGAGTGCAATGCAAAACCCTTGCGCAATGCGCGACAGCAAGGTAAAGACTGAGCAGGAGTGCAACGCAAAACCTCGACGCGATGCGCGAGGACAAGTAAAGACTTGACAGAAAGTAAAGGACAAGAATCGCGAAATCGAGTCCTTGAGTTACATGCATACTCGTATAAATATATATGATATATATTTATTTAATGATCATTTTTAGTTAATTGGACTTAATTCAATTGTCCAAGTCTTTTGTGCAATCTTCCCCTACCTTGAGAGGTTATGGTCCTTGTATGCTAGCGGTGTGGGTAGGCACGAGCTCGAGTCACGAAGAGCGAGCAGGATCCACCATTCAACCTGCGATGCTTAGAACTTTAGTATGCTAAACCATAAAGAAAACAACAGGAGGTGGGTCTGACAAGACCCGATGCAAAGCAAAACAAGGGACTTCGCTCTCAGCAGACAAGCTGCGGAGGCAGAGGCCGGGGGCACGAGCCCTCCTTAGCATGGCAGGAACAACGAAGGAGAGTCCTGGCTTTCTGTCAACGAACAGAGGCAGGGAGGCCTGCTCCCTGCCAGCCAAAGCAGCAGGGGGTCAGCCCCTGCCAAAACCGAGAAGACAGGCAGGGAGCAGCCACTCCCTATTTGTAGAAGACTCAGGCGACTAGGGCCCAGCCCCTGCTGACCTGCCAGAGGACAAGGGGGGCCTCGCCCTCCCCGACCGAAACGAGGAGACAGGGAGGGGTTGTGCCCCTCCCCTGTTGAAAGGAAAGGGCAGGGAAGGTGTCACCCTCCCTCACCCAACTCAAGCAATAGGAGAGCAAGGGGGTCTTTGCCCCCTGCAGGGAAACATAGGGAAACGGGGGGGGGGGGGGGGAGCCCCCCTGCCGGAACAACAAACGAGGGCAAGGGGCGGCAAAGGCATCACCCCTACCTTCCGACCAGAAAGGAAGGTGGCGGCAGAGGGGCGTCGCCTCTGCCAGTCCGCTGGAAAAGAAGGTGTCAACAGGGGCATAGCCCCTGTCGGCTAGTCAAAAGAAGAAAAAGAGAAGGGAAGGGGGGTTGCGCCCCTTCCCTGACCTCACCGAACGGAGGGTGTCGAAAGGCTGGTGCCCTCCTATCGGCCAACAAGAGAGAGCAGGGAGGGAGGTCGCGGCCCTCCCTGTCAAACGAGAAGAGAGAGAATAGGGAGGGGGTCAGGCCCCTTCCCTGTCGAATGGAAAAACAAAGGGAAGGGGTTACGCCCCTTCCCAGATATCAGCGAGCAAAGGGAAAGGGGCGTAGCCCCTCCCTGGTGACTAGGAGGAGAAGAAAAAAGAGGATAGAAGAAGAAGAGAAGAAAAGGGGGAGCATACCTGAAGGTCGCCGACGACAGCGGCGGCGGAGGGAGAGAGTGCAGAGACGGTGAGGGGTAGGTCGTCGGCGTCGGTGGCGATGCTCGGCAACGCAGAGAGAGATGGGAGTCGGAAGAGACGAGCGAGTCGGGGTGGAAGGGGGTTTCGAGAACCTCCCCTTCTTCGGCCTCGTCTTTTAAAAGGGGAACAGAGGCGGTGCCTCAATTGGGTTCGGGTTGGGTCCGGGTCCGGATCCGACCCGAACCGAAGAGATTTTTTTCCAGGATATTACAGCGGATGATGCAGAATGTTATGCTGAAAGGAAAATATCGATGCCTCAAACTGAATTTGAAAACCCAGAAGAAAAGAAAATGTAAGGTACATAATTAGAGCATGGAAATCGCACATAAAGGCAAATATAACAAGTAGAGAAAAGAAAGAGACATGTTGGAATCAGAGGATTCCTGTTGATGTAGCAACAGGTGGGTCTATTCTGCTATATGCAGGTCGATCCCACCATTTTGCCTTATGATAAAAAGAAGAAAATGGAAAAAAAAACTAAAACTAAAACAAAGAGATGCTATGAAAGGAAAAAAAAAGAATTTATACTAAGAATCAAAGAGGAGGGAAACGATTACTTACCTGCAGAGGAGACACCTTGAAGGGGGATCGATCTTCAACCGCTTGCAGAGGAGGCACCAGAGGGAGGAAGCAAGGAAAGCTAAGGAGAGAGGAGTGCAAGAGATAGATCACTCATGGAGGGGTGAACAACGTATGAGAAATCGGGGACCCCTGCGGCTTCTTTTATAACAAGAAGCCGTTAGGGGTTTTACCAATTGAGTCCACAAGGTTTTTGAATTTTTTTGAAAAAGTGGCTCCTTTCAAAAAGGTTTTCTCAAAAGAGGTTTACACTAAAAACAACTTTCACAAGAGGGGCTTCTAAACCATTTCTTTGTATTTTTTTTGGTCTTTTTTTCGCATTTTCTATTTTTTTTTTGTGTTTTTGAAATAAAAACTCTAAAGCTATGGGAAAAATAAAGGATTTTAAACTATTTTTGTAAAATTTGAAAATATTTACAAAAGAGATTTTTTTTTAGAATTCAAGGTTAATCTTCGGGAAATTCTTCAAAAAACGGGTCTGGATCCGGAGTTTTTTGAGAAAATATTTGAGTTTTGGATCTCGAATCGAGGGATACAAAACGGTGGATCCAAATGGATACCGGATGGATTGTATGAGCCATTCAAAGATTATTTTTGTATTTTTATAATTTCGATTTAAAAATTGGATAACGAGGCTCAGAATTGGATTTTGATATCGGATCCGGATCCGGAATTGAGTCAGATATAGAAAATGGATTTGGATTCCAGTGAATCTAAGAAATAAATGGGATTTTGATCAAGACCGACTCAATTATCCAGAAAATAAAGGTCAAGGGCAAAAAGCAAATTTTTATAATTTTTTGTAAAATTTGGGGTGTTCACAATGACACGTAGAAACAACTGAGACTAGTTCGGGAGTCTATTATGCTATGTATTTTCATTACCTCAAATAGCTACTTGCGTCTACTCCTAAAGGGACGGTCAGTGACTGAGAGAGAATTTCCCAAAGGCATTCGTAGACAACAGATGCATCCTACTTCTGCAGAAGTCTATAGGATCTACCACCTAGGATAATTTTTGGTAGTCCCGTCCCCTAACTCCGATGACTGGGGACACCGAGTCATTTACCCGATGGGTGGTTGTTAACAACTTGTCCATCGGAGTTTTGTACCAATATATCCTCTCTCTTGATGAAAACAATGGGTCAAATGGGTATGTCAGGTGTTACTTAACTGAAGACTCATTCTATATGCTCTGGTCTTTCGACCCACTCGAGCATCTTGCCTGTGAAGGCGAAAACATCACCATTAGGTGATTTCAACGCGCCATTGCACGTCCGAGGTAACCACACACCTCTCATCCTACTCACCACAGTACGCAACCTACCTGTTTAAAAGTACAACCACGATGAGAGGGTGAACTTATTGTGAGGGTGAAAACATCACCATATGTGATTTCAAACACGTGCCATTGCACGTTCGAGGTAAATATAGACCTCTCATTCTACTCATCGCAGTACGTAACGTACCTATTCAAAAGTACAACCACGATGAGAGGGTCAATTTATTGTGAGGGTGAAAACATCACCATTATGTAATTTCAAACACGTGCCATCATACGTTCGAGGTAAATATAGACCTCTCATCCTACTCATCGCAGTACGCAACATACCTGTTCAAAATTACAACCATGATGAGAGGGGTCAACTTATTGTGAAGGTGAAAATATCACCATTATGTGATTTCAAATACGTGCCATTGCATGTTCGAGGTAAACGTAGACCTCTCATCCTACTCATCGCAGTACGCAATGTACCTGTTCAAAAGTACAACCACGATGAGAGGGGTATGGATTTCTCAAAAGAAATCCCCACAGTACATGGTGTAATCGTTTGAGCTTAAATTTGACATGTTCTGGTCCTTTAGACTGACACGAGCCTCTTCCTGTATAGGCGAACATCAACATTACATGGTTACAATAATGTGCCAACACACGTGGCGAGGTGACCATAGACCTCTCACCTTACTCATCGTAGTCCAAACATATCGTACATGTCTAAAAGTTAGACTACGAAAAGAGGAGTATGGGTTTCTCCAAAAGAAACCCAACAACAAAGTTTTGCAAAATATATGGTATAACAAGTATCTATCTTGACAAGGTCCTATCTTTTAATCATTTGAAATAACATTGTAGGATACAGGATCGCCACAAATCTTTTATCCAATATATCGCAGCATTAGCATGCTGCGTATGTCTTGCGATACTAGTAATGGTACAGGTTTCTCAGCAGAAATCCCGTTAATACACATGCTCGTGCCCTTAAACAGGGTTATCTGAGCTGTATCAGAAACACAAACAGAAATAACAAAAATACAACTCCCAAATACGTCGATTTGGGAGACTTGGATGTTATTTCTCAAAAAGGGCTCTCAAACTTTACTTTGCAAAACTGTATATTTGGAAAGCTGGGCTCACAAATAGAAATCCTTTTATTAAGAATTTTAACGCTCACGCGAAAATTCGTATCTTTTGATAAAGAGCATAATTAAAATATGCTGAACTAAGCATCTTATTTTGAACATGATTTATCTTCCAAACTCTGAGTACAACATTGTGCAACTCGAACAAGGTGAGATCGTCACAGATATCTCATTTGTTTATTGTAGTATCCGTATGCTGCTTATACCTCGCGATACTGGTCTCGATAAATGGGGATAAGGGTTTTTCAAAAGAACTATGAGATTTTCCTCTTGAATCTGTTTTGAGAGAAAGAGAAAGAAGAGGAGAAGAGGGGATGCGACTGTCACTTGAAATCGTGACCTAAAAACATGTATTTATGTTTTGATTTACAATATGGGTTCGGGTCTGGTATAATGTCCAGACCCGGTATACAATGTACTTTGAACCATGAACAACTTGCCTTTAAGCATCCAAAAACGATCTTTTGTCAAGCCCTTTGTAAATATGTCTGCAACTTATCTTTCAGCATTAACAAATTCAGGCTCGATCTTTTTTTCTTCAACTTTTTGTCTTACAAAATGCTGGTCGATCTCAATATGTTTAGCGCGACTGTGATGTACTAGATTGAATGACATGTTGAGGGCACTTTGATTGTCACACAGCAAGGTAGACCGAGAGATCGTTTCTCCCACTTCAGTTAGTAAATGCCGAACCCATGTGACTTCGGTAGGAGTGGCAACCATGGATCTATACTCGACCTCAATGCTTGATCTAGCGACGGTCTTTTGTTTTCTACTACTCCAAGCGACTAAGTTTCTTCCAATGAAGACACAATATCTTGATGTAGACCTTTGATCAACTGAATCCCCTGCCCAGTCTGCATCACAATATACAGTAAGCTCATGCATATCCTTGCCAGACGACTTTGGAGAATATATCAACCCATCTCCAATTGTCCCTTTCAGATATCTGAGTATCCTCTTAACCGCCACCATATGTCCAGTACGTGGTGCATGCATAAACTAAGACACTTGATTGACTGAATAAACAATATCAGGTCGAGTGAATGTGAGATACTGTTACATCCCTATTAGACTGCGATACCTGGTGGGATCCTTACAAAGGTCTCCATCATGAGTACTTAGTTTTTGGTGGAGCACACTTGGAGTTCATAGAGGTTTGCAGTCTTTCGTACCTGCCTTGCTGAGAACGTCTATCATATACTTGTGCTGAGTGAGAGTCAAGCCATGAGCCCGACTATCGACTTCTACTCCAAGAAAATAATGCAAGGCACCCAGATCTTTCATTTTGAACCTCTGACCTAATAGTGTAACGACCCCAACTCATACCTTTGAAAAATGTTGATTTTTTTTTCTAAGAGTTGCGGAAAACTTCCCAGAGACCCGGGGTCCTTACAGTTCCAATATCACTTGGATAACCACACACCACAAATAAACTTACATTTATCATCCATAACCAACCAACTAAATTCTTTTATTAATGAATCAATAAGAGTCTCATACTCAATGTCAAAAGTGAAATAACAACTGCAGGAAATAAGAACTAAAAGAAACAAAAGTAGAGTCACTCTGTCCGTAAGTGAAGCAGTCTGAAGCAAATGTGACCCTCGTATCCCCTCAGAAGCGAGTTGATTTCACTGATCACCTGTATCTGGGAAAAACCAATAAAAATAGAGGGTCAGAAATCCGAAGAATTCTGCGTACAAGTTTCCCTAATGAATCAAATAAGAAAAAGAACATAAATAAGATCCATGTAATATTTTTGAGGAATACTGTTATAAGCAATTCATAAGACAATGAACCATCCATGCAGAAATAAACTAAACATGAAGCATGAGGGAACACGAAAGAAGTAACATTGATCAAAATTTAATCAATAAGGCAATTAAATGCAAAAGTGATCAACGTCATGCAATGATCAACATATAACAACCAAGGGAACAGATAAACATGCATGATCTAATGCATAACAAGAATGCACATAATTTATGTGCAATGCATGAACCCTTTATTATCTTTCATTTAAGCTTCCCTCTTTCCATATGCATGTCCTATTAAATGCACACAACTTTTAAGTTCCTCTTTTTAATTTTCATTGCCCGCGGATACACCAAACGGGTAGAATCCCCGAGGTCAAGTAGGGTTCACAGGGTAGCTTCACACACAATTTGTATTTTATTACCGGGTTTCAAACTTAGCCCTCGACCGATATCAGAAAACAACACCATCCATCAGAACATTGGAAAACAACATCCAATGTCGGGGACACCATAGAAAACAACATCCACTGGCGCCACTTTATTGGTATACCAAAACAACCACAGCTGTGTCATAACACACTACCTCCAGGAAAAGTGGCGGACTCTCCCTAAAACCGTGGCCAGGAGAAGAACCTCAATATCAGGTTCAGGGGCAACAACAACGCACACGGAGTTTTTGTATCCTCACGGTTTCCCCCAAACCGCAACCTTCAAGATTCTCATAATAAAGAAGGGACATCAAAAGAAAAATATGAATTACACTGTTCTTTACTTTCTTTTATCTGGTTATTAATTCATCTCTTTTATATTTGCAAATTAACATGCATAATTAATAACATAAGCTTGCACATCAGCATGCTAAGCTTTTCACGGGACCACAACCCGTGACAACATAGAACAGTGCGATAAAACAATAATATCACATTTGATTTGTTGCAATGCATCAAAACAACTAAAACAAAGAACATTGGTTCTCGAGGCTCACCCAGCCCTTGATGATCCAATTGACCATCAATGCATTAACATGCAAGGATCAGCAACCGCATGCCCCTATGCATTATTATTTTTATTTTATTTTGACATTGCTTTTTAATGCACATTCATGTATGCAAACTTTTGAGTTGTGCATAAAACAAATCCTCATATGCATATGATCATATAATCACGCCAATTTCATGCTTCTATTTACGAATCTTCTCAATTGAACAATCATGCTATGGTGTACTTGCCAACCGCATAAATTCAATGTACACCCATGCAGAAGATGCAGCCTTGCCATATTACTTTAATTCAGCATATTTATGACGAGTAGAGGCGTATGAAAAGATTTCATTCTTTAGCATGTAGATGGCTAGTTTTATACACAGACTATTATAGCTATTACATTCAACATCTATTTCCTGCAGATTGAGTGATTGTCCAAGACTGATCAACTTTAACACTCCCTAATGGAGAACAGAGTTATTGGCAACTAAAATTTTAGATTCCAATTTGATTTTTCCAACCAAATTTCTTTTACATGTCGGAAATCAGATTTTTATGGCATACCAAACATCAGGCCCTCAACTTGCTTCCCAAAACCATATTTAATTAAATCAGATTTTTAGAACTATTAACAAAATAAATTTAATCAGATTGGAGAAAGCAATTTTCCACACATGAAACTATAACCAGATTTTAAAGCATGACAGTCAATGCACTAACTCCAGATTAACAACATAAGCAACGCATAAACATACTAAACACAGGTTAAACCATTTTCACGTATCAGAACATAGGCAACGCATGCATAATCAGGATCGTTAGTCAAGGAATCAACACATCAAAAACTTCAGAAAACTTTAACTGCAACCCTGAATACATATACATATACATGCTGATCCGCGTGTGTGTGTATATATATATATATATATATATATATATATATATATATATATACCAGAATCGGTATGTTGACAGACCTATTTCAGTAAGCACACAAGAGTTTTACATGCCGAGAGTTGTTACTACTGATCACTGAGAGCAACCCAAAAAGATTGGTATATAACAAACTTTCTCTTTGTGTTTTTCAACAAATATATATATATATATACGTGCAAATTGAAAAGGACCAATCAAGATTTCATTATATTTCTAAGCCTCAAAACGTATATCAGATCCACCCATCAAGATACTGCAAAAAGCCGAGGGTAACTCTGATTTTCATGCAGATGCAACCCCTGATATAGTTATATGGAAAAAGAAAGAACAGGTATGAACATAAACAAAGGAAATCGAATTTTGGGACACTGTAGAGATGTATGATGAGTATCCTGAGGGTGAGCAAGGTGCCGATGTAGATAAGAACTTCTCCCCAATCTTAATGTAAATCGTTCTAACATTTCGGTATTTATAAAACCTTGAATCATGAAAAAATCTGGACCGTGGTCCTTACGTAGATTTTTTTTCCTAATCTAACCCACTTTCTCATGGGCTTTTCTCAAAAAGAAAATACCACATGGAAACGAAATCCATGTTCTTCTTCTCATCCGAAACAGGAGAGAAAACCCGTACCTCTTTGGTGAAATCTTCGGCGATCGGCAGGTTCAATCGTTGCGAGAGAAGGGTCGGCTGAAGTCGTCCCTCGCTGCTGCCGTGACAGGGGTATCTACCGTAGCCTATGGTGGTTGCGGCTTTTCGGCGACCTCCACCTCTCTGATGCACGCCCACACGAGAGAGAGAGGGAGAGAGAGAGAGACGAGGGAAGAGAGGGAGCCTGAGAGAAGAGGGAAACCCTCTCTCCACTCCTCCTTTTATACCCACCGAACCCCTTCTTCGCGAGATGCAGGGTTGGTTACGCCTTGCGTAACCCCCTCTCTTTTGTGAAGAAGTCGGCAAGTTGATACTCAGATGTCACATATGGTAGATCAATGACCTTCTTCAAGTATTCTTCTCGAACATAATGACAATCCATCTCTATATGCTTTGTTCGCTCGTGAAAGGTGTGGTTCTTGGCAATGTAGATTGCACTTTTATTGTCACAGCATAGCTTTGTTGGTTCTTTGACAACTACTCCCATATCTTTTAAAAGACGTCGAATCCATACAATTTCCATTGTAGTGGATGCCATGGCTCTGTATTCGGCTTCAGTGGATGACAGAGAGACCTTCTGTTGCTTTTTACATCGCCATGAAATCAAAGATTCACCTAAGAAAATACAAAAACCAGTGGTGGAGGGACGGTTACTAGGGTCACCTCCCCAATCTGAGTCAGTATAAGCAAGTAATTTTAAATCAGAAGAAGAAAGAAATACTCCCTTATTTACTATGCCCTTCAAGTATCTGATGATGCGAAGAACAGCACTCATATGAACGGTTGTGGGAGCGTGCTGAAACTGACTGGCGATGTGTATAACATGTGACAAGTCAGGTCGAGTAATACTAAGATACATTAACGAACCTACCAACTGCCTGTAAGGGGTAGGATCAGTTAAGGGAATACCATCGTCAATTTTCATTTTTGCTCCCACAACTTCAGGAGTTTCGCATACTTTGTCATCAGAAATCCTGGATCTGTCAATAATCTCACAAGCAAGTTTAGACTGAGATAGAAAATAACCACGTTGCGAATAGGCAACCTCAATTCCAAGAAAATATGTCAGAAAACCCAAATCTGACATCTCAAATTTTGAAGTCAAGACGGACTTAATACCCTCGACTCCTTGAATATCATCACCTGTGATTAACATATCATCAACATAAAGCAATAAAATTACAATCCCTGCATTAGATTTTCTAGTAAACAAAGTAGTGTCAGTATAATATGAGGAAAATCCATTTTCCAGCATTACACGTAAACCTATCATACCAGGCTTTAGGTGCCTGCTTTAAACCATAGAGAGCCTTACGAAGATGAAGAACTTTATCTTTAGGAATTATCATGCCTGGTGGGGCATCTATATATACTTCTTCGTTGAGATCACCATTTAAGAAGGCATTTTTAACATCCATTTGAAAAATGTTCCAATTTTTAATAGATGCAATAGTAATGAGACACCTAACCTAAACCATCCGAGCTACAGGGGCAAAGGTTTCTTCGTAATCAATTCCATACTCTTGCCCATATCCTTTAGCAACTAAGCGAGCTTTATACCTTTCTAGGGAACCATCACTCTTGGTTTTAACTTTAAAGACCCATCGACAACCTATAGTTTTCTTTCCTATAGGTAGAGATTGAAAATCCCAAGTTTCGGCCCTTTTAAGAACATCAAGTTCACTTTGCATGGCCTCTTGCCATTCTATACATTTTTTTGCTTCTTCAAAATTTCTTGGCTCAAAATAAGAGTGAATGGCACTTAGACAAGCCCTATATCGTGGTGAAAAAGAATCAAAAGAGACAAAACGATTTGGAGGTCTTCTATTCCTTTCAGATCTTCTATGGTCAAGAGAGGTGAAAAGCTCCCTATATTGATCAATAGCACTTCTAAAAGTGTCTTGGTTTCTACGAGAGTAGGTTATAGGATCACTTGGAACTCTACTTTCTGGTTCATTGGGTGAATTATGTTCACCAATGTCTCCATCATTTTCCTCATCATGGTTTAATGATACATCATCATCACTAGATATGTCATCATTACTAGACAATAAGTCGAATAAGAAAGAGTAATCAAAATTTTCTTGTTGGGAAACATTTTTTTCAAAACCACTTTCATTTTCTAAAAAAGTTACATTTCTAGAGACATATAGTTTATCATCTCGAAGGTTATAACAACGAAAACCTTTTTGAGTTTCGGAATAACCAAGAAAGGCACAAGGAATAGCCTTGGGAGAGAGTTTGTCATTCTTATTTGTAAGTATGAAACACTTACATCCAAAGACTCTTAACCTATTATAATCAGGTTCGATCTTATGTAATACCTCGAAGGGAGATATTTTACATAATAACCTAAATGGTAAGCGGTTTATCAAATAAACAGAAGCAAGAGCTGCTTCAGCCCAAAATTTTTTAGGAATATTTTGAGATATAAGGAGAGTCCTAGTGGTCTCGATAATGTGCCTATGTTTTCTTTCAGCTAACCCATTCTGTTGAGGTGTCTTAGGACAGGACCTTTGGTGAACAATACCCTGATCCTCAAGATATACTTTAAATTGTTTGGAGAGATATTCTCCTCCAGAGTCACTTCTAAAAATCTTTATGTTACAATTGGTTCTTAATCATTGAATGAAAAATTT
Organism: Nuphar pumila; assembly: GCF_984573655.1. Lineage (NCBI taxonomy): Eukaryota > Viridiplantae > Streptophyta > Magnoliopsida > Nymphaeales > Nymphaeaceae > Nuphar > Nuphar pumila. The sequence continues at coordinate 149,133,009 of NC_143250.1, read as the reverse complement.
TAAAACATGAAAACACTTCATGTTTAAACTTAAGAAAATATATCCACGAATATCTGGAAAAATCATCCATAAATATTACGTAATAAGAAAAACCTCCTTTTGAAACAACAGGTGCAGGTCCCCAAACATCTGAATGAACAATTTCGAAAGTTTTAGAAGAGAACATAGTTCTTTGCTCAAAAGGTAAACTTCGCATTTTTCCAAGAATACAGTCATTACAAGAAAAGGAGCTTTTACATAGGTCTTTTGCAAAATGTAAGTATGATAACTTGGTGATATTAGGATGACCAAGTCTTTTGTGCCACACATTTATATCTTTATGTCGGGCAACATTACACAAAACTTTTGGAACTTGAAGAGATTCCATATAATATAAATCTCCTCTTCTAAAGCCTTCCCCAATCAATTTCCTGGACTGGCGATCCTGTATTAAACATTTATCAAAGAGAATTTAATATCACAGCCATGGTCCGTGAGTTGAGAAACAGAGAGGAGATTTAAGTTTAGTTTAGGTATAAATCTGATTTTTGGAATAAAGAACTCTTGAGTTTCAAAATTACCTATTTCTTTAATTTCAAGAGAGGTTTCATCCGCAGTGGAGACATAAGATGGGGAACCATTTTTAGAGTAATCGGAGAGTGAAAAAATGTTTGGGGACATATGAAAGGATGCACCGGAGTCCAAAAGCCAAGAGATTTTACCTAGAGAAGAAGTGGACACGGCCGCACCAGAGGTAGATCCCTTGAGGAGAGGTTGAAGAGCTTCCACTATTTGACTTATAGAGAGGGTCCCACTTGAAGATGCCTCCTCCTTCTGTGGTACACCAGTGGTAGCCATGGCTAGGAGCTTCTTCCATTTGGGACAAACGGGTTTGATATGCCCCGATTCTTTACAAAAATGACAAATAGTTTTGTTATAGTCTCTTTTCCCTCTTTGTCCACCATTTTCTCCTTGATTTTGAAATTTAAAGTGAGGGGGACGATAGGTTCTTACATTGTTTCCGGGTCTTGATACGGCATTAACTTCACTATTTTCTTCAATACTACAAGGAACTGCAAGAACATTTGGTCCTTGTTTACATAAATTCATACGAGTCTCTTCACAACTTAATTTGGTGAGAACATCTTCAAGAGAAGGAGGAGAAAAGGAGGAAAGAAGAGATGACCTTATTTGCTCAAATTTGGGCCTTAGCCCATTCAAAAAGTTGAAGAACCGATCTTCTTCAAGTTGCTTGTGACGAAGCTCAATTGCCTCTCCACTCCATTTTAGTTCAAGCATTGCAAGCTCATCCCAAATAGAGGAAAGATCGGCAAAGTATTCCCTAATCGTCATTTCACCTTGGGTAAGGGAAATAGCCTTCTTTTGAAGGTAGTATTTATGAGAGAGATCCCTTGATGTGTACATTTTTTCAAGATAATGCCAAGCTTCCGATGCCTTTTTGAATTTAATAATGTTGGCATTGATCTTAGTCTCCACGGATGAGAAAAACCATGAAAGAATCTTGAAATTCTTCATTTCCCATTCATCGTGCTTCTTGGAGTATTCTTCAAGGGCTTTGGTTCTTTCTTCTCCCTCAAGAACCTTGATTTCGCTTCCATTTACCACGGTAATCTTGGGTTCCGGTTCCGGAATTGTACCAAGTACATATCCCCATAGGCCCTTCCCTTTTATATGAGCCTCCATATTTCCGGCCCAAACATGATAGTTGGACCCATTCAATTTGAAACCAAGAGCAAAATGGGACTCTTTTTCGCCCATTAGAGAGTATAGAGGTAGAGGAAAAAGCGTACCAACACAATATTTCCAACACCAACTTTGCACAAGATTCTTCTAAAATATTTGAGAAGAAAGATCCACCACTTCAAACTTCAAAGATCGGAAGGCACATTTTTCGAGGCACTCAAAAAATGGAGAATCCCACGATCTTCAATAATCAACCTTGCTCTGATACCATGTGAAAATGTCTATGATAAGACAATACGTATACGAACACAAATAATATAGAAAAGATGTGCACGAAGGCACTCTCACAACACTTGAACAAAGTACGCAAAAGCGTAAAAATAATAAACATGCACTATGGCATGTATTTCATAGAAAGAACCGGATGCTTGAGACTCTCAAGCTTAAGAAATACAAGGGGGGAACACCCCTATTTATACAAATGCAAGAAGGTGCAAACGGGGGCTCCCAAAGGAGTGGTTGAGAGCCCCCAACGGTCACATTTGTGACCGTTGGGGGCCCCCAAAGACTCTATTGGGGGACCCCCAATGCACATTAAAAAAATGTGAAAAATAAAAAAGAAAAAAAGAATTACAAAAAATAAAAAGAAAGTTACAAAATATTCCAAAAGGGAATATGCGCAAAACAGGAAATGACGAAAATACCCTTTCGGGTAAAAGTATATAAATATATATATTTATTTACATAGAGATATATTTACATATAATATATTATATGTAAATATATCTCTATGTATATAAATATATATATTTATATTTATAATAATGATAATGATTTTTAGGAGATACATTTTAACATGCATATCCCACAAATCTACACTTCTGAGCCTTGTCCTGAAACTTGTTTCTCAGGGACCGATCAATGTGCACATAACAAACACATCCGAAGGCACGTAAATCATGATAACTAGGATGGACCCCGAAAAGACAATAATAAGGTGACTTATTTTTCAAAACAACCATAGACAATCTATTTATCACATGTACGGTAAAGTGAAAAGCTTTTGTTCACAGATTAATGGGAAGATTACTGTCATGGAGCATACTCATGGCACTTTTGATGATATGCCTGTGTTTTCGCTCAACAATCCCATTTTGTTGAGGTGTGTAGACAAAACACCCTTCTTCCTATCCCATTATTTTGAAGAAAAAAAATAGTCACTAGATGAGAACTCCCCTCTTCCGTCATATTGAAAAATTTGGATGGACTCAAAAAATTGATTTTTTACTAAGGAAAGAAAGTTTTGAAACAAAAGAAAAACTTCTGACTTATTTTTTATGAAATATATCCAGGTGTATCGAGAGTAGCTATCAACAAAAATTAAGTAGTATCTGCTTTCAGATCCAGAGGCAACTGGGGCAGGCCCCCATACATCAGAACATATTATCTCAAAAGGCTTTGAAGCTCTCTTATTAACGGAGCGAAAAGGCAATACATGACTTTTGCACAAAAGACAACTGGAATACTTTTGACTTCTCTCATTCACATTGAGACTTTCTTTTGGAATGAGATTATTAGAAACAAGTTTCTCAATAAAATCACTCCCACAATGTCCTAACCGACTGTGCTATAGGAAATGCTTATTACATTCAAAAATACTAAAAACATTTGCTGAAAGGAAATAATACGACTCTAATGAAGACTTCAAATCCAGATAAGTAGAGCGAATATAATGACATGGAGCTTCTTCAAAGACATACATATTGCCTTATCTTTTTCCTTCAGCGAACGTTTCCCTCGTGCGAAGGTCCTTGACCTGCACAGAGAAGGGAGTGAATTCGACTGAAGCATGATTATCATCAACAAATTTAGAAATAGAGACAATATTTTTCTTGATATTGGGAGCATGAAGGACATCAGCAAGTTCAAGGGTAGAATGTGACATGAGAATGACAGATTTTCCAATGTGTGAAATGGGATGGTAGGATCCATCTCCAGTGACAATCTTACTTTTACCAAAATAAGGAATAGGTTTAAAAAGTTTACCTGCATCACCACTCACGTGAGTTGCTGCCCCTGAGTCAACAAACCAAGTTCCTTGGTCATTCTGCTTTAAGTTCAATTCTGACAAGGCAGATATCAACATATCTCTAATCTCTCCACTGTCTCTGATACTGCTGGACTTCCTTTTTGTTTCTGTTTGTGGAGACTTTCCTTTATTTTTAGGATTGTGCCAACAATTCGCCTTGATATGCCCCCTTTTGTTACAAAGAAAGAAAGTGGGGATAGATCTCTGTCCCTAAGCATGGGTCAACATATTTGGAGTGGGAAGCAATCCACGTCCTCTGTGTCCATTTCACCCTTGTTCCCCTCGCTCTCGACCATAAGTCACTCCTGTGGCAAAAACTTGAGAATTTGTATGAGCGCGGTTTTCTTCAGAAAAGCCTTTAAGAGTCATTTTATACTGAATTAATTTAGCTCGGAACTCATCAAAAGTAGGAAGAGCAGGCAAGCACAATAGTGAAGTGACGATTTGTGATCATTGCAAAAATTTTCCTCTGCTTTCTCTCTTTTCCTTCTCTTTCTAGCCTCTATTTCCCTTTTTGAAGGGGAAAATAAAAGATAGAAAAGAAGAGAGAAAAAAAAGAAAGAGAGAGGAACACCTTTGCAAAGGTCTCACTTGACCTTAATTTTGAAAATGTTATGAAATTACTCGCCTTCGTTTTTTAAAATTTGCGGGAAAATGGAGAGATGAGATTCGCTCGTCGATACGAGGTTATACCGTTCCTGGCGCCTTTACCAGGGGTAATCGAACCAAGGATCGAACTTATGCATTTTGCTTTGCCTAAATATTGTCTAAGAATTTATTCTAAGTCTAAAATGCACATTGAATCATGCTTGTGCAATGCAAATGCAGATATGTATGCTTTTGAGAAGAATAATTTAGAAATTTTGGGATTTTTCAAGTGATTTTGGAATAAATTTGAGAATATGGTGAAGAAAATAATTTTTGAAGATTGATTTGGAAAAATTCGATTTTGAATCTAACTTAAGACTTGAAATAAACCTAGGAGGTTTGAAATTCTAAGTCTTGGAATAGTCAAAGATTGGAAAATAGCTCTTGGATTTGAAGAAATGAAGAGAAAAAGGAGAATTTAGAATTGAGGTAAAATTTGAAGTAAGAATGAGTTTTCAAAGTTAAAATGAACTTTGAATTTGAATCGATTTTCGAGAATCAATTTTGAAAAGGGATCTTTGATCTTGAGTTTTAAATTCAGAACCTGAAACAGGAACTGAATTTGGAAGTTAAATTTAGACTTGGGAAAAGTGAATTTCGAAAATAGAGTTGGAATTGGAATCCGAATTTGAAGATCAATGTGAGATTTGGAAATGGAATTGAGTTTGGAATTGGAAATCAAATTGGAAAATGAGATTGGATTTGAAAATCCGAATCCAAGATGGAATCACATTTAAAATCTGGAATCCTAGATGGAATTGGATTTGAAGTCTGGAGTTCAAGATGGAATTGGATTTGAAAATCCAAATGGAATTCAAGATGGAATTTGACTTGAAACCTGAAATTCAAGATGGAATTGGATTTGAAATTGGTTTTGAGAAATCCTGAATTGATCTGAAACTTGCCTTGAATTTAGAGAAAATTAAATTTTGAGATTCAGAATCAATCTCTAAACCTTGATTTTGTATAAATGAATTGAATTGAGAATCAAGACTCAATCTTTTAGATAGAACTTTGGAGATTTTGAAAATAAAGAATGAACTTGATTTTAGACTTGAATTTTGAAATCAGGAGATGCATCTGGGAATTTCAAAGTTAAATTGAACTTTGAATTTTGATTTGGAATATTGAATTGAATTTAAAATCGAATCCTGAAAAATGAAAATGAATTTGAATTTTCAAAGTTGAATTGAACTTTGAAATTGGATTTGAATTGGAAATTGAATTTTGAATTTTAGAAATGAATTTGAAATTTCAAAGTCAATTTGGACTTTGAAATTGAATTTTGAATTTTGAAATAAGATAAAATTGAGAATAGAAAGATGAATTTGAATTTATAAATAAGAATTGATTGGAGAAATGAAGACGATATTTGAAGAATTATCTCAAAATTACTTGGATTTTGACATAATATGAAAGAATTTGAAAATATGATGTAATTCTATCCTAAATGATGAATGAATTAAAGAATTTTGAAAATTGGATTTTGAAAAGCATATTTCATTCTTTAAGTGAATTGAAATAAGATTGAAAATATAATATCTCTGACTATGGTCATAAAATATATTATAAGATAATCTATATTTAAATTCAAATGAAGAATAAAATACATTTTGGTGCCTTTATAGAGTTTGAAGTGAAATTAACTCTCAATATATCCTGACTATAGCTATTGATATATATTTTGAGTTAATTTTAAGTTAAACTCTGATAAAGGAAGAAAATATTTGGAAAAATATGATGATTTTTGAAAAGTGATACAGTGTGAATCCAATGTTATTTCATAAAAAATAAGAATCCTAAGCATTGCCTACATTTTGACTATAACCATCAATGTGAGTCATTTGCTTAAGATTAATTACCTCTCATTAGATTGGTGCACGTGCCATTCGTATTCCCATTCGTGAATTTTTGAAATAAAAGAGAAGAATGATATAAAATAAGTAATTCTATGAAAATGCATGCTCATACATTCTATTCTAGTGCAAGAAATGTAAATTTCTTATTATAATCTAGCTATTACAATCCTGAAGTTGAAATTACAATTTCTAAGCTGAGAAAAGAAATAACATTGTCCATACATTTCCTGCAAAAAAGGTTAGTATATACATGTGAAAGAAATCTCATATTGCATTTTTAGGATGAAGTGATGAGATGTCTATGTACATGGGAAATTGATACATTAGGTTAATGAGAACTCACCTGTGAGAAGTTATGCGAATGTATGTGTTTGAAGGTGAACTTATAATAATGTAATGATAGGGAGAGTGAAACATGACACATTATGAGCACAACATTCAGATATATTAATGAGGTAAATGCAAGTGGCAGGAAAGGAATTGATAGCCTAATGGTGAGAAGCTGCTGAACTCCATGTGGTAGGTGATGCTGGGATGTTGTTGGAGAAATCAATTTTGCAAGCCATGATGGCTCCAATGAATAGGCTATGGTACGACAGGTGAGGCACAACACAGGCGCCTGCTGATGCTGGACAGCAAGTGAAGTTTGGTGAAAATGCTGAGTGATAAGGTGGGGATATGAATAAGGTTAAGATGGAAGGCAGTTGGGGGTAAATATGTGCAAAGTGTAGCAAGTGTATAGATGAGCTGGTATGATGGTGGAAAGGGTAAGAAGCTGAGCTATGAACGAGAAATGAAAAATAGTAGTGAAGGCTATACAGATATTGCAGGTGACACAGGGGAAGCGGAAATGAGTGTCTGCTGATGCTGGACCACAGAAGTATTGCTATAGGTGCTGGAAATGTGAATGATGCTGGGTAATAGCTGGGGTATGAGACTAAAATGCAGTGAAGCTGTGAAGGAGTTTTACCATAGAGGTATAGTGAAGATGATAAGCTGTGCAAATCTGGAATGAGTATGGAGGCAGCTATGCAGCTACTAGCTGCTGTACTGAATACAAGATGTGGCATCAAGACCATATGCAACCAATGCAAGTGGTAAAGGGGTGTGTAATGCTGAACCATGGAAATGATGGAGATGTTGGAAGGTGCAGAGTGGTGTAAGGGAATAAAGTGAACTCAAGCTGCTGCAAACAGCACTGTAGCAGTGGGTAAGTAGCTGAAGCACAGGGGAAGTATAAGTGGAGGTTTGTGCTGTGAAGGGTATGAACGTGAGGTGAAGTGCAACAGGTGGGTTTGTGAGGGGTGTAAATGCGATGCTAAAGAGCACAGGTGTTGTGTGTTGGAGGTTGAAATGCTGTACACAGGGATGTGGCTGGAATCATAGGGGTGAGAGTGTACACAGGGATGTGGCTGGAATCATAGGGGTGAGAGTGAAGATGCTGTGTTATGACTATACAGGGGATCACAACAGGGTTTCGTGAATGCATATGAGGGTATATTGAAGTCACAGCAGCCAATGGGCTGCTGTGCATGCCCACGAGACTATGTTGCGGGTGCCTTGTGAGGCCACAGTAATATCTTGATTAATGTAACCAGGTGACTATATACATCATTCATTAATGCAGCAAGTTACCCGAAAGAAAATCCAATATTTTCCTGTATTTTCGAGCTACACATGGTTATAGAAAGTGGAACAAGTTCTATATGAAAACTAAGTTAACATCACCAACTACAACATTATGAAACAGGGGTCCACCACATTCTCCTAGGTTCTTAAGATTTTCTTTTTCAGAGTATAGGAGGACAATACAGGAATAATTTCAGCTTTGCCTTTTAACAGATAAAGTTTTAGCTATTGTAATGAAAAGCAAGGTAAAAGAGGTCGCTTCTGACAAAGTTACACAAACATCAACAAAGTTTACTTTCTATTCATAAAAACTATCTCAGAGAAAGATGTGAAGTGAGCACGAAATGATCCACAAGCCCCCTTTGAAAATCCCAAGGAAAATTGGCACTAATGCTCTAGACAGGATTGCTTCCCTGATGGGTGTGCAGTCACCACTTGCTGTAACGTACGTGATAACCAGCATTTTACCCTTTTCGTTCATTTCAAATATTCTTGTTTTTAAAAGTTAATCAGATACAAAAGAATAATGTGCTTGTGATCTCAAATCTAACCTACATCCTATTCCTCTCAAATAGGAGCCAAAAGTTGCAATTCATTATTGGCATCACAGTAACCGTAGCCTAAAAGGGTTTAATTGTTTGGCCAATTATATCCAAAAGTTCTATAAACACCCATCCTGAGCTATGGATAACAAAGAATAGCCGCGTTCTGCAACCTAACACCCCTATGCAGTAATCTGGCTTTCCTACAGAGAATAAAAGACCTGGTTTCTTGGTGGTATAGGTAACAAGCATCACCAATACAAAATTCCACAGGAAGCTTGTTTTAAGATTCACACCAGTGCAGGGATAAGACCATACCTTAGTGACCACCAGCACATGGATTCTGCGGTTTATTCTATCTCTTGCACACTGGAACTGTAACCAGAAAGCAGATTGGCATGCAAGTGATGGAATATGACATTGATCCATGCAGCTAAGGATACAACTTCATTGTTAAAGGAAAGATGTACGGGGCTTTGAAACCGACCATACTGACTTCCTCATCTTCTTTAGCATGTAGGTTGTCCATGATGTCGCAGTAGGCAGACTAAATGCCTTTTAATTTTGATAACTTTACCAACCATCAATTTCCAAGATTTAAGGGAAACACTGATGGTTTGCTGGAGGATGACTTGCCATGTGTGATGAACAAAGGATACAATACATGTAAATGACGTGCTATTCCTGAATTGATGCAGATGGAATGCTAGGTTGAAACTGATCTAAACAAATTACAAAATAGAGAATGAACATGTAATGCGAGTGATGAAATCAAGTGCGATATGAAGTCTGTTCAGAAAAGGAAAATACGTTATGCAAAATCAACTAATAAGCGACTGAAAGAATGCTAACTTCATTATGCGGGTAGATATTTCAATGCAGTCACTTGTTAGGAAAAGATGAATGAACAGGAACGCAACACCATATTCTATATTGCAACGTCTCAGCTTACCTTGTTCATCTTCAGGATAAGTGGGCATAACCAACCATCCCCTAAGCTCAGTGATAACACCCAAATCAGCAATCCGTCTTGTGCACATTGAACTTCAACAAGCAAGGTGCAGAGTGTGTTGTTTTGAGAAAACTCAAAACATGAAAATAGCAAGCAAGGTGAATCTAACATAATTACAGGTAGAATACAAAGTCAATTGAAGATTTCTGCAGAGTAAACCCGATCTGATACTGGATCAGATTGGATGTTACTGTGAAGGCTATTCCCAGATGCCGGATGAAGGTGAAATTGAATTGGAACAAAAAGGAAATTTACATGGATGAAAGAAGACAGAGAATAACATATTGGAATATAAAGCATAAAAATAAAGGAAATGACGCGACGAACTGCAAAGGGGTATTAGATCTAAATAATATAAATAGAAATTTGCACTTACATAAACTAAAGAAATTCAACAAAAAAACGGAAAGCAAATGTTGGAATCGATCGTTCCGTTGATATTGCACATAGGTAGATTGATTTGCTATAAGCAAATCGATGCTACCAATGGTGCTTTAATGGAGTAAAAAGCAGGAAAATCAAGAAATCAAAATTAAAGGGTGGAAAACAGAGAATATTTACCGTGATTTGCTGGAGCTTTAGGGTTTTGAAAGGAATCGGATGGAGCTTCAGCCGTGGCTTTACAGGCTACTGCTGGTTTGATCGGACTCCGTAGCTTTCTGAATCGCAGTCGACCTTCAACCACTTAAGGGGGAGGCATCAGAGGGAATAAAAGAAGGAGAAGAAGGAGGACTGAAGAAGAGGACAGGGGGAGAAAGAAGAGAAGCTTGAAGAAGTTGTGAGCAATGGATTTTTGCAGTGAAGAGGCAGGAGACGGATGATTCGAGAAGGCTCCCTGCGGTTTTCTTTTATAAGAGAAAACCGCAGGAGCCTTCGGGTATAAAATTTTTTGAAATTTTTTCGAAGGGTGACTCCTTTTCAAAGATTTTCTAAAAGGGGTTTTTAGCAAAAATTCATTTTCAAAGAGGGGTTTCTAAAACTATCTTTTATGTTTTTCTCTTTTTCTCTTTTTATTTTTTTCTTTGTATTTTCTATTTTTTGGTGTTTTTGATATAAAACTTTGAAAATTACAGGGTTTTAAACTAATTTTGCAAAATTTTAAAAAATATTTACAAAAGAGGGGTTTTCTGAGAATTCAGGGTTATTCTTTGGAAAATTTCTTCAGAAAACGGGTTTGGATCTAGGTTTTGAGAAAATATTCGAGTTTTAGACCTCGAATCGAGAAATACAGAGTAAATGGATCCAAACAGATACCTGATGGATTGTCTGAGCCATTCAGAAATCATTTTTGTTTTTTTTATAAATTTGATTTAAAAATTGGGTAAAGAGGCTCAGATTTGGATTTTGACACTGGGTCTGGATCCAAAATCGAGTCAGATATAGAAAATGGATTCTGATTCCAATGAATCCAAGAAATAACTGGAATTTAGATCAAAATCGACTCAATTACTCAGAAAATGGGGGCCAGGGGAAAAAAGAGAATATTTATAAAATTTTGAAAAATTTAGGGTGTTCACACGATCATATTATAATCGGATCCCAGTCCACTCATGGTTTGTTGCACCATATCACTGTCGCTCACTACACATCCTATAACTGCAAGTTGATCTGTGATAGTCTTCATCTTGTTTAGATATTCCATGATGGTCATGGAGTCTTTTCTCAGCAGCTAGAATTCTCTCTTGAGGAAAACCATCCTCGCCTGTGAAACTTGTTAATACGTCTGAATCAATCTCTCCCAAAGGTGCATGGTTGTACATTTGTTAGGGATTGCAACAAGAACCTCTTGAGAAAATGTAGAGGTAATGTATGCAACTACTGATTGGCCTTACCTTTCCCAGTTGAGATATTTTGCATTTTTGACATACACAATTGAAGTTTCTCCTTTATCATCTTTCTCCTCTCGTAACAAATTCTAGCGGGGTTGGAGTGGTTTCATCCAGATGACCTAAGAGACCTTGGCTCCTTATAAAAGGAATGATTTGTCTCTTCCAAATCAAGAAGTTTGAGGTGGTTAACTTTTCGGAAACAAGCTGACTGAGGAAACTCGAAGGAAGACTCGATTGAGAAGAATGAGAATCCATAATTAGAAAAGAAGTTTTAACAAAGATATTCACGAAATGCCCAGTCTACCACCAGAGAAGTTTGCTGGTCGGCCTTTTTTTTTTTTTAAGGCTGAGCAACCTTCAAGGGACTAGTGATCAGAAACTTTCAGATTCAAAAGAGAACCATATCTAATTTTTTTTTTATTTGTAAGGTTTGTGATTGATGCAATAAAAAGTTCTGAACACTACACGTCTGTCACATGGGTGCGGGTGCGGGTGCGGGGATGCGGCACTTCCAAAAAACCTGGGTGCGGGGGTGCGGCAAAAATATATAAATATATAACACTGGTCCCAGTCTCTTGCCCAATCCAAAGCGCACGCTCTCAACATGTCCTCGAGTGTCTGTATCGTACGCTCCGTTTGCTCGTCAGTCTGTGGATGGAACGCTGTGCTGAACTTCAACGTAGTGCAAAGGGCTTTCTGAAGTTGGCGCCAGAATCAAGACGTGAAGCGAGGGTCTCGATCTGACACTATCGATCGTGGCATCCCGTGAAGTCTATCTCATCCACTTAGAGATCAACTAAGCTCTCTAGGATCTGATTGATCCTGATCGTTAGGAAGTGGGCACCCTTGGTCAGTCAGTCCACTATAACCCAGATGACATCGTGTTGTCTACGGGTCTTTGGCAACCCTACAATGAAATCCATATAGATATCATCCCACTTCCACTCTAGGATATCTAGTGGATGCAGAAGTCCACCAAGTTTCTGGTGGTCGATCTTCACCTGTTGACAGGTGAGACACCGCAATACAAACTCGACGATATTTCGCTTCATCCTATCCCACCAATACGTCATCTCAAGATCTTTGAACATCTTGGTGGAACCAGGGTGAACCTAATATCAAACCTGTGGGCTTCGGTCATCAGCTCCTCTTGCAGTACCTTCGAGACCCACCATTTGTCTCTGAACATGATGGTCTCGTCCTCCTTATGATGAAATTGTGTATCTGGCTTCTGCGCACTCACGCATAACTTTTTGAAATCTGGATCAACAGACTGAAGCTCCTCAATCCGGTCTATAATCTCTGGTCACACCTGCATCCCAACACAAAGGATGCGACTAGAATCACCTATAAGCGACTGCCATCTGAAAAACTCCTCGACAAAGTCCCAACCGTGCCCTGTCAGGCTAGCTGCCGTGACTGATGCCTTCCTACTAAGTGCATCTGCCACCATATTTGCCTTACGAGGACGGTAGGCGATGGAGAAGTCGTAGTCCTTCAGGAACCCCAACCACCTACGCTGCCTCAAATTCAAATCACGCTGAATGAATATGTACTTGAGGCTCTTGTGATTCGAGAGAACCTCAAACTGCTCCCCATAAAGGTAATGACGCCAGATCTTCAGTGCGAAGACTACTGCAACTAACTCTAAGTTATGTGTGGGGTAGTTCTTCTAGTGCACCTTCAGCTGTCGAGACGCGTACGCAATGACCTTTCTGTGTTGCATAAGAATATAGCTCAGTTTGGTCCCTGAAACAACGTTGTACACTACGAATCCACCTGTTCCAAAAGGCAATGTCAAAACTGGGGTTGTGGTTAACCTCTTCTTCAGCTCCTGAAAGCTCTCCTTACACCGAGGTGACCAACTTCACCCCCTTTTTCAATAGACGAGTCATCGGGGCAGCTATACGTGAGAAGTCCTGGATAAATTGATGGTAGTAGCCCACCAATCCCAAGAAACTCCTGATATCTGTCACAATCTTCGTCTGCTCTCAAGACAATACGACCTCCACCTTGGCTGGATCGACCTCAACGCCCTTCATAGAAATCACGTGGTCGAGAAACTATCACTCGATCGAGTCAAAACTTGCATTTCAAAAACTTAGCATAAAGTCGATATTCTCTCAATGTCTGCAATACGATCCGCAGATGCTCTCTGTGCTCCTTCACGCTCTCCGAGTATATAAGAATGTCATCAATGAACACGATGACAAAAGAGTCCAACCATAAATTGAAGACCTGATTCATAAGATCCATAAATGCTGCAGAGGCATTGGTGAGACCAAAAGACATCACCAGAAATTCGTAATGCCAGTATCTGGACCTGAATGCAGTCTTCAGAATATCTTCCTCCCTGATTCTCAACTGATGGTACCCAAAACGAAGGTCTACCTTTGAGAACACCTTTACATTCCTTAGCTGATCGAACAAGTCATTGATCCTAGGCAATGGGTATTTGTTCTTCACCGTTACTTGGTTCAATATGTGGTAATTAATATAAAGCCGCATTGAACCATCCTTCTTCTTGACAAAGAGGACCGGTGCACCCCAAGGGGATACACTTGGTCTGATGAAGCCCTTGTCAAGAAGCTCCTACAGTTGCTTCTTCAACTCAACTAGCTCTGCAGGTGTCATGTGGTACGGTGCTCGAGAAACTTGTGTCGTGCTAGGCACAAACTCAATCGAGAACTTGATCTCTCTGTGAGGTGGTAGACTTGGTAAGTCTTCGAGAAAAACATCTGAAAACTCACGAACACATCAATTTGCTCCAAGGGTGTCTCCTGATTGTCCTTCGCAGATGCACTGGCCAAGAACACCATACACTCTTCCTTGTAGTACTTGGAGATCCTAAGTGTCGAAACTATCTTTACCTCACCCATCAGTCTATTCGTCGGGAATACCAAAGTGGACAATTCAGGGCGCTCTAATCGATTTTTTTTCCTGACATTGGAGGGTGGCATTGTGTCTGGACAACCAGTCCATACCCAGAATGATATCATAAAAAGTTATATCTATGATGATCAGATCAGCAGATAGCTCATGCCCCTCGACAATCACACCGACTGCAGGAAAGTACCTCCCGTAAGAAGATGTACCCATCGAGGACATCACATCAAGAGTTTTCTTAAGACTCGATAGAACCAAGTGAAGCAAACTTGCAAACAAAGTAGATATGGAACTGTGGGTAGCACCAGAATCAAACATCACACGAGCATAATGATCAACAACTAAGAAGATACCTTCGATCAGGTCAGCCTGATCGCCCTGTGTGGCAACATGTACTCTCCTATTCGTCCTTCGTTGTGCTTGTTGCTGTTGAGGCCTCTGTTGCTGTTGTGGTTGTTGTTGTCCTCTTTGAGCTGTTGGCTTGTTCGGACAGTGAGCAACGATATGTCCGGGCTGTTGACACTAGTAGCAAACTCCCTTGAACAGTAGATAAGAGCCCTGCAGATGACTCTTGTTGCACCTCCGACATACGAATGGAGCCTTCCTCTGCTGCTATCTTTGCTGGGGTCTACCCTGCTAGGCTCCCTGTTGGCGCCCCTGTTGGGTCCTCTGCCTCTTGCTGCCCTGCGCCTTGCCGCCCACAGGTGGGTTCTTCCTTGCTCCTCCAGTAGTGTTGCTCCCATTGTCGTCCTTTTTCTACGGTCCACCCTTATACCTCTTTCATTCCTCGTTCAGGACCGTCGTAGACTCTATAGCATCGCTGAGTGTAGTGGGTCAGCTCATTATCATACGGATTGGAGTCCGTCCTTCAACCCACGTCAGCGAACAGGCTTGGGCAATAACGCTCCAAGCTCCTTAACTTAGTGGTGGAGTCCACCAAACTCATGTTCTATTGTGTTAGCTTGAGAAACTTTTGTTGCATCTGCTCCCGTGCATAGGAGGGAAAATAGGTGTCTAGAAATTCTTTCCTGAAAACCTCCAACGGGATCACCTCCACTCCGTTGTATTTCACCCTTCGCAGGGTGTCCCACCACTTCTTGGCATCGCCCTTCAGACAGTACATGCCAAAAGCAGTCTTCTTGTCCTCGGGAACAAGTAGGATGTCGAAAGCCCTTTCGGTCTTCTCGACCTAGCTCTCCGCGGCCTCTAGGTCGGCCATCCTAGAAAAAGTTGGTGGATCCAACTTTAGAAATTTCTCATATATGACGTTGCCAGGGTTTGGAGTGACCTCGGCAGGGTGGACACACGTGGGTGTCGGCGCTGCCTGTGCCTGTACGTGTGTAGCTATGGTCTCCGTTAAAGTGTGGAGGGCATTCATCATGAAGTCCCTCTGCTCCTGCTAGTCAGCGGGAGCGGCAACGACCGAAGTCGAGGCTCTCGTACGTTGATACATCTACAACATGAAATTTTTTTTAAAGTCATACCTTGATAGATCCTACCCTCTTAGGATTGATCTCAAATACAATAATGTTAATATAATCATATTATCATTCCTAATGTACATAAAAAATGAATTTACATTCAGCTATACTAGCATGTCATGACAAGACTTTAAACATTCTTAACAGTACCAAATAGCTTTACCAGTGATGGACACTGCTTTAGAGCACGAGGCTTGACTTGTTGACATTTTGGATAAGGCTCACTTACCAAAAAGTAAAATTTAGTACAAAAAGATGGTCAAAATGTAAGATTTTGTGGTATGCTCTGATACTAAAGCTTTAATGACCCCAACTCATACCTATTAAAAAGTGACATTTTTTTTTAACATTTGCGGAAACATTCTCAGAGACCCGAGGTCTTTACCGTTATAACCAATCCACAACCACAAGGTATCTTACACTACCATCATTTAAACCAAACCAACTTTATTAATTAAAATCATATAGTCATAAGACATATGCAAAAGAATATAAATAAATCAAAATGTGGAGCCACAGTGTCCGTAAAGGAATCTGTCAAGCAGTCGCATAGCTTCTCGTGATAGCAGTGGTCCCCTCACTGAGCCTCAGAGACTGTGAAAAACACATAAGTAAGGGTGTCAAAACCAAAGATCTTGTGTACGAGTCCCTCTAATGAATCAAATAAGTAAAAAGAATATAAATAAGATTTATGCAATATTTTAGAGGGATGTAGTTATAACAAATTCATAATTCAATTAACCATTCATGCATTAGAGAACAATTGTTAAGCAAGAAAGAACAATTATTAAACAATAGGGACCATCAAGAGCTTCTAGTGTTTCACTTATTGCAGGTTGTTATTAAAAACAAAATACACAAATAGCAGGGATTTCAACATATTATTCAATGCCAAATGTTCATGCCAAAACATTGAACATACTACAAATTTTTTCAAACTTCCTAAACCACAATATCAGATCCCATAGAGAGAAACTATCCTACTGGACAACACACAACTCCATAAAGTTTTGACAGGAAATCGAAAACCCCACGGCTGGGCTAACCAAAGCTTCAACCTAAATCTCAAATCGGTTTGACTTGGGATTTTCCAAGTTAGCGTTAAGCAAGAAAACCCCCAAATCGAAAATCACGACTATCGGAAACCCCAACTCATAGACCTGCGTTTTTCGGTAGCCAAGAATCTTATCGAAACACTTGGAAAATGAGAAAGATCAGGTTCCCTTCCCTTGACAGACCCAATCACACACCAATGTCAGTCTATACCTACAAAAAGAAGCACAAAATCCTACCTGTTTCGGTGATTGGAGGAGGTGGTTGTCGCGGTTGGGAGGTCGCCGACATCGATTGCTCCACTACGAGGGAGCCGATGTCGATGGGCGTCTGACGTTGTCAGCACCACCGCACGCCGAGGAAGAGAGGTTGAAGAGTGTACCAGAGAGAACTGGTGTGGAGGCTCTGTCACAGGGAGGGAGGGCAAAGCTGAGAGGGAAGCGAGAGAGGAGACAATGGGAGGAAGATGGGAGGCAAAGGGTGGAAGAGAAGGGATTTGAGACCCCTATTTGAGGACGGTGGTACTCGAAAAGGCAGGAGCACGCCGTCCCCCCGGCGGCTGCGCTCCGGCCCCCTTCCCCTTTGCGATTTCCCCTTACGGGGGTTAGGGTTCACTCTGAACCCTAACTACCTTCGTTTTATCAGGCAACCCGTATCGGGTTACCTTATATTATGTTTTATTTTATTATTATTTTCATTTTTTTTCTTACGTATACGGGGCGGGGCTTGGGCCCAGGTCATATATGGATCCAACTGTGGATCCATTTATTAACTTGGGTATATATATATATATAAAAGTTATGTTTATTATTATTATTATTATTATTATTGATATTATACATAAATATGGACCTTTTATGGATCCTGGATCCAAAAGTTTTCTCTTTATTACATGATTGAAACTATGGATCCAAATGATATAATTTGGATCCAAACGTTTAGTAGATGAATATGGCTCCAAAATAAACTATTATGGATCCTAAATAAAGTTTTCTCCTTTAAGATCTGATTATAAATTCACAGATCCACATGATAAGTTTTGGATCCAAAATCAAATCTAACCATTGTATCAAGGTTCCAATATCAAGGATCCGAACAAAAAAAATTAAAATCTAATATTAGGTATTTATCTGGATCCAATTATCGAAAATTCAAATAGCATTTTAAGGAATTGTCATCGAAGATCCGAATAGGACATCCGAGATCCAATTAGATATAAAAATAAAAAATGAAAGTATCCTTGTAGCAACTTCTGAATGTGAAATTCAAGTTTATTTATCTAATAAAAATCATGGGTATTACGCACATAATCTGTCAAGTATGTAGATGACCCTAAAGAAATAATCAATGAAGTTGCAGAAAGTGAAAAAGGGGCTGCTGAACCTCATTCCGATGATCCTGGACGGCAAGCACAGTTGAAGAGATCAACTAGATCTCATCGACCACCAGATGAGTGGGTAAGGTATGGTACATTCTTAGTTGATTTTTAATTATTAATAGCTGCCCTTAGTCTAGAAAAGTATACAGGTAGTTTTGTTGAAGCTTGCAAGAATGTTCGATGGATTGATGCTATAAATGAGGAGATTTATGACATGAGTATGGCAGTTGGGAAGTTGTGAATGGACCCATGGATAAGAACATTGTTGGATGTAGATGGGTCTATAAAATCAACTTTAAGTCCGATGATAGTATTGAAAGATATAAGACCAAGTTAGTAGCTAAGGGCTACACTTAGGAATGTGGTCTTGATTTTGATAAAACTTTTAGCCCGGTTGTTAAGATGGGAACTATTAGAGTTATTATATTCTTTTTCGTTATTTTTGGTTGGCAATTAGATATCAAAAATGCATTTCTTCATGATGATTTGTGTGAAGTGCATATGGAGTATCCTCCTGGGTACCCAGAAAGTGATGCTGTCGAAACTGCCTTAAGGTTAAAGAAGGCCATTTATGGGCTTAAACAAACTTTCAGGACCTGGTTTGATACATTTAGCACAGTTGTGAGATTTATTGGCTTTATGCGGTCAGTTTGATTATTCTTTATCCACTTATATTGATGATGCTAGCATAACATTGATTCTTGTCAACTTTGATGCTATAATCATCACCAGGAACAGCTTATCTCGTATTCAAAGCCTCAAAAACTTCTTGTATGGCAAGTTTCTTATGAAAGATCTTGGTACCTTAAGGTATTTCCTTGGTCTCTTTGGTTCTCACACAGATTTAATATGCACAAGATCTTTTGCAGCATAGTGGTATGTCAAAATGTAAGCCTGCTAAGACGCCGATAACAATAAATACAAAATTGCATCAAGAAACTGAAAATGATGCTCCACTTGACTCTCTAGAAAGATTCAGAAGCATAGTTGGGGCAATGCACCTTTACTCATCTGGATTTGGCTTATGTTAATCAAATATCACAATTTATGCATGCTCCCAAGCATAGCCACATGGATTCTGTTAAAAGAATCCTTAGATGCACCAAAGGTACCATTACCGATGTTCTTGTATATTCTAAGCTTGTGAATCATACCCATTAGATGAAACTTGTAGTTGTTACATATCCAAATGCTGACCGGGGAGGAGATCCCTCATCAAGCTCAGTCACGGGTTAAGAAATTTTTTGATACAAAATTGGATTTTTGGTCTAGCAAACGATAAAGAACAATAGCAAGATCAAGTGTTGAGGCTAAATATAGAGCAATGGCTGCTGTTACAACTGAAATATTATGAATATGACATCTTCTTGCTGCCTTGATGCCTTGTGACATCAGGTAGATAAATCACTTATCTATGTGATAATCAGATCATGGTGGTTGTTGTTACTAACCCAGTTGCGCCAAAAAGATGAAGCTCGTCGAATTGTTTCAACATTTTATTCGGGAAAGAGTGGAAGATAAAGTGATGCAACCCTTATTTGTTCATGAAGAAAAGCATGTAGTTGATATCTTGCCCCAAGGGGGGTTGGCGTAGTTGTGTGGGGTCTTGACTGCTAGACGGGCAGTCAAGGTTCGATTCCCATGGGTGTCTCCCTCTACGCAAGCCAATGTGTAGCATAGGCCCCAAGGCAGGGGTCCTAGCCTCAGAGTGACTGGCTGAGCCAGCGCGACTAGGTCTTCATGCCAAGTGCGGTTTCTTCGGGTTATAAATAAAAAGTAGATGATCTCTTCACCAAACCACTATCATCTTTGTCACGTCTTAAGGGCAAACTTTATGGCTAATTTGATGTGTCTTCCTAAAAAAAATTATAAGTTTTTTATATTTTCTTTATGTCCAAAATCGCAAATATTTGAATTTAAAAAGACCTTTTTACCCTTCACACATGCGAACTTCCTCCTAAATATGTGATTGTTTTTTGCATAACTATGTCTGTTCTCAGATCTGTGTCTCTTCGACCTGACGTTGAAAACTTGTGTTTTTACCATTGTTGGAAAGCTGAGACACAAGCCTCCTCTAGGGTTTTCATTTCTTAGTTCTAAAACCAGAATAAAAACATGCTCTATAGACTGGAACAATCGAATAATCTATCTTTCAAACAATGTTTTGACCTAGAAATAGATTCTAGAAAAACATAGAAAAGAACAAAAAAGATTAGACAAAAATACCTTTCCATCAACCCCGACAATGTTCTTAAAATTGGAGATGAACAAGAGTGGTTGCGCTTTTTTCGTCTATTCTATGTTATTTTCTGGCTACCAGTCCTGAAAATCCAAAAAAATAGATAAAAGAAAGGAGACAGATTGAAATGATAGCTTTTCACTGCCACCAAGATCACCTTGATCTGATAAACGGTTGATGAGATAGAGATGAACTGTTTCTCCTAAACATGTGGACAACGAACATAAGCGAGGATAAAGAAATTCACAAAATATTTGCAGGCTTGAGGAAGTTCACATATATTTTATGCGGACTTGAGGAAGTCCGCATATATTTTATGCGGACTTGAAGAAGCCCATATATATTTTATGCAGACTTGAGGAAGTCTAGATAAAGTATATGTGGACTTAAGTCCACAGAATATATGCGGATCTGAGGAAGTTCACATAAAATATGTGTGGACTTCCTAAGTCTGCATAAAATATATGTGGACTTCCTCATTTTGTTTGAGTTTGACAGGATGTTTGCAAATATTATCACACGAAATTCATGAAGCCCGGACCTCATTTTAAGTTGGAGTATGTGGCATCCGACAAACCAAGCTACATTTCGCACGAACTTTGTGAGTTCTGCCCATGCGAAGGGTAAAAAAGGACAGTCCAAAGCTAGTTATTTGCGATTTTGAACATGGGGAGAGTATGAAAAATTGTATGTTAGTATGTTTGTGTTTGACATGTTTGTATGTGCAACGGTCCTTATTTGAGTTATCAAGGGTAGTTTGTAATTGTACAGGGATGTTTTTGTACAACCCCTTTGGTTTCCTCTTCTTTTTCTTTTCAAGTAATCTTAGGGCACGACTCCCAAGGCTGCAACTCCGTAAAATTAACACTGTAGTCTTTGTAGCCTAATAAAGAGGGCCTACCCTTGTAGATTTTTCTTGTGGAATAAGACGTTTAGGTTTTTGGCCCTCCACATCGTGTGTTCTCTGTTGCTTGCCTCTTACCCCTCTATTTTGTAGAGCATCTACTGGCCACAAACTTCTGATACAGGGGCCATTAAAATGTTGATTTATGGCTAGGAGAAGCTACCAAAATGAGTTCCGGCTGAACTGGGTTAGTAGAAGCTACCAAAATTAGTTCAATAGATCAGTATGATAAATATTAAAATGTTGATCTTATTCCCTCATTTTGGTAGCTCACAGATTGGTTTATTCCTTTGATTAAATATCTTGGCAATGCTCGAGTCTTCTACATGTTCAAATAAGTGTTGTACGACCAAGTCGGTGGCATTAATGGTTTTCCTTCTTTGCACAAGATGGATGTATGATGATTGATAACAGAGGTTATTCACAGGAAAAGAAGGAATAGAGGGAACCAAAGCCCATCCTTTTAATGCTAGGTTATACCTTCACTGGAATTAAAACATCGCTGCAGGGGCCATTGATTACATTATACGGACTGAACATCTAAAGAGCATGATTTCTGGTGAATAACAGCAGCTCTGGCAATTTTTTTGGTGGGCATGAGGGTGTGCAATGGGTGGGTGAATGGAGGACATATTAAGAAAGATTTGTGGGGTTTAAAAGAGGGGTAGAATGGTTACTTAGGTTTATCAATTGAATAACAGGTCATTTTAAGGGACATATGTCTTGAAACCTCTCTCTCTCTCTCTCTATATATATATATATATATATATATATATATATATATATATATATATATATATATATATATATATATATATATATATATATATTTAAACATTTGGTAATGACACCATTACTTACAAACGCCTCTAAATTCCCATGTTGAAGTTGTTTTGGTCCAATCCCACCTCATGGATGAATTCAGCATGTTCAAAATAATGGGAACCAGGTTTGGATCATGTTTTTTTCTTCCCAAAAACACTCTTTTATAACCCAGGAAAGTATCTCACACTGTAAGCCGTTGATTTTTAAAGCCTTATAAAACCTGCTTACATATCGTAGATTCAAGCGCCAATTCCCACCAATTTTAAATAAAAAAAACTAAATAAAAATAATTGAACCCAAAATGGACCCTAAGCTTTTGGTGCGTCTTGCTCCAATCAGCATCAGCACTGGTTCATCAAGGTGCACCTGGAACCACTCAAATAAGTTGTCCGGTTCAAGTGCAGTTATTAGATTCATTTCGGATTTAAATCCGAAATAGAGTTTTCTTGTTTTTCCATAAAGATACAATTGTCGACTCTCGGAGGATATTGAAGATTATTAACCTTTTCTATAACTTTTGTAGTTTGATTCTTATTTTTCATCAAGTCAAGTATAGATTTTTCAATAGCTTAGCCTACTATAGGTGTAGATCGTAAAGTCGATCCCTGGAAACTTGTTTGGGTTTGCATCAATTACCCAAACCGCTGACCACCTTAATATCAAACGTCAAATGCCAGTAGTAATATGCTTTTTGTCTTTCTTTCTATTTGGGATCAACATTTTAAAAGGTCATGTTGTTTAATACTTGAATCTGATGCTAGCATCATATGTTGCATTCCGGCGGAAGCAGATCAGGTCATGCTGAACATGAGCGTTTTTTCTCATGCTAACATGTGGTTTTGGATGAATGCCACGTAGTTTTGTTGACTTTTTAGCTTTTCAAAATACAAATCGGAGGCCACGATGTTAGCATGAGCAAAAACGGTCATGTTCAGCGTGACCTGATCTGCTTCCCATTCCGGCCTTTAAGATCCGGAATACTCGATCTGATCCAATGCGGATTACGAAAAACAGATTTTGCGCCAATTGCGTTGTGTTCAGCTAATACACGCGCTACAGACCTTTTCTATCGGATCCTCCAGCCCAAGGTCTGGTACGAAACTCTCCGCGGGAGTCCAAACCGATTCATTCAGTTGATCCGTGGATTTTCAATTGGCCACAAAGTAAAATTTGAACCGTCTCCATTCCATTCTGGAGGTATGTACGTTAATACGCCCATCTCCACTCCTCCCCTAACAGGCACGTTAGGCTGATTTTTGCCGAACTCCGTTATGCGAATCTCTCTCTTCAACGTTTTCTATATTTAAAAAAGAAAAAAAAAACATATCACGTGCTAAGTTCAACGATTCATTTATTACCACCAGTGTCTCTCTTCTTAACATCCAACCTAACTTCAAACATAAACAAAGCATCCATCGTGAAGTTGGTATCATGCTTACATGTAGGGGTGGCAATCGGGTCGGGTTGGTGGGTTAGAATACCTCAATACAAACACGATCGGTTTATTAAATGGGTTGGATGTGGCAAACACGAACACAACCCATTTATTAAACGTGTAACCCGACATGACAAGGTTAACCCGTTTATTAAACGGGTCAACCCAATAACATAGACACGATAACCGACCCGATTAACCCAAATAACCTGTCTAACCCGAATAACACAATTAGAAACACAAAAAAAAATACATATTATACTTTTTTTCTGCAAATCTCAATATGGAATTCTACTACCAACATCAACATAAAACTTCGTAGTGAGGAAAAAAAACAAAGAAGAAAACCTCGTCACAGTGAGAAAAACAAAGAATAAAACCAGAGTAAGTACCTATTACTTATTTCAACCCCTTCTTCAAGATCAAAAAATGAAGAGTCTTCAGCGAGAGAGATGAAATGTTGGGCTTGCTTTGCTTGGGTGCCAAACCAAGAGGAGGAAAAAGAGGGAGGAGAGAAGAGGGTGGTGGTGTGCGCATGTGCGGTGATGACAACGAAGTGGAGAGGAGAGGTCTCGGGCTCTCGGCTGCGGCTGGTTAGGAAAGATTAGGTGGGTGACTAAAGTGTAAAGTTAAGAGTTAAGGTTAGATAAGTTAATATATATATAAACGGGTTGCGGGTTGACGGATTCGTGTAAACGGGTTGACTCGTGCGCCTAACCTGTTTATTAAACGGGTCGACACAAACCCGTTTAAGCCAAACCCTAACCCGGCTGATAAGCAGGTTGGCAGGTCGGGTCATATTTTGCCACCCCTACTTATATGTCCATGAACAAAATGTTAAAATAACAGAAAGGTCAAAAGAAAGGTAATACTAAGAAACCGACCATACCTGTTCCGTCGGGAAGCAGACATGTTACTGACATCGTGGCCATCCGATTTGCATTTTAAAAAGCTCAAAAGTCAACAAAATCACGTGGCATTCATTGCAAAAATGCTCATGTTCAGCATGACATGATCTGCTTCCGTGCTGTCGAACTTCTAAACGCCGTGGTGCGTTCCGTTGGCATGAGGATGAGGATCCCCCTCTCACCCTCTACATCTTTTGAGAAAGTAGTGGGTTACATTTTTGTATTTTTTTAGGGTTTAAATTTTGTACATTGAAGTCAACAACTTATTTTTCTTTTACGAGTCAAGACAAGAGCTGTCCGGGTGGTGAGCAGATCTGGAGAAGCCTTGATTGGCTCTCACGAACGACCTTTTTTATTCAAGATAAATTTTTTATTTTGGACAGGTACGTTAATGGAAGGAAGGGCTAAAAAGAGAAGTCAAAATCTTGCGGAGATCTCTTTCTTTATTATTATTATTATTATTTTTTTAAACAGATCTCTTTCCGTCACGTGAAGGTGGGCGAGGGTGGTCGCGCCATGGTGTCGAAAAGCAAGAAGGGGAAGGAAATCGTGGTGGGTTCGTGCCTAACGGGGAGTTTGGAGTTTGATTCCCGCCTGCCTGCAGGCCCCACTCTGCCCCCTCTCCTCTTACTTCTTTTCCTACGGGGTAGCTTCATTCCATTCCCTTCTTATTTCCACGGGAGGCGGGGCCGGGGCTGAGAGAGAGAGAGAGAGAGAGAGAGAGAGAGAGAGAGAGAGAGATGGGGGGCATTGACGACCATCGGAAGCCTGCATCGATGGAATCTCGACAACGGCTCAAGTCGAGGCTCAAGGTTCTGCTGCTGGTGGTATTCTCTAACATCCTCACCGTCTACATCTTCACGGGACCTTTCAACTGGTCCCAGTACTCGCAGCGCCTGGGCAGCCTGTTCGACGCCCACGAGCTTCTCCATGAGCTCAACACCACGCAAAATCGCCTCGTCATGACCGAGGCCCATCTCTCCGAGGTGCAGAAGCAGCTGCACTCCTCCAACACCCTCCTTGAGAACCTGCTCACGGAGCTGGCTCGGCTGAAGGAGTCGCTGCCGGAATGGGGGAGCAGCAGCAGCCGCAGCCGCAGCCAGAACGATGATGGTGCCAAGACAGATCCCCTCGCCGGTTGGGGCCCCGACGTCCCCGACGAGGTGAGGAACGTGGTGGGTTCGCACAAGCTGCCGCTGGGTTTCTCGACCACCTTTGGGTCGGAGGAGATCTACCCGCCGGTGGGTCACACCTGCCAACGGTTCCAGGAGGAGCTGAAGCAGTACATGTCCTACGAGGTCGGGGGGACATGTCCGGCGGACGACGTCTTCGCGCAGCGGCTGATGATCAAAGGGTGCGAGCCCTTGCCCCGAAGGCGGTGCCACCCAAGGTCGCCCGAGGGGTACGTGGAGCCCGCACCCTTCCCTCGCAGCCTGTGGGAGACGCCCCCTGATACCAGCATCACCTGGGACCCCTACAGTTGCAAGAGCTATCAGTGCCTGATCGAGCGCAAGAACAGCAAGGTGCAGGCCGACTGCAAGGATTGCTTCGACCTGCAGGGCAGGGAGAAGAGCAGGTGGCTCATCGACAATGGAGGGCTCGACTACGGCATCGACGACGTGCTGGCCATCAAGCAGGGGACCATCCGGATCGGCCTTGACATCGGGGGCGGCTCCGGGACATTCGCGGCAAGGATGAGGGAGCGCAACGTTACCATCGTAACGAGCTCCATGAACTTCGACGGGCCCTTCAACAACTTCATCGCGTCGAGGGGGCTCATCCCCATCTACATCACCGTCTCCCACCGCCTCCCTTTCTTCGATAACACCCTCGACATCATCCACTCCATGCACGTCCTCAGCAACTGGATCCCTGACACCATGCTGGAGTTCGTCCTCTACGACATCTACAGGGTGCTCAGGCCGGGGGGCTTCTTCTGGCTGGACCACTTCTTCTGCTTCGGTGCTCAACTTAACGTCACCTACGTCCCCATCTTCGACCGGATAGGTTTCAACAAGCTCAAGTGGACGGTCGGAAGGAAGATGGACAGAGGCATCCACCGCAACGAGTGGTACCTGTCCGCATTGCTGGAGAAACCCATGACCTGACCTGACACCCGTGAAAATAAAAGACGGACACATGGACGGACTAATATATAGGAATAGCAAAACGGGGACAGACAAAAAGAGCAGCACCCACAATATCTACCCCTCCTCCCTCAGCTCACTCCCCCATTTCCAAATGATTTCTTTTTTCTTTTTTTTTTCTTTTCTCTTCTCTTGAAAAATTTTAAGTCATATATTGATGCACACTCCTACATGTCCAAGATTACTGTACTTCTTTCCTGTCATATTGGTTTTCACTCGAGCAGCAGGTGTGTGCTCTTTGCCCCAGATCTAATGGCAATTCAGCTTAATTTTCCAGAGATGGGAAAGACAAAGATGTAACCTTCCAAATAATGTTCTCTAGGTTTTGAAAAAAGAATGATGATCAAGCAATTCTCTCCAACTTCCATACTCGATTAAATTCGGTGATTTAATTTGCATATGGATGCTACGCCTGTACTCTTAGCAGCTAAAAGGATCCTACATCCTATTCCTACGGCTAAGTCTAATCCACACACGTGACGGTGTCGGGCTAATTTAACCGTTGATTGAATAGATGAGACTGAATGTAGGATGGATCTTACTTATCATATGTCAGATGATGGGTCCGTTTTCACGCGTTCGGTGAGAATAGGTCAGAGAGAGGGGTCGGCACCGTCACCGAATGCTCCTGGAGGATCGTAGTTGACTAGTACTTGTGAAAAACAGAAAAAAATCGGGGAAAAGGTGAATCAGCCAGGATCGGACATCATAGCTGGTTTGGCAGCACCGGGTTTGGGATCAGGTGATATTGAAAATCACCAGTAGATATCGATCACACATCGTGTATGGAGGCATGTCTAGGAAAATGTCCTTGAGGGAGCCCAAAAGGCGGTACAAGCATCCCATGGTGGTGCCCCATAGGAGTGGGCCATGAGCAGGGTTTGAGTCAAGGTTTTAAGCCCTGACCTGTTAGCTATCGGGCTGAAACCCAACCTGTTATAAAAATGGGTTGGGTCTGGGTCGACGCACGGGCTATTAGGCCGACCTGATGGGCCTGAGCTACCTAAATAATTTTTCAGTAGCTAGATTACATGCAACTTGGTAACTATTTCTATTTATCTATGGGTGCATTAATCTTTCGTTTAATTCATTACTTTTGTTATTATAAGAAATAATTTATAAACTTCATCCAAAGTAACCTACAAATGGGTTTTGGTCAGGCTAGACCGACCCACTAAACATTGGCCCATTGAGCCAATAGGCTGAGTCATGTGCTGTTATTCACACCCGAGCCCGTTAATAACCGGGCCAAAACCTGGCATATTAATAAATAGATCCGACCATCTTCGGGATGAGCCACACTTAAATCCTGATTGACCAAACTCTAAATGGACCTGGGCCAGGCTGGCTCGATGCCCACCCCTAATTAAGGGTGTCAACAGGTCGAGTTTACCTGTATCAAACCCTATAGGGTCTGGGTATGGTGACAAATAAGAAGACCCAATTAAGACCTGGATCCGAACCCAAAGGTCCGATCACATGGACCCAGGTATAGTTTGTAAAATTTTATACCAGACACGGACCTGACCCGAGTTCTGATTAAAACCTGCAAATTCTGGATCTGGTTCATGTAGTTTTTATTGGATCCGGGTATAATTTCTCTTATAGTAGACCCAGGTCCAGACCAGATACCATACCCAAAAATTTGATCCAAGTCTGATTTCACCTGGGTCCGAACCAAACCGGGCCTGTTGACACCCTACCCTAATGCCCCATACAACCATAATGAGGGTGGATATTGGAAACATTACCATTGGTGGTGATTTTCAATATCACCTAATCTCAACTCCTAATTTTGGCATAGTCAACCAAGTATACATAAAGTTTGAAATCAGTATTGTCCCACGAACCGCTGGTTGGCTTCTTCAGTTCCATTGTTTGGATATCGCAGTTGGAATTACGGAGGGAAGAACCTGAATCAACCGGATTCAGGGTGCTCTACCTTTGCCAGTTTCAATCTTCTTAATAAATTAAACTCGAGAAGTAGGAAGCATTTCTCTCTGCCAACCTCTACATGTCCAAGATTAGTACTGTCCTTCTTTGTTGTTATATTGATTTTCTCAGGAACAGCAGGGAGGCTGGATCAGGTGCAATTACATTGCCCAAGTACAATGTGCCGCTGCACCTGATCACCCTCCATCTGACAGGCTGTACAACAGTAGAGCGCATTGCAAATGTGATTGCACCTGATCCCACAATTCAGCAGTAGTGGGTGCTCTTTCCCCGATCAAATAGCAATTCAGCTTATTTTTTCATATGGGAAAGACATAATGATGTAGCCTTCCAAATAATGTTCTCTAGATTTTGAAAAAAGAATGATGATCAAGCGATTCTCTCCAACTCTCACATGGGACGGAGACCCCGTTCTTCTCTCGTGATCGATGAAATTCGGTGATTTAAATGTGGATGCTACACCTACACTCTTGGCAGCAAAAAGGATCCTACATCCTACCCGGTCTATGTTGATCCTAACTGTCTAACTGATGCATCTGAACGGCAAATAGTCCACACCCAAGTGACAGTGTTGGACTCATAGTGACAAGTTAAAAACAGCAAAATATAGTCAGCCAAAAACTCGCTAAAAATTGATTTTTTTTCCTTAAAAATCTTGCATTTTTTGGCAAAATCTCAGTACTAAAAAATAAATATGAATAAAAATATTTTTAAAACACGTGCAATTTTTTATGATAAATAGCCGATACAAACATAAATATCACATTTAAAATATGATATTTATGTTTTTGACAAAAAATATCACGAGAGATTGCTGTTTTTAACTTTGAGGTAATTTTCTCGCGATATTTTGCGAGACATGTCAAATGATGAGGTCCATCTCACGCAATCTGAGCTGGTTGCGTGGGAATCGGTAAGAGAGGGAGAGTGTGTGGCATTTAGTCACTGTTACTGATGCTTCTGGTGGATCATAGTTGACTAGAACTTGTGAAACACATAAAACAAAGCAAAGACACCAACTATGTCTCTGCTTGTCTTGTCTGGTAAGAACAGCTATTGCACGTCACCTTGTGTTGGGGTCATTAAAGATATAAAACGCAATGGTATAGTTGTATAACTGGCAGGGGTCTACCTAACCCCAGCTTGACTTTAAAAAAAAAAAGAGGGTAAAGGGTGTACCAGCCAGGGTCGAACACGACAGCTGGTTTGGTAGCACCCTACCTAAACAAATTCCTTGAGTTGGCTCATTTGGTTCCACTGTTTGGATAACCCAGTTGCGAGGGAAGAACCTGAATAAACTGGATTCAGGTTCTCTCCCTTTGCCGGTTGCTGAAGCACCATTTTCCCATGTTTTTTGTAAACCTCTTACAAAGGACCAACAGGTAACTGGTGGAGATGATCATGTTCTTGGGAGGACATAAGATCCTGTTGGCATGGGCGATGTAACATGTCTGCCTTCACTTTCTCACCTTGTCTAAAAGCCATTTGGTATGACTGCTGCTTTGCTGAGACTCAGATCTGTTGCAATATCCTGCTCCAATAAAGAGTCTAAAAGGCAATGATGCGAGGATCAAGGAATCAGGAGTCCTTGTGAATAAGAAAGATCAGAAAGAAAATCAGAGGAATGGATCAACATTTGGTTAGCTTCCAGCAAACCAAGTCTAAATCCGTTCCTAACTTGGAGCAATCATTACGGTGGACATTAAAATTCAGCAGAACGCTGGTATGAAGCCCCTCTTCTTTTAAATAGGATTTCATTCCATTGCAAGATACCAGGTCAATGCACAGGAGATGAACCCGATACACAGAGGAAAGGAGGAGATGGATCATACCAGAAAAAGAAAGATGCAGATGATCGATAATGAAACTAAATTAAAGACAGGGAGCAAAACGTGCAGAAACAGAAATAAATGGTAAATTATGCCAAAAACATATCAAAACCAAAAGGAAATCCATAAATGAATTACGAAAAAGGGAAACAGATGTTGGAATGAGTATATTCCATGGATATTGCACATAGATAGCTCGATGTTGCTACAAGCAACTAGATGCTACCCAGGGTGCTTCAGTGGGGCAATAAAAAAAAATAGAAATCACAAAGGGAAGAGGGAGTACTTGCCGTGAGTTTGATGAAGTGAGAGAGAAGGAAGTGGCAGCTCCTGTGTGTTGCAGTAAGATGGAGTCGGCTCCGAGAGGTGAATAAAACGGATCTTGGCAGCGGTGAGGCAGAAGACCGACAAAGATCGATGTTGAAGAAGTGTGAGAGGAATGGGCAGGTGGAGAATGGATGCCCGACCCCTTTCCCTGTGCCTCTTTTTATAGAGGGAGGAGGAAGAATTGGGAAGGGGAGGCCGTTGGAGATGAACGGGAGAAGAAGAAGAAGGTAGGTGAATGGTGGATCGATCAAGAGAGACGACGGTTGGAGATAGGCGGATGAGGGAAGAGCGATCGATCAAAGGGTGAAGAGAGAGAGAGAGAGAGAGAGAGAGAGAGAGAGAGAGAGAGAGAGCTCATGATCGGGCAACGAAAAGTCGTTGCAGGTTTTTCATTTTTTAAAAAACAAGGCTCTCATAAAAACTTTTTCAAAAGGGGGGTTTTAAAACTATTTTTTTGTAATTTTTTTTGTGTTTTAATTTTTTTTTATTCTTTTCTTCATGTTTTCTACACTTTTTTTTTGTATTTTTGAGAAATATTTACAAAAGAGGGGTTTTCTGAGAATTCGGGTCCGATTTCTTCAGAAAACAGGTTTAAATCCGGATTTTAAGGAAATATTCGAGTTTTTACCCTCGAATCGAAAATACAGAACCGTGAATCCAACAGGATGCCGGATGGACTGTTCGAGCCATTTAGAAACTATTTTTGGTATTTTCTGTAATTTTGGTTTAAAACTTGGATAACGAGGCTCAGATTTGGATTTTAGCACTGAATTTGAATCTGAAATTGAGTCAATTGTATAAAATGGATTTGATTCCAGTAAATTCGAGAAATAAACTAGAATTTTGAGCGAAACTGACTCAATTAATTCAGAAAATGGGGCCAAGGGCAAAAAGGGAATATTTACAAAATTTTGAAAAATTTGGGGGTGTTCACAGATGCCCCTCTTTGCTACTAAGCTGGTTGAAAGCTGAGCTTAGTGGCAAAGAAAACACTCCAAATTTTGAAAAATGCCCCAGTCAGTAGATCTGAACATGGTGTAGAAGAATTTATCTTGAAAGACATGGTTCCTCAGGTTTAAAACCTTATCCTGAATGGCTTTGAGGAGTTGAAATCCTCGAAAATGATATAACTAAACAACAAAAATGAGGAAATCGCGATGGGACTTTGGGTGAAGATCCCGAAATGATGAAAGATAAGAATTTTGATCAAGTCTCATGAGTGAGACAAGATCAGCATTTTAGAATGACTCAGGTTTAACCCTTAACTTGGATGGGACGAAGATACGTCAAGATGATTTGAATGAGGAAAGGAATACATGAGGACCTTGATGGGACACTTTTTTTGAAAAGATGCCTCGTGAGATGAAGCTCAAGTATGATTCTTTCCTGGATGGATATGAAGAACATGGATTCCACGAAGGGAAAAACCATGATGGGACTGATAGAACTACCTCGTCGAAACGAGGCTCATATTTAACCCAAACCTGAATGAAAGACACTTCATGGAGTGAGGTTCAGGCTTAACCCTTAACCTGAAAGGGATGATACCTCGAGGAGCGAGGTTCAGGCTTAACCCTTAACCTGAAAGGGACGACCATATAGAATCCTCGAATGAAGAAACCATGATGGGACCTTCGGAATTTGGATGAACAAATCCTAAAGGGATTTGCAAAAAGAGGAAAATGGGGTTCCCTAAAGCTTGGAAAAAGGATGTTATTGGGTGCCTCATTGCTGAGACTAAATGAGCTTTTAAAAACAGACGAGTTCTCGCAGAAAGTTCAGGTTTGATTCTTAACCTGAGCGGGTGATACCTCAAGGAGTGAGGTAACAAGTTTGATCCTTAGCCTGAATGGATACATAATCCTTGAAGAGCGAGCAAACTGTGATGGGACCTCTGGATTTTGCACAACAAATCCGAGAGGGGTTTGCAAAAGGAGAAAAATGGGGGTCCCTAAAGCTTGGAAAAGGGACGTTCTTGGGTGTCTCATTGCTGAGACTAAATCAGCTTTTAAAAACAAAAGACCTCTTGTAGAAAGTTTATGTTTAACCCTTATCCTGGGCGAGAACTGTCTATGGCAGGACAATGGGGAACACAGGGAAGTGTGCAGATCCGAGAAGCTCAGATCAAACAGAAGAGAGGGATTTTTCAGTTCTAATGAAGAATAACGTCAGGATATGTCAAAATGAACATCAAGTTCTTGCTTTATGTTGGGATAACTAGAAAATATTGCCAATAAGATGCCAAAAATTGTAGTTGATTAAGAATGATTGAATTGTGCATATATGTGTGAAAATATCATATCTTTCTACCTAAAGTATTAACTTCAATTGAGCTAACTCTGTAGAATCAAGAATCAAATTCAAATTTGTTGTTGTTGAGTTTCTTCAAGGAAGATATCAATTTTCTTGATATTAAAAAAGAGGAAATATTCTTAGCTTCATAAAAGCAATTGAATGGAAAGATATTGATAGAAGAATTTCACATAGATAAAGATGATTTCTGGCGGTTTTCGCAGTTTGATATCCTGAGGCTTTTTCCCATGATGATTTTTTTGCACTCTTTTGAGTCATAGAGCTTTCTTGGGTTTTTTAAAGAAGCTTATTACATCATCCTTCATTTTGGAGATATCCTGACTTTTTCTTCTTTTTCTAGGAAGGGTACGTCACAAACTCCTTCATTTTGAAGGTGCTCTGATCCTTCTTTTTCTCAGGAAGTATACTGATGATATTGTTTCTTAGGTTGAAATGTCTAGATGATAGCAGAAATCAAATATCTTTTAGGGTTTGTCGGGAGGTTCATCGCAGTTGCCTTCATCTTGACGGTGATCTGAACTTTCTCTAGAAGGATCCGTCACAAACTCCTTCATCTTGGAGATGATCCAAATCTTCTTTGGCCCTAGGGGTCTAGCTCGCATATTCATCTTCATCTTGATAACAATTGAGAGATCCCTTTTACAGATATTTGATTACAACTTAAACTACTAAGGAGATATAGATTGGGTAGATTCTTTTACTGCTCAGAATATTTTCACTACCTTACTGCCAGAAGAACGTTCTTTAAGAATGTGTCATAGCTATGATTATTATCATTTCACTTATGGCTTTTCAACATCATTGAATTTTTCTTTGCCGGTCATATCGAAGATTTTTCTTCATCCTCTTGGTTGACCAACAGAAAAAACTTGAATTTTGTTCTTTCTTCGCAAAAGTCTTGTCCTTTTGAAAATAATACTGGAGGTAATTTGAGGTAATTCTTTGTGCAATAAAAGCTTTGAGATCAACAATAGTTTTTTATAGCAAATTGGCAAAATATTCTGGAAATCTTTGATAAAAGGAATTGCTTGACAATGAATTGACACATCCATGACAAAATTCTTCTCTCTTTTTTCCCAAAAAGAGAGACTCAGGCTTAACCCTTATCTGAATGATAAGTAGGAAATACTCCTCTCTTCCCTGAAGATGAGGTGTTTGCAAAATGGAACTTTCGAAGAGAAATTAAGTTTTCGTCAAAACTTCCTATCTCTAGGCTTCTCTTATGGAAAGGCGACCGAAAACAAGGTTGAAAAATTATCACAGAAGAACGAGTCCATCACACTCTCCCTGGAAGAGGGTCCTCTGTGAAGGGGTTGGCCAAAGATGAGAAAATTGGGGGCCACAAAAGGAAACGGGCTTCCGTCGAAGCTCTCCCTAGAAAAGGGTTCCTTTGTGTAAAAATTGGGTTGTTGTTTTTCAAACAGTTCGCGAAGAAACGAGTTCCTTCAAACTCTCCCTAGAAGAGGGTTCTTGCGAACGAAAAGATGGTTACATGCAAAAGGAACGAGCTCCCTGGAAGAGAGTCCTTTGCAAGAGAAAAAGATTGATTTTTTATCAAAATGGTAATCCGGAGGTTGGAATTGAGATTTAGAGCTTAAAATGCGATGAATAATTAGTACAAAGACTGAACCTGGAAGGCTAACTGATTAGTCAGTCAGATACTAGCATGAGCGCTAGATGTAACAATACGAGCACTAGATTTTGAAAATGCACCAGTACGAGCATTGGGTTTTGAAAATGCACCAGCACGAGCACGAGCACTGGATTTTGAAAATGCACCAGCGCGAGCACCGGGTTTTTGAAAATGCACCAATACGAGCATTGGGTTTTGAAAATACACCAGCACTGGATTTTGAAAATGCACCAGCGCGAGCACTGAGTTTTTGAAAATGCACCAGTACGAGCACTGGGTTTTGAAAATGCACCAGCACTGGATTTTGAAAATGCATCAGCGCGAGCACTGGGTTTTGAAAATGCACCAATACGAGCACTGGGTTTTGAAAATGCACCATCACGAGCACTGGATTTTGAAAATGCACTAGCGCGAGCATTGGATTTTGAAAATGCACACCAGTATGAGCATTGAGTTTTTGAAAATGTACCAGTATGAACACTGGATTTTGAAAATGCACCAATGCGAGCATTGGGTTTTTAAAAATGCACCAGTACGAGCACTGAGTTTTGAAAATATACCAGTATGAACACTAGATTTTGAAGAACACACCAGTACGAGTACTGGGTTTTGAAATTGCACCAGTACGAGCACTGGGTTTTTGAAAAACGCACCAGTACGAGCACTGGATTTTGAAAAAGAGACTGATACTCCTAAGATACTTAGAAATCAAATATGAAAGAATTGTCGATGTTTCAGGATTATCCCTTATTCTGAAAGAGAAGTTCAGGTTTGTCCCTTAACCTTAAAGGGAAGAGAAAGGAAAAACTTTGGTCCAATACGAGTATTGGATCAAAAGGGGAAATCCGAGTCGAAACTCGAAATCGCAGAAATGAAAGATAAAGGGGAAAACCCGAGTCGGAATCCGGATCTTCAAATGAAAATATAAAAGGAAAAACCAGAGTCAGAACCCGGATCCTAAAATGAAAATATAAAAGGAAAAACTCAAGTCGAAACCCATATCTTAAGAACAAAGATAAAATGGAAAACCCGAGTTTGAAAATGCAAATCTTCAAAGCAACGATTGGTTCCAACACGAGAATTGAATCCAATAGGAAGTCCAAGTCAGAACTCAGAATTCAAACAAAATATAAAAGGAAAAACCTGAGTCGAAACCCGGATCTTTAAAATAAAGATGAAATGGAAAACCCGAGTTTGAAAACTCAAATCTTCAAAGCAACGATTGGTTCCAACACAAGCATTGAATCCAATAGAAAGTCCAAGTTGGAACTCAGAACTTCAAATGAAATATAAAAAGGAAAAACCAAAGTCGGAACCCGGATCTTAAAAATAAGATAAAAATGAAGGACCCGAGTTTGAAAACTTGAATCTTCAAAGCAACGATTGTTTCCAACATGAGCGTTGGATCCAATAGGAAGTTCAAGTCGAAACTCAGAACTTCAAATGAAATATAAAAAGGAAAAACCCGAGTCGGAACCCGGATCTTAAAAATAAGATAAAATGAAGGATCCGAGTTTGAAAACTCAAATCTTCAAAGCAACAATTGTTTCCAACATGAGCGTTGGATCCAATAGGAAGTCCAAGTCGGAACTCAGAACTTCAAATGAAATATAAAAAGGAAAAACCCGAGTCGGAACCCGGATCTTAAAAATAAGATAAAAATGAAGGACCCGAGTTTGAAAACTCGAATCTTCAAATTAACGACTGGTTCCAACATGAGTGTTGGATCCAAAAGGAAGTCTGAGTCGAAACTCGGGACTGCAATCAAAAATATAAAAAGGAAAAACTCGAGTCGGGACCTGGATCTTAAAAATAAGATAAAAATGAAGAACCCGAGTTTGAAAACTCGAATCTTCAAAGCAACGATTGGTTCCAACATGAGTGTTGGATCCAAAAGGAAGTTTGAGTCGGAACTCAGAACTCCAATCGAAAATATAAAAAGGAAAAACCCGAGTTGGAATTCGGATCTTAAAAATAAAGATAAAAGGGAAAAGTTGAGTTTGAAAAGTCGAATCTTCAATGCAACGATTGGTTCCAACACGAGCATCGAATCCAATAGGAAGTCCAAGTTGGAACTCAGAACTTCAAATAAAATATAAAAAGGAAAAACCCGAGTCAGAACCCGAATTTTTAAAATAAAGATAAAGCAACAACAAAAATAAAAACCTGAGTCGGAACTTAGACGGGAAGGAAGCAATTCCAACCCGGGAGTCGGATTCTGAAGGGATTGACAAAAGATATGAATAGATTCCAACGATCATGAAGATGGTGAGAGATTCATTCAAGATTCTTGACCCAAGATGGCCTAAGATTTGAATTTATTTATAATGGTTTCAGGATTATCCCATATCGTGAAGAAGAATAGAATAAAAATTGACAAAATTTAATAAAATTGATAAAGAATTTAATAAAAGATCAATAGAATTGATAAATTGACAATAAAAATTGAAAAAGATTGGTGAAAAATTGGTAGAAGTTCGATGAAAAACTGATGATGAAAGACTTCAGGATTATCCCTTATCCTGAAGGAAGAAGGACCTCGCAGGACAAGGTTCAGGTTTATCCCTTAATCTGAAAAGGAAATAATAAAGATTGATAAAAAATTAATAAAACTTGATAAAAATCGGTAATAAATTGATGAAAAATTGATCAAATTGAAAAAAAATGAATAAAAATGGATGAAACTAATAAAGATAACAAGATTAACTGAAAATTGATAAGATTTTAGGAAAAGAGTTTGTTTGATCCTGCCTGCATCTGATGAAGGGAAAACAAAGGTATATAAAATAAAAATGCCCCAGTATCATGGAGAAGAATATGAGAATGACAGAAGATCATTATTTTATTGAAAAGACTCTTTGAAGAGTACAAAAGGCTAGAATGAACATTTTAAGTATAGATTCTCTTTAAGTGCAGAGCATTGATAGGATCTGGCAGTTCTACCCTATCTGCATTGATCAGACGATATGAATTACGAGGCAATACTTCTTTAACCACATAAGGGCCTTCCCAATTGGGTGACCACTTGCCCCATGGTCGATGCTTGAGATGAGTTGTCGATCTGAGCACCAGATTGTTAACTCAGAATTTTCTCTCAATGACTGACTTGGCATAGTGTCTAGCTATCCTTTGACGATAAGTTTGAGCGTGCTCTGCTGCCTTGAGTCTCTTCTCGTCTAACAGATCAAGGTGTACCAATCTTTGTTGCTGATACTGATTAAGCGAGAGTTCTATGAGCAACGCAAACTTGAATGCGGGCTTCTGAACGTGGAGAGGTAATACCACCTCGGTCCCATAGACAAGCTCTGAAGGCGTAGCATTGGTTGGAGTCCGAATGGTAGTTCGGTACACCCAAAGCGCATCATGCATCTTCTCGTGTCAATCACGACCCGTTTCCACAGTTCTTTCCAGAATGCGGATCAAGACCTTGTTGGTGGCCTCTGTCTGGCCATTCACTTGAGGATAATACGAAGCTGAGAAATGATGGTGAATTCTAAACTTCGTACAGAAGATCTTCATCTACTCATTCTTAAAGTGGCTGCCTGTAAACACTCCAAATTTTCACCCTCATCCAGTGCTTACATTTCATATGTCACTGCATATCATTGCATGCATTCGACATCATTTCATTGCATTGCATCTCATTATCGAGATCCAGAACTCTTGTTTTCAAAATATTAATCTAGATTCGAGCTTTTAAAAATTTTCTTTCAAAATCAATTTCAAAACCTGGGTTTTAAATCGATATTCTTGCCATTTGTCAACCCCCAGGATCTTATATTTTGAAATATTTTCCTCAGAAAATAATATGGATTCATTTTAAACTCAATTTTAATCGATTTCAATTCTCAGATAAGACCCATTCAGGTGGTATCACATCTGGCTTCTTTTATTTATCAAAAATCTCAAAAAAATCAGAGTCCTAGTTGGATCAGGACTCTGTATTTTCATCTTTTTGAATCTTTTTAAAACCCCATTCTGATTTTAAACCAGCTGTGGTCATATCCTTGCCCATTCTCGTCATTTTTGGCCAAATCTTCAGAATCTCAGTCCAATCAGAACTCTTTTTTTAGAATCCTAGTTGGATCAAGACTCTTTTTCCAGAGTCCTAGTCGGATTAGAATTCTACCTTTTACTATCTTTTTTACTTGTTTTTTAGAAAACCTATTAAAATCCTTTGTTTTTGGCCAAAATCCTAGAGTCTCGGTTAAATTAGGACTCTTTCTCAGAGTCCTAATAGAATCAGGACTCTACTTCGATTTCATCCTTTATTCATGTTCTTCACTTGATTTCAAAACCTTTTCAGCTGATTTTCAAAATCTTTTGTTTTAGCCAAAACTTTAGAGTTTTAGTCGAATTAAGACTTTTTTTATAGTCCTAATCGAATCAAGACTCTATCTTTCATCGATATTCTTACCTGTTTTTAATTAAATTTTTCAAAATCTTTCAAAAAGAAGTAAAAAACTTAGAGTTTTAGTCGAACCAGGACTTTGTTTGAAGAGTCCTAGTTGGATCAGGACTGTGACCCTGATTTCAATTTTGAGAGAATCTTTCAAAAATCTTTCTATCTATCAAAATTGTTATACATTTATCATGGAATTTCAAAATTCTGGGATTTTATCCTAGAGTCTTGATCGAATCAGGACTCTATCCAAAGTTTGTTTTCTCGCTTCATTTTCACTAGTTTTTAAAAGCTTTGTTTAAATCTCATCATTTTTTTATCAAAAAATCAAAAACAAAATCAGAGTTCTAGTCCAATTAGGACTCTTTTTTAGAGTCCTAGTCAGATCAGGACTCTGAATCGAACTTCGATTCTATCTTGTTTTCACTTGTTTTTCAAAATCCTCTCATTTGTTTTCTTAGAAAATCCAAAATTTTGAGAGTCCTAGTTCAATTAAAACTCTGTCCCTAGAGTCCCAGTTGGATCAGAACTCTGTTTTGATTTCAATCTTTGTTATTTTTTTCACAAGTTTTTTTATTTGTTTTTTAGAAAATACCAAAAAAATCTAGAGTTTTAGTTTGATGAGGACTCTGTCCCAGAGTCCTAATCATGTCAGAAGTTTGTTCTAAAATTTGTTTTTACTTCCATTTTTATTCCTTTTCATTTGTTTTTCAAAAATTAGTTCATCTTGCACAGTCCACTTAATTCAGGACTTTATTTTGGAGCTTCAGTTGAGTTAGGACTCTAACCCTGACTGCATTTTTTAACTTGTTTTTACCGATTCTGATGAAATCTTTCAAAAACTTCTTCATTTGGCCTTCAAAATTCTAAAAATCTCAGAGTCCTAATTAGTTCAGGACTCTGGTCCAGAGTTCCAGTTCGCTTAGAACTCTATTTTCAAACCTTTGAATTTCAAGTGTTGATTTTAACCCCTTTTCAAAGCTATTTTCAGTCTTTATTTCAAATTTTTCAAAACTTCGATGTGGGGCACACCCAGTTTGCGCCATATCTGAAGGAGTTCTGACCTAGTCAGAACTTTGTGCTATTTCAAAATTTTCAATCTCAAAATCTACTTTTGAATATCTTTTGAAAAACCTCTTATTTTCAAGTTTTAAAATCATTTTTTGAAAATTCAAGTGGGGCCCACTCTGGGTAGTGACACATTTGCAAAAGTCAGGGTTAGACTAGGGTTAGTCATAGTTCTAGTTAGTTTAGAGGTTAGAAGAGTCCAAGTTGATTTCAAAATTCTATGTTGATTAAGCTTTTAATTAACGATTTTTAAAGTTTTAAATCAAAAAGCTTTAAAAACCCAAATGTGGGCCCACACTAGGTGGTGCCACATTTGGAAGTTTTCTAAGTCAATTAGGAGTCTAGTTAGGGCTTAACTAGGTTAGGTTAGGAATCTATAAGAGTCCAAACTTGATTTTAAAAATCATATTTTTTTACTTTAGATTTTAACCTTGATTTTAAAGTTTTAAATTAGGGTTTTTGAAAAACGCCAAGTGGTGCCACATTTGGCAAGTTCCCTAAAACATTTAGAAGTTTAATTGAGGTTAGTTAGGGTCTTTTTAGGGTTAGGAAACCACCAAAAATCGTCTTCCCCATTTAGCCTATCTTGATAAACTCCAAAAAATTTAAAACTCTCCAAATTAGCCCTAATTACATGGATTTTCAAAAATCTATAAAAAGGGGTCAAAAAAGGCTCCTTTTCTCTCCCAATTTCGTGACCTCTCTCTCCTCTCCAGCACCTCCACTTTCCTACATTGCAGCTGCAGCCCCAAGGTGAGTTATTTAATATTATTTTATTAGTTTTTATTAGTTTTTTTATGAATTTTTTATAGATTTCACCATAGAAACCCCCTTTCATGGTTTAAACCATAGAATCACCATCAAAAACCTCAAGATCGGTCCAAGAAGATGATCTAACCTTGTTCAATGCTGTATTTTGAGATTCTAATCCATTAAAATGGTTTACATTGTCGTTTTCTATCTTTTTAACCAAGAAAACATGAGATTTATATGTTAAATGGATTAAATCCATGATTTCAAAGGTAAAAATTAATTCCAGCCATAGATTCCCTGTTTTATTTTTATTTTTTAGCATATTAATGTTTATTACATGTATTTAAGCATTGAAATCAATTTATTTTTACTGTTTAGATATTTTTATGGTTTTTTATTGATTAAATCATATTTTTTCTAAGGTTTCTTAGATTTCTGTATATTTTCATCTGGGATCCATAGATAGCATGTTAGTTCGTATTGAAATCTTTGCTAGAAATTGCTGATTTTTTTATATGTGGTGAACAGATATGCTATAGAGACTCTGTAAAAAAAAATAGACGTTTTGGGATTCAGGAACTCTGTTAATAAAATACAAAGTCAAATCGGAATTTTTGTTGGTTAAAATCATTGTTCAAATTCAAGCATAATTTGTAGATACGTTATTTCTTTCATCCAATATCTGATTTAAGATTCGTAAAATGCAGTGGCTTTGTGTTAATGTCAGCTATTTACTGTAAAATTTTCATAATTTTTTGTTATGATTTGATATTTTTACTCTGTCAGAAAGTCGGATCCATGTTTTAAAACTCGTTATGATTTACTAAAACTTTAATTCAACTTGTGTAGATCATAGATCCTTAACCGTAGATTCGATTCATAATCTGTAAAAGGAAAGTTAATTATTTTTTTGTATACTATTAATTTATGAAATATCACAAATTTTTTATGAAGTTTGCTATTTTTTCCTGTATTTTCAATCCAAAGTGTCTGTTTTAATCAATTTTATATTCGTTAAATTTAAGTCCAGATTGCCAGAACAATATCTCCCTAACCGAAGATGATTTTTCTTATCTGTAAAAAATAGATTCTTTTTTTTTTCTGTCTACTATTTCTCTGTAAATTTTCAATAATTTCCATGGTGAATTGACCCCTAATTCAGGTTTGACACTGAAACTGGTGCGTGACCGTGGGTAAAAATAGCATATTTTAAAGTTTTAATACAATTTTCGAATTGAAATAATGTCAGAATATATTTTTATAATTCCAATCTGATTTTAGGGTGCTAACAAGTGCAAGTTCTGATTTTTATCAATTTTGGAACCCATTTGATGCTTAGATAAGTCAAATTGCAAAACAGGGTGCCCGTAGGATCCCGAAACACTGTCAAAATCATGATCTTTATGATACTTTTAGTTTTTTATGCATAAATTCATGATTTTAGGGTTTGTTAATGTTTATAATCATGTTACGATGCTTCATGGTTGATTTTATGTTTATTTGATTTCATTTAAACCCTAAATCCCAAGTTTTCACCAAAATTTATTTAAAAAAAACCCTGATTTCAAGGCCATAGTCTTGCTATCAGAAGCATTTTGGTTATTTGACCTCATTTTTGAAATTCCTAACTTAGATTTTCTTATTTTCAATCATACCACATCATCTTATGTTTGATTTATTTTCATTTGAATTTCAAAACCTCATTTTACAAAATATCTTTCTGAAAAACCCTGGTTTCAAGGCCATAGTCTTGCTATTAGGGGTATTTTGGTCATTTTGACCCCAATTTCGAATTTTCAAATATCATTTTCATATTTCTTCAATTTTATTTCTTATTTCATTATGTTTATCTCAGAGAATCATGAAAAAAGACTTATATCTAGCAAAATCCAGTAATTTCTAGATATTACTGGATAAACCTAGAAAAGCCAACATATCTTCACTAACAAGTTTTTTTAGTTTTGTAAGAACATTCAAGAAGAAGACTTTTCTTTATTTTCCTTTATTCAATTCAATGTAAATATCAAATGTAATATTTGGAATAAGATTTACATTTTCTGCTTAGAATAGGATTGCATTGCATATAGTTTAATTCTGCAAATTTCAATATCTGATGAATGTATAATTCATGCACATTTTTATAAATTCATTATGGTCTACACGAATGGCACATGCACTAGCTCTTAGGGAGTTGACAAACTCGATGGAATTCGTATTTATGGCCATAGTCAGAATACGAATGAGACTCAGATTTGTGATCTTTGATTTGCTGTAAAAGCACCTTGATGTGCTGAGTGAAACCACCTTGATTTCCTGCACATCGAATCTGGAAGATGTTGTGTGCTGTTTAAAGCCAACTTGTTGTGTTATGTGCTATCAACCTGTGCACCCATCTTTGCAGAAACTGGTTTGTTAATCGATTTGTTGTGATTGTGTGCAACTCACTTATGTGTATTATTTGTTGTTTAGTTCTTATGTGTTGTGTAGCATTTATATTAACACCTGCACATTAGCTAATCACCGGTATACAATTCATCGCATGGGTATATTAATCTATATACAAATGCAAGCACTGTTACATTACCACTCCCGTATTACTTTCAGTTCTTGCATCACAGCCTCTTTGCATATGCATATTATTCATGGCATTTTATTTCTTATGTTACATTGCATTGCATATTAGTATGTGTATTCATCCCATCTCTTGCATGTAAGTGTTCTTCTCGCATTTTCACAGCAAAAACCCATTTCTCATTCGATGCATTTCCTGCATATCATTAATCCATGCATACCCATTTCTCATTTGATGCATCTCTTGCATATCATCATACAGATATATGTTGTCCAGCTTGTTTTAATCAAAGTCATCTGAGCATCAGATCCTAATTCACTGTATTTCCCTTTTGCATACACATATGCATCTCCATTGTACATATGCATATGCAATCCCAGTTTAGCAAACCACATGCATTTTCCATTTTACATATATGTATGCATTTCTTTATTAAACATAAGCATTGCACTTAAGGAAATGCATATGCATTTCTTCTTTAGCATAAGCATTGCACTTAAGCAAATACTTGTGCATTTTTTCATTAGCATAAGCATTGCACTTAGGCAAATGCATGTGCATTTCTTCATTAGCATAATCATTGCACTTAGGCAAATGCATATGCATTTTTTCATTAGCATAAGCATTTCACTTAAGCAAATGCATGTGCATTTTTAGCATAATCATTGCATTTAGGCAAATGCATCTTACATATGCATATGCATTCCCATTATAGCATGGGCATAACCATATGTATGTTAGCTTCAATATAGCATTTTTAATTTCTTTCTATATTTTGTATTTTTGTTGCTTTGGCTATTTTGTATTTTTTCAGGGAATAGTGGAAGACCTTGGTTTTTCTCCCAGATTAAAGGCTTTTAATGTGCAATTTAAGTTTGAAGATTGTAATAACTTCATATTAATGAGAATTTCTACTTTTCTGCTTAGAATAGAATGTATGAGCATATAATTGCACTTTAAATTTTCATAATTGATTGTGGTATGTCATTTTTATTCTTATTTCAAAAAGAGCACTATGGTGAGACACGTGCATCATTCTAATAAGAGGTAAATAACCCTAAGTAAATGATTCACATTTATGGCCATAGTCAAAATGTGAACAATACTTAGGATTTTTATCTTTTATGGAATAAAACTCGACTTCCACTTTAGGTCTCTTTTGAAAATCATCATATTTTTCTAAAATAAATTTTCTTTTCTTCCTCTATCAGAAGTTAAGATATAAATTAATTTGAGATATATTTGTGACCATAGTAATGAATATATTAAAAATTAATTTTGTTTTAAATCCTATAAAGATACAAAAATTTATTTTATTTTTTGTTAGAATTCAAATAAAGATTAGATTAGAATATGTTTGTGACCATAGTCAAGAATGTATTACAATTTAATCTTATTTTAATTCTATTAAATAATGAAATTTGC
This sequence comes from Nuphar pumila, assembly GCF_984573655.1. Lineage (NCBI taxonomy): Eukaryota > Viridiplantae > Streptophyta > Magnoliopsida > Nymphaeales > Nymphaeaceae > Nuphar > Nuphar pumila. Next base: position 149,088,187 of record NC_143250.1, on the reverse strand, counting down.
TTTTAAATTCCAAATTCAAATAAAACCTTTTGTATAGAATTACATCAATATTTTCCATCTTTTTTAAGTTATTTCAAAATTATTTTCAGAAATTCCAATTGATTTTTGAAATTTCTTTTTTTCCATTTTCAAGAATTAAATTCAAAAGTTGTTTTGAAATTGAATTTTAAATTCAAATTCAAATTCAAAATCATTTACAAATTTAAAGTTTTTTTAAAATCATTTTCAAAATCCAAAGTAAATTCAATTTTGATTTCTATTTCAATTTCAACTTTTAAATTCAAATTCCTATTTCAAATCCTCTGATCTTAAACCTCAAAATCGATTTCAAAGTTTGATTCTCAGTTCAAAATCAATTCAAATTTGATTTTTAATCAATATCAGATTTCAAAGTTCTCAAACTTTGAGTCCAATTTCAAAACTTCAAATTTCAAGCTCTCAATTCAAAGTCATTTTTAAGCTTCAACCTTTCATTTCAAAAAATCAATTTCTGAATGTCAAAAGTTTACTTCTTAAAAGGATATTTTCAAATCCATTTCAGAATCACTTGGAAAAACCAAATTTTTTGAAATATTTTAAAAGAGCATACACATTCTTCAAAATCATAGCACAAGCGTTATCATCGCAAAAAATTTCTCCCTCTCTTGCGAGAGAGAAACGAATTTCGCGAATCAAACTCGACCAAAGTTTTGAAAATGGTTTTTGAAAATTACTCGTCTCAGTTTTAAAAATTTGTGGGAAAATTTCGTTGAATAGGATCCGCCTGTCGGTACGAGGTTCAACCATTCCTGGCGCCTTTACCAGGGGTAATTGAACCAAGGGGTAATTGTTAAATAATCTAATTCATGCTCTATTTTTCTAGAATGCACAAAGAATTAGGCTTGTGCTATGGATTTTTGAAAAGATGCAAGTTTGAGAAATATGATGTTTGCTTGAAAAATTGAGATGCATTTGAAAAATGATTGGAAAAGTGTTTGAAAATGGAATTCCTGGAAAAATCATTGAATTTCATTGGAAATCAGAAATCTGTATTGGAAAATGAATTCTGAATGATTGATGGATTCTCAATAAAAACTTGAACTTTTGAGAAAATCGATTTTGAGATTTGGATTACTTTTCTGAGAAAATGGATTTGAGAATTCTGAGAAAGTGAGGAAGTTCAATGGAAAATGACTTTTGAAATGGAAAATGAATTTTCAGGAAACTGAATTCTCAAAAAAATAAGAAATCTGAGAAAATCGATTTTTGAGATTGGAAAATGAAATTGAGAATGTGGAAATCTTAATTTAAACTTGGAAAATACTTTGAAATCTCATTTGAAAATTCAGAGTTCTGAGAAAATTGAATCCTGAGAAAAACTTGGAAATTCTTGAGAAAATTGATTTTTCTGAAAAGGAATTGGGAAATGATTTTTTGAAAATGATGCAAATTTAATGAAATCTGTTTGAAACTTTGAGAAATGCAGTGTATTTTTTAAGTTAGCCTAAGATTGTAGGCTGAATGTGACTAATATGAAGATTGTAAATCTTGGTTTTCTTCGTATTCTGACTATAGCCATAAATACGAATCCCACCAAGTTTATAAACTTCATAAGAGCTTATGCACGTGCCATTTGTGTCAACCATAGTGATTTTGAAATAAATGCACATGAATCATACATCAGATATTGAAATTTTGCTGAAATTAAACTATATGCAATGCAGTCCTATTCTAAGCAGAAATATAACTCTTATTCCAAATTATTACAATTGATATTACATTGAATTTGAAATGAAATAAGAAAATAAAATCTTCTTCTTGAATGTTCCTGAAAACTAGAAAACAATGTTAGCACGAAAATATATGTTTTCTGAATTTATCCAAAAATATGGGAAATTATCGGATATTATTCAGATATAAACCCAAATTCATACCCCCATTGATATAAACATTATAAATAATGAATAAATTTCGAAAATAAACTTGGAAATTCGAAATTAGGGTTAAAATGACAAAAATGCCCCTAATGACCTTGAAAACAGGGTTTTCTGAAAGAATTTTTATAAAATTTCGAAATTTGAAAATCAAATGAAATAAATCAAACATAATATGATAAAATGTGATGATATGCATGAAAATTTGGAAAATTGAAGCTTAGAATTTTGAAATTATGGTCAAAATGACCAAAATGCCCCTGATAACAAGACTGTGGCCTTAAAACCAGGCTTTTCTGAAATAAATTTTGCAAAAATAGAAAATATGAAATGCAAATGATATTGAAATTAACCCTAATATGATATGACATGCTTATTTACATGAATAAAACCCTAAAATGGCGAAAATATCATAAAATATCAAATTTAACTTGATTTTCGCCTGATTTTTGCTTCTGAATTTAAAGATAAACTAACATATAAAGCAAATGAACTTAGAATTGAGCCAAATTTGGCATGGACATCTAGACAAACCCTAATAACAGAATGGAGCTCGAAAATATAATTTATTTGTATTTTCGTAATATGAAAAATAGGTAAAAATATTAAAAAAATCAAAATTTTGCCTAAAATGTTGATTCTAAAGGAGATTTTGGATATCAAACTTCCATAAAAATTCCCAAATTTTATGGGGTGACAGAGGACAGTAAGAAAAGGATTTTTTTTTTACACATTCTGGTTTTGACTTATGGTCGGAGCTTTACAGCTCCGGCAAGTCGGATCGGAATCCGCCGACTCTAGGATTTGGGGGAAACAGTCAGGTTTCGAGAGAAAATGTAGGAAAATAGCAGACAGATAGGAAAATGGATGAAATTATGGGAAAATGTCCCTGATAGACAGAGGAAAATTTTATTTTTTCGCATTATTGGGATTTGGGTTACGGTTTGGAAAATGGCACACTGTTATCAGAGACCTAGATCTCTGAATATTCTGGATATTGGAATCTGTCAAACAGGAATGAAATTTTCAGGAAAAATACTAAGACAATTTTAAAAATTCTCAAATTTTGGGAAATGACAGTAAACTATGTCAGAAACAACTTTCGAGTTGAAAGTTTTTGCAGACGATCTACGGGTTGAGCAGACTTAGTGCATTAGGATCTGTCTATACCCTGACAAAGGAAAATCGAGATTTTCTTAAAGGTCTGGGAAAATTGATTTTTGACAAAGAGTAAATCTGCTTGTAAAGATCTAAAAATTTTCAAATCATTAGTAGATTCTATTGTGAATCTATTGTGATTTTTAGGAAAAAATCTGAATCTCCCATGGGGGTGATTTCGAAGGTTTTTGCCTTCTAAAGCAGAAGTTGGAATTTTTGAAAATGTGAAATCATAATTTGAGATTTGACTTATTTGATAGAGTTCTAAAACCCAAATTGAATCAATTTTTCGGCAGTAAAACAAAGACTTGCAACTAGAGATAACAAAATTTTCTTTTGGATTTTTGAATGAAAATACACGCATGAAATAATAACTAAATTATGCATATAACTGGAAAATCTATGATTCTAAGTTAATAAAAGCAAGATAGCAAAATGAATAGAATAAATATTAAAAACTAATCTAGATGCTATATTTAAAATATGAAATCACACAAAATATGATGATAAAAGGAAAATAAAACAACAGGGGAAATCCAATCCTCTTTAATATTGGCTAATCGAAATGGAGGATTCGATCCATCAATCGAATGGATCCCTCTATTCGGTACAACCTTAATCAATGCTATAACCTCAGAAAATTACCTTTGTAACTGGGTGAATCCGGTTTTTGAACCGGATTAATGTTGGAATCACAGAGGAAATTATAGTAGCAAAGGGGGCAAAGGCTTACGTTATGGCTTTGCTGCGGCAAGTGAAGAAGATGGCGCTGGATCGACTGGAGCAAAGGGAAAGGTGGACTGATGGGCGTTGGAATGGCTGCAAAGGAGGTGCCGGCTGTAATGACTGTAGCTGCGACTTGAAGAGGATGGTCACCAGCTGAGGAAGATGTATAGCTCCTTGGTGGAGGTGGAGTCGTTGATGGAGTTGGAGATGATGGATCGGTTGGACGTGGCTGCAACAAAAAGTTGTGGCAGCAATGGAGGTGTGGTCGACGGCTTGGATGTGGAGCAGCTGCTGGGCGTGGAGGAGGAGCCGGCTGAATCTGCCATAGAGGTGGATATGGTCACCCTGAAGGAGGGCTCCTGCTGGTGGTGGCTGCAAAGCTTGAAGATGGTTGGGTGTCAAAGACACCAAGAGAGAGAGAATATGAGAGAGGCGTGAGATTGGATGGATGGGGCAGTCATTCTTTTCCCCTTTTTTGATAACTTAGGTCTTTAATTAGCTAAAATCTAAGTTTCTAATAATATCAAATGGCCTTCATGAATAGCCATACGTGAATGGCTGCAGCCATATGGCTTTGGAGGAAATAGAAAGGGAGTAAGGAAGAAAGGGGAAAGAAGGAAGGGAAGGAAAAGGAAAGAAGAGGGGAAGGAGGAAAAGGAAAGAAAAGGGAAGAAAGGAGAGGGGAAAAGGGGCTTACCTCAGTGGGATGGAGAATAAAGAAAAGAGGAATGAAAAAAGAAAAATTAAGAAAGAAAGAAAAGAAAAAGCAAGAAGAAGGAAAGAAAAGAAAGAGGAAAAGGGAAAGGAGAAGAGGAAAGAAAGGAAATGGAGAGGAAGAGAGGGGCTAGGGTGGTCGACCCCCTTGTGGGTCCCACCTTAGGTAAAATAAAATAAAAAAAATAAAGAAAATATGAATTTTTTTCTTTTTTATATAAATTAAAACGAAAAATGCAAATGGATGGGACATCTCAGAGCGGGTCCAAATTCCACTTTTGAAATTCATTTTGACGATTAGAGGGGTAAAATAGTCTTTTCAGAAAATTTTCAGACGAAACGAGCTATTTTTGGCAATTTTTTAAACGAGCTCGGATTTTGAAGTTCAATACCCCGTTGCGAAGCAAATTCAGTGTAGAATTTGAAAATTTGAGTTTGAAATAAATCCATATTGTTTTTCTTAAGAAAATATTTCCAAATTTAGAATCTCGGGGGTAAAAATGTCAATTTTGGAAACCTAGGGTTTGAAATTGATTTTTGAAAGCTTTTAAAACTCGATCTCGATTGAAATTTATAAAATTGGAGTTCTGGACTTCGAAAATGAAATAAAATGTGATGAAATATTATGAAATGTTATGAAATGATGAGAAATGATATGAAATGATGAGAAATGACATGCGAAATGCAGACTCTGAATGAAGAATTTTGGATGTTAGACCCCAATTGGAAGTTGTACCAGTTTAAAAAACATTAAAAACTGATAAAATTTACAAAATGGTTGAAGAAATGGTTTTTTGACTCTACTGGGTTAGAGTGACGCTGAAAATCAGGGTTTGAGCTGAAAGGAACTGAAATTAGTTGGATTGAGCTGGGTTTTAGAGTTTCAGAACTCAAATGAACTGATCAGACACTGACTCAACTGACCTTTCCGACTAAATTTTCAAGAAAAGCTGTCATTTTTAGAGAGATGGTACGGAATGGTCACTGGAGTGAAGTGAATTACGAATTTGAGCTGGGTTTGAGCTAGAACAAAGGTCAGTAATACTGACATTAACTAAAATCGAAGCTCAAACACTAGCTCAACTGACTGAACTCAGCTCAATTTCGGCTGAAATGGACTACAATGGGCTCCTGGATACTTGGAAATGGTTTTGAACTAAAACTGGAGCACTTGAGCTCTTGGTGAGCTCAAGCTAGACTCAAAGGAATATGACTGACTCGAAGACAATTGGCTTGAATTTGAGTGAGAAATGATCTCATTTTGGCAGGAATGGTCAGAAATGAAAATGGTATGTTCATTGTGAGCCCGGATGAGCTTGAAATGACTGATATTCTAACTGTTCTGAACTAACCAATGAGCTTGGTTGACTCTGATTGACTGGGGTCCGGGATGACCTAGGGGTAAAATGGTAAATTTCCTAATAAAAATGGGTAAAGTGGTAGTTTTCTGAAACAGACCCGAGGTTTGACTCCTACACTGACCTAACAGAGTTGGCACTGCACGAGGAGGATTGTTTGAAGATGGATAAGGAAAATTTGGGGTGTTTACAACAAGCCTGATTCAATGTGCATTTAGGACTTAGAATAATTACTTAGACAAATTTAGGCAAGTTAAAGGCACAAATTTGATCCTTGGTTCAATTACCTTTGGTAAAGGTGTCAGGAATGGTTGAACCTCGTACCGACGAACGAATCCTATTCTCCATTTTCCTGTAAATTTCAAAACGGAGGTGAGTAATTTCAAAACATCTTTATAAAAGGTGAAGTGAGACCTTGAGAGAGTTTTTCTCTTTTTCCCTTAAAAAGAAAGAAAAGGGGAAAAAATGCAACGATCACACTTCTCCATCTTAGTCGTAGCCTTCTTCTTTTGTTAAGGTTCCTCCTTTGCCTTTTCTACCCTCATGGTGTCACCCTCTTCCTCTCCATATCATCATTGTCATTGCAAGTAGTTATATCTCATGTTTCCTCCAATTGGGTTTACAGATTAGCAATTATTGACGTATCAAAAGTCATGGGCTCCTTACACTTCGTACCTATTGAATGCTCACTAACATCCTCTTCTCTCTCTTTGGATGCTTCTTGGATGGGAGACATGAATATGGACATAAACGCATCAACATTTTTCTATAAGACCTTTTTTTGCAGAACGCTCCTTTTTCCAATGCAGTCTGAGGCTTCTTATTTGATCACAACAATCTCGGTTTCATCTTACTAATGTTGGATTTCTTGTGAATTACATTGAAAACCCATGCTCTTGGTCATGGAGCAGGTTCCCTATCTATCACATTATCAAGTTTCTCTCGTACATAATAGTATGAACTATCACCCAGTGGGTATTATTTCTGAAAAAAACAGTATTAAAGAGAGAGCAACTTCAATATATTGCATGAAGTTTATGGTAAAGAAATCAAATTCAATCAGCCTATTTGTAGCATATATATATTCTACTTGTTTTTGTGAATGACCAGTAAGTGTCGGTGCCTTCACAACACTTTCTTCACTCATCATCTTTATAATACAAGATGAATAATTTCCTATACAACTAAATCCTAGGATAGAGGTAAACGGGCATAATAGGATATTGAAATGCAAAAATAATTTGAGAATCATTCCATTATTTTCTCATCATCTTTATAATAAAAAATAAACAACCAAATTCAAAGATAGAGATATACCAATTTAAGAAAAAAAGTGTGCAAATGAGACTTACATGAAATTGAATTAAAAAAAATGGAATGGGCTATTGAATATGCAAAAATAATTGATTCATTCTATTGTTTCAAAATAACTTATTCATGTGACTGTTTTAAAAATAACTAATTCAACCATCACAAAGAAAAAAAACTTGTGCTACTGAAAAATCTCATTATCGGTGATGTGTTGGACGCTAAAAAACCTACCATTGATGTGTTGTTGCACGACAAAGACCATACAAGATCAGTAACACCTCACCAAAAAAACTCGTTAGAAAAACTTGCTGGCAAAAATAGGTTGGAGACCACAAAGCCCTTGCTAAGAAACCCGAATGTTATGCGAAGATGGCCCTCAAATGAGAAACACAGCTTTTCTGCATACAAAGAGTCACATTTAATGTGCATATAGAGGTTCTCAAACGTTACTGAGAGGGTCAGGAGCTTCACAGAAACCTTATGAGAATATTTGTTAATCGTATATTGAATATGTGAATATTCACTATGTCCACAACTGAGCTCAAAAGTGTTGCATTTTTGGAAGGTATTTGTGAGTCATATGTGCGAGCATCAGGAGGATGTCTACAAATGTATAGTGATATAATGACATTTGCAAATGTCTGACTTTTGCAAACGTATGTGCAAACTTTATATGAGTTTTTAGCTAAAACAGGTTTGCATGGAATCTGCGAAGGTCGTGGTATCCATAAATATATGAGTGAGCCTGTAATCAGACAACATGAAAAGATAAGGACATTCAAAATAGGCACTTGCGAAGGTCGGTCATATATTTATAGATGTACGTCCTGACTTAAGCAAGTTTTTAGTTAAAGGAGGTTTGCATGGTATCTTCGAAAATGTCGTGATGTTTATAAATATGTGACACGTAAATATATGACACGAACCTACTGAGTTTGACTCAGAAATATACTAAGGTAAGGACATTCACAACATACATTTGTTAAGGTTGGTCATACATTTGTGAAGGTACATCCTGACTTTAAGCGAGTTTTTAGTTAAAGGAGATTTGTGTGACATTTATGTGAATGTCAGGACTGTCGCAGATATATTGTAAGACCCGCAATTTTTCAGAAAATATCTGAATAAAATTCATGAGGCATTTACCGGTAAAAATAGCATTTTTTCTCAGAATGCGAAACGAATCAATTCCTACGAGCCAGTTATACTTAGGATATTCGTCGAATCGCGAATATATGCTCAAACACTCTGGAAGCCATAACTTCCTACCTGAATGAAATCAAAGGATTTCTGCGAGCCAACTTTCTTAGTTACGTCAATACGAAGGGAATGGCGTACTCAAAATTTTTCGGAAAAAAATCGCCGAAAACCCGAAATTCTTGCGGGACCCACGAAAATATTGGTGGGACCCACAGGAATATTCCTCAGAAAATATCTGGTGGGACCCACAAAAATATCCCATGGAATATCCAAGTGGGCCCCACACCAAGGAACCTCTTGGCATTAAAAAGAAGTCAAGGGCAAATGGGTAAAGGGGAAACTTGGGGCCCAAGTTTCATTTCCTATAAATAAAGGCCCTCCCCTTTAGAAAAGATCGTCCCCCCCTTTCTAGCCTCCTCTTTCTCTCTCCTACTTCCTAAAACCTCCCCTACCTAGCCCAGTAGGTCTGAGCCTGCCTGACTTAGCCTGAGCTTGCCTGACCTGGTCTGAGCCTGACTGACCTGGTCCTAACCCACCTGACCTGGGTCTGAACCCACTTGACCTGGTCCAAACCATGTTGACTTGACTTGAACCTAGTTGAGTTTAAAGTCAAAGTCAAAGTCCTTTTTGGTCCTAATTCCGGTTTGGGTTTCTGAACCCAGACTTAGCCTACTTGAGCTGAGTTCGAACCTGTTGAACCCAGTTGACTTGGATCGAACCCTGTTTGGTTCAAACCACTTAGGTTGAGTAGCTTGACCTACTCTACCTCTTTCTCAACTAAGTCAGCTTCATCTGACTTAGTCTGACCTCTCGAAGGAAGGCTCGAAGCCAAAGAAGCAACCCAGAGCCGTTTCTTCCACGATTTGAAGTAAGTTCGCTTCGTTGATCCATCTCTCTCAAGTATTTGATTGTTTGTATATAGAATATACTTTCTGAAGTAGTATCTTGCTTTAGTTCTTGATTGAGCCCTTTTTGGACACTTCGGTGTTCACTCGCTCGTCTCGGAACTATCGTCGGATATATCTATGTTCAAACACGCAGTATATGCGTTTTTAAAATGGTATCTCGCCCTAGTTCTTGGTTGAGCCCTTCAGAACACTTCGGTGTTCACCCGCTCGCCTCGTAACTATCGTTGGATACGGATCTAGGTGTATATCTGTTGATTCTGCCGACGCGTCTTATATCGCACAGGCTATGTAATTTACCTTTGTCGTCGCGTCGTATGATGCCAAGGCTCCCTGTTTTCTGCACTTCTGATTACTGCACTTCTGATTATGCATTTATTTACGTCGTCGCGTCGAACGATGCCAAGGCTCCTGCTTTCTGCAATGTATTTACTTACGCTGTTGCGTTGAGCGATGCCAAGGCTTCTGTTTTGTTATATATGTAGAATATTTCGTTCAGTTACACACCCTGAACAATAGTATATGCATTTCTTTACGCCGCCGCTGTATAAAGCACAGGCTTCTGCTTATACTACATATATAGCGCATAAATGAGCGTTCAAATGGAGATCAAACTCCAAATCGCCAATGCGATTCCCTGACCGCTCCTCGTTCAAGATTCTGCTTGACGAATGAAGCCCCTATTGGAAAGGCTTCACTTTTTGGCAAAATGCTTTTTACGTAAAAACTAAGTCAATTACGTATGGCCTGGCTATGGCCAAGGGTTCCTGCAACCTTGATGGATGCAAAGTACGCACAACGGTGCACATCCATTTCCCCGAATTAAGCGTGGCGATTTCCTACCAAAGAGGGGAGATGCCGCTGAAATGGATAAAAGAAACGCACGCTTTCTCCGTAAAAGAGAGGAAGTGCTGCTGAAATTTCTGAAGAAGCTAAGAATAGCTCAGAAAGAACGTAGCAGGATACTCTGACATATAGCAGAGTGCTACCCGGTTCATGTATTGCCTTCTACAAACGTAGAAGGGTTCGTCGCACCGCTGCCGATAGAGTAGGGGAGGTGCTGACGAAATGGTTGGCAGAAGAGTTGCCGGAACCAGTTAAACGGCATAATGATGTCCGTTGATGGAACGATGCCAGATCGGCTCGTATCCTTGTGCCTACAAGGGCACCTTGCTCGTAAGGGCCGCTGAGCCGGAGTAGAGGTTGCGCCTTGGCTAGGTTTGTACTCGTCGCGTAAAAATACGCCGAGTAGCCGATCTATTTAGATCGAGTCATATGCATGCTCATTGAGAACGGTTACACAACCAGACTCGTAAGGGCCGAAGAGCCAGAGTGTGTTGTTTCCACCCAAAGAGGTGTGATGCTCGTGGTGGCCGAAGTGCCAAAGAGCGGTGTTCTGCATGCATATGAATAAGACTTAAGGTCACACATACCCCGCGGTTGAAAATCGTGTTAGGGGTACCCCCTCAGTAATGATTGTGTTGGGGCGGACTGAATGGGGTCGGGTACACACTCCCGTAGTGCTGAAAGCACGGGCTGCCTAAATGGCATGCAGATTCTGTCTAAGTAATTGTAAGACTGGCAGACCCCTTCAGGAATTATGCTCACTGTGGAATGACAGTGATGGTACAGCCTTGAGTGACATGTATTTTACTTTGGACCTGATAGAGTCCACGATGGCCTCAGTCACTCATGAGTTTTGGGGTCATGGTTATCCTTAAGATCTAAGGATTGAACCCAACTACTGCAAGTAGAGGATGCATCCGAATATGGGCCTAGTAGGGTTCTCCCAGTTGAAACACACTGCCCTACTATGGATAGGGTCAACAGGCCTCTGGGGTATCTAAAATACATAGAATAATCAACCCCCAGAACGTCGCGTTGATGCCCGAACAATAGCTCTACCTGCGTACCAAAGGCGGGAGAGGTTAATTATCAAACAATGCATTAGTTCTAGGTACAACGATGCTTTGAATGTATGAGTGGATGACGTGTTGAGTCAGTCCTGCATAACCTTTGTGAAGATGTCATGTTCGGTATACTACTGGACTGACTGGGCAAAGACCCGTGTTGTATCCGCACGACTAAGCGAAGCTCGAGGAGTTGTCCTTAGATGCGTGGGATACGGATGTGCCAAGTATGAAGACTTGAGCTAGACATCACTTTGAGACCCGAAAGAGGTCATGGCTAAGTCGTGGAGACTTAAGCGGTTATTCAAATCACAGCCCTGAAAAGGCTTGCTCTAAGTCATGAAGACTTGAGCGGATGTTCAACTCATAGCCCTGAGGAGGCTCCTGCGATATACGCTAAGTCTTGGAGGCTTGAGCGTCGTTATTGCGCATTGCGACCCTGAGTGGTCATTATTGTATTTGAGTTGAATGGATGTATGACTGCATGCTTACCAGACCATCAGTGGTTCTGACCCCGTTTAATGGGGATTTCAGGTGTTGAACCTGCGTGGCGATATGCGGAGCAAGGCGGCATCGAGTTCCAGGGTTTCTCTAGACAGAGTTGTACTGCTTCCTTTTTATTGAACCTACACTGCTTTTCTAAGCAGTAGTGTTGTAATAAACATGTGGTTTTTGATAAAATGGAACACTTTGGTGGTCAATGAGTTGCTTGGCCACATACCTGCAACGTACTCGGAGTTTTCTAAAACTGACGACTCATTATCGTTTGATTCCGCTGCTAAAAGCTTTTCTAAATTCCGCTGCAAAGAAAAAAAAAGAAATTCATGAAAATTTTAACTTAGCTTTGTTTTGGAAATCCGGGGCGTTACAGAATTGGTATCAGAGCATGAGTCTGAGAAACCTGGTTCAAGATCCGTCATGGTCCCAATATCGCACTGTAAGTATATGTTTTATACTTTTGTTCTGATCTGGGTGCATCTTTGTATAGATGGCAACTCATGACTCGCGTGGATACTGCTATCGCTGCAAGGTCATGCACGATGAGTGGATATGCCCGTATGAAGTCCAAGACTGCCAATACTGTGGCGAAGATGGGCATTCCGCCAACGAGTGCCAAAGGAAATATACCGCCGATATGGGTCGGCGGGCTTCAAAGGGTCTCAGGGATGAGACTTCGCGTGTCAGTGGACCGCATCACTCTAGTGTTGGGAGCAACCATACCCCAACATCTTCTGATGAATTACCAAGGTTGAGGGATTTTGATTTGAACTTCCCTGCGGAGGTCTATCACTCGCCAAGCTACCATCCGGCATCACATACGCCGAGCTTAAACGGCAGGAACAAAAGAGGGGATTCTTTCTGTTCGCCGATCATTATTCCAGACTCCCAGAGTCTTGATCTTGCTGACTGGGAAAGTGGACTGGAGTCCCTCATATATCCCCAATATTCGCTTGCTAGTGCGGAAGTGCCGTCCATGCCAAAGCTAGTAGTGCCTGCTCCAAGGCCATGTGGCAATAGATGGACCTTTTTGAGTTCGTCTTCATCAAAGAAATCTAAGTCTTAAAGAGACTGGTGATGTTTTGGAGTCAGTAGACTCATGTATATAGTTTCTCAACGCCTAAAGTCTGTCAGTGCGGCGTGACGTTTTGTTTAAGGCGATGCTTGTGTAAATATGATGTATATTAAGTAAATAAAGCTTTTTACTTCCATATATACATTGAGAAACTAAAAACAAGTGCTTGTGTGTGCATAGATAAATGGCTCCTACGACGAGGAGAACCATACCAAGCGAGGAGTCCCATACGCAAGGATTCCTGTTAGAGACACTCAACAACCTGGTTACAGTCATCCGTGAAACGAGGCCAGAACCAGTCGCACCACGAAACGAGCACCTAGGAGGAGTGACTTATGAGAAGTTCCTCAAGCTTGACCCGACAGTTTTCATTGGCAGAGCCGATCCTGAGCTCGCGGAGAGTTGGATCGAAGAGACAGAACGTGCCTTCTCAGTACTGGGAGTACCAGAGGAAAAGAAGACCAACTTTGGCACGTATCGGTTGAAAGACAATGCACGGAAGTGGTGGGATACCACTAAACTTATCCAGTTCTCACAAGTCGAAGTCATTCCTTGGACCGACTTTCGGAGGACTTTTATGGATAACTACTTCCCGTTGAATTCCAGAAACAAGAAAAAGATGGAGTTTCTGGAGTTGGAACAGGGCGGTATGAGTCTAATGGACTATTGTTATCGTCGCGAAATTTTTTCCCCGTCTTCCCTTCCTTGCGGAAAAGAGAGAGAGGGAAACGCTTTCGCGCTTCAAACTTGACCGGATTTTGGAAATTGCTTTTTGAAATACTCGCCTCCGTTTTGAAAATTGCGGGAAAATCCATGGGATGGGGCTCGACCTGTCGGTACGAGGTTTGACCGTTCCTGCCGCCTTTAACAGGGGTAATCGAACCAAGGACCAAAACTATGCTTGACTTAGTTAAATCATCGAAGTTATGTTCTATCCTAAATGCACAGAGAATTCAGGCATGTGCTATGAGGTTTTGGGAAAATGCAGCTTGGGAAAACATGATGTATGCTTGGAAAATATTTGGAGTTGAAAAGATTCTCTCAGGAAAAGGATGAAAGTCAATTTCTCAGGAAACTGAGATGAAAAAGATTTGAAATCTCAGGAAAGTTCATAAAGACTTGGGAAAATTATGAATGGTTGAAAATCCTGGGAAAATGGAAGTGATTCTTGAGAAAAGATGAACTTTTTGAAAAGGGAAACACTTCTTAGGAAAACTTGGACTTTGAGAGTTTTCTTAGGAGAATAATGGAAAATTTATAGGAAAACTCATTGGAGAAGGAAATTCAAACTTGGGGAATCGAAATCCTGGGAATTTTACCTTTTGAAATACTTGGAAATCGATTTTGGATCTTGGAGAAAGATTGGAAAACTCTTTTGAATCTCTTAAGAAAATATCGTTTTCCAGGGAAAACTGTGGAAAAACTTGTCTTTGGAAAACCGATTTTGAAAATTCCTTAGAGTTTCTTGAGAAATCGATTTCTTGAAAATGAAGTTTTCTTGAGAAAATCTTGAGAAAATCAATGATTTCATGATGCAAATGACACGAGTAAATGAATGCCCTTTGAAAAGATTTTCTGAGGAATTGGTTGGAAAATGTGCATTAAGTCCAAATAAGTCCTTCACATATTCTGACTGTGGCCATGAATATATTCAGAACTTAGTTGATTTGATGCACATGATTTTGATTGAAAACTTTGGAAATATGATGTGCATTTTAAGATAGCCTAAGAGTGTAGGCTCTATGTGACTAGTAGAAAGATGATGGATCTGGGTCTCGTCCATATTCCGACTAGGGCCGTAAATATGGATCCCACCGAGTCCATCAACTCCCTAAGAGTTGGTGCACGTGCCATTCGTGAACATCCATAGTGCTTTTGAAATAAGATGTATGCATCACATAAGCAGGATATTTGCATAAATTCAAACTATATGATATGCATCCTAGTCTAAGCAGGAAATTAACTCTCTTATTCCAAAATTTACATTATTACATCACTAAATAAAGGAAATAAATGGAAATTGCAGACTTCAGCTCCTTCTTTTGAATGTCCCTGCCAAGCTTGAAATAAAGTTAGCTCAACTATGTGGGTTTTTCCAAGATTTTCTAATAATATTCTGAAATTATTGGACTTAATTGGATATAAACCCTAATCTCATGCTTCCTTGATATTTGAAATAATGAAAATGCAAGGAATTCAGTGGAAAACAGTTTGAAATTCGAAATTGGGGTCAAAATGACCAAAATACCCCTAAAATTAAAGTTACACCTTTAAAATCAGGGTTTTTTGAAGGAAAACTTGGTAAAATTGAGATTTTGAAATTCAAATTGAATCAAATGATGATGAAATGCAGTAGGAGACATGATGGCATGCTGCTAAACACATTAAGACTGTAAAATCAGAATTTGACATTTTGTAATTTATCTAAAATAACGATTTTCGCTTGTTTTTTGCTTGGATCTGGGTCCTGCGGGACCCTGTTTTGGTATTATGGCTTATCCGAACCTCAAACGGATTCCAAATTGCACCAAATTCGGTATGAAGCATCTACTTACTCTGATAAACAGCCTAGAATGCTAAAAATTATGAAATGATATGATTTAAATGCTAAACTTTAAAGAAAATCCTAAAATGGTGGATTTTGCCTATGGATCCGAACCAAATGCAATGCTTAATATGATAATGCAAGATTTACACCATGGAAACTTTTGATATTTTGCAGACTGCTAAAAGACCCAAAATGGAACATTTTTGGTTTTTACAGCCTCGGGATTTGAGCCATGGTGAGTTCAAAAACAGGGATTTAGTTCTGACAGAGGTAAAATCACACTAATCTGATGTAAAATGCTAAAAAAATACAAAACTGCCATGGAAATTTATGAAATTAATCAGGGATATGCACGACACCTACCTAAACAACTTTCATGTTCATGAATTCAGCATTTGATCAACAGAAACACAGATAAAAATATAACTATTCCTGCCTAAACTAACAGAACAGACAAATGTAGCAAAACAAGAGACTGACAAGAAAAATCTGAAGCAGAGGTCAACACTGTTCTAAAAATTACAGGCTTTCATATTCACACATAGAACACCTTGGACATAACTTTCACTTTTTACAGTTTTGTATTTGGAGCAACACACAAAGATAAACCATAGCCCTAAGTCGATCCAAGATCTCAGAGGCCTAAATTAGACTCTGACACGTGTTCCGAACTCTCGGATTTTTGTCAGATACTAAAAAAATTCAGAAAAATCTGAGAAAATCATATTCACAACTAGACATTCTCCCGAGTTCAGAACATCTTTCAGATCGAAAATAAGATCTCCCATGAGGGATATCTTGATTTTACAAGTCGGCAAATGATTTTCCAAACGCATCCCGAGTAACAAAACCCGACTTGCCATTTTGAATGTTTACCGCAGTAAACAAATTCAAATGCCTCCGAATTTTTGGCAAAATTTCAGGGACACCTAAGGGCGCATTCCGTGATTTGTTTGGGATTTTTAATAAAAACTAAATGCATAAAATGACGTGTGGACTGAATGACAAAAACAGAGACCTACTGAAAATAAGCAGAATTGAAATAAATGCTAAATTAATCCTAATTAATTCATGAAATGTGCTAAATGAATGAAATAAAATACAAATTAAATCTATCTAACTACATGCATGTTAAAAATCATCAAGGAAGCATAATGAAACATTTGATATATGTCGTTTTATGAGAATAGCTCAATCCATCCCTCGGATGAGCTCTTTCTTCAAACGACTCCCGAATCAGATTATGGAATTACATCAAGGGGAAAAGAAGTGCACCTTGCTTCGTTACGCAGCGTAGAAGCTCTTGAAAGGGGCGGCTATCACGAGCTTCCTTCGTTCTTCACTCCGGGCTTCGGATGGTTCACCAAAATCGACCTACGCTTGAATCAAATTGGCCACTGCACGAACTTTACTCCACCTTCTTCAATGCGCCAAAGGGGGCACGATTTCCACAGTTCAAAATCCGATTTTAGGAAGGCTAGGTCGGATTTTCCAAATTCACAAAAGCTAAAAAAAAAATGATCTCCTTCAGGCTGGGCGTGAACCCTTGTTTTTATAAATTTTCTGAAAAATTTTGAAATTCAAACAGGCTCAATCTGAGCCCTCCATGTGGCGCCATCTCAGGGGGTGCCATCTGGGGGTTTGAAATTCGAATTTGGCTTTTTGTAGAGAGCCCTCAGGTGGCGCCACCTCAAAAGGTGTTTTGATTTTTGAGAAAAATAAAAAAAAATGGAAATTTTGTGGGTGAGACACCTCAGCAGGGGGAATTTGGAATTTTTCAAAAGTTTGTTTGATTCTCTCTGCAGGGAACTCCCAGAAGGCGCCACCTCAGAGGGTGCTCTCTTGGAGTTTGAATTTCAAATTCACTTTTTGTAGGGAGTCCTCAGGTGGTGCCACCTCATGGTGGGCTACCTTTATTAAAAATAAAATAAAAATAAAAATGGAGCCAAGTGGAGTCCTGGAATGGTGCCACCTCAAAAGGTGTTTGACACATGTCAGAAGGTCAGAGCAGTGGACTCAGAAGGCGCCACCTCAGAGGAATTTGAATTCTACCTTTTCTGGAGAAAGGAGATCTGGACATGTGGCGGACAAGTGTCAGCTGTCTGGAGAGGCTTTCTCAAATGGCGCCACCTCAGGGGGAAGTTTGAAATTCAAATGGAGGTTGGCCCTGGAGGAATGGAGGGTGGACATGTGGCGCCACCTCAGGGTGGCTCCTACAATGCCATGTGGCAAGAGGGAAGAAAAGGAGGGAAAGGACATGTGGCGCCATCATAGGCCATCTGAAAAACTCATGGCTCAGGATTTGCGCCACCTAGGCCCTGTTTGAACATTTGAATGGTTTGCTTTTTCTGAAGAAAGCCAGGAGTGACATGTGTCTCCTACTTTTCTGAAAGAAAGTAGAGAGAGGACATGTGTCTTCTACTTTTTCTGAATGAGGCAGAAGGAGACATGTGTCACCTGCTTTTTCTGAAAGAAGCAGAGAATGACACGTTGCAGAGGGGAGAGGAGGAGGGCCAAGCCATGTGGCGCCATCTCAGACAACATGGAAAAGTTGAAGTTCAGGATCTACGCCACCTATGAGGAGATTTGAACTTTTGAATTCTAATTTTTCTGGAGAAAGCAGGAAATGACACATGGCATTTGCTTTTTCTGATGAAATGAGAGCTTGACATGTGTCCTCTGCAGGAGACACTCCAGATGGCGCCACCTCAGAGGAGACAAGCCTACCTTTTCTGTAGGAATTTAGGAGTGACACATGTCTCCTGCTTTTTTGAGAAAAGTAAGGAGAGACATGTGTCAGGATACTTTTCTAGAAGGAGGAAGAGGTTGACACGTGTCCTCTACAGAAGACACACTTCAAGTGGCGCCACCTCAGAGGAGACAAGCTCCACTTTTTCTAGACAGGACAACCTATGACACTTGGCATCTCTTGGTAGTCTTGGAATGACACATGGCGCAGGATGGATAGGGTGACACATGGCAGATAAAATGGGATGACATGTGGCGGCTTCTTAAGGTAGCCCCACACTGACACTTGGCATGGAAATGGGAGGAGAGAGAAATGACAAGTGGCACCAATCCAGGGGACAAGGCTCCTATATTTTTGGGTTTTTCAAAATTCAAATTTTCAAAAGAAAAGCTTGTGTGACACCACCTCAGTGTGGGTCCCACATTGCTTCTTTATTGAAATAAGGATAAAACCACAACTTCTTTTTGGAATTTTTATAAAATCTTGACTGATTGGTAAAACAGAAATTTTTGGAAAGAGTTGGCTCCTGTAGAGCAATTTTGTAAAAGGAGGATATTTGAAATTGTCAAAAAGGGCAAAATCTGAGGTGAAGTGGCTGAAATCCATATTGAAAACTATCCAGATCGTTTTCCTGAGAAAATATTTTGAAATTCAGAGTCCTGGGGGTAAAATGGGAAGAATTGATAATTTTGAAGACCCAGGGTTTTGAAATCAATTTTGAAAAGAGTTGAAATTCTAATCTGGATTGAAAGTTTTGAAATCAGGAGTTCTGGACCTCGAAATGGCATGCTGTGCAGTGCAATGATTTGAAATGCTCATGCAATGATATGCAATGTCATGTCTTATGCAATATAATCTTGAGCCAAGACTTGGAGATGTTTGTCTTCTGTCAGGAGTAAAATTTTGAACATCTGAGACAAAATAGAGAGATTTTGAGAGTTTCAGATAAAATTTAGACTTTTGCAAGGTCCGGGCTCAGAAAATGACCATTTTGCCTTTCGACGATTTCAGAGGTTGAATGATGATGTTTGGTGGAGATGTAGGGGAGGTGAGTGAAAATTTGGGGTGTTTACAGATGCCCCTCTTTGCTACTAAGTCGGCTCATGGCCGAGCTTAGTGGCAAAGAAAAACACACCAAATTTGGGCTATACATAAAAAAAATGCCCCAGTTAGAAGGATCTGACTGGGTGTGAAGAAATTAGCCCGAGGAAGATGGTAGATATGGAACGAAGAATGAAGAGGAAAGATTTGCTCTATGAGAGCGAAGTTCAGGTTTATGCCCTTGACCTGGATGGGACAAAAATACCTCGCATGGAACGAAACTCAGGTTTGAACCCTTGACCTGATTGGGGAATGAAATATCTCATTGGAATGAGATTCAGGTTTGTACCCTTATCCTGATCGGGCGAAAAATGAAATACCTCTTTGGTTGAGGCTCAGGTTTGTACCCTTATCCTGATCGGGTGGAAAATGAAATACCTCTTTGATTGAGGCTCAGGTTTGTACCCTTATCCTGATCGGGTGGAAAATGAAATACTTCTTTGGATGAGGCTCAGGTTTGTACCCTTATCCTGATCGGGCGGAAAAAATGAAATACCTCTTTGGATGAGGCTCAGGTTTGTACCCTTATCCTGATCGGGCGGAAAATGAAATACCTCTTTGATTGAGGCTCAGGTTTGTACCCTTATCCTGATCGGGCAGAAAATGAAATACCTCTTTGATTGAGGCTCAGGTTTATACCCTTATCCTGATCGGGCAGAAAATGAAATACCTCTTTAGATGAGGCTCAGGTTTGTACCCTTATCCTGATCGGGCGGAAAATGAAATACATCTTTGATTGAGGCTCAAGTTTATACCCTTATCCTGATCGGGCGGAAAATGAAATGGAATCCTCGAAGGAAGAGACCATGATGGAACCTTCGGATTTTGCACAGTAAATCCGACAGGGGTTTTGCAAAAGGAAGGAAAATGGGTCCCTAAAGCTTGAAAAGGGATTGGTTTTGGGCGTCTCATTGCTGAGGCTAAAATCAGCTTTTGAAATTGCCTTTTGCGAGAAAATGATTGGTGGTTCGACCTCGAACCGAAATGGGACTGTCTATGGTGGGACAGTGAGGACACAGGGAAGTGTGCAATCTGAGAGTTCATGCTCTCAAAGAAGAGAAGGAATCAAGTCCTTAGGAGGGATTTAAAATTGGTGTCAGGATGCATTGAAAACGAACATCAAGCTCTCACTTCATGTCAGGATAGCTAGAAAATATTGTCAAAATGTTGGAAATTTTGTTGTTGATTCAAAATATTTGAAAATGTTGCACATTTTTGCAAAGATATTCTTTTTTTTCTACCCAAAGCATTACCTCCAAATAAGGTTCACTTCGTAGAATCAAGATTTAGCATCCAAATTGCTTGCGATTGACCTTCTTCAAGGAGGTTATCAATTTCCTTGATATGAACAAGAAAGAGAATTTGATATTATGAAAGCAGTTGATGAAAGAATATTGATAATAGAATTTCACAAGATTAAGGAGGATTATTGATAGATCTGGCAGTTTGATATCCTGAGAGCTTCTCTCATGATAGTCTTTCTGCACTCTTTTGGCTCTTCTTTGAGTTTTTTGGCTATATTCTCCTTCATTTTGGAGATGCTCTTACTTTTTTTTCTCTTTCTTTTTCCTCTCTTTTTCTCTTTTGGGAGGGTACGTCACAAGCTCCTTCATCTTGGAGATGTTTCGATCCTTCTTGGGTGATGGGTTTGGAGATCTTTGGATGATAACTGAAATTAAATATCTTTTAGGGATTGTCGAGAGGTTCATCGCACTTGCCTTCATCTCGACAGTGCTTTGGACTTTCCCTGGAAGGATCCGTCACAAACTCCGTCATCTTGGAGATGTTTCGAATCTTCTTTGGCCCCGGGGTCTACTCGCCTAATTCGCCTTCATCTTGACGACAGGTGAGAGATCCCTTTTGCGGATATTTAATTGCGGCTTAGGTGATTTTGAGGAAACGGGGCTTGGGTAAATGCTCTCTTTTCTAGCGCTCAGGATATTTCCACTGCCTTGTCTTTACAAGAATAATCCTTAAAGATGTGCCATAACTGCGATCAATATCAATCATCTATGACTTTTCAATAACATTGAATCTTCTTTTCTGGCCATATCGAGGACTTATCCTTCATCCTTTTGGTTGGCCAATAAAAAGAATTTGAATTTTGAATCTCTTTTCGCAGAAGCTTCACTCTTTTGGAAGTAATGCTGACGGTAAACTGAAATAAAGATTTGTACAATAAAGATTCTGAAATCAACAATTGATTGACAAATTGACAAAATTTTCTTGAAATCCTTGGTGAAAGTGAGTATTTGAAATCCGGCTCAATACATCCGTGACGAAAATTCTCCTCTCTTTTTCCCCAAAAAGAGAGACTCAGGCTTAGCCCTTACCTGAATGGGAAATGGGAAATACTCCTCTCTTCCCTAAAGAGGAGGTGTTTGCAAAATGAACTTTCGAAGAGAAATTGAGCTTTCGTCAAAGCTCCCTAATATTAGGCTTCTCTTATGGAAAGGGGGCCGATAATAGTGAGGTCTGAAAATTGGGTCATGAAAGGAACGAGTCCATCACACTCTCCCTGCAAAGAGGGTCTTTCATGATGAAGATGGCCTAGTATGAAATTGGGGGGTCACAAGAAAAATGAGTCTCCGTCGAGCCTCTCCCTTAAAAAGGGTTCCTCGTGTGAAATTAGAAATTGTTTTGCAAAACGGTTCACAAAGACGCGAGTCCCTTCAAAATCTCCCTAAAAAGGAGCTAAGTGAACGAATTGGATAGCATGCGAAAAGAACGAGCTCCCTCGAACTCTCCCTAAAAAGGGTCTCTCGCAAGAGAAAATGATTGAAATTGGATATTGAGATTGATTGACCCGAAGGTCGAAATTGAAAATTGGAAAATTGGTTGCTGAAAATTGAATGACCCTAAGGTCGAAATTGGATGACCTGATGGTCGAAATTGAGAATTGATTTGACCAAAAAGGTCGAAATTGAGAATTGGTTGACCGAAAGGTCGAAATTGAGAATTGGTTGACCGAAAGGTCGAAATTGAGAATTGGTTGACCGAAAGGTCGAAATTGTGTGACCCGAAGGTCGAAATTGAGAATTGATTTGACCAGAGGTTGAAATTTGGAAATTGATTGACCCGAAGGTCGAAAATTGGAAATTGGTTGACTCGCAGGTCGAGAATTGGAAATTGATTGACCCGAAGGTCGAGAATTGGAAATTGGTAATTGGTAATTGAAATTGAGAATTGGAAATCGGGTGACCCAGAGGTCGAAATTGGAGAATTGCCTGGTTTTAAGATTTAAATTGGAATTTGGAGGGCAAAATGTCAAATTTGAGCAATTGACAGACTTTGATGATTGAAATGACTTAGACTAATCAAAAGGAGAATGATGAGTTTGAGTCAGAGCTCGAATAAAATACAGAGATCACGAGTCAGAACCCGGATCAACAAGAGAAAATGAAGAGCTCGCATCTGAGCTTAAATGAATAGAGAGATCCCGAGTCGGAACCCGGATCAACAAAGGAAAATGAAGGACTCGAATTAGAGCTTGGATAAGATAAGGAGATCTCGAGTCGGAACCCGGATTAACAAAAGAAAATGAAGAACTCGATTCAGGGTTCGAGTAAGGTAATGAGATCACGAGTCGGAACCCGAATCAACAAAAGAGAATGACAAGCTTGAAGAGATCTCGAGTCGGAACCCGGATCAACAAAGGAAAATGATTTGTTTGAGTCAAGGCTCGAGTAAAGTAGAGAGATCACGAGTCGGAACCCAGATCAACAAAAGAAAATGAAGAGTTCGAGTCAAGGCTTGAATAAAGTAGAGAGATCACAAGTCGGAACCCGGATCAACAAAGGAACATGATTTGAATAAAAATCCCGAGTCGGAACTCGGTTTTCTGAAAAACGGGGATTTTGAAAATGTGCCAGTTTGAGTACTGGATTTTGAAATAATATCAGTTCGAGCGCTGGGTTTTGGTTCAGTATTGGTGATGACCTTCTGATTTTGAATTATTTAGGAATCGTGATGGGACTGTTTGTTGAAATCCCGATACTGACCAGATTGTTGCTCATGCAGTTGAATGCAAATGAACATGAATTGATGCATATGAATGCACATGTGCATGAAATGAGGAATTTGTTTATCTTGCCTGCATATAGAACAAAATTTTAAAATGCCCTAGTGTAACTGGGGAAGAAAGTTGGATCATTATTTGAAAGAACAGGAAGGATTACAAGAGAAGAATAAATGTTTCAAGTATAAAACTTTTTCAAGTGTCGCGCATTAATAGGATCTGGCAATTCTACCCCATCAGCATTGATGAGCTGATATGAGTTGCGGGGTAATGCTTCTTTGACAACATAGGGACCTTCCCAATTTGGCGACCATTTGCCGCCGGGACGATGCTTAAGATAAGCTGTGGATCGAAGTACTAAATCATTGACTTTGAATCTTCTTTCGATGATAGATTTCGCATATTGCCTGGCTACTCTCTGGCGATAGGATTGAGCATGCTCTACTGCTTTTAGCCTTCTCTCGTCGAGTAAGTCTAGCTGCACTAGTCACTGCTGCTGGTATTGATCAAGAGGTAATTGCAGAAGTGAAGCAAATTTCAAAGAGGGCTTCTGAACATGTAGCGGCAATACTACTTCTGTTCCATAGACCAGTTCTGATGGAGTAGCATTCGTTGGTGTACGAATGGTGGTTCGATAGGCCCATAGTGCATCGTGGATCTTCTCATGCTAGTCACGGCCTGTTTCCACAGTTCGCTCCAAGATACGAATTAAAATCTTGTTGGTGGCCTCTGCCTGACCATTCCCTTGAGGATAATATGGAGCGGAAAAATGGTGATAGATCTTGAATTTTGAGCAGAATGTCTTCATTTTTTCATTCTTGAAATGACTGCCATTGTCTGACACAATGTCATATGGGATGCCGAAACGGCAAAGAATGTTCTTGTGAATAAAAGAGACCACATGTCGGCCTTCTACTGTGCGAAGAGTGATGGCTTCTACCCACTTGGTGAAATATTCTGTTGCGGCAAGGAAGTATTTGTGGCCATTTGAAGCTGAAGGAGTGATGGGACCTACGACATCGAAGGCCCACATAGAAAATGGCCATGGAGAGACAACAGACTGTAAATAAGTTGCCGGAGCATGAATAGAAGGTGCGTGTATCTGGCATTGCCCACACTTCTTCACATAATGATAACAGTCTTGTTGCATAGTTTTCCAGTAGTACCCTGCTCTTATGATTTGCTTGACAAGGGTTTGGTAGCCAACGTGACCACCACAGATGCCTTCGTGTGCTTCTCGCATGACTTCTTTGGCTTCGTCTTCGTCTAAACATCTGGAATACTCTGAACTGAATCCTCGACGATAGAGGACATTGGCCAAAATGAAGTATCGAGTAGACATACGCTGGATTGCTCGTTGCTCTTTCTTTGAAAGTTCTGGAGGAAATTCACCAGTTTCTATGAAGTTCTTGATGTTGTAATACCAAGACTTCTTCTTTTGCTCAGCCTGGTTTACCTGTTCCGCTGGAATGAAAGCAGGTTGGTCAAGTCTGCCAATTTCAAAAGAACGACAAGATTCTCCATTCTTGAATGCCATAATGGAGCCTAAACTGGCTAGGCTATCGGCCACTTGATTAAAATCTCTCTTGATGTGAAATAACTGAAATTCTTCGAACTTGTTGACGAGAGCTGAAACAATTTTCTGATAGAGAAATAACTTTTGATCTTTGACTTGCCATTCGGCTCGAACTTGATTGACAACAAGTAATGAGTCATCGTAGGCATGTACTCTCTTGACATTGAAGTCTAATAGAATCTTTAGACCTTGAATCAGGGTTTCGTATTCAGCCATATTGTGAGTACATTGAAAATCTAACTTGAGGGAAAATGGAATCATTTCTTTCTCAGGAGTGATTAATAAAATTCCGGTGCCTATTCCGGCCATGTTCTTAGAACCATCGAAAAATAAATTTCAGACTGGAGATTGCTGGATATTGCAAATTTGCTCATCAGGGAAGTCATCTTCGGCTTTCACTTCTTCGGCCAGAGGAAAATCCGCCAATTGATCTGTAATTGCTTGGCCTTTGATTGATTGCTGCGAGACATATTCTAAGTCATACTGCATCAGTAAGACTTGCCATTTGGCGACTCGTCCGCTTAGGAAAGGTTGCTCTAAAATGTATTTAAGGGGATTGAGTTTAGACAGGATTTTGACTTCCGATGCCAGCAGGTAGTGTCTTAGCTTCTGACACATCCATACTAGAGCTAGGCAGGTCTTCTCTATTTGAGAGTATCTCTTTTCATAATCTATGACAGTCTTACTCACGTAATAAATGGCGTGTTCTATCAGGCTGCCTTCTTTGTATTGCGCCAAGAATCCACCGCATGCGACTTGATTAATTGAGATGTATAATAAAAGAGGTTTTCCCAATTCTGGCAGCTTCAGGATGGGAGGATTGAGAAGATACTTCTTGATTCTATCGAACGATTGCTGGCATTCTGGTCCCCATTCGAACTTAACTCCTTTTCTGAGTAAGTGGTTGAAGGGCTCACATCTCATCGCCAAATTGGAAATGAATCGCCGGATTGACTGCATACGTCCTTGAAGGCTACGTAGTTCTTTGAGATTCTTCGGGGGTGGCATATCAATGATAGCCTTTGCTTTGGCTGGGTCAACTTCAATTCCTCTTTTGCTTACCAGAAAACCCAACAGTTTGCCTGATTCGACTCCAAAGACACACTTTTGCGGGTTAAGCCTTAACTTGTAAAGAATAAGTCTTTTAAAGACTTGATCAAGTGCTTCGAGGTGATCTTCTCCCTCCTTAGATTTCACGAGGATATCATCAACATATGCATCCATGATTTTGCGCATCTGATCGTGAAAGATGACAGCCATTGCCCGTTGATATGTTGCTCCAGCATTCTTGAGCCCAAAAGGCATAACCGTATAGCAGAAAGTGCCCCAAGGCGTAGTAAAGGAAGTTTTTGATTGGTCGCGGGCGGCCAACTTAATCTGATTGTAGCCGGAATATCCGTCCATGAAAGAGAACATGGCGTGTCCTGCCGTGCTATCGACTAGAAGATCGATGCTTGGAAGTGGATAGTCATCCTTCGGAGTTGCCTTGTTGAGGTCTCTGAAGTCTATGCAAATCCTCACTTTGCCACTTTTCTTTGGGACGCCGACGATATTGGCTAACCAATCCGGGTAGTCGATAGCTCGGATAAATCCTGCTTTGAGCAAATCTTCAAGTCCTTCTTTGACTTGTTGTTCTATTCTGGGATCCATTTTTCTCAGCTTCTGCTTGACTGGCTTAGCATCCGGCTTTAAGACAAGACGGTGTTCGACTAATTTGGGGTCTAAGCCTGGCATGTCTTCATATGTCCATGCGAACACTTCTTCATGCCGCTTGAGAAAATCTGTAAGCTTTTTCTTTTCTTCTGAACTCAGACTGGTTCCGATCTGGAGAATTTTTGGATCTTCCTCTGAACCGATATTGACACCTTCAGTTGGATCTTGTACTAGAGGAGATGGTTCGTCCTGCTTCTGAACTGCGGTGAACTCCGGTAATTCCTGAAGGGACTGATCGTATTCAGCACAATCATCTGACTGCTTTGCAATCTTATCATTTCCGGTGCTTGCTTTGATTCTGTGAATTGCTGTCGGCTTCTGAAAGGCCTTGGGATTGAGAACGAGCTTCTTGATTGTCCAAGAAGTCATTCTGAAATTTTGGAGAAGAAATCTGGTTCAGACAAATCGGCTTATAGTAAGGCAAGCAATCATTTGAAGAGAACCGCGCATAAAATGACATTGAATTATGAAATGATGAGATAGACAAAAAGGGAGTAGATGGCATCCGGATAGACAAAGAAACTTGGAATTTTATTGATTGAATTGATCAGTGACATTGGTAAAATGAGACATTTATTTGAAAAAGAATAGAAAGAAAATAACAAATGGTCTTTATTGTGCTCCTTTGACAAAAACAGTCTTCCTTGATGAGCTTCCTCCGGAGAACCCTAGTCCTGCTCTGTGGGGACGATGTTTCTGAATCATTGGCTCGATGCGGCCATCTTCGTTCTTGCCGAGTCCCTTGAAGGGTTGATAGCCATGCTTCAGGAGTAAATCGAATCCCTTTCTTGACTTCATGAATTGAGGAAACAAGGGATGATCTTTAATGGTGCTGTAGTCGATTCGACCTCCAACCTTAAAGAATTGAGGACCTTTCCATCGTGTCGTGGCTACTGTGTGCAGAGATGGCTCTGATGGTGCCTGAAGTATTTCTCGATTCTCTCCGAGATTGATCTCTTCGCTTTCCCTGATGCTGGGAATATCTGCATTGAATGATGGTCGAGGAATCATGGGCTGCGGGAGCCTTTCTTCTGGG
This sequence comes from Nuphar pumila, assembly GCF_984573655.1. Lineage (NCBI taxonomy): Eukaryota > Viridiplantae > Streptophyta > Magnoliopsida > Nymphaeales > Nymphaeaceae > Nuphar > Nuphar pumila. The sequence goes on along the minus strand of NC_143250.1, from coordinate 149,060,678 downwards.
TCTTCTCCCAGTATTGTGGTAATCATTCCACCTTTTGACCACTTCACACATTGATGTAGGGTGGAAGGCACTGCATTAGCATTGTGAATCCACGTCCTACCGAGCAGCAAGTTGTAGGTTGGTGGTACGTTAACCACATGGAAAAGCACTGAATGCACTGAATAGTTGATGAACACCTCCAAGAATATCTTGCCCTTGGTCGTTTGACCATGATTGTCAAACCCATAGATAGTGATGGGATCCGGAATATATTCTTCATCCTTGATCCCTAATGCCTTTGCGGTCATTTCAGGGCAAATATTGAGGCTACTGCCTCCATCGACCAACACATGCGGTACTGTCATTCCTCTGACTCGAACGACAATGTATAAGGCATTATTATGAAAGGAATGAGGCTTTGGAAGGTCCTCATCTGAGAAGGTTATTGGTGCATTGGTCATGGCAGAGTTCACAATCTGTGCCATGTCTTCAGGAGTGGTACTGGGCTTAACTTTGATTTTCCTGAGTAAATCATCCAGTACTTGTCGGTGCTTGCTAGAATTCTTGGCCAAGTCAAGGATGGAGACATTGGATAAAGCGGTCAGAGGCTTCTGACTTGAATTCTCTGGCCTTGGTTTAACGATTTGCTTGAAGAAGTCAGGAGTTCCTTTTGATTTGGGGGCTGACTTCATGGATGCTTCCGCAACTTTCATTTTGTCGAATGCTGAGATTAAGTCCATCTTCTTGGAATCTGGAGCTGTTTGTCGTAGCACCGTCACCTGATGCTGAACTTGGAGATCTTGTGCAAAACATGGCTTGATATGTTCATGCGGTAGAAAGGGTTGTGCAGACACTACTGCTGTGGTGTGCGAAGGAAAGGGGTGATTGAGAATGTCCATTTTCTCTTCTTCTTCTCCTTCTACCAATAGATTCTTTTCAATGAGATCTTGCACGATATTTTTGAGAACAAAGCAGTTCTCGGTGTTGTGTCCCATTGTTCTGTGGAACTTGCAGAACTGATCTTTCCATTTTCCCATGGGCACAGGGGGATCGGCCAATCTGGGCAATTTGACCATCTCTTTTGATAGCATGTATTCGAGCACATCTTCGAGTGATTGGTCAAGAGGAGTAAACTTTCTGTCGTAACTCCATCCTTCATGTTTGGTCTTCTCACGTAGTTTTGGCCCTTGGTCCTGCTGAGGAGGCTTGCTGAACTGAGGAGCAGGCTTTGCTTTCTGATCCTTGTTGTTTGAACTGCCGGTGCCGTAACAGTAATCTTTCTTCTGCCCTTTGTATCGATTTTGGCCTTTGTTGTTGTTGCTGGCAGAATAAGTAAAGTGAGCTTTCTTCTTCTGCTCACCTTGGGAGTTGACCTTGGAAAAGGTGAAGCCTTCATAGACTCCATTTTCCACACTTAGCTTGAGCCATTTGGCTCGTTCAGTCAGCTCAATGAAGGTCCTGGACGGCGCTGTGGAGATTAATCCTCTTAATGGCTGCGAAAAATTGTTGAGGATCAGGGACAATGCATGCCTTTCCGAGATAGGATCTCTCATCTTGTTACAGGCTGATCTCCATCTGTGAATGAAGTCCCATGCTTTTTCATTCTCATTCTGCCTTAAATTACAGAGATGACTCAGTGTAGGCAGCGCTTCTGTGTTGAACAAGAAGCGTTCAATAAAGGGATTTACAACTTTATCGAACTCCTTGAGCTCGATGGGGTTGATATGCTCAGCATACCACTTGGTTGCAACTCCTTCCAAGCTGCGGGGGAAGCATAGAAACAATGCTCGGTTATCCCTCTTAAACCGAGAACATTCAGCAAAGAAAGTGGCGAGGTGTGCTTTTGGGTTGCCAGAACCATCGAATTTGATGAATTTTCAGGGGAGATTCTCCAGATCACCATCCCCTTTTAAGCCGTCATAGAAGTCCTCACTGGTGAAGACTTTCTTGCCCTTGTCGCGGGCTTGCAGATCTTTGACAACTCGGGTCATTTCTTTAAACTGCGCTTGCAAAGGCTCTTCTTTATCTCTGCTCTTTGATCTGCGGCTTTTACTTTGGCCCCGTTTCTGAAATGCCGGAGGCACCTCATATTCTTCATCTGTGTTTTCAGTGGAATCTGATTCATCTGAAATCTCTTCTGGCTGGATCTGCTTCTTGGGAGCCTTCTTACCCCTGCGACCATGGAACTTTTCTCTGAATGGATTCCTTTCTGAGCTGGTCCCGGGCTGCTCATTCATCATTTTGTTCATCATTTTTCTGAACATGGCATACATTTGAGGGTCTATGCCATCGTCTTCTTGCTGCTGCTCTCGACTCTTCTCAGATCGAGGGGAACTCATCTCTTCTTCCGAGGCTGACGAGTACTGGGATGTCGTGGTTCTTTTGCCTGATCTTGTCTCAACCATCAAATGGTATGGATGCTCTCTTGCTGGGCAAAGACCTTGTTAGATTATGAGGGAATTAGCTTTTGGAAGAAATATTTGCTGAAAATATGGTAGACAATTTGGAAAAGATGTCCCATTACTAGGGACTGAGTCATCGTGGGAATCACGACAATTGTGTTGCCATTCCTTCTGCAAAAGAAATAAACAACGAAAATATGCCTTGTTACCTAGGCGAGGTCGTCAAACCACAATAGAAGGAAAGAGAATTTTATTAAAATGAGAAGAATAAGATTTTATTGATCTTGACAAAGAGGTGGGGGACAAACAATTTGCCACCATTCACGATAGTCGGCAGACACTCTAGGACCTAGAAAGATTTTAAGAGAGACAAAGGAATCCCAGCCGTAGCGGGCAGAGTGATATGCCCCGGACCATTGTGCGGAAGTGAGATCAAACTCTGCCATAACTCCTGATAACAAGCGGGCTTCAACATACTGCTGTCTCTGGGAGAACTGCCGAACACATCTCTCTGGTTGGTAGTAAGTGCAGAAAAATGGTCCTAGCAACTTGAATCGCTTGCCATAAGCGTAGGTATATCTGGGAGGAGATATTTGTCGATCAAAATAGTCCCAAACAACGTCATCCTCTTGAATGTTGTTGATCATAGACCGGTACTGCGCCACTGGAAGGAGTTCTTGACCATTGTATCTGAAAGAGCTTGCTCGGGCTGGAACGTGTTGGAAAAACCAGGACTGAAGTGCGTAGATGCATCCTTCAACCAAAATGGACTCTCCAAGTGAGAATCGGGTCAAACCACGATATAAGAAGGCGAGCGCTGCCATGGCTATGGAGAGGCGATTGGTTTGCCGACTTCCCCATCTTCTCATAAGTTGGATTATTCTGATGTCCATGTAGTTTTGTCCATCTGGGAAAAGGGACAGTCCTACAGTGCATAGAACCATTGCATTCTGAATCTTTTCTTTGGCTGTTCTTGAAAGCGAGCTGACTTCGACGAAGGTTCCGTACTGGCGGTACAACTCAAGTAGGTCAACATATTCATCTCCTTCTAACTGGATCAGGGGCCAAGATCGGCGGCTTGTCATACGAGCTAAGGAGTCTCGGGGGTCCAAACCCTTGACATTGATAAGGAATTGATGCTCTAATGGGTCGCTTGGTCGACCAGCTGGTTCTGGCAACCCCATGGTTTCTGAAAATTCATCCATTAAGACGGTCATCTCTCCCCATGGGAACCAGAAGGTACACGTCCGAGGATTCCATCGCTCCGCCATTGCATGGATCAGGTTGCCATTGATGGTCTGCTTTCCGACTGCTGATGCCAGCTCTAATCCGCACTCGCTCAAATGGTCCGAGAACATTCGGGAAAAGCCCTTTAGCCAAGAATAATACCACCGGGGAATGAAAGTTCCGGTGCTAAGGGCTCGATGTTCAGGACGACCTTGTCGCACCTCGAAGGAGATGTGACCTTCAGGAAAGATAGGATCGACTTGATTGGATGCCATTGAACTGAAAACAGAGAAAGACTCAGAATGAGACTTAGGAAAATGTGAGAAATTTTGAAAAATTTTGCAGGCAGGATAAAAATGCAGCTAGAAATTCGAGATCCAGTAGAAAGGTAGAATGTAAAATCGCCTGGAGTTTTGAAAGAAATGGGATATTTGAAAAAAATCATCCAGGGTTTGAGAAAAAGATCTTGTGGAAAGTAAGGATGTTTTGAAAAAGACCTAATGAGTTAAAAAAAACATTGGGAAATATAAAGAATGGAGAAAATCATACAATCACATCCTGCACAAACATTTATGCACATTCAGCACTCCCTAAAAGGCTGACTCTAGATGCATCATTTTGAAAACAGCTGTAGGACCTTAATCCTAACTCTAAGTTCAGATCATCTTTGTCCAACCCAGTTATGCCGATATACCCGAATCGAAATCCGAGGTACGTGGCATAGAATTTCAACTCCGGTTCTAGGGTAAGGTTTTCCAACATCCTTGAGCGCCTACCGATATACTTCGGACTGTGGCCCGTGGTACGTGGTAGGGGGGTGTTAACCCAAATAGTTGGCCCAGTTGTGAGGCTCTATCCCGAACTATGGTTCTGGAAGAGAGCCCAGCAACGTGAAGACTGGGTAATGATAGGTAATTGAGGGTTTTGAAAAATGATCACATGCAAGAAATAGAGGGCTCTAAATCCTAGAGAGATAGACTTTTGAAGATCTTTGAAGAATCATACATTGTTTGCATTCAGATCCTAAATTGAGGACAGTTGTATTTAGACCTAAGTCTATGTGAGCATGAAAATTTCTCCTCAATCTGGTCCTACCAAACCATGCCTAGGCTATATGCAGTCAATGTCAGCTAGGTCAGAATCTAGGCTCCTAGGTTCACATGATATTGAAAGTGAAAGAGCTGACAATTTTGTAAACATAATTTTGATAATTAAACTAAGTCGAGCATAATTTAGGTCAGACAAGGACAGGTCCCATCACGGTCGCCAAACCTGTTATCGCCGTGAAATTTTTCCCCCGTCTTCCCTTCCTTGCGGAAGAGAAAGAGGGAGAAACGCTTTCGCGCTTCAAACTTGACCGGATTTTGGAAATTGCTTTTTGAAATACTCGCCTCCGTTTTGAAAATTGCGGAAAAATCCATGGGATGGGGCTCGACCTGTCGGTACGAGGTTCGACCGTTCCTGCCGCCTTTAACAGGGGTAATCGAACCAAGGACCAAAACTATGCTTGACTTAGTTAAATTATCGAAGTTATGTTCTATCCTAAATGCACAGAGAATTCAGGCATGTGCTATGAGGTTTTGGAAAAATGCAGCTTGGGAAAACATGATGTATGCTTGGAAAATATTTTGAGTTGAAAAGATTTTCTCAGGAAAAAGATGAAAAAGATTTAAAATCTCAGGAAAGTTCATAAAGACTTGGGAAAATTATGAATGGTTTAAAATTCTGGGAAAATGGAAGTGATTCTTGAGAAAAGATAAACTTTTTGAAAAGGGAAACACTTCTTAGGAAAACTTGGACTTTGAGAGTTTTCTTAGGAGAATAATGGAAAATTTATAGGAAAACTCATTGGAGAATGAAATTCAAACTTGGGGAATCGAAATCCTGGGAATTTTACCTTTTGAAATACTTGGAAATCGATTTTGGATCTTGGAGAAAGATTGGAAAACTCTTTTGAATCTCTTAAGAAAATATCATTTTCCAGGGAAAACTGTGGAAAAACTTGTCTTTGGAAAACCGATTTTGAAAAATCCTTAGAGTTTCTTGAGAAATCAATTTCTTGAGAATGAAGTTTTCTTGAGAAAATCTTGAGAAAATCAATGATTTCATGATGCAAATGACACGAGTAAATGAATGCCCTTTGAAAAGATTTTCTGAGGAATTGGTTGGAAAATGTGCATTAAGTCCAAATAAGTCCTTCACATATTCTGACTGTGGCCATGAATATATTCAGAACTTAGTTGATTTGATGCACATGATTTTGAAAACTTTGGAAATATGATGTGCATTTTAAGATAGCATAAGAGTGTAGGCTCTATGTGACTAGTAGAAAGATGATGGATCTGGGTCTCGTCCATATTCCGACTAGGGCCGTAAATATGGATCCCACCGAGTCCATCAACTCCCTAAGAGTTGGTGCACGTGCCATTCGTGAACATCCATAGTGCTTTTGAAATAAGATGTATGCATCACATAAGCAGGATATTTGCATAAATTCAAACTATATGATATGCATCCTAGTCTAAGCAGGAAATTAACTCTCTTATTCCAAAATTTACATTATTACATTACTAAATAAAGGAAGTAAAAGAAATTTGCAGACTTCAGCTCCTTCTTTTGATTGTTTTTGCCAAACTTGAAATAAGGTTAGCTCAACTATGTGGGTTTTTCCAAGATTTTCCAATAATATTATGAAATTATTGGATTTAATTGGATATAAACCCTATTCTCATGCTTCCTTGATATCTGAAATGATGTAAATGCAGAAAATTCAGTAGAAAATAGTATGAAATTCGGAATTGGTGGTCAAAATGACCAAAATACCCTTAATTATAAAGTTGTACCTTTAAAATCAGGGTTTTTTGAAGGAAAACTTGGTAAAATTGAGATTTCGAAATTCAAATTGACTCAAATGATGATGAGATGCAGTAAGGGACATGATGACATGCTGCTAAACACATTAGGACTGTAAAATCAGAATTTGGCATTTTGCAATTTATCCAAAATAACGAATTTCACATGTTTTTCGCTTGGATCTGGGTCCTGCGGGACCCTGTTTTGGTATTATGAATGATCCGAACCTCAAATGGATTCCAAATTGCACCAAATTCGGTATGAAGCATCTACCTACTCTGATAAACAACCTAGAATACCAAAAATCCCGAAATGATATGTTTTAAATGCTAAAATTTAAAGAAAGTCCGAAAATGGTGGATTTTGCCTATGGATCCGAACCAAATGCAATGTCTAATACGATAATGCAAGATTTACACCATGGAAACTTCTGATATTTTTCAGACTGCTAAAAGACCCGAAATGGAAAATTTTTGGTTTTTACAGCCTCGGGATTTGAGCCATGGTGAGTTCAATAACAGAGATTTAGTTCTGACAGAGGTAAAAATCACCCTAATCGAATGTAAAATGACAAAAAAATATAAAAAAGCCATGGAAATTTATGAAATTAATCAGGGATATGCACGACACCTACCTAAACAACTTTCATGTTCATGACTTCAGTATTTGATCAACAGAAACACAGATAAAAATATAACTATTCCTGCCTAAACTAACAGAACAGACAAATGTAGCAAAACAGAGGACTGACAAGAAAAATCCAACGCAGGGGTCAACACTGTTCTAAAAATTACAGGATTTCATATGCAAACATAGGACACCTCGGACATAACTTTCACTTTTTACAGTTTTGGATTTGGAGTAACACACAAAGAGAAACCATAGCCCTAAGTCGATCCAAGATCTCAGAGGCCCAAATTAGACTCTGACTTGTATCCCAAACTCTCGGATTTTTGTCAGATATAAAAAACATCATAAAAATCTGAAAAAAATCACATTAAAAACTAGACATTCTCTCGAGTTCAGAACATTTTTCAGATCGAAAATACGATCTCCCATGGGGGATATCTCGATTTTACAAGTCGGCAAATGATTTTCAAAATGCATCCCGGGTAAAAAAACCCGACTTGTCATTTTGAATGTTTACCGCAGTAAAAAAACTCAAATGCCTCCAAATTTTTGGCAAGATTTCAGGGACACCCAAGGGCGCATTTCGTGATTTTTTTGGAATTTTTAATAAAAAATAAATGCATAAATGACGTGTGAACTGACTGACAAAAACAGAGACCTACTGAAAATAAGCAGAATTGAAATGGATGCTAAATTAATCCTAATTAATTCATGAAATATGCTAAATGAATGAAATAAAATGCAAATTAAACCTAGCTAAATGCATGAAGGTTAAAAATCATCAAGGAAGCATAATTAAGCATTTTTATATATGTCATTTTATGAGAATAGCTCAATCCATCGCTCGGATGAGCTCTTTCTTCAAACGACTCCCGAATCGAATTATGGAATCCAATCAATGGGAAAAGAAGTGCACCTTGTTTCGTTACGCGGCGTAGGAGCTCTTGAAAGGGGCGGCTATCACGAGCTTCCTTCGTTCTTCGTTCCGGGCTTCGGACGGTTCACCAAAATCGACCTATGCTTGAATCGAATCAGCCACTGCACGAACTTTACTCCACCTTCTTAAATGCGCCAAAAGGGGCACGATTTCCACAGTTCAAAATCCGATTTTAGGAAGGCTAGGTCGGATTTTCCAAGTTCACAAGAGCTAAAAAAATGATCTCCTTCAGGCTGGGCGTGAACCCTTGTTTTTATAAATTTTCTGAAAAATTTTGAAATTCAAACAGGCTCAATCTGAGCCCTCCATGTGGCGCCATCTCAGGGGGTGCCATCTGGGGGTTTGAAATTCGAATTTGGCTTTTTGTAGGGAGACCTCAGGTGGCGCCACCTCAAAAGGTGTTTTAATTTTTGAGAAAAATAAAAAAATGGAAATTTTGTGGGTGAGACACCTCAGCAGGAGGAATTTGGAATTTTTCAAAAGTTTGCTTAATTCTCTCTGCAGAGAACTCCCAGAAGGCGCCACCTCAGAGGGTGTTCTCTTGGAATTTGAATTTCAAACTTCCCCCTGAGGTGGCGCCATTTGAGAAAGCCTCTCCAGACAGCTGACACTTGTCTGCCACATGTCCAGATCTCCTTTCTCCAGAAAAAGTAGAATTCAAATTCCTCTGAGGTGGCGCCTTCTGAGCCCACTGCTCTGACCTTCTGACATGTGTCAAACACCTTTTGAGGTGGCACCATTCCAGGACTCCACTTGGCTCTATTTTTATTTTTATTTTATTTTTAATAAAGGTAGCCCACCATGAGGTGGCGCCACCTGAGGACTCCCTACAAAAAGTTAAAGGAGATTTGTGTGACATTTATGTGAATGTCAGGACTGTCGCAGATATATTATAAGACCCGCAATTTTTCAGAAAATATCTGAATAAAATTCATAAGGCATTTACCGGTAAAAATAGCATTTTTTTTCTCAGAATGCGAAACGAATCAATTCCTGCGAGCCAGTTATACTTAGGATATTCGTCGAATCGCGAATATATGCTCAAACATTGTGGAAGCCATAACTTCCTACCTGAATGAAATCAAAGGATTCCTGCGAGCCAACTTTCTTAGTTATGTCAATACGAAGGGAATGGCGTACTCAGAATTTTTCGGAAAAAAATCGCCGAAAACCCAAAATTCTTGCGGGACACACAAAAATATTGGTGGGACCCACAAGAATATTCCTCAGAAAATATCTGGTGGGACCCACAAAAATATCCCATGAAATATCCAAGTGGGCCCCACACAAAGGAACCTCTTGGCATTAAAAAGAAGCCAAAGGCAAATGGGTAAAGGGGAAACTTGGGGCCCAAGTTTCATTTCCTATAAATAAAGGCCCTCCCCTTTAGAAAAAATCGTCCCCCCCCCCCTTTCTAGCCTCCTCTTTCTCTCTCCTACTTCCTAAAACCTCCCCTACCTAGCCCAGTAGGTCTGAGCCTACCTGACTTAGCCTGAGCCTGCCTGACCTGGTCTGAGCCTGCCTGACCTGGTCCAAACCCACCTGACCTGGGTCTGAACCCACTTGACCTGGTCCAAACCCAGTTGACTTGACTTGAACCTAGTTGGGTTTAAAGTCAAAGTCAAAGTCCTTTTAGGTCCTAATTCCGGTTTGGGTTTCTAAACCCAGACTTAGCCTACTTGAGCTGAGTTCGAACCTGCTGAACCCAGTTGACTTGGATCGAACCCTGTTTGGTTCAAACCACTTAGGTTGAGTAGCTTGACCTACTCTACCTCTTTCTCAACTAAGTCAGCTTCATCTGACTTAGTCTAACCTCTCGAAGGGAGACTCGAAGCCAAAGAAGCAATCCGGAGCCGTTTCTTCCACGATTTGAAGTAAGTTTGCTTCGTTGATTCATCTCTCTCAAGTATTTGATTGTTTGTATATAGAATATACTTTCTGAAGTAGTATCTTGCTTTAGTTCTTGATTGAGCCCTTTTTGGACACTTCGGTATTCACCCGCTCGTCTCGGAACTATCGTCGGATATATCTATGTTCAAACACGCAGTATATGCGTTTTTAAAATGGTATCTCGCCCTAGTTCTTGGTTGAGCCCTTCAGAACACTTCGGTGTTCACCCGCTCGCCTCGTAACTATCGTTGGATACGGATTTAGGTGTATATCTGCTGATTCTGCCGATGCGTCTTATATCGCACAGGCTATGTAATTTACCTTTGTCGTCGCGTCGTATAATGCCAAGGCTCCCTGTTTTCTGCACTTCCGATTACTGCACTTCCGATTATGTATTTATTTACGCTGTCGCATCGAACGATGCCAAGGCTCCTGCTTTCTGCAATGTATTTACTTACGCCATCGCGTCGAAGGATGCCAAGGCTTCTGTTTTGTTATATATGTAGAATATTTCGTTCAGTTACACACTCTGAACAATAGTATTTGCATTTCTTTACGCCGCCGCTGTATAAAGCACAGACTTCTGCTTGTACTACATATATAGCGCATAAATGAGCGTTCAAATGGAGATCAAACTCCAAATCGCCAATGTGATTCCCTGACCGCTCCTCGTTCAAGATTCTGCTTGACGAATAAAGCCCCTATTGGAAAGGCTTCACTTTTTGGCAAAATGCTCTTTACGTAAAAACTAAGTCAATTACGTATGGCCTGGCTATGGCCAAGGGTTCCTGCAACGGTGCACATCCATTTCCCCGAATTAAGCGTGGTGATTTCCTACCAAAGAGGGGAGATGCCGCTGAAATGGATAAAAGAAACGCACGCTTTCTCCGTAAAAGAGAGGAAGTGCTGTTGAAATTTCTGAAGAAGCTAAGAATAGCTCAGAAAGAACGTAGCAGGATACTCTGACATATAGCAGAGTGCTACCCGGTTCATGTATTGCCTTCTACAAACGTAGAAGGGTTCGTCGCACCGCTGCCGATAGAGCAGGGGAGGTGCTGACGAAATGGTTGGCAGAAGAGCTGCCGGAACCAGTTAAACGGCATAATGATGTCCGTTGATGGAACGATGCCAGATCGGCTCGTATCCTTGTGCCTACAAGAGCACCTTGCTCGTAAGGGCCGCTGAGCCGGAGTAGAGGTTGCGCCTTGGCTAGATTTGTACTCGTCGCGTAAAAATACGCCGAGTAGCCGATCTATTTAGATCGAGTCATATGCATGCTCATTGAGAACGGTTACACAACCAGACTCGTAAGGGCCGAAGAGCCAGAGTGTGTTGTTTCCACCCAAAGAGGTGTGATGCTCGTGGTGGCCGAAGTGCCAAAGAGCAGTGTTCTACATGCATATGAATAAGACTTAAGGTCGCACATACCCCGCGGTTGAAAATCGTGTTAGGGGTACCCCCTCAGTAATGACTGTGTTGGGGCGGACTGAATGGGGTCGGGTACACACTCCCGTAGTGCTGAAAGCACGGGCTGCCTAAATGGCATGCAGATTCTGTCTAAGTAATTGTAAGACTGGCAGACTCCTTCAGGAATTATGCTCACTGTGGAATGACAGTGATGGTACAGCCTTGAGTGACATGTATTTTACTTTGGACCTGATAGAGTCCACGATGGCCTCAGTCACTCATGAGTTTTGGGGTCGTGGTTATCCTTAAGATCTAAGGATTGAACTCAACTACTGCAAGTAGAGGATGCATCCGAATATGGGCCTAGTAGGGTTCTCCCAGTTGAAACACACTGCCCTACTATGGATAGGGTCAACAGGCCTCTGGGGTATCTAAAATACATAGAATAATCAACCCCAGAACGTCGCGTTGATGCCCGAACAATAGCTCTACCTGCGTACCAAAGGCGGGAGCGGTTAATTATCAAACAATGCATTAGTTCTAGGTACAGCGATGCTTTGAATGTATGAGTGGATGACGTGTTGAGTCAGTCCTTCATAACCTTTGTGAAGGTGTCATGTTCGGTATACTACTGGACCGACTGGGCAAAGACCCGTGTTGTATCCGCACGACTAAGCGAAGCTCGAGGAGTTGTCCTTAGATGCGTGGGATACGGATGTGCCAAGTATGAAGACTTGAGCTAGACATCACTTTGAGACCCGAAAGAGGTCATGGCTAAGTCGTGGAGACTTAAGCGGTTATTCAAATCACAGCCCTGAAAAGGCTTGCTCTAAGTCATGAAGACTTGAGCGGATGTTCAACTCATAGCCCTGAGGAGGCTCCTGTGATATACGCTAAGTCTTGGAGGCTTGAGCGTCGTTATTGCGCATTGCGACCCTGAGTGGTCATTATTGTATTTGAGTTGAATGGATGTATGACTGCATGCTTACCAGACCATCAGTGGTTCTGACCCCGTTTAATGGGGATTTCAGGTGTTGAACCTGCGTGGCGATATGCGGAGCAAGGCGGCATCGAGTTCCAGGGTTTCTCTAGACAGAGTTGTATTGCTTCCTTTTTATTGAACCTACACTGCTTTTCTAAGCAGTAGTGTTGTAATAAACATGTGGTTTTCGATAAAATGGAACACTTTGGTGGTCAATGAGTTGCTTGGCCACATACCTGCAACGTACTCGGAGTTTTCTAAAACTGACGACTCATTATCGTCTGATTCCGCTGCTAAAAGCTTTTCTAAACTCCGCTGCAAAGAAAAAAAAAGAAATTCATGAAAATTTTAACTTAGCTTTGTTTTGGAAATCCGAGGCGTTACAAAATTGGTATCAGAGCATGAGTCTGAGAAACCTGGTTTAAGATCCGTCATGGTCCCGATATCGCACTGTAAGTATATGTTTTTATACTTTTGTTCTGATCTGGGTGCATCTTTGTATAGATGGGAACTCATGACTCGCGTGGATACTGCTATCGCTACAAGGTCATGCACGATGAGTGGATATGCCCGTATGAAGTCCAAGACTGCCAATACTGTGGCGAAGATGGGCATTCCGCCAACGAGTGCCAAAGGAAATATACCGTCGATATGGGTCGGCGGGCTTCAAAGGGTCTCAGGGATGAGACTTTGCGTGTCAGTGGACCGCATCACTCTAGTGTTGGGAGCAACCATACCCCAACATCTTCTGATGAATTACCAAGGTTGAGGGATTTTGATTTGAACTTCCCTGCGGAGGTTTATCACTCGCCAAGCTACCATCCGGCATCACATACGCCGAGCTTAAACGGCAGGAACAAAAGAGGGGATTCTTTCTGTTCGCCGATCATTATTCCAGACTCCCAGAGTCTTGATCTTGCTGACTGGGAAAGTGGACTGGAGTCCCTCATATATCCCCAATATTCGCTTGCTAGTGCGGAAGTGTCGCCCATGCCAAAGCTAGTAGTGCCTGCTCCAAGGCCATGTGGCAATAGATGGACCTTTTTGAGTTCGTCTTCATCAAAGAAATCCAGGTCTTAAAGAGACTGGTGATGTTTTGGAGTCAGTAGACTCATGTATATAGTTTCTCAACGCCTAAAGTCTGTCAGTGCGGCGTGACGTTTTGTTTAAGGCGATGCTTGTGTAAATATGATGTATATTAAGTAAATAAAGCTTTTTACTTCCATATATACATTGAGAAACTAAAAACAAGTGCTTGTGTGTGCATAGATAAATGACTCCTACGACGAGGAGAACCATACCAAGTGAGGAGTCCCATACGCAAGGATTCCTGTTAGAGACACTCAACAACCTGGTTACAGCCATCCGTGAAACGAGGCCAGAACCAGTCGCACCACGAAACGAGCACCTAGGAGGAGTGACTTATGAGAAGTTCCTCAAGCTTGACCCAACAGTTTTCATTGGCAGAGCCGATCCTGAGCTTGCGGAGAGTTGGATCGAAGAGACAGAACGTGCCTTCTCAGTACTGGGAGTACCAGAGAAAAAGAAGACCAACTTTGGCACGTATCGGTTGAAAGACAATGCACGGAAGTGGTGGGATACCACTAAACTTATCCAGTTCTCACAAGTCGAAGTCATTCCTTGGACTGACTTTCGGAGGACTTTTATGGATAACTACTTCCCGTTGAATTCCAGACACAAGAAAAAGATGGAGTTTCTGGAGTTGGAACAGGGCGGTATCAGTCTAATGGACTATATGTTGTCGTCGCGAAATTTTTCCCCCGTCTTCCCTTCCTTGCGGAAGAGAAAGAGGGAAAACGCTTTTGTGATTCAAACTTTGACCGGATTTTGGAAATTGTTTTGAAATTACTCGCCTCCGTTTTAAAAATTGCAGGAAAATCCATGGGATGGGGCTCGACCTGTCGGTACGAGGTTCGACCGTTCCTGCCGCCTTTAACAGGGGTAATCGAACCAAGGACAAAAACTATGCTTGACTTAGTTAAATCATCAAAGTTATGTTCTATCCTAGATGCATAGAGAATTCAGGCATGTGCTATGAGATTTTGGAAAATGCAAGTTGGAAACATGATGTATGCTTGAGAAAACTTTGGAGTTGAAAACATTTCTTAGGAAAGAGGTCAATTTCTCAGGAAACTCTGATGAAAAGACTTGAAATCTCGAGAAAGTTTATAAAGGGAAAATCATGAATGATTGGAAGTCCTGAGAAATGTAAGTAGTTCTTAGGAAAAGTGTGAACATTTGAGAAGGGAAACACTTCTTAGGAAAACTTGGACTTTGAGAGTTTTCTTAGGAAAATGATGGAAATTCATTGGAAATCCCTTGTGGAAAAGGAAAATTAAAACTTGGGAAGTTGAAAACCTGAGAATCTTAACCTTGAAATACTTGGAAATCGATTTTGACTTGGAGAAAGATTGGAAAATTCTTTTGAAGCTCTTAAGAAAATAACATTTTCCAGGGAAAACTGTGGAAAAACTTGACTTCGGAAAATCGATTTTGGAAAATCCTCAGAGTTTCTTGAGAAATCGATTTCTTGAGAATGAAGTTTTCTTAAGAAAATCGTGGGAAAACCAATGATTTCATGATGCGAATGACATGAGTAAATGAATGCACTTTTAAAGATTCTATAAGAAATTTGTTGGAAAAATGTGCATTAAGTCAAAATAAAGCCTTCACATATTCTGACTGTGGCCATGAATATGTTCAGAGTTTAATTGATTTAATGCATAATGCTTTGAAAACATTGGAAATATGATGTGCATTTTAAGATAGCCTAAGAGTGTAGGCTCAATGTGACTAGTAGAAAGATGATGGATCTGGGTCTCGTCCATATTCCGACTAGGGCCGTAAATATGGATCCCACCGAGTCCATCAACTCCCTAAGAGTTGGTGCACGTGCCATTCGTGAACATTCATAGTGCTTTTAAAATAAAATGCATGAATCATATAATCAGGATATTGCATAAATTCAAACTATATGACATGCATCCTAGTCTAAGCAGGAAATTAAATCTCTTATTCCAAAATTTGCATTATTACATCACTAAATAAAGGAAATAAAAGAAATTTGCAGACTTCAGCTCCTTCTTTGGAATGTCTCTGCCAAGCTTGAAATAAAGTTAGCTCAAATATGTGGGTTTTTCCAAAATTTTCCAATAATATTATGAAATTATTGGATTTAATTGGATATAAACCCTATGATCATGCTTCCTTGATATTTGAAATGATGTAAATGCAGGGAATTCAGTGAAAAACAGTTTGAAATTCGGAATTCGGGTCAAAATGACCAAAATACCCCTAAAATTAAAGTTACACCTTTAAAATCAGGGTTTTTTGAAGGAAAACTTAGTAAAATTGAGATTTTGAAATTCAAATTGAATCAAATGATGATGAAATGCAGTATGACATGCTTTTAAACACATTAGGACTGTAAAATCAGAATTTGACATTTTGAAATTTAGCCAAAATAACGAATTTCGCTTGTTTTTCACTTGGATCTGGGTCCTGCGGGACCCTGTTTTGGTATTGTGGATAATCCGAACCTCAAATGGATTCCAAATTGCACCAAATTCGGTATGAAGCATCTACTTACTCTGATAAACAGCCTAGAATGCTAAAAATCATGAAATGATATGATTTAAATGCCAAAATTCAAAGAAAGTCCTAAAATGGTGGATTTTGCCTATGGATCCGAACCAAATGCAATGCCTAATATGATAATGCAAGATTTACACCATGGAAACTTTTGATATTTTGCAGACTGCTAAAAGACACGAAATGGAACATTTTTGGTTTTTATAGCTTCGGGATTTGAGGCATGGTGAGTTCAATAACAGAGATTTAGTTTTGACAGAGGTAAAAATCACACTAATCTGATGACAAATGCTAAAGAAATACAAAACAGCCATGGAAATTTATGAAATTAATCAGAGCTATGCACGACACCTACATGAACAACTTTCATGTTTATAACTTTGGCATTTGATCAACATAAACACAGAGAGAAATATAACTATTCCTGCCTAAACTAACAGAACAGACAAATGTAGAAAAACAGGGGGCTGACAAGAAAAATCCGAAGCAGGGGTCAACACTGTTTTACAAATTGCAGGCTTTCAGATTCAAACAGAGAACACCACGGACATAACTTTCACTTTTTACATTTTTGGATTTGGAGCAACACACAAAGATAAACCGTAGCCCTAAGTCGATCCAAGATCTCAGAGGCCCAAATTAGGCTCTGACACGTGTCCCGAACTCTCGGATTTTTGTCAGAAATAAAAAAAAATCAGAAAAATCTGAAACAATCATATTAAAAACTAGACATTCTCCCGAGTTCAAAATATCTTTTGGATCGAAAATTGGATCTCCCATGAGGTATATCTTGATTTTACAAGTTGGCAAATGATTTTCAAAACGCACCTCGGGTAAAAAAAACCGACTTTCCATTTTGAATGTTTACCGCAGTAAACAAATTCAAATGCCTCCGAATTTTTGGCAAAATTTTAGGGACACCTAAGGGCACATTCCGTGATTTTTTTGGGATTTTTAATAAAAATTAAATGCATGAAATGATGTGTGGACTGACTGACAAAAACAGAGACCTACTGAAAATAAGCAGAATTGAAATAAAGGCTAAATTAATCCTAATTAATTCATGAAATATGCTAAATGAATGAAATAAAATGCAAATTAAACCTAGCTAACTATATGAATGTTAAAAATCATCAAAGAAGCATAACAAAACATTTTTTATATATGTCGTTTTATGAGAATAGCTCAATCCATCCCTCGGATGAGCTCTTTCTTCAAACGACTCCCGATTCGAATTATAGAATCACATCAAGGGGAAAAGAAGTGCACCTTGCTTCGTTACGCAGCGTAGGAGCTCTTGAAAGGGGCGGCTATCACGAGCTTCCTTCGTCCTTTGCTCCGGGCTTCGGATGGTTCACAAAAATCGACCTCTGTTGGAATCGAATTCGCCACAGCACGAGCTTTACTCGACCTTCTTCAATGCGCCAAAGAGGGCACGATTTCCAAGGCTCCAAATCAGATGTTAGGAAGGCTAGGTCGGATTTTCCAAGTTCACAAGAGTTAAAAAAAATGATCCTCCTATGCTGGACATGGAGCCTTGTTTTTATAGATTTTCTGAAAAAATTTGAATTTCAAACAGGCTGGATCTGAGCCCTCCATGTGGCGCCATCTCAGGGGGTGCCATCTGAGGGGTTTGAAATTCGAATTTGTCTTTTGCAGGGAGCCCTCAGGTGGCGCCACCTCAAAAGGTGTTTTAATTTTTGAGAAAAATAAAAAAAATGGAAATTTTGTGGGTGAGACACCTCAGCAGGGGGAATTTGGAATTTTTCAAAAGTTTGCTTGATTCTCTCTGCAGGGAACTCCCAGAAGGCGCCACCTCAGAGGGTGTTCTCTTGGAATTTGAAATTCAAACTCACCTTTTGTAGGGAGTCCTCAGGTGGCGCCACCTCATGGTGGGCTACCTTTTTTAAAAATAAAATAAAAAATAAAAATGGAGCCAAGTGGAGTCCTGGAATGGTGCCACCTCAAAAGGTGTTTGACACATGTCAGAAGGTCAGAGCAGTGGGCTCAGAAGGCGCCATCTCAGAGGAATTTAAATTCTACCTTTTCTGGAGAAAGGAGATCTGGACATGTGGCGGACAAGTGTCAGCTGTCTAGAGAGGCTTTCTCAAATGGCGCCACCTCAAGGGGAAGTTTGAAATTCAAATGGAGGTTGGCCCTGGAGGAATGGAGGATGGACATGTGGCGCCACCTCAGGGTGGCTCCTACAATGCCATGTGGCAAGAGGGAGGAAAAAGAGGGCAGTGACATGTGTCTCCTACTTTTCTGAAAAAAGTAGGGAGAGGACATGTGTCCTCTACTTTTTCTGAAGGAATGAGAAGGAGACATGTGTCACCTTCTTTTCCTGAAAGAAGTAGAAGATGACACGTGGCAGAGGGATGAGAAGGAGGGAAGGGACATGTGGCGCCCTCATAGGCCATCTGGAAAAATCAGAGCTCCGGATTTTCGCCACCTAGTGCTTTGTTTGAATTTTAAATGGTTTGCTTTTTCTGAAGAAGGCCAGGAGTGACATGTGTCTCCTACTTTTCTGAAAGAGGTAGGGAGAAGACATGTGTCCTCTACTTTTTCTGAAAGAAGCAGAGAATGACACGTGGCAGAGGGGAGAGAAGGTGGGCCAAGCCATGTGGCGCCATCTCAGACAGGATGAAAAAGGTAGGAGTTCTTGATTTTCGCCACCTATGGGGATTTTTGAATATTTGAATTCTAGTTTTTCTGAGGAAAGCAGAAAATGACACATGGCACTTGCTTTTTCTGAGGAAATGAGAGCTTTCCATGTGTCCTCTACAGGAGACACTCCAGATGGCGCCACCTCAGAGGAGACAAGCCTACCTTTTTTTGTAGGAATTTAGGAGTGACACATGTTTCCTACTTTTCTGAAAAAAATAGAGAGAGGACATGTGTCAGGCTACTTTTCTAGAAGGAAGGAGGGGTTGACACGTGTCCCCTGCAGGAGACACACTTCAAGTGGCGCCACCTCAGAGGAGACAAACTCCACTTTTTCTAGACAGGACAACCTATGACACTTGGCATCTCCTGGCAGTCTTGGAATGACACATGGCGCAGGATGGATAGGGTGACACATGGCAGATAATTGGGATGACATGTGGCGGCTTCTGAAGGTAGCCCCACACTGACACTTGGCATGTGGATGAGAGGAGAGAAAAAGGACAAGTGGCACCAATCCAAGGGACAAGGCTCCTATATTTTTGGGTTTTTCAAAATTCAAATTTTCAAAAGGAAAGCTTGTGTGACACCACCTCAGTGTGGGTCCCACATTGCTTCTTTATTGAAATAAGGATAAAACCACAACTTCTTTTTTTTTTGGAATTTTCATAAAATCTGGACTAATGGGCAAAACAGAAATTTTGAAAAGAGTTGGCCCTTGTAGGGCGATTTTGTAAAAGAAAGATATTTGAAATTGTCAAAAAGGGTAAAATCTAAGGTGAAGTGACTGAAATCCACATTGAAAACTATCCAGATGGTTTTCCTGAGGAAATATTTTGAAATTCAGAGTCCTGGGGGTAAAATGGGAAAAATTGATAATTTTGAAGACCCAGGGTTTTGAAATCCATTTTGAAAAGAGTTAAAATTCTAATCTGGATTGAAGATTTTGAAATCGAGAGTTCTGGACCTCGAAATGACATGCTGTGCAGTGCAGTGATTTGAAATGCTCATGCAATGATATGCAATGACATGTCTTATGCAATATAATCTTGAACCAAGACTTGGAGATGTCTGTCTCCTGTCAGGAGTAAAATCTTGAACATCTGAGATAAAAATAGAGAAAATTTGAGAGTTTCAGATGAAATTTGGACTTTTGCAAGGTTCGGGCTCAGAAAATGACTATTTTGCCCTCCAGCGATTTCAGAGGCTGGATGTTGATGCTTGGTGGAAATGTTGGGGAGGTGAGTAAAAATTTGGGGTGTTTACACTATACCACCAAATTTCAGAATCTAGAGCGCTACTGCTCTCGATTGTTCGAAACAGACCAAGAAAGGGCCGACAAATATGTGAATGGTCTGCGCGAAGGGTTGCGATCTCGAGTGATAACAAGCATGCCTTCGACTTTTCAGGCTGCGGTAGCAGCAGCTTCAAAAATCCAAGAGGATTGGGCGCGATCTAAAGTGATCATAGCAAAGAAGCCCATAGTGAATGTTGGGAATCGTAAAAGGACGTTCCCAAGTGGCCAGGGTTCACGACAACCCTTTCAAAAGAAGAAGTTCCAAGGAGGGAACAACACTCAACAAGTTGTGAGGCCAAGACAGAACACAACTCCGAATGGTCAGCAGTCCAACTTCAGCTGCCCAAGGTGTCGTATGAATCACCCCGGAAAGCCATGTCCTCGTGACATTGGTGGGTGCTTGTATTGTGGCAAGATGGGCCACTTTATGAGGGATTGCGCCAAGAAGGCTGCAGATGAACAGAGGAGTAATGCCGGATCTGCCGGACCCTCTCGACCAGCGCCACAACGTTCTCAGTTTCAACGACCTCCATCTAGAATAGAACAAAGGCCTGCTGCAGGTCGTGTATACGCTGTAACGACTGAACAAGTCGAAAATGGTGACCTGATTGAAGGCACCGTACCTGTTAATGGACATGCAGCTTACGTCTTGTTTGATTGTGGTGCTACTCATACGTTTATCTCTGACGATTTCACCGAACAACTCTATGCCTCGGTGCAACCGATTGATAAAATGATCGAAGTATATAACCCGTTGGGTTCACGCACCAAATGTATCCGGTGTGTGAAAAATTTGGATATTGAGATAGCAGGGCAACACTTGCCTACTGACGCCATCCTAATCGATATGATACAGTACGATGTCATTCTGGGAATGAATTGGTTGGCTCAGAATAATGCCAAGATTCTGTGCCGCGAGGGCAGAGTGATTCTATCTCGACCCGGATTGCCTAAGATGGAGTACCGGTTATCCAAACCAGTTCCACAGAAAAGGCTCATATCAGCACTTAAGGTACAAAAATACCTTATGAAGGGTTGTGTGGCCTTCCTGTTGAGTCTCTCGGTGGAAAAATCTAACGACTAACCCCTTGAGAGTTTGGAGGTGGTGCGGGAGTTTCCCGATGTGTTTCCTGAGGAATTGCCAGGACTTCCGCCACTTCGTGAGGTTGAATTTGGAATTCAATCCTTACCTGAAACAGCGCCGATATCCAAAGCTTCGTATCGAATGGCTCCAGCTGAACTCAGTGAGTTGAAGTGTCAGTTGGAAGAACTGATGAAACAAGAGTTCATCTGTCCTAGTGTGTCACCGTGGGGAGCCCCAGTGCTGTTTGTAAAGAAGAAGGATGGATCCCTTCGGTTATGCATCGATTATCGGATGCTTAACCAGGCAACTGTTAAAAATAAGTACCTGTTGCCTCGGATTGAGGACTTATTCGATCAGCTCAGAACAGCAAGAGTGTTCTCCAAGATCGACCTTAGGTCTGGGTACCATCAGCTCAGAGTTAAGGAAGAGGATATACCTAAGACTGCCTTCAGAACGAGATATGGCCATTATGAGTTCGTAGTAATGCCCTTCGAACTCACTAATGCGCCTGCTGCCTTTATGGATCTAATGAACCGGATATTCAGACCATATTTGGATAGCTTTGTCATCGTCTTTATTGATGACATTCTCGTATATTCTGAGAACAAGGAACAACACAGGGAGCACTTGAAAATCGTCTTGAAAACCCTTCAAGATAACCAACTCTATGCTAAGTTTTCAAAATGTGAATTCTGGCTAGATAAAGTGATGTTCCTTGGTCATGTGATCTCAAAAGATGGAATCGCAGTGGATCCTGCGAAGGTGGAAGCTGTGATGGACTGGAAGCAGCCAGAAAATATCACTGAGGTCCGTAGCTTCCTTGGACTTGTCGGATATTATCGGAAGTTCATACAAGACTTCTCCCGAATCGCCGTACCGATGACAAAATTACTTAAAAAGGGAGTCAAGTTTGAATGGACTGACCAGTGTAAGGAGTGCTTTGAGGTTCTCAAACAGAGGCTTACCACTGCTCCTGTCCTTACCTTACCTTCTGGTCAGGGAGGCTTCGTGGCATATACTGATGCCTCAGGAACAGGTCTGGGTTGTGTGTTGATGCAGCATGGCAAAGTAATCGCCTATGCGTCACGACAGTTGAGAGTCCATGAGAAAAACTATCCAACCCACGACTTGGAGCTTGCCGCGGTAGTGTTCGCACTTAAAATTTGGCGACACTACCTTTATGGAGAGAAATTTGAGGTCATGTCGGACCATAAAAGCCTAAAATACCTCTTTTCTCAAAAAGAACTCAATATGCGGCAACGGCGATGGCTGGAATTCCTCAAAGACTATGAATTCACGCTTTCCTATCACCCTGGAAAGGCGAATGTTGTAGCAGATGCCCTTAGTCGCAAGACTGTTGGCACTCTGGCCAGCCTAACTGGACAATGGAAGTTGATGGAGGATTTCGTCAAGTGGAAGCCATTTTTGGCTGATTCAGGTAGAATTCAAATGTCATGTTTGACGATCCACATTGAGTTCCTCGATCGCATCGTAGCCGAACAGTTCAAGGATCCCCAGTACTTGGAATTGAAAGCTCATGCTGAAAGAAATGACACTTTCTTCCATTTGAAAGAAGATGGAGGAATATGGATGGAAGAAAGGATTTGGGTTCCAAATAACCCTAAGCTAAGACAGGAAGTACTCCAGGAGGCCCATAGTAGCAAATATACTATCCACCCTGGGGGTACGAAGTTGTTCCGAGATTTGCAGAGGAAGTATTGGTGGAGGGGTATGAAACGTGATGTGGCTATGTTTGTCTCTAAATGTTTGATCTGCCAGCATGTTAAGATCGAACATCAGCGACCTGGTGGAAAGATGCAACGGATCGAGATTCCAGAATGGAAATGGGAAGGCATTACGATGGATTTCATCGTTGGATTGCCTCGATCCAAGAGACAACACGATTCGATATGGGTGATCGTGGACAGACTCACCAAGTCTGCTCACTTCCTGCCAATCAACACTCGATACTCAACTGAACGATTGGCAGAGATCTACATTCGGGAAATCGTTAGACTCCATGGAGTGCCGATTTCGATCATATCCGATCGTGACCCGAAGTTCACCTCTCACTTTTGGGAGCAGCTTCAGAAAGCCCTGGGGACGAAACTCAAGTTCAGTACAGCATTCCATCCCCAAACAGATGGGCAATCAGAACGAACCATACAGACTCTTGAAGATATGCTAAGAGCCTGTATGCTGGAATGGAAAGGTGATTGGGATTCCCACCTAGCGTTGGCTGAATTTGCTTATAATAATAGCCACCACGCTAGCATTGGGATGGCACCGTATGAAGCCTTGTACGGGCGACCCTGTAGATCACCAATCCATTGGGGTGAAGTGGGTGAGCGGACCTTGGACTCGCCCATTGTGTTGCAGCATTATACTGAGCAAGTCCACATGATCAGAAAGAAGCTACTGATTGCTCAGAGTCGACAGAAGAGCTACGCCGATCAGCGGCGTAGAGAACTCACTTTTGCGGTTGGAGATAAGGTTTTTATCAAGGTCTCTCCAACCAAGAGTGTGTTTCGTTTTGGAAAGAAGGGGAAGCTCAGCCCCAGATTCGTTGGTCCCTTCGAAGTTTTGAGCCGAATCGGAGAGACTGCCTACCGAGTAGCATTGCCACCACAATACGCGCAAATACATGATGTATTTCACATATCAATGCTTAGAAAGTACGTTCATGATCCTTCTCACGTCATTCAACATGAAGATATTGACATTCGAGAAGATATGACGGTAGAAGAAAGGCCAGTGGAGATCATAGACCGCCGGGAGCAAGTGCTAAGAACGAAGGTCATTCCACTTGTTAAAGTGAGGTGGCAGCATCATAGAATCGATGATTGCACTTGGGAGCCTGAATCGGATATGCGGGATAAATATCCTGAACTCTTCACCTTGTACTCTTAGCTTAATTTCGCGGACGAAATTCCTTTAAGGGGGTAATGATGTAAGACCCGCAATTTTTCAAAAAATATCTGAATAAAATTCATGAGGCATTTACCGGTAAAAATAGCATTTTTTCTCAGAATGCGAAATGAATCAATTCCTGCGAGCCAGTTATACTTAGGATATTCGTCGAATCGCGAATATATGCTCAAACACTCTGGAAGCCATAACTTCCTACCTGAATGAAATCAAAGGATTCCTGCGAGCCAACTTTCTTAGTTACGTCAATACGAAGGGAATGGCGTACTCAGAATTTTTCAGAAAAAAATCGCCGAAAACCCGAAATTTTTGCGGGACCCACGAAAATATTGGTGGGACCCACAGGAATATTCCTCAGAAAATATCTGGTGGGACCCACAAAAATATCCCATGGAATATCCAAGTGGGCCCCACACCAAGGAACCTCTTGGCATTAAAAAGAAGCCAAGGGCAAATGGGTAAAGGGGAAACTTGGGGCCCAAGTTTCATTTCCTATAAATAAAGGCCCTCCCCTTTAGAAAAAATCGTCCCCCCCCCCCTTTCTAGCCTCCTCTTTCTCTCTCCTACTTCCTAAAACCTCCCCTACCTAGCCCAGTAGGTCTGAGCCTACCTGACTTAGCCTGAGCCTGCCTGACCTGGTCTGAGCCTGCCTGACGGTCCTAACCCACCTGACCTGGGTCTGAACCCACTTGACCTGGTCCAAACCTAGTTGACTTGACTTGAACCTAGTTGGGTTTAAAGTCAAAGCCAAAGTCCTTTTTGGTCCTAATTCCGGTTTGGGTTTCTGAACCCAGACTTAGCCTACTTGAGTTGAGTTCGAACCTGCTGAACCCAGTTGACTTGGATCGAACCCTGTTTGGTTCAAACCACTTAGGTTGAGTAGCTTGACCTACTCTACCTCTTTCTCAACTAAGTCAGCTTCATCTGACTTAGTCTGACCTCTCGAAGGAAGGCTCGAAGCCAAAGAAGCAACCTGGAGCCGTTTCTTCCACGATTTGAAGTAAGTTCGCTTCGTTGATCCATCTCTCTCAAGTATTTGATTGTTTGTATATAGAATATACTTTCTGAAGTAGTATCTTGCTTTAGTTCTTGATTGAGCCCTTTTTGGACACTTCGGTATTCACCCGCTCGTCTCGGAACTATCGTCGGATATATCTATGTTCAAACACGCAGTATATGCGTTTTTAAAATGGTATCTTGCCCTAGTTCTTGGTTGAGCCCTTCAGAACACTTCGGTGTTCACCCGCTCGCCTCGTAACTATCGTTGGATACGGATCTAGGTGTATATCTGCTGATTCTGCCGACGCGTCTTATATCGCACAGGCTATGTAATTTACCTTTGTCGTCGCGTCGTATAATGCCAAGGCTCCCTGTTTTCTGCACTTCCGATTACTGCACTTCCGATTATGCATTTATTTACGCCGTCGCGTCGAACGATGCCAAGGCTCCTGCTTTCTGCAATGTATTTACTTATGCCATCGCGTCGAAGGATGCCAAGGCTTCTGTTTTGTTATATATGTAGAATATTTCGTTCAGTTACACACCCTGAACAATAGTATTTGCATTTCTTTACGCCGCCGCTGTATAAAGCACAGACTTCTGCTTGTACTACATATATAACGCATAAATGAGCGTTCAAATGGAGATCAAACTCCAAATCGCCAATGTGATTCTCTGACCGCTCCTCGTTCAAGATTCTGCTTGACGAATGAAGCCCCTATTGGAAAGGCTTCACTTTTTGGCAAAATACTCTTTACGTAAAAACTAAGTCAATTACGTATGGCCTGGCTATGGCCAAGGGTTCCTGCAACGGTGCACATCCATTTCCCCGAATTAAGCGTGGTGATTTCCTACCAAAGAGGGGAGATGCCGCTGAAATGGATAAAAGAAACGCACGCTTTCTCCGTAAAAGAGAGGAAGTGCTGCTGAAATTTCTGAAGAAGCTAAGAATAGCTCAGAAAGAACGTAGCAGGATACTCTGACATATAGCAGAGTGCTACCCGGTTCATGTATTGCCTTCTACAAACGTAGAAGGGTTCGTCGCACCGCTGCCGATAGAGCAGGGGAGGTGCTAACGAAATGGTTGGCAGAAGAGCTGCCGGAACCAGTTAAACGGCATAATGATGTCCGTTGATGGAACGATGCCAGATCGGCTCGTATCCTTGTGCCTACAAGGGCACCTTGCTCGTAAGGGCCGCTGAGCCGGAGTAGAGGTTGCGCCTTGGCTAGATTTGTACTCGTCGCGTAAAAATACGCCGAGTAGCCGATCTATTTAGATCGAGTCATATGCATGCTCATTGAGAACGGTTACACAACCAGACTCGTAAGGGCCGAAGAGCCAGAGTGTGTTGTTTCCACCCAAAGAGGTGTGATGCTCGTGGTGGCCGAAGTGCCAAAGAGCGGTGTTCTGCATGCATATGAATAAGACTTAAGGTCGCACATACCCCGCGGTTGAAAATCGTGTTAGGGGTACCCCCTCAGTAATGACTGTGTTGGGGCGGACTGAATGGGGTCGGGTACACACTCTCGTAGTGCTGAAAGCACGGGCTGCC
Organism: Nuphar pumila; assembly: GCF_984573655.1. Lineage (NCBI taxonomy): Eukaryota > Viridiplantae > Streptophyta > Magnoliopsida > Nymphaeales > Nymphaeaceae > Nuphar > Nuphar pumila. The sequence goes on along the minus strand of NC_143250.1, from coordinate 149,034,234 downwards.
TAAATGGCATGCAGATTCTGTCTAAGTAATTGTAAGACTGGCAGACTCCTTCAGGAATTATGCTCACTGTGGAATGACAGTGATGGTACAGCCTTGAGTGACATGTATTTTACTTTGGACCTGATAGAGTCCACGATGGCCTCAGTCACTCATGAGTTTTGGGGTCGTGGTTATCCTTAAGATCTAAGGATTGAACCCAACTACTGCAAGTAGAGGATGCATCCGAATATGGGCCTAGTAGGGTTCTCCCAGTTGAAACACACTGCCCTACTATGGATAGTGTCAACAGGCCTCTGGGGTATCTAAAATACATAGAATAATCAACCCCCAGAACGTCGCGTTGATGCCCGAACAATAGCTCTACCTGCGTACCAAAGGCGGGAGCGGTTAATTATCAAACAATGCATTAGTTCTAGGTACAGCGATGCTTTGAATGTATGAGTGGATGACGTGTTGAGTCAGTCCTGCATAACCTTTGTGAAGATGTCATGTTCGGTATACTACTGGACCGACTGGGCAAAGACCCGTGTTGTATCCGCACGACTAAGCGAAGCTCGAGGAGTTGTCCTTAGATGCGTGGGATACGGATGTGCCAAGTATGAAGACTTGAGCTAGACATCACTTTGAGACCCGAAAGAGGTCATGGCTAAGTCGTGGAGACTTAAGCGGTTATTCAAATCACAGCCCTGAAAGGCTTGCTCTAAGTCATGAAGACTTGAGCGGATGTTCAACTCATAGCCCTAAGGAGGCTCCTGCGATATACGCTAAGTCTTGGAGGCTTGAGCGTCGTTATTGCGCATTGCGACTCTGAGTGGTCATTATTGTATTTGAGTTGAATGGATGTATGACTGCATGCTTACCAGACTATCAGTGGTTCTGACCCCGTTTAATGGGGATTTCAGGTGTTGAACCTGCGTGGCGATATGCGGAGCAAGGCGGCATCGAGTTCCAGGGTTTCTCTAGACAGAGTTGTACTGCTTCCTTTTTATTGAACCTACACTGCTTTTCTAAGCAGTAGTGTTGTAATAAACATGTGGTTTTCGATAAAATAGAACACTTTGGTGGTCAATGAGTTGCTTGGCCACATACCTGCAACGTACTCGGAGTTTTCTAAAACTGACGACTCATTATCGTCTGATTCCGCTGCTAAAAGCTTTTCTAAATTCCGCTGCAAAGAAAAAAAAAAGAAATTCATGAAAATTTTAACTTAGCTTTGTTTTGGAAATCCGGGGCGTTACATATATGGAGTGAACCCGTTGAGCTCAAACTTTTAAATTCTAGAAGGATTGCATGAGGATTGCGAATCTTGAAAGATCCACACATTTTATATGTGGATCTTCTATATTGGGATTCAAGTTAGCCATGTTCATAAATATTTTATTTGAATTTCTATAATATTGTGTGTTTATATATTATGTTAAATTTTGATATTTCAAAAAAATTGGCCGTGTTATAGTAAAATTGATAAATCTTCGATTTTAGGTGGCGTCAATTGAGTTTGGGTTTGGCCCAAGTCTCATTCACAAGACCTAAATGAGCCAATTAAGATATGATAAAACTTTTTATTTTTGACCTTTAAAATCACGCAAAATTCAGGTTAAATTTATGCAAAATTGATATCATATATCATTAGATGCGCCTCAAAATTTTGAAAACAATAATATTTTATTTTTATGAATTTGGTCTACGTTTGGCCTAAAAATCTTATTTTTTCAAAAAAGGTCTAATGAAATGAAAGCTTTAAATACAATGTAAAGGTTTAATTTAAGAAAAGTTAAAGTTAAAAAGACTTCCAGAGGGGTAAGACACCTTCTAGATATTTATTAATTAATAAATAATTAATTAAATATTAATAATTATTTAATTCCAAAAATTATTATAGATATGGTAGTTACCAAATAAGTAGGGTTTTCAGAGAGGGTGTCACCCTCTAGAAGAGCCCAAATTGTTGAACAAACCAAAAAGATAAGTAATCAAAGAAGTAAAAAGTAAGAAAAGTCAACAAATTTTAAGAGAAAATATTAAAGAAGTTGGAGATAGAGTTCCACATGAGGGAGAACTCTATCTCCCAACCCAAATGGGAACTCTAGAGGGGCGTCAGCCTTTAGAGGATCCCATCCTCTATAAAAACACAAAATATATATATATATATGAGAAAGAAAAAAAGAGTAAAAGAGAAAGAGAGAGAGAGAGAAAGAGAAAGTTGTGGGAGCGGAGAGAGAAAAGAAAAAGGGAAAAGAGAAGAAGAAAAGGAAGAAGAAGAAGGAAGGTATCTTCTTCCTCTCCGATCATTCGATAATTTTTTTGGTCCTTTTCTAATTTCAACAAAGGTACAGGTTCCTCTAATGATTTGAACAAAAAAAATAGCCTTAGTCAAACTTATGAAGTTTTTTGTGGAAAAGAGAGGTAGAAACCTGATCTTTTATGAGTATATATATATATATATATGTGTGTGTGTGTGTGTGTCGATTTGCACATGTGAAGGATAATTTTTTCCTAGGCAGCGAACATGTAGAGGTTTTGATTTTTATCTACACATTTGATATGCATAACGATTTTTTTTCTATATATGCATAGAAAAAGGGGCCAAATGATATTTTGTACATGTTCTTAAGTATAGACCTGTCATATGTGTACATGAACATATCTGGACAGACATGTCCATTCTTGCATCGGGACAGATCTAGACAGACTTGTCCAATTCTGCGCATGGACTAATCTGAATAGACCTATCTGGTTCTACTCATGAACAAATCTGGTCCAGATCTGCAGATATTTTTATTGATTTGGATTGAGTGTAAGGCTGTCATTGATATATATATATATATATATATATATATATATATATATATATATATATATATATATATATATATATATATATATATATAATACATGATTGTACATGCTTTATAAAGTGTCACAAAAAATATAAGTTTATGTGACTATTTATGTATGCTTATATATGATTGTCATGCTTTATAAAGTGTCACCCAAAAAAATACAGGTTTATGTGACTATTTATGCATGCTTATATATCATTGTTCATGCTTTATAAAGTGTCACTAAAAATACAGGTTTATGTGACTGTTTATGCATGCTTACATATGACACTTCATGCTTTATGAAGTGTCACCAAAATTACATACTTATATACATGTTCATTTGACTATTCATTTGACTGTGCATACGACTGCTTATTAGACTATTCATATGACTGTAGTACATGTTCATTTAATTGTTCATGTGATTGTGCATTTGAAGGTTCACATGACTGCAGTACATGTTTATTTGACTTTTTGTTTGACTTCGTATAACTGCATTACATGTTTATATATTGTTCATGTCTTATAAAGTGTCACCGAGTACAAGTCTGTTTTACTACTTAAGCTACATAAAGTGTCATCACATACATGTATAGTTTGTACAGAAATATAACTGTTTTAGTGTTGTAACGAGTTATCTCATACACTATTATTATGTGTAGCAATTTAGGGTTGTTAGCCAATCATTTATGAAAATAATTGAGACTGCATATGGTCATCAGCTGGGGTTGTGATTATTTTGTCTAAGCCCAATTGACTTTCACTGATGGACTGTGTTTAGCTTTTCTTTCCAACAGACTGTCAATAGTTGGGGTTCATAGTTGTTTCTATGTACCTCGATGACTTGACTCACGGTTTGGTGTTCAAGAAGAAAAATTGCATGTTGCTCAACACTATTTGGCTGCATGTTTATACATGGAAAACATGTTGTCAATAGTGTCTTAGTATTGTCGCGTGTGTGGGGCAGCATAGCGTCAGGCTCGATAGTTATGTTTTGTATTCCGAGCATGCTTGAATTGGCAAAATGTTGTTGTTTACATATGCTCATAAAATTTATTATTATGCTAGCATAAATATGCATGTTATGAACACATAAATTCTGCAATTGTATTAATGTTGCATTAACATGATCATGTGTATGTTTGCATGTTATGCATGTTATGAATTATGAAGACAAAAATGTATGTTGAAAACATGTGTTCATATGCATATGTAAATTATTTTACATATACATTTGTATTGTGTGTGAATGAATGTGCATTTGTGGGCATGTTGAATTATTATGTGGTTACATGTTCACGGTGGGTTTTGCATGAGATGCATCAGTGGTCTGATGCAAACTATTGTAGGCAATATAGGCCACGAGCAGGTGTTGCTCTAACTCTTATTTTGTGCATTGCAAAATCCATTCTAGATTTATTGAATTTCTGAGTTAATTACACTGTTAAGTTCTATAATGGGCCAAGGTCCCGTATTGTGTTTTGTATGTTGATTTGCAAAAAGAAGCTTTTGTAAAGAACCTATTTTTTGATAAAAAGATAAAAGAGATAAAACAATGCAATTAATGTTGTATTCCTAGATGTTTCTTCCATAGTGCAGGAATCCTGGATGACAATTTCGGAGAACCGTGAGAATACTAAAACTTCGTGTGTGATTGTGTTCCTAAATCTAATATGGTGATTCGCCTCCCAGCCACTTTGCCTGGGGGTGGCATTGTAGACACAATTGTTATTTTTGGTATACTAAGAAAGTGGCATTAGTAGATGTTGATTTCTCTGGTGTCTCGACATTAGATGTTGATTTCTAATATTTCGATGGATGGTGTTAATTCATGATATTGGTGAAGGAACAAGTATAGAACCCAATAATAAAATACAAATTGTGTGTTAAGTTACAACTGGGAACCTATCTTGAACTTTAAAAAATTATTGTACCCGTTTTGAGTATCTGCGGGTTTTAATGAAAAGTGAAACTAACCTTGTGTGCATTTAATAGAGACATTCATGCAAAAGCAAACTTTGATAATAACTTAATAATTTAATCATGCATGTACATTGAAACCATGCATATTTACTATTTTGCATTAGTTCATGCATCTTTACCTATTTTGTTTCATGTGAAATATTGTTGTTGAATGATAATTGTTGTTAAATGCATAAATGGTTAATTGAATTGTGAGATTGTTATAGTTTGTTTTCTCTGAAAACTTTCATAAGTTTAATTTACGTTATTTCTTGCCTATTTGAATTTTTAGAGGATTTCGTAAAAGGATCTTTGATTCTTATCCAGTACTATTTATGCTTTTTTTTTACAGGATCTGAGGCCCAGTTACGAGACTACGTGACTACTTGATATTTTGTTTGGAAAAAGTGTGGCTCCATAATTTTGGATATTGATTTGATTATGTTCTTAAACTTTGATTAGTGCTTAATAAAATTAATTATTTGATTGTTCGTTCAATGTAAGATCCTTGTAGTTTGGAATGTGTTAAGTCTATGAGGCCTCATATCCTTGGGTTTTGTTTTCCGCAATTATTTTAAAAAAATCCACTTTTCAATGGGGATGAGTTGGGGTCATTACAATTTCATCAGTTCCGTAAAATGTTCATGCGGATATCATTTTTATTCAGATGTTGTGACCTTTGGATGACATGTGTATCTATCGTGTGAACATCATCAAGTTTGCTTGTGCGAAGGGCAAAAATATCCTTAAACAGCTGAGAATCAAATTTATGGGCATGAAAAAGATTGTGGCAAATTGTGAAACATTTTCAAAATCGCACCATTTTACAAGGACATTATGGTTATTTTGCATAAAACTTTTGGAATTCCTTTCTTTCATAAGACTAAGAATAATATTTGTGAAACATGCTAGAGAGGCAAGAGTCATGCTTTGCCATTCTCTAAGCATATTGTTTTTGGACCTCTTGACTTCATTTATTTTGATGTTTGGATCGATATCATTATTATGTTATTTTTACGGATGCATATTATTAATTTACTTCGATTATGTGATTGGTTTAAAGTCCAATGTTGAGCATGTATTTCAATAATTTAAAACCAATGTTGAGAATATTTAAAAAAAAAATCAAATATTTATAAACTGATGGTGGTGGAGAGTTTAATGCTCTTGATCCCTTCTTGTGTAACTGTGGTATTAGTCATATAGTCTTTTGCCCTTATACTCACGAGAAAAATGGAGCAGCTGAACGTAAACATTAGCACATTGTTGACATCGGCCTTTGTCTCTTGAGTTAAGTAGGTGTGCCTACCAAATACTGGACATATGCTTTCAGCACTGCCACCTACCTGATAAATAAACTATCTTTCATTGTTAATATAAATAAATCTCCCTATGAGATTCTGTATAAGAGAAGACCTTACTATGAGTTTCTTCATGTCTTTGGTAATGCATGTTACCCATGTCTTAGACCTTATAGATACTACAAACTTGACTTTAGATAATGGTTCTCATTTCAAGAATGAAAAGGTTAGGAAGATGTGTAAGAAATTTGGTATAACCCATTATTTTTCAGCCCCCTATTACCCCAAGGTTATGGTCAGGCTAAAGCCATCAATAAAACCATAATCCACATCATTAAGAGAATTGTATAAATCAGTTGTGATTGGCATTAAAAGTTACATGATGCATTGCTTACATATCACACCACCATCCATACACCCTTCAATGCAAAGCCAATTGACCAAAAAGGATAACTATTGCTTTAAAAATGCCTTTAGAATTCCAACAGGAGCTTAGACCGGCTGAACTAGATCTCTTAGATGAGAAAAAGCTTTTAGCAACTGAGCATAATAAGGAATATAAAAGAAGAATTAAGTGATACTATTCTCAACATGTGATTGAGCGATCCTTTCAAGTCTATGAGATAGTCCTAAAATTCATTCACCATACTGGACCACATCCCTTAGAGAAGTGACGTTCAAATTGGAAAGGACCCTACATTGTCAAACAAGTTCTACCTAGGAACTCATACTGTTTAATCAATTCCAATGGAGTTGAATTACCCGATCCAATGAATGTCATGTATTTAAAAAAGTTTCACTTAGATTTGATGTTCTTTTGAATAACTTTTGTAAAACCTAGCAATAAAGTGAAGTTACCCAAATCATTGCAGCCTAACTAAGGATTTTTAGAAGCGAATCATGAAGATTTACAACTAGATGTCCCAAAATTTTTTATATAAAACCATATAGGACTTTCTTAGATAACCTACTCTATGAGCTTAAGATCAGGTTTAAGTCACCTCTTTCTTGGACTTTTTTTATCAACTTCCTTTGGTCGGTCCCAAAGAACCCTTAGTCATTAACATCATGTGGACCTCACCTAAAAACTAAATCAGCTGAAAGGTGAATAAGGTTAAAAAAGATGCTAGGAGTAAAAATTGTATTTTCAAAGTGAGAAAAAGCCTTGTCATAACCCTAGGCTTGGTGGTTTTGCCTTAAGTTATTACCTGGTCATAGATTCAGGTGGCAATGGCCTTTAAGAAATGAAAGACCCAAAACAACCACATGCAAAAAAGTCAAAAAGAGCCAAAAAGGCTACATATGAAAGAGCGAAAAATCATGTTGCGTCTAGAGAGAGGAAGTGAGGAGGTTACTAGTTGGGGGAAATGATAGAAAGGTGAACTGACTTAGGGTGAACCTGGACTTATCTTCAATGTTCTTTTTTCTCAAGGGCATAAGAAAGATCCTCGAGACACTTTTCCTATTTGGCAGTATATAGAGTCCTAATCTCTAAAAGGTTGAATGTGGCAATCATGTACCATGGATGTTTAATTATAAGTTTTTATGACTAGTTATTCTCTTTATTCTTGTTAAGAGTCAATAAGGAAGGTGACGATAAATGTCAAGTCAGTCCTTCCTAACTTTGGGATAACTTGGAAAAGGGGAAGAATGTCAAAATGGTTGAATTTTGAAGCTTGTTGGATTGAGAATATTTTAAACTAAGGCAATCAAGGGCACAGATGTGAACACACAAATCACAAAGATTATAAAAAGATGGTTTTTCAATAACATGTGTGTTCCAGGAGTGGACTAGTTCATAAAAAAAGGATCATTCTTTCTATAGTATCATTCATTCATTGTATGTTCTTATACTCATAGTCACATATATCACGTCATTCACCATTCACAAATATACCATTCTTGTAACTCACACACTCCCATCACATATCATTCATACCACATTCACATGCATATATCATGCAAGCACTTGACATTCATGCATTTACCATGAGATGATAAAAAAACATAGCATATTATATCAAAATCATGAGTGTACGTCATACAAAAAAATGCATATCATGTTCTATACATTTTTACAAGAGAAAGAGAGAAAAAAAAGCAAGTCTAAAGAGTGTCCCATCTATGTGATCCTCCCTAGCCACCATGGATGTTTAATTATAAGTTCCTATGGTTAGGGAGACACATCCTCTAAAAGATAGATTGTTTGGTTGTCCAGCTGGCAGAGCATGCTTCTATTCTAATTTTGAAGTTAAAAAATGAAAATCCGTAAGGGGTTTTTGGCTCTAACTCAAAACAAAAAAATTATAAGACTATGTCTCAGCTTTCCAATGACTATAAAAATGTAGGTTTTCAATGTCGGAATAAAGAGATACTTACTTGAGAATATAGACTATTATGCAAAAAAATTATGTGATTTTTGCATATATTTTCTGTGATTTTCTCTTAAATATATGCAGAGTTTCTCCTATATATGTAATTTTCCTCCTATATATATGATTTTTTATCTAAACATGCAATTTTTGCATATATTTTATGTGATTTTCTCCTATATATGCTATTTTCTACTAAATATATATAGAGTTCCTCCTATATATGCCATTTTTTTCAAGAAAATCATATATATTTAGGAGAAAAATCACATATTTGGGAGAAAAATTACATATATTTTGGAGAAAAATTATATATATAGAAGAAAATTTGCATATATTTAGAAAAAAATCATATATTTAAGAGAAAAATAACATATATAGGAGGAAATCACATATATTTAGGAGAAAATCGCATATATAGGAGGAATCTCGCATATATTTAAGAGAAAATCATAAAAAATATATACAAAAATTACATATATATTTTCTGCAAACAGTATATGTTCTCATGTTTGTATCTCTCCTCTCTGACATCAAAAACCTACGTTTTATAGTCATTGAAAAGCTAAGACATATGCTTATAACTTTTTTGTTTTTAGTCATAGCCAAAAACTCCTCTAGGATTCTCGCTTTTAAGCTTCAAAACTAGAATAAAAGCATACTCTGCATACTGGAACAATTGAACAGTTTATCTTCCAGATGGCGTTTCTCCCAAACCACTCATCAGATCAAGGTAATTTTGGTGGCATTGGAAAGCTAACATTCTAATCTATTTTTATCCTTTTTTATATTTTTCTTGATTTTTAGAACATGTATCTGGAAAATATAATATAATAGACAGAAAAGGCACAGTCGTGTCTGTTCCAGTCTGCAGTGTATGCTTCTATTCCAGTTTTAGAATGTAGAAATGGAAATCCTAGAGAGGTGGGGGGTGGCGCCCCTCATCTTTCTATATTGGTGTGAGGCTCACTAGAGAAGGGAGCATCACACACCCAACCCTCTCACTCCATTTCTATATCTCTCTCAAAGACTCTCTTTTTCACTCTATCTATTTCATTTATCTCATATTTTTCTTCTCTCCCACACAGTTTTGTGTTCGTGAAGGGCGCACACATGTAGGTCATGCTAGTACCCATCTTCGCAATTTTTTTTTGGTCTCTCAAGCTTCAACAAGGTAGGGTTCTTGCACCACGGTTGGTAAATGATGAACCAGCTTGTAAAGCCCTATATGCATAGACCCATAGTGACTGTTGACATCGATGGCACATTAGCGATGAAATGAATCATATTGGTTATGGATTCGATGAATTATTTTATCTAAGATCTGCTACTTAGTATGATAGTTCAAAAGAAAATTGAGCAATGATTGGTGTTTTATCTCGATTTTTATAGTTGCAAGATAAGTCATTCATTTCTTTGATGTTTCGTGAGTGTGATAGAGTAAGTCATGGTTGGGTTACACTATAACTGATTTCTATGAGTATCGATTTTTAACTGATTGAAGTTTCAAAAGTCGATTCCAGATCTAAATATTTATGATTATTAGTTCGTGAGGAGTTAAATTGCACGTTAGTCATGAGATCATGTCATATATATTGATCCTTAATCCAAAATCTTATTATCTTGCCTACACATGACTGATATGGTATGTAATCGATTTCTTATCAATATGATTCCAATTATTTTTCTGTCACATAATCGTGGTTATACCTATTTGGTTTCAACTCCATGTATTCTCAAGATTTGATTTATCCATGAATGCTAATAGAGTAACAAATCTAATCGGATGAAGATCTGAATACCACGTCTATGAATGATTGTATTATTTTGAACATTGATTCTAATTTAGCTCTTGATTCACATGTAGTCTAAAAAAATTGATTTCCAAATTTCTGATTCAAACAAAGTTTTTAATCACGCATCATATTTTTTTATTGAATCTATAACCTTGACTTGGCCGATCACTGGTCTGTGTGCAGCGGTGCTGCAGCAGGGCACACAACAACCTACTGAGTGTTTATGGTGCTCACGTCCGCATGCCAGAAAATTGGTAGGTTGGGGTTTACTCGACCCCCAGCCTGCTAGTTCGATCATTCGCTGCAACAATCACCATGATTGTCACAGCCGAATGAAAGAAAAAAATATATATGGCAGACTAGTTGTAGTCTGCCAAACCACGGTCGATTACTGTCGTGTGGCTGTCAGTAGGGCAATGCACCCTGCTGAACACAACTCGTTTTGTTGTGTTGAGCAAGGTGGGTGACAGCAACTGCTGCACTTGCTCAAGTGCGGTAGGCTGGGTTCGAACTGAACCAGCCTGCTTACCATGAGCAGGTAATCTGTCGAGCGCCATTACTTGCTAGTGCATTACTTGTGATCGCAGCAGGACACAATCTCTCTATGAACTGTCATGGCCTAGATTTATAATACACGCATGCACACACACACACACACACACACACACACACATATATATATATATATATATATATATATATATATATATATATATATATATATATATATATATGTGTGTGTGTGTGTGTGTGTGTGTGTGTGTGTGTGTGTGTGTAATATGTACGAAAAGGACGTATGTGTATGTAATTGTTGATTTATATATGTATATATATATATATGAAAGAAAGATTGATGCCTTGCATGCATATGTGCATTATTTCATGCATGATGTGGTATATTAGATCGCAATAGTTATACGCTTGGGAATGTGATGAGAAAATAATATTCTTTACTGTCTTGATGTGGATTTATATCACTTACTAGAACTTTGCAAAACCACATGATGTATTATATGCAATTATTGTTTTGCACTAAATTCTACTTGTTTCCTATTTAACCATGGTCCCAAACATGAAAGCATATTCTTGGAAACATGTGTTTGATAATTTCTATAGTATGGACATTTGCATGGTTAATGAATGTGCAAAAACTCAAAGTGGGTTTGGTAGATCCTTGTTAGTGCCACATTAGCACTTGAAATATGTTTATGGGTCATACCAATACCTTGTTGTGATGGTGTACTGAGTATACCTGTGTAATCGCCCATGAGTTGGGTCTGTGGTCGAATTGGACCAGCGAGGCACTCTATATATGCCCAAATAGTATTGATTTATAAAGTGCATGAACAACAACAACGAAATTCTCATATTGGTTTATAAAGTGCATGAACATAAACATTAAATAATGTCTCGTCAGTTTCGTACCGGAGCTTGTTTTCAGACCTCGTTGGTGTTCCGACACCATGAGTACATTGGATGGGTGATCATAATATACCATAAATAATGAAATAACTACCATACTAGTGTAGTCGGTATTCTTGCCACGATGATAGACAATATTTTGTACCCTGATGTGGTACATGGGTTCTCAAAACCCTGGTTGCCCAGTAAGGCAGGTACAACAATGTCATAAACAATAAATTTGTATGGTTGATGTCCATCTAGTTCCAGTACTACCTTGAAGAGGGTAGATGATATAAATTTTGTGAGTTGTTAAAATATACAACATTCTTTATCATATTATGAGCGGCAATGTCTCGATGTTCCTTTGCCCACAAGAGTTAGGGGACTGGGACTACCAAACTTGAATCCTAGGTGGGTAGGTCCTATAACTTCTACAGAAGTCAGATGCATTTTGAAATTTTAGCTTTTAGAAGAGTTCGCTCGGTCATTATACCGCCCTTTTAGGAATCTGATTCAGATAGTCATTCAAGTTATTAAAACGCTTTAGCATAATAAACTCCCAAATTATCTCATTTGTCTCAACGTAGTCGAACTGTGCGTACCCGCAAGGGGTTAACTATGAAACTTAACAGTTAAATGTTCAGCTTTACATGTTTTCATGCAATTGACTTTACATATTGAATTACGTGAATACACCGTGAATAGTATTGTGATATGCTTTGAGGTATGTTTTCAACATTTAATTTCTTATGATGTTTGTTTTTTGAATTACATGAATGAGCTATGATATGCCTTGAAAATGCCATTTTTGAAATCCAGCTTTTAAATCACCATAATGTATGCTCTTGTATGTCTGGTACATTGTTTGCATGCTTTGGGACAAGTTTTCCTACTTAGACTAGTGTAGTATGACTGACATTTGCCAAAAATCTACAGGTCAGAAACGATAACGCAGGAGCTGTTGTGGGATGCCGTGATTCACAATCTCTGGAGATCCTGGCCAATGATTAATTAATTGAGTTACATTTGAATACATTCATTGTAATGACTCCTTTAAATTTGACTGTCATAAACGTCTGATTTTCATTTATTTTATTCGATGTTTTATTTGGATGGTATTACCTGTAACTCGCCCAAGATATTCACCATTCTTTTTAAAACTATTTTCATTGTGCTTACTATATATAAAAAAATTTGCCAAAAAATTGAGTGAAAATTTAGGGCATTACAACGAGTCACACAAGAACGAGTGATTGGGTTTTAAAAGCATGGTGAAAACCACACATTCATTTGTTTCGCACTATCGAAGTTGGCCAACAGAACTTGAGGCAAGGAATCGATGGGTCCCTTTTTAGGTGAACAGGACAAAGGTGTCTGATGGCTTTGTTCCAAACACCTTCATAATTATCAAGCTTTGCAACATATAGACTTTTTCAGAATCTGATTCTGAATGTGGCACCTGATTTTATACTGTTTCAAAAAACTTCTTTGCAATCTGCTAATTTCATTCTGATGTTAGAATGAATTCATAGTATCAATAATGAAGTATAACCTTGATGGTTGATTGTGTGACTGTTATAGATCTTCGAGACTATGCAAAAATTGAAGATATTGGACCACCCAAAAAAGTGATCAATGCATTTGGGCCAGAAGTTATTGGGGAAAATGCTGAAGGAAAGGTATTGAGGAAGTAACTGAACATTCTAGTAGGAAATATTCAGTATGAGTTGGAGCCACCCCATGTCCTGATTACTGCAACTGCTGCTGGCAACCGGCTTTATTTGTTTGGTTTAACTGGATGTGGTAATTATACAAACCTAATTTATGATGATCTTTAAAGAGACTAATGGTTTTTATAGTTTTGTTAAATTCACCTTCTTTTTCTGCAGGTCTCCAATGGAGATATCCAACTCATTTCGAGTTGTTTACAACCAACTCGTAAATAGAATCAAAAGCTTGGACTCTACAGGAGGGAACTTGTAGGAAGCTTCAACTGTGGAAGAGGTTGTCGTTCCTTGGAAGCTTGATATACATGTGGATCTGCGGACCATTATGTACTATATAAATATTTATATGTAATGTACACATTTTCACTATTTCTTGAGCATTATGTATTTCTTATATTGAACTCCAATTGAGGAGACTTTTGGAATAGCTATGAACAGAATTTTGTTTAGTTTTTTTGTGTATAGCTTGTCACTAGTGTACGAATTTGTTTAATTAAGAAAGGGGACGTAACCCCAGCATTACCCTAGAATCCTTTAAGGATATCGATCACCTAAGGCTATGGACGAAACGGGGACCATCAAACTCTGGTGAGTTGTTTTCCTTCTCTTTCTTCTTCTTGGTTTCTTGGAAATTAGTGATCAAAATGGTGTTGTCTTGCGATTCCATCTTGGGAGAACTGAGGATTTTCTGTTTTCCCTCATTTTCGATGATCAATTCCTTTTGTTTTCGTGTTGTATCAAGAGGGACTAAATTTCTTAGTTCTGATTCTGGTGAAAAAAGGATCATTTGACACTTCCAGGAGGTATTTGACAAAGATATATTCACTCCAGATGACACCATGAGATGATGAAATTCACATCCATCCTTTTATGGAGGCTGTAAAAGTGCAAGTGGATGGCGCTCCAGGAAATCAAATAGATAGGAAGCTGGTTCCAAATTGCATAAATTTCTTGTAATCTCATTTTTGCATAGAATGGAAAACAGTTCTACAGTACATGAATTTGTTCTGTTTGATTTTTTTCTTCTCAATGGCCATGCAACAATGATTTTTAACAGTGTTACAAAATGAGTACACGATACTCACGATTCTGAGATCCGGGTTTTTATTGCTCCTCTGGTTTTTCTGATAATCTCGACTGTCCAAGTTGTGGTTGTTGAGGCCTTACATCAGCCTGGTCCACAAACTCGGAACTGGCGATGGTTTTGCACCAGCAGCGAGTATGCAGAAATAAGTAGTTGAAAAAGAAACCCTTCCCAAAGAATGCCAAATATCTTTTTGCAAGATGTATCAAAATAGTTTCAAAATGTATAGAAAAACTGACACAACCCACTGGTCGCAGAGCAGTTGTTGATTGGCATAACCCACGCAAGGCATGTTGTATCAGATAAAACCCATGCTAAAAAAGTTCGGTTGAAAGCAGCCTTACATTTTCAACTTTGTGTACATATCTTGCTTGCTTGTGAGAAAAACTATAATATCCTACAAATTTGCTATTATTTGCTCTTCAATACAATTGATTAGGATCACAATTTGCCTTAATCTCAAAAAATGGAACCCAATACCATGACTTCCTAACAATGACCACTGCAGGTAGACTGAACTAACTTGAAGTCATTCCTTTAAGCAATTGATTCCACGTCAATACATCATTAAGTTGCATTCCATGTCAATATAAGCCATCATTCTACAGGAACTCACATTCAATAAAACAAAGTTAAAGAAAACAATTTATGATTATACTCCAAACATCATCACCACCAACACTGTAATTTGAAAAATATCACAACAATATAACAGACGACAGAACTCCTTTTTGTAAACATTCACATCTCTCCTTGAATGCATGTATGAGGATTGTTGCAACAGACAAGTCTTTTACACTTAAAAATATGTTAATCATCTACTTCACCAGTTATCAACTACAGAGTTAGAGACATAACATCTTCTGTTAATCATCTAACTTGAAGTCATTCCTTTAAGCAATTGATTCCACGTCAATACATCATTAAGTTGCATTCCATGTCAATATAAGCCATCATTCTACAGGAACTCACATTCAATAAAACAAAGTAAAAGAAAACAATTTATGATTATACTCCAAACATCATCACCACCAACACTGTAATTTGAAAAATATCACAACAATATAACAGACGACAGAACTCCTTTTTGTAAACATTCACATCTCTCCTTGAATGCATATATGAGGATTGTTGCAACAGACAAGTCTTTTACACTTAAAAATATGTTAATCATCTACTTCACCAGTTATCAACTACAGAGTTAGAGACATAACATCTTCTGTGTACATGACCAGTTATCAAAATATTAGTGGCATCATCCTGTCAAGGTATCTCGCATATAACAAAATGAAATAAGAATCTACATATTGTGGTCCAAATTCATGACGCAATGCTTGCTTGTGTTGGGTGTAAAACAACCGCATCAAACATCAGTACATAACCAACACTCTCAAGTTTGTGTGCATGCACACATACACATAAAAAAAATAACGGCCTTAAAATATAAAGCACAACAATCCAGAAGTTGACAACTGTCCTAGATATAGCCTTTTGACACTATGAAGTATAAGCATACACTGTCGAATTTTCCATATTTCTACAACCATGCAAGAAACTGCTTTGAATTCCTTAGAACTCTCAACTTGGGATCTGAATTAGTGAAGATTCTTATAGCAGCTCGTCGTTGGTTTATGCAAGAAGATGCATCAGCATCACCAACCATCCTATTTTGCCGGCAGGCACTAACTACATATAGCTTGTTCCCAACAAACAACCGCTTCAAAGATGCAGAAGCAAGTGCCTCAGGTTCTCTGTGCCCCCTTTTGCCAAAGCAATCACAGGGATCTGCAAAGGCAGTAGAAAGATAAGAAAAAAAAAAGTCAGTAACCAGTCCCAAAAAACTGCAAAAGAAATATGAACTAGAGATTAACATTGATGTTGTCTTTTCCTAACAAAGGTAGCAAAAAGTAACTCATTTTTTATAAGAGAGCATGCTAAGAATGGGAAATAGTAGCAGCACATCAGAAGATAACGATAGAATCTCAGAATAACATGCCACAATGGTCACTGCCCTCACCAAACAAAGGTAAGGCAGAAGACGAAGGAATCCAGGAAGGAAAACGATCAAAACCTCAACCCAAACTAGAAATCCAACTATATAAACCAAGTCCAAAGTTCATAACAAATAAAACACGCCAAATCATCTAGTGACAACAAAAGAAACTTTTCAAACAAACTAAGAAACCATGATATCCCACTTTCTCACAAAATCCCCTTTCTGATTTCAAGAGTGTCCATTTTACGTTTCAGATCAAATACCAAAAAATCAAAATCAAGGAAAAGAATCAAATGGGGTTGCAACGAACACCCAAATCATCCAGTGACAAAGAAGAAACCAAATACACAAAATCTCTGCAAGCAAACTAAGAAACTATTCAACCCCACTGTTAATTTCCCTTCTGGAAATCAACAATCCGACTCACATGTTACCAAAAAAATATTCTACGTATGAGCCCCATCGAGCCACGACCAGCATCTTCCTTCCTACTACCCGCGAATCGGTCAGCCCATAGGGAGGAAGATGATGGCCGTGACTCGATGGGGCTTTGTAGGCCTTGTATGGAGCTCGATTCTTCCGGAAATCGTAACATCTTCAGAACACCACCAAAAGGGAAAAGCGCAGATAGAGGGGAAAGGGCACACTCACTGCTCCGCGCGACGCTCCGCGCGACGCTCCGCGCGACGCTCCGGCGATGGGTGAGTCCTCCAGCGGTTAGAGGGAGATCGAACTGGACTGCGAAGGAGATCGCGATAGGGAGTAGCAGGCAGAGATCGAGCGAGCGAGGGAGAGGAAGAAGGCAGGGCGAGCGCGAGCGCGAGCGCGAGCACGAGCACGAGCACGAGCACGAGGACGATTGTTTTTGGTAAAAACCTCATCAAAAATACGATTTTTTGTTTTGTTTTGCACTGGCCGTCCATCAATGCGCGATGGACGGTCAGCGCGTTTGACCACAGAGTACCTATGGATTTCGCAGCTACCAATTACTCTAGATAGAGAGAGAGACTAATGCTTAGACAACATTTTTTGTTAGATCTTGTTAGCTCCTTTAGGTCTTGTTAGCTCCTTTAAAAATCATAGTTTTGAGTATTTTTTCTCACGTTTAATACTGTAGATGTGATATATAGGTTTTGTTTAGTGAGAACCGGCTTTTGGATCGCCTGAATCTGACATGTATACAAGTTTTTTTAATGATCTAAAATTAATGGCTATGAAAGTACCGATTTTTCTTAACTCATAAAAATGTATTTTTTAATCAAAAAGTGTGATTGAAGAGTGGAATCTCACTAAATCGAGAATGCTAAACACATTGAACGGTTCAGATCTATCATAAAAAACTTAAAATCGTATGGGGTAAAATGAGACCTAATATGTTCAGTTTAGTTCTCTCTCTCTCTCTCTCTCTCTCTCTCTCTCTCTATATATATATATATATATATATATATATATATATATATATATATCATAAAAAACTTAAAATCGTATGGGGGTAAAATGAGACCTAATATGTTCAGTTTAGTTCTCTCTCTCTCTCTCTATCTATATATATAGAGAGAGAGAGGTAGGTGCTAAATGAGTTTTTCAAGCTTTTTCCATCTTATTTTTTAATTCTAACAGTACAGATATGATCTATGTACTTAATTTTATAGCGATCAACTTTTGAATTGTTCAATTCCGACACATAGGTGAGTTTTTATAAGGTTGAAAAAAAATCAATGGTTTAAAATCTTTGTAAATTTTCGAGACTCCAAATATCATTTTTTTTCATCAAAAACACATAATGTAGGTGTGGATTCCTCGTAAATCTCAACCATGCCTGACACATTTATGGGGTCAAAATTGTGAAAAAAAGCAAAAAGAACAAAAAAACCCATTTAGCATATATGGGTAGGTGCTAAGTGATGTGTTAAATGGGTTTTTTAGGTTTTTTTTTATTTTTAGAATTTGACTATACAGACGTGATCTATGTGTGTGATTTTATAAGGATCGAATCTTGAAGTGTTCGATTCTGACACATGGGTGGGTTTTTATAAGGTTCAAACAATCAACCTTCAAGATCTTTGTAAATTTTTTAAGCTCCAATTATCATTTTTTTTTCATTGAAAACACATGATCCAAGTGTGGATTCCTCATAAATCGACCATGTCCAACACATTTATGGCGTCTAAATTGCAAAAAAAACACCGAAAGAACAAAAAAACCCATTTAGCACCTACCCATTACTCTCTATATATAAAGAGTAGAGCGTAGGTGTTTAATATATATTTTTTAGGGTTTTTTTGTTTTATTTTAAAATTTTGATTGTACTGATATGATATATGTACTTGATTTTATAGGGATCATCTATTGAAGTGTTCAATTTTGACACATGGGTGGGTTTTTTGTAAGGTTTGAAAAATCAACGACCCAAAAACTTTATAAAATTTTGAGGCTAAAAATATCATTTTTAATCGAAAACACATGATCCAGGTGTGGATTCCTCGTAAATTGATCATGCCCAACACATTTATGAAGTTAAAACTGTAAAAAAAATACTGAAATAACAGAATAACCCATTAAGCACCTACTTTCTTCCGTACCTATCACCAGGTTTTGAAAGGGTTGTTTCTATTTTTCTAAAACCGAGCCATACAAATATGTGCGTAAGTGCATGATCACTTTCAAGCATGACTAAAATGCAGAATGCTCAACGGCACTATTTTTGCAAAAAGACTTTTAGTGGTGACAAAAGTCATCGCTAAAGGTCTAGGACCTTTAACAACGACTTTATCACCGCTAAAAGTCTCATCGGGGACCTTTAGCAGTGACAAGTCACTACTAATAGTGTTATCTGATGCAAACTCGCATTGATGGACAATCAACGCAAGTTCGTTCCGGTCATGTTCTAAAGTGATCACGCAGGTAGGTTTTTATAAGATTTAAAAATTGAGAGTTTATCATTTTAAAAATTATTCAATGCTTAAAAATTATGTTTTTATCAAAAAAATGATGAGTGTCATTTCCTACTAAATCGATCATGCCAAGTTCATATGTATATCATATTTAGGAAAAACATTCTCAAAACACTTATTTACAAGAAGCTCATAAAGTGATAGACAACTACTACCTTTCTTATATATAAAAAAGGATCAACGTCTTATTTTTTATCAAAACTATCATGCCTAACACATCTATATGGTCAAATTTATAAAAATAACTCATAAACACCTATTTACTGGTAGTAGATTGGCGATAAGCTAAAAAAGTGATGGTCATCTAACACTTTTCTTTATATATATATATATATATATATATATATATATATATATATATAGAGAGAGAGAGAGAGAGAGAGAGAGCACAAAACCATGTAAAGTAGATTGAGGATGATTTATGTTGAATTACAACACTACATGAATGCATATTGCTTGGTAAAAAGATTATTGGAGAGTTTCCTCCTACATGAAGATGCCCCTAAATAAATAAAAAAAGAGGGCATTGTTGTCACGGGCCTAATTTTTTCAATGGGCCAGCGCGACGCGACAGTCCCTCCTCAGCGCCGCAAGCCTACTTGTCAGCTTGTAATCAGAGTGCAAGAGAGAATTGAGGGGGAGAAATTGCAATCACAAGAAGCAATCACAACGAGGGTGAACAAAAGAAAGCTCAACGCATTTACTTAATTCACAATTTTGCCCGTAGGCTATTACAGTTCAAGTATACGGGCTGCCCCTTCAGGGTATTGATTCACCTGAACCGGGCAGTTTACATCAGACTCGACAAAAGCAAAACAGACTCTAAGCGCAACTGTACAATATAAGTCGCAAGGGAACATGCTCTCCCCTTCAAATCATGCACCGTCATCAGCGTCATCTGTTTCATGGTAAGCTCTGACTTCAGCCGAGTAACGTCTGTTCATTCGGAATGCAGACTCTCATGTTGGTTCTGTTGTTTCTTCTCATAGCACCAAGTATTTATTTGCCTCCCCCAAGTAGTTGACCTTGTGGCAAAAGATCTGACTGAGGTGCTTTTCGGCCCATTGTGCTGCCGGAGCCCTCTGCATGATGGGAGCGCGCTATGGCACACTGCGTTATGGGTCTCTATCATCCTGATGAAACTGCTTGATGTTGCACATGTGAAACACCGGGTGCACCTTGAAGTCTGGGGGCAACTCCAGCTTGTATGCCAGTTTGTCCACCTTCTTTGTGATGGTGAAGGGTCCTTCATACTTTCTGAGCAGTCTGCGGTGTCACCCGCGGAAGATGCATGTATGACCGGGATATAGCTTCACCAACACTTGGTACCCAACTTTGAACCCCATGGGTCGACGATGCTTGTCCGCCCACTTCTTGATTATCTTTGTCGCCTTGTGTAAGAATGTCTTTGCCAACTCATTCTGCTCGTGTTAGTTGAGAATAAACATATAGGTGAATGATGATCTTCCCTTTTCTTGTGCGGCAAGAGTGTGCGGGGTTAGTGATTGTTGTCATGTGGCTATCTCAAACGGGTTGTGGCCTAAAGACTCGCTTTTCTGCAAATTGTAACAAAACTGTGTCACATAAAGGAGCTTCACCCAATTTTTTCTTATTGACACTAACAAAGTGCCTAAGATACTGCTCAAGTATCCCATTGATGCGCTTTGTCTGCCCATTTGTCTGCGGATGAAAGCTTGTTGAAAACAGCAAATCAAAGTCAAGTAGCCGAAATACTTCACGCCAGAACTTGCCCATGAAGCGAGCATCGCGATCACTCACAATGTTCTTTGGTATGCCCCAACGCTTCACCACATGTTTTACGAACAACTCTGTAATCTTCTCTGCAAGGCACTCCTTGGAAGTTGGGATGAAGGTGACATACTTTGATAAACGACCCACCATAACCAAAATAGAACTGATGCCCTCTACTTTTGGCAGACTAACAATAAAGTTCATGAAGATGTTATCCCAAGGACGTTCTAGAATTGGTAGAGGCTCATGAAGACCGGCAACCTTCTGGTTTGTCCTCTTATCTTGTTGGCAGATGAGGCATGTCCGCACATACCCCTCAATATTGTCTCTTATCTGCGGCCAATAGTAGACACGCTCAATGAGTGTTAAGGTCCGCTCCTGACCATGATGGTCGACCCATAGTGTATCATGTCACTCTTTAAGTAGTTCTCAACGAAGGCTTCCCCACCACGACACGAATATGTGTCCCCCTTTTGTTACGAGGAGGCCATCCTATAGCCAAAGTTGTTGAGTCTTCCCTACCTGCGCCAGAGAAACAATGTGTTGTGCAGTCAGATCCTGCTGCGTACCTTCGCGGATGCGGCTCAGCAATGTGTCCTCCAAGTGCACTTCAAAAGACTCCGCGCACGCATCCATACGCAGCACACCATGCCCCACAACGTGGCCAAGGAAGCTGATCTGCTCCTGTACGAAGCGACACTTCTCTCGTTTGACATATAGGTTATTCTCCTTCAGCACCTGAAACTCAGTTCGTAAGTGTCCGACATGTTCCTCTATGTTGTTGTTGTTGTAGATCACGATATCATACAGGTAGACTACCACAAACTTGTCTAAGTAAGGGTAGAAGATCTGGTTCATTAAAGTTGTGAACGTGGCTGGAGCATTTGTCCACCCAAATGACATTAATAGGAATTCGTAAGCACCATAGAGGGTGACGCAAGTTGTCTTCGGCTCATCACCTTCAGCAATTCTTACCTGCCAGGAACCCGATCGCAGATCTAGCTTGAAAAAGATATAGGCACTGCCTAACTGATTGAACAAGTCCGCTATCAGTGGCAATGGGTACTTGTTCTTCACCATGACCTTGTTTAAAGCATGATAATCCACATATAACCATTTGGAGCCATCACGTTTCATCTGAAAAATGACTCGGCCACCAAATGGGGCTTTTGATGGATGAATAATGCCTGCGTCCAACATCTTGTCTAGCTGCCTGTGTATCTCCTTCAACTCAGCTGACCCCATACAGTATGAAACCATTGTGAGAGACTTTGCTCCGGAGGTCAACTCATTTTTGTGGTCGACCTCACGTCTTGGTGGAAGACGATTCGACAATTCTAGAGGCATTTTCCCCCAAAACTTTTCCAATAATGGGGGTAGGGTCGACGACACTGCTGCTTCTACCTTTCCTTCTTCTGCGCGCACTACAACTAAAAATGTTTGCTCCCCATGCTTGACATCTTTCTTCAGTTGCATTGCTGATAACACCGAAGACTTACCTTTTTGCGTAAGGCACTGTACTGTGTGGGACAGGTCTGACCCCATGATCGTCAACGTATTAAACTTTGCCAGTATCATAACATTTTGGCTTCGCAGAAACTCCATACCCAAAATCACCTTGAAATCATCCAGGGGCACTACAAAGAAGTTGACTTTGCCGACCCAACTCCCCACTTGAGTAACCACATCTCCTACTTCACCAAGGATGGGCTTGGCCTTAGAGTTTACTATCTTGATGGTCCTCTACTTTCACCAAGGCTTTAAGCTCAACCGTTCTGCCTCTTCCCACAAGACAAAGTTGTTTGTGGTCCCGGAGTCTATTATTGCTGAAGTAGACTTTCTATTCATAATGACCTCCAAGTACATACGTTTCTTACTAACCTGCATGTTCTTAGCCGCACAACTTCTAGCCGCGTTAATTGATCTCATGGCCCCCATCCTTAGTTGCATCGCTTTAGTGTCACTGCATTTAGTATCGTTGCATTCTTCCTGTGTAACATTAGTTTGCCCGTCGTCCTTTACGAGGCGCTTTGGGCACTGATTGACGATATGTCATCGCTACAGAACCAACATGTCACAACCGTACCTTTGTTGTTGTTGTTGTTATGCTTTGTGAAGTTCTGTTTTTTTTCAGATTGATGGCGTGACAGTGCCTCACCTTTATAATTACACTGGTTATCCTTCTTGCCTCCGTGGTCAGGCTTCTTCTCAACTTTGATTGATGGGGTGAAAGACTTACGTTGAGTGTCAACTAAGCGCTCAGCCTCCACGTATGCATCTTTCAAAATACGGGGCTCGCTCATTTCTACTTCGGACTGTGCCCATGGTTGAAGTCTCATAATGAACCAGTTGAGCATATCGTCTTTTGACATGTTAGGTATCTCCGGCATAAACTGGAACGTTCTAACATAGTCATGCAATGAATCAAAGTGTTTGAGCTCACGAACCATCCGGTACGCCTACCTCTGCGCATTTTTTGGCATAAAATAATTATGCAACTCCATTTTGAAGTCATCAAAAGTGTCTATCACACATTGACCCCTCTCCATGTCGCTGCGCTTCCGCCTCCACCAAGCGATAACATTTCCATCAAGTAAGGCCGCTGCAACCTTAATCCTTAGATCTTCAAGGATCACACTCTGGATATCCAAGTAGTCTTCTACTTGGAACAAGAAGTTCTCAATGACCCTGTTATCACGAGAACCATTGAATTTCGCAGGTCTTGGCACATTAATCCTTGATGGCCTCTCACCATTTCCGCCATTTAGGGTCACCATCCACTGCAACGTACAGTTCTTCAACTGAAGCTCCTCTACTTCAGTCTGCAAGTCAGTAACTGCAGTCGTCAACGAAGTGACCTGCCCCATTAATAAGTTTATCTGCTCTTGCAGGCTTGCCACCATATCATTCAGTCCACTGAATGATTCACATGCATGTGAAATCGCTTCCTTATGCGAAGTCACATATTCTAACAGCTTGTTAACAGTTGCAACCAATTCTTTTTAGTCCTGAGGTGAACCCATCTCCTTAGCTTCAATAACTGCCTTGCTTTTGGTGTTGCACAAGTTTTGATAAGGCACCCGATGTCTTGCTCACAAATCGCAGCCTGTCGATGTGTCTGTCGACACCGACTCCGAAGTCTCTTCCCTAACACGAGAATGAGCTCTGATACCACTTGTCACAGGCCTATTTTCTTCAATGGGCCAGCGCGGCACAATGGTCTCTCCTCATCGCCGAAAACCTACTTGTCAGCTCGCTTGCCGGTTGCAGAAGCTTGTAATTAGAGTGCAAGAGAACAAGGGAGAATTGATGAAGAAAAATTGCAATCACAATAAGCAATTACAACGAGGATGAACAAAAGAAAGCTTAATGCATTTACTTCATTCACAATTTTGCCCGTAGGCTATTACAGTTCAAGTATACGGGCTACCTCTTTGGGATATTGATTCACTTGAATCGACAAACTCTGAACACAATTGTATAATGTAAGTGGCAAGGAAACAATTGTATTGCTCGTTAGCAATATAACTGCCAAGCCGCACTGGGGAGATGGAAGGAGTCTAAAGCCCGGTAGCATAGACACACGTACACCTGGTGGGTGAGGCTATGTTGACCGTGGAAAGGGAGCGTTTGAGCCCTGCCTCTGCCCCCCGAAAGGGCCACGCGCACCGCTATCTGAGGCGTAGGCGTTCCTCAGCAAAGTCTCCCATGATCCCCAGCTCTCTACCTCTTCGTCTCCTCTTCTCCTCTATCTCTCTCTCTCTCTGCCCTCGCCCATGCTAACGACGACGACGACAACGACGGCTCTTTCCTCCTCCACGCTCTAATCGAGTCGCTTTCTCTCTCTCTCTCTCTCTGTCCTTCCTTCCCTTTCCTTCTTACATAGTATTGGGAAACCTTACCACCAAATGAGGGCGATGACTAAACCCTCGCAATCGTAGTCGCAAAGGAGAGGGAACATCGCTTTTCTCTCTTCCCCACATTTCTTCCTTGGTCCCAATCCTCTCTCTCTCTCTCTCTCTGTCGGTCGAAGTTTTAGTGCATAGGGCGGAGCGTGGGGGTGGGGGTAAGGACATGGAAGGAGGGTCGGGCCATTACAACCCTCGCAGTGTCGAGGAGGTCTTTAAGGATTTCAGGGGTCGACGTACCGGAATGATTAAGGCTCTTACCACCGGTATTGTGTGTGTGTGTGTGTATGTGTGTGTGGTGTCTTCTTAACAACTGATCGGTCGTTCTTTGTGCAGAGGTCGACAAGTTTTACCAGCAGTGTGATCCAGGTGAACCTTTCTTGTTCCGTCCAATGATTCTTAGCCTTTTGGTTTCTCCTGCTATCTTCGTCCCCTTTTCCCTAGTTTAACGCCTCTTTGTTCTTGCTCGCTTTTGAGGCTGGCTTACGATAGTTTGATCTGAAGTTTACCCTATGTCTGTGTGGTTGATGATGCTTTTTCTCCTTCTCTTGCAGAGAAAGAGAACCTGTGCCTCTATGGATTCCCGAACGAGTCTTGGGAAGTCAATCTCCCCGCAGAGGAGGTTCCTCCCGAACTCCCTGAACCAGCTCTCGGAATCAACTTTGCTAGGGACGGTATGCAAGAGAAGGATTGGTTGTCTCTCGTGGCCGTTCACAGTGATGCTTGGCTGCTTGCTGTTGCTTTCTACTTTGGCGCACGCTTCGGCTTTGACAAGAACGATAGGTGAACTTCTTTAGGTTACTCTGCATGTTATATTTGAAAGCGCGTTACTTCTCTTCTTCATCAGTAGGATGTGCGACTCTATCCATTTTATGATAATTATTCCTCTTCGCTATTATCAGTTATATCACTTATTCATGTGTGTGGTTCCTTTCACTTGTATTTCCATGTGCTATATCATCTAATATGAAGTCATAGATGGTCATCGAGAGATTGGATGCATCTTAGCAATTGTTCCTCTGTATGTTACGTTTCGGTTTTCTTTCTTGGATATGACTTCAGGAGCTTCCGTGTTACCGATTCAGGATGCCCTTCAGGTCTGCAATCTTGTTATATCTATTGTCTCTTACCTTTGCAGAGCTGAAGCATAAACTGTCCCTATAAGTACCGGTGGATGAATTGGATATTTCTTTGACTTAGTAAGATAATGGTCTGCTGATATGCTTATTTTTTGTCTGTTTACAACTTCTGCTACAAGACATTCAACTGACTTTGCGAAGCAGGGGAGTGATGTAAGATATAAAAAGAGTGACCCTAACTCTGACTTGCTATGTCGAGGAAGTTGTTTTGAAGTTATGTTTTCTTATATGAGTGTGAAAACCAACAATGTTTGTTTCTTTCCCTGTGCTTCCTAACATTTTCAATAAAACCGTCCAGTAGAAGTATTTTAACAGTGTTTTCGGTGATATTAGGGAATGCTATTGGAATTGTTCCTTTTTTATCCAATGCCAAGAACCTACAATTCACACTCTCCGTCAGTATTTCTCAGAATGTAAACACCTGGTTTAATCATCTATAGGACAAGCAACCCTCTCACTCTCTGAAACTGAAACCCTAACCCCATCATGGTTGTGTGCCATTCTGCTTATATGAGGAAGAAGAGAGGGATGTTCTAAAAGTGGCAATGGAGGAAGAGTGCTGCTTTTCTTTGGAGTCAGTCATCTCACCTCTCCTCCATCTTAGTGACCTTTGGAAAGTTATTCTGGTAACCATCAATTGGGCAGTCATATGTGCAAGTGGGTTATGGGAAGAAATGAAAGAGGTTGAAGGGCAGCACCTTGGACAAAGAGAGCAAAAAGTTGGAGAAAGAGTAAAGAGCAAAAAACAAGTAAAAATAGATTATATGAATGACATGGACAGGGTTCTGGACTTATCTATGTAGCTTTGGATTTAGAATGACTTGTTTGTCTTTTGTTTTCCCAAGTGATCGATGAGTCTTTGGGTTAAGGGCCTGGTGACCTTGGTCATACTGACAGCTTTAGCTTACTCGGCTTGCAGTCACTTGAATGTACATTTTCAGACATTGTTTGCTAAATTAGATTGGCTGCTACTAGATGATACGTTTAGTCAGCAAATCAGGCTGGGTGTAGCTAGTCAACTATGTAGTCAAAAGTGCTAGGCGGTGCCTAGTTGGTGGACCCCTAAAAAGACTAGGCGGGACTAGGCTGACTAGTCAATACCTTAATTAATATATATATATATATATATATATATATATGCAAATGAATTGCTAAAATAACAAACATGTATGCAACATAAAATCAATCAACAATAATGGACCAAAAAAACACGTAGAACATTACAAAAGCTGCCTAAATATTAAAAACAATTGAATAAGCAAGGCAAACAGCTATCAACAAATGCCAAATAATTTAAAAATAATCTAAATTCTTAAAACAAAGTGCTAAAACTAACGACAAACATGTATCCAACATAAAATTAATCAACACCAAATGCACAAAGCATAAGATATTGCTATCGTCAAGCATAGTAAACATGTTATATTACAAAACCTGCCCAAATATTATTAAGACAAACAGCCTCTTCAACACACAATTTAGAGGGGAAAAAGTTGATAATACTAACAGCCTGCCCAAATCTTATATATACACACATAACTAATATATATATATATATATATATATATATATATATATATATATATATATATATATATAATGAGTAATACTAAAGTCACCCAGTTAAAAAAGTTCATAAAAATACACAATTTAGAGGAAAAAAATCAAAGAAACATGTACATATTACATGAATACTAATAAGTAATAACAGTTCAACACCCAATCACAAAATTAGCTGCAACAAAAAATAGAGACAGAGCAATTACAACAATTACAGAACTTATAGCAACAAAAAATAATCAGCAATAACAAAATCTGATTAATCACCACTTTTCAATACAACCTTGCATATCAACCTTTTCAGCAAATCAGAAAATTGATTGAAGAAGGGGGAGGCATAGAAGAAGAAGAAGAAGAAGAAGAAGAAGAAGAGGCGGAGCCGTGGAGGAAGGGAGAGAGAGAGAGAGAGAGAGAGAGAGAGAGAGAGAGAGAGAGAGAGAGAGAGAGAGAGAGAGAGAGAGAGAGAGAGAGAGAGATGGTTAATAACCCCCCCGGTTATCGTAAAAAAAACATAACTTCCATCGCGCCTAGGCGAGGATAGATTAAGCGCTGACCTGGCATCTAGTCGTGAAAATCGGTGCCCCTTGTTGGGGTAAATTAGGAATCAAACAGATTCCTAGTTTTTCTTTCGACTAGCCCAACTAGGTGCCTAGTCAACGCCTTTGACTACATGGCTAGTCAATGACTTGGTCAAGCCTTAGTAGACTTGAGAGAGAGAGAGAGAGAGAGAGAGAGAGAGAGAGAGAGAGAGAGAGAGAGAGAGAGAGAGAGAGAGAGATGACATTGTCTTATTGTCACAGTCTATCTAATATTTTGTTTCCCCCCTCCCCCCTTAAGCTTTTTCTTTTGGGATTGACAATGTGGGGATATTTGCCTTTGCAGTTCTAAACCAGCAACCTTTGGCTAAGATGGAACTAAGTTTATGTTGTTTTTGTCTTTGAAATAATAGATTTTTAGATTCAAATCCATGGTCTTTAGCTAAGATGAAACTGTTTGCTTTTCTTACATATAGAATTTAAAATGTTCTCTAATCTTTTTTTTTTAACTTAAAAGGTTTTTATTTGGTTAGCCTTGCTTTGTGATTCAGTGTGATAATGACATGTGCAAACATATTATCTTTATTGTATTATGTGAATACTTGTGTCAGAGGAAAGATAGGAAACACCTTGTGTACATGTCAACCTAAATATAAGTATTTATCCTTTTTCTATTCACTTGCCCTTTCCCTAGAGAGCATGCAAGGAACAAAGTTGTATCTTTTGTGATTTTCTCCTTAAAAATGGAGCTACAACTTCTTGTTATCGTAGGCGTTGCATGCTTATGCAAATAATTTAATTCCGCTTCTAATACATGAATTTTTTCTGTGCTTTTCCTTGACATTTTTTTTTTCATTTAGCCATGCTTTAACCTTGAGCGTCTTGTCTTGTAACTTTTTTGGTTCCCTGAGTATGAAGTTCCAATGTTTCCCTGTTATTTGACACCCTTTTTTTTGTTCCTGTGTTTGTTAAGCTTTTCATCATTTTGTTGCACATGGTAAAATCGTACCATTCAGAATAGCTTGGATGTTTTTATTGGTTGGTGCAATATGCAAGCAAGTTGTCTCTTCTATTCTTGCTATGCATTTTCTGGACTTTGTCTTCTATTTCATTAATATTTTTTCTGGTACATGATTATTTTATGTTTGAAAAGTTAATCCTTTTTTGAGTGGCATGATGGTTTTACTAGAGGACTTTTTCTGTGCAAGGTAGGAGTCTCTATATAACCCACTTATAGAATCATGAAATTTTCTTCAGGCCATCACTGGAGTTCTTGCCCAGTACCAAGTATCTTTGTTTCCTATTCCACTCTCATGCTATCTTTGAGTTATGTTTAATATTATGCTTATTACATACCATGACACAACAAAACTAATAGAACAAGTGTTTTAAAACTCGCCGAGTCAACTCGTTGACTCGGCTGACTCGGCCCTCCAGCGAGTCAACCCGGCAAGGCAAACTCGGTTTGCCAAAACTCGGGCTTGACTCGAGCTTGACTCGGCCTGACTCGGGCGAGTTCTGGGATGTTTGAAATTTGTTTTTTTAGTTTAAAATGGTAATGATATATTTACATATATGCAGTCTACTGTTTACTGTCTGTACAATCTAGTTGAAAAATCATAGATGCAAGTTGTATCTAAGCAATCTGACCTCATATATGTGTTCAACTTCAACATGGTTTATTTGCTAGGAATCACACCTTTATCATATTTTTTTATGTAAAAATATGTTTTTTTGAGTCATGAAATTTTGGCATATTGTAGGCCATTGATTTGTGAAGCCCTTGAGAAACTTGCTTACATGTTGACAAACTATTTGAAAAAAAAATTGTGTTCTAATAGATTGTATGTACAATTGACTGTTTAAAAACATACATTGAAAAACTTACTCTATTGGCAAAACCAGGAGATTTTTGTATGCATTTGCTTTTGTCAAATAAAAAATGGTCTATTTTGCAGTTTCAGACCTTGTTTACCTCAAAATTGGGATTGATATGAAAAATCAGATAAACTGTTGAAATGGAGAACCAGGTCTTGAGTAAGGCTAAAAGAGTCTAGTACTTTCTGCAAGCTGATGAAATGGTTTGGCAGTCGGGACTTAAACTAGCAAAATTAATGAATTTTTGCTTGTCGTGACCAACTGTTCTACATCTAATAAACTTTTGATCTTTAAACTCCCAGATTTCTGTGGCACATGACAAATTGACTGTCAAAGTGCTTGTATAGATATCAAATTCAATTATTCAAGCAAACCTCTATAGCTCTTTGCAGTTGTTTTTATATTCTTACAGACATTTGGAGACTATGTTTACTCAAAAACATGGTTTCAGACAAATTATATATTGTTTTTCTTTTAAAATCAAAAGTTAACAAAACCCGGTCCGAGTCACCGAGTTGACCCGCCGAGTCACGAGTCAATAAAGAACGAGTCAAGTTCCGAGTCACGGGTTTTAAAACCTTGAATAGAACTACTTTTAAAGGAAGAGATTCTTAATTGAATATATGAGATTCATGCACCTAAGATTTGAATTTTCAAATTACAGTAGCTGTCACAGACCTATTTCCTTCAATGGGCCATCGCGGCGCGACGAACCTTCCTTACCGCCGCAAGCCTACTTGTCAGCTCGCTTGCCAGTCGCGGAAGCTTGTAATCAGAGTGCATGAGAGCAAGAGAGAATAAATGAAGAAGAATTACAATCACAAGAAGCAATCATAACGAGGGCGAACAAAAGAAAGCTCAACACATTTAATTCATTCACAATTTTGCCTAAGGACTATTACAGTTCAAGCATACGGGCTGCCCCTTCGGGGCATTGATTCACCTGAATCGGGCAACTTACATCAGACTCAATAAAAGCAAAACAAACTCTAAGCACAACTTTACAATGTAAGTCGCAAAGGAACATGCTCCCCCCTTCAAATCATGCGCCGTCCTCGGCGCCATCTGTTTCATGGTAAGCTCTGACTTCAGTCGGGTAGCGGCTGTTCATTCGGAATGTAGGCTCTCACGTTGGTTTCACTATTTCCTCCTACTGCACTAGATATTTCTTTGCTTCCCCTAAGTAGTTGACCTTGTGACGAAGGATCTTACTGAGGCGCTTCTCGGCCCGTTGTGCTGCCGGGGCCCTCTGCATGATGGAAGCTCATTGTGGCACGTCGCGTTCTCGATCTCCATCGTCTGGATGAAACTGCTTCAGGTTGCACATGTGGAACACTGGGTGCACCTTGAAGTCTCGGGGCAACTCCAGCTTATACGCCATCTTGCCCACCTTCTTTGTGATGGTGAAGGGTCCTTCATACTTTCTGAGCAGTTCGCGGTGCCGTCCGCGGAAGATGCCTGTGCGTCCAGGATATAACTTCACCAACACTTGGTCCCCAACTTGGAACCCAGCGGGCCGACGATGCTTGTCCGCCCACTTCTTCATTCTCTTTGCTGCCTTGTGTAAGAATGCCTTTGCCAACTCATTCTGCTCGTGCCAGTCGCGAACAAACTGATAGGCGAAGGATGACCTTCCCTTTTCTTGTGCGGCAAGAGTGTGTGGGGTTAGTGGCTGTTGCCCCGTGGCTATCTCAAACGGGTTGTGGCCTGAAGACTCGCTCTTCTGCAGATTGTAACAAAACTGTGTCACGTCAAGGCGGTTCACCCAATTTTTCTGATTGGCACTAACAAAGTGCCTAAGGTACTGCTCAAGTATCCCGTTGATGCGCTCTGTCTGCCCATCCGTCTGCGGATGAAAGCTTATTGAAAACATCAAATTAGAGCCAAGTAGCCGAAATACTTCATGCCAGAACTTGCCCATGAAATGAGCATCGCGATTACTCACAATGCTCTTTGGTATGCCCCAGTGCTTCACCATATGCTTTACGAACAACTCTGCAGTCTTCTCTGTAGGACACTCCTTAGAAGCTGGGATGAAGGTGACATACTTTGAGAAATGATCCACCACAACCAAAATAGAACTGAGACCCTCTACCTTTGGCAGACTAACAATGAAGTCCATGGAGCTGCTATCCCAAGGACGTTCTAGAATTGACAGAGGCTCAAGGAGACCGACAACCTTCTGGTTTGTCTCCTTATCTTGCTGGTGATGAGGCATGCCCGCACGTACCCCTCAACGTCGTCTCTCATCTACGACCAATAGTAGCCGCGCACAAGTAGTGCTAAGGTCCGCTCCTGACTAGGATGACCAGCCCATAGTGTATCATGGCACTTCTTAAGCAGTTCTCGGTGGAGGCTTCCCCACCGCGGCACGAAGATGCATATCCCTTTTGTCACGAGAAGGCCATCCTGTAGCCAAAATCGTCGAGTCTTCCTTGCTTGCGCCAGAGAAACAAGATGTTGTGCTGTCGGATCTTCCTGTGTCCCTTCGCGTATGCGGCTCAATAATGTGCCCTCCAAATGCACTTCAGAAGGCTCCACGTGTGCAACTGCCAGTTTAGCCCTGCGGCTCAGGGCATCCGCAACAACATTGGTCTTTCCAACCTTGTACTCTAAGGCAAAGTCGAACTCAGCCAAAAACATCTGCCACTGAGCTTGTTTAGGCGCCAACTTCTTCTGTGTCTTATAGTAGCTCATGACCATATTGTCCGTCTTGACGACGAACTTGACACCCAGAAGGTAGTGCCGCCAGGTCCTGAGGCAATACACGATGACGATCATCCCACGTTCATGCACCGTGTAACGCCTCTCTGCATCTTTCAGCTTCCGACTCTCATATGTAATTGGATGACCCTCCTGCATAATAACTCCGCCAATGGCAAAGTCTGAGGCGTCTGTGTGGACCTCAAAGGGTTTTGAGTGATCAGACAGTTGCAACACTGACTCCCTCACTAAAGCTTTCTTCAAGCCATCAAAGGCATCTTGGCACGCTCTTGTTTAGAGCCATACCCGATTCTTCTTTAACAAATCTATGAGGGGCGCAACAATGTGGGAATAACCTTCGATGAAACGTCGATAATAATTTGCCAAACCAAAGAATGACCACAATTCTGACACTTTGTTTGGTGGAACCAATTTCTGGATGACCCTTATCTTCTGTTCATCCATACGTAGCACACCACGCCCCATAACGTGGCCAAGGAAGCTGATCTTCTCCTGCCCGAAGAGACACTTCTCTCGTTTGACACAGAGGTCATTCTCCTTCAGCACCTGAAACACTGTTCGCAAGTGCTCGACATGTTCCTTTATGTTGTTGCTATAGATCACGATATCATCCAGGTAGATTACCACGAACTTGTCTAAGTAAGGGTAGATCTGGTTCATTAAAGTCATAAACGTGGCTGGAGCATTTGTCAACCCGAATGATATTACTAAGAATTTGTAAGCACCATAGCGAGTGACACAAGTTGTCTTCGGTTCATCACATTCAGCAATCTTCACCTGCTAGTAACCCGATCGCAGATCTAACTTGGAAAAGATACAGGCATTGCCTAACTGATCGAACAAGTCTGCTATCAATGACAATGGGTACTTGTTATTCACTGTGACCTTGTTCAAAGCACAATAATCCACACAATCGTTTGAAGCCGTCATGTTTTATCTGAAAAAGAACCAGGGCGTCAAATGGGGCTTGCGATGGACGAATGATGCCTGCGTTTAACATCTCGTCTAACTGCCTGCGCAACTCCTTCAACTCAGCTGACCCCATACGGTATAGAACCATTGCGGGAGACTTTGCTTCCGGGGTCAACTCAATCTTATGGCCGACCTCACATCTTGGTGGAAGACACTTTGTCAATTCCGGAAGCATCACCCCCCGAAACTCCTCCAACAGTGGGGCTAGGGTCGGCGACACTGGTGCTTCTACCTTCCCTTCTTCTGTACGCACAACAACTAAGAATGTCTGCTCCCCATGCTTGACACCATTTTTCAACTGCATCACCGATAACACTGATGACTTGCCTTTCTGCGTAAGGCACTGAACTATGTGAGACAGGTTTTGGCCCCATAATTGTCAACATGTTAAACTTTGGCAGCATCATAATATTCTGGCTTCGCAGAAATTCCATACCCAGAATCATCTTGAAATCGTCCAGGGGCACTACGGAGAAGTTGGCTTTGCCGGCCCAACTCCCCACTTGGATAGCCACATCTCTTGCTTCACCAAGGATGAGCTTGGCCTCAGAGTTTACCGTTTTAATGGTCCTCTGCTTTGGCATGAGCTTCAAGCCCAACCGCTCTGCCTCTTCCCGCGAGATAAAGTTGTGTGTGGCCCCGGAGTCTACCATAGTTGAAGTAGACTTTCCATTCGTAATGACTTCGAGATACATCAGTTCTTTGCTAACCTACCTGTTCTCAACTGCGCAACTTCTAGCTGCGTTGATCGACTGCATGACTCTCATCTGCGGTTGCATGGTCTCAGTGTCACTGCATTCAGTATCACTGCATTCTTCTTGCGTTGCGCTCGGCCGTCACATATGTATCTTCCAAAATACGGGAGTTGCTCCTTTCCACTTCAGACTGTGCCCATAGCTGAAGTCCCACAATGAACCAGTTGAGCTTATCCTCTTCTGGCATGTTATGCAACTCCAACATAAGCTTCTGGAACGTTCTGACATAGTCTTGTAACAAACCAGTATGTTTAAGCTCACGAACCATCCGATACGCCTGCGTCTGTGCATTCATCGGCATAAAGTAGTTGCACAACTCTATTTTAAAGTCGTCAAAGGTGTCTATCACACATTGACCTCTTTCCATGTCGCTGCGCTTCTGCCTCCACCAAGTGATAGCATCTCCATCCAATAACGCTACTGCAGCCTTAATCCAGAGATCTTCAAGCATCATATTTTGAATATCCAAGTAGTCTTCTACTTGGAACAAAAAGTTCTCAATGGCCTTGCTGTCTCGAGAACCATTGAACTTTGTGGGTCTTGGCATATTAATCCTTAATGACCTCTCACCATTTTTGCCATTTAGGGTCACTGACCGCTGCAATGTGCGGTTTTTCAACTGAAGCTCCCCTACTTCAGTCTGCAAGTCAGTCACTGTTGTCGTCAACGAAGTAATCTGCCCCATCTGTAAGTTCACCTGCTCTTGTAGGCTCGCCACCATATCATTCAGTCCATCGAATGATTCAACTGCCCGTGAAATCGCTTTCTTGTGCGAAGTCACATCTTCCATCAACTTGTTGACAGTTGCAGTCATCTCTTCTTGGCCCTGAGGTGAACCCATCTCCTCAGCTTCGGCAACTGCCTTGCCTTTGGTGTTGCATAGATTTTGATAAGGCGTCAAGATGTCTTGCTCACAAATCGCAGTCTGTCGGCGTGTCTGTCGACACAGACTCCGGAGTCCCTTTCCCAGCACGAGAACGGGTTCTGATACTACTTGTCACGTGCCTATTTCCTTTAATGGGCCAACGCGGCGTGAGAGTCCTTCCTTACCGCCGCAAGCCTACTTGTCAGCTCGCTTGCCAGTCGCAGAAGCTTGTAATCAGAGTGCAAAAGAGAATAGATGAAGAAAAATTGCAATCACAAGAAGCAATCAGAATAGAGGGAGAAGAATTGCAATCACAAGAAGCAATCATAATGAGGGTGAACAAAAGAAAGCTCAACGCATTTAATTCATTCACAATTTTGCCCGAGGGCTATTACAGTTCGAGCATACGGGCTACCCCTTCGGGGTATTGATTCACCTGAAACGTGCAATTTACATCAGACTCAACAAAAGCAAAACAGACTCTAAGCACAACTTTACAATGTAAGTCGCAAGGGAACAATAGCATTATTCAACAAATATAGTGATTCTGGTCATGAAATGTACACACTTTCAATTTATAAGTTCATTAAAAAAAGATGAGGGAAAGCTCTTACTTTTCACTTTCATGTCCTAATTGAAAGGCTTAAGTTTATGATTTTTCTAAATAAATGATTACATATAAACAACTGCTTATCTTAAGTCATGATGTTTATATTAGATAATGTCACGGAGACACCAACATGGGTTCAAAACTTTTAATATATGAGTATCATATATATATATATGTGTGTGTGTGTGTGTGTTTATATATATATATATATATTATGTTTTTGTAATATATATATATATATATATATATATATTTACTTATGTCTTTTGTAATGCCCACTAGGGGTAATTTAGTTTTTTTGTTCCTATGCAAATAGACATGTTCAATAGGGACTTTTTTGGCTTTTCCTTTATTCTTTCTTTTTTCCTTTTCTCATTTGATCAAGGGTAAAAGGGTCCACCCTGGGACCCTCCCCAACAACTCTATGGGGGCTCCCCTTGGTCCCCATAGTTGTATAAATAGGGGTCACCCCCCCCCCCCATTCTTGATGTTTTTTAAAGCATTTTCAATATATCATTTTTTTATATTTTAAGTTCTCTCTCTTCTTACAATGTGTGTGTCCGGTGATTATCCCTTTGTGGCTTATTGTATTTTGCCCATTAGTGACTTCTTGTTTATGTTTGTGCCTTCTTTGTGTAATGAAATGGTGGTCTTCCACAAATGCACGAAGAAACTCATAGCAAATGTCTATTGATGACACTACAATCATAACCATGAAAGGGTATAAATAGAAGAACACTTGAAAAAAATAATATTTTATTCATACACAAAAATGCTTAAGAAGCATTTGAAGAAGTTGAATTACATTGAGGGGGTTCACCCCTATTTATACTAAGAGAAGCAAGAGGTGAGCTCTCCTCAAAAGAGACGTTGGACTCTAGTCCAACGACTCTTATTATAGCCGTTGGACTAGAGTCCAACAACTATACTGTAGTCAAGTTCCAACTAGGAACTTGACTGAAGAATATATCTAGTTCCTTATGAACTAGATACAAAACATACCTATAAAGATAAAATAAAAATAACAAAAGATAAAAATAAAATAACAATATATATATATATATATATTACATTTTAACACTCTCCTCAAACTTACAATATAATGATCAAAAGTTTGCTTAAGAGGAAGTAAAATCTGGGAGCCGGGAGAGGTTTGGTGAAAAAGTCTGCTAATTGATACTCTGATGTAACATATGGCAGATCAATGGTTCTATCTAGATACTCCTCTCTGACGTAGTGACAGTTCATTTCAATATGTTTGGTGCGCTCATGAAATGTTTGGTTGCTTGTAATGTAGATCGCACACTTGTTGTCACAGCACATACGTGAAGCTTGTGTAGCTTCAACTCTCATGTCAACAAGCAGACGTCTGAGCCAAACTACTTCTATAGTCGTGGTTGTCATGACTCGGTATTCAGCTTCAGTGGATGAAAAAGAGATCTTTTGCTGCTTTTTGCATTTGCACGATATTAAAGATTCACCTAAGAAAACACAAAAACCAGTGGTTGAGTGTCTGTTATTAGGATCGCCTCCCCAATCAGCATCAATATATGAAATTAAATCTAGTGAGGAGGTTGCAGATAAGAAAAGTCCTCGTGAAAGAGTGAACTTGATGTATCTAATAATACGCAAAATAACTCCCATATGAACAAAGGTGGGAGCATGTTGGAACTGGCTGGCTGTGTGTACAACGTGTGCAAATGTCTGGTCTGACAATGAAAAGGTAAGAATGTGCTTCGATAAGTTGTTTGTAAGAAGTGACATCATCAAGAGGTTTTCCATCATCAATTCTCATTTTAACATTGACAACTTCTAGAGTGTCTACTTTCTTATCATCTGTAATTCCAGACCTGAAAACAATATAAAAAATAAATTTAGATTGAGACATTAAATACCCACGAGAGGAATAAGCAATTTCAATTCCTAAAAAATATCTTAATAGACCTAAATCAGTCATTTCAAAATGAGTTTTAAGAAGATTTTTGATGTTTTCAACTCCCTGTTTATCGCTTCCGGTGATGATTATGTCATCCATATAGAGGAGAATCATTATAATTCATGCATCAGAATTTTTAACAAACAAAGCAGTGTCAGTCAAACATGATTGAAAACCAATGTCAAGCATAACATGACTAAACCTATCTTACCAAACTTTTGGTGCTTGTTTAAAACCATAAAAAGCCTTTTCTAAGCGAAGAGCTTTACCATTAGGGATACTAATACCAGGCGGGGCTTTCATGTATACTTCTTCAACTAGGTTTCCATTGAGAAATGCATTTTTGACATCCATCTGAAATATGAGCCATTTTCTAATGGAAGCCAAGGAAATTAGGGTTTTGTCAGTGGTCATACGAGCAACTGGTGCAAAAGTTTCTTCATAATCGATGCCATATTCTTGGGCATAGCCTTTGGCCACTAATCGGGCTTTATACCTTTCAAGAGTTTCATCGCTCTTGGTTTTGACTTTGTAAACCCAACGACAGCCTATAGGTTTATTACCTAGAGGAATATCGTGAATAGTCCAAGTGGAGGCTTTTTCAAGAGCATTTAACTCAATTTTCATGGCTTTTACCCATTTTACATGATTTTTGGCTTGAGAGTATGAAGATGGTTCAATATATGAATGTATTAGTGCAATAACTGCCCTATACGTAGGTGAAAAAGATTCGTACGATACAATCTTTTCAGGAGGCCTTGACACTCTGACCTTTTGGTTGGTATATCAGAATAAAGTGCACATGGAAGGCTTGATTGTCTTCGCCTTGAATATTGTAAACTAACATCTCTATGGATTAACTCTTCATTGTCATCATTGTATTCCAGATCAATAGTAGTTTGATCATTGTCAAAGTCACATTCAAGATCATATTCATTATCTTTTGATGTTAAATCTATTAGAAAAGCGTATTCAGTAACTTCCTTAGGTTTTTCAAAATCAAAGAAGCTCTCTTTTTCTAGGAAAGAGACATTTCTTGATACTTACAATTTTTCATTTTGAAGATCAAAACATCGATAACTTTTTTATTATCGGCATATCCTAAAAAGGCACATGGAATCACACGATGAGAGAGTTTGCCATTCTTGTCAGTAAAAACAAAGCACTTGCATTCAAACACTCTCAATCTGGAGTAGGATTTACAAGTTTTTCAATTGGAGTTATATTTTTTCAAAGAGAAAGATGACATTCGATTAATAAGATATGTAGCAGTTAAGACCAGAGTTACCGGAAGCGCCTAGGCAAAAGGGGAAGCGCGCTTCCCCGAAGCGCGCTTCGGAAGCGCGAAACGTCGTGCTTCCGAAGCGTGAGGGGAAGCGTCCCCCTTTTTTGGGAAGCGCGCTTCCCTTTTATGGGAAGCACGTCCCCCTTTTATGGGAAACGCGCTTCCCATAAATGGGAAGCGCGCTTCCCCCACGCTTCCCCCTCGCTTCCCCATTTTTTTCATTTTTTTTTCGCTTCCCCTCGCTTCCGGTTCGCTTCCTAGGTCGTTTCCGAGACGGTTCGGAATTTTCTTCTAAGTGGTCCCACGCTTCCCCGCTTCCTAAATTTTTGAAAGTGCCTCGCTTCCCGCTCCCGCTTCCCGTATCGCTTCCTCGACTGGTAACTCTGGTTAAGACACCTTCTGCTCAAAATTCTTTTGGAACTTGGTGTGCTATCAATAATGTCCTAGTTGTTTCCATGATATGTCAATGCTTATGTTCAGCCAGTCCATTTTGTTGTGGTGTATATGGACAAGACCTTTCATGTATAATGCCATGCAAATTAAGATAATCTTTGAATTCTTTGGACATAAGTTCTCCTCCTAAATCCGTGCGAAAAATGGAAATATCATTTTGAAACTTGTTTTTAACCATGTTATGAAATATTAAAAAATATGAAAAAACCACATATTTATGTTTAAGAAAATAAATCCAAGTATGTCTAGAAAAATCGTTAACAAAAATAACATAATATGCAAATCTACCTTTGAAAACAATTGGTGCAGGACCCCAAACATCCGAATGTATTAATTCAAGTGGTCTGGAAGAAACGAAGGTTCTATCATGAAATGATAATCTTTTCATTTTGCCAATAATACAATCTTTACAAGTAAAATTATGCTCAAAATTACAAAATTTTCCTAAACTTGAAAAATATTGGATTTTGGTTATATGTGGATGACCAAGTCTATTGTGCCATAAAACCAACTCTATTTTCTGAATATTATAATAGAAATTATTCTTAGGAAATTTCAAAAAATTCATGTAATAGAGTCCTTATTCTCTATGGCCTTTCCCAATCAGCTTTCCTGACTGGTGATCTTGTACCCAACAACCCTGAGAAGAGAATGAAACATTACATCCATAATCAGACATTTGAGAAACAGATAGAAGATTTAGATTTAGTTTAGGAATATATTTAACTTTTGGAATTAAAAATTGCCTTGTTTTATGAAAATTTTCAAAATTTCCTATTCCTTCTATTTCAAGAGAGGTTCTTGTAAAACCTTTTGACATACTTGACTTAGTTTTGGAACATTCAGATAAACTATTGATATTTGGAGTCATATTAAGGGAAGCACCAGAGTCAAGGAGCCAAGGAAGGTTACCTGGATCGGAGAAGGAAGAAACAACTGTTTCAGTTGAGGCTTCAAAAGAGGAAGCTCCTTTGAGAAGAGGTTAAAAAATCTCCATTAATTGAGCCATAGAAACCGATGCATCTTGATCTTTGGATTCCGATTCAACAGACGCAACTTTCTTTTCTTCTTTTCCTCTTAGCTCTCTTAGCTTAGGACACTGGGACCTATAGTGCCCTGGTTCACGACAATGGTGGCAGATGACTTTTCTTTTGTCAAAGTCACCATTTTGTCTATTGAAATGAGGTGGCCTATAAGAGCCAGCGTACATGGTTTCCTGGTCTAGACACAGCTAGAA
The DNA here is from genome assembly GCF_984573655.1 of Nuphar pumila. Taxonomy (NCBI): domain Eukaryota; kingdom Viridiplantae; phylum Streptophyta; class Magnoliopsida; order Nymphaeales; family Nymphaeaceae; genus Nuphar; species Nuphar pumila. Next base: position 148,993,203 of record NC_143250.1, on the reverse strand, counting down.
CGGAATCATCTTCTGATTTTGGAGTATTTTTTCTAAGTCTGTTCTCTTCCATAGTCAATTCCTCTATAGTATCAACAACAGAGAGAACTTTTCCTCGATAAAGAAGAGCCGAGTTAGTCGACTCAAATTCCGGTCTTAACCGTTTATGAATTGATAGAAATGTTCCATATCAAGTTGTTTTTGATGGAGCTCAATGTCTTCGGGACAATTCTATTTTGGTTCTAAAAGAGCCAATTCTTCCCAAAGTTCGGACAACTCATTGTAATATTCTCTAATGGTTTTATCCTTTTGAGTAATTGTTCGAACTTTGTCTTGGAAATTGCACACATGTGCAATATCTTGAAGAGAATACATGTTTTTAAGATATTCCCAAGCTTTATTAGCATGCTCAAATTTAGTGAGGTTAAAACATTTCTTTATGTCAACGCTATTGATTAGCCATGACATAATTTTGGCGTGCCCTATCCTCCATTCCTTCCACTTTTTCTCATATGTTGCTATAACTTTATTCTTTTCTCCTTCCGATAGAGGTACTCTTTATCATTCTTGACCTTTGTGAGAATTAGTTTAGGTTCCGAATCGAAACCATCCACTATGACCCACAACCCTTTTTCCAAAATGTCGTGCTTCATGATTGAAGCCCACATTACATAATTTGTGTCATTTAATTTCATGGGCATGATGGTGATCTTATCATTATCATCCATCTTTTACAAGGGAAAGAGAAAAATGAAAGAGAGATAGGAGAAGAGTAGATAACCAAAAAAGAGAGAAAAGAGGAGAAAAAGTAAATGTAAAAACAAATTTTATAGCCAAACTTTTTGCCAATTGCTTTCCTTCTTTAAAAAGGATTACTTGAATCACGAACAAAAGAACGAGTTACTTTTGCAAAGAAGGCACAAAAAACACTGTGGGAATCTTCCACGATCAAAAAGATTCACGCCTTTGATACCATGTAATGAAATGGTGGTCTTCCACAAATGCACGAAGAAACTCACAACAAATGTCTATTGGAGACACTACAAGCATAACCCATGAAAGGGTATAAATGGAAGAACACTTGAAAAAAATAATATTTTATTCATACAAAAAATGCTTAAGAAGCATTTGAAGAAGTTGAATTACATCGAAGGGGTTCACCCCTATTTATACTAAGAGAAGCAAGAGAGGAGAGCTCATTTGACGTTGGACTCTAGTCCAACGGCTATACTGCAGTCAAGTTCCAACTAGGAACTTGACTGAATAGTGTATCTAGATACGAAAAATACCTATAAAGATAAAATAAAAATAACAAAAGATAAAAGTAAAATAACAAATATATATATATATATATGTATATATTACATTTTTAACACTTTGTACTCACTTTGTGACATTGTTCTTGACACTAGTGTTTCATTATATGGTACAAGAGCCCCTAGGTGTTTGAACACTCTTGGGACTCACTTTTGTATTGTTTTTAAGTGTACTTGAGTTTTGCACACTTGTTCTTTTCTTCTCTTCTTCCTTTCTTCCATAATGGCCGATAAAGTTGCAACGATTGACTTTCATTCAAATTGAATGGGACAAATTATAGAATGTGGGCGGATGCTATGGGAAACAACTTCAAAGGCAAGAAACTTTGGGGATACGTACGTGACACGGTTTCAGAACCTCAATTAAAGCTCACCAAGAAGGAAGAAGATGAAGAAAAAGTCCTGAATGATGAAAAGCAAAGGTCATTCAGGAATACCAATTCAAAGTTGAAGATTGAGAAAGTGAGCATGCTAAACTATTGGCATGGTTCATGAATAATGTGGATATCAAAATAAGTATAGTTCTTCATGAAAGGTATGTATACTCAATGAGGCCTTGCTAGGCATTTTTTTTTGCAAAAAAAAGTAAAAGGAACCAAGAAAGAGGATATGAGTATTAGAGACTATTATAGTACTTTATCGCCTCTATGGGATGAACTTGCTCTCCTTGAACCTCATTGAAAAGGAAGTGCTATTGCCATGAGGTAAGAGCCAATTGAGAGAGAGACAGATTTTTCAATTCATTCATGGTCTTCAACTCAAATTTGAGCGAGTAAGATGATCCCTACTTCATAGGGCATCAACTCCTCTTAGTGAAATTCATGTCGATCTATGCCAAGAAGAAACTCGTTTGGCTCTAAGAAAGGATGTTGTTGAAGTGCATGCAGTATCTAAACCGGACAATAACATGAGGACATTTAAACCTCATTGTTAAAAAAAATAACTATAACAACAATGGTGGATGTAGAAAAATTGTGTGTCATCATTGTAATCTATGTTACATGGGTGCGGGCGGGGGTGTGCCAAAATATATATATATATATATATATATATATATATATACTTTTTAAGTTTTAACAGTTAACAACATTAACACTAATGAAATAAAAAATAATTATCACAATATCATCAAATCAATTCATCATCATGCATGCAATAAATCAAATTAACAATCCACAATTCTATTCTACATCATAAAAACCAACACCACAATTCTAAGAACAATCAAATAAGTAAAGCAGAAAAGAAGTAAATTATATAGTATACTAATAAAATAAACAAAAAATGCATAATTACATACCAAAAGTATATCCTACACAACTGTATTGGTTGCAAATGGTGGTTGTGGTGAAAGTTGAGCTGCAAAAATAGGTTCTGAAACAAGTCTTGTAGGTGTAATCTTCTGTTTCTTCGTGGGCATGAAATCCTCCTGAATCTCAAACTCAGAACGATGTTGGGAAACCCATTCTCCCTTTTTCCACCAAATGAGAACAAGGAAGCTTGGAGGACTCTTTTCCTACTATATGTTAATGCACCCATTTTCAATACGCTCTATCACCATACACTTTATATAAATTCCTCCCATCTAACAACTAACATTTAGAATCCCAACTCCTCCGAAATCATCCATCTACTAAAAAAAAATAGAACCCTGCAAATTAGGCAATAGCTGTTTTAATTTCGAGAAAGAATGATGAAATTTAAATTCAGAAAACAGACAAAATAGCGAAAGGTATTAAAAAAGACACCGGTATTCAAAACAACAAATTAACCTAGAAATCAGATGGCGGGTTTCAAAGCGCAAAGCGCACAATATTTAGAAATCCAAAACACCAAACTGGGACGAAATCGAGATCGAAACCCCCCTTGAGAAATCCACACACATGCCCAATAAAACACATAGGAAAACCCCCAAATAACATTATTGAAAATTTGAGTGAGAAAGAGAGCGACTGAGAGTGAGAGAGAGAGAGACAGTGAGAGTGAGAGAAGAGAGACTGTGAGAGTGAGGAAGAGCTCGTGAGTGAGAGTGAGAGAGCTCGTGAGAGTGAGAGAGAGACGTATTTGATAACTGGTCGAAAGGAGTCAGCGTCGGCGAAGGAAGCAAACTCAGGAGGATTAGGGCAATTTTTTTTTGCCCTAATCCTCCTCCCCTCAACCCTTTTCATCGGGCATTTTTTTTGTCCAAAAATTGGACACAAATGACCCTGGGTGCGTTAACCGCACCCAGGGTCCAGTTGACTGCACCTGGTGCCGCACGCGTACCCGTGTCACGTTGCGTCGATGCGGGTGCGGCACCCGATTGGCCGAATCCCTGTGACTTAGATTGTAATAAACCGGGACATCTTAAACCTGATTGTCATAAGCTTAAAAGAAAGGTGGCTTCCGTTCGAGTTAACCCAAGCAATGCAAATAAAGAACTTAAAAGGGATGATGATTGGAAGGACTCCATTGCTCAACTTACGGAAGCTTTTTAACAATTTATAAGAAACAACTCTTCCACATCTTCTACTTTCGGTGTCGTAGTTTCATCAACTCCCGGTATAATTTCTTGGATTCTTGATTCGGGTGTTTCTTTCCATATGACACCAAATGCATCTTTTTTATCCAAATCAAACATTAACTCTTTTAAATCATTTGTTTCTATGGCCAATGGAACATCCTTAAATGTTAAAGGAATAGGAAATCTTGAAAAAATCTCGAGTAAAGACAGAATTTTTAGTTTCAAAAATTAAAATTATTTCAAAACTCAATTTAAATCTTTTTTCGGTTTTTCAAATATTCGATTTCGGTTGTACTGTGTCTTTTTCATCTACAAATTGCTATGTCCAGGATCTTTGTTCCGGAAAGCGGATTGGGCAAGACCATAGGAGGGGAGACCTATATTGATTGGATTTTTTGTCATTACTATCTAAATCTTTTTGCATTCCTGTTCAATTTAAAGATGTTATCACTTGGCACAAAAGGCTTGGTCATCCTAGTATCTCTAAGTTGTATCCCTTTCCTTAGAGAAATTTTGTAATGAAAACGAATAACTTCATTTCTAAAAGACCTTTTAGGCTTGTGCATTCGGATGTATGGGAACCGGCACCCGTCGCATGTAAGGGAGGATTTTCATACTATGTTGTTTCTATTGATGATTTCACTAGATACACTTGGGTTTACTTAAGTTCAAATCTGATGTTTTTTCTATTTTTAAAGAATTTCATATCCTTATTTAAAATCAAATTTAAAATAATATAGGTATTTTTAGACCCGACTCCGGAGGAAAATACATGTAAATGAATTCCAAAATTATCTCAAACAAAATGACATTGTTCATTAAAGATCTTGCCCCAAAACTCCTCAACAAAATTGTCTTGCCAAAAGAATGCACAAGCATCTTATTGAAACCACAAGAACTCTTGTCATTTTTAAGGATGTTCCAAAGAATTTTTTGGCCGAAGCCGCTTTTCCGCAATATATCTTATAAATAGGATGCCATCTTTGTCTTTAAAAAATGTTTCTCTTTTTGAAAAATTGTTCAAAATGTCTTCGAATTTCAAAAGATTAAGAATTTTTGGTTGCCAATGTTTTGTTCTTTTTGAAGGACAAGACAAACTTTCACCAAATGCTCTTGAATGTGCTTTTATTTGCTATGGCGACAACAAAAAAGGAATATAGGTATTATGATATTAAAAATAACAAACTTTATATTTCAAGAAATGTGACTTTTATTGAGGACAAAAATGGATTTGAACATCAAAAGCCCAAGGAAGATGTTGATTATTCTTTTTTATTTGATGACATAAAAATGATTCTAAAATTTCTAATAATATGATTTGTGATGATGAAATTGTTTGTGATAACAATTCTTCTCAAAGGGATGATTTTCCTTATGGGAATCTTAATGATATTCATGTGTATACCCGATGTGAGGGAAATGAGCATCAAAATGCTTTTGATATATATTTACAAAATCTCTCTTTAGATGACCAAGTAGAGGAACCCTTACCTAGGCGATCCTCTAGAAGTGTTAGACCTCCTAGAAAATTTGTATCATATGATTCCTTCTCCCCAAATTATAGAGTTTGTCTAAGGATATGATCCATTCTCATCATGAGCCTTCAAACTTTAAAGAAGCTAAGCAAAATTCACTTTGGGTAGATGCCATGAAACTAAAATTAGAGGCACTCAACAAAGCGAACACTTGAAAAATGATAACTCTTTGGGATAAAAGGCAATTGGCTGTAGATGGGTTTATAATGTAAAAACTAAAAGTGATGGATCACTCGAAATAAAGATACAAGGTTAGGTTAGTTGCTAAGGGATATTCTCAAGAATATGAAATTGATTATGAAAAAACTTTTGCTCCGGTTGCTAGGATGACTAGTGTAAAAACTTTAATAGCCTTAGCATCTATCAAACAATGACCTATCTACCAATTGGCTGTCAAAAATGCTTTTTAAATGAAGATCTTTGTGAATGTCTATATTGAAACTAGAATTAGAAGCACTCAACAAAGCGAACACTTGAAAAATGGTAACTCTTCCATTGGAAAAAAAGGCTATTGGCGGTAGATGAGTTTATAAAGTAAAAACTAAAAGTCATGGATCACTCGAAAGATACAAGGTTAGGTTAGTTGCTAAGGGGTATTCTCAAGAATATGAAATTGATTATGAAAAAACTTTTGCTCCGGTTGCTAGGATGATTAGTGTAATAACTTTAATAGCCTTAGCATCTATCAAACAATGACCTATCTACCAATTGGATGTCAAAAATGCTTTTTAAATTAAGATATTTATGAATATGTCTATATTGAAACTAGAATTAGAAGCACTCAACAAAGCGAACACTTGAAAAATGGTAACTCTTCCTTTGGGAAAAAAGGCTATTGGCTGTAGATGGGTTTATAAAGTAAAAACTAAAAGTGATGGATCACTCAAAAGATACAAGGTTAGGTTAGTTGCTAAGGGTTATTCTCAAGAATATGAAATTGATTATAAAAAAACTTTTGCTCCGATTGCTAGGATGACTAGTGTAAGAACTTTAATAGCTTTAGCATCTATCAAACAATAACCTATCTACCAATTGGATGTCAAAAATGCTTTTTAAATGAAGATCTTTGTGAATATGTCTATATTGAAACTAGAATTAGAAGCACTCAACAAAGTGAACACTTGGAAAAATGATAACTCTTCTTTTGGGAAAAAAGGCTATTGGTTGTAGATGGGTTTATAAAGTAAAAACTAAAAGTGATGGATTACTCAAAAGATACCAGGTTAGGTTAGTTGCTAAGGGGTATTCTCAAGAATATGAAATTGATTATGAAAAAACTTTTGCTTCGATTGTTAGGATGACTAGTGTAAGAACTTTAATAGCCTTAACATCTATTAAACAATGACCTATCTACCAATTGGATACAAAAAATGCTTTTTAAATAGAGATCTTTGTCAATAAGTCTATATGGATCTCTTACCGGGTCTTGAGATAGAAAAAGTGAAAACCCTTAAACTTAATAAAGCTTTTATGGTCTTAAAAAAAACTCAAAAGCTTGATATGATCGCTTTAGCAAAGTTCTTCTTGATAGTGGATTTACTTGTTATTATCGGTACTGCTCTTTTTGTTAAAAATGCAGGTGGCCACATGACTATTTTATTGTTATATGTTGATGATATGATCATCAATGAGAATGGTAAAAGGAGCATTGAGTCTATTAAAAATGTTCATAAAAATAATTTTGATATGTGTAACCTTTGATTTCTAAGGTATTTTTTAAGAATTAAAGTTGCTCCTAGAGGATATGTTCTTTCTCAAATGAAGTTTGCATCAGATATTATTGTCAAGTCTGGATTAACTGACAAAAAAAAGGTGGAGACTCTCAAAGTAATCAATGCTAAGATGAGAGTCAATGATGAAACTCCTTTAGATGATCTCACTCTTTATCGTCAATTGATTGGATCAGTAACATATTTGTTTATTACTAGGTCAGATATTGCTCATGTCGTTTATAGTATAAGTCAATTTCAAAATGCTCTTACTACTATTCACATGGTTGTTATCATGCGAATTATCAGATATTTGAAAGAAGCAGTAAAAAAAGAAATTATTATCTTCTTCATCTCCAAATTTAATTGCTTATACTGACTCTGATTGGGGTGGTAACCCCAATGATCATATTTGTACCACAGGTTATTGTATTTTTCTTGGAGAACCATTAATTTCTTGGAGACGTAAGAAACAACAAAAGGTGTCATTGTCTTCCATGGAAGCCGAGTACAGGACGATGACCACAAAAGATGTGGGAGTCATCATCTCTATTCCTTCAAAGTTGCATTGTGACAACAAAAGTGTAATTTACATTGCCAAAACAAACAAAGCACATCAAGATGAACTGCTATTATGTTCAGGTTGAATTTTTGCGGCGCACCATTCAACTGCCATTATGTTCGGGATGAATTTTTGCGGTGCACCATTCAACTGCCATATGTCATTTCAGAGTATCAACTTGATTTTTTTACCAAATCTTTGTCATCCCCCCAGTTCTCCTTTCTCCTAAGCAAACTTTCGGTGATCTCACCGTCAGTTCAAGGGAGGGTGTTAAAATATATGGGTATCATATATATATATATACTTATGTTTTTTGTAATGCCCACTAGGGGTAATTTAGTCTTTTTGTTCTTATGTAAATAGACATCTCTACTAGGGACTTTTTTGGCTTTTTCTTTACTTTTTTCTTTTTCTCATTTGATCAAAGGTAAAGGATCCACCCCTTAGAGTCGTTGGGACCCTCCCCAATGGTCATAAATATGACCGTTGGGGAGCTCCCCTTGGTCCCCATAGTTGTATAAATAAGGGTCAAAGTCACTCTCATTCTTAATGCTTTTCAAAGCATTTTCAATATATCATTTTTTATATTTTAAGTTCTCTCTTCTTACATTGTGTAATTTGTGTGTGATTGGTGATTAGCCCTTTGTGGCTTATTGTATTTTGCCCATTAGTGGCTTCTTGTATATGTTTGTGCCTTCTTTGTAGTCGCTTTGTGGCATTGTTCTTGGAACTAGTGCTTCATTACAAAAACATGACATGGACATGCTTGATTAATCTGACCAGAAATTTCATCTCTATTTCAAATAAGCTCTTCGATTCTTATTGAAAAAATCTTTTATTTGGCAAGACCCCAGCTAGATAATATAGGTGTGTGCTCTGGAATATGAACTATGATGAAGAATAGCAATATGTGACCTTGGTTTGTTGGCAGCCTGTTTAGTGATTTAAATAAGCACATTGCAGTTCGTTTGAGAAATAGGTAAGACAACCAATTGCAGAAACATTTGTTCAGTGGGAGAAAAACAGATAAAACAAGTTTGTCCTTTGGAAGAAATGTTTCTTACACTACTCAATAAGCAGAACCATACCATGTAACTACCTTTATAAATATTTAAGCCATTAAACTTGGGCCTTATATTTTCTCATCAATGTGTGCATACTTCTTTTGCAATCATTTGATTCCCTCGTATTTGTTCATTTTGGTAGTCTCAACAGAGAGTCTGAAGCTTAAGCATTTGCATGATTCTGTGATGAGTACAAAATTTGGTCCGCTGCAGATATATTATTGCATACAAACATGTAAAACAGGTGTATGATCCCTCAATGCCAATGTTTATGAATGACAACGACCAATATACCTCTCTATGACTATTAGCAACTAATTGAAACCCTATGAACTATTCCTTAGTGAGCATTCTTAGTTGTAAAGTTATTTATTTTACCTAAATAAAATCTGCACTAGATGATACGAAAATGATTGTTGACATAATACCTGCGAATGTTATAGGAACGTAACTAATTTTATTGCTAAAAAGCAAAGCAATGGCACAAGGATGGTGGTTTTCCACCACTGCAATTTTGTGATTGGTTCCATCAAAAGTAATATTCTAAATATATAATTATTTTAGATGCTCTCTCTCTGGTGCTTTGACTAGGAATTGACACCTGGATTATGTGTTTTTGATGAAAAAGTGATATTTAGAGCCTTGAACATTTACGAAGATATTGGACCATTGATTTTTCAAACTTTATAAAACCCCACCCATGTGTTGGAGTTGAACTCTCCAAGAGCTAATCCCTATAAAATCAAGTACAGAGATCACATCTGTATGGTCAGAATTTAAAAACAAACGACAGAAGGCTAGCTAACCCATTTAGCATGTGGGAGTAGGTTCTCTTGGAGCTCTCTCTCTCTCTCTCTCTCTCTCTCTCTATATATATATATATATATATATATATATATATATATGCGTATATTCATTCTCATGCACACACGTGCTCTCATCTATAGTTATCTATCAAGTGTTCTATGCAGTTTTGGTGGAGGATCACTTCATGTAGAAAACTCCATTCTTTATTAATCCGGTCATTTTCTCCACTGTGTTCCTGTACATCAAACGCTAACTGAGAGCCTCTTGCCCTTTCCACTATCTCCTCCCTCACCCTTTCCATCGGGGTCCCCTCTCATACATTCTATTGGGGTAGACTTAAAAGTGTACAATGTGATGAAGGGAGAAACCAGAGTTGCCAGTCGAGGAAGCGGGAAGCAGGAAGCGTGTGATGACTTAGAAGCAAACCAGGAATCGTCTCGAAACCGACCTAGGAAGCGAACCAGAAGCAAGGGGAAAGCGAAAAAAGAGAAAAAAAAATAAAAATACAAAAAAATGAAAAAAGGGGGGAAGCCCCCAAATGGGAAGCGCGCTTCCCAAAATTTTTTTGCACTTCCCAGCACGTTTTGGAAGCGCGACATTTTGCGTTTTTGAAACGTGCTTCGGTGAAGCGCGCTTCCCCACTCCATATGATGCTTCTGGTAACTTTGGGAGAAACAATAGAGAAATGACTATTGAAAGCGCTATTATTTACAAAGGTGAGCAAATGTTAATCCATATGGAGTCATGTCTTACATTTTTGTAAGTAGGAATTGTTTTCTGCAAACACCATATGTGTGCATTAAAAACAGGATCCACTTTCCTTGCAGAAAGTGGCTTCCAAATCCACCACTCTTCCCAAAATCTATGGAGGCTACATGTTTGGATTTGCAAAAAAATATTGGAAATGCCCATATTTCTAGTTCTCATATTCTAGTGACTCTCTCTCTCTCTCTCTCTCTCTCTCTCTATATATATATATATATATATATATATATATATATATATATATATATATATAGAGAGAGAGAGAGAGAGAGAGAGAGAGAGAGAGAGAGAGAGAGAGAGAGAGAGAGTTTGGGTCTAGATCCAGACCCAACCCCCCCTTTTCTCTCTCTTATTAACCCAACCCCACCTCTTCTCTCCATCTCCCTCTCTTCATAACCCCCACCCCACCCCTCCCCTCCCCCCCTCTCTCTCTCTCTTTGTAACCCTCACCCACTGCCTCTCTCCTCTCTCTTCGTAACCCCCACCCACACCGCCTCTCTCTCTGCGAGTAAGAGAAGAAGAAGGTACCTCTCTCTCTTCGTTCCTCCTCTTTTTCTTCTCTCTCTCATCTTCTTCTTCTGCTGCTGTTGCTGCCGAGGGTGGGAAGAGGTAGGGTTAAGGCAAAAAAAAGAGAGATTATGGGTTTGGAGTTGGGTCTTAGTTGGACCCAATGCAACCCACAGGCCAACGTACCTGTGCCGTCTGGTACCCATAGACGTGTCGGGCCGTGTCGACACGGTACATGGCCTCTTATGCTGTGTCGTGGTGACATAGGGTAGGAGATGATTAGGTGGTCTCATATTCATGGCCTGGGTATTAGAACTGGCACATCAAAGTAGGCGAGGCATGTAAATTAATGGTGGCCTTTGGGTTATGATGAAAAATAAAGATGTGTGGTGGTATGTACGACTAGAAGCATACTGAGTGAAGGTTTCAGCATTGTATGGGAAATGATGCTCTAGATGGGGGAATGTACTTGGCTACATAGTCTGAAGGAACTCACAGATGGTTATGGTGGTTAATATTTGGTAATTCTGGGATCATTATATTTCTGGAGGAATCCACAAGTGAATGTACAACATCAGCTTATGGCCTTCATTTTACGGGCTTTATTGCAGTGTACATGGACAAATTTTGGAGCCGGTGGATTGCCTTCCCTTGACATGGAGGTTGTAGATGAAGGCATCAGGTACTTATGGTGGCTATAACAGGGGCAGAAAATGGACAGGCAAGTTTGTGGATTCTATAATATGGGTGCCAGCAAAGGTGACTTCTCTGTTGATATATAGTATTCCCTCCCAAGAAGCTTGGAAGTGGTATTCCCTCCCCAAGAAATTTGGAAGCTTGCATTACGTTGATTTGATGTATGTGAAAAAGATCTTCAGACCTGCCTTTATGTTTTCTTGGAAGCTCATGAATACAATTTTAATGGTGCTTTATGTCACCTTTCTGTTTATTTTTTGTTCAAATGTCAAGATTTTTAAGATATTGATGGATTAATGCTGATGTGGAAAATGTCAGGTTTCTATTATTAAAGATGCAATGCAGAACAATCTGTCTTTGCAGGACGTGTCTCAGTTCTGAACATCATGAATGAGTATTCAATTGCATTTACTTGAGCGTCACCCAAAATTTCATTTTGGTTGCTTGATTCTTGCACATGAATATCATCTTATGCACAAATTTCCGAACAATTCTAAAACATGGAACAATGAATCTAAAAAATGCACACAAGTAAATAAAAAATAAACAATTAAGACCATGAGAAGAAACAGATAAAGTTAACAGTGTTGATCGTGTTCAGCACATGTTTGACTGTTTTCATGAAGTGGCATGGTGTATCCTGTGTTGTAACAATATGGGACACATGCTAAATGCCTGTGCAGCTTATTAGTGCTAAGTTAAGTGTCCGTGTGATCTATCTTATTACTGCTCTTTTTCTTACCAATCCAGCTAAAGTTATGCACAATCATGTCACTACATATTTTGCTCTGTGATCATACACAGTTGAAACTTGTTCTTCCATGGAATTCTGATTACTTTTCTGGTCCACGTGTCAAGTTACATTCCACTTGTTACACACTCTCTTTGTGCCGAATCATGGAGTTCGAGAATTTATTTTGATGTCCTATCTGTTTCATGACTTTATATGGATTTGCAGGAAGAGGCTCTTCAACATGCTGAATGATCTCCCAACGATATTTGAGGTTGTGACAGGCGTTTCTAAAAAGCTAGCCAGAGAGAAGTCAACCATCACCCCCAACAGCAGCAGCAAGAGCAAGTCCAGCATTAAGATGGTGACCACATTTTGCTGACTCTGAAAAAATAAAAATTCCCGGTTATTGGCTTTGTTGACGGGTTGATCTAACATTGATACCCCTCTTGTCCTTTTTCCCAGCAATCCCGGCCATCAGAATCCCAGACAAAATTGACAAAGTTACCTCGACCAAAGGATGATGAGGAGAGTGGTGATGAAGAGGAAGATGAGCATGGTGATGCGCTTTGTGGGGCATGTGGGGAAAACTATGCATCTGACGAGTTCTGGATCTGTTGTGATATATGCGAAAGATGGTTCCATGGAAAGTGTGTTAAGATAACCCCGGCAAGAGCTGAACATATCAAGCAGTACAAGTGCCCGGCATGCAGCAACAAGCGGGCAAGAGTCTAGAAGGCGGAGCAGGATTGAACACATTCAGAACCCTTTTTTAACAAATGAGCTGGTTTCTGATATGGGGATGTGTGGGACTTGTTTAGTTCACATTCTTCAGATTTGTTGGTTTTTGTTGACTATGCAAAACTAGGATGCGTTCTTTGTGATGATTTCTTTCTCTTTTTATTTGTGTTCCGTTTCCGGTGCCCAAATTTTGCTTTGAAGCTTCTCCGGATGGACCTTTCACAAATTCTATTTTTTAGTTACTTCCAGGCGCATGATTCCATGTCATTTCACGTGCAGCCTGATAGTCTTGACCAATTACCAAAATTAGGTAGGAGACATTGTAAAGTATCGTTCATTTCAAACAAGGTAATCTCTCTCTCTCTCTCTCTCTCTCTCTCTCTCTCTCTATATATATATATATATATATATATATATATATATATATATATATATATATATATATATATATATATATATATATATGGTTTATCTGGCCCTTCAAAAAGTGAATGACATTGACGATGGTAGGCAGTGATGAATGCTTAATGTTGAATTTCATGTAAGATAAAAATCTCTTGGTGTATCTTTAGCAAATCGCTGTGTGCTTTGTCAGAATTAAGAGGAGACCAAAGGCCATTCCTTTGTGCATTGCGAGGTGTCCAATGGAATTTGGAGATGAATTGCGCCTGTTTGAACAAAAGAAGATCCCACCATATGATCCTTCTGAATCATTGCTATGATGAGGCCATCAATTTCAGACGAAATGCTCTACCAGTGTTGGATTCCAACTTAGAGTTCATAAAATTTGGGTATGTAGAAATATAATACGTTTTCAGATTGAACAAATATCTTCAGAATGTGTCATCCTCAATTCATAGTGCGGACATATCTTGTGCAGCTATTTGACATTGATCAATCCTCACAAGTTATGCCTAAACTGGTTATATGCAGATCGATGGCGAGCCCCATGCCTTGGATGGCTCAAAATCTCCATTTTTAGTATATGTTCTATCCAGTGGTGTTACGGCTTCACTATGGGGAACCATAATGGTGAGTATATTTTACAAAAAAATGACCATACGATACGAAAAATATGACGTTTCTTGAAATGCCCTGCAATTTTTGCTATTCTTTTCATGTCCAAAATCGTAAATACCCAACTTCACTATGACCATTTTAACCCCTGCATGTGCGGAATTGGCGAAGTTCACATGATATATTGCTTCACTTGGTTAATGCAAACCATCACTTAAAAGGAGTTCTGCGCGTTTACGAACATCACAAAGGTCGCATAACATTTATGTGCAAATTTCGTGTTAATCTCAAACTTTAAAAAATTGCACATATGTCATGAAGTTTGCACATAATTTTCTGCGAACCTCATTTTACTCTCAAATGTCGAAACATCGCACATATGTCACGAAGTTCGCATATATGTCACGAAGTTCGCATATATGTCACAGAGTTTGCATAAAATTATGTGCAAACTTTATGAGTATAAAAAATTGGAACACCGCAACCCAAAATCTATGCGAACTTCGTGAGCATAAATTTTTAGGGTTATTTGAGGTTCCCAACCTGCTTCACGGTGACCACTTTTCTGGAAACTATTATGGCATTACTTCATCCTCAAGTATTTTGGAATCTTCGATGGTGATTTTTTTCGGTAAGCACATATTCATTTATTGAACCAATTATTTTTTTATAAACACAAATTTTCTCCATGTGTTTGGACGATTCATATGCTTCTATTCCATCCTTCAGTTTTGTTGTTTATATTTTGTGGATCTTTTACAATAAACATGGTATGTTGGCACAATGTTTGGTTTTTTGTCGTTTCTTTAACAATTTGAGTTTTTATCCCATGTTTTTGTTGCAAGCTTATTTACCTATATTCTCTTGTCTTGGTATTGTAGGAAATTGTTAATTTGTTTAATACAATATGCAAACTGAGAAGACTGTGTCGGAGGGGTCTACACCCGAATCATCTTCTACTGTTAGTGCACAACAGAAAAAGCCAAAGGAAAAAATTTATGAACTGAGTGATCCTTGGTTCTATGAAACTAGAAAGTTGCTTGACATGTGGATAGAGAGGGAGTCATATCCAATGCCAAGAGT
Organism: Nuphar pumila; assembly: GCF_984573655.1. Lineage (NCBI taxonomy): Eukaryota > Viridiplantae > Streptophyta > Magnoliopsida > Nymphaeales > Nymphaeaceae > Nuphar > Nuphar pumila. Next base: position 148,978,189 of record NC_143250.1, on the reverse strand, counting down.
TTGGGTATTTGGCATTTTGCATAAAAAAGGCACCTTTCGCAAACTTAGAAAACTGCAACCAAATACTCAATAGGAAATGAAAAGAAAGTTGGTCAAACAATAGCTAGTTGTTCACAATAGCATGCATCTAACAAAGAATGTGTCAAAAAAGTTGAAAGGTTTGTGGCCACAATCTTGTCTCCCATCCTGAAAGTATCTAAAGAGCGGGAGGGTCACTCATTGGTAAAGAAGAGTGATCCATTGGCTCACTCTTATATTATTGCAGGCCTGAGTGCTTGAATAGATAAGGTTGGAGATGCGTCCAGCTGATGTGGCAATGGCGAGATGTGGATGGAGGTACCTCAGCAAGTGGATGATGAGAAACCTAAGGCTGAGTTTCAGGAAGTAGATGTATCCGAGAGTCCTATGGCTATTTTGGATGTGGAGGGCAATTTTCAGGTTGAGATGAAAAGTGCCCTGAATGATCGTAAGGGGGATCAACTTCATGAGTCAAAGCATCCGATCTTGGAGGAGAAAGTGTAAGCTCCGAAGTAGATGTTGCAGCGGGGAACAAGGTCTGGTGCTCCTGGACAGATATTAATTACGTATTTATTTCTTAGTTTGATTCAATGTTTAAAATGTTATATATATATATATATATATATATATATATATATATATATATATATATATATATATATATATATATATATATATATATATATGTGTGTGTGTGTGTGTGTGTGTGTGTGTGTGTGTGTGTGTGTGTGTGCATGTGTGTGTGAAGCATGAACTATTATTTTCTCATTGAATCATGTATATATGAAACATGTTAGAATAACTAATTTAATTATTGTAGTACAATGTGTAAACTACTATATATATATTTCGTAAAATGATTTATTTAACTTATTCTAACAAAATTAATTGTAATTGCAGGATCCACAACCAAAAGATTCAAAAGATCCATCATCCCCCACACACTGGTGTTATTGGTTTCAAGCACACCAGTGGTTCGTAAGACTAACGGATGTAGCGAAAGGGTTGTTGCATGGGATGTATTTCTGGCAATTCTTTGAAATCACACCATGGAACATCGACCGCCCTTTTTACAGACTGTTGTTCAGTTCTAGAATCTGGCAACCAACACATTCTATTTCAAAGATTTTGAGATGACCATCACGTTGAAAGATATGGCATGAATCAATAGATTGAAGTGCCATGGAGAGCCAGTCAGTGGACATCAATGTGGAGATTTCAAGCATTTGTGTGATATTTATTTTAAAGTAAATGAGGATACATTTAACAAAGAAAAGATTAAGCTATCATGGTTGAGGAACTTTTTTGTCCCAAGAAGGAGAAGCTACCATGTTTGGTAACTAAGGCCGATAGTAGGGTGGAGAATGAAGTGAGAGTATTCTTGCTCTACTTCTTTGGGACATGCTTATTTATCAACATTGGTGGAAAGTTGATCCATGCATCATACATGTAATTTTATACAATACGTGGATCACGTCGATCAATATGCATGAGTAGCTTCACTTACGTACTTGTATACAAGTCTGAGTAGCGCGATGAGTGAAAGTAAAAATATGGGGGAATGTTGGTGTTGTTGGAGGTATTTATTTCTTCATTGTACTGTAGGAAATTATTTATATATTAATGTACTATATTGTGTATTAATCCTTGCAAGTATGGATATGGGAACACATAACCACTATAAGGCCTCCATTGGATGTTTGTCCACATGGATTTTCACATGTTGCAACATTTTTTTGATCAAGTAGTGAAGAGATAACTGGTGGAAGATTGATGGGTCATCACATGTAACATGATCAATTTATAAAAATTTTGTGCAAGCTAAGCAAGACAAATATAAGTTTTGTTGATGATTTTTTCTACTTTCTGAAACATAATGCGATATTTAGTCAAACAATGAATTATTTGAGCTTTTATAGGTAAAGTGGTGCTCCTATAAAGACGCGATGGTGAAGGAGAATGCTGATGTAATTAAGGGAACAAAGAATATCGCAAGGATGAACATTTAGTTGTACAACATGAATGAGGTTGAGCACCAAATGGCCAGTCGAGTCATTCGACAGTTTGGGTTTGTTCAACAACCTTGTCTCCTTTACACTGTATCAAAATTTGTTATGCTACAAACAAAGGATCAGACAAAAGCTTACCTCACTTTATTCATCTCCGAAATTAAAGCACATCATAATAATGGCAAAGACATCGGCTTGTCTTCTATGGTACGTGCTACCGATGATGAGGATGTACCTGATATATCATAACAGATTCCAGTCAGTCCATTTACAAAGAGAGCCATTGAGGAGGAGGAGGAGAATATCGCAAAGAAAAAAAAGACTGATTTCACAGTGGAATCTCAGTTAAATCTTGCACTAGATGAAATTCACATGTTGAATTAGATATTACAAACTCATTCTGGCCTTCTCGAAAATGCAACTAAGCTCAACGAGGAACTATGGGCACATATAAGGCATCTACAACAATAGTGACTGTAGATTTTTCATTTTTTTGTATTTGTTAAATATTCTGTAAATTTGTTAAATGTCTTGCAATTCAGTTGTGAATGTAAATTATGAATTTCAGTTGTGAATGTACAATGAGAATTTTAGTTGTGAATGTATAATGAGAATTTTAGTTGTGAATTTCATCTATAAAATCAATTGTGAATTTTAGTTTGATATGATTTGTAATCATATATTGTCTATGAATTTAAATATAAAATATTCTATAAATTTGTTTAATGTTTTGTTTCAGTTGTGAATGTAATTTATGAATTTTAGTTATAACTATAAATTGTGAATTTCATCTGTAAAATCAATTGTGAATTTCAGTTCAATATGATTTGTAATGATATGTTGTCTATGAATTTAAATATGTTAAATGTTCTATAAATTCACATTTCATTTTGCAAATGATTATGTAATTTTAATTAGATTTTGTAAATAATATATTAGCATGTTTTGACTATAAAAAAAAGTTTGCAACAAATATATGCAAAAATAGGAAGTTCACAACAAATATATGTGAAATTAGGAAGCTCACAACAAATATATGCAAAATTAAGAAGTTTGTAAAAATATATGCAAATAAAATGAAGTCCGTGATAAAATATATGCAAAAAAAGTGGAAGTCTACAAACAAATGTTTGTGAAAAAATAAAGTCCATATATATTTTGTTGTGAACTTCGTTTTATTCACATACAAATGTTTGCAGACTTTCTTTTCACATATATTTGTTTGCAGACTTCCATATTTTTGGAAAATATTTTATTACAGACTTTGTTTTATTCACATATATTTGTTACATATTTCTTAAATTTGCATATATTTAATGTGAACTTCCTATTTTTTCATATATTTGTTGTGAACTTTCTTTTTTTCAGAATCAAAACCTGTTAATATATCATTTAGAGAATCCAACTGAAATTCATAATTTATATTCACAAATGAATCACAGAAAATTGAACAACTTACAAAACATTTAATAAATTTATAAATTCAAAATTACAGATCAAATTCAAATTCATGAAAAATCAACTATGAACTTACAGACTGTGTTCCAACATTGAATTCAATATTGAATTCATATAAATTACAATTCTATATTGTCAATTCAAAATAAAAATGGCGCAAGTATCCATAGTTCAGCTTTTGTGACCTTGCTAGTCGGCACCTCACTATTTATACCATCTTTGTTTTAGTGTGGTACCTCATTGTCCGTATCATCTTTATTCTGCTGCAATTAAGACTTCTCTTTGGCAGTCTTGAACGCCTTCTTCTTTTGGTGTTCATAGAGTTTTATCATACACCTGTGAGACTCTGTCATGGTTTCATAGAGAAATAAGGTTATTAACAAACAACTAATTCTAGGTTACATCTCAAAGAAGTGAACAGAACATGACAAAAATATGTACATGTGTGAAGTTAAATTCTTAGTTTTTAGACAAATATTTAATGTATGTGAGGACAAATATACCACAATCAAACCTGTAACAATTATATACCAAGTCATGAAGAACACATTCATGTACAAAACACACAATAAAAGTTAACAAATATGAAAAGAAATTACATATAATACTCGACAATTTTTTGAGCATTTTGCTCAAACATAAATATAGAAAAAAATGAATTTTTAATGACCTATTTTGTAACTTTGAATTACACATTTGAGACTGCAACAAAATTTTTAAAAGAATTCAAGTGATTTCATAAAAAACAGAGCTTATACGCTCACAAAACATGCCCAATGACTCTAAGGAAAAAATGTAATTTTAAAGATATATTTTATAAGTTTCAAACACATTGTTGCATTCATATCGAAATTCTAAGAAAGTCAATCTTGATTTCATCAAAAATAGAGCTTGTATGCTCTCGAAACTCACCCAACAAGTTTGAGGGTAAAATAGTCATTTTTAAAATATCATGAAAGATCCATGACTAGAAGGTCATGCCCATCCATCTGCCTGTTGACTAAGCCTAGTCAACTCTGTTTAAATTTGCATACATAAAAGAATATATAAAATATGATTGAGCTTAGTTACATTAACTAAGTAGATTTAGTTAATGTAACTAAGTGGTAACCACTGAACTGGCTGGGTCTTGGATCTAGGGTTGGATCACAATAGATCCAAACCAAGGACCACCTAATCACTAGCAAGGGGTGCCCACTATTTTTGGCCCCGTAATTAGTTCAACACTTGTATTAAGGAAGGCCTTAACGTGATGCCCTGGGTGTGTTGCCATTTGGCAACACCAAGACTCACTTTTTACCCTATAAATAGGGTCTTACTCCCTCCTTTGAAACTCACTTCACTCCCTCTAGCCCTCACACGACTCTCACTCCACCACTAGTTCTTCTACTTTCTTTTGCCTCCCACTAACCACCATTGCTGGTGGCTAATTCAGCCACATGCCACCTTCTTCCACCACCACAAGTGGTGTTGCACACCTCCTTTGTCTCTATTTAGACTTGCACCTAGCTCCTCATCTGGTCTGCACCCATTCGAACCCACCTGCCGAACCTACACGAGTTGTCTTGTGCCTTGACTAAACCCACCAGGTCCTACCTTCCACTTGACCAATACTAGTTCAGTCACACCCTTGTCAGACACACCACTAAACCCAGTCACCCGCACCTAACTGACATCTTCATCACCCGATCTGCCCTACTTGAACCCTTCCCAGACTGCACCCAGTACAAACCTAGCTCACCGAACCCAGTTCAGTTTTGACCAAACTCGGTTATGGCCCTAGACCTGACCCGGTTCTCCCTCACTCACTAAACTGAGTCCCTCTTATTGACATGGTTCTTTCTAACCGCCCCCTTCGAGCGAATCCACCCGATTCTATCACTATCATTGTCGTCTCAACTAGGTTCCGCCGCTTTCCGTCAACGCTCTAGGTTAAAATAGAACCTACCTCAGAAAACTACTTTTGAAAACATGATTTATCTCGTCATCACACGTCAGAATTTCGTCTGAAAGAAAATTCTCTCAATATTTTTGGGAATTTTTTGTTTCTTATCGTCGTGCTCTATGAAGTAAGTTCTATCGCCAAATGCGTGTAAATTCCAAATAGTTAAATATATCTTCAAGACGTACATGCTTGCTTATGTTTGAATTATTACAATATATATATATATATATATATATATATATATATATATATATCCATGGTACTCTAAATAAAATAATATTTTGAATTTTTGGTACGTCTCATATTTGAAATAAAATAATCATAGAATACTTGTTTTACATACATCCTTTTCGAATACAATACTATACATAATGGGTTTTGAATAAAATAATATTTTTGGTGCATATGCATATCATACTTTAAAAGAAATAATTGTATTTCAAATAATAGATTTTGCATACATCCTTTCCAAATAAAATACTATATATTGGATTTTGAATAAAACAATAGTTTGGTAGATATCGTGCTCTGAATAAAATAATATAGGCATGTATATTTTGTTTCGAATAAAATAATAGTTTTGTACGCATCATATTATGAATAAAATATTTTAAAGATGCATACATTATATTTTAAATAAAATAATACTTTTTGCATACTCACCTCTTAAAAGATAAAATATTTGAAGCATGCATAGAACAACATGCACCTCTGCTTAACTCAATAATACAACCCTAAGTTTAGAGAACCCCACAGACAAAACAGTCTGCATTTTTATGTCCCCAAAGAGGCCAAGGTTCTAAGAGACCTTTCTAGTGTCACAAGTAGGGATGCACACTAAACCGAGCCGACTCGGGCTTGGCTCGGGTAAATGAGCTGAGCTTGAACAGGTGTATGAAGCTCGAACGAGCTATCGAGCCAAGCATGAACGAGCTATCGAGCTCGATAAGGCATGGTTCGTTGCAAACCCAATATATATAATATCTTTGCAAATAAATCCAGAAGTGCATTGCTACTATAATGTATAGGGCATTAGTTTTTATTCGGTACGTGTAGGCTTCAAAACCCATCTTTTGCACCTTTTTTTGCTGAGAAGTTTGAGTATGTATAGAATTTTTTCAGTAATAATAGCCAAAAGACTTGTTTTGTCTTAATGGTGGGTCACTTGGTTAGCTTTTAAGAGGTCAGGGATCAAATCCCTCCTCTATAATTTTTTTAATGATCTTGTTGAAGTTCGGCTTGGCTCAGCTCGACTTGAGCTCGGAATTGAGCCGAGTTTGGGCAATGCCTAACAAGCTTAGCTTCGAGCTCGAGCCGAGCTTGGACAAAGTAATTTTGAATTGAGTAGATAGCCCAAGCTTAGCTCGAACTTAGCTCGTGTGCATCCCTAGTCACAAGTACATGGTAGTGTGTAGGGCATACTTCCATTTTAGGATTGGCTCATATGCGAGCTCGAAATAACTAAACTCTCAAAGTACAAAACAAAGTACTATTTGATAAATAAAACATGTCTACACACAAAACTTACGATATTGATGCACCACATTAGCGAAGTGCTTATGTATATAAAGCAAATACTGATTGGGTCGGGTATACATACAAGACTCTGATTATTACCTTAAAAATGAGTACTTGGGTTACTGAACCCAATTCTGGCCTATAAAATGTAAGGCACATAAAATAATCCTTGTAATAAAGATAGCCCTTCAGACCCATTTTGTTATGTTACCTTAAAGAAGGTAAATGGTACAACTATGAGTGATTCTGTTTTGATTTTTGGGAGCGAGGTGTCCCATTGGTTTCCACTCACTCGTATGGTATCGAGAGCCAAGGCTATCCATGTGTCCTAGGTGATAGATCCCCAACTACTGCAGTAGTACATGATGCATTTTATTTTTTATTCTGCTGTAGTGGTGATTCTCTCGGTCATAGACTGCTCACTTTGGGTCCACTACAGTGAGGTAACAAGGTTTAAAACATCTGAGAATAATATACCCCCGGAATGCTTTAGGTGTCTATGATTGTCTTCCCCCACATACCACGATGGATGGTTAATTATCGAAACAAAGGCCTTTTGAATCACAATCTGAAATGAAACTATGCCCTAATTATGCAAACAATTCTACTTTGTATTGTCTTACTTTTAGGTGAAAATACTCTATCTGAATGATTTGGATATGTTTAATAATCTAAATTACCGAAATTGGTATAGACTTACCAGACTGTCAGAAGTCTGAACCTTTAATGAGTTTTGTTCAGGTACAAGTTAGTGAATGCAGCGGGGTAGGTGCAACATTAAGGACTAGCACTCTTTGGAGGATCTAGGGCCCAACTTGGGACTTTGTTTATAATATTTTATTTTCTCAACTTTTGAACCTTCTGTACACTTTGTCAAGAATGATGTAAATAATATTTTGGTTTTAACTCTAATAAAAGCTTTGCGTTACTTCACCCCTGTGGCTCACTCAAAATTTTTAAATCCAGACACAATATTAAATTGTTTTCGCTGTCAATATTCAAAAGAAAAATTTTCAAAATTTTTGGGTTTTAAATTTTGGGGTGTCGCATTACCAAATTTTCTATTGAGGAATACCCTCCATGACCTTAGTTGTCAAATCATTGTAATAGTTACAGTCAAACCACAAAAAAAAATTAACCTGCAAAAACCGCATAACATACAAGCGAGTTAACTAATTTATGCAACATAGAGCAAAAACAAATAATATTTTTATACCAATTGTTTGACGTTCTTGTCTACAAAGTCTATGGACCTCATAGAATTGTATAACTTGAACACCTTTTAATACATATCCATTTCCCAAAGAACCCAGTGGTAGCTACCTCAGTTGATAGGAATTAAGACCTGCATCATAAATCTAGTTTAAGATCATTGTGCGTTATGAAATTTAAGTATACAAAGTTGTGTAACAATGTCAGCATCAAAGAGTTGCTACAACAAGTCGCCTGTCTCCAGTCACAAAGTTGGCCCATCTCTCTGCCCTTTAGTTGCAATCATTTGATATGAAAGAAGTGTTGTTTACCAGTTAGTTTGAATTAGTCGGCATACAAACAAAAAAATTCTCTCTTTTCTGACTTACAGAGAAATAGGAGCAAGGAAAATTGTCATTCCTTTTTTCATTTCCTTGTTGTGGACCACTTAGAGTCTTTCTACAAATCTTGCTAGATGCTACATAGTAAAAAAAAGTGTTAGAATCATGTCATATTTAAATAAGTTTACATATAAACATAAGAACAACTATGAAAACAGTCAAACCTAACACTTATACCACTTGCCAATAGAGTTTTTTCGACAAATTCATTCTCTTTCACACACATATTTGCTCCTTTCTCATTACCCTATTCTCATCAACAATTTAAATTATATATAAACACATATCTTCATAGTAGGATAAATATACACACATAACTCAAGACATTGATTATACCGTAGGCATTACAATTGGTTTTTTGCTCTGAGATGAACTCAACAAAGATTTGGTTTTCTTTCTACCATGTTTTGTACATTGATACATTCTTGCTCTACCTAACATATAAATAAAAGACAAGACATTGGAGCAATTTATTAAAAAACTACTAGATAAATACAAAAAAACAATTTATTAAACAACTCTAGTGAAACCCAACATTGTTATTCATGTTTTTGCCTATTGTGGACAACCTCACCACACACACTGCACTTGTATGACACAACATTCTAATATTTTGTTCTTCATCTCTTGACCTTAGGTTGCTCTACTTTATGAATCACTTTTGGTGGATAGACAATTTTAAGAGTCAATGGACCAATGTGTGGAACATTGATCGCCATAAAAAAGAATGAAAATATATCATACGCAGCTTGATACGATTCAACTGTGAAGAACTTGTCATAATATTCTTCTGGTAGATTCTCCTTATACAAAATGTATGTGATCACATATTCACATGGAATCCCTCTAATCTGCCACTCTTGACCAGAGCACAAGTGATTTTGAAGATCAACACTATAACTATGAGAGCAATCACAGACTTCATACCGCTTTCAATGACAATACACTACTTGCACACGTATGTGTTGTGCCTTCCCTCGAGAGTTCCTGCAACTTTTCTTTTACCTTCGACACCATAACGCCTATCATATGTTGTCCATCATTATTTCTTTTCTCAAAAAGTTTTATCAGCATGAGACAAAGCTTTTTAATAAGAGGAATCAAAGGCTTATCATGTATGCCAAGAATCCACACATTGAAGTTCTTTGTTATATTAAACATTAAACACCCATATCTCTTCATTGAAAAGTGATTGTTAGCCCACTATTCAGGTGCATGTTAGTGGCAACATAATTGTATGTGGCTTTGTTTCGCTCTTAAATTTTTTAAAGAAAATAAGTGCATTGTTGTGTTGTGGCTGCTTGAGGTGCACTTCATCAAAGTGCATTGAGTGATGAACCAAATTTCTTAGAAAAGTTCTTTGTCAAATGCTTCACGCAATATCCAATGTTACATATAAGACGTGTGGGGGACAACATATTAGAGACCTTCATGCCCATTAGAGATAATTATAAGCTCCAATCTCTCTTATCAACAATTGCAAATGCTACTAGAAATATCTCACCACAAGGATCCATACCATGGGTCGACAATAATATACTGACGGATTTTTCTTTTAGGAATGTGTCATCTACCATAAGAATTGGAGGGCATTCTTTTAAAAACCCATCAATGCTTGGATGAAAAGAGAACATGTACTGAAATCAATTTTTTTTTATCAGTCTGAATGTACCTTAGTGATCCTAGGTTAGCCTTCATTAAATGATCAAAATAGACAGGAATCATCTTGAAGGACTCTTCAAATGAACCATAAAGTGCTCCCTTAGTCTGTTCTCATCCATGTCATGCTTGTTTATAAGTGACCTCCACTCATTCCTCATAACTGATGTCATTCATGATTTCTCTTGAAGTTATCTTCGGGTTATCGTGCATGCATTTATGAATAACATCTAAAATTCACTTGAAAAACACTTTTTCCACTATAAGGTTTAGCAGTGATCCACCACATGTATGCTCACTTTGATACTTATTCACTTGAAAGAACCCTGCTCCACACACCTTTGTGCAATGACTCTTCCACTGGCAAACAACTGTAGTCTGTAAGATCGGTCTTGTGCATACGACAGTAACTCTGTTATCGCAACACTTTAGAAATTTTGTTTTATAGTTATTTTTTATAACATGATCTTTAAAAAACTGACGACAATGTTGGAGATCATTGAACCTTTTGCCGGTAGCAATTTCTTGATTCTTTGAGCTTGTTGTTAGCTACTAGAGTTGTTCACAACCATTAAGTGGTTTGTTATGTAATTACTCATATAAATGAGATGTCTCCACTTCAATGATTTTTCAATTGTTCTTAATTATACAAGAATCCATTGAACAAGGACCTATTCAACAATGTCTCATTAGTATAAAAACATAAAACAATTATTATGCCTAACAAATGTTTATATAATTTCTACAACATACCGAGGCTTCAACTTCTCAAATGTCATTCATGAATCGCTTTCACCCGCCATTATTTGTTCCATGTCATCACTGTCTTCATCCTCTCCCAATGAAATGGTATAGTCATCATCATCGATATCATCTTCACTACTACTACTAATAGATTGTTCGGTTGCACAAACTAAGTCAAGATTCATCGTATCTATCACTTCCAATCCATCCATGCATTCAACGTTCCTGCATTTTCAACATTCAAGATTAACCATATATGCAAAAATACAATAATTATACTTGTATCTCAATCATAAATTAAAACTTATACCTAGATTTATCATTGGCACTAGCTTGCCAACATGGTCCTCCATCTTCTACAATAATTCTTTGATTGTTCACAACATCAATTATTTGTTCTTCATTGCCAGTACGTCAAAGATGCACATTTTCTCAAGGACTAAGCATGATAGATGATGCCTGAGATAGATGTACGTTCTCCGAAGGATCCTCGTCATTCCATTCACAAGCTACTTCTTGTTTAACTCCCAAGGCAATAACTTTTTTTTCAATTTTGTGAGCAACTAAGTAATTAACGCTACTAAATAGTATGGATTTTACGTCATTGTCATCAAAGACCTCTATCTATAAATGTTGGCTATCTAATTTGGCATCTCTCCTATATTAAAGGCTAATTGACTCTTCCATATATCAGTTTTTAAGAGATATCAAGGCTATAAATTCTTTATAACTACTAGTATTAAAATCAAAACAGAGTTCTGATCCAACTGGGACTCTGGGGACAGAGTCCTAATTGGACTAGGACTCTCAGAATTTTGGATTTTCTGAGAAAATAAATGAAAGGATCTTGAAAACAGGTAAAACTAAGATAAAATTGAAGTCCGGTTCAGAGTCCTGATCTGACTAGGACTCTGAAGAAGAGTCCTAATTCTACTAGAACTCTGAAATTATTTGGTTTTCTGAGAAGCAAATGATGAGATTTAAACAGAGTTTTTAAAAACCAGTGAAAATGAAGTGAGAAAATAAACTCTGGATAGAGTCCTGATTCGATAAAGACTCTGGGATAAAATCCCAGAATTTTGAAATTCTATGATAAAGGTGTAATATTTTTGAAATTTGAAAAGATAAATAAAAAGATTTTGGCAAGATCCTCTCAAAATTAAAATCAGGGTCGGAGTCCTGATCCAACTGAGACTTTTTGAATAGAGTCCTGATCTAGTTAGAACTATAGAATTTTAGCTAAAATGGAAGATTTTGAAAATTAGATAAGAAGGTTTTGAAAACCAGTGAAGGATAGGAATAAAGGATGAAATTGAGATAGAGTCCTGATTCGATTAGGACTCTGGGAAAGAGTCCTAATTCGATTGGAACTCTAGAATTTTGGCCAAAATGAAGGATTTTGAAAGATTTTCTCAAAAATATGTACAAATGGTAGTAAAAGGTAGAGTTCTGATCCGACTAAGACTTTGGAAAAAAAGTCTTGATCCAACTAGGACTCTAGGATTTTGACCAAAATGACAGAAATGGATAGGGGATATGACTATAGCTGATTTAAAATTAAAATAGAGTTTTGAAAAGGTTCAAAAAAAGATGAAAAGATAGAATCTTGATCTAACTAGGACTCTAATTTTTTTTTTTTTAAATTGATAAATAAAAGAATCCAAAAGCGACGCCACCTGGATGGGTCTCATTTGAGGATTGAAATCAGTTAAAATTGAGTTTAAAATGAATCCAGATTATTTTCTGAGAAAAAAATTTCAAAATATAAGATCCTGGGGGTTGGAAAACGACAAAATGTCGATTCAAAACCCAGATATTTGAAATTGATTTTGAAAGAAAAGTTTTAAAACTCGAATCTAGATTCAATATTTTGAAAACAAGAGTATTGGATCTCGATAATGAGATGCAATGACATGCAATGACATGCAATGCCATAAAATGCAATGAAATGATATGCCAAATGTATACAATGATATGCAATGACACATGAAGTGTAAACACTGAATGAGGGTGAAAATTTGGGGTGTTTACAATGATCATGTGTTTGTTCGGATATCACCTACAAAGAGTGTGTTCAGGTTTGAGAAGAAGGGAAAGCATAGTCCTCGATACGTTGGACCTTTTGAAATCCTCAAGTGAGTTGGTGAGTCAGCATACCGAGTAGCAATTTCACCTTAGCTTTTTCAAATCCACAATGTTTTTCACATCTTGATGTTGAGGAAGTATGTACTAGACCCCTTATATGTTATTTAGTATGAGGTTGTTGAAGTATTATCTGATATGACAACGAAGGAGAGACTGATGAAGATTGTGGATTGCCAGAAGAGGATACTTCAGAGTAGGATGATTCCGTTCGTGAAAGTGCATTGGCAACATCACGGGCTGGAAGAGTGCACCTGAGAGCCTGAGGTCGATATGCAAGAACACCACCCACATTTATTCATTACGTTATAATTTCATGGACAAAATTCTTTTAAGGGGGTAGGGATGTAATAACTCGTAAGTTTTTCATATTTTTTAAGCTAAAAAATATAATTTAAAATTAAATATTTATATTTAATATAACAAAATTATGAAAAATATTTAAATATGGGCTGATGTTAGCCTCGATTTGGACATGGTCCAGAGCCCATTGACAAGAGTTATATATGTTAAGAAAAATGTATGAATTTATTTGTTTTTAACCTTTAAATTTGAGCAAAATTAAGGTTAAATTTAAGTTAAATTTATGCAAAATTCAAGAGCAAAATAGATCTAAGTACATAGTTAGATCCGTTTCAGAACATAGATCTCGTAGGAGATCTGTTTTATCAAAATCGAATATCAGTCGGTTCAAAAAATGCATTTTTCTAGATTGACTGACCTCTATTTTTGGGTCTTTTCGGTTTGGATCAGACTCGACCCGCTCTGTTGGACTGATGCTAATATGGATCTAGACCCAGTATAGGATCCATATTGACTATGACTTGGTCTGGGTTGAGATCCAATTAGAATTGGATATGGATTTGGATCATAGATCCAACTCAGATCCTTAATTTATCCATACTCTTTTTAAAACTAAAATGAATTTAAAACTTTAAAAGCAAAAAGATAAATTTAAAAAGAAAGGATGAGGTAGAGTTCTATCTGGGGTAAAACTCTATTCCACTTGGCTTTCTAGAAGGGGAGTCCCCCCACCCCTACCCTTAGTGTGGAATATTCCACATGATAAGGTTTAATAAAAAAATGATAATTAAAGTGAGAGGTTAGTTAGAGGTAGAGTTCTACCACGAGTAGAACTCTACCCTTAAACCTCTAGAAGAGAGACACCACCCCCTCTAGAGGCCTCTTATGTATAAAAAGGTTGAGAACCTCTCTCTCTCTCAAGAAATTGCCTCTTAGAGAGAGAGAGAGAGAGAGAGAGAGAGAGAGGAAAAGAAAATGTCACCTCTTTCTCTAGATTTATTTTTTCTAATTTTTGAATCAAGGTAAGGGTTTCTTTCTTTTTTCGATAAAATAAGGGTTTAACATGTCTTAAATCATGTGAGTTTAAGAGCCAGTCATGACTAAATATTTTTGCATGCACATTTCATGTATTTTTGATGTTTTTGATGCTTAAATACATGTTTTTGCATCCATGAACATGTCTTAAAATTATTGCATGCATATTGTATGTATTTTTTATGTTCTTGATGCGTAAATCCATATTTTTGCATTCATAAATGTGTCTAGAAATTTTTGCATGCATATTGTATGTACTTTTAATGTTCTTGATGCTTAAATCCATGTTTTCGCATCCAAGAACATGTCTGAAAATTTTTGTATGCATATTTCATGATATTTTTTATGCTTAAATCCATGTTTTCGCATCTTTAATCGTGTCTACAAATTTTCAGCATGTACGTAGGTTTTCATTTATGATGTTTTGATGCTTAAAACATATTTTTTTTATATCTTTAGCCATGCCTGTGTTTCGAGCTAATCATACATGATGTTATTTATTCTTGTAACAACACATGCATATGTTGTTTATACATGTAACAACACACTCATATGCTATTTACACATATAACAACATGCCCATATGTTGTTTACACATGTAACAACACACACATATGCTATTTATACATGTAACAACACATGCATGTGGCTGTTTGCATATGTGACATGACAATAATATGTTGCTGGTCATATACAAGTGTTGTTTATGCACGTAATAACACATGCATGTGGCTGTTCATATGTCATGACATCAAACATGCTGTCAGCATGTTGTTGTCCACGCGTATGCAATGACAACAACATATTGCTAGCATATTGCTGGTCATACAAGTGCGGACCTACAAACTTATATATATATATAATGTTGCATTTAATACATGCAAAAAAAAATGTTTTATGTATGGTTTTTTATTCAATGAAGTGGTTATGCATGTTATGTTTGACTTTCCATTTTAGTCGAGTCATGCATAAATTCGGTCATGGGAATTGTCATGTTGCGAAATTGGATTTCTATTGAAATTGTGAAGTCTGATTTGGTTTTTGTTTATTCATCTAAGTTTGAGGTAAATAAATGCAAAAACGGGTCAATTCTAAAAGTTGAGTTTTGGCTAACGTGCTGAATTTGAAAAGATTGTATTCATTTATTTGTCATAAATATGCATTGTAAATATAAATTTGTGTACCTGTGTGTGTTTTATATTCACTAAAATTTTGTAATGACATAAATTATTTTTGAGATTGGTTAGTGGTTATGTGTGAACCACTGTGGGGCCTATGTAGGCAAGAAGCATGTGTTGCTCATGTGTTACTGAAATTATTTATGCATTGCAAAAAGTTTTTTGGAAATTATTGGTTTTCTAAAATTAATTACAGTGTTGAATTATTAGGGTAAGAGTCCAAATTTGTTATTGCATGCGGATTTGTATAACTGTTCTTATATAAATAACTTGTGATTAATTAAAATGATAAAAGAAACCAAACAATGTAATATTGCTCTTCCTTGATGTCCTTTTTATAGCGTGAGAATCTTGTATGACAATCGTGACAGACTATGAGGATACTAAAACTTTGTGTGCAATTGTTGTCCCTAAGAACCTGATGTAAGGTTCATGTTTCTGGCCACGATTTTAGGGAGCTTTCAGTTACTTTGCCTGGGGATGTTATTGTTAACTCAATTGTAGTTATTGGTATATCAAGAAAAAAACATCAATGATTGAAGTTTTTCATTGATGCCCCTACATTAAGTGAAGATTTATAATGTTACGATGGATGGTGAAGATTCATGATATAGGTCGGATAACAAGTATGAAACCCAGTAATTAAAATATAAATTGTATGTTAAGTTATAAGTGCAAACTACCTTGAATTTCATGAACATTACCCATTTTGAGTATCTGCGGGTTTGTAAAGAAAAGTGAAAATTTAATTTGTGTGCATTTAATAGGGATATGTATGCAAAAACAACTCTGATAAATAACTTAAGAAGTTATTTATGCATCCTTTACTGTTCAACATTAGTTTCATGTATTCTTGAATATTTGATTTAGCATGATATTGATAAATGCTTGAATGGTAAGTTAGTTTTGATAAATTATTTCTTTAATATTAGATTTTTAGAGAAATTTGTACGAGGACTTCGGTTCTTACATGTTTTCTAAAACTGTTTTTCAGGCACAAAGACTCAGTGATGAGTGAGACTCTCTGTTTGGAGGACTCTAAGCCTTATGACTTGGTGGTAGTATTGGATGGAGTCAATTTTAAAATTTAAACTTTTGACTTATTGATTAAATAAATAAAGTTTAATTTATTGTTTTTAATTGACTGTATATTTGGAATGGTTGATGGAATGTGTATCTTAAATCTGTGATGCGCCTCTAGTCCTTGTGAGGTTTTTCACAATTGTTTAAAAAAAAATTTTACATTTTTTCGAGGGTTAGTTTGGGGTTGTTACACGACGTGTTAAATGAGTTTTTCAACTTTTATTTTATTTTATTTTATTATTAAATTCTGACCGTACAAATGTGATCTATGTACTTGATTTTATAGGGATCAACTCTTGAAGTGTTCAATTCCGACACATGGGTGGGTTTTTATAACGTTTGAAAAATCAACAATCCAAAATCTTTATAAATTTTTGAAGCTCTAAATATCATTTTTTTCATCCAAAACACATGATTCAGGTGTAGATTCCTCATAACTCGACCATGGCCGACATATTAATGGGTTAGAACTGCAAAAAAAACACACCAAAAAGGCAGAAAACCCATTTAGCACTTATGATTTCATACTACTAATTTCCCTATTTATACATATAGAAAAATTGGTAGCAACGAAATGCTTAGGTACTAAATCGGTGATTAATCGCACTGGCAATTCATCACCCATTTAGCAAGACATGAAACCTTTGATTGGGAACCTTCTCTTCCTACTTGCTGGGTGGAAAGGATAGCGAGACTTGGTTCGGATTGGGTGCAATTGCTCCTTTTCCATTGCTGTCCTGGGCCCTTGTGTCCGATTAGGAACCAGAAACGATGAAGAACCCATTTTTTCTTGTTTTTTCATTCGTTTTTTGTTTGGGTGCCTTGAAGTGAAGATTTCCTTCAGCATCGATGGAACCATTGATCCCAACTGACTTCAACATTCCACCCCGAGTTACAGATTTTTCATGTGCAGGCAGGAGAGGAGTATCAGTGACAAAAAGCGCCGTTAATGACTTTTAGCAGTGTTTCATGTTTTCGCTCATAGTCGGTGATAATTTTGTCGCTAATGCTCCTTTGGCAGAAAAACACATCAAAAATGTTGATTTTTGTTTTGTGCTGGCCGTTCAGTACGGGTTTAGTTCTTATGGATTTCGTAGCTACCAATCAGTCTCTCTCTCTCTCTCTCTCTATATATATATATATATTTATATATATACACTAGGGGAATAGAACCATGACAACATGTATAAGCAGCCGAGCCGCTTCCTTGTCGTATCCTAATTTTTCCTATATGAACGTTGAAAATAATCGGGACGTCCCCTCGCACGCTCAACTCTGGTGGCGTTAGCGTCCATTGTAGGGTAAGAATCGTAAGATGTTCTTTTTACGGATGGAAGCGGAAAGCCGGAAGCCCGCCCCGCCATCAGCGTAACCTCGGGCATCAGTTGGCCTCCGTTATGGCTATGTTGCAGATTAGACATGCTGCTGTCGCGTCGGCGTTCCTAACCGGAATGATGAGCCGCGGCAGGACGCACCTCCTCTTCCCGTTCCCATCCCTCTTCACGCTGCGTTGTTGTTCTGATAAAACCAAAATCAAGGCCTCCTCCGGATTCCTGTCGTTGTCGGATAAGCAGCTGATGGATCAATGCGAGATGGACACCTTCAAGGCCTCTGGGCCCGGCGGCCAGCATCGCAACAAAAGGGATAGTGCCGTCAGGCTCAAGCACATCCCCACTGGCATCATAGCCCAGGCATGTCTGCTGTCTCTCTCCTACCTTTTCCCCTTCTCATCAACGATCATCATGTATGACGTACTAGTGTTATTATCTTGTAGTCCTTGCAAATGATTGACCCTTTTTCTTTGATTATTATTATTATTCTTTCCTTTCCCATTTTGTGGCTTATTGAATCGATCAGAGTTGGGGTAAACTCCGCTGTTGATTTATTGTCTGTCCCAAAGATGATAATCGCCATTGATAGGCCCCAACAATAGCAAGGCTCGTTGGGGGAGTACTACACTTGAGGCCGATTCTTTCTGTTTATAGCATCATTGCCGATGCCTAAGATGGGAAGCGCACTCCTTACTCTGTGCTTATTAGGCAATTATAGAGTCGGTAGGTCGTTGCCATTGGCAGCAAAGGGACTTAGAATTTAAGGTGGACGGGCGCACCCACAGCTTAGTAGCTCCATGTAGATGCTCGGTCACGTGGTTCATGCTAAGAGACCCGATTCTCTTCATGGTTGCTCGTTGTGACAACTAAATGAAGGCAGCGGCTCCCTTAATGTTTTAATACATGAGGCAGTGAGACAATTTGCTCATATTTTCGTATGACCACTCTCGTCCGTGCAATTTCAATGAGGGGGTCGCAGACATACATGTTCTCTCAAACTAGGAGCTGGATTCTAGAACTTGGTGTGCGAAATTTATTTATTTAGTCATCAATTTTTAATATTTTTTAGTATCAACCGTTTGGGATTACCTGGGTGATTTTTCACTGAATAGGTACGCTTATTCTCTCATCACCAAAAAGTTTCTTACTGACGATAAAGTTGTCATCATTTAATGTCTGCGGAGTAATTTTGCCTATTCTCAATTCTTTAGGATTACCCAGTAAAACGATTCAGAATTGAATCTGACAAATTTCACTCCCTTATTACACGAATAGCAGCATATTTATTTTCATAGGTATGGAACCACAACATCCTAGAATTATGATGTACATAGCTGTAGGTACCGTACTACGTCAATTTGGCTTGTACTGGTTTATCTTTTCCTCTTGGATTTGCTGTAAGTAGTTCTAGGGCTTCTAGCTTCAAAGTGCTCTATACTTGCAAGCCCAATTTTATCTGTTTGGCTCATGTTACTGCCTGCTAAGTACCCAAACGACCGAACTAGGAGTGACTTGAATGCAGTTACTCTTCTGCTGGATTCAACCATCTCATCTCAATGTTTGGCTCATTTTTCCAGTTCATATCTGCCCATATGTTATTGGATCTTTTTTCTTGAATTTAGGCAACTACACATTCTTTTCTTGTGCAGCATTAGGATCATCCCATCTCTCCTCTGTTACTCCTTTTACTTGTTAGCTATGATGCCATTATTTTTTCTTTGCTGATGCACGGAGATGTTACTGTGCAGCTTGCTGTGCAACTGGTATAAGTACTTGCATGTATCATAAGTCTTCATTGAAGAACATATTATTAACTGATGTACATGTTGTACTTTAATGACATTGTGGTATTGGTAACCAGGTTGATAGAGAAACTGCCTTGCTTGGACTTTATGCATCTGTTTCATGTTTCTCAGCCATTGTTCAATTATGAGTTTCTAATGCTTCTTTTGTAAATGCCAGGCTGTGGGGGATCGTTCTCAACATAAGAATCGTGTGTCAGCATTAGCTCGTTTACGAACTTTGCTCGCTCTTAAAGGTTGGTTTTTTGGTTTTCTTTGATGAAGTTGTGTTTTTTTCTTCTTACGTGCCATCATGCAAAGAATTTCAGTTATCTAAATGTCAACTGTGTTCTCATGCTTGCTTCATCCCACATTGTGTCATACTTATGTATGAAATTCCTAATTTTAGAATACTTTGCAAGAAAAATAAATTTCAAATATGAATAAATCTTACATAGGATTTCTAAATTTCCATTTCAGATTTGTTTCTTGGTGAAACTTCAGCTTTTATGGACATTTTTGAGTAATACTATTATGAGTATAGTGTATAGATTTTCTTCCTATCCAACATCAACTATGCTGATCAAGTTAATGCAATAACATGAATGTGATGAATGAAGGCTTTCATGGGGCACTATGAAAATATGGAAAATTTCTCTATTTGTATCCAAAGCATGGGATTTCTTGAAGTTAATGGTGATATATATATAAATATATATATATATCTATATATATATATATATCTATATATATATATACATACATACAGTGGCAGAGCCATGTTATGGCTAAGGTGGGCACATGCCCACCCTGGCCCGAAATTTTTCCCATTTGAGTATCGGGTTTGGGTAGGCAGTGCCCACCCTGGGCATCTCATTCGTATGAGTTTTTGATGCCTTAGTCCCATCTTTTTTTGTTTTTGTTTAAAAACTGACTTCCAGTCCGGAGACGCCATCAATTTATTCTTTCTATAAACCATTTCTTATGTCATGAGTGAGTTGTAAAAACAAGCCCTGTAATCTGGTCCCACCTACAAAGTTGTCGTATAGTGTCTTGTACAACCGGCGGTATTCATTAAGGAAACTTGGCATTTTTCACTATTATTTTTTATGTTTGAGGACAAAAGTTAAATCCTCAAGAATATGCTGCAAGTTGCAACTTGCAACGTGTCCTGTAATGGACTTTTCCCTCCAAAAGTACCCACAGTTCTTTTCGTTAATTCTGAAAAGTGCTCATAAATTTTGTACGGACCTCAGAGTTAGAAAACAATTTAAAAAAATTAATGTCATGTTGTGCCCACATTGACAATCCTTGCGAGATAATGAAAATATCACGAGAAATTACCTGAAATTTAAAAATGGTAATTTCTCATGATATTTTCATCAGAAACGTACATACCATGTTTTAAACGTTATATTTATGTTTTTATTGGCTATTTATCATAAAAAATCACATGTTTTTATTTAAAGTGCTCGTAAATTTATGTTGTTTTTATTGGCTATTTGATTCATCTTTCCTTTTAAGTTACTGTATATGCATACATACATACATATATATAGAGAGTCTATTGTAGGAAAATATGGACTTGTTCATAAAATAAATTCGTCATACATATATGGACCACAATCGAACACGTGTTAACATATTTCCAGTGTTTATTGGGAAATACTATTTTTCTCTTATTTCTATTACATGAAAACATCAAGGAGTATTGTATTAGGTTCGAAAGTGTGGGAACAAATGCCAACACCACCAATGGACAGCCCTTGTTCAACATCAATCCGGTCCTCACGTCTCATTAGAAGGGAGCTCGTGCTACTCGTTGCTTCTGCTACTTTCCTTGCACATTATTCGGGGGGGAGAGTGGCCAAGCACCACCGACACCCACACCTTTCCCTTATGGCGGACCGATGCAAGTGCATGAAACAAGCAAAACAAGTACATGCCCAAATGATCGTCTCTGGTCGCATTCAGGACAACTTCGCAGTCAGTAGGATCATGGCCTTTTGTGCTCTCTCGGAGGCGGGGGATCTTGACTATGCCTTAAGGCTCTTTCATCACACCTGTTACCCGAACACCTTCATGTGGAATACCATCATTAGGGCACACGCGTCGAGCCCTAGTCCACAGAATGCCATCTCATGTTATAGACAGATGAGGAGCGAAGGTATCGTGCCTGGTAAGCACACCTTCCCCTTCCTTCTCAAGGCTTGCACCAATGTCCTTGCTCTCTCTTGTGGTGAACAGGTCCATGCCCACGTCTTGCAATGTGGCTTCAACTCTGATGTCTATGTGGGCAATGCCCTACTTCGCATGTATGCTTGTTGCAGTAGCTTGGAGCGTGCCCGTCAACTGTTCAACGACATGCCTGAGAGAAATGTAGTTGTTTGGACTACTATGATCAGTGGGTATGCCCAGAATTGCTGCTCAGAGAGCGCTTTGGTTTTGTTCGATGAAATGGTAGTAGCCGGGGTTAAACCCAATGAAGTGACCCTTTGTTCTGTGCTCTCTTCTTGTGCTAAATCTGGAGACTTGGAGCTTGGCGAACGGGTCCACTCCTATCTAGAACGAGAAGAAATCGAAATCGGGGTGATTTTAGGCACTGCTCTCATTGACATGTATGCAAAGAATGGTAGGATTGAAATGGCATGCAAATTGTTCTGCGAAATGCCTGAGAGAAATGGTGCCACCTGGAATGCCCTCATATGTGGTCTGGCCATGCATGGACATGCTGAGCGTTCACTCCATTTCTATTCGAAAATGAAGAAGGAAGTAGTGTTGCCCAACGACATCACCTTTGTTGGAGTTCTATCTGCTTGTTGTCACGCGGGGCTAGTCGACATTGGTCGAGCAATTTTTGACTCGATGGTTAGTGTTCACAACATCAAGCCTAAGATTGAGCATTATGGATGCATGGTTGATCTGCTAGGTCGAGCGGGGCGGTTGAGGGAGGCCGAGGAGCTTATTCAAGGGATGGACGTGAGACCTGATGTGGTGGTTCTAGGAGCACTACTGGGAGCTTGCAGGATGCATGGTAACATTGAGATCGCTGAGAGAGTGGTTGAACAAGTTCTCAGTTTGGAACCTCTCAATCATGGGGTATATGTGTTGTTGTCCAACATGTATGCTGAGGCTGGCAGGTGGGAGGATGTGGTCAGGCTAAGGAAGATTATGAGAGCTGAGGGTCTAAAAAAGCTACCTGGATTCAGCCTGGTTGAGGCGAATAAGTAGATTAGATTCTTTTTGCCGATACATTTCAAAGGTACGAAAATCAAACATTCATTATCCTCTGTTGATTAGAAGTTTGCAATAAATTTTTTTTTGTAAAATATTGTAGTAGTTATATAGATAGAGAGTTTAAGCACCATCTATGTGGGTGCATCCATGTTTACATAAATAACGGTTTTTCAAAACAATTATGTGAAAAAGGAAAAACATAAGCAAATAAAAGAAAGTGTGGCATGACTCTTCCAGATGATGTATTAGAGTTGAATTACTTAATGCATGCAATTCCGTCCCCAATTTGCAAATCAATCATGATGGGGTATAAGTAGGTATTTTATCAACACCTATGCTTAGTGGGAGTAGAATTGTTCAATATTGTAGAAGATGAACCGAACCCTAGAGAGAGAGAGAGAGAGAGAGAGAGAGAGAGAGAGAGAGAGAGAGAGAGAGAGACGGCTGAACATGAAAACAGAAAACTTAATTACATCATTAGGGCTTCTCTCTATATTAAATAGAGAGAGGCAAAACAAAGAAATTACATCTAAGTCCTTATGAAAATAATATTTCAGAAAACCTCTAATAAAGAACAACTTAACCTAAAAACCACCTATTCTCAACACTCCCCCTCAAGCTGGAGCATAGATATCTATCATGCTCAGCTTGTCACAGCATCTGGAGAAATTTGGTCTAGCAAGAGGCTTTGTAAACATATCTGCAACTTGGTCTTCAGACTTTAGGTATTTTGTAGTGATATGACCAGCTTGAATCATATCTCTTACATAGTGGCAATCAACCTCAATGTGCTTTGTTCTCTCATGAAAGACAGGATTGTTTGCTATATATGTTGCCGCTTTGTTATCACACATCATGGTCATTGGAGAGGAAACCTTCACCTGGAGATCATTAAGAACAGTGCGAACCCATATCAATTCAGCAGCTGTTTGGGCCATAGCCCGATATTCTGATTTTGCACTCGACCTGGAAACCACATTTTGTTTCTTACTTCTCCATGAAATCAAGTTGTCTCCCAGAAACACACAGAATCCTGTGGTAGACTTTCTATCTACTACAGATCCAGCATAGTCAGCATCAGAATAGGCTACTATCTCCAGAGTTCCACCTTTCTTGAACAGTAACCCCTTTCCAGGAGAGGATTTTAGATATCTGAGAATCATTATGGCTGCATTCCAGTGTACCTCAGTTGGTTTGTCCATGAACTGGCTAACTTTGCTTACTGCTAAAGCAATATCTGGTCTGGTCACAATTACATATAGTAACTTCCCTATTAGGGAGCGATAGCGTTTGCTATCAACAGGTTTTGACCCTTCTTCAACCAACTGAACTTTATGGTCCATGGGAATATTTGCTGGTTTAGCTTCTAACATGCCTGTTTCCTTTAATAAGTCAAGAACATACTTCCGTTGAGACAAAACCATCCCTTCACGGCTTCTAGCAACTTCTATACCCAGAAAATACCTGAGTGAACCAAGGTCTTTTGTAACAAAGTGTTTGTGAAGATGAGCCTTTGTGGCTTCAATAGCTTTCACATCATCTCCTGTAAGAATGATGTCATCCACATATACTACCATAACAACTATGCCAGAGCTAGTTTTCTTTATAAAAAGTGTATGATCTGCTGCTGATCTGTTAAAACCAAAGCTTGACATCACTTCAAACAACTTTTGAAACCATGCACGAGGACTTTGTTTCAAGCCATAAATCGCCTTTTTCAATTTGCACACCTTATGACACTCCCCCTCAACCTCAAAACCTGGAGGTTGTTGCATGTAAACGGTCTCAGAGAGATCCCCATAAAGAAATGCATTTTTCACATCTAATTGACACAAGTTCCAGCCATTCTGAACAGCTACTGAGAGAACAAGATGGATGGTACCCATCCGTGCAACAGGAGAAAAAGTTTCAAAGAAGTCAATTCCATATGTCTGGGTATACCCTTTCGTGACTAATCTGGCCTTGTACCTTTCAATAGAACCATCAGATTTGTACTTTATTGTATATACCCATTTACAACCAACAATGTCAGCATCTGCTGGGGAATCAACTAGATCCCAGGTATGCTGAGATACCAAAGCTGTCATTTCTTCTTGCATAGCCATCTTTCAGCGATTATCAAGTGCTGCCTGCTGATAGTTCAGAGGAATGGTTTCAGTAGACAAGGCTGAAATAAAAGACTTCATCTGATGTCCAATTCTGGCATGGGAGACAAAATGAGATATGGGATATAAGGTGCATTGTCTTGTCCCTTTTCGTAGAGCAATAGGCCTGTTATCATCATCCTGAAGATCACTATTGTCAGTAGAACTTACCTCAGGAGAAGAAGAAGATGAAGGCTCTTGCGGAAGTGGAGCTCTACGCACATATACCAATGGAGGATTATTAAATCTGGAAGAGGATGAAGTTTGGTTCGGTAAGGAGGGCACAGATTCCAAAGGAAAAGGAGGTATAGGTAATGGAAAAGACTCAGCTGGATCAACCTGCAGCGGAGAACCGAAACTAGAGTAATATGGAGAGGATTCCAGGAAAGATACGTCCGCACTGACATACTCTCGGCGAGAAATAGGATCCTAACATCGATAGCCCTTTTGATTTTTCGGATAACCAATAAATATGCATTTTGTAGCTTGAGCGGCTAATTTATCACGGTCAGGGCCAAGTTTGTGGACAAAACAAACACATCCAAATATTTTTGGTGAGAAAGAAAAAAGTGGGGCATTAGGTTTTAGGATATGTAATGGAATTTGATCACCCACAGAAGACGAAGGCATGCGGTTGATCAGATAGCAAGCAGTGGTAATCGCATCACCCCAGTATAACGCAGGAACATTGGATTGAATCATAATGGTCCTGGCAACATCAAGGAGGTGCCGATGTTTTCGCTCAGCCACCCCATTTTGTTGAGATGAATAGGCACAAGAAGTTTGGGGTTGGATGCCATGATCTTGGTAAAATTGTAACAGACCTTTTGATTTAAACTCGAGAGCATTATCAGTGCGAACAATCTTGACAATAGATTCAAACTGAGTTTTTATTTCAAGAATTAGGGATTTGATAAGACTTGGATCTTCAGATCGTTCTTTTATTAAAAATACCCATGATAACTTAGAGAAATCATCAACAATAACAAGATAATACCGACACTGAGTCCTAGTAGGAATCTTACTAGGACCCCATACATCTGCATGAAGAAGTTCAAAAACTTTATTACTAGATCTGACTCTGACTCAAAGGGAACGAACTTCGATGATGCTTGCCCAACTGACATGCTTCACACTGAAATGATGTGGTGGAAGGAATCTGAAGAAAGACCGACCGAAGCTTTGACAATGAAGGATGACCAAGACGACGATGCCACTGAACAGGGCTGAATGAATGTTCCACTGCAGCATGAACAGAACCCATTGGATGATGTAGGTAGTAAATTCCATTTTCTTCATAGCCTCCACCAATCTTCTTCCCCGTCAGCAAATCCTGAAAATGACAACCCATTGGATGAAATATTACTCTACAATTTTGTTCTTTTATAAGGCAACTAACAGAAAGTAAACTTTGAGGAAAGTTTGGAGCATGAAGAGCATTTTTCAACTGTAATGAGGAGGATATAGAAATATTTCCCTGACCAACAACCGGGGAGGAGCTCCCATCGACTAATGAGACTCCAAGTTGAGCCTTAATGACCTTTAGATCTGAAAAAACACGTGAATTTCCACACAAATGTCTGGATGCACCAGAGTCAATAACCCACTTACTATCATTCGGATGGAGATGATTCCCGGTTGAATAGGCAATACCAGCTACAGGAGAAGTGGAACTCAAAGGTCGAAGAGCAATCAACTCATCATATTCCGCACGACTAAGGGTGATACTACTTTCATTTGCAGTGATATTCTCTTGTGCATTTGTTGCCTCAATAGTAGTAACATGAGCTTTAGGGTTATATGACTTTGATGCAGAAGAGATTGGCCGACCATGCTTATCCCAAAAACGATCTTCTAAATGTCCAGATTTTTCACAGAATGTACATTGAAGCTTTCCTCTACCTCCCATACCACGTCCACGTCCTCGTCCTCTGATATTCTGAATATTTCCACGGCCATAACTAGATGGGACAACAAGAGCAGATGTCTGAGTCACAGGCTGAGATTGTGGCAGAGATATCGCAAGTCTACTCAGACGATTGTAAGCATCAACAAGAGTGGGAACATCTGAAGCAGTCAACATTTGAACTTTTGCAACAGAAAAAATCTGAAGAGAGACCTGTAAGAAAACGAGCAACCATGGTTTGTTCTTGATGATCCTTTTGCTTCGAGCAACACAGAGGCCGGTGAGCATTAAGTCTTTCAAACGCAGCTTTGACAGAGGCATAGTACTGGGCCAAGGTCTGATCTCCCTGTTGCAAGTTATATATTTCCTGTTCGACTTGTAGGATACGACTCACATTCGTTTCTTGTGAGTATGTATCACGAAGATTGTCCCACATTAGTTTGGCTGTATTATAGTAGATCAATCCATCTGCAATATGGGGTTCGACACTGTTCATGATCCATGACATAACTATGTCATTATCTTTATCCCAAGTAACATATTTTCCCAATTTCTCAATGGGTTCGCCTTCCAACAAAATATGTTTTCGACGATGTCCAGATACCGACATCATAAAAGTTCTGGACCACCTGGCATAGTTGGTTTCATTCAACCTAACAGAAGAGCCATACGAGAAGGGGTTGGCAAACGCCTTATACTCCCCCAATATGTTCCATTTTGGAATCACCTTTCGACGTTTCAGCCATACCAAAAAAAAACTCACTTGAACAACAAGTGTTCAAGAAGATTTTTTTTTTCTTCAACTCAGCAGGAAACCACACCTGCTGTTCCACAAAATAAAGTTCAATCCAGCAGGAAATCACATCTGCTATTTTCCATGACAGAAGAGTAACTTCAACTTCCGTGCTTCCTTAAAAACAACACTCGACACAACAGGGAGTCACTGAAAAACATATTCTGAAATAAACCAACCCACACAAAAAAAAACTAAATTTCAGTTGCTGTAGATACCACAGAAATCCCGAACATTGCTGCACCCAAACACATCACCACACATGATAGAATGCAGTCGCAAAACACAATGTTCACTAAACCTGCTGTTCTCCGACATATAAGGCATGACATCCAGTAAATATCACACACAATCAGCTTCTGCAAGAACTCAACACTTACGGCCACAGAAAAAAAATTTCTGTTGCTCCCAAACAGCAGGAACACACCTCGACAAGAATTCAGCACTCACGACAACAGAAAAAAAATTCTGTTACTTCCAACCATCAGGAATACCCTTCGACAACTTATGAACCAAAAACAAAACTCGTCATAGCAGCAACAAGACTCGGCACCACCAGGTCGCAACAGGAAATCCAGATGAGGAGAACTGATTTAGATTTTCTCCTAAGATCTGAACCGCAATCAAACTCCCAACTGCGTAGGTAGTCACGAGGAGAGAAAACAAAAAGAAGGACGAGGAGATACGACACCCACAGCAGGCATCCACGACCAGCAGATGATACGACACCCACAGCAGGCATCCACGACCAGCAGAATGCCCAGAATTTTTTTTTTAAATTGCTGACCTGATTAGAAACATTACTCAGCGTGATCGAAGTTTGATCACGATCATGAAAGCCTCCACGATCGACTGTGTTCTGGTAAAACACGATCACGCTCCCACGTCACAGTCGATATCTCGATCACGCTCCCACGTCACAGTCGATCACGTTCCCACGATCGGCTGAGCTTTGATACCATGTAGAAGATGAACCGAACCCTAGAGAGAGAGATAGAGAGAGAGAGAGAGAGAGAGAGAGAGAGAGAGAGAGAGAGAGACGACTGAACATGAAAACAGAAAACTTAATTACATCATTAGGGCTTCTCTCTATATTAAATAGAGAGAGGCAAAACAGAGAAATTACATCTAAGTCCTTATGAAAATAATATTTCAGAAAACCTCTAATAAAGAACAACTTAACCTAAAAACCACCTATTCTCAACAAATATTATGCATTTGTGATGAATTCTTGAAATTCAAAGTTTTATTGCTTCTACCCTGTAATATCGCGTATTTTCACACTTAGTCATTTTGAGATTTTTCGAAAATTTGGCTAAGTATAGAAGAAAAATCGGTAAAACCTTGATATAGGCTGACGTCTTTTGAGTCTGGGTTTGGCCTAGGTCTCATCGACAAGGCCTAAACGAGCTACTTAAAACATGAAAAAAGCTTTATTTTTAACCTTTAAATTCAAGCAAAATTTGGGTTATTTTTGGGCAAAATTCAGAGGCGAAATTCAAGTTATATATCCTTAGATGCATCTCGAAATTCTGAGCATAACAATATTTTACTTTTTCGAATTCGGGTTGCGGTTGGCTCAAAAATCGCATTTTTTAAAAAAAGGACCGCCTCGACAGGCCGGGTTCGGATTTGGATCGAACTGGATCAAATGTATTTGATCCAAATTAATATGGATCTAGACTCTATCCAAGACTCATATTAATCTTGAATTGATCCAGCCTAGGATCCAATTGGATTTTGGATATGGATTTGGATCTTGAATCCAGATTCAGATCCAAAACTCATGCCCAACAAAAATTCAGCTTTAAATTCACTTTTACATTTAAATTGAAATTAATTTAGAGTTAAAAAGACTCCTAGAGGGATAAGGTACCCTCTGGATGTTTCTAGATATTTAATTATTAATAATTAATTAATTACTTTTAATTAATTCTGATTTTTAATTTTTAGAAACTAATTAGGACCTATGTATGTCACATGGGTGCGGGTGCAGGTGCGACACGGGTGCAGAGCAATTTCAAAAATTTTGGACACGGGGACACAACTATATATATAACAATAATAAGATTGTAAATTTTAAAGCAAAAATAAAAAAGTAATTATATTGAAGTAACAACACAAACTTACGAAAATATAACACATAAAGAAGCTTGTGAGTGTGATAACAACAAAACTTATCATAAATCTGCCTCATTGTTTGAATTAGAGGGAGCCCCCCGTCGGAAAACCAAACGGAGGTAAGGGGCTCCGTCCCCTGCCGAAAAAACAAATTGAGGCATGGGGCGGAGCCCCCTATCGAAAAACAGATCCGAGGCAGGGGGGTCCTCCCCCTGCCGGAAAAGAAATTGAGGCAGGGGGCTTCGCCCCCTGCCGGAGGAAGAGGAAGAAGAACGGAAGAGGGAGGAGGGATATACTTGAGAGGACCGGTGGTTGGCGTCCCCGACGGCTACAGTCGTCGGGGTCTGGGTCATTGGCGAGCCTGAAGGGGATGAGGAGCGAGGGACGGGTGGGGGAGAGGGAGCGATCGACGGGGAGGGGTCTGCCGTTTGCCCCTCCCCCTACGTAGCCTCTTAAGGGTCGGGCCTCGACCCCGATACCATCTTGGATCCGGGTCGGGCCCGAACCTGAGACAAAAATAGACTCGGTCAAAGTTGACCGGGTCCAAAATGTGGACGGACTTGGCCCCGGTGCGTTGACCGAGTCCGACACTTAGTTGACCGTGTCCGCCCCGTGTCAGAAGCCGCACCCGTGTCAGGGCGTGTCGACGGGGGTGCGTCAACCTTTTAGCCGAGTCTGTCTGACTTAGATTAGGACTCCTTAGCAGTATCCTAAATGGTCTTTAGAAAGCTAAAGAAGGTTTGAGAAAGACTTTTAAAAAAATAGAAACTTTGAAAAGTCAACAAAGAAAGGAGTTTTAAAATTTTAGGAAAGTGAGTGTGAGAGTCCAAAAAAGGGAAGGTTCTCTCTCTCCAGACCATCTAGAAAGGGCTGGAGAGGGGGGGGGGGTGCGTCACCCCTTAGTGGACTATTTGAGGGTCAAAAAAAAAAAAGAGAGAAAGAGAAAAAAAGAGAGAAAAAAAAAGATAGAGAAAGAGAAGAAGGAGGAAGAAGAAGAAGAAGAACAAGCTTGGAGATCCATTCATCTTCAGTCATCCGGTGTTTTTTACCCATTCATCCTTAGCTTTTTTTCGATCTACAGTTAAGGTACGGGTCTTTCTCTTGTTTCGAATGAGAAAAAGAGCATGGATTGGATTTCCATGCAAGATTTTGGTGAAAATTCATGGGAAAAGAGTAGATCTAGATGTTTACTCTAGTTTGTATAGATTAGGATTAATGTTTCTCTTTTCGGGGTTTAGTTTGGGCAAAATACGTATAGCAATACGGGTATTGTATAGGTATTTTAGTATGTGTCATGAATCCCTAAACCAGTTTAGATTTGCTATGCTTGAAACATGCACAAATATGGCCCAAATTTAGTATAGTCAAAATCTTGGAAAGAATATGCATATATTCTGCATTTAGTTAAAATTCCTGTATATGTTTGTTCTTATGATAAAATAGAATCTTTATCCATGTTAAAAGCTGTATATCACGTACTTGTTTATGGATCAAGCATAACTGAATGAAAATATGCATATTCATGCATCCTTGATGCATAAAATTTTGCATATACATGCAGCCTGAACATTATTGTGCATATGCATGCATATTAAAAAAAAAGAGCATGTTTAAATCCCTGTACATTGAAGTTATTCTTGCTCATATTTTATACTCGTTACTGGGCTGATTGGCAGCCCAACCGAGTCACACTTGGCTGGTTTGTTAGGCCTTGGCAGACCTGCACAGGTTCAGCCTGTGCAGAAAAATAATAATAGAAAGACCCCAGCCGACTGCCAGTCGCCTGGGTATTCATTTACTCTCGTTGGGCCGGCTGGCCTGTCAGGCCTTGGCCTCTTGCATTAGCCCAACCAAGTATTTGGCTGGGCGTGGTATTTAAAAGAAAAAAAAATGTAGTGATGTAAAATTTTTATATTGTGTGCATGTTGCAGCTGGGCAGCCCAGCCGAGTGGCTTGGCTGGGCAGGCCTTGGCTCTGTCAGGCCCAGTCCAGCCGAGTGGCTGGACTGGTGCAGGCCGGGCAGACCCAGTCTGCACGATATTTAGAATGTAAACTAAAAAAAAACAGGAAAGCATTTTTGTTTTAATAGAAATTTCTTTTTGTTGTTAAGCAATTGAGGCCCCAGCCGACTGGTCGGCTAGGCTATGTTAGCCAGGTCAGCCCCAGCCGACTGGGTCGGCTGGGTAGAGGGCTTGCCCTAACCAACTGAGTCGGCTGGGTGAGTTTGACAGCATACCAGTGAAAAAGGTGCATAGGATCCGACTCGATCCATGTACCCGATCCATGTAACTTGTAACTATTTTTACATTTATCGGGTCTGGATACACCAGACCCGGACCCATACTGTAATGTAACTTAAATATACAAGTTAGGTCACGATTTCATTTTACTGAAATCGTGACAACCGTAATTGATCTCTCTCCCTCTCTCTCTCTCTTCTCTTTCTCAACGCAGGTGCAGAGGAAAACTTTCATGGTATCAGAGCTTAGATCCATCTAGGGGTTGAGGAGGATTCCAAAGGTGCGACAGATCAAAGGTTTGAGGTTTCTTTCATCTCCCTTCTTCAGTTTTCTTCTCTCTACCTCCATTCTCAATCTCCATCTCTCGTTTTCCCCTTCTCTGTTTTTCTCCAGTCTTTTCTTTTCCTTTAGTGGATTCACGCCTCACGTGAATTCCTAAGCTGTTCACGAAGAGCTCACGTGAACCCTGGTTCACGGTAATCCTGTACATCAAGAAAACTGGGCTGGATCCCACTTCTGACACCAGCCTGTTTTACGTGAATCCCTTTTCTGCGTATCCCTTCAATTTTTTTCTTCTCTTTTCTGCGTATCCCTTCTTATACTGGGCTGGATATCGGGCAGATCTGCGACATCAAATCTGGGATTCTAAACCCCTTTGATGTCCAGCCTGCTGTGTGACAATCTCTTTTGATTCGACTCTCAGAACCCCTTTCTCGTATCATATTTCTTCTAACTGTTACGAGTGGGATCCACATTGAAAATACAGTCTGTTTTTTTTCTCTCCCTTTCCTCATTGCTTCCACATTGAAAATACAGTTTGATTTTCTTTCCATTGCTTAAATATCCGACCTTTCAAAAGTAGAAAAGAAAACTCAGTCTTGGAATACAGCCTGAATTTCTTCTGACAGCCTCTGGTCGCCGATTTTTGAGTTTCTCAGCCGAAAAAAAAGGACGATCAGCAAACATCTCTGGCTGCAGACTGAACACTCTGTGGATACTATGGTAACACAAAAAGGGTTCCTTTTCTTGTTAAAACTCTTCCTCATGGATATTCATTCCTCTTCATCCAATCTTTCTTCAAGTTTTCTCACTCAACTCGTTTCTGAAAAGTTAACTACCTCAAACTTCTTGATTTGGAAGAGACAAATCATTCCTTTTATAAGGAGTCAAGGTCTCTTAGGTCACCTTGATGGAACCACTCCCGCTCCACTCGAATTTGTTACGAGAGAGGAAAAAGATGACAAAGGAGTAAGTTCAATTGTGTATGTCAAGAATGTAGAGTACCTCAACTGGGAAAGGAAAGATCAGTCGGTGGTTGCATATATCACTTTCACCTTGTCCCAAGAGGTCCTTGTTGCAATTCCCGACAATTGTACTGCTCTGCAACTTTGGGAAAAATTGGTTCAAACATATTCACAAGTTTCACAGACACGAATGGTTTTTCTCAAGAGGGAATTTCAAATGCTGAGAAAAGATTCCATGACCATCATGGAATATCTGAACAAGATGAAGACTATCACAGACCAACTTGCAGTTATAGGGTGCGCGGTGAGTGACAACGATATGACACAACAGACTCTGAGTGGATTGGGATCCGACTACAATATGATCGTCACTTCACTATTGTGTCTCCCGGCTCTTCCTACCTTTGATGAGTTGCGAGCAAAATTGATTCAGTATGAGATGACTCTGAAAGGGTTCTCTAAGGAATCTCATATTCACACAAATTCTCAGGAAGTTTTTGCCACAGGAGTGACTTATGGTAGAGGACGAGGACGAGGACGAGGAGGACAAGGGCGAAGTGGACACGGAGGGCGTGGTCTGCTTCCCACTCCAAATACGTTCGCTCATGCGCAGGGATCAAGATCCATTCCTACTTTCTTCCTTTGTAACAAAAAGGGGCATATCAAAGTGAATTGTTGGCATAATCCAGCGAATAAAGGAAATGGTCCACAGACAGAAAACAAAAGGAAGTTCTCAAATAATGGAGAGATTAAAGATCTGCTGATATCTACGTTGTCAGAGTTGAAATTGAAGCAGAGTGATGAAGGCACTTGGTTTGTCGACTCAGGGGCAGCCACTCATGTGACAGGTGATGCAGGTAAGATTTCTAATCCCATTCTTTATTTTGGAAAAAGTAAGATTGTCACTGCAGATGGATCCCACCATCCTGTTTCTCATGTTGGAAAAACTGTCATTCCCATGTCATATTCCACTCTTACTCTTTCAGACGTTCTTCATGCCTCTGACATTAAGAAAAATATTGTCTTTGTTTCCAAACTTATTGATGATAATAATGCTTCAGTTGAATTCACTCCCTTCTCTATGCAGATCAAAGACCTACGCACAAGGGAAACATTCACTGAAGGAAAGAGACAAGGCAATATGTATGTCTTTGAAGAAGCTCCTTGTCATGCTGTTCGCCCTGTCCACCTGAATTCAAAGCCCTCATTAGAGTCGTGTTCATCCTCTTCTGCTAATGTTTTTAGTATTTCTGAATGTAATAAGCCATTCTTATGGCATAGTCGGTTAGCACATTGTGGGAGTCATTTTATTGTGAAACTTGTATCTAATAATCTCATTCCAAAAGAAAGTCTCAATAGGGATGAAAACAATCACAAATGTTCCAGTTGTCTTTCCTGCAAGAGTCATGTATTGCCTTTTCATTCCGTTAATAAGAGAGCTTCAAAACCTTTTGAGATAATCTGTTCTGATGTATGGGGACCCACCCCAATTGCCTCTGGATCTGGAGGTAAATACTATCTAATATTTGTTGATAACTATTCTCGATACACTTGGATATATTTCATAAAAAATAAGTCGGAAGTCTTCTCTTTGTTTCAAAATTTTCTTTCCCTTGTCAAAAATCAATTTTCTGAGTCCATTCAATTTTTTCAATGTGATGGAGGTGGGGAATTCTCATCCCGTGATTTTATTTCTTTTCTTCAAAATAACGGAATAGGAAGAAGGGTGTCCTGTCCTCACACCCCTCAACAAAATGGAATTGCTGAACGAAAACACAGGCATATCGTTGAAAGTGCCATGAGTATGCTCCATGACAGCAATCTTCCCATCAACTTATGGACAAAAGCTTTCCATTCAGCCGTGCATGTGATAAATAGATTGCCTATGGTTGTTCTGGAAAATAAGTCTCCTTATCACTGTCTTTTTGGAACTCATCCTAGTTATTATGATCTGCGTGTTTTTGGATGTGTCTGCTATGTGCATATCGATCAGTCTCTGAGAAACAAGTTTCAAGACAAGGCCCAAAAGTGCAGATTTGTGGGATATGCAGATGGTTACAAAGGATATAGGTGTTATGATCCCACCAACAAACGCATTAGAACCTCAAGAAACGTTGTCTTTGATGAACAAAATTTTGATCACGGAGCTGACACAACGAATATGCCAACTGAAATTTACTGTCCTTGGCTGAGCTCAGAACTTTTTGCTGGCCCCAATGAAGCATGTTCCTCAGATTGTGTGCAACAAGAAGGAAAGGTGTTTGAGAACACTGGGACGTCGGGGTCACAGAATGCAGAGGAAGTACCGGGCAGATGCAAAGGCATTGTCTATTCTAGACAGAGACCGACAACATCAAGCCATTCATATCATGTCTCAGTTGCCAATCCTGCGCCTTCTTATACTCTTGCAACCAGAAAATCAAACCGCATACGACATCCTATTGACAGGTGGGTTAGTTATAACAACTTCTCCTTAGATCTTCAACTGTTTTTAACTGCCATCAATAAGGACGAAGAGCCCATCATGTATTATCAGGCAACCGCTTCTATGAAATGGGTAGAAGCCATGAATGATGAAATGCAAGCCTTGCATGAATGTGGAACATGGGAAGTTGTTTCCAGACCACCTGATAAAAATGTTGTCGGATGCAAATGGGTCTACAAAATCAAGTACAAACCAGATGGAACCATTGAATGATATAAGGCCATGCTTGTAGCAAAAGGATTCACCCAAGAAGCAGGGCAAGACTATGATGAGACTTTTAGTCCGGTTGTAAGAATGTGAACAATTCGAATCATCATCTCCCTGACTGTTGAACATTGATGGAAGTTGAGTCAGCTTGATGTAAAAAATGCATTTTTACATGGGAATTTGAAGGAGGAAGTATACATGGAACAACCCCCTGGATATCAAGAACAAAATTGTAAAACCCATGTATGCAAGCTAAAAAGAGCCATCTATGGCCTGAAGCAAGCATCTCGCTCTTGGTTTGATAGCTTCTTGCTAGAGATTCAAAAGCATGGATTTTCACGTTCCATGCTGGACCACTCATTATTTATTTTTAAAGGCTCGTCTGTGACCACTCTATTATTAATTTATGTCGATGATATCATCATCAGAGAAAACTCTGCGGACCATATCCAAGAAATAAAAGACTTATTAGGTCAAAGGTTCAAAATGAAAGATCTTGGAGTTCTACGCTATTTCCTTGGTGTAGAAGTTGATAACCAGGTTCATGGCTTGACACTCACTCAACACAAGTACACCGTAGACGTTCTCAGCAAGTCAGGCATGAAAGACTGCAAACCTCTGGGAACTCCGAGTGTACTTCATCAAAAACTTAACGCTCATGATGGAGATCTGTGTGATGACCCCACCAGGTATCGTGGCATAATAGGAATGTTACAATACCTCATATTCACTAGACCTGATATTGTTTATTCAGTCAATCAAGTGTCTCAATTTATGCATGCGCCACGTACTGGACATATGGAAGCAGTCAAGAGGATCCTTCGATATCTGAAAGGGACTATTGGAGATGGATTGATATATTTACCATAGTCATATGGCCAAGACGAGCATGAAATTACTGTATATTGTGATGCAGACTGGGCAGGAGATCCTGACGAACGAAGATCTACATCAGGATATTGTGCCTTCATTGGAAGAAATTTAGTCTCTTGGATCAGTAGAAAACAAAAAGCTATCACTAGATCAAGCACTGAGGCTGAATATAGATCCATGGCTGCTGCCACTGCCGAAGTCACATGGATCAGGCATCTTCTAACTGAAGTAGGAGAAAAGATCTCCCACACTACCTTGCTCTGTGACAATCAAAGTGCCATCAACATGTCTTTCAATCCGGTACATCACAGCCGTGCCAAGCACATTGAGATCGACCAACACTTTGTGAGATAGAAGGTTGAAGAAAAAGAGATTGAGCCTGAGTTTGTCAGCACTGAAAGACAGGTTGCAGACATATTTACCAAAGGGTTAACCAAGGACCGCTTTTGGATGCTTAAAAGCAAGTTGTTCATGGTTCAAAACCATAATCAACTTGAGGGGGGGTGAAAAAGGTGCATAGGATCTGACTCGATCCATGTACTCGATCCATGTAACTTGTAACTATTTTTACATTTATCGGGTTTGGATACACCAGACCTGGACCCATACTGTAATGTAACTTAAATATACAAGTTAGGTCACGATTTCATTTTACTGAAATCGTGACAGCCGTAATTGATCTCTCTCTCCCTCTCTCTCTCTCTTCTCTTTCTCAACGTAGGTGCAGAGGAAAACTTTCAACCAGACCCAACCAACCGAGTCGGCTGAGTCATCTGTCTACAAATTTTTTAATAAAAGAATCACGTATTCACATAGAGATGGAAACACTTTTAGAAGTTCAATTGAAAAATATAGTGAATCTAATAAACCTTCTTCAATAAACAATTCTCGTAGAACCGAGAGAACTAGGAGAAACTCTTCTAGATTTATATCTTATGAATCCTTCTCACCTAAACATAGTGCATGTCTTAGCGCTATTTAATCTTATGTGGAACCTAAGAATTTTGAAGAAGCTAAGAAAATGATAGAATGGACGAATGCAATGGATAATGAACTTGAAGCTCTTAGGGAAGCTAAAACTTGAGAATTTCAAAATTTACCAAAAGGTAAGAAAATGATAGGATGTAGATGAGTTTTTAAGGTAAAAACCAAGAGTGATTGATCACTTGAAAGATATAAGGCTTGTCTCGTTGCTAAGGGATATAGTCAAGAGTATGGTATAAATTACGATGAAACATTTGCTCCTGTTGGAAGAATGGTTACTATTAGGTGTTTAATTATCATTGCCTCTATTTGAAAATGGAATATATATCAAATGGATGTCAAAAATGCATTCTTAAATGGAGATTTAAATGAAGAAGTCTATATGGATGCTCTTCCGGGTATGGATGTGCCCAAGGGTAAAGTTCTTCATCTTCGAAAAACCCTCTATGGTTTGAAACAAGACCCCAATGCTTAGTACGATCGATTTAACAACTTAATAATAGAAAATGGTTTTATTTCATGTTATACTGACACTGCTCTGTTGTCAAGAAATCAGATGTAGGAATTATAATTTTGTTATTATATGTTGATGACACATTGATTACAGGTAATGATACCAAAGGAATCAAGGGTATCAAGTTTTCATTATCAGAAAAATTTGAAATGTCAGACTTAGGTTTTCTGACAAATTTTTTAGGCATTGAAGTTGCCTATTCTCACAAGGGTTATTTTTTTGTCTCAAACTAAACTTGCTTGTGAGGTCATTGATAGGTCAGGCATTACAGATGATAAAATCCGTGAAACTTCTGAAGTAGTTGGAACAAGAATGAAGATTGATGATGGTATTCCTCTGGAAGATCCTACTCCTTACAGGTAACTCGTTGGATCTTTGATGTATCTTAGCTTATCTTTGATGTATCTTAGCATTATGAGGCCAGATATCTCTCATGCAATATATGTTGCAAGTGAGTTTCAACATGCCCCTACATCAGTCCATATGAGTGTCATTCTTTGAATTATCAGAGACCATAAGTAATAAAGTATTTCTATCTTCATCTTCTGATTTAAATTTAATTGCATATACTGACTCTGATTGGGGAGGTGACCCAAATAACCGTCACTCCACCACTGACTTTTGTATCTTTTTAGGTGAATCATTGGTTTCTTGGAGATGCAAGAAACAACAGAATGTCTCTCTATCTTCTACTGAGGCTGAGTACCGAGCTATGACAACTACAACAATGAAAATTGTTTGGCTTCGGCGGTTGTTGAAAGATATGGGAGTTCGTGTTCAAGGGCCTACAAAGCTGTGTTGTGACAACAAAAGTGCAATATATTGCCAAGAATCATACATTTTATGAACGAACAATGCATATCGAAATGGACTGTCATTATGTTAGAGAAGAATCTCTAAAGAAAGTCATTGATCTTCCTTATGTAACATCAAAATATCAACTGACTGACTTCTTTACTAAGGCATTTTATTCCCTAGATTCAGTTTTCTTCTTGGCAAACTTTCGGTCATCACACCGTAAGTTTGAGGGAGGATGTTAAAATATAAAGTCCATATATATATAGATATATACACATATATATTCTATATATATGTGTATGTATCTATATCTATATCTATATATATATTGTAATACCTGATCAGGGTAAATAGGTCATTTATAGTTTTTACACATATTCACTTTAAGAAAATGATTGTAATTTTTTTTCTTTTCTTCTTTATTTTTTCCTTTTTTCTTCTTTTTCCTTTTTTATTCTTTTTAACCATTGGGGGCCCACACAATAGACGTTGGGCCCCTCTAACGGTCACAATTGTGATCGTTGGAGGGGCTCCAACGTCTATATGTGGAGCCCCTCCAAGGTCTCCATGTGTATTATAAATAGGGGTTGAACCCCATTGCATTCTTCAAGCTTTGAGTCAAAGCTCTCTCACTTCTTCAATAAAGATTTATATTTTTTATGCCTTTGTATATTTGGGTTCTCTTGAATGTGTTGTGCCTTTGTGCACATTTGTTCCAAGTGTTCTTATTGTGCCTTTGTGCACATGTTTCTCACTAAGAACTTGGTGTTCTTATGTTTGTTGTCTCTTTTAAGACATTTTCATATGGTATCAGAGCTTAGTCCCTAGAAGAAAAGCTCCGGTATTGCGTCATCTTGGTGGTCTCGAAGAACATGCCCATTCCTTTATCATTCTTTTGGCACAAGAAGCTCTTGCAAATCATTTAAAGTAAAGTGCAATACATCAAGTAAGCTCAAAGAAGACCCGTTGTGGTAAGATTTCAACTCTTGAAGACTCTTTCCTTCTCATTAAAGGCACTTCCATGAGAGAAAATGATTCTCACTTTTCCTTAGGATTTAAACTCAATGGGTCCAAATATCATGTTTGGGCTGGCAATATGAAAGCCCATATTAAGGGAAAATGTCTTTGGGGCTATGTCAAAGGCACAATTCCCGAATCAGAATAAAAAATCACCATTATTGAAAAATGTGAAATTAAGGTTCTTGATGGGGAGGAAAGAGAAAAAGCTTTTGAAGAATCTAATAAGAAGCATAAAGAGTGGGAAATGAAGAACTATAAAATCCTTTCATGGATTTTTTCCACGATAGAAACAAGAATAAATGCCAATATTTTGAAATTTAAAAAGGCATTTCAAGTTTGGGATTATCTTGAGAGGATGTATACCTCAAGAGGTTTATCTCATAAATACTATCTTCAAAAAAAGGCATTGACCCTCCAACAAAGGGAAATGCCTGTTAGAGAGTACTTTGCCGAATTATCATCTATTTGGGATGAACTTGCTCTTCGTGAACCCAAATGGAGTGGAGAAGCTATTGAACTAAGGCATAAACAATCAAAAGAGGATCACTTTTTCAATTTTTTGAATGGGCTTAGGCCCAAATTTGAACAAACTAGATCCTCGCTTTTATCTTCTTTTACATTTCTCCTTTAGAAGATGTTCTTACTGAATTGAGTGGAGAAGAGACTAGATTGGGAATGAATAAAACCAATCAAAGTGTGTTGGCCGCTCATTCACAAGATGAAAATGAAGGCGCCTATGCCGTTTCTAGACCGGGGAATAATGTGAAAGCATATAAACCCCTTCATTTTAACAAGTTCTAAAATCAAAATCAAGGAACAAGAGAGAATGATAGTCAAAATGAGAGAAGAGACTATAGTAAAATTATATGTCATTTTTGCAAAGAATCGGGACATATTAAACCGATGTGTCATAAGTGGAAAAGATGGTGGCCATGTCGACTACATTTTAAGCATGGTATTAGAGCATCCTCTCTAAGTAAGGAGGAGGGTCCATCTACTTCAAACAATGAAGCATTGTCTCTAAGTTAAATCATGGAAGCTCTCCAACCTCTTCTCAAGGGGTCCGTCTCCGGGGCCGCCATGTCAACCTTCTCTCCTCCCGGTAAGATTCTTTGGCTTTTAGATTTGTGTTCCTCATTTCATATGACTCCAAATATTTTTACTCTTTCCGAATACACAAAAAAATTATCTCTCTCTTTTGTTTCAACCGCGGATGGTGCTTCTCTTGAAATTAAAGGAATTGAAAATTTCGAAAAACAAGGCTTTTTTATTCCTAAAGTTGGATTTATCCCTAAATTAAATTTAAATTTACTTTCGGTTTCTCAACTATCGGACCATGGGTGTGATATCAAATTCTCATCAAATAAATGTTGGATACAGGATCGCCGGTCTGGGAAGTTGATTGGGGAAGGCTTTAGGAAAAGAAGATCTATACTACATGAAATTTATCCAAATTCCAAAACACTCTTTGTAACATAGCCCAACATAAAGATATAAATGTTTGGCATAAGCACCTTGGCCATCTCAATATCATCAAGCTTTCTTATTTACATTTTGTCAAAAATCTATGTAAAGACAATTTCACTTACAATGATTGCATTCTTGGAAAAATGAGAAGCTTACCTTTTGGACAAATAACCATATTTACAACTAAACCTTTTGAAATTGTGCATTCGGACGTATGAGAACAATCACGGTGAATAAGATGACTCGAAGATGACTACCACCAGTAGGAGAGCACGATCAAAATGACTTTCAAATAACAAGCTCTGATTCCATGAGATGAAGTGAATAATAATCACAATAGAATGCCACCAAGGGCTACAAGAGATCACAAACACAGAAAGATCACTAGTGGGTCAAATACAATCTCACTAAGGAGACAATCGCAAGAGCACAACACACGAGACACAATATAAAAAATATAAATTTATATAACCTCAAATATGCTTGTAAAAAGCATAGCATTACACCAAGAAGAATAGCTCTTTTTATAGAGCTAAGAGAGGGCAAAGGGAGCTGCCTCCAACAGTAAAAAATATGACCGTTGGGAGCAGTTTGCCCTAACAGTCATATTGACTGTAACAATCAAAAACTAAAAAAGAGAAACAAAATTAAACAAAATTACAAAACAGTCTCTACTAGACTGTCCTATTACAACAGAGGGATAACCAAAATACCCCTGATATATATATATATATATATATATATATATATATATATATATATATATATATATATATAGTCATATTTTAACAATCACTTGGCAGAACGTATCTGACACTTTTGAGTGTCTTAGACACAAAGTTTCTGAGTTGTTTAAGCTTTAAACCCTATTTTCTCTCCATATATTTTACTGGGTCCCAAAATGAGCAGACTTGTCTTACAGAAAGGGCTCGGCCTTCCCCTCTCTCTAAGATGAAAGAGTCGAGCTATTTGGTAAAAAGGCTTGTGGTTACCACAGTCAGTCCCGCTGGGCCAACTCTTGCGCAGCTCCATTTACGAACTAACTCTCCTCTTTTAGTAACTTCTTGTGGCATGGGGCATGTGCCAGCAAGAGAAGCCATTTGGTATCATGGTCCCAGGTCTGTTAACCAATTTTTGTAGAGGGTCTAAGCCTTGTGAACATCGAAGTGGCTGAATAAGGCTCTGTTGATGAAATGGATTTGGCGTCTTAGCAATTAGAGCTAAATATGCTTGAAAGGTTGTTGTGGCAATGGAAGGCCAATAACTAGTGGTAGAGTGGCCAGGCAACTTAATCCATCTATTTGTTGAGCGATCCTCCAATCAAATCAAGGTCGAGTAAACTCCTACTTTTGATCGTATTGGTGGAGTAAGAATAGGTGTTTGAAAAACTTTGCCCCATCATATGCTTATTGTCAATACACCAAAATGGTTTAATTGCTGACAATTGAGTGCAAGATGTTGTCTAGGAAGGGAACATGAGAGTGGAAGAGATTGAGTGGTTCAAACTAATCCAGAAACTTCAGCTTTAGTGATTATCATTAGGTGAAGATTGCTTGAAATGCTCAGTAGTAGGGATGGGTCTTTTCGAAAAAGTTAGCGTGCCATTTATTCAGCCGCATGGATATCTTACTGTAAAGATGATGTGGGGCTTCTGCCCCTTCCGTAGAGTGAGAATCTTCAGGTGGCTGGTTCTACTTGATGGCTTGTTCACATTGGCTAACTTCAAAATAAAGGTATATAGTCAGCAAATCAAGATTGTCTATGTTTCAAGGAAGAGGAGTCGACTTTCCATCTTTTCAATAATTACCATTTACTTTTAAAAATGCTGGACCTATTTTGGTATGATTTATTGTTAGACTAGGGTTTTGTCACAGATATCGTATCTTTGCTCTTGACACATGGCATCAGAAGCAAGGATAGAGCTTGGCTTTATGTTTGAATCTGGTAGCTTCACCAAACATGTTAAGTGATGTTGGCATCAATGAAATGATTGTATTTTTGATGGAAAAGCTAAACTTGCAACTTTAATTCATATTTCTATTAAATGAGCACATAAAAAGTGTATCAATCAGGCCCAAACTAAGATACATATCATATTGTATTGTAGTGTATAATTAAAAA
Source organism: Nuphar pumila (assembly GCF_984573655.1). NCBI lineage: Eukaryota > Viridiplantae > Streptophyta > Magnoliopsida > Nymphaeales > Nymphaeaceae > Nuphar > Nuphar pumila. Next base: position 148,934,239 of record NC_143250.1, on the reverse strand, counting down.
TCATGTTTTTAACAAAATTTTTATAAAAATTAGAAAAGTTCCAAAAAAAATTCATAATGAAAGAAACTGTGATATTAGCTGCAAAATAATATCACAATATCAAACAATTATGGATTGCATAAAACATTGGATATTCATTAATCAAGATAATATTCTATAAGTGACATGTATATCTCACAAGAAAAATGTAAATTATGAAATAGTATGCATGTTAAACTCACAAGTGGACAAGGTTCATTGTAAAACCCGCAAAATTTTGATATTTTACGAGAAATAACAATGAATTTAAGGCTAAAATATTAATTGAATTTAAGGTGAAAAATTAAATTATAATTCCAGCATTAATCAAGATTCAGAATAAATTTCAAGTTGAGAATTTATTCTGAATCAGGGTTTTGATTTTTATTGGATTTAATTTGGGATTTAAGCTGAACTTAAATGGAATTTAATTTGAATTTTGATTTCAATTTCTAAAGTTTTATCAATTTGAATTTTGATTTAGAAATTCGAATTTGGATCAAATTTAGATTTAAATTCGGATTTAATAAATGTGTCTCAGATACTACAATTAGATTTAAGTTTGATTTAGATCTAAATCAAAGACTTAATTGAATGTTAATTCAAGTTTGAAAAATACAATAAATTGTATTTTTGTTGAAATTGAATCTAGAATTTTAAATTTAATTTAGAAGTAATACATATGATTCTTCAGAATATTTCTAATAAATAAAATAATAACTTTTACGAGGAAGAAGTGTAAAAATATAAATTAGTCTAAGAGAAATTATAAGAAATATCGTACGAAAAATTTAAAGTTGACTCAAGTTAATTTAGGTGAAATTCACATTCAGAATCAAATTTATGAAAAAGACATAATTTAATAAAATAACTGGTAACTTTTATCGCAATAAAGTTGAACAGGATTTCAGACAAATTTAAGATAATTTGATATGTACTATAAATTCGAATTTAGTGCATGAGTTTGAAATCTAATATACAAAAAAATAAATAAAATAAAACATTCAAAACGACAACAGGTCCGGCCGACCCTGGTAGAAATTGTATTCGAAATGCATTTTTGAGAAAATGATATTTTTAGAAAATAATTTAAATAATCTAGATAAATTGATAATGCCAATATTTACTAAGTATTATACTATGTATTACAAAAGACAAAAAAAATGAATGTATGGAATATGCCCTAAGGGTCTCATCGAACCTATTGAATTCCATTTCTTCAGAAATTATTTATGAAGAATATGAATTAGCCTTAAAAAAATATTTAAAATAAATAATTGAAATATATGGATTTTCGAATTTTAATAGATGACATGTAATTGTATTTAAGCTTAATTCAAATTTCATTTATTGACATTTTATATAATTTCACATTTGAATTTTTATGAAATTTCATTTGAATTAATTAGGAATTTCATTTAGTGGAATGAAACTCAAGAATTAATTAAATTATATAATATGGTAGGAGTCCATAGGTGGGCTGTCCCATCCTATGTGGCACTCCAACTTAAACTTAAAAATAATAATAATAATAATAATAATAATAAACTTGAAAATAAAACTTGAAAATACAACTTAAGAAATTGCAAAGCAAGTTTTGAAAAGTCAAAACTTGCCTTATTTCAAAGCAAGGCCCTGTAAGGGGGGCTGTTAAATCTAGAGGGTTCTAAGAATGGGCTGGACCAAAGTAAGAAAAGAAGGAAAGAAAGGAAAAAAAAGGAAAGAAAGAAAGGAAAGAAGAAGAAAAAAATATATAAAGAAAAAAAAATAATACATAAGCTTAGTCAACTTGCTTGCCAAGCAAGCGACTTTTTATATTTTGGAAAGGGGGTCAACCCATGGGGGTCGACCAACCCTTGCCCTACTATATACTATATAATATATAGTATGATATATATATATATATATATTACATAATATAGGTCCTAAGTTAGCAAACAAAAAAAAAGGGAAAGAAAAGAAATTTTGAGAAAAGGAAAGTGGAAGGCATTAGGAAAATGGAAACTAGCCTAGATCTAAGATCAAGGGTTAGGATTAACTCATGCCCTAAAATTTATAAATCAGGAAGGGCTCACGCCCCCCTTATTTGCTCCTTGGATTTTCTAAGTCCCTTTTCTCAAATCCTTCTCTTTTCTCTTCCTTTCCCCACACCAAACCCTTGGTGGAGACATCCACTTCCGTGTATGGAGCGTAAGGAGGTCGTGGGTGAGGCCGTTGTTCGTGTTGGATGGCCGGTTCATGCTAAAAGAGCGATCCACACTCATAGGACCAAATTTTTGCCAAAAAGGTAGGGGGTTCTATGCTCTACACGTAAAATGGAATTCATGGGCACAAATTCCTTCGATTTTTCATAAGTATAGACCCTAAACCATGCATCCCACGTGTGGGTTTGGCTTAGGGCTATCAAAACATGTAATAGAAAGGGGGTTTTCGAAAGAAAACTCCTCTAAAAATCATTCTTTCTAAAAACCGATTTCTCAGAAATAAAAACCATAAAAACTTTAAAATACGTGTGTTAATTATTTTTCTACAAATTTCGGTTAGGATTAGTAGATCATGTTCATTGTTAAAATGTATCTCCAAAACCATTGTTGTAAGTATAAATATATACTTATATATATAGAGATACATATACATATATATCATATATGTATACGTATCTCTCTCTCTCTCTATATATATATATTATTTTGTTATACCCGAGAAGGGTATTCTTGTAATTTCATATCTTGCACATATTCCACTTGATATATATATATATATATATATATATATACATGTTTTATTTTCTTATACCAGAAAATGGTATTTTTGTAATTTCACATCTTGCGTATATTCCACTTGGAATATGTTGTAATTTTTTTTTTATTTTTTTGTATTTTTTTTTCATAAAGGTGCATTGGGGGTCCCCCCAATAGAGTCGTTGGGGACCCCCAACGGTCACAAATGTGACCGTTGGGTGCTCCCCAACGACTCCTTTGGGAGCCCCCCTTGTACCCCTTTGCTTTTGTATAAATAGGGGTGTTCCCCCTTGTTATTTCTTAAGCTTGAGAGTCTCAAGCATTTGCTCTTTTCTATAAAATACATGCCTTAGTGCATGTTTGCTACTTTTACGCTTTTGTGCGTATTTTGTTCAAGTGTTGTGTCCTTCGTGCACATCTTTCATAAAGTATTTGTGCTTGTATGCGTATTGTCTCTTCGTAGACAATTTTACATGGTATCAAAACGAGGTTGGTGATAGAGGATCGTGGGATTCTTCTTTTTCGAGTGCCTCAAAAAGCGTGCCTTCAGATCTTTGAAGTTTGAAGTGGTGGATCTTGCTTCTCAAATATTTTAGAAGAATCTTGTGCAAGTCCGATTTTGAAATCTTGTGTTGGTACGCATTTTCTCCCTTCCTCTTTACTCCTTAATGGGTGAAAAAGAGTCTCATTTTGCTCTTGGCTTCAAACTAAATGGGTCCAACTATCATGTTTGGGCCGGGAACATGGAGGCTCAAATAAAAGGAAAGGGGCTATGGGGTTATGTGCAAGGCACAATTTCGGAACTGGAACCCAAAATTACCATGGTAAAGAGAAGTGAAATCAAGATTCTTGAGGGAGAAGAAAGAATCAAAGACCTTGAAGAGTATTCTAAGAAGCATGATGAGTGAGAAATGAAAAATTTCAAGATTCTTTCTTGGTTTTTCTCATCCGTTGAAACTAAGATTAATGCCAACATTATTAAGTTCAAGAAAGCATCAGAAGCTTGGCATTATCTTGAGAAAATGTATACGTCAAGGGACTTATCTCATAAGTATTACCTTCAAAAGAAGGCTCTCTCCCTTACTCAAGGTGAAATGATTATTAGGAAATATTTTGCCGATCTTTCTTCGATTTGGGATGAGCTTGCCATGCTTGAACCAAAATGGAGTGGAGAGGCGAGTGAACTCCTTCACAAGCAACTTGAAGAAGATCAGTTCTTCAACTTTTTGAATGGGCTAAGGCCCGAATTTGAGCAAATAAGGTCATCTCTTCTATCATCGTTTACTCTGCCCTCTCTTGAAGATGTACTCAACAAATTAAGTGGTGAGGAGACTCGTATGAATTTATGTAAACAAGGATCAAATGTTCTTGTAGTTCCTTGTAATTATGAAGAAAACAATGGGGTCAATGACGTATCAAGACCCAGAAACAATGTTAAAACCTATCATCCTCCTCACGTTAAACCACAAAATCAAAGTGAAAATGGTGGCCAAAGAGTGAAAAAGGACTATAACAAAATTATTTGAAATTTCTGTAAAGAACCGGGGCATATCAAATCCATATGTCCCAAATGGAAGAAGCTTCTCGCAATGGCTACCACCGGTGTACCGCAAAAAGAGGAGACATCTTCAAGTGGATCTCTCTCTCTAAGTCAAATAATGGAAGCCCTTCAACCTCTCCTCAAGGGAGCTACCTCCGGTGCCGCCGTGTCTACTCCTTCCTCTCCAGGTAAAGTCTCTTGGCTTTTGGACTCCGGTGCATCTTTTCACATGTCCCCAAACATATTTTCGCTTTCAGATTACTCAAAAAATGTTTCTCCATCTTTTGTTTCCACTGTGGATGGAACCTCTCTTGAAATTAAAGGCATAGGTAATTTTGAAACTCAAGATTTTTTTATTCAAAAAATTAGATTTATACCTAAACTAAACTTAAACCTTCTCTCTGTTTCTCAACTCTCGGACCATGGTTGCGATATTAAATTCTCTTGTGATAAATGTTTAATACAGGATCGCCAGTCCGGGAAATTGATTGGGGGAAGGATTTAGGAAGGGAGACTTATACTATATGGACTCTCTTCAAGTTCCAAAACTTTTTTGTAATGTTGCCCGACACAAAGATATAAATGTGTGGCAAAAAAGACTTGGTCATCCTAATATCACCAAGTTATCTTATTTACACTTTACAAAAGACCTATGTAAAAGTTCATTTTCTTGTAATGATTGTATTCTCGGAAAATGTGGAGTTTGCCTTTTGAGCAAAGAACTATGTTCTCTTCTAAAACTTTCGAAATTGTTCATTCAAATGTTTGGGGACCCGCACCTGTTGCTTCAAAAGGAGGCTTTTCTTATTATGTAATTTTTGTAGATGACTTTTCCAGATATTCGTGGATCTATTTTCTTAAATTCAAATATGAAGTATTTTCGTGTTTCAAAACTTTTCATACAATGATCAAGAATCAATTCAACAGTAACATAAAGATATTTAGAAGTGATTCTGGAGGAGAATATCTCTCCAATCAATTTAAGGAGTACCTTGAGGATAACAGAATTGTTCACCACAGGTCTTGTCCTAAAACTCCTCAACAAAATGGGTTAGCCGAAAGGAAACATAGGCACATCATTGAGACCACTAGGACCCTTCTTATATCCCAAAACATTCCTAAAAACTTTTGGGCTGAAGCAACTTTTGCTTCTATTTATCTGATAAATCGCTTATCATCTAGGATATTGGGAAAAATATCTCCTTTTGAGGTATTACATAAGCTTGAACCTGATTATAATAGGTTACGAGTCTTTGGGTGTAAGTGTTTTATACTTACTGATAAAAATGACAAGCTCTCTCCCAAGGCTATTCCTTGTGCCTTTCTCGGATATTCTGAAACTCAAAAAGGGTTTCGTTGTTATGACCTTAGAGATGATAAGTTATATGTCTCAAGAAATGTAACATTCTTAGAAAATGAAAGCGGCTTTGAAAAAAATGTTTCTCAACAAGAAAATGTTGATTACTCATTCTTATTTGACTTATTGTCTAGCAATGATGACATATCTAGTGATGATGATGTATCATCAAACTATGATGGGGAAAATGATGGTGATGTTGGTGAATATAACTCATCAAATGAACAAAAAGGTAGAATTTCAAGTGATCCAATAACCTATTCTCGAAGAAACCAAGATACCTTTAGAAGTGCTATTGATCAATATAGTGAGTTTGTTCCTACTCTCGACTACAAAAGATCTGAAAGGAATAGGAGACCTTCAACTCGTTTTGTCTCGTTTGATTCTTTCTCACCTCGATATAGGGCTTGTCTTAGTGCTATTCACTCTTATTTTCAACCTAGAAATTTTGAAGAAGCTAAAAAATGTATAAAATGGCAAGAAGCTATGTAAAATGAACTTAACGCTCTTAGGAAGGCTGAAACCTGAGATTTCCAAACTCTACCCATAGAAAAGAAAACTATAGTTTGTCGATGGGTTTTTAAGGTTAAGACTAAGAACGATGAATCACTGGAAAGGTATAAAGCTCGCTTAGTCGCAAAAGGATATGGGCAAGAGTATGAAATTGATTATGATGAAACTTTTGCTCCTATAGCCCGAATGGTTACAGTTAGATATCCTATTACTATTGCATTTATTAAAAAGTGGAACATTTTTCAAATGGATGTAAAAAATGTTTTTTTGAATGGTGATCTTAACGAAGAAGTTTATATGGATGCTCCACCAGGCATGAAGATTCCTAAAGATAAAGTTCTTCGTCTTCGAAAGACCCTCTATGGTTTGAAATAGGCCCCCAAAGCCTGGTATGATAGATTCACCGGTGTAATACTGGAAAATGGTTTTTCCTCCTGTTATACTGATACTGTTTGTTTACTAGAAAATCTGATGCAGGAATTGTGATACTATTGCTCTATGTTGATGACATGTTAATTACAGGTGATGATGTTCAAGGAGTCAAGGGTATTAAGTCCGTCTTGACTTCAAAATTTGAGATGTCAGACTTGGGTTTTTTGACATACTTTCTTGGAATTGAGGTTGCCTATTCTCAACGTGGTTACTTCCTATCTCAGTCTAAACTTGCTTGAGAGATTATTGACAGGTCAGGGATTTCTGCTGACAAAGTCTGCGAAACTCCTGAAGTCGTGGGATAAAAAATGAAGATTGATGACGGGGTTCTTCTAACCGATCCTACTCCTTACAGGCAGTTGGTAGGATCTTTAATGTACCTTAGCATTACTCGACCTGATTTGTCACATGCTATTCACATCGCCAGTCAGTTTCAGCACGCCCCTACAACAGTTCATATGAGTGTTGTTCTTCGCATCATCAAATATTTAAAGGGAATAGTGAATAAGGGAGTATTTCTATCTTCCTCTTCTGAATTAAAATTACTTGCTTATACTGACTCAGATTGGGGAGGTGACCCTAATAACCGTCACTCCACCACTGACTTTTGTGTTTTTTTAGGAGAGTCTTTGATTTCATGTCGATGTAAAAAGCAATAGAAGGTCTCTCTGTCATCCACTGAAGCAGAATATAGAGCCATGACATCTACTACCATGGAAATTGTATGGATTCGACGTCTTTTGGAAGATATGAGAGTGCTTATCAGAGAACCAACAAAGCTATGCTGCGACAACAAAAGTGCAATTTATATTGCCAAGAATCACACCTTTCACGAGCGAACAAAGCATATAGAGATGGACTACCATTATGTCAGGGAAGAATACTTGAAGAAGGTCATTGATCTACCGTACGTGACGTCTGAGTATAAACTTGCGGACTTCTTCACAAAAGCTCTTTGTTCGCCCAGATTTCATTTCCTTCTTAACAAACTTGCGGTTATCACACCGTAAGTTTGAGGGGGGGTGTTAAAATGTATCTCCAAAACCATTGTTGTAAGTATAAATATATATACTTATATATATAGAGATATATATACATATATATCATATATGTATACATATCTCTCTCTATATAAAAAAATATATATATATATATACATATTTTATTTTCTTATACATGAAAAAGGGTATTCTTATAATTTCACATCTTGCGCATATTCTACTTGGAATATGTTGTAATTTCTTTTTATTTTTTTGTATTTCTTTTTTTTCTTTTTTATTTTTTTTCCTTTTTCATAAAGGTGCATTGGGGGTCCCCCCCAATAGAGTCGTTGGGGACCCCCAATGACTCCTTTGGGAGGCCCCCTTGTACCCCTTTGCTTTTGTATAAATAGGGGTGTTCCCCTTGTTATTTCTTAAGCTTGAGAGTCTCAAGCATTTGCTCTTTTCTATAAAATACATGCCTTAGTGCATGTTTGCTACTTTTATGCTTTTGTGCGTATTTTGTTCAAGTGTTGTGTGCGTGCCTTCGTGCACATCTTTCATAAAGTATTTGTGCTTGTATGCGTATTGTCTCTTCGTAGACAATTTTACAGTTCATATGGATGTATTGTAAAAATTTGAATGATTTCCATAGTTGATTTCATAGGAAAATACATGTTTTGTGTTATGAGGTTTCTAAAAAAAAATCGGTAATTTTAGAAAAAACCATGATATGCCTAATTATTTTCATAAAAAAATTAATTAGAAATTGTAGTGTATGTGCATGTGAATATTCTGGAATTACAACATGATTTTTTTATTTTTATTTATAGAAAAATTATGTGATTTGCTTATTTTATTGTAAAATTTTACCGAAATTATTTTTGAGGAAATAGCCTTCGGTGAGATGGGTATGTTTTCCGGCCCAACGGCTGTGAAAATAAGATTTGTCTATTATAGTTTATCTTAGTTTAGTGTAGTTAAAATTTTATAATTTTTCTTGCTTAGTTCATGTAAAAAAATTCAAAATTATAAATTCGGGTGGCCCGTTTTGGCCCCACCCGAATGCATATATCCGTTATTATGTATTTCTGGCCTGACACTCGACCTGTAAATCGCTCGTATCTTCCTCGTTCGGAGGAGTTTTGATGAGTAGTTTATTGCGTTGGAAAGCTAACAAAATTTCACATCTAGTATGAAATTTTGAGCTCTGTTCATAGACTGAGCATTGTTCTGTGACAGTCAGAACAAAAAAGTATAGGTCTGTACCAAAACGTTCATAACTCCTTCGTACAGATGATTTTTACGAACAGTTTGCTGCATTGGAAAGCTGGCAAAATTTTATACAAACTATGAAAAATTCAGCTCTGACCACCGATTGAATTTTTTTTTGTAGCTGCTGTAACAGTCAGACAAAGTTAGACTTTTCGCAAGTTTGGAACCGGTTTAAGAACTGATCCCGAATACTTGCGTAAATCATCCATCGATATGCATGCCTTTACGAAAACTTTTCAGCCTGTGTATGCTCTGTAAATGTCTGATTTTCTCCAGGAAATGATATGCCCAACTATTGGGGCACAAATTAAATGCTTAATGAATGAATGTGCTCGCCTATATGGCCATGCGCTATATAAGGGATCGTAAGTTCTGATTTGCAGTCTTAATGACGAATGTTAAAATGATATACCTACTGTATGTTTGCGCATATTTCTATGATGATGATGATGATAAAGATGATGATGTGAATGTATGGATGCATGCAAAGTTAAGAAAGTTTTTCACATTGTTTATTTGTACGTGCGCTGTTAAAATATAAAGACCATATATATATACATATATTATATATATGTACATGTATCTATGTATATATTTGTATAGATATATATATTATTTATATAATTTTTGTAATACCCGATAAGGGTAAAATTGTCTTTCTTTTCTCCCTTTTAAGCATATTCCATTTGGAATATGATTGTACCTTTTTTACTTTTCTTTTTTCTTTTTTATTTTTAATTTTCCTTTTTTTTTGACCTTGGGGGCCCCACCATATAGACGTTGGGCTCCTCCAACGTCTATATGGAGCCCCTCCAAGACCTCCATTTATAAATAGGGGTCATTCCCTTTGTAATTTCTCAAGCTTTGAGTCAAAGCTCTCTCACATTTTCAATAAAGATTTATATTTTTTTATGCCTTTGTTCACATTTGTTCCAAGTATTCTTATTGTGCCTTTTGTGCACGTGTTTCTCACTAAGAACTTAGTGTTCTTATGTTCAGTGTCTCTTTGAAGTCATTTTCACACGCGCATGTTTGCAAAGCAAGAAGTTTGAGCATGTATCGAATACAATGTTCTAAATACACATTTATTGGCCCGAAGTGGCTTAATCTTCTTTGATGAATTCAAATATTATGTTGCATGTAAGACATTTAATTTAAATAATTAAAACATGCGACACTAAAGAAAGGACTTGCAAGGAGAGGGAAAACGATACAAATGGTTTCGTGGAAATATGTTTTTGATCATGGAAGATTGCTCCTCTCCAACCACGAAGATAGGGGAAACCCTCTGCAATAGACTGCAGCGTAGGATGGAGAAACTCATGAGTGAAAGTCTGATGCATCGGTATGGTGGTATTGAGAGTTTCTCCCGCTCTTGTCGTCCCTCACTCGGGACTAGTGAACGGTGTCCGGCCAGGCCAAAACCACCTTTCTATGAAAACATTGTCTGCTCAATGGCTCTGATCCAGGTTTATGCCTATGTTTGTACCTACGGGGCTAAGAAGAAAAACCTAAATGTATATGCATTAGAAAGACATGACATGCATCATCTAAGAAAGAAAAAGATAAGAATCGGTTCATGCATATGAATGACTTTTGCATTGGTAAGTACATGCATTTTTGAACTGTACGTGCATTTTATTTGTTTAAGTTTGAATAAATGTTACTTTTGTAATGACATGCTTACTTGAGACGTTTGCAATACATGTTAAATTTGTTTATATTTAATTTGATTAATTGCATAAAAATTTGATGAAATTTCTGCTTACGTATGTTGATTTACGTGTTTAGTATAACTCTACCCTATTGAGACAATGCTTGTCTGACCATATGAATTTTAATATTTTCCAGAAAGTGAGTGAACTTATATGCGATGGCAGGAGGTTGCGACGGAGACCGAGTCATACCTTTTCCAAACCTCTGACGTTTTAAATTGAGAGCAATTTTAATTGCTCAAGACTCTGATAATTAAATTTATTTGTTAATTGGACATTTGTAATTAATTATGGATACTTAATTCAATTTATGAATGTTTGATTTTTGATTCAAATGCTTATATGGTTATGAATATAAATGAGAAGTAACACGCCAAGTTTTAGTCCCGATAGATTTTTTCGCTGCAATTTTGTTAAAGTAATTAAAAGTACTTAAAAATTTTTTTTGCGATTTTCGGGATTTAAAATTTGGGGTGTTACATTCATAATAATGCACATTTACCTAAACAAAAACAAAATTGTAAGTGTTTTTCAATACTTAAAGTTTTACATAATGAAAACACCCTCAAATCACTTTGAGCTCTCTAGGGTATGTGGGTGCCTTTCTCAAGTTTTCTAAAAATAAGTACGAACCAACCCTAAGGGTCCTTATGTGCTTAAAAAAAATCAGTGCAACTTGGATTGTACCGATTGCATATCATATGATACGCCTTATACAGTGTATTGTACGATACATCCAATATGGCTATAATGCACACCTGAAAGGGGTTTCGGGGTTTGTATTATATCATTATACCTCATAGATATGATATGTGTCATAGGCATATTGGAAGATACAGTACAATAATTATAACACTGGTGGACACCATAATTGCAGTGTAATGGTTAATGTTTCTATGATAAACTGGCTGACAGGTCGTGCACATGCACATATAGATATGTGTATGGTGTCTATATATATCATAGTCACAGATATCAGCTATCATTTATATCTATCTTTTTAATGGGAAATGACATTAAAGGTAAAATATCATGAGATTTTCATAAAAAAATTGCAGTGCTATTATTTCGATAATATCTTGATAATGTCATGATATTTTCAGTTACTTTTACTTTTTTATGTCCTTTCTATATCTTAAAAATGTTCTTATTTATTTATTTTATATATTATTTATTTCTGTTATTATATTTTATACATGTTATATTTTATTACCTAAACATGTTATTTTATTACTTATTTCTGCTATTTTAAAATTTTTTTAAGCCCTGAGATTTATCAACCTAACCTATATTATCGTGAGAAGTAGCCTTGTTGAGATATATCCGAGACCAATATTTGTATCTATGCTATATATATATATATATATATATATATATAGAGAGAGAGAGAGAGAGAGAGAGAGAGAGAGAGAGAGAGACCCAGAATGATTTTCTTTTTTGGTTCATATCGCCGACCCCAATTGTTTTGGGATGAAGGCGTAGTGTTTGTTGTTGTTGTTGTGTGTGTATATATATATATATATATATATATATATATATATATATATATATATATATAGAGAGAGAGAGAGAGAGAGAGAGAGAGAGAGAGAGAGAGAGGATGGTCCTACCTTTTTTTTTGTTAGGTCCAATTAAGACCCTTTAAAAATTACGATTTAATGGTTCAGATCGAGCAAAAATACTTGAAAGTACGATTTTTAGAAGGTCCTTCAATGTTTAGATACATTTTTGAAAGCGCTAAAAATCATCGACCCCTTAGTTATCATAGAGGCACTAGGCGGAGCCTAGGTGGTGAGCCTCTAAAAAGGCCTAGGCAGGGCCTATGCGGTACCCAAAAAAAAAAACATAAAAACATAATAAGAAATATGTATACAACATAAAATCAATCAATAATAAGCAATAGACAAATAATATGTCGTTGAACACTGTAAAACAATTATATTACATAACCTTAACCTGCTCAAACAAATTAAAAATAAATTGACAACTGAATAAACAAACCATACAACTAACAATGTGAATGAACAATACACAAAAAATAAAATCATGTGTACAAAAAAATTAACAGCAATATACATAATACAAACAATAGACAGATAATGTCTTATTCTTCTCAACAATAGACATAATGCAAGCAATAGTCAAGTAATGTCTTCTTTTCTTCTTATTTTTCTCAACAATAAACATAATACAAGCAATAGACAAATAACATGTCTTCTCTTTTTTGTTCTTCTTCTCCTCGAAGAAAACAAATGATATGTCTTAAAAAAAAACCTAAAGCAATATAGGGCCCCACCGCCCAGACTTGGTTGCCCAGGCCACAATACTTTGTATTGTAAAGTTTTAAATGCATTGTGAGCTGTCTATTTTTCATGTTTCGAAAAACATGCCTTTGTATCATAAAGTCTTCATGTAAAGCATATTTCTTACTAAACAAATTGTAAAGAACAAATATATGAGGTCCGATTGATGAGATGCTCAAGCATTGGAGAAGGGGAGCTGTGTGATCGTCATTGGTTGTAGATTTTGGACCTTTCTTTGGTTGGACGGTCCCCCTTTCCATATATATATATAGATATATAGATAGATAGATAGATAGATAGATAGATAGATAGAGAGAGAGAGAGAGAGAGAGAGAGAGAGAGAGAGAGAGAGAGAGAGAGAGAGAGAGAGAGATTCTTAAGGTTACTTTTTTGTAAAAGGTGTTTGCCTTTTCATTTTTCTTCAAATTCAAAAAGATACAATGCCCAAAAAAACAACCATGCATTTTAAAAAAATGTCATTCGTGTAGAGGAATTTTAATCATGTGGTTGAATGTAGTTAATGTTAAACACTATTAGTTTAGTGTTAGATAAACCCATATATATATTAATGTGTAGCTTTTAAACCATTTTTCTTGTAGACCTTTTTAAAAAAGATACTTGCAGGAATTTTTTGCTTAATCCAAGCTTGTAGATGTGTTTATTGTTGCTTATTTACTAAAACCCGATTTTTGGATTGAATCAATTTAACAAAAAATCTTGATTTTTAGTTGATCAAATTTTTGGTGCAATATGAACTGTTGATTTTTTGGTTGAGCTAAAAACACATGTAGACATGAAAAAGGTTTAAACTAATGCGTGTTTTCTACTAAATAAATCCTAGATTACATCTATGGGTTTAGAACTTTAGATTAAACAAAAAAGAAAGGCAGGTATGTTTTTTCAAGGGGTCTGGGAGATAAATGGTTTGGAAGCTACAGATTACTCTCTCTCTCACACACTATATATATATATATATATATATATATATATATATATATATATATATATATATATATATATATATATATATCAGCAATTCTCAATCACCAAGTTAAAATTGAAACATAATGTAAATGATAACAAATTTTAAAAGGAAAATAATGCAAGTGAATACAAATTAAGTAATTAAGATTATAAAAAGTAAATAGATAATGTTACAATGTTGATTGTGCATGTGTCCGAGTGTCGTATCGTGTCAACATGGGATACACATGCTGACTGAAGTGTCCGTGTGACATAGACTGTTCCAGTTGCATGTTCTGCATGCCACAGCCAAATGGACTTTGAAACATGTGCCTTACTGTGCTGGTCTAATGAAGACACTAGCTGGATTGAATACCTTATAAATTCATATCAACATTAATGTACCCTCTGACACCTCATTATCCTCTCTTTTCTCTCCTGTATTTACTCCTTTTCTATTGACGCAACTTCGCGTTGCTGGCTAAAAGGGAAATCCCTGAGATGAATAAACCATGTAATGTTATGTTACCTTATGCTTTAAATTATCTATTGTTGTTTGTTGCAGGCATGCTTTCTGGTTGTGTGGGTATTCCAAGAGTTCTTTACTACGGTTTCCTCAGACTTTGCATTCAATACTCTATGTCAATTGAACACCAAGCCTTTCTGATTTCATTTAATTTGTAGGTGACTCCTCGTTTTGAAGAACTTCAACAATTCCAGTCACAACAGGAGCTTAAAACATCAAGTTCACCCCCCTATGGAGTCTGTGGAGAGAAGTGGTGACAGACGTACCAACAATGCATCTAAGAAGAGGAAAACAGATACTGGCATTTCAGCTATGCATTCTCAACCAAATCTGCATCTATGTCACATGGGTGTGGGTGCGGGGATGCGGCACTTCCAAAAAACCCGGGTGCGGGGGTGTGGCAAAAAATATATATATATATATATATATATATATATATATATATATATATATAAAGTCCAAAAGTTGGACATAAATGACCCTGGGTGCGTTGACTGCACCCAGGGTTAGGTTGACCGCATCGGGTGCGACACCTAGTTGGAGAATCCCTGTGACATATATTAAAAAAAATTCTTTTTTAAGTCCGAAAAATTGGACCAAAATGACCCTGGGTGCATTGACCGCACCCAGGGTCGGGTTGACTGCACCCGGTGCCGCACCCGCGTTGCGTGGACGCAGGTGCGGCACCCTGCTAGCCGAATCCCTGTGACATAGATCTGCATAAACAGACGGCTGGGAAAATACCTGAAACTGTGTCAAAGCAGGGCAAGGGATCTGTTGATGTGTCTGAGCCCTCTTCAGAATTGATTATGACTACATCTGTCAGTGAGCAATTGAAGGGAGAAAAGGCATCTGAGGATGCAAAGCCAAACCTCTACACTGACCAGTGCACAGCATTCATTTCAAACATTAGTCTTGAGGTAAGTTGCTCGTGGCATGAGTGCTGTATGTAGATTCAAAGTCTTATTGTTGAAAGATACCCATATCCATACTGACTGAAAATTCTATGGCTCCCAATACTTGAACTAGGTTACAGAAGAACATCTGCACAACTTCTGTAAGACTGGTGGAGTAACTGCTATACGCCTATTGAGGGACAAATTCACTGGAAAATTACGGGTTGGCATGAATTATTTCTATATCCTTTTAATGTGTGGAAAATGAGAATGTGTGCATACTTCTCGATTCTTGTTTACATTTCTGTGGATTTTTTCACTTGGAACCTTCATAAATTATTTTCCCAGGGTTTGGCATGTGGATTTCTCTGATGATGCACATCTTGAAACTGCACTTCAACAAAATAAGCAAAATTTTCTTTGGAAGAAGGTAAGTATTGCTCATTTAGATCCAAAGCAGAGTAAAAGAAGGGCATCTGGTGGAAGCAGCTTCTCTAGAGGAAGAGGTATTTTAATCCATATCTTCAGTAATTGTTTTATCAGGTATTATCTTTAGTAAAACATTTAGCTAATTGTATTTTTTTGAAAGCTTTTGTGATGTAAATCATAGAGCTAACTGTCAATTCCATCAATATGTTTATGAGAATTTCTCTAACATAATCCATGGAGTTCTGCTTCCATGAAACCTAGTTTGTTACAAAGGTTAAAATAATGAAACATTGCTTCTTAACTGGGGGACACCAGCCATTTTCTTATTTTTTCTTGTGCATGTAGAATTGAGAGTGGTAAGGTATCCTTTGCTCATGTATAGAACATAGTCACAAATATCATTCTCGGAAATTTCTCGGCAAGGGAAAATCTCGGGAGATTTAAAAAAAAAATTCTTGGGAAAATGTCAGAAAATTCTTGGCCAATTAAAAAAAAAAGCAAAAGGCATGACCAATGATAAAAATTAGAAGGAACATAAAATGAAAAAACACATTAGTCTACCAAACCGAAGGACACTTTCGTCATATGTTGAAAAGATTGGTAGTTTTCTGGATGTAATTAGTGTTTTCAATGAAAACAAGGCCATTTTTCATCACTTAATGTGAAGTTAATACGGTTACCTGTTGCACGCCCCACCAATAAAAAAAGAGGTGGTAAAGAGTTAAGAAACATTTGGAGGACATTTTGGTAAAATGTCTAGAAGATATTGATGATGGATTTTTAGGGTTTTAACTAGGCTTTTTAGGGGAGAGTGCAAAGTTTAAATCAATGAGACCTTTTTTAGTCCCACATCGAAGAGGCAGAAGATGAGTCCCCTCCTCCGTGCCTGTATAAACCCCTATTAGCCTCTTATTGTCCTACACTTTCGGGCTTCAAAGGTGTGCCCGTATTGCTTAAAATTTTGTGATTTTATCGTGGTTTATTAAAAAAATCATGCTATAAATACTAACAATTCAAAATAGCTGATATTTTCAAAATATCACGTTTTATACAGGAAAGTTGTGGGAATTGTTTTTTTTGCGAGAAATTAAAAAATCTACCGATATTTGTGACTATGGTATAGAACCTAAGTTGGATCATAGCATGTGTTTTACAGATGTGGGAGCAATTTTATGAACTTGAAGAGGTTGCTATAGAGGGAAGTTACTCTACTTGACTATAAGAGAGTTCTTAGTTGGCTCACCCAACTTGCCCTTTTTCTATATCCTAGCTTTTCAGCACATAGAATTTGATTCATGCTAGCAGCCAACCCTTATTACCAGGTCTGCTGTCTATCTTAAGACCTTTAAAAATTCCATGAAGACACGAGAAATTACCATTGGTAGGTAGGGTTAATCCTTGACATAAATTCCCAATCTTTTTGAACCCTCGGACACTGTAAAAAAGGTCACATATACTTCAGACTATCACAAAATCCCAGACATGGCTCATGGCAGAAAATTAAGAAGAAAATTTGCAACTTTGGAACACCTTTACCAGAGTGGGTACTTAATCACTCAAAAAATCTTATAAAATCTTCTGTTTCATGTGCAAATAGATCCAACTCTTGTGCAGCCTCTTTTCCAATTGCTCTTTAAGAGTGTAACATCAGTTAACAATTCCTATTCCTTGAAAAACTAGCATCAGAGCTAAAATCTAGGTCTGATACCATATACTGTTAGTCTACATTTTTGTGGTGATGGTATAGAAATCCCAGGAAGAAATCAAGTGGTGAGAGTGAAATGAGAGAAGAGGGAAGGTGTTTGTCAGGTAGTGAGAGAAAGAGAAGAGAGATTAGGTCAAATCAGTCATTTTATCATCCTCCTTTCCAAAACATATATTACGAAAGAAAACATATTCTTTCTGGCATAAATGCCCCTGGAAATATTAAAAATAACATATATATATATATATATATATATATATATATATATATATATATATATATATATATATATATATATATATATATATATATATATATATATAAGAGGTAAAAGACAGAGAAAACCAAGACCATTATCCTCTAACACTAATAGTGTTCTTATCACATAAGTGAATAATACTGAAAAAGGTTCAATAAATGAGCAAATTAAGAATAGCTACCTGAAATACTAATCCCATCCATAATGACTTAAAGGAAATACAACATTTTTATTACTTGACCAACCATCAGAGAAACAACTATAACAGGTACACTAATCCATAGGATTGATGAAGTATATGATCTCATTCTGATGTATCCTTTGTTTCTTTCTATACCTGTGAACTACACATGGTGTAACAATGGTGCCCATGCTGGTAAATACAGTTTGAGATTTTAAAACAAATGCAAGTTGAAATGAATATGCAGAAATATAAAATGCTGGACCTTACCTTTCAAATGCTGCTAGTAGACAAGGTAGTTCCAGTGGCCATAGTAACATATATACAAGGAGAAATGAAAGTGCTTTTCAATTGACAAAAGGTCGTGCCAAATGAAATTGAAAAGGCAAAACAACATGAACAAGCCTTGAGATTGATTTTCTATAAAAAATTTTGGGGAGCAAGAATTTGGACAATGCAGTTGTCTGGCAGGATGATAGAAAAGGCAAGTTGTGTTAGAATTTTTAAAGTACTATTTAGTGAATTTCCAGGCTATTTTCTTTTTACGAGGCACTTTTTTTTTCCTTTTCTTCCTGGTCTCCTTGGAGCACTCCCAAAGTTACCTACTATTATGGTTTTCTCATGTTATTTGCCATCTATAGGTGGACGGGCATTATACGTTTGTAAACGTGAGGGTATAACTCAAGGATTAAAAGAACCAAGTGCACATGTTTCTTCAGTCACACAGAGACGTGGGGGTCATATCCAGCTCAAGGGTAGTATACATTTGCTATGCCAATGACCATTACCAGGCCCCTTGGATGGGGTACAGGTAGTTCAAAGAGTGAAGAAGGCGAAGATAAGCCAATGTCAAATGATGAATTCAGGAAAGTCTTGATGATTGCACATATGCAAAATTTTAATTAACATGTTTATGTCTAATATGGTTCCGTTGCATCTTATATCAACTTCTTGAATTATGTGGATTTCGTTCTTTTCTGTTTGTACAAGACTTGAAGTGCATGAACGATCTCTTTGAAGTTTGATGGTCATTTCCAGTTCAACAAATTCTTTCCAAGATTCTCATTTTTTTTCAGGTACATCTCTAGCAGCATATTTCAAAATCTTCTGATCTACGTTTGATATCATAGATATTTATCCAAATATCATGTAGCATTCATAAACAGTTCTGGGTTTGTACCATACAAAATTATTTTCCCCCCTTTTTGTACTTGTTAACATGGCATGAAACCCAGATTTATTGGATGGTATGCGACAACTGTAAAACTGTTAGTTCGTCGGGCCAAAACTGTTCAAGAAGAGTTTGAAAGTTCACTAAGGAAATCACCAGATGAGTATGCTCATAATGCGAGTTTTATATGTAGGGCCAGTTGAATCTTGAAGCTTGCCTATTGATGGTGTACCGGATCCTTTTATAAATGAGGGGTAATGGGTTGATCTGGGCCTTGCAATCGTGACCAAGCACGAAGTGTGTGTGGACTGGTATAACTTGGTCTGGCTCCACACGGGGATTTATGCTTGGACGTGGTCTGCTCCTTATCGTAATTGGTCTGTGATTATGCACTCACCTGAAGCATACCTGCCTGCTCCCCACATACCCATATGTATGCCGCGAAGAGAATTTAGCCCTAACCTTCAGTTACTGCACAAAAATGTAAGGCCAAACCTGGAATGCACGACTCCTGTGATTCTTAAAAACATTTTGATTGTAGCTGTTATTTTCTAAGACGGTTACTCGGAAGCCAACTTTGAAGAGTGCTTTTCAAGGTCTTAGGTTTATAAAGAAACCAACTTTGATGTGTGTGGTCAGCGATTGGTTATACTCTAGCAAAGTTGCAAATGAGTTGATGGATTCTAATGCGTTTAACGCTATATCATCCTTAATTGCTGTTAGATCAGAGAATGGATGGTATCCATAGGCTTCGCCAATGATTTACCCAACGACCTTACCTTGGTCAACCATTGCATGATGAGACGTCCGGATCACCAACGTACTACACCTACCAACCATGATCATTTGTTTTGGGTGATCAGCCCATTGTCGTGAATATAGGCAAAAACCAATAAATTTCAAAAGAAACGATATCTTCAAAATACCCCCTGCTTTTAAAAGTATCGTAATCTTATCACAATATTAACAGTTTCCATTTTTCATATATTTTACTAATTTCAAGTTTTATATGTTGAGAGAAAAATCGGATAACAATTTTTGTGATATGGAATCAATCAAAGATCCTCGGAAACATGTTCTACTGTCTAGGCCGTTTTGTGCACCAATCAACCGCATTGTAATAAGTCTCCTGCATCTTTAACAAAAGATATTGGTCAAAGTCAATTCTTTAAGCTCGTCTTTCTTTGGTACACGAGGGTTGTTGGAGATAATGAGTCGTCAGTACAAATTCCCATTTCACCTCAGCGGGGAGCATCAATTGCTAACTTAGAGCAGTTTACAACCCTGTTGCAGAAATGGGTATGATCCGACCCTGATCCGGACTCAACAGGATCAGGTTTTGGCAACGATGAAAGGGATCCAATTCCAGATTGGACTAGTGAGATCCAATCAGTATAAGAGTCGGGTGCAGTTTAATGTAAAATGTGTTAAAAACATGTTATACCCTTGCCCACAAGGGTTCCGCTCATCTGGTAGGAGCGACTTGTTAATGTCACCAAGGTGATGTGATGTTATAAGTTCGAAACACACGGGTGGCATCCTTTGAAGCTGGGCATACTCCCCGGTGGGCAGCGGAGACCTCAAGGGTTTTACCTACCGGAGGCCATCTAATGTGTGGTCAGTGATGGGGAGGTTTTTCTCCCTTACAAGACTGTGGTTTTGCTTTTGGTAGGTCCTGTCACGTCTGGACCTGGTATGAGCACCTTAGAGAGTTGGACCCACGGGGTTCTCTCTCTCTCTGCCATGGAGTAGACAACGAAGGTGTTTTGCTTTGTTTGGGTCGAGTCATAAAGATGGTTTTTAGCTAAAGTCAGCTTGCTGAATACATGACCCAGATCGACCTCTTACTCATTGACGGTCCTAAACTACAATTATCATTTGTTTGTCCGCTGCTTCAGTTGGGTATACGCTTGTTCTGTGGTTGGGGTATATGATCCACTGTAACGCGGTTGAATTGTGAGTGCGTTTCCAACAAACCATTATAGCACGGAAATACAAAAATATTAAAACGTTGCTGCCAATGGTCCTATTGAATACATATCAAAAATCGGATTTGACCCACCAAAAATTTCATACAACAGAAAACAAAACTAGTCGTTGGTTCTAATTACACTAATTTAATGGCCTTCACGTCTGCCTTGACCTTACCAAACTAAGGCAAGTGAATCAAATAACCCCACCTAAGTGGATGTTCTTGCTAGAATGATGAGAGAGAGACGATTAAAGATTGATCGAGCTCCGAGACTTGTCTCATCTGCATGTGGCAAGCATCGATTGGCTTGGTTTTTGAACGTCTTTGCTCTTTTCAGGTGGGCCCACATTCATAGGATTCAATGAGGTTTTCTATCGTTTGGTGACCTGGTGTGTGTCGGGGAATAGTAGTGTGCCTGGGCTGTGCCAGCATGCGCAGCTCCGGCATTGGATCGCCCACAAACACAGACCCTTCCTACTTACCTTTACTTTCCATTCTTGGACCTTTTTATGGTAAAGCCACAACAACCATCCCCAAAACTTTTCCTTTTTTTTTTCCTTTTTTTCAGTCAGTCGTGTGCATCTTTTTTGACCAACACAGCCTTGAGATTATGCCTCAAAACTATCTAAGTTTTCTTCCATAATTCCTTCATTTACCTAAGTTATGAGTTTTTGAGTTTCTTACAAAAAATTTAGTCCCATATTGAAAGTTGCAGAACATTCATTGTGCTTATATAGAGAGGTGGTGCCATAGAGGGCATGACCCTGAAGAGCATTAAATTATGGGTTTGAACAAATCTTGGATTACAAACAATATATTTTATATTTATATATTTGACTTTGCATTAAAACTTTCTTGGATCTTTTTAGATCTTATCTGAATCCGATTGGACCTTGCCCAATGTTTTTGCTTGAGCATTAAAAGTCCAAACAGTCCATAGCCGCCCAACAATGTTGACCTTTGACTTCAGATCCAAGGTCATTTTGAACCTTGTTCTTGTCCTTTTGGTCCTTTTTAGGTGCCCCTCCCTGGCTAGCCATTTGGGCCTTTATAGTTGGCCATTTGGCCAACCTAGGACCATTATGGCTAACTGTTTGGGCTCCTTTAATGGCCATTATGGTGGCTGAAGGTCTGGAGCCTATAGAAACCCGAACCCTCTCCCATTTCTCTTATCCCTCACAACTCTCTTCTCGCTATCTTGAGCTCTTATCTCCTCTCTTTCTCTTTCTCTCTCTCGAGTTGAGATTTTTTTTCTCTCTCTCTAGTCTTTGGTGCTTCTCTTTCTCTTGGGTTAAACCCAAATTCAGGTAGAGATTCAATCCTCTTAAAGAGATCTAGATCTAGTTTATCCCAAATTCAGCCTCAGTTACCCAGATCAAATTGTGATTTGGATCCAAATCTAGTTGCGGTTTTGATCCAGAGTTGGTTCCAGGTCATATTCAATCATAAGATCCAAGTTTGATTATAATTTGGATCCCTATCCAAGATCCAAATCCAATTGTTGATCAAACCCATATTCATTTGTTGTTTAGATCATGATCCAGTTACTGTTAGAATCTGGATCCAAACTTAAGATTCATACCCGATTCAACCTTAGCCAAGAGGTTGTTTAAGGCAATCAATGTCGAGGTTGTTGGGCTCACCTAGTGCAGGGCATGGTCCAATCATTCACGAGAAGGTGAAAGCTTAGTTGTATCTTGGGAGCGTAGTTACACGAATACCCATTGCACCGAGGACTTGATCCTAAGTGGGGCAACTATTGCTTGAAAGACTTTACGCGTGCCTTCGAGCTCACTGGTTCAATCTCAGTTGCCTAACCCACTAAGGTAAAATTTTCAAGCAATAGTTATGCAAAATGGCAACTGTGAAGGTTGAAAATAAGAAGTTGCCCAAGTTGTCTCAGTTCAATGACATCAATTTTAAACGATGCCAACACAAGGTGCTCATCTTTCTTACAATTGCAAAAGTGGTGTACTTGCTCCCTGAGGACTATCTAGAAGAATGGGAGGACAAAACTATTGCTAAAAACCATAGAAGACTAAAGTGAAAGCAGGATGACTTCGTATGTTGCAAACACATACTGAATGCACTCTTCGACACCTTGTTCGACCTCTACTCAGAAGTCAGCACTATAAAAAAGTTGTGGGAAGCTCTTGAAAACAAGTACAAAATGGAAGACATAGAAAATCATAAGTTTTTAGTTAACAAGTATATGAATTTTAAATTCTTTGATGATAAGCCATTGTTACCTTAAGTCCATGAGATGCAGATCTTGGCTAATTAGATCAAGTTTGAGGGGTATGAACCTTGATAAATTATTCCAAGTAGCTGCAATCATTGGTAGATTGCTAAGGCCTGAAGGCGATGAGATTGAGGATCAACACAAACCTTTTTGTTTGCCAAAATAGGAGCCGGGCATCTTGAAAAAATATATAAATGAATTGAAATATAAGAATAAAGAGTTTATCTTAGAACAACTTCAATATCTTAGAATCAAGGAGGAAGCTCGATCTCAAGATAAGAAAGATAAAGTAAAAGAAGTTCTTGCTAAGGTAAATATGGTTGAAAGCAAACCATGGTTCAAACCCGAACTTAAGAACAAAAATAAAAAATCCAAATTCGATGCTAAAGAGAGAAAGATTGTTTCCTGCTATACTTGTGAAAAACTAGGTCACTATGCAAGAGAATGCCGATACAAGAAGAAATTCTAAGGCAATAGATCTAGTAAACCCGATGACGATTTAGTGGTTGTAGTTATTGAGATATTTATGATTAATTCAAATTAAGGGTGGTATATGGATTCTGGATCGATGATCCATTCGTGAAATGATAGAAGTATGTTCTAAACATATAAAACCGTGGGGAAAGACCATATGTTTTATATGAGAGATAAACATAAAGTTAAAGTTCATGGAAAAGGGAGTGTGAAACTTCACTTTACTTCCATAAAATGTTTCCCTCCAAAATGTGTATCATGTACCTATCATCACAAAAAATCTTGTATATGTATATTTGTTTACAACTCATGGTTTCAAAGTTGTAATAGAATCTGATTGTATTATGTTGTCGAAGAACCGCAAGTTTATAGGCAAAGGTTACGCCACCAATGGGTTGTTCAAACTCAATTTGAGTAATAAAGTTGATTTTTCTTCTGTTTATGTATTTGACTCATATGATTTATGACATGCTAGACTAGGACATGTAAATTATAAGTCTTTGAGAAGCATGGGTAACTTAGAACTTATTCCTAAATGCAAAACTGAACATCTTAAAAAATATGATGTTTGTATTAAAGCAAAGTTTACGAAAAATCTATTTCAAAGTGTTGAAAGAACTTCTAAATTATTAAATTTAATACACAATGATGTATGTAATTTGAAAAACTCTCCAACTCATAGGGGTAACAATTATTTTATAACTTTTACTGATAATTTCATAAAATATGCTTATGTATATCTCATGAAAATAAAAAATGAATCATTTAAAAAATTTAAGATTTTCAAAGCAAATGTTGAAAACCTTCATGATTGTAAAATAAAGTCGTTTAGATATCATAGAGGTGGTGAATATCTTTCAAATGAGTTTATTGAATTTTGTAAAATTCATGAAATAGATAGACAAAATACGGGTTCATATACTTCTCAACAAAATGGTATAACTGAATGTAAAAATAGTACTCTAATTGACATAGTTAAATCAATGCTTATTAGTTCTGGTATAGATTATAATTTATGGGGTGATGTATTACTTAGTTCATGTCATATTCTAAATAGAGTTTCATATTCTTAATCAAACACTATATCTTATGAACTTTGAAAATATAGAAAACTAAATTTAAATTATTTAAAAGTTTGATGTTGTATTGCTTATGTGAAACTTATTGAACAAAAATTAACTAAACTAGGACAAAAAACCAAAACATGTATCTTCATTGGATATTCTCAAAATAGTAAGACATATAAATTTATGAATATCGAAACCAAAGTGATTTTAGAATCTATCCTAGCTGAATTTAGAGAAAATTTAACTTTAAAATCACTTGAAGCTCCAAAAGTTATTTAAAAAATCCAAGGAATAGAATTTGAGACTCTGAAAATCTTAAAATTCAAAAAAGTAAAAGATCAAGAAAATCAAAAGATTTTGGTTATGATTTTCATCTCTATATGATAGACAGAGATCATGATTCTTTTTTAGAAGCTATGACCTTTCCTAATGGTCCTTCTTGAAAAGAAGTCATAGAGAGTGAATTAGATTTTATCATAAAAAATAAAACCTAGATTTTGATTGATTTACCTCCTAGTTTTAAACCTTTTGCGAGCAAATAGATGGCTTTATTGAAAAATTTAAAACTATACTTGTAGCTAAAGGTTCAAACAAAGATCCAGACTTGATTATTTTGACATCTATGCTCCTGTAAGTAGAATTGCATCTATTAGAACTATAGTTGCTTTGGCATCAATTTATAATTTTAAAATTCATCAAATGGATCTCAAAACTATTTTTTTGAATTGTATCTTAGAAAAAGAAATTTATATGGAACAATTGAAAGGTTATATGACACTAAGTCGAGAAAAGAAAGTTTGCAAACTGTTAAGGTCATTGTATAGTTTAAAACAATCACCTAAATAATGACATGAGAAATTTGATAAAGTAATCATTTTATATGATTTTAGAATTCATGACTTTGATAAATGCATATATAGCAAAATAGAAATTAGTCATGTTATAATTATTTGTCTCTATGTAGATGATATGCTAATCATGAGTAATAATGTAGAATGCATAAATAATACCAAAAGTTTCTTTTCATCTAAATTTGATGTGAAAGACACGGGGTTTAACTTATGTCATACTTGGTATTAAATTAATCAGACATGAGAATGGTTATGCATTGACTCAATCCCACTATATTGAGAAAATATAATCATTATGATTGTAAGCCAGTTGCTATTCTGATTGGTCCTAGTGTTAAGTTATCGATTAACACTACAAGAAACCTGTGGATTAGCGACGACCTAAATCCGTCGGATTAGCAACGGATAACTTTCATCACAAAATTTTCGTTGCTAAGTAGCAACAAAACTTATCCGTCGCTACTTTCGTCATGAATTTGCGATGGATTAGTGACATATATGTTATGTTGCGAGTCTATCGCTATTTTAAATTAGCGACGAATAATATCTGTCGCTAATCCATCGCTAAAATTTAAAAAAAAGTTTTTTTAAAAATTGCTCCATGCTGGGCGGTATTCTGGCAGCAATAGGCCGGACTTGTACTGCACCACACATGCGTTGCACCCGAGCGGCCCGGCCCACCACTGCGGGGTCTTTTGCACAGAACCGACACACTCTCTGACGCGTTCTCCGACCTCCATCGAAATCTTCAAAGGCTTCCTCTTCTTATTTTTATTTTCATGAGTTCCCAATGATCCTTGCTGAGATCCACCATCACTTCATGCATAAGCCATTAATGCATCAACTTGTTGAGAGCCCTGAGTAGATCCCGCCTCCCCATAATCGCGTTCCTCTGCGAACAGAAGCCAAGCATCATTTAGCTCATCCTCAACATGTGCAGGGGCCATGACTAATCTAAAGAAAAATATGTTTTCTTCAACTTGCTCATCCACAATAACAGTGAAAAAAGGAAGCACATAAAGAAGTACCATACACAAACTAAAAAGGAACTAAATTGATCAAAGTTCAAATTTTTGATTCATGTTGTTACCTTCAGAGTTAATATAAAAAACGGCGAGCGTATCCGACGATTCATTCAACGGTGGTCGGATTGGTCAGAGATACCTTTTTCAGTAATGCCAAAATGACCGGATGTTGGCTGCCACAGTGATGGTGACCAAGACTTCGGCAAGCTTCATCGCAGAGAGGATTAAGCCAAGCAGGGACTCCGGCATGCTTCATCGCTGAGAGGATTAAGCCAAGCACGGCCATGAGAGATAGATAGATAGATAGATAGATAGATAGAGAGAGAGAGAGAGAGAGAGAGAGAGACCGTTATGGGATAGTTTAAATTTCGAACGGAAAGAGAGGGAAAATTTTGCGCCTTTGATGGGATTGTTCAAATCGAAAATTAGCGACAGAATTAGCGAGGGAAATTTTATGTCGCTAATTAGCATTTTTTTGTAGTGTTTGGCGATGGAAAAATTCTCTCGCTAATTTCGTCACTGATTAGCGACGAATTTAGCGAATGAGATATTTTCATCGCTAATTTTGCAAATATTTCAAATGTTAGCGACAGTCAGTTTTCTCTCGCTAATCCATCATAAATTTGTGACGAAAAAAAATCCATCGCAAATGTCCGTCACTAATTAGCATTTTTCTTATAGTATAACACTGAAAGAAGCATATCTTAATTAGAGTATGCACATATTATTGGCAGTCACATGTATGCTATGAATGAAACTAGACCAAACATAGCTTTCAATATAAGCAAGTTGAGTCAATATACTAGTAATCCATAAGAAAAGCATTGGGATGCAATATATTGAGTTATGAAGTACTTGAGAGGAACTCTAAAATATCAAATATTCTATGAAAGAGAACCCACCATACTTGAAGAGTAGAGTGATGCAAACTAGAATTCTGATTCCAATGAATCATATCTACAAGTGATTGAATATTTATCGTTAGATCTGAAGTAATTGCTTGAGGATCCAAGAAGTAAATTGTGATAACACATTCTAGAATGAAAACAAAGTTGATAGCACTAACATCGGCTAGTATGAAAGCTGAGTGAATAAAGAATCTCTTAATGGAGACACCATTAGGAGATAAGTGAATACCCTCGATAGCTAGGTGTTGTGATACAAGCAACTATACACAAAGCAAAAAGTTTTATGGCGAAAAATCTAAACATATCAATCTAAAGTATAATTATGTAAATAATTTACTCAAGTAAGGAGTAATCTCAATTGAATATATGAAATCTTGTCAAAACTTAGTGGATCCATTAACAAAAGGAATTTCTTAAAATATCATCTTTAAGACATCGAGGAGAATGAGATTAAAGTCTATAAAAGCAATCACCGTTGACAGAAACCCAATCACTTGATAAGGGTCAAACTGTGTCAAGTGGTTCAATGGAATGAACAAGTCTTTGAGTGATTGAATTAAGCACTTAATAATTTTCACATTTCTAATGCCAAGTGCTCAAAACTTGTATACAGAGGTTCAGTTCAAATTAAACTCTCAATAAGATTCATAGGCTTTATGGCTAGGGTGTTTCAAAGTGGTTTACATCCTTGATGAACTTACCTATGTGAATGTGAATGTGGGGGTCATTTTCTATGAGATTGGCACGTTGTCTCTAGAGCACTCAGGAAACAAGGATACAACACAGGACCCTTAATGTGTAGGCACACTATGACCACCTGAAGTGAAATTGTGTGTTACTGTGTCTGAAAGGTCAATTAGGATTCTTAATTCAAAGCTAACGCTATTGATATCCCATACTGACTAAAAATAAGTAACACTAATGTGGGGGTTCAAACCCAAAAAATACCTTCACTTATGTACTGAATCTTTGTGAACAACCTCTTGAAACCTCTTCTTATAGTTTTGATCCATGTGGAGGATTATTGGGATTATGTCTCAAAACTACCAAAGTTTCCACCCTAATTCCTTCGTTTGCCTAAGTTATGGGTTTTTGAGTTTCCTATAAAAAATTTAGTCCTATATTAAAAGTTGTAATAACTTTCATTGTCCTTATATAGAGGGGTGGTGCCTTCGAGGGAATTAGATTTTGAGCTTGAACAAACTTTGGATCTTGAATTATAAACAATGTATATATATATTATATTATATTATATTTATATTTAGGTTTGGATTTGGATTTGGATTTGGGTTTAGGATTGGGTCTATAAATTTGAATTTGGATTCGGATTCAAACCCAGACTGAACCTGGACCCGACTTGGCTCACCTCATTTTGGTTCAATTCTGTTTGGTCTTTGACTTCTTTTTTTAACCTTTGACCAGCCATTAAATGGATTTTGACGTTGCATTAAAACCTTCTTGGATCTTATTCGAATATGTTGGGACCTTGCCGGACATTTTTGCTTGAGCATTAAAAGTCCAAATAGTGCATAGCGCCCAACCATGTTGACCATTGACTTCTGATCTTATCTAGCATGATCGTGACCCTGTCAGGGTCATTTCAAACCATGTTTATGTCCTTTTGGTGCTTTATGGGCGCCGTCCTTGGCTAGCTGTTTGATCCTTTATGACTGACCATTTGGCCAACCCAAGACCTTTATGGCTAGTCGTTTGGGCTCCCTTAATAACAATTATAGTGGCCGGAGGGCTGGGGCCTATATAAACCCTAACCCTCTCTCATTTCTCTCATCCTTCATTGCTCTCTCCTCTATATCTCAAGTTCTGCTCTCTTCTCTATCTCGAGTTGAGATTTTTTTCTCTCTCTAGTCTTTGGTGCTTTTCTCTCTCCTGGGTTAAACCCAAATTTAGGTAAAGATTTGATCCTCTTAGAGAGATCTAGATTTGGTTTATCCCAAATCCAACTCCAATTACCAAGATCCAGTTATGATTCAAATTCAGATCTAGTTGCAGTTCAGATTCAGATTATATCCAATCCTAAGATCCATGTTCGGTTATAGTTTGGATCCCAATTCAAGAACCAGATTTGGTTGTTGATCATACTCATATCCAGTTGTTGTTTGGATCTTGACTCTTTTACAGTTAGAATCAAGATCCAAATCTAGGATTCATATTCGATTCAACCCTAATCAAGAGGTTGTTTAAGGTGGTTTGTGTCGAGGTTGTTGGACTCACCCAATGCATGACTTGGTCCGATCATTCGCGAGAAGGCAAAAACTTGATTGTATCCTAGGAGCGTAGTTGCACAAATACCCATTGTACCGAGAACTTGATTTTAAGTGGAGCAATTATCACTTGAAAAATAGCGCATTTACGCGTGCCTCCGAGCTCACTAGTTCAATTTCAATTGCCTGGCTCACTAAGTACGGTAAAATTTCTAACATTTTTCATGAGCCATCATAGCCGCCCGTCTTAAGATGGACGGTTATGGTATGGTCGCATTGTTGTTCAATGAAGTCCTATCATAAGTTCCAACTTCTCTCTTTTTTTCTTAATATAGAAAGAAGTCAAGCCCACGTTTCGTAATAAACCTGCATGATGAGCACATGCACGGTCATACATAATTAGACTCTAATTGCTGATTTTGTGCTCCGTTTGGGAGGATGTCCTCGCCACTAAGGGGGCGTTTGTGTCACCGAAGAGAGCTCTCTCTTTCGCTCTGACCACCCTCTAGCGGGAACCATTACTGTAGAAAGGGGGGGGGGGGGGGGCGTTGAAAACGAGAAGCTCATGTTTGCATCAGGCCCACGAAAATGCATGGGGTTGCATGCGTTTCCGAAAAACCTTCATTTTCCCTGACATGCAAACACCCTCTAAGGGTGTACACTAGCCGACCAGAATCCAATCTTAGGCTGTTCAGGCTTGGTTTGTTAAGAAATAACGAGTTTAAGCTTGACCTTGAGCTTATCTTGAGCCTTGGTTTACGCTCTCTGTCGAGTGCAAGCTTAATTTCAAACTTAATATTTTCTTGTTATTTACATTAGTCATTGTCATTGTTGTCAACCCCACCATCTGAACTTGCAGTATTTTATGCAGCAGAAGATTTTCCCCCAAAAGAAAAAACACCTAAACAATTCAAATCATAAAAATTAGTTTTAATCTCTTAGGCATTTTGCTAATCCAAAAAAACGCAGACGTCATAGCTAATTTTAACTATAATGACTATGAGCTTTATCTCCCGAGGGCACACACTCGGACATAATGCTTATAATCAGACCTACAAAAAGAAATACAAAAGTAAAACAATCAGTAAAGAATAATGTTGGAGGAAGCTGGAGGTGTCTATCATGGCAGTTAAGAAAAGTAGATATTTTTAAAAATGGAATATTTCTTCAAAATATAAATTTTATTTAATAAGTAAAATTAATGGTGTTTTTAAATAATACACAGATACCTCTCTCTCTCTCTCTCTCTATATATATATATATATATAATATATATGAGGGTAATGTATTGTTACAAATGTGCAGTTTTATACAATTGAACCTCATAAATGAGTTCAACATGTCCAAAATAGTAGTGATCAGCTTCTGATAGTGTTTTTTTAACAAAAACAAAATGATTTTATGACCCTCGAAAGTACCGAACATTGTAGGCAATTGATGTTTGAAGTCTTATAAAAGACCAACATGCAGATCACATCTACAAGGCTGATTTAATAAAAAAACAATGAAGAAAATGAAAAAAAAAAGAAAAGCATTGTACCTACAAAGGACTAGCAAATATGGTCCCTACTGAAGACAAGTTTTATTAGCAAATACGAGGAAACTTGGTGTTGCTTGAACTTGGCTTGGTTTCTTTTCAAACTTAAGATTAGTGTTTGAGCGTGCATTGTTAGCTTAATAAGGGAAGCTCAAACAAGCTTGTAAGGAGTCACTCTGGAGACATGTTGCTTGAGGATCCAAGAAGTAAATTGTGATAACACATTCTAGAATGAAAACAAAGTTGATAGCACTAACATCGGCTAGTATGAAAGCTGAGTGAATAAAGAATCTCTTAATGGAGACACCATTAGGAGATAAGTGAATACCTCCGATAGCTAGGTGTTGTGATACAAGCAGCTATACACAAAGCAAAAAGTTTTATGGCGAAAAATCTAAACATATCAATCTAAAGTATAATTATGTAAATAATTTACTCAAGTAAGGAGTAATCTCAATTGAATATATGAAATCTTGTCAAAACTTAGTGGATCCATTGACAAAAGGAATTTCTTAAAATATCATCTTTAAGACATCGAGGAGAATGAGATTAAAGTCTATAAAAGCAATCACAGTTGACAGAAACCCAATCACTTGATAAGGGTCAAACTGTCTCAAGTGGTTCAATGGAATGAACAAGTCTTTGAGTGATTGAATTAAGCACTTAATAATTTTCACATTCCTAATGCCAAGTGCTCAAAACTTGTATACAGAGGTGCAATTCAAATTAAACTCTCAATAAGATTCATAGGCTTTATGGCTGGGGTGTTTCAAAGTGGTTTACATCCTTGATGAACTTACCTATGTGAATGTGAATGTGGGGGTCATTTTCTATGAGATTGGAACATTGTCTCTAGAGCACTCAGGAAACAAGGATACAACACAGGACCCTTAATGTGTAGGCACACTATGACCACCTGAAGTGAAATTGTGTGTTACTGTGTCTGAAAGGTCAATTAGGATTCTTAATTCAAAGCTAATGCTATTGATATCCGATACTGACTAAAAATAAGTAACACTAATGTGGGGGTTCAAACCTAAAAAGTACCTTCGCTTATGTACTGAATCTTCGTGAACAACCTCTTGAAACCTCTTCTTTTAGTTTTGATCCATGTGAAGGATTATTGAGATTATGTCTCAAAACTACCAAAGTTTTCCACCCTAATTCCTTCGTTTGCCTAAGTTATGGGTTTTTGAGTTTCCTATAAAAAATTTAGTCCTATATTAAAAGTTGTAATAACTTTCATTGTCCTTATATAGAGGGGTGGTGCCTTCGAGGGAATTAGATTTTGAGCTTGAACAAACTTTGGATCTTGAATTATAAACAATGTATATATATATATATATATATATATATATATATATATATAGGTTTGGATTTGGGTTCAGGATTGGGTCTATAAATTTGAATTTGGATTCGGATTCAAACCCAGACTGAACCTGGACCCGACTTGGCTCACCTCAGTAAGGGTGTACACTAGCTGACCAGAATCCAATCTTAGGCTGTTCAGGCTTGGTTTGTTAAGAAATAACGAGTTTAAGCTTGACCTTGAGCTTATCTTGAGCCTTGGTTTACGCTCTTTGTCGAGTGCAAGCTGAATTTCGAACTTAATATTTTTCTTATTATTTACATCAGTCATTGTCATTGTTGTCAACCCCACCATCTGAACTTGCAGTATTTTATGCAGCAGAATATTTTCCCTCAAAAGAAAAAACACCTATACAATTCAAATCATAAAAATTAGTTTTAATCTCTTAGGCATTTTGCTAATCCAAAAAAACGCAGACGTCATAGCTAATTTTAACTATAATGACTATGAGCTTTATCTCCCGAGGGCACACACTCGGGCATAATGCTTATAATCAGATCTACAAAAAGAAATACAAAAGTAAAACAATTAGTAAAGAATAATGTTGGAGGAAGCTGGAGGTGTCTATCATGGCAGTTAAGAAAAGTAGATATTTTTAAAAATGGAATATTTCTTCAAAATATAAATTTTATTTAATAAGTAAAATTAATGGTGTTTTTAAATAATACACAGATACCTCTCTCTCTCTCTCTATCTATATATATATAATATATATGAGGGTAATGTATTGTTACAAATGTGCAGTTTTATACAATTGAACCTCATAAATGAGTTCAACATGTCCAAAATAGTAGCGATCAGCTTCTGATAGTGTTTTTTCAACAAAAACAAAATGATTTTATGACCCTCGAAAGTACCGAACATTGTAGGCAATTGATGTTTGAAGTCTTATAAAAGACCTGCCTATGTGTCATAATCAGAAATTTAAGAGTCGATTCTAGCTAAGAAAAACATGCAGATCACATCTACAAGGCTGATTTAATAAAAAAACAATGAAGAAAATGAAAAAAAAGAGAAGCATTTGTACCTACAAAGGACTAGCAAATATGGTCCCTATTGAAGACAAGTTTTATTAGCAAATACGAGGAAGCTTGGTGTTGCTTGAACTTGGCTTGGTTTCTTTTCAAACTTAAGATTAGTGTTTGAGCGTGCATTGTTAGCTTAATAAGTGAATCTCAAACAAGCTTGTAAGGAGTCACTCTGGAGACATGTTGAAGTAACTAGATTTGATTAATTACTATAGCTAATCCTCGGAGAATAATTGAGGAATGATAAAATGTCTGTTTGTTTTCTTTCCTGAAAATCTAGATCCTCTATCGGCCCCTTTTTCTTTTTTAATGTATAAAGATAAAATTAGTAGAAGAATAGTTTCAGCTATGTAATGGTGGATACAAAAAAAGTTTACTAGATAATTTACCACAAATAATAATAATGGCGGATAAATTAACGCTTGAGAGTGGGCCGAGCAAACTGGGTAGCTATATTTTGGAATTATTATAATTTGAAGCATAAGGTATCAAAGGGAGGGAACCAGCAGGTGTAAGTTCTTTGGGTGACTCAGTGCACAGATCACAGGCGTGCACCCGTGGCCGTGACCATTGTGTATTAGACCGACAAAGTGATTATTATCAGGGAGGCCACGATGTAATAGGTCTAAAACAACTACATGCGTTTTCTTTTAAAATTAAGAATATAGCAAAAGTCTTTAAGAAAACTTGCAAGAAAAAATCTCCTAACTGTCTTGCCATTGGAATTTATCTTTGAAGAGATTCCGCTACCGTCCCTAAACCATGTGGGCCTCGCCACTTATGCCTTCTCTTTAAAAGAGGGACTCTCTCTCTCCCTCTGGTGGTCCCTCTGATTCCCTCTCAATATCAATCCACAAGTATTGTAAAGAGAGAGAGAGAGAGAGAATTTTGGCAAGGACACCAACCAAAAAGTGTAAAAGAGAAGGTTAAAGAAGAAAAAGAGTAAAGCTGCAGGGTCATAGTCTTGGAGGGGCCTCTTTCCTTTCCTTTGCTGAATATATAGTACCCACACATATGTGTCATATTTTGTGTAGGTAAAACTCGCACAAAGAAAAAGGTCACAAGAAGAAAAAGATAAAAAAGTAAAAGGCGAAAGGACCAACTTTCACTGATCGAATGACAACCCTTGACTTAACCCTGACGAAGGTCCTATGTCATCATCCGCAATGTCATACGCAAAAATACCATAATGACCAGCATTGAACAGGCCCCACCCACTTAAATCAACGCCACGTCGTTGGTATTATAACCAACCTTTTCTCCCAGCTCTCTCTCTCTCTCCAACACAACTAATCTTCATCAGTGTATGACATCATGCTGATGACGATTAGTTGTGTTGAGGGGGGAGAGAGAGAGGACAAGATCGGACATTCTATTCCACGCCGGTGGGTCCGATGGACCAGGCTGGCTAAATTCAAATTCCAAAGCAAAAAAGTGTGGTCAAACAAACATGTTCTGCATGCTGACTTTAAGGCCAGTTGTAATCTCGGTCTCAGCCGCTTTCTGCCGACCGGAACAGGAATAACAGTGGCATTTCCCAACACTGCACACCATCATTAATTTACTGCAAATGATTTGTAAACAGTTCTATTTCTGGCTGCCACCATGTTTCAATTCAAGTAGAGTCTACGTGTTTGGACAATGTCTGTTAGGCTCTGCCTGATCTGCAGCTTAAACAAAGTCTTAAATCAGTAAGAAGGTCTACGTGAATCAACAAGCTAGTGATCAACTGATGGGGTGTTCTAAGATAGGTATGTGATCACTAGCAGGGCGCTCCTTCTGCATTTCGTGATGGACAGAGCCCGATGTACGGAATGCCCCAAGCATCAAATCCTGAGTAGCATCCATTTTGATGCTATATATATAGGCAATATGTGTGAGAGAAACTTGTTTAATTTCCCACATCATTAAAAATTGGCACGTGAACTTGAATGGCCCTTATGTATGCAACCGTTCAAAATATAAATGCCTGTGAAGCTTTTTTATTTCGATGACGAGAAACCCTTACGGAAGTGAGAAAAACTCCGGGTGGGGCCTACAACCACCCTTCCTTACATGGCCCAACTTTGAATCTTGCTTTTTAAATAATGGAATTCACATCAACATCCAGCAAGTGAAGCAAGTTATATGTTCTCCCCGAAACATGTAGGTGCGTGCTTTTGGGTCTGAATGAGCGCCACGTATGTAAGTACGTGGGGCTCATTTTCCCATGTGTGTCGGCATCACTTAGCATCGGAGTCTGGTGTGTTTGCAAAGACTTAAGTACCCTTTCTCGCCATTAGCATCATAAAACGATGTTTTCGAGTAAAGGACAAAAATGTTCTTCCACCAGAAAGGGTTAAAATCATCATCTTTTTCGTCCTAAGGAGTAAACTTCTTTGCTTTAACAAAAGCTCCTCCCAATATGTCGCCCTAAACATTCTGGATCATCCTTTGACAACGCACCATCTGTTGTAACAAGAGCTTCGATTGACAACACACCCTTTGCCCTCGTCTGTTGTCGCCGAAGCACCCTTCGCTGTCGTCTGCTATCACCGGAGCACTCTTTACTGTCGTTTGTTGCCGCCAGAGCACCCTTTGTCGTCGTCTACTATCGTCGGAGCACCCTTTGTCACCGTCATTGTCTATTATCGCTGGAGCACCCTTTATTGTCGTCTGTTTGTGAGAAATAGTTGAACTATCAGAGAAATCATCATTTTGTCTATTGTTCATCATGATACAAGGGTGCAAGTATCGAACTGAGTAGATAGAGAATAACGATTTACAACATAGATAATTGTGGCAATGTCGAATTGAGTAAAGTAACGATTTACAGTAAAAATCAGATCATAGAGTAGTGATTTACAGTAGAAATCAGATCAGAGAGTAGCGATTTACAAAAGAAATCAGATAAGAGAGTAGCGATTTACAATAGAAATCAAATCAGAGAGTAGCGATTTACAGTAGAAATCAGATAAGAGAATAACGATTTACAGTAGAAATCAAATTAGAGAGTAGCGATTTCTACTCTAAATTACTACTCTTTGATCTGATTTCTATTGTAAATTGCTACTCTCTAATTTGATTTCTACTGTAAATCGCTACTCTATGATCTGATTTCTACTGTAAATCGCTACTCTCTTATCTGATTTCTACTGCAAATCACTACTCTCTGATTTGATTTCTATTATAAATTGTTATTCTCTGATTTGATTTCTACTGTAAATCGCTCTTTTCAATAGAGAGCGAGTAAAAAAAGCCACGGTCGCCTAGAGAGAAATCTTATTCTCTTTTCAACAGTTACAAGAAAGAAAGAAAAGAAAGAATTTATACAAGGCAAGGGCGACAACCCAAAACCTAAACAAGTTGGGTCTGATCCATAAGAAATTGAGTCTCAAACATAAGCCCAAGAAAAATTTGTTCTGGGGGACGCTACTCCCCAGAGAACCCCCACCTGTTGATTGCGCAGCGGGACCCGCATTAGAGGGAACCCCCGGACCACCCTTCTGTAAGGGAAAAAACTATGAATCAGGCTCCACAACTCATCAGGCAGTAACGAGAAGGCGACCATGTGTTGTAACACAAGCTAAAAACAAAGGCAGAAAGTGCAAATCTATTTACGGGGAGCGGGAGGACATTTTCATCCAACACATCTATACAGGAGGACATTTCTGTTAAAAGCATATCTACATTTTTTATGTTAGTTTATCATAAAGTCATCGTGAGCAACATTGGCATATGAATTATCTCGGGTCCAAAGATATTCCTTCGTACACATCGGAACACGCGAATTTGTGTTCCGGGAAGAACACACAACATCCGCTCTCCAGCAAGGCTTCAAGCAAACTCAAGGTTTAAACTAAGTCAATAGCTAAAAACTAGTAAAATGTAAGCATGCATGCCATTAAGCAAAACTTCTGAGACACCATGATCCATGCTTAGGAAAGTTTTTATACATACTGGGAACTAAGCCCTTGTTACTGGTACTGGTGTGAGCATGGGGTATTGGTGCTGATATATAAGGGTTTAAAAGCTTTGTGATACCTTTTTTATTTGATACAACTTCAAAAGATCATGCTAAGGGCTTGCAATAGATATTGATATGATTTATAAAAGGATTTGGTGCGAGTTTTTTAAAAATTGACATGAACAGATAGTTTTTAAATAATGTTATAGTAAACATGTCCATCAAGATGTCTATGAACAAATATTACTAGACATGTATGTTAATCAATCATTATTGTATTTTGACTTCTCCATAAGTCATAATATTTAAAAGTCTTAATGAAAATGTTGACTTTAAAGCAATGGTACGGCTATTTGTATATAAAAATGTTACAAAATGAGTCTTGATACAAAGTTATAATATGTAATAAAAACAAGTATACAAAGCAATTGGGAAGAGTTCCTTAAACATTTGATACTCTTGTTATGGATTTCAAAATGAGTTTTGGATCAATATATAGGATTTATACGTTTTGGCATCCCAAGTACCAATTCAAATATGCCGCAGTCCTTAATTTGTTGCTTGAAGAGTGAGCACTGAGTTGTGCTTAACACAAGTACGCGCGTATGCACATTCCCTCTGCAAGAGAAAAAGGCACGGAAGGCTTGGTGTTGGATCAATTCTAGTTGACTTTAATTAACCTTCATCTCGAATACACGATATGATTATTGAGTTGGAAACTTGGGCTTTCCCTTATTTGAATGAGAGAGAGAGAGAGAGAGAGAGAGAGAGAGAGAGAGAGAGAGAGAGAGAGAGAGAGAGAGAGAGAGAGAGTGGCGTTGCCTGGAACATGAACATTATTCGAGTCTTGTGGCACATATATGATAGACCTTATCATATGCCAATGCTCAGCTCTAGCCACGTGTCCACCTCGGTTAATTGGTCTTTCCTTGCTGAAAACTTTGAAGATGAGGACCACGCCACACAATCTGAGCGTTGGTTTCAAGGGTAAGGACATTGTAACACCCCGATCTGTGATCTAAAGAGTCCGAGTTTGATTGGTATTACTTCTCAGAGAGAATAGTTTAAAGTTTATATAGAGAAACATGGCTAATTTTTTTTATTCTTATTTCAATAACTCACTTTCTTTACAATATTCATCATTCATAACAAAAAAAAAATAACAGATACATTATTGTTCAATGACATGAAAGTAAAACTACCAAATACTCTGCTAAAGGAGAAGTTGATCAAGTCCTGTCTATGCTAGTGTGCCTATAACCTATAATTGTAATTAAATAAAGGTGGTGAGTCTACAACCCAATAAGAAATAATTATAAGCAAATAAACACTTAAACTTACAACTGTAATGGGCTCTAAGCCCCTAGTCTTAGTTTAATTTTTG
Source organism: Nuphar pumila (assembly GCF_984573655.1). Taxonomy (NCBI): domain Eukaryota; kingdom Viridiplantae; phylum Streptophyta; class Magnoliopsida; order Nymphaeales; family Nymphaeaceae; genus Nuphar; species Nuphar pumila. The sequence continues at coordinate 148,895,210 of NC_143250.1, read as the reverse complement.
ACACACCACACAAGTTTGTATATTTTAATTACCCCCATTAACTTTCTCAATACTCTCTCTCAACAAACTATCACTAGGTCGGCTATACCGGTCATAACCGTCTATGGACGTAGCAACCTCGCATAATACCTCAATTCTACACGTTGGCCAAACAATGAACCATACACTCTCAGTGGTCCCCGGACCACCAGGCACTGCAGTGCACCACCACGGGGAACCCATCGGTAGCTAGCTGAGAGGTTAAGTTCTCAATCTCGGTATGGTTCATGTTACATTCTAACCATGATGTTTATCAACCATCCATGGTCCTCTAGAGTCCCAAACCCGGTGTGAGTATAACCCTAAGTCATGACTAAGTTCAACACATTAAACTACATTCTCAAACTCATAATTCACTCATTCTCTCAGGAGTGATATCGTAAACTAATCACAACGAATCTCATTCTTAAATCTCATGATCACCTTAGGACTCACACACATCTCTCACTAAGCATGCAATGATGTAGTGTCTCTACATCGTTAAACCATCGGCGGTCCACTATCTATGGTGGTTGCACTCTAGCCACGAACCAGGTAGCCCTTACCATAGGTCGCCACTTTCAGGATTTAAGGGGTCTTTCATGCTGATCTCAAAATATTCATCCATACAACATGAATAAAATAAATGGGACTTCAATCTAAACATAATCTCATCACAATATATGATATTAATAACCACATAGACATGCATTCACAAATCTAATCTCTTTCTAACATGCATGACAAACCACAACTAACATGCATATCACAACAACATGTATATGAATTCAACTCAGAATGTCAAGTATAAAAATTTTATACATATCATGATCTCACTCGAAGGCTATCATGCTACTCATATTCATTCACAATATTATAATAACATGCAACACAAAAATATTTATTCACATCTAAAATTTACTTATAATATCCCTTACCTCAAGTGCGAACACTGTGTTGTCACCGCAATCGAGTCTGAATGTGCTCTAACAGTAGGATCTCATCATTGCACCAACATATTTGCATTAATTCATAAAACCTCTTATAAAATTACAAAAATACCCCTCCTAAATTGAATCATAAAACCTCAATTTTTATGTCACTAATTTAATCAAAACCAATATATAAGTAGATTCCTCTCTTTGATATGAGTCTAACACATCAAACCTCACTCAATTCTGAGTTTGTGGTGCAAAGTTATGTCCATTTTACCAAAATGGATCTCGGGTACCCAAAACGGTATTTCAAATTTCAGTATAATTCTAAAATTACTCAATCCAGATCCATCTATGATCTGGATCCAATACAATTCAACTAGATCTAGATTCATTACTCATCTGGGTCCAGAACAGTCTGACTGGATCCAGACAGTCTAACTGGATCTGGACTCAGTTCTGATATGGACCCAAGATGAGTCCAATCAGATCCAGAATAAGTCCAGATCAAACTAGACCTGAACTAAGAATCCAGATCCAGTCAGACCAAACCAGCTTGGTTTGACTCGGGTTGATCGAAACCGGTTCGACTCAGACCCAGTTTGGTCAGAATCGATTTCCCATGAACTGGTTTGGTCTGAACCAGGTTGGTCTGAACTGGTTCAGTTCAGACCGGTCTGGTCTAAATCGACCCATATAAACTGGTTCGGCTAGACCCGGTTTGGTCTGCACTGGTTCGACCCGAACCGATTCAACCAATAAATTTTTTTTCTATCTGGATCGGTCTTGGTTTGGGTGCGACCCAGACCGACTCGGTTCAGTCTGGGTCACACCCAAGCCAAACCGACCACACACATTTTTTTTTGGCTAACTCGGTCTGGGCCTCACTTAAAAAGGAACTGAAAGGGCAAAGCCCTTTTCGGTTGCAGAGAGGGGGCGGCCACCGAGCCAGCCATCTCCCCTGCTCCCTTCTGAGCATGGGTCGGCCACCAGCGCCGACCGAGCATGATAGAGGGATCGACCATCAGCGTTGGTCGGCCACTCGGCCCTCTCTCTCTGAATTCGCTTTCTCTATTTTTTTTTCTTTTTCCTGCATCTCGTCGGTATTAATGGTTGTCGACCTCCCTCTTTCCCGAAAAAGAAGGCAAAACAAAGAAGAAGAAGATGATGAAGAAGGTGGAGAAGGGTTTTACCTTGCTGTCGACGCTGAAATTCGTTAAGCTCTCTGAACTTGTTTTTTTTCTTCACTCTACCTCTCTCTTTCGCTTTTTCTCTCTCTCCCTCTGTTGTTCGCTCATTGCGTGGTGGAGGGAGAGGGACTGCGTGAGGGATGAGGATAACCCTCATCCTCCTCCCACGAATTTGGGAGGTGAGGTTTATCCTCACCCCTTCTGAAAACGGGGTTTCCCTTTTGGGGAAACCGTTGTTTTCTTTTCTTTTTTTTTTAATTATCCCTTTCGATGATTTTGTCGGAGGGAAGTTTCATAATTCTACCTCTCTTAAAAGAAGATTCGTCTCAAATCTTACTTGGAAACAAGTATGGAAATTGTTCACGAATGTCATATTCACGCTCCCATATAGCCTCATTATTATTGTGATGACTCTATCTAACCAATACCAGAGATAACTCGTTGTTTCTTAATTTTTGAACTTTCATATCCAAAATCTATGTAGGCTTCCCACTCAAGCTTAAGTCATCTTGTATCTTCAGTACTGACTCAACAATATCTATTATATGGGAGGGATCAACCACATACTTTCATAACATAGATACGTGAAACACGTTGTGAATTCAAGACAAGAAAGGTGGTAAAGCCAATCTGTATATTGTCTGACCAACTGTCGCAAGTATCTCGAATGGTCCAATATATCTTGGATTCAATTTTCTTCTTCGACCAAAATGCATCACTCTCTTAAAAGAAGATATCTTCAAAAATACATGCTCACCTTGCTCAAATTCTAACTCATGACGTCTTTGGTCTGCATAACTTTTATGTCGACTTTGCGGTGCCAAAAGACGCTCTCAAATAAATCTCACCTGGTCTGCCATCCGCTGCACCAAATCAGACCGTAACATTCTTTTTTCTCCGACCTCATCCCAACACAAGAGTGTTCAGCACCGTCGACCATACAATGCCTTAAACGGAGTCATGCCTAAACTTGCTTGAAAACTATTATTGTAGGCAAACTCCATCAAAGGTAGAATATCATTCTATGAGTCACTATACTCTAAAGTACATGCCCGTAGCATGTCTTTTAGGGTCTGAATGGTTCGTTCTGGTTGTCCGTCTGACTGAGGGTGAAAAGTCGTACTCATTTTTAATTCCGTTCCCATAGTTTCTAGTAAACTCTGCCAGAATTACGATGTGAACTTCGAGTTTCTATCTAAAACAATCAAATCCTGTACTCCATGAAGTCTGATAATATCTTTGATGAACAACTGGGCCAACTCGTTACAAGAGTGAGTTGTCTTACAGGCCAAAAAGTGAGCTGATTTAGTTTGCCTGTTTACAATCACCTATATTGAATCCATTCTATTCTTGGTTCTTGGAAGTCTTGAGACAAAAACTATCGTGATATCTACCCATTTCCATTCAGTTATAGGGAGTGGTTGCAGTAGTCCACCAGGTCGTTGATGCTCAATCTTCACTTGTTGGCACACCAGACACTTGCTTACAAATTCAGCAATGTCTCTCTTCATACTGCTCCACCAAAATGAATCTTTCAAATCTCGATACATTTTGGTGCCGCCAAGGTGGATGGCATATCTAGAGTGATGTGCCTCGTTCAATAACTAATTTCTGAGCTGATTATCCTTTGAAATGTACACCCTATTACAAAATTTGAGAAGTCCTTGATCATCAACTTTGAAGTCTGACTCCTTACTTTTTTAAATCTTCTACCTCACATGGGCTAACTCAAGATCTAAGGGTTGCTTTTCCTTAATTTGCTCCCACAATTCGGACCTCAATGTGGTTTGCACAAACAATAACCGACCTAGTAAGCATTGGGCTTCTGTTTTCTGATGTGCGACCGAGGAAAATAAATCCCAATCTGTGAGTCTGGCTAATGCTTCTGACTTCCTGCTAAGAGCATCAACAACTATATTTGCTTTTTTAGGATAATACTTCAGCTCAAAATCACAATCTTTTAAAAATTTCAGCCATCTCCTTTGTCTTAAGTTGAAGTCTCTTTGCGAAAATAAGTATTTAAGGCTTTAATGGTCGGTAAAAACTTCAAATTGCTCGCCATATAAATAATGTCTCTATATCTTGAGGGTGAAAATGACTGTTGCAAGCTCCAAGTCATGCGTCAAATAGTTGACTTCATGTGTTTTGAGTTGGTGAGATGCATAAGCTATCACCTTACCATGTTGCATCAGAACACAACCCATTCCCTTATGAGAGGCATCACTATAAATAGTGAAACCTCTGACTCCAGAAGGTAAGACCAACACTGGAGCAGTAGTCAAACACTTCTTTATCTCCTGAAAACTCTACTCACACTTGTCATTCCACTCGAATTTTACGTATTTCTTAGTGAGCTTTGTCATTAGAGTCGCTAATAGGGAAAATCCTTCAACAAATCACCAGTAGTATCCAGCCAATCCCAAGAAACTACGAATCTTGATAGAATTCTTAGGTCTAGTTCAATTGATGACTGTTTCAATATTTGCAGGGTCCACTATGATTCCGTCTTTAGAAACAATATGTCCAAGGAAGGACACTTGTTCCAACCAAAAGGCATACTTAGAGAATTTGGCATAGAGTTGATGTTCTCTAAGTGTCTGTAAGACTATCCTCAGGTGTTCTTCGTGTTGCTCCCTTGTGGTGAAATAGATGAGGATGTCATCAACAAATACCACCACGAACTTACCTAAATATGATATGAAAACTCTATTCATCATATCCATGAAGGTTGCTGGTGCATTAGTCAGACCAAAAGACATGACCAAGAATTCACAATGGTCATATCTTGAACTGAATGTCGTCTTAGCTACATCTTCTTTTTTAATTTTCAGCTGATGATAACCCGATCTCATATCCAACTTTGAGAAACATGCAACTCCTTGAAGTTGAACGAATAAATCATCAATCCATGACAATGGATATCTATTCTTGATGGTCACTGTATTCAGTTATCGATAATCTATACACATTCGCTGTGATTCATCATTCTTCTTGATGAACAAGATTAGAGCACATCAAGGAGATACTGACGATTGAATAAAACCTTTCTCCAGTAACTCTTACAGTTGCTCCTTAAGTTCTGCGGGTCTCATCGATAGGGAGCCTTCGAAATGGGTGTTGTTATCGAAACAAGATCAATTTAGAACTCAATTTCTCGATCGGGAGAAAGGCCTGAAAGTTTTTTCAAAAAAACATCAACATATTCACGAACTATGTCCATGTCAGATAAGGTGAAATCTTATCTCTCTTCGGTTTTCATGTAGGCCAGAAATCCCATGCATCCTTCTTGGATGTATTTGTTGGCCTTTAGGCAGGATATGATCGTTGGTTTCAGTAGTTTCCTAACACCTTGATAGGTGAAAATTGGAGTATGAGAGGTTTGAAAACTGACGCACTTCTTTCTGCAATCGATGATGGCATGATAGTTCGACAACCAATCCATGCCAAGCACCACATCTATATCTTTAAAATTGAGTTGCAATAAATTCACAGGCAACTCACAATTTTCTATATTCACTATACAGTTGATATATACCATGTTTACAATGGTGGAATCGCCTACATGTGTTTTTATCAAGAAACACTCAATCGTGAAGGTACAACGGGCAACCGTTTCCTAAAAGTTGAGGTAATGAAACTATGTGTAGATATAAAGTCAAACAATCCATATGCTACATTGAAATTATCACGTAATAAACTTATCATTATTTGATTCATTTATACTCATATAAAATTCTATCACATGTTAGCGATTATGACACTCATTTACTCAAAATATCTTATTTTATTTTATTAATCATCCGAGTACATATAAATAAATTATTACTAAGCAAACAAGAAGAAAACAAAGCAAAACAAGAAATAATCGAACTAAACTAAATAAAGCTAAGTATTCCTAAATGCATCATCATGTTACTCTTTGATCCATCCAAAGCTTGGTCCTTTCCTTAAACTCCTTTGTGAGGGTGATTCACAAGAAGTACATTTAGGTCATACTAGGGTGAAGCAGGAGTATAAATAGGTGATGCAAGATCAATAGTGAGATCCTCATCATCGCCCCCTTCCCACAAATTTCTCGATGCTGCTTGACCCTGTACTAGTCTTGGGCCGCTTCTGTTCGCCTCTGTAGCTTGTCATGCTACTTTTGCCCGAATTGCTGCCCTCCTAGTTTATTCAGAAAGAAACTCCTCGACTAGATGTAAAACTTTTTGATTGGCTGCACTCATAGCAGCGACATAACTGACTTGAGAAATATGTCATCCCAGTACACTAGTCATACGAGACCCTCACAAAGTTTGTGATAGAGGATGCTCTCATAACAACTCTCCCTCGAGTCACCATCCAATCTCTCATTATCTAGCCACGTACTGACGGAGTTCTCTGATGGTGGGATTGATTAGTCCCTCACCTGTAAGACTGTGTCTGCTGCCCCGAGTAGTGTTGAGGTAGTCATGTTGATATGTATCTCTTTCTCTAGATATAATGTAAATCGACTGGGATCGTGGTGTCAACTCTCTAACAATCTGAGTCATGCTCGCCATGACCAATATCATTGCAGCGATAAATTCTTCTCTTCCTACGACAGGTGGCTCAGAAAGGTCTTGCATCCTAGGGTCATTATGATTTTTGTGCTCGCTAGCCACTTATAATTACAAAACAATCTAATTACTAATGTGTTATTATCGAGCATAGAGTTATATCATATCCCATGTCATTGAACTTGTTATAAATGATGAACTTCTTTATGTGAACCTGACTCTGATACCACTTTGTAAGACCCCGATCTGGAACCGCAGGAGTTCGAGTTCGTTTGGTATTACTTCCTAGATAGAATAGTTCAAAGTTCACACATAGAAATATGACTATTTTTTTTTATTCTTATTTCAATAACTCACTTTCTTTACAATGATCATCATTCATAACAAAAGAAAAATAATAGATACGTTATTGTTCAATGACATGAAAGTAAAACTACCAAATACTCTGCTGAAAAAGAAGTCGATCAAGTCCTGTTTGTGCTAGTGTGTCTGGAACCTACAATTATAATTAAACAAAGGGGAGTGAGTCTACAACCCAATAAGAAATAATTATAAGCAAATAAACACTTAAACTTACAACTGTAGTGGACTCTAAGCCTCTAGTCTTAGTTTAATTTTTTATACACCACATAAATTTGTATATTTTAATTGCCCCCATTAACTTTCTCATTACGCTCAACAAACTATCACTAGGTCGGTTATACCGGTCATAGTCGTCTATGGACGTAGCAACTCTGTATAACACCTCAATTTTACACGTTACCCAGATAATGAACCATATACTTTCAGTGGTCCCCAAACCACCAGGCATTGCAGTGAACCACCACGGGGACCCCACCGATAGCTAGCCGGGAGGTTAAACTCTCAATCTTGGTATGGTTCATGCTACATCCTAACCATGATGGTTATCAACCATCCACGGTCCTCCAGAGTCTCAAACCCGGTGTGAGTGTAACTCTAAGTCATGACTAAGTTCAACATATTGAACCACATTCTCAAACTCGTAATTTACTCACTCTCTCACGAGTGTTATCGTGAACTAATCATAACGAATCTCATTCTTAAATCTCATGATGACCTTAAGACTCACACACATCTTTCACTAAGCACACAATAATATAGTATATCTATATCGTTAAACCGTCGACGGTCTACTCTCCAAGGTGGCTACACTCTAGCCGCGAATCAGGTAGCCCTTACCACAGGTCGCCACTTTCGGGATTTAAGAGGTCCTACATGCTGATCTCACAATATCCATTCATACAATATGAATAGAATAAATGAGACTCCAATTTAAATATAATCTTATCACAATGCATGATATTAATAACCACATAGATATGCATTCACGAATCTAATCTCTTTCTAACATGCATGACAAACCATAACTAACATGCATATCACAACAACATGTATATAAATTCAATTCAGAATGTCAAGCATAAAAATTTTATGCATGTCATGATCGCACTCGAAGGCTATCATGCTACTTATGTCCATTCACAATATTATAATAACATGTAACGTAAAAATATTTATTCACATCTAAAATTTACTTATAATATCCCATACCTCAAGTGCGAACATTGTGCTTTCACCGCAATCGAGTCTCAAAGTGCTCTAAGAGTAAGATTTGGTCATTACACCAACATATTTATATTAATGCACAAAATTTCTTGCAAAATTACCAAAATACCCCTCCCAAATTGACTCATAAAACCTTAATTTTTGTGTCACTAATTTAACCAAAACTAATGTATAAATAAATTCTCCTCTTTGATACCAGTCAAATGCACCAAACCTCACTCAATTCTGAGTTCGGGGTGTAAAGTTATGTCTATTTTATCAAAATGGATCTCGGGTACCCAAAAGGGTATTTCGAATTTTGGTATAATTCTAGAATTACCCAATCCAGATCAATCTATGATCTGGATCCAATACAGTTCAACAGGATCCAGATCCATTACTCATCTGGGTCCAGAACTGTCTGACTGGATCGAGACAATCTAACTGGATCTGGACCCAGTTTTCATATGGACCCAAGATAGGTCCAATCAGATCCAGAATAGTCAGTCTGGATCCAGAACAAGTCTAGATCATACTGGATCCAAACTAAGAACCCAGATCCAGTCAGACTGAACCGATTCGGTCTAACTCGGGTTGATCCAAACTGGTTCGGCTCAGACTCAGTTTGGTCGAAACTGATTCTCCATGAACCGGTTTGATTCGAACAAGTTCAGTTCAAACCGGTCCGAGTTGAACTGACCCATATAAACTGGTTTGGCTAGACCCAGTTTGGTCTGATCCGGTTCAACCCGAACCGGTTCAACCAACAAATTTTTTTTTCTATCTGGATCGCTCTCGGTCTGGGAGCGACTCAGACCGACTCGGTTCGGTCTGGGTGCGACCCAGACCGAACTGACCACACACATTTTTTTTTCCGGCTAACTCATTCTATGTGCGACCTAGACCGACCCAGTTCGGTTTGGGTCACGCCCAGATCGACTGGGCCTCACTTAAAAAGGAACCGAAAGGGCAAAGCCCTTTTCGGTTGCAGAGAGGGGGCGATCACCGAGACGACCCTCTCCCCTGCTCCCTTCTGAGCACGGGCCGGCTGCCAACGTCGGCTGACCATGACAAAGGGATCGGCCACTGGTCGGCCGGTCCTCTCTCTCTCTCTCTCAATCCTCTTTCTCTATTTTTTTCCTGCATCTCGTCGGCAGCTCCCTCTTTCCCGAAAAAGAAAGCAAAACGAAGAAGAAGAATATGAAGAAGGTGGAGGAGGGTTTTACCTTGTTGTCGACGCCAGAATCAGGTAAGCCCTCTGAACTTTTTTTTTTCTTCACTCTATCTCTCTCTTTTGCTCTTTTGTTCTCTCTGTTGTTCGCTCGCTGCGTGGTGGAGGGAGAGGGACTGCGAGCCCTCACCCTACTCCCACGAATTTAGTAAACCTCACCCCTTCTGAAAATACGGTTTCCCTTTTGGGAAAACCGTTGTTTTCTTTTTCTTTTTTTCGTGATTATCCCTTCGAACGGTTTGGTCGGAGGGGGGTTTCACATACTTGCATGTGAGGGAAACCCATCATAGGTGGTATGACCTGATCTTTTCCCGCGCTGCCAAGCACACCGACATCTTCCTTGGCTCAACTGCCTGATCCTCTCTTGCTACTTGACATGTATGAAGTGCAATTACCACATCGTCTAAATGTATGAAGTGCACTTTACTACAACGTCCAAGTTGAGACAGTGACCACAACGTCTAAGTTCATGGTGCTAATAGGTATCCTCTCTCTCGCTCTCATGTTTGACAACAGGAGGCACATATCCACATGCAAACACCCTTTAAACACACCATCCATCTGTCCATGTCACCACCTCATCATCATCATCAGATGGTGGGCCCCCTCTCGCTCTCTTTCATTTATATTCATTCACAGTCCAAGCATGACCATCAACATCACCGACTGATCGCTCAAACAAGAGACGTTTACGTGGCCTTGACCTCATTCTCCCCTAAAATATCATATTAACGCTGCCCATTTATTCTGCTTTACCTGATTCTCTTGCATATATTTACTATTTAGGATGAGAAATGGTGTAACACTGTACGGTTTGTGAACTGGTAATTTGTCTGTTGAGGCCAAGAAATGCTCGGCCACTGTGGAAGGGAGCATCATGCAACCTAATTAATTGTCTCTTTGTGGTTCCTGCAAGTTGTGGACTCATGTTCGGTGATAGTATGTTATGTATGTTGTCGACTACTCTAAGAATTTATGGCAAAAAACCAAACCATTAATCAAGAAGGCAATTACCAACTCAAGAAAGAAGATAAGAGTGGAAAATCTTATTTATCCCTCACATCTTTCACTCTATCTCATAAAAATTACATTTACAATCGATATATATTGTGTTGGAAACCTTTCTACACACTTCTAATGCACTTATTATGACTTTTGACCTTCTTCTCATAGGTCTCCATATTAACTATAAACTTTCATGTTAATTACTCACTAATGATTCACTAATAGATTACTCGCTATAACATACATTTAAAAAAAAAAACTCTATATATATCTACTATATGCATACTCGTGTAACTCATGGACTCTTTTTATGACGAGGAACCCTCATCGCGAGAACCAGGTCACTTAATGGGCCTGCCCCCGCGAGTTAAACTCCAGGTGGTGTCACTAACACCCGATCACTTAGGGAGCCCACCAGTAAAAGGTACCTGTTCCTGGTGGGAGTCGAACCTGGAATGAAATCTCATGGACTCTTGACATACCAACTCTTCACATGCCAACCACTTGGAGAACCTATAACTTCCGCATGGACCCTTCACCTGCACAAACTCACTAGATCTATCATTAAATAAACTAACATGCCCATGATGCCCATGTATTATCATGCAAATGTCAACCTTGCCCCTGAAACATCTGGACAGGACTTTTTTACTAAAACAGCCAAGGCACCTAATTACAAGACAATTTTGATTTTTGACTAAAGACTCAAGCACACATTGCTATTCAACAAAATTAACGCGAGCTTTTGGCAAAAACTCACAATTCCTGTGACTAAACTGACGCCCCACATGTTCACGTTAAAAGATGAAACAAGAACAAAGAACCATTATTGCTGTAATAGTATGTGATTATGCTAAAACAGTAAACAATAAATCCGTGAATATATATTTTGCAAGTATGGAGGTGCAAGATGTCACAACAATACAGTCCTTATAACTACTGCATTAATAATAACACACACACACGCAAAGAGTACCAAGTTCTGACTTAACCAAAACAAATGCCAGTCGTGCCCTCATGATCTTGACAAAGATTCTGTTCACCTCTTCTAAAAAGTTAAGGTTAAACTAAGACCTTGTTTGTTTCATGCAACTTATATGGAAAAGTGCTGAGTTGGCAACCTTGATGTAATCCTTTTCCATTATGGATGAACCAAACATCAAATTATCATGGTGGAAGCCAACATTGGCAGAACTGGCAGTACTTTTCAGAAATCAGTGCCCATTCCCATGTAAAGCCTTTCCTTTATATGAGAATGAAAGGCCTAAAGAAATTCAACGAGCAGGATAAACCAACGCAAACACCCAATAGAGTTTTTGGAACATTAAAGATCACATGTTCGTTGCATTAGCCTTTCATCTATACCGTCAACCTTCAAAACTAAGCGTAGACAAATAATATGCTACGGCATGACAAATGTATTCCACATAAAAGCATCAGTGACTTGCCAGATGTATCGGATATTTTATAAAGATTAGAATTTTAGATGGTTTGCCCATGTGGTACCAATATGACAAGATATAGACAATGAAGTTTTGATTCAGATATCCACGTGAACGATTTAGTTTAGACAGATTTGCTTGATCATCACCAGAATCAATTGGATAGAGCTTGTTGAATCTGGCAAGGGGATTTGAATGTATTGCTGATGGTTACACCTTTTCGTATGTATAAGGGCATAGATTCAGCAGTTACTGCGGCGCAGGGGGTTAACCTGGTTCGGCTAGTAGGCTACACCACACTACGATGGAGTGTGTTCCTTTCACTTCCTGAGTATATATATATATATATATATATATATATACCCAAAGGCTTGCACCGCTGCGGTCACCAAGGATGGGTAACCTATGGTTTTTGCTAAATTCTTCTTCTTCTTTTAAAACCCATATTTTAAAATCACAAATTAAAAGCTTGACATCCTACATAGATATAGTTTTCCAAAAAAAACAAATTTTAAAATCGTAGGTCACTATGTAGTTCATAAAACACCTATATATATATATATATATATATATATATATATATATATATATATGCCCCCAACTAAATCTACAACAAACACATCGTTGGAGCCCAGTCCACAATAGGTTGCAGCTTATGCATGCAAGGTTAATTGGGTTGGATTCTCCACAACACTTGCAGAAAAAGTTGAAGCAGCCCAGCATTACGGACTAAGAAACAAATCTTACTAATTGAACCAGCTTGCATCGATTAAAAAATGTATGGACAAATAGTCCTACATGGCGAGCAGGATCCAGAGAGCGGCTGTCATTGCTATTTGACGCAGGCAATCATATGACAGCATTTCATGTGGGGGGCCTCTGCACTATCTAGCTGTGGCCCCCATGCAATGCTGTCAGGCAACCATGGAACTTAGCCGCTTCTTTGATCTCAACTCCGACAAATAGTCCTACAAAAGTACGTATACGTTGTACCAGATCTAATTATGATTAATTTGTAGCATATGCTATGTTGCAGGCTTCCATGCTATGTATCACAGTCTATGTTAACATGAATCCAGTGGAGTTTCTGAAGTATGAGATTCAAGTTTTTTTCACTTTTGTTTTCTTTTTGTTCAATCTCAACAAAAATAAATACGTACTCCACTACATAAACGATCATTAATTCATTCACGTGTAAAGTGCATGCGGGTTTTCCGTTTCCTTTTCTTGCAGCATTTCCCTCTTTCTATTCGATTTGAAACCGAAACCGGCCTCCTCTGCTCGGGTTTCAAACTAATGATCCATCGGCTAAACATCCGATAATGCGCCTTCCATTATATATACGACTGTTTAATTATTTGTTATTATCTCCTGTTTCTTGGTACGTGTAGAACAGTAGAACTTTTCTTCTTCTTTTTTAATGGGTATCATGGAGAAATTAACCACCGTTATGGTTCGAACGGGTCAACATGCCACTTGTAGAAGAAGTTGGTTTTTCTTGCTACATATTTTGATTTGTGTTCATGTAGGTCTTACCATATGTGGACAATATGATCAACCTCTTAATTAATCAATGATTGTCTATCAAAGAAAACGGAGAGAAACAAAAGAAGGGTTCGGCGTATTATTAACGACAGTATTGGTAACCGAATGAAAAGAAGATGCACTATATAAACATGTTAATGCTAAATAACGTTGAACTTCGTTTCGTTGCCCCCATCAACCGGCTCCAGTACCCTCACCTCCTAGACTTTATGATATTCATGAACCCAGTAGTCGATCGTCACAAGGCTTTTGCTTTAGTTTCCTTTTGCTCCATAGCATAATTAATTAGCAGGGCCACCGAATTCCTTTTTTCTATAACGACCTTGACATAGACCCAACACATCTAGTGAAACTTTACTGGAACCATCAGCCAATTCAAGATCGAGTCTCGGTTGCTAGGAGGCTTGTTTGAAACTTTGAATTCGGTGACATGTCTCAATTGCTACTGGGAACGACAAGAATCAATTTTCTGATATGGTCACATATATATATTTTAAGCAGGAGTCAAATGTGAAAGACCTACATGCAAATTATAGAACTCTATTCTGATCGTTTTCCGCCTAAGCTACGTCAAGTTTTCTTTGTCTTGCTTTTTTCGGACCATCATCATTTTAAACTACTGAATAGATAAAAAAAAAGTGTACAAAATAATTACTAAAAAAGAATTAAGGGTGATAGGCCTCTTACAACCATCTTTAATTAATGTCAAGAAATAGATAAATACAAAGCAACTAATCTTTAAGGCACTAGCATGGGCCCCTGATGAAAAATGAAAAATTCAGCGCTCTCTTTGAATTTTAGATATGTTGAATGAGAAAATTTTGAGCCTAGCTATTTACAAGAAGAGGAGAAAAACAAAAAAGTACTCACTATTTGTCAATGTCCACTAACCAAGAAATTAGTTGACATGTCTAATCGATGATCAGATGGCCTCCAAACGAGTTGATAACAACCTCTTTGCCCCGCGAGAATTCTACAAAAGAAAGTTCCTTTACCCATACGGTTTCGTGCCATAATTAAATTCAATCAAACAATGGAAAGGGACATAGATACTAATTGATTTTTCGGAGAATCCATAGGTCAAATTTCTACATAGAGATTAATTGGTATTTTTTTCTTTTTATTGATGTTTATAGGTCAGGCTCAAATTTTCAGCCTTCTAATTAAAAGCACCAGCGAAACTGCTCCATTTAAAGTTATTAACTTGGTGAAAGTCATTCAATATAATTGCCCGTGGTTTGATCCGTTTAGAAGATAAAGAGTTAATTGGGTCAAAGCAACTGGCTTGACTGAAGTTTGTTGAAGCAGCTCAGAATAAAATATAAAGGGTTTTTTGAGAAGATGACGACGGAGTAGAAGTATTTTGCTTCTTTGTCGGTCTAGAACTTCCCTTTTCTCTCAAACCCATTAAATAGTTGCATTGTTAATCAAATCACAACTTAAAAGAAAATATGAGGGCATCTTTTAAGCTTACTTTGGCGGTTACCTCCCTTCAAAGTGATTATAATCTTTCTGTTAAAAGCCTAAGTAGGTGGTCACCTTGTTACTGCTAATATTATTACAGCACTCTCTATCACTGCCTCCAATAGATAGGGTTGCGCAGAGAGAGAAAACATGTGAGAGTAATTTTATCTAGAGTAGAACTGTAATCGTTGTGTTTAAACAAATGGGGGAGAATAAAAGCGAAGCAGGTTATATGTCCCCCCCCCCGCCCCCCGAACACGTAGGTGCGTGTTTCGGGGTCTGAATGAGCGCCACATATGTAAGCACGTGGGGCTTGTTTCCCCGTGTGTGTTGGCATCACTTAGCATCAGAGTCCGGTTTGTTTGCAAAGACTTAAGTACCCTTTTCCGCCATTAGTGCCATGAAACGACATTTTGAGTAAAGGACAAAAATGTCCTCCTGCCAGAAGAGAGAAAGGGTTAAAATCATCATTGTTTTCGCCTTAAGGAGTAAACAATTCTGTTTTAACAGGAGCTCCTCACAATATGTCACCCTAAATGTTTCGTCTCACCCTTTGACGATGCATCATCTGCTGTAATAGAAGCTCCCTTTGACGACGCAGCCTTTGACGTCGTCTGCTACCACGAGATCACCCTTTGTCGTTGTCTGCTGCCGCCGGATCACCCCTTTTCATCGTCTACTGTCGTCGGAGCGTAGTTGAAGCACCGTTGCCACCATCAACTGCATCTACTTTCTAGGTGTTTCTCCTCCACTGTCGAATTAGGAAAACTTGTGTCCTTTCGGTGAGTTTTGTGTAAGGTTTCGTTATGTAAATAAATCGATTTTCATTATGTAAATCTGAATGCTAAATCTTATAACTGGTTATATTATTCATGCTAAATAGCACCTATTTTCATACTGAAATAAATCAATTCGTACCTATCCACCTTCTGGGCGTCGAAAAACAGTTAGCACGATTTATTTTTATGAAGTCCAAACATTACAACAACATGTACTTATGAAGGCTAAATTTCTACAACAATTTATAAGTTTGAATTTAATAATGATTTATATATTTAATGCAATAGTGATTTGTTTGATGCAACAACAATTTATACGTTTCAAGCAGTAGCAATTTAGCCGATTTATGATTCATGATTTATAAATTTAAAGTAGCCACGATTTATACATTTAATGTAGTAGCGATTTATGATTTACAACAATATGTACTTATGAAGGGTTCGATTTCTAAAATGATTTACTGTTAAATTTATGTGTTGTGCAGGTTAACAATGATTACATTTCGTAAGACAAGAAAGCCTTCACTGTTGGAGGGGATGACTCTTGGAGAAATCATCCACCAATCCGATATATATGAGGGTTGTATAAAGTACCAAAATATAATGAACATTGACCATGAAAAAGATAGGAACAAATTGTTGGATATTTATTATGCGGAGCCTGATCCATGAGATATTAAAAATGAAAAGCAAACGAAGAAAGATGAGGAAGAACTAAGGATGAATAAGAAGAAGAAGGATGACGAAGAGAAGGAAAAGCAAAGGAAGAAGGAGGAGGAGAATGAAAACTACGCGCACTTATGAGGCAAAAGGATTTCTTCCTGTCGACCATGCAAAATTAAATTTACATGAACATCATTCTTCATGTTATCTGTCATGATCGTCAGTTGCATCGCACTATACTATGCATCGAGTTGTTAATTACCGTGCTAATTAAATAAACGACTTATCCTATATGTGTGTTGACGATAGCGATTCACGTGACAACGATTTAATGACAGCTACAATGCAGTGAAGTGATTTCAATTTTAATTGCTAAATGAACAATGATTTTAATACGCAAATCACCACCACAATCTCACAACAATGTAAATGTTGCACGCACACGTTTCAATATCATAATACAAATATCTTACAAATTGACACTAGCAAACACATAATATGCTAGAAATCGACATACATGTCGCATAATATATTATAAATCGATATGAAAATTCAGCATAATAGCTTACAAATCACAATTTGTGTTATACTATTCCAATACTTTTTATACAAAGGCAAATCGTTGTGGCCGACATATACGTCATTGCGTAAATCGCATAAATCATCAACCGAAATCCAGGTTTCACAAGGCATATCGATTTTTGACAACGAGTAAGATGTAGAATGATGTTTACTGTTGAATCCCAAACGTTACAACGATATGTACTTATGAAGGGTGTGATTTCTACAACGATTTGTATGTTTGAAGCAACGATTTGTACGTTTAAAGCAAGAATAATTCATACGTTTGATAAAATAAGGATATATACTTGTTGATGATGGTGATTCACGTGACAACTATTTAATTACAGGTACGAAGCTTTGAAGCGATTTCCATAGAAATTGCTAAATGAGCAACGATTTGAAGACGCAAATGGCCACCTCATGTCGCTATAATACAAATTCATCACGCACAATTTTCAATTACATAGTACAATATCTAACAAATTGATACTAGAAAGTATTTAATATTTTACAAATCGGTACATATATGTCATAATATATTACTATACCTAAACCTATACTCTAAACCCTAAACCCTTAATATCTTACTAAACCCTAGCCCTAAACCCATAATATATTACTAAACACTAAACCATAAACCCAAATGCCTAACTCCTAACCCTGAACCCTAAACCCCTAAACCCTAAAAACCCTAAACCTTAAAAACCCTAACCCTAAACTTAAACCCTAAACCCCAAACCCTTTAACCCTAAATCCTAAACTCTAAACCCTAAACCCTAAACCCTAAACCCTAAACCCTAAACCCTAAACCCTAAACCCTAAACCCTAAACCCAAAAACCCAAAAACCCAAAAACCCAAAAACCCTAAACCCTGAACCCTAAAAACCCTAAACCCTAAAAACCCTAACCCTAAACCTTAACCCTAAACCCTAACCCTAAACCCTAAACCCTTAAGATATTGTTTTGATTATTAATATCGATTTAAGATATTGTTTTGATTTCTAAATATCCATTTTTAAGATATCAATACGAATTTCCAAATCAATTTAAGATATTGTTTTGAATCTTAATATCGATTTCTATGTTGATTCTTAATATGGATTTAAGATATTATTTTGATTTTTAATATCGATTTAAGATATTGTTTTGATTCTAAATATCGATTTTTAAGATATCAATAGGAATTTTCATATCGATTTAAGATGTTTTGATTCTTAATATCAATTTAAGATATTGTTCTGATTCTAAATATTGATCTTAAAGATATCAATACGAATTTTCAAATCGATTTATGATATTTTTCTGAATCTTAATATCAATTTCTATGCTGATTCTTAATATCGATTTAAGATATTATTTTGATTCTTAATATCGATTTAAGATACTGTTTTGATTCTAAATATCGATTTTTAAGATATCAATACGAATTTCCAAATTGATTTAAGATATTGTTCTGAATCTTAATATTGATTTCTATGTGGATTCCTAATATCGATTTAAGATACTATTTTGATTCTTGTTATCATTGCAAAATTTTACTTTTGCAAGTCAAACTGACCTTTGAAAAAGTTTTTTAAAATAACTCGCCTTCGTTTTAAAATGTAGGATAATTTCGAAGAATGTGACTCGCCTGTCGATACAAGGTTCAATCGTTCCTGCCACCATAACCCGGGGTAATTGAACTAAGGATCAATCTAGTGCTTTTCTTTGCTCAACTTGTCTAAATTGATGTTCTATTTTCTAAATGCACAAAGAATCAGGCATGTGCTATGAATTTCTGAAAGTGCAGATTTGAAAACATGATGTTTGCTTCAAATGTGGGAGAATTCTTGGAAAAGGGATGATTGGAAATAGTGATTCACATTTAGAAAACATTTTTGAAGAAAAGAAAATCGATTTCTGAGGAAATCTTGACGTTTTAGGAAAATTGATTTCTGAGAGAACTCAAAATGACTTAGAGAAAATTCATTTCTCTGAATTTGAACTTTGAAATTGAGAATATTATAACTTAGAAAATTGTGATTTGAACTTAAGAAAATATTTGGAAAATCCTTGAAAAATAAAGGGGTCTTGAGAAAATTGGTTTTGAGAAAAATCTAACAAATTTAAGAAAAATTGACTTCTTTGAATTCTGAACTTTGAGAAATTATTGGAACTTGGAAAATCGATTTTGGGACTTAGAAAAACATTTGAAAATCGTTTTTAATGAAAAAAAAAAACCTTAATGTTTTGAGAAAAATCAAATTTTAAAGAAATTTCAGGATAACTTTGAGAAATTGATTTTTTGAGACTAGAATGCTCAAAAGACTGGGCGTGTGGCCCTATGAAAATATTTTCATGATATAATCTATCTTGGATGATGCATGAATGCTATCTTGTGAAAATATTCTTTTTGAAGAAATTTTGAGAAAATTATTTAAAAAAAGGATTTTAGGTGCCTTATAGAACTTTAACGAAGTAAATTCGCTTCATATCCTTGACTATGGCCACAGACATGGATTGAATATAACCCATTTAATTCTAAAAGGAGAAAAATATTTAGAAAACTTTGAAATATGCAATAGTTTTTTAAGATAGCCTAAGAGTGTTGGCCGATTATGGCTTAGAAAAAATGATAAATCTGGGTTTCATTTGTATTCTGACTATGACCACAAATTAGAAACCCACCGAGTTTATCAACTCCTTAGAAGCCAGTACACGTGCCATTCGTGTAGACCATTGTGAGTTTGAATATGCATGAATCATCATCAATCACACATTAATATTATGGAAAAATAAAACTATATGTAATGCAATCCTATTCTGAGCAGGAAAAGTAATTTCTTATTCCAAATGTTTATAATTACAATTTACATAAAACAAAAAAATAAAATAAAATAAAATACACTCTTGAATGTCCCTACAAAACTAAACAACTCATAATTAAAAATATGTTGGCTTTTCTGGATTTATCCAATAATATCTGGAAATTACTGGATTTATTCGGATATAAGCATTTTTCCATGTTTTCCTGAGATAAACATAATAAAACATGATATAAAATTATATAAATAATAAATATAAACAACTTTGAAATTCAGAATTTGGAGGAAAATAACAAAAATACCCTTGAAAACAAAACTATGGCCTTGAAATAAGGTTTTTTAGAAAAGATTTTTGTAAAACTTTGGATTTAGGGCTCAAATGAATTAAAAAAAACACCAAATCGAGTATGAAGTACCCTAGCATGATTATAAACATGATCAAACATAAAAACATAAAACATTTTATAAAAAAATCCAAATATCATAAAAATAGTAATTTTTGCCAGTGTTTTACTCGAACCGGGACTCCGCGGGCACCCTGTTTTCATGATTTAATCAAATAATATATCAAATGAATTAAAAAATCAGTAAAAATTGAAATAGATAGTTTTTATAACCCTAAAATTAAACTGCATTTAAAAAAATATATTTTTAACATTGTTTTAATATAAAAATTGAATAAAACCCTAAAATATGCAATTTTTGCCCACGAGCACGTACCTATCACAGTGTCTTACCTGAATCAGGTACCAAATCAGCATGGAAATTCATAAAAATTTACAGAAAGATACTAGACATAAAAGCAGAGATTTTTCTTTTTACAAATTGAAAAAATCATTTTTGGTTAGGGAGATATCATTCCGGCAATATATGCTCAATTTTGACGAATATATAACAAGTTGAAATAAATACATCCGATTTTGGGTATTGGAAAATATATCAAATCATATTAAAAATTATAAACTTTTGGCAGTGAATAGAAGATATACATAGAAAAGTTTTTCCTTTTACAGATCATCGATCGAGTCTCTGGTTAGGGAGATATGATCGACACAAGTCGATCTAGGGTTTGAACAAGGTACAACAAGCTCTAAAAAACTAACTATACTTTTTGATAAAGTAAAAATAGCAAACAAATGCATAAAAATATTAAAAGTTTACAGTAAATACTAAAAATCAGGACAAAACCACTGCAACTTACGGATTGTCAATCAAATCTTTGATGAGAGAGATATTGCCTTTGCAAGTTGTTCTCGAATCCCCATAGCGATTTCACGGTTTAAAAAGTAAGGTTCAGTTTTCTATTTTTTTGACAGAGTTTTAGAATCTAAAATAATCTGATTTTCTTACAGTAAATCACTGACATGTTAACGGTTTAACTCTAAAAAAATCAGATTTTTTTGACAGAAACTTGAAAATGAAATAACATGGTTCTCGCGTGCCCAGGATCGAGGATCATGGATTGTCGATAAAACATGAAAAATCTAATCTAAATATAAAAAATAATAAATAAAATAGCAATAAATAATATAAAAAAATTGAATTTGATGCTTCAATGAATAAAATAAACATTAATGTAATGAAATAAAATAAAATAATCAGAGAAATCATGGTTGAAATTCGATTTAGCCTTCAAAAGAGGGATTTGATCCATACAGGGATCGAATCTCATCTTTTCTTTGGCGTAAATATAAAAAAGAATAATCCAAACCGTTTTAATGGATTGAAAACGTGAAAATCATCTTCACACAGCATTAGATAATCTTCTTGAATTGATTTCATGGATCTTGAATGAAAAACATGCTTGAAATCAACATGCAAGGGGTGGCAAGGGTTAAATCTATAAAAAAAAACATAAAAAAATAATAAAATTAATGAAATAAGATAAGAAAGCTTACCTTGGAAGTTGCTGCAATGGAGGAGAGCTTGAAGGCTGCTGGAGAGCACGATTTTTTTTTTGAGAGAAAAGCATGGGCTGGACCCCCTTTAGGTGCCCCTATTTATAACCTTTTGAAAACCCTAGAAATTAGGGTGTAATTAATGCTAATGTTGACTTTTTCAAAATTCTATCTAAAACCAACTAGGAGGGATGATTTTTGGTGGGATCCTAACCTAGGTGGGACTCTAATTACTAACCCTAATTGATCTAATTGGAATTCTAGGTTACTTAGGAAGCTGCCTAAGGTGGCACTACTTTTTGTTTTTAAAACCCTAATTTGAAAACTTTAAAATCCTTAGTCAAAATCTAAAGTAGAAATGAAAACTTTAAAATCAAGTTTTGATCCTTCTAGACTCCTAACCTAATTAGAACACGGACTAACCCTAACTCTTTCAAATGTGGTGCCACCCAGGGTGGGCCCCACTTGATTTTTCAAAAGTGATTCTTAAAACTTGAAAATGAAAGTTTTCAAAAAGCGGTTTGGAATTTGGAATTGAAATTGAAAGTTTTAATCAATCAGAGTCCTGACTGGATCAAGACTCCTCCGGATGTGTGGCCAACTGAGTGGGCCCCACATTAGAGTTCTGAAAAAGTTGAAGTAAAGACTAAAAATGGTTTCAAAATAGAGTTAGAATCACCAAACGAAGATTAGAAGTTTTGAAAACAGAGTCCTAAATGAACTGAAATTCTAAGCTAGAGTCCTAAACCAACTAAAACTCTGAGATTTAAGTTTTGAAAGCCAAATGAAGGAGTTTTGAAAGATTTTCTCAAATTAAGTCAGAAAATGCAGTCAGGGTTAGATTTCTAACTCAACCGAAACTCTGAAATAGAGTCCTGAATCAATTGAAACTCTACAAAATAGACTAATTTTTGAAAAACATGTGAAGGAAATGAGAATGGAAGTAGAAATAACATTCAGAATGGAGTCCTAACCGGATTAGGACTTGGGACAGAGTCCTGATCGGACTAAAACTCTAGAATTTTGGGTTTGTTTTCGAAAAACAAGTAAAATAAAGGTAACAGATGAAATCATGGTACAATTATGAACCGATTGGGACTCTAGGACAGAGTCCTGATTCAATTGAAACTCTAGAATTTTGCTTCGTTTGGAAAACAGATGAACAGATTTTTGAAAACAAGTAAAAATAGTAACAAGCAGTGAAATCAGAATAGAGTTCTGACCCACTGGAACTCTGGAGACAGAGTCCTAATTCGACTAAAACTCTAGAATTTTGGCATTTTTGAAAGATGAATAAAAGAGTTTTAAAAGGTTTTCTCAGAATTTGATAAAATGAGCTAAAAAACGAAGTTAGGGTGAGAGTCTTAGTTCAACTGAAACTCTTGAAATAGAATCCTAAGTTGATTGAAACTCTACAAAATTAGTTTTTTTTTTGAAAAACAGGCGAAAAGATTTTAAAAACAAGTGAAAATGAGAGTTAAAACAGAAATCAGAAGCGATCAAGACTCTGAGACAGAGTCCTAATTCGACTAAAACTCTTAAAATTTTGAATAAACAAAGTGGTTTTAGAAGTTTTTTCGTAAAAATAGATGAAAACAGGGTAAAAACTGAAATCAGAATTAGAGTCCTGATCCAACTGGGACTCTAGGACAGAGTCCTAATTCGACTAAAACTCTTAAAATTTAGGGTTTTCTAGAAAACAAATGAGAGGGTTTTAGAAAATAGGTAAAAATAAGATAGAAATTGAAGTCAGGTTCAGAGTCCTGATCCGACTAGGACTCCAGAGAAGAGTCCTAATTCGACTAGAACTCTAAAATTTTTGAACAGACAAGAAGCAAGTGACGAGATTTTTAAAAAGGTCTTTTGAAAACAGGTGAAAATGAAATAAAAAAATTATATCAGGATAGTGTTTTGATTCGATTAGGACTCGGGGGCAGAGTCCTAGTCTAACTAAAACTCTAAAATTTTGGCAAAAATGAAAGGTTTTCTCGAAAACAGATAAAAATAGAAGTAAAAAGTAGAGTCCTAACTAAAACTTTGGAAAAGAGTCCTAATTCGACTGAAAGTGTGAGATTTTGGCCAAAATGACAAAAATAGACAAGGGATAAGACTACCTCTGATTTAAAACTAAAATGGGATTTTGAAAAAGGTTTAAAAAGTAAAAAGATAGAGTCATGATCCGACTAAGACTCTGAAAATTTAAAAATTTTGAGGAATGAAGGAATCCAGAAGTGACACCATATAGATGGGTCTCATCTGAGAATTGAGATCAGTTAAAAATTGATTTTAAAATAAATCCAGATCGTTTTGTAAAGAAAATATTTTGAAATAAAGAAATATAAGATCACGGGGGCTAACAAATGGCAAAATATCGATTTAAAACCCAGATATTTGGAATTGATTTTGAAAGAAAAGTTTTAAAATCGAATCTCAATTAAATATTTTGAAAAACAGAGTGCTGGATCTAAAAAATGAGATGCAATGGCAAATAATGCGATGAAATGATATGAGATAGTGTGAGATAATATGCCAAATGCATGGAGTGATATGCAATGATACATGAAATGTAAACCCTGGATAAGGGACTTGGAATCCCGAACCCCTGGCAGACACAAAGGATTGAAAATTCTCATGTGAGGATGAGAACTGATAATTGAGATTGAGCCAAAATGAGGATTGAATTTTAATTTAAGATAAAATATTAAAATTTGTTGTAAAACTTGGGCTATAAACAACCTTGGCTCAGATGTCGACCAGTTGGTTCCCTGAAGGCTGCTGAGAGTGGGCCCCAGTGGCAAAGAAAAGGGCTTGTGAATGAAGGTGGAAAATTTGGGGTGTTTATAATTCTTAATATCAATTTAAAGATATTGTTTTGATGCTAAATATAGATTTTTAAGATATCAATAGTAATTTTCATATTGATTTAAGATGTTGTTTTGATTCTCAATATCGATTTAAGATATTGTTTGGATTCTAAATATCGATTTTTAAGATATCAATACCAATTTTCAAATCGATTTAAGATATTGTTCTGAATTTTAATATTGATTTCTATGCTGATCCTTAATTTTGATTTAAGATATTGTTTTGATTCTTAATATCGATTTAAGATATTGTTTTGATTCTAAATATCGATTTTTAAGATATCAATAGGAATTTTCATACACATTTAAGATGTTGTTTTGATTCTTAATATCAATTTAAGATATTGTTTTGATTCTAAATATCAATCTTTAAGATATCAATACGAATTTTCAAATCGATTTAAGATATTGTTCTGAATCTTAATATCAATTTCTATGATGAATCTTAATATCGATTTAAGATATTATTCTGATTCAAAATATCAATTTTAAAGATATCAATACGAATTTTCAAATCCATTTAAGATATTGTTCTGAATCTTAATATCAATTTCTATGCTGATTCTTAATATCAATTTAAGATATTATTTTGATTCTTTATATCGTTTTAAGATATTGTTTTGATTCTAAATATCGATTTTTAAGATATCAATAGAAATTCACATTGATCTATAAACCAAAATTACAAACCTGGCACACGTATACCGATTTTGTAATATATTATGCCGAATTGTCGTATATCAATTTGTAAGATATTATGTGTTTTCTAGTGTCGATTTGTGCGATATTGTTTTGTTTGTTAATATTGCTTTGTAATATATTATGTTGAATTGCTGTATATTGATTTGTAAGATATTATGCTGAATTGACGTATACCGATTTGTAATATATTATGTTGAATTGTCGTATATCGATTTGTAAGATAATATGTGTTTTCTAGTATCGATTTGTGAGATATTGTTTTGGTTATTAATATTGATTTATAAAATATTATGTTGAATTGTTGTATATCAATTTTTAAGATATTATGTTTTTACCTGTTCTCAAGAATAACGTGAAGAGGGTTGCGTTCTACTATTGAGAGAGAGAGATATCAATTTTTGGTTCAACTTTCAATTTCTAAATTTTTGTGTACAAACATTTGTAATAGATTTTGTAGACTATATATACAAATTTTGATGAAATAGGGAAATGTTCATCAGCGGGTTCAATCATTGGCTTCTTAATGTCAGCCTGATTACTGCTTTTGTCAGCACACCCTCTCTTTTCTCGAGCAAATGAATGAAGCAAAACCGCCTCCGCAACCCACCTTTTTTAGAATGAAGCTTCCCGATATAGTGCTAATTTAGTGATATTGTTTTGTTTGTTAATATCGATTTGTAATATATTATGTTAAATTATCGTATATCGATCTGTAAGATATTATATGTTTTCTATTATCGATTTGTGAGATATTGTTTTTTTTGTTAATATCGATTTGTAATATATTATGTTGAATTACCGTATATTGATTTGTAAGATTTTCGAGTGTCGATTTGTGAGATATTGTTTTGTTTGTTAATATCGATTTATAATAAATTATGTTGAATTATCGTATATCGATTTGTAAGATATTATGTGTTTTCTGGTGTCGATTTGTGAGATATTGTTTTGGTTGTTAATATCGATTTGTAATATATTATGCTGAATTGTCGTATATCCATTTGTAAGATAATATGTGTTTCTAGTGTATATTTGTGAGATATGGTTTTGTTTATTAATATCAATTTGTAAGCTATTATGTTGAATTGCATATCGATTTGTAATATATTATGCTCAATTGTTGTATATCGATTTGTAAGATATTATGTGTTTTCTAGTATCAATTTTTATGATATTTGTAATATAATTTTTATTGTAAAATTACAACAAAGAATTATAACATTATAACAAAGAATTATTGATTTAAAACAAAGAATTATAGAATTACAACAAAGAATTATCGATTTACAACAAAGAATTATAGAATGCTAAACATTACAACGATTTACACTAATGAAAATTAAATGCTATAACTATTTTGTAGCTGAAGAATCTACACGTGATTCCTATGTTGCGTTGCTCACTTTTGAATTGAACTGACCCTATCACGAAACAAAACAATATCAGACAGTACATTAAGTTCAATAAGAAATGCAAACATCCTTCCAAAATTGTTACATACCAAAAGACTTGTCAAACTCATGCCATCGTTCCACTTAAACATGTCAGGTGGATTACAGGTTACAATGTTGTAGTACACGTCTGTATGATATTGCTGCATGTTGAAAATTACACAAGTTAGATATTGATAGGTTGCACGTAATATAATTTACATGGGAAGCAATATACTTTATTACATACTTGTTCATCTGAAGGGCTTGGTTGCTTAGGGGTTGGTTGTTTCTTAGACATTTTCTTGCCAACCAATTCCAGTGCACCCTTTGTCCTCCGAAGACTGCGATCAGAGGCATGTTTTCTTTTGATATCCTTTGCTAGGTGAATATTTCCATCACAATCTACAACGTTTACGCCTAACTTGTCGAAGATGATGTTTATGCTTCGGCGCAACTTCTCACAAGGGTCAGGGGAAGCATGATTTTCACCTGCGCTGTTTGATCCCAATTTTTTTGATTGGTCTTCACGAGCTACAAACAAACTCATGGTGAATTAACTACACTTTTTTAAGTAATTTTCTTAACACTTTTCTCATACATACATAGGCTTTTTCGCTTTTCGATGCCAAATCTGCAACATGCATAAGTGACCTACATAGTTGTTGGTAACGGGAGTCTATGTGACATTTCTCATCAACACTAGATGGACTGACATTATTTTTATCCAACAGTTCAATCTTTGCTTGTCTCGTCCATCTTCGCATTATATATGACTAAGGTATTTCTCATATCTTCTCTTGATTAAGTGTCTTTAATGTATGACGACATAAAATATCTTTGAATTCAAACATTTTGCACATACATTCAACTATTTTGTTGTTAACATTGTACGTAACATGTGTTTCTTGCCTTTTTGGATGCTCTTCGCCCTCTCATACAACATGATATTTGTGCATATTCTCATATTGCATACGTCCTTTTATGTTGCAATTCATGACATGTATAACCTCCTTAGTCCGTTTAAATATAGTTAGTGTATACAGGTCTGCAGGTCCGTCAATATTTTCATGCTCAAAGTTACAGGGCGGGTGTTGAAGCATTTCACATCTTGTTTAAGCTCATTCTGTCTAAGACCATCTACAAATAATTCATATTGTTCCATAGAGCGAAACATTGTTAAACATGAATACAAGTTTTTTTTCAGTGTGGCATGCATAGATTCATCTCTTTGTGTGCTTATCATACCTGGACAAAAGTATTGTCTTCTATATGCCAATGTCAACTTCTCTTTGTTTGCATATAAATATTGTAACCACACACAGTCTTCAAGGTCATACATCTGAATCATTTGCTCCCAATCAGACATAAAGGTGACCTTGTCTATGCTCTCAAGTACACACTGTCTAAACTTTTTATCAAACTCTGTCTTCTGATTAAAAATGTGTCTTATGTTCTTTGCTGCATTTTGAAAGATATGCTACAAACATAGGCGATGATGTGCATATGGCCATACATGAGAGACTGCAGCCGTAATTGCATGATCACCATCTATAAGTACAACTCCAGGGTGTTTCCCATTCATTGCCAGTGTAAATACTCTGAACAACCAATTAAAGGTTTCCTTGGTCTTGTCATACAAAAAAGCACCGCCTAATATGCAACTTCGTGAGTGGCGGTTTACTTCGAAAAACTGCACAAATGACCACTGTTTCGTAATAATCTTTATTGTCATATAAAAAATAAGCACATAAATGAAGCATTCATAATCTACTCTTGACTTTGAATCTGCCCAAAATATATTCACAGCATACCCATCTTCATCCAGTTGCATTGCACTAAAGAAACCAGGGTCATTGATTGAATGCTTCTGTAGGTAATCAATCAAAGAACATATTCCTCTATTCTTCATGTTTTCTGACCTCTTTCTTCTCAAGTGATTTCTTAGATCCATAGGTGTGAATGGTATATTCTTGCGACCACCATCTATGTGTGTGCACAAATTATGTCTTTCTTGGTGCAATGTCGGCGCTAACAACCATTTCAGCAATTGCAGCATGCACTTTAGTTACTTTACGAGGTGACCTTAATATAGGAGTCATAAATGAAGCGGCTAATTCATGGTTATGAACATTGATTAAAGTATGA
The DNA here is from genome assembly GCF_984573655.1 of Nuphar pumila. Taxonomy (NCBI): domain Eukaryota; kingdom Viridiplantae; phylum Streptophyta; class Magnoliopsida; order Nymphaeales; family Nymphaeaceae; genus Nuphar; species Nuphar pumila. The sequence goes on along the minus strand of NC_143250.1, from coordinate 148,866,424 downwards.
ACTACATATTTCCCATTCGAAAGTCTTCTTAACACCACTCTCGCTGGACAGTCGCATCTTGAATATAGCTTGCTCCTTGTTGGATTTTCACTTGACTTCTTCCAACCTTGCTTAGAACAGATATATGCCTTTCTCACCATGACACCGTGTGCATTTTTTGCCCAAGAATACCTTCTAACACTAAAGTCAAGTTTTAAGACATAATCATTGTAAAATTTACATGCACCTTTCTCATTATTAAACTGCATTCCCTCTACGGGAAGATAGTCAAGTGTACTATCATGTAGACTTGAGGTGCCTGCACCTTTGTCAAGTGCACTGTCATGATTGTCTACCTCATTATCGAATTGCATTTTGTCTGCTGGAATATCATTATCGAATTGCATTTTGTTTGCTGAAATATTCAAGTCTAGAGTGAATCAAATGCCTGCACTCTTCTTATCATGTATTTCATTAGTGCACATATTCACTTCTTCAGGTGCTTCAATAGTACAGATGTCTGTTGCTTCATGACTTTTCAGTGATTGAGACACATCATCTTCACTGCAAATAGTTGATATGTTCAACACTATCATGAGCAAAATATCAATTTGTGTTAGCTAGCGCATACATTTACTACGATTTATTTAAGATGCATATAACAATGGCTACCGATTAGTTAAGCAAGGCAAAAAAATGATTGAATGAATCATAGTATCAAAACAACAACATAATAGCTTACAATTAGATAATAACAAACAAAACCATATCTCACAAATCGACACTAGAAAACACATTATATCTTACAAATCGATATACGACAATTCAACATAATATATTACAAATCGATATACAACAATTCAACATAATATCCTACAAATTGATATACAAGAAATCAGCATAATATTTTACAAATCGATATTAACAACCGTTTACCATATCTCACACATCGACACTAGAAAACACATAATATCTTACAAATTGATATACGGCAATTCAACATAATATATTATAAATCCATATTAACAAACAAAACAATATCTCACAAATGGACACTGAAAAACACATAACATCTTACAAATCGATATACGGAAATTGAACATAATATATTACAAATCAAGATTAACAACCAAAACAATATCTCATAAATCGACACTAGAAAATACATAATATCTTACAAATCAATATACGACAATTCAGCATAATATATTACAAATTGATATTAACAAACAAAACAATATCTCACAAATCAACACCAGAAAACACATAATATCTTACAAATCGATATACCACAATTTAGCATAATATATTATAAATCGATATTAACAAACAAAACAATATCTCACAAATCGACACTAGAAAACACATAATATCTTACAAATCGATATACGGCAATTCAACATAATATATTACAAATTGATATTAACAAACAAAACAATATCTCACAAATTGACACTAAAAAACACATAATATATTACAAATCGATATTAACAAACAAAACAATATCTCACAAATCGTCACTAGAAAACACATAATATCTTGCAGATCGATATACGACAATTCAGCATGATATATTACAAATCGATATTAACAAATAAAACAATATCACCAAATCGACACTACATCGGGAGGCTTCATTCTAAAAAAGGCGAGTTGCGGAGGCAGTTTTGCTTCATTCATTTGCTCGAGAAAAGAGAATGTGTGCTGCCAAAAACAGTAATCAGATTAACATTAAGAAGCCAAAGATTGAACTCACTGATGAACCTTTTCCTATTTCATCAATTAATGACCCTTAAGCTCCCATTTCTAAGAAAGTCGGTAAGAATTTTCACTTTTCTTTGGCTTGATAACTTACAAATCGATATTAACAAACAAAACAATATCACCAAATCGACACTACAACCGTGATTTGCGTTATATTGCATATACTGAGTGAATGGATGATACCGGATAGGGTAGAGGCCCTTGCTCGCATCTATAACCAAGCATTCTTGTCAATAGGTTCGAGCGTCTTACAAATATCTTCAAGTTTCCAACCATCAAAATGATAAAATCTACCTGCAATCACAAAACAACGCCTTAATGACACTCACGATGACATACGTTCTTCAACAATAGCATGATGACATGGAAAGATACTTACCATTCTTTAATGGCATTTGTTGGAATGTTTGTGCATCACTGCTTTTTTTCATACTGCCCAACGAAAATGAAGAAGAAGAGATGATTGTAAAAAGAGATGGCCGACAAATTTCCCTTTGACGCCCACCAATGATCGAACTAGTCATTCGATTTATAGTTATCTCCACGAGGTAAGAACGAACCTAGAAAAGTTTTCTATCTAACACAAGGCAGGAACGAGAAGGCGTCCATGTGTTGTAGCACAAGCTAAAAACAAAGACGGAATGTGCAAATCTATATACAGGGAGGACATTTTCATCCAATGCATATCTCTCTTACGGGAGGACATTTTCGTCAAAAGTATATCTACCTTTTTTATATGTTATTTTATTATAAAGTCATCATGGGCAACATTGGCATATGATTATCGTGGATCCCAAGATATTCCTTCATACACACCAAAACACGTGAATTTGTGTTCCGGAGAGAACACACAACACCCTCTCAAATAAAAGGTTACGTCTCTGCGAAATTACTGCTCAGACATGGCCTTGAAGTGCGTGAGCATAATTACCAACACCTACGTGCATTCATGATTAGGGTAGATGCAAGTCTTTAAGAGAGATTGGATCTAAAATTTTGAAATGCGTGATCAGTTGGTCATGAGATCATTAACTTGAGGTGGACCCCCCGACTGACTTGCGATGTTGCCCGCCTTAAATCTCATTACTCAAGTGCATTTAATTTAATTACTCCTCTCTCTCTCTCTCTCTCTCTCTCTCTCTCTCTCTCTATATATATATATATATATATATATATATATATATATATATATATATATATATATATAGATAGATAGATAGAGAGAGAGAGTGAGAGAGAGAGATTGTCAAATTCTACCATAAAAAATGGCATAGTCTCACATCGGGCGTATTTTGAATCATTAAACTAACGCTGGGTGGATTTTGTAGAAAGTATATATATATATATCAAGCATAAGATTTATGTAGAACGCTAGAAGCTCATTTTTCTAAATCACCTCATAGACACACAAATACTAGGTTGGATCAGGTGATAAGACAAAACCGGATCTGATCCAGTCATTGGACCCGAGTACTTAAAAAAAATACTAGTCACATAAAACACAAAAAATGGTTGTGCGTGCAACAATTTTTCTCGTTTTGTGTTTTACACGTAAAATGGCTACACGTTATTGATTTTTTATGCCTTATATTTTACACAGAAATCGCTGTATGCGGTAATGATTTCCTGTGTTTTATATAGTCTAAGTACTTTGTAAAGTACTCGCCCCGGTCACCTAACCATGACTTATACAAAACACAAATTATGTGTTCTGGAATCATCACAGTCCATGCCATTTTTTTTTTGTGTAATGATGACATTTGTGTTAGATTAGGGAAAGAGGGTGAATCCTAATCAAAGGGCGTATGCAGTTCCACAATAAATCGCAAAGGACACTTGCTTTGAATCACAACCTTTAGTCTTTCACTATAAGATTTTCTGTTTTCATAAATCTATAATTTTATGTAATTGTATTCTACATAGAACTGGTCCCTAAGTCCATTCTTATAATCCTGAAAGGCGGTTGGATTAATATGTACCCAAATAAGAAATGTCTCTTCGACTCAAAGGTTGCATCCCTTACATTCAAAGTTAATTCCTGAGAGAGATGTAACCATTGGAAGTGATCATTCTCAATGGTTACCTTATGACCATATATTCCTAACATCTCTCACTTGACCATAAGGGCAATTTTGTATCGCCAAACTTATTCTCACTAAAAGGCTTTACTTTGGTGCACTTATGTTACGTGTATGCTTAGTCACACATTCTGCGAATTTTTATACATACTTCATAAGACTTTTATTACTCGTATGCTAGTCACACGTTCTGCAGATTTTTTATACGTTACTTTTAATGCTTTTATTCATAAAATAATTGAGTCTTCTCTAATTCACATGCCATAAAGGTCATTTACTTTCAGTCTTAATCACCTTCCATATCACATAGAGGTAAACAATTCACGTTATTTTTTTCATTTTCATATCATATAACAAACACAGAGTTAATTTTCTAATTATGGGACATAACTCACATGTCATGATATTAGTTGTTACACTAATCATCATCAGTGTACCTCTCATGGACACGTGACATTTTATACTCATCCCAAACTTATCATACTATGCATAAAACAAAATTTTCATAATATTTTAAGAATATTTATTTTCAAGATATATGGGTTTTCATATTAATTCGTATATTAAGGATTGAGACTTATTCACATACACTATGAATTTTTTATGACTATGAGGTCTTTTACTTGCAGTTTACCATCATGATCTAAGTCATGTTTATCTTACACATATATATAAAATTTTCAATTATCCTTTTATCAAAACCCTTAGTTCAAATAATATATCAAACATATGCATTAAAAATCTTAATAGTGCAAACATGTTTATACTCTTATCTAGAATACTATCATGGTGAATTTTCATCTTGCTTTTGAACATACATTACATATCGATAATATTGTCTTATCTCATATAAGCTCAAATGTATAAATTGGTCAACTTGGCTCTCTTATAACTCTTTCATGACATCTAGACATCTTGCATTAACATTTACATGATTTGTACTAAGTCAGTATAACATACCCTGACTTACATATAACAATTATATGCACATTAATAAAAAATATTTATCACTTGCATAGATCCATGACAAATACACATATCATTCTTCCTAGTAAATCAAACTCTCACTATCCACGTGCATCATTTAAAACATAAAAAAAATCAACATTGTATGCACTCACCTTTTCTTTGTCACATATTTACAAAATATGTTCTAATCAAGCTGATCACTTCCTGGTCACTTTGGACGATATATATCCAAATCTTAATTATCATGTATTGGACTATCCAATCCATGTTTCACACCATTCGTTAGCCTTATGATATTCAATTAGCTTTCCACAAACCATTTAAAGAGCTTAATTCATGATTATTATTTATCATTATTATTCACATAAAAAATAAAACTAAATTGTGTTCTCACTTTTCTCATGCATATCAATTTATCAATATAAAGCATCTCATGTCAAACACTATTATTTCTTAAGACAAAATACAAGTCATCTAATCAAAACCAATTTGATATGAATTACATCCACACCTAATGAGAGATTCTTTTTCTATCCCATCACAATGATTATGTCAAAGACTATAGACTTTTTTTTTAAGAATCTTGACATATCAAATGAACACATGAACCTTTAGATTCATGTATAAACCTTAGAGCAAGTTTATTGGATTCAATTTATTTCCAAATTGGACTTAAGATATTCTCATCAAGCCAAATAACCATATATCATCGAGAATTTGACTATCATCTACATTCATATGATTATCATCTAAGTTGAATGAATATATTATGATCATATCAACACATAAAATATATTCACTTGGTTATGCATTCAATTATGAGTCATGCAAGATTTGACTATAATCTAAATTCATGTTATTAGCATACTCATTGCAATGGATTCATATGGGTCATAAAATTCACTTGAAATGTTATCATAAAGTTAAAATTTGATCTTCATTCAAAGCTAGATAGCACAAACAGAACTATAGTTTTATAGAATTTTACTATAGTTTAAATTCATTTTATATATAACAGATCATGAATCATTCATAATGCATAACCTTTAAGATAATTTTTTATTCTCATTATGCTATTATAAATTTTACATATCCATGTCAACTTGACATATTATTATCAAAACATTCAAAATAGACTTGATACAAGCACAACATTAACCAATTATATGAATCCAAACTGATTATATATCATGTTTATTCATATGCTTAATTATGAGTTAATATAATTTGACTATAGTCCAAATCATAATTTTTACATGCTTAGGCTCAAAACTTATCCAGTTTTAGCTTATCTAGATTCACTATAAAAATTTAGACTAAATTAAATTTATGTATCAATAAGATCTAAGCATAAAATATCAATAAAGTATATTCAACACAAGATGCAATGTCAATAAAACATGGAACAATCTTGGATCACATATTGTCAATACGGATCCACATCCAATTGATTATTCTTTTGATCCAATATAAAATTTGAACCAAAGCTATCAAATGCACATAAGAAAGTAAAACATCTTATAATTTGATTATGCTTATCCGGATCAATCTGCAACTTGGATCCTAAAATATATTGCATGAGTTTAAGAAAAATTTATAGTTTTCTATTCACATGAACAAACATATGAGATCTAACCCATTCACTCAAGATTAATTATCATTGACTTGAATCAACCAGTATAATAAAGATTAATTATCATTGATTTAAACCAACCAATATGTATGGTTAAGAGAGATTGACCTGTACTTTGGTCCATCTAGTTTAAGCCAAGAAGATCTAAACTTTAAATATTGGATTCTATCTGGTCCAAGTTGACCAAACTGGTTTAACTTGATCAAATTGCCTCAACTAGGTCTATTAAAATCCAATCAGATTTGGTTGTATCTGATCCAATTCATACAACCTCGAGAAATCTATTAAGGCTCATCCAAATTGAATGATCAGAATGAGTCTAAGTAAACTTGCCCTAATTCGAATCACAATAAGCATGATTAGGCATCGTTCAAACTAATTTTCTATAAAATTCATAAAGTTTAAACCAATATGTTGAATCTAAACTGATTCAGTATGAGTTGCATGACTCAAATAAGTCTGATAAGATATTCTAAGTCCAAACACATCTCATAGATCTAACTCAGTGTAAATAGATCCAAACAAGGTTCACAAGATCTGATATAATCTAACCTTGAACTAAAACAAAAAATATATATCATTGTCAAAACTAAGTCATCAATTCTCCTAGTTTCACAAGACTTGATTTAAATGGATCTAATGAAACCCATCATGTTTAAGTATAGTTCAATTACTAATACCGTCTGATGGATCTGATATATCTAATTTTGGATCAATCTATACAAACCAAAACACAATGTATGATCTGATCTAAAATGACTTAATCAATCCAATCCCAATAAGGTGATTGAATTTTAATGAATGATTACCCAAGTTGTTCATAGAACCAACTTAATTTCACATCTGTTATATTCACAATACATCTCATCAATCCATTCATCATTTTAATGTCATTGCGAATCTTGTATATTATGACTTATTCACACTATAATGTTTCCAAAAATAATATTATAGGAATCAAGTCAAGACCAATCTCATCTACATAGCATCATATAAAAGAATAACTTTTCATATACAATCTTGTATAAGCACACATCAATTAAACCCATTTCGAGTCTGGTTAATCACATATATGAATCCAAATATGGCTACATTTGTAACAACAACCAGTTATTTCGGTTCAATATAATGGCCTTACTTAAACTAAGATTATTTTGTTTGTCATTTGCCTAAACATAGAGAAATACTAGGATTAAATAGTAATTCACAAAATATTCACAAAAATAACTAAACAAATATTGTATATCTCTAATCTAGTTTAGGCATGCAACAAGAACTATAACCCATGCAAGAATATGCTCTGAAAATTAAATTTTAGCTAACATAAGCAAATGACATACTTCAAAGGTTTTTTGCAAAGCTGAACCACTTTTTTGTAATTTCAAAAAAGCCAAAGACCCTTTTTTGTAATATACAAAAAATCAAAACCCTATCTGAGACCTTGTGAGTTTATCAGTAAAGAATAACTATTTTTTTGTAAAGCATGTCTAAACAAAAAATCAAAATAGAAACCTCTAAAACACAAATTTTGAAACAATGTGAGTTAAATAAAAAGTTACAAGCACATTTTTATAATTTTAGAAAACTAGTCAGTCTCTTTCAAGAAATGAAAACTGGTAGAGACCTTGTTATGAAAAAATTCCAACTTTCAGGATTGTTTTTGAAATTTTCCAGAAATGAAACCCTTTCTCAAAATTTTACACCAGTCTTTCAAAGGAATAAATAATAATCACAAGTACCTTATATGCAAATAATCATTAAATAATGTCAAATTAACATTAAAATAAAGAAAAACCGAAAGGGGGGTCTTCTCAACCCTTCCTTTCCTCAAAAACCAAAGGAGAAACCCTAGTTCTCCCTCTCGGACCTCATTGATGCTCCTGTTTCGCCGACAAAACTATGGTGGAGTTAACCCAATCGGTTGGTGCTCTTAATTTGGCGACTATGCGCTAGAATCGTCACCTCAAAGGGAGTTTTTTGAGCAAGTTTCACATTCTCCTGATAAAACCCACAGGGACCAGATGTCTGTCAGTGGCGCACCATCCAGCAAGAGGCAACTCAAAGAAAGAGAGAGAGAGAGGGAATTGAGTCCACTGTTTTCTTGTTCCCTCAGTTAGGCTTGCCGACAGTGAGAGGAACGAGACTCAAGAGGGAACAACACCCTCTCGACTTATCCTGGTGAGGTATGCTTCACTTATCCTCTCAACCCACGCCGGCAAAGTATACCTGTAATGTCCCAATATTTTTAACCATTTATAAAACATGTGAAAATTAAAACTTTTTTTATTAAATAATCATTAGCAAAAACATTTTTGACTTTGGTTTAAAACCTCACGCAGGTTACATTCCACACAAAAATGATTAAATGAATTTAAATGCGGATAACACGACTCATTTAAAATAGTTCAATTCTAAAAAGAACAGAGTATTATAAAACCAATACAATAGTAACATGAAGCTGAATTCAGTACTCGAGAAAAGAAAATTATTGGCTCGTAAATGTCGTCACAGCATCCCGCATCTGCAACTAAACTTGAAATCACTTATATGTCCATAAAATGGGCCAGACTCGTAAAAGCCTAATAGGTCTAAACCAGAACACATGGTGAGTATACAAAGCTAATACAGGTCAGTACATTAATGATAAAATAACACATTTAATCAGATATCCATAATATACATCCATCATGGTACACATATGTGATATATGTCAATCAAGAAAACATAATACATTTATTAGCAACATGACTAAGTAGGAATGATATATCATTCACCTAATAAGTCAACATATTCGTTTGTTGGTATGATGTATCATTCAACTAATATATTAACATATTTATTTCAATCATACCATGAATCTATAGTCGATCTGAGTTCAGCACGTAATCATGTTACAACAATTGAAGTACAACTAAATCCATAAATTTACAACTGGTTATCTCAACCAGCTCATTTGATCATCACAATCCATCATAATCAATATATTTAACTTGTTCACACTTATCGAGATTTACCGCATATTTAAATAAGTTCTTCATCGAATTATCTAGTCATGGAAACATACCTCCTTGCATGCTCATCCTTACCAGACTACCTGATATTGGATCAGTATACCCTCACAGAATCGTTCTAGCTAGGCTACTGATATTAGACCTGTATAACCTCACAGGCTTGTCTTAGTCAGATTATTCGATTTTGGATATGTAAAACCTAACAAGATCATCCTCTAAGGAACAAGTCTTCAACAAGTTATTTTATCAAGTTAATTTTATTGCCATACATGCATAAACATAGTTAATCATTCACAGGATCAATGGCCACCAATTCAGGCATAAACATGTATATATTTAACATGCGTCACATCATGAATTACAATTATATAAAAATTCATCATGTAATTACATGTTAGCATATCAATAGGGTTTTGTGACCCAATAGTTTCATCATCGAGTTTATATATATATATATATATATATATATATATATATATATATATATATATATATATATATATATATATATATATATATATTGCATGCACTCATAACTTCATATCATGTGGCATTTTTACATCGTATATAATCATATCATCATATGCATGAATATCATAACATTGTCGCATGTACATCATATTTCAGATATTCATAAATCGAACCTCAAAGCATGCACACAAAAATTTAAAACATATGTATTGGATACGTCGAATCAACTACATTTTATAACATGCATATATAATTATGAACATGTGTATTTAATTCCAAATATACGTATTTCATAATATGCGACACATAAGCCTTAACACATGCAAATATATACTTATATTCATAAAACCATGCATGTGAACATAAATACATATTTTATTCATAAAACAATGCATGCAAACATCTATTTTACTTAATTTAAATCATGTATTAGAATCACACAAATACCAGAGTTAGTATAAATTTATCTTACCTCAAAATGTGCAAGGCTAGTATATGTTCATCAACGATGCGAATGCGACAGAGCAAGCTCATGCGCTTTGGGTCTCATGTCAAGTATATAAACTTGAGCGGGTCTGACGGTGGCGATGGCAGAGTAACTGGACACGCATCGGGAGGCATCAGTATGGGAGTCAACTCCACGGTAGGGAGGGTTGACCCCTTGGAGAGAGAGAGAGAGAGAGAGAGAGAGAGAGAGGAGAGAGTGGTCACGATGGTGGACAAAAGAGGAAAACTCATGAGGGTTCGGCTGATGGGTGACTTTTGCTCACCAAAAGATATCCGGGTGAGGATGGCCACCATGAACCACTATGACAACGTGAGATATGAAAAAGAGAGATGGTGATAGTCATTTTATAGGCAAGAGATGGGGAGAAACCAATGAGTGAAAATTCATGACTTGTAAAACAAGGAGTGAAAACCATGGGTTAGCTAGGGGTGAAAACTATGGGGTTTGGGCTTTGATTTTGGATTTGGTGAGACTCATTCGAGTCTTATCAAATTCAACCCATTTTATATATATTTAATATGATTCTTTTGGGTCCTGAATGGACCCAAATCACTTTTACTTTAGTGAGATCCATTTGGGCCTCAAATGAATATAAAACTTATACTTAATTTTTGTGAGATTCATTTGGGTTTCAAATGGATCCAAATCATCATTTAGTATTAGTGAGATTCATTTGGGTATTAAATGGATCTAAAATATTATTTACCTTCAAACGATCCATTTGGGTCTCTAGTGAATCCAAATCCTTAGCAAGACTTATTTGGATCTTTGATGAATCCAGAAATCTTCTATATACGGTTTAAAGCTCAATATGGGTATAAACCCTACCCAAACTCATATGGGTTGACCCAAAACATTAAAAAATCCAAATCTAGATAACTTAAGATTCAGTGAATCCAATATGCTTATTCAGACAGTTCAAACTTGCGTCAATGTGGGTTGATCATCTTGAATCTCTACTGAGGTCCATATCCAAATACCTTGTATAGAACATCATAAATCTTAATTAATTTTTTTAATTAATAATAATTTATTGTAAATAAAAATAACTCATTAAATAATTAAAATTCATCAGTATAGACTAATACCCGAATAGGTAAAACCCTCCATATTTTATTAAAATATTTGATAAAAATTTTGTATATTACAATATCGCCAGTCATTAATGGTATTGATCAGAGGGTTTTCTGATCACCAAAGAAAAGAACCGGCCCTTAAAAGAGGATTTCAAGAGGGTAACTTTTCGGTGACAAATCCTGCCATCGTCGATGCCAAATCCAACCTTTCATCGGTCGAATTTGTGTCTCTGACAAGGGTTAAATAGAAAACCCTTTGTTTTCCCCCTTTTTCTTTTTCCACTTTATTTTCACACTTTTTTTATGTAGATGTGAATTCGCAACGAAAAATGGCCCCATCAAACATTGATCTACCGGCGGCGGGAACCAACAGCTTTCATCCAGTGGTAACAAGGTATGTACTGTGCCCCAAAGATTTATTTTTGTCCCCAAACAGAAATTTCTCACTATTTGCAAAACAGTTTCACTGACCTTATGTGCTAATCCTTGTTGATTTTTTATTTTAAGTGTTTCTATGAGAGTCGACCAGCGCCCGGTAAGCACTGCAGAGTTCAAATGAGAATTGACATGGCTGTTCGAACAATGCTCTGATATCACTATTAGATTGGTGGAAGAGGGTGAACCTGAATCAAAGAGCATACGCTGTTACGCAATAAATTGCCAAGGGCACTTGCTTTGAATCACAATCTCTAGCCTTTCATTGTAAGATTTTTCTGTTTTCAAAAATCTGTAATTCTATGTATTTTCATCTTAGTAGAACCGGCCCCTAGGGCCCTTCTTATAATCCTGAAAGGAGGTTGGATTAGGGTGTACCTAAAGGAGAAATGCCCCTTGGGCGCAAGGGTTTCATCCCTTAGATTCACAGTTAATTATTCGTAGGAAACAGGTAACCATTGGAAGTGACCCTTCCCAATGGTTATCTCATGGCCGTATATTCCAAACAATCAGCACTTTTGTTGGGCCCCACTTTTTGCACTGGCGATGAAGGTAGGGATGTCAACTGATCATATATCCCATCCAATTAATTGGATTTGGTTAAGAAAATTGAATCCGATTAAGACAGTTTATAACCAAATCTGACGGATGTCACAATCTGATTAAATGTATTTTTCAGATTCGGTATTAGCTCTTCTCATTCGAAATAGAAATAGAATTTGAATCTGAATCCAATTAGCAATATCCGCTTAGTTAGACTTGGTATTAGCTACGTCTGAGCCGAACTTGAACTGTTTACATCCCTACTCGAAGGCCATCGACAGTGGTGATTTCAAAACACAAAAATTGTGGTTTTATTGTATTAAGACAGATGCTAGCAATGGTTTCAAAAATTCACATTTATCTACATTAATTATAAAATATGTTGCTTAATTTAGTTTTTTTTCTTTTGGTTCACTTTCTTTGTTTTTTATAAGACGGCGTATCTTTATTTCCCTTCTGTTTAGAAGCCCACAAAAAAGGAGCACCGTCAAAATACTGGATAAAAAGAGAGAAAACAAACAAGAAAAGGAAGAAAGCGCGTCCCTGTGAGACCAGACGGATTGGAATCAAAGCGGATAGCGATGAATAAAGTGATTTGGGATTTCGAATTTGGAGAATGTCTCACATTAATAATCGTATAGTCGTCTTCATAAGAAAAATAAAATCAAAGAGCTGCCCATCGATTTCTATGAAAATAAAAGGAAAAAAGCGGTCTTCACTCAAGTGGAAAGAGCAGCTAGTGCACGTCACCTTGTGTTGGAACGTTGCAGATTCAAAACCCTGGTATAATTGCATAACTGGTAGGGGGTCTGCCCAATGCCAGCTTGCCTTTAAAAAAATAAAATAAAAAGTGGGAGCAACTTATGATTGTTGCCAAGTTTGACGGAAAGTCACAAAGTCCAAAATCCACAGGTGGCATCCCTGGAGGCAATATCGAAGCTGACTGAAATCCCCAGTAGACAAAGGTTTTACAAACAAATGGCCAGCCAATGTGCCGTCGGTAAGGTTAAACTAAAAAAATTAATTTTCCAAAAGACAAGTAAATGAAAGCATTCAACGTGTCTGAAAAAAAAAAAAAAACATTCAACTTGTATCGCAAGGTTGGGAAACTGCTGATGGCTCTAATGAAACCAATAAACGGTATAAAAGTTAGTTTCCTTATTACTTTTTTTCTCCTCGTTTTAGTTTAATCAGCTATCATGATTAAGGCTTTCCATAATGGACTCTTCCACAGTTTATTTCCTACAGTTGAAGCAAAGAAATAAGATCTCATTTTCAACAACATTAAAATGGTTCGGTCCTAGCATTTAAGTTACGTCCATCAGAATGAGTCGTTTTCTAAAGGTGTAGGTCCGGTTGCTGTTATTTACTTCACAGAAACTGACTTATTGTCTGTGCTCCTGACGTATAAGCGTTGTTTCATAATAATTCTCGTGGTCGTATATAACAAAACCAAAGTAAATGCGCCTTGATTTCACCGAGACAACAACTTCATCTTTCACCACAAGATAATTCATGGCATTTACTATTCAGGCCAGGTGACTTGTGCACAACCAAGGCATTAATTATCTTTCTATGCTTTGACATGGCTGATTCGAGCTCCAAGTTTTCTTTATAAAAGAAGAATATCATGTTTTCTGCATGCCATGATCAGTATGTTTTACTATTTGAATTTATGATTCAAGGGAAAGCAGTGAACTAGCTAGCCCCAAAAGAAACTAATAATTACTAGTTGCCCCACGCCACCTAATACTGATCGCTTAACATTTGCTCCTCTTTTACCAGCGGAAACACTGAACCTCCCTTGCGGGTGTAAACGAAAAAGCTTTCGTATTTTTTGACCGGTACGGATGCGATTAAATGAATAGAAATGAAGGCAGGTAGATAGACAGTAGGGGAAAGGCAGTACTTTTCTTTTCTAACTCAGTTTTTACTCCTCCTCTTGTAATTTCCGTGGGAGGGTCTACTCCACAGTAGAGACGAAAAATTAGTCTGTCAAGAAAGCATTAAGGTAGGTAGCATGAAAAAAAGGGGTAGGAAGAGAGAAGATTGTACCAAAATCTCTCTCTCTCTCTCTCTCTCTCTCTCTGACAGATTGCCCACTGTATGGCGTAAGCTTGATGCCTGGTAGTGCAAGCAAAGCAAGCAAACCCACTTTTTATCCCGAGCGTAAAACTATTTGTCCTCCCCTCTGTCTGTAAAATCTGCTTTTTTCTCCCTCCAGGCCCTTTTGCGTGCTCTCTCTCTCTCTCTCTCTCGCTCTCTCTCTCTCTCTCTCTCGTTCATAGCTCTTAAACCGTCTTTGAAAACACTCATTACCAAAGGGAGTTGGAGGAAGAGGCAGCTAATAGGCATTCATGTCAAAAATCACTCGTGCGCCATGAGAGGGAGATCAGTTCTCTTGTCACTGCAGGCCTCAATGAGAGCTGTCCGTTTCTTTGTCTAATCCGTGTCTTTTATGTGTGTGTGTGTGTGTGTGTGGTGCACGCGTATCACTGTTTCCGCTTTATCACCCATTTTCTTTTATGATTGCCTCCGGCACTTGCGCGGAAAACTTGTTGATCTCCCATCGCTAGCTTCTCTAGTGCAATTTCCTGCAACTTTGTATTCCACATCGCTTGCAGTCGTCCGTAATGCCACAATTACTTCTATTAAGTAGAAATAGAAGAGGAGATATTCAACCCCAATTTGTTAATTTCTTGTCCTAAATTTCATGGTCTTCAGTGCGAAACACCACAATGCTAGTGCTGCTCTTTTTCTTCAGGAAAATTGAGATCCAGGTAGACTGTTTAATTAGTAAGCATCTCAATCCGGTTACTTTGATATCCAACTTCAATTCTCGTTTTTTCCTCTTTAAAGTTTTAAACAACGGCACAAGGAACGGAGTCCCACTTTTAGTATCACCGACTGTGAATCGCTTTCTCAAATGTTCTGATCACTCCTTCCAAGAATGGACGTCAACCGAATGGCAGTAATCAACTTCATTGGACTTCGTTTGTTTTTCCTCTCTTCTCCTCTTTTGGGACTAAAAAGAATCTGTACCTTTTTTCTGGGTTTGTACGTTAGTGTCTTAAACTAGTCTGTTGACAGTGTCATTCCTAAGCCAGACTTGGGTTAGTTTTCCTCCCGATCGAGTCATAGACACTCCCCACATCAAGGAGACCACAATTCGGCCTTGTTTTCTTGGCTGGTCAGAATTATGGAGCTGTCTGGTCATGGTGGGGAGATTCCAATCCCGATTAGCAGCAGCAACAACTATGGCTGTGGTCATCATATTGTGGCCCATGGTTCTCCTCCAAACCATATGATGCCAACAGCCGCTCTGCCTGCACCCTCCTCAAACGGCAGCAGCCACGATGACCCACCACCGCCAGTACCCTACGGCAACTACAAGAAGGTGGTGGTCAAATATAGGGAGTGCCTCAAGAACCATGCAGCAGCCATGGGAGGCAACGCCACTGATGGTTGCGGGGAATTCATGGCCGCTGGCGCGGAGGGCACCCTCGATGCTCTCAAGTGCTCTGCTTGCAATTGCCACAGAAACTTCCACAGGAAAGACATGGAAGGCGATCACCCTCCTTCATGCGTCGATGGTTACCACCATCTCAAGGAGGCCGACAGGAAGGTGGGCAAGGGTGTACTCATCTCCACCTCCCAAGCATATGGGTACCCCACGATACAAAGGCCACCGCCACCGATGATAATGCCCTACAACCTAGGGCCGGGGGTGGCACCCTCGGAGTACTCTGATGAACAGGAAGGCGGTGGGGCTCTTTCTGGGCATCCCCTACTCATGAGGAAGAGGTTCAGGACAAAGTTTACTCAAGAGCAGAAGGACAAGATGTTGAACTTTGCGGAGAAGGCCGGCTGGACGATACAGAAGCAGGAGGAAGCAGTGGTTCAGCAATTCTGCCAAGAGATTGGAGTCAAGAGGAGGGTGCTCAAAGTCTGGATGCACAATAACAAGCACAATCTGGCCAAGAAGAACTCCTCATCAACAAGCCCTGTATGATCACAAATCGATCAGAAGTTGCTTTTTCAAACACCTACCTCTATTTGTTTCCTTCTTTCTTTCCGTTGTTTTTCTTTGACTAGGGTTTGCTTTGTGGCCTGGAGTCCATTGTCAATCTAATGCAAGGTAAACATTTTCAGATAACCTTTTTTTTCCTTTGTTTTTTTTTTTTAGGTTTGATGGAGGTTAGCTAGAGTTTTCTGTCTGCGTTTCTTTCTTCATCCTTCTCTCTCTTCAGCTATGTAGTGTAGTCCCTGAATTGTTTGGATTCTGGGTTTTTATCTCTAAGGTACTAATCATCCTTTATCATTAGTTTAGTGACGCTTTTGGAATTAATAACTCTTACAAATTGGTGCTTCTAGTTTCTCTACCTATCTAAAGTTGCAAACTTGGATTAATCCAACTTTCTATGCACTCAATGGCAATTCATGGGCACTCCGTGCTATTAAAATTCAAAATCGCAGTTCCATTTGCCAAGCAGCTAATCAGGAGATCAAGTAAAGATTATTAGAAGGTAACAATTTCTTCGGGGAAGATGGTATCACATTTCAGGGAAAGGTCTGTAGCTAGCCACGGGATTTTGCTCATGGTTTACAGAACAGTTGCAGCGTCGACGGCGCGCAACTTTTTGGTGATTTCAGTGGGTGCTGTGAGGCAAAAATAAAATGCACGTTTATGTACCGCTTCTCACGCTCCATCATTCCGATATTTTCACTAAGCCATTCTTGTAAGTGGTTTAATGGTACCATAAATACGTTTTAATCCTCGTTACTGTACTCTCGGACATTCATTTGTTAATTAATTAGTAGCTTCCCGATGCGTGGAAAATTCATCCTGGAACAGTCAGCGAGCAATTAATTACCATATGCAGGAGGTCCTGGCTAGTATTTAGCATGGACCATGAACCAACCAAACATGGTTGTGGAGACCCACCGCTGCTGCCGGTTTGAAATTTGTATATATGGGCAGTCATCAGGATGAAAGGGGCGAACCCACTAACTCTATGTTAACAAATTGATTTGGTCGTTCGGCACCGCGGTTAATTTGGTCTCTGTTCTTTTTATTCATAACTGCAGATTGTGTGCGTGCCTGCGTGTGTGTGTGTGTTAAGTCTTGTTCATTCAATTTGAATGATCAAAGAACCCCCACTGTGGGGCTCCTTCTGCCAGTGTTCATCAAGATCCTACTGTAATGACGAGGAAGGGTCACGCCCATACTCGCAGCTTCCCATTTCAAGTGAAGTGGTCATGTCACCCACCATCGTAGCCATCATGGTTATCCTTTTACGGATCTTATTTTTTTCTCTACTCGACTCAACTCAACACTTTTCTGCTAAAATTTAGAGAATCCCTGCATTGGAAATTTTTGCTTCTTTCCAACCAACAATCATAGCCATTGAGAAATAAAAACTCTGACATGTTTAAACCGGGTTAGGTCCGCGTAGAAATTATTACTCTATAGCATGTGCAGAAGGGGGCACGCGCATTGATATCTTAGGATTTTAAAACCATTATTTACTAGGGTCAGGTGGTGATTAATTAGCAATTTCGTAAACCCTTTTTAGGCTTGGGATACCTAGGACAACTATGAAGGAAGACATTGAGCACTAATTGATGCTTCCATAATGTGATAATGCTCTTTTTTTTTTATATCCAACTTATAGACATCCGTAATTGATTAGGTACTGCTCAAAATTAGGGTGGAAGTGGAGTTTAACGACCTTGAATTGTTTTTCTGTAAACTAGCTCCAGGACCAAATCAGTCCTGGAATACTTTTCTTCCCTTCTCGAACAAGGCGCCCACCACTCAGTCGAGGACTTGAAGCATTATCATACCTCTTGTTAGCTTGAAAGCCCAGGATTGTCCTGGTATCAACATCAATAAGGTAATCATGCTTATTTTATTTTATTTAAAAAGGCCTAAAGCAACCTTGCTTCTTCCGCCCAATGTCTTGGATATTTAAGTAGAGATTAGGGGAAAGGCATCAAAGCAGGCCTCATTTTCTGTAAGCAATGGAACTTACTGCAAGTTGCTCATTAATGATGCGGCTAGGATATAAATTCTTAAGCCACCACCAGTCCCACAGCTACTGAATACAGACCTTTCACTTTGTCTAAACATCCAATCAAGGAACGCCAAGGCACCTTGATCTCCATGATGCTTCACACTTGGAGGAATCTTGATTTGTGATATGCCATAATTAATTCATCACATACTTTCTCTTGCTTTTCTAGTAGCCAGGTCCATCAACACTTAGCAGTCGGTTCCTAGCGTAGAGAGAGAAGTTGGAAATTGTGTTCCTAAGGACGTTTGGATGATTACCTTACAGATGCTGAAGGAATTTCAGAGGGACTGTAACAGGCTCTGATAATAAGAAGACTGTCATATCTTCTTCACTTGCCCTTTTTTATATGCAAGCTTTTGTATCAAACATGATGTGAAGTCGATAGCTCGCTTGACAAAAGAAATACCTGGCTGGTCACTTAAGGGGACCTTACGATTGGGGACTTGATGGACAGAAGAGAATGACCTTTACGTTGATAAATGTGACTGTGTGGTCGGAGATGTATGGCATATTTATGAATTCTTTTTTAGTTGTTAAGTGATAGCATGCCATTTTTATTGGGGTCCGGTCTACTTGTAAATAGAAGGCAATTGAGTAGTATTTTAGGGCCTCTCTTGACATGTATTGGATCCAAAACCCAAATAAAAGGGTATTAGGCCATGGGTGTATTCAGTGGGGTGAGTTATCTTATTTTGGGTGTTTTTGTATGGAGTCGGTCTTGTAAATCTCCTCACATCTTTGTATTTGGATTCATAGATCCATAGACGGTGTATGGTTACATGAGGATTAGTGAGGACAATTTGATCTTTTCAGTTGCATGGGCTCTCTCTATATATACTTAATGAGAATTCTCTTTGGCATCTTTAGTTCTAGAGTAGGAATTGGCTCTTGCCTTCTTGACTTTAGGCTCATTAGAGATAACCCCTCTAGTGAGAATTCCCGCTTTATTTTTTCTCACATCCACTGTAGCCTAGGGGTGGGCATCGGTCTAGCTCGGGCCCGTTTAGAGCTCAGCCCGGCCTAGACCCGTTTAGAGCTCAGCCCGGCCCGGGCCCGTTTAGAGCTCGGTCCGGAGATGGCCCAATTCTTAACAGGCTCGAGTTTGAATAACAGCCCATGACCCCGTCCATTGGCCCAATAGGCCAATGTGAAGCAGGCCGAGGCCGGCTCGACCCGACCTAAACTCATTTGTAGGTTATTTTTAATAAAATTAATAAATTTATTTTTAGAATACTAAAAAAAAAATTAAATAAAAAAACATAAAATTCAAAATTCGACATCTGATAATGCTAGAAGTATCCAAATCAAAAGTTCATAACAATATTTCGTCCATGGCATAGCATTTGAACTAATAAATCAACACGATTTTGACATGATATGGCACGTTGCTCACCAATGTTTCGATAATATCTCTCTCTATGCCTTGTTAAATAGATTTAATCATGCTCAAGTCTGCCCGTAGTCATTTCCACTTGCTCCATCTTGACTTGAGAATAGGCTCATTAGAGATAACCTCTATAGTGACAATTTTTTTTATCTGCTTTATTTTTTCTCAAATTCACCATAGCCTAGGGGTGGTCATCAGCCCGGCCCAGCCTGGCCCAAAGATGGCCCGATTCTTAAGGAGCTCGGGTTTGAAGAACAGTCCATGACCCGGCCCACTGGGCCAATGTGAAGCGGGTCGGGCCAGCTCGACCCAACCCAAACCCATTTTTAAGTTATTTTTTAATAAAATTAATAAATTTACTTTTAGGATGCCAAAAAAAACTGAATTAAATAAAAAATATAGAATTCAAAATTTCACATATGATAATGTTCAAAGTATCCAAATCAAAAGTTCAAAACAATATTTCGTCCATGGCATAGCATTTGAATTTTGAACTAATAAATTAACATCATTTTGACATGATATGACACAACCAAAGAAACATCACTCTTTGCTCACCGACATTTTGATATTATCTCTCTCTCTCTCTCTCTCTCTCTCTCTCTCTCTCGTTCAATAGACTTACTCATGCTCAAGTATGCCCGCAGCCATCCATCGGTGCTCTGGCCTATGGTTCTTGGTTACTTGGTTCTTGGTTACTTGATGGAAGACTTGCAGTTTGCACGGTGAAGGTGATGGAGAAAAAAATTTAGAAAATCTAATTCCTAAATAAACTCAGTCCCATAAAATTATCTTTCTCTTTCTTCTAAAATTAGTGCAATTAATTAGGTAAACAGTAAATAATTAACAAGTTCCCATGTACCCAACTAATTATCTTTCTAGTTTTCATAAAATTAATGCAATTAATTAGGTAAATAATAATAGTTACCAAGTTACTATGCAATTAATTAATTTTAAAAAAATGTATTATTAAAATTTTAATAAATAGCTCAGGCCCCGTAGCCTGCAGTCTTACTCAGACCAGACCATGTATATAACATGTCAGGTTTCGGGCCGGTAGCTAACGGGCTCAAGCCTAAAACCTTGACCCAAATCTGACCCATGGCGGATCAGGTCAGCTTGGCCCATCGGTCTGGCCAGCCCGTTGCCCACCCCTGACATAGCCAACTCCCTTCTCTCCCATTTTCACTCATAATTCTCTCGTCCACTCCATGATCGGCTACCATTTCTCGCATCAGAGCATGGTTATCTATTTTATATTAAAATCCAAAAAAATTGTGTAAGTAAACATGTTCTTCAATTGGCGTGAAAACTGATGTAGCCAATTGGGCGATTTTCAAGTTCAACGTGAAAATCGGCTCAATAACGTGTGGATCAGCACATTGAGCATGGGATTTGCTGCAAATCAACCATCAGACTGTGAATTGATGTTGATCTGCTTAAGATCATGGGGATAAGATCATATCTAAAGCAAATTCGATAGATCAGGTGGTGTAGAAGTCTAAACATGTAGAACTTCTATAGTTCGTAAATCGTGTGAGATTGGTCTTATCAATTTCATTTTCACATTAAAAGCGTATTGGGTTGCTTGGATTTGCTTTATTCTAGCATCAAATCATGCCATGGATTTGGATGGTTGAATGCTTTGATGAATTTATAGAATCATGAATTTCTCTCTTAATGTGAAAATAGGTGTTCACATGAATTTAGATGCTTGATTTTGATGAATGATTGCTATCTCATGTTGATTCTCTTATGGATCTGATTTTTCTAAGCATGGATGGATGTTTTGATGCCATTGGATTTATAGTTGAGTGATGATTTAGTGTGTTTACTTTGGGAAAGTACTTGAATTGGACAAAAAATTATGTCAGTTATTTTTCTTTTTCCGGCAAGAATTGGGGTTTATTGGTAGATCCATGTAATTTGGGTTTCTCTCTTGCCCTGCAGAGGGTCAGATCTAGCCTTTGTGGTGTTGATCCCACTGGGGGTAGTGTGGATGGAGGAGCGATCTGGTGCGAATTTTCGATTATTGGTTACTAAAATCCAACAAGAAACACAGAAAATCTTGTTTCTGCAGAAAGTTGAAGAAAACACACCAGATTGTTTCGGCTTCTGGGATTTACTGGAAGATCATTGAGGCTACAAATTGGGGTATATCTTTTACACATTCTAAAGTTCAGTTTAGGATTTCATTTTACCTCAATTGAATTTTTGTTTTGCCTCAAGGACCTTCGCAAAGTCCGCAAAAATTCAGACTAGATTTTTGTTCATGTTCTGAAAAAAAATTGTTGCTCCGACTTCAAAAAATCTGTTTGGAAGGGTTTTTTGTTGAGAATAATTCTGCAAATAATTTTTCTGAATTCTTTCAAATGACAAGATATTTCTAGAATCTTGAATTGATGCAATTGAAGTTGTAACTATTCAAATATAGCTATTTTTTGTAGTTACTCTATTTCTATACTATGCTTTAGAACTGTAACAGGGCAAAAGAAACATGAAATCACCTTCTCGCCTAATTTCTAACCTCGTATCCTCCAGATTTTTTTGTACACACTAGCTTTATATGTCCCTTAATCCTTTTTACCTTACACCAAAATTCATTCTCAATCTTAACTTATAGCCATTTTACCAAACCCCTGATTACTGTTACTGTAAAAACCCAATTTGTCACATAACATACCCTCATACTATAGCTACTTTGACCTACATAAACCTCACCTAAGATCACAAAAAAAATCCCAAAACCTAAACACACCTACCACTAAGACCAAACTCAAAATTGGCCTTAACCTTTATCCTAAACTTGGGTAGTGACAACATTTTTCTAGAAGCAAAACACATTTCTAGCTACAGAAAATTTAAGATTCCCTCTTGTCAAGCATAATGGTGAACCCAGTCATACAAATTTACAATACCTGAGTTGGAATCACAATTGTGGAACGTGAAATTTGAATTGAGTGTCTAAAAATCTAATGTAAAATCTGAAAAATCCAAGGCCCTTGAAAATAAGATTTGGGTTCTCTATGGCTATGTGAAATAACAATTCAACACGAGTTGAACCATGAGAATCCAAGTGTTTTGAACTCCTTAATCAAGCCATCGAACATCTCCACTACACACTCTCTAGTGCAACAATTTTTGAACATAATGCATTCACTTCATTACTCATGGAGGACCGAGCAAAAGTGGTGAATGAAGTTTCAGCATAAGAGCATACATGGTACGATTGGAAATGGGAAGATAGGAAGGCATGAATTGACGTGAATCACATTCTTCAAGTGGACCTTTCATCCTTATTTGTGGGACCATGCAATATATGCTTAGGTATGGATCAGATATTGGATCATGCCAATCTTAATTCATTCTTTACGGATCCAACTATGGAAAAGAAAAAAAGCATATGAGAAGTCTTCCCAAACTTGTGAAATTGAAAATCTTATAAATGTAAAAAAAAATGTAGTGAGCATGAAAGGTTTGACCTATGTTTAATAGGGAGTGGAAACCCAACCACAATTGTAATCTCTACTACAATATAGTAGAAGACAAGAAAGAAGAGGAAAGGAATGAAGTGATTTATTTGGAGAGACCAAAATTCTCCAATGCACATGCTTGGAAAAATAACTTTTCAAGCATAAATATGGACAAAATCATGCCGAATAGCATGAGTTATACAATTAAATAACTACCTTGCTATGATGAAAAGCCACTAAATAAGGTGGAGTACAAGCCTAGAGTCAACATAAATGCCTTTTCTCACAATTTTTGTAGTTTCTCCCCAGGGATTGCTCTGGTAGGAAAGAGTAATAAAAGAATCATAGATATGATTCATAGTTTTGAATAAAACGTACCGGAATTAGTAGTTTCTTTTTCAATTAAGACTTATGAAGATTCAAGCATCAGCATGAAGACCTAAGAAGCCAAAGAAGTTAATCAAGAAAAAGGCGACCAACTACATGCATTGCCTTAAGGACAATGCAAATTTGAAGAGGGTGAGATTGATAGCATACCATTTTTATCGGGCCCGGTCTACTTGTAAATAGAGGGGTATTGAGTGGTTTCTCTTGACATGTATTGGATCTAAGACCCAAATAAAAGGGTATTGGGTCATGGGTGTATTTGTTGGAGTGAGTTATCTTGTTTTGGGTCTCTTTGTATGCGTTAGGCTATGTCACGGGATTCGGCTAGCAAGGTGACGCACCCGCGTCGACGCGACTCGATGCGAGTGCGGGTGCGGGTGTGGTCAACTTGACCCTGGGTGTGTTGACCGCACCCAGGGTCATTTTGGTCCATTTTTTTGTTTTTTTGTTTTAATTGCCCTATGAAATGGGCTGTGGAATTTTAAAAAAAAAATCTTGAGGGAGGGGGGGGGGGGGCTGCCCCCCTATAACCCCCCGCCAGAGGCGGCCTCCCCTGACCCCCGCTCGCTGACCGCGCAGCGGGACCCACACCGGAAGGAACCCCCGTACCCCCCTTTATATATATATATATATATATATATATATATATATATATATATTGCCCCTGATGCACCCAGGTTTTTTAGAAGTGTCGAATCCCCGCACCCATGTGACATAGGGGTCAGGTCTTGCAAAGCCTCTTACATTTTTTTATTTGGATCCATAGATCCATAAAGAGTGTATGGGGTTGCATGGAGATTAATGAGGATTATTTTGGTATTTTGAATTGCATGGACTCTCTATATATACCCATGCTAGGGTTTGCATAATATCTTTTTCATCATTAATGATAATTATTTCTTTAGCCTCTCTAATTCTGGAGTAGAAATTGGCTCTTGCCTTCTTGGATTGAGATTAGGCTCGTTAGAGAACCTCTCTAGTGAAAATTCCCTACTCCATTTTTCCCTAAATCAACCATAGTCAACTCTCGTCTGTCTCATTTCACTCCCAACTCTCTCATCCACTCCATGATCAGCTACCATTAAGTTGCTTATAGAATCTTTTTACTTTCAAACTTAAGCTACGAGAGATTTCCTTGTGTTATCAACTTGAATTGCTTAGGTGTAGAGGTCCAATTTATGTTTCTCGGATTTATAGATTTGTCACTTTCAAATTCATATGCGTAGCTATGAATTTTCTTCTTAACATCCCTTGAATTCAGTCAAAACATTTGCTATATTGTTTAATTTTTTTCCGTTTCCAATCTTTGGGTTGCTAATCTTAAGAGTTACTGTAGAGAAAAAAGGCAAGATGACAAAGATCATAAACATGGTACGGAAGACATGCCTGACATTATCATACTTTACATAACCACATTCTTGACAACATAATTTTCCACCCACAGGACATACCAAGCTTAAAATCATAGCGTGTCTCAATAGTCTCCACAGAAAATAACAAGCCACTAGCTGACAAAACTACAACACTTAGACTAGTCCAGAAACAGATAGGTAGAAAGTGACAAGCCCTTAGCTGACCAAACTACAACACTTAGACTAGTCCAGAAACAGATCAGTTTTAGAGTACAAAGAAGATGCCAACTAGAATATTCTGTTAGGTGTAAGAAAGAAGGGAGAGAAATTCAAAGAAGGAATGGGGTGTTTAAAGATAGAGGTCTTGATGAGGTGAAATAGTCCCATATTGCTTTTGCTTGAGTTTTCTGAGAGCTTTATAAGAAATTAGTGAACTCATACACTTGTTCCTGAGAACAAGGGAGTGGGATGACCACCACACACATGCGCGCGCGCGCCCGCCCGCCGTGCCGGTTCGGTTCGGTTCGGGGTCGGGTAATTGGCCCTTTAGGGCCATATCCAATCAAGACAAGTATCTTTTTACCCAAAGTTTCTTTGGATTCGGTAACGGGTTATGGGAATGGATAACGGGTCACGACTCCTCGTATTCTGTGCCCGTTATGACGCTTCGGATTTCGTAACGGGTCTCGATCTTTCGAAGACCGTTAACGGATCACGTCTCCTCAGAATCCGTAACGGGTCCTTCCACGTTTCATAATCGTTCGTGGGTTATAAAAGCGTGGTGAGGGATGGGGTTACGAAAGAGGTAGAGACAGGCGATTTCTGGCCGAAGCTCTGCGATTTCCCATCTCTCTGTTACTCTCTCTCTCTCTCCTTTTCCTGAGATATCCCGAAGAGGGTTGTTCTGCAACTTTGGTTCGAAGAGGCTGTTTTCGAAGGACGACCTGCCGGAGTGCACCGTTCGGTTCGTCGTGGCTATTGTATCCTGGGGGAAGGACGCCGGACCCGGATTTGCACAGTATGTGGGGGCGAATCTTCTCTAAGGGGAGTACCTTCGTACGCCTTAGCCTATTACATAAACTAAACATGTTCCTGTTGTTTTCTTTATGTTCTATGCATCTGTTTAATCTTATGCTGTCGTCTGGATTTTGGTCTGATGCGGAAAATGTCATGTTTGCTCCCTGTTATTGTTTCGGTCGTCTGTTAATCATGTTATTTACACTGTTGTATTTCTTGATTTATTTTGTGTTTTATATCATGATGACGATTGTGAAACTGTGTGATTTGAAAAATGATCCAACAGTCTTAGAGAAGATTCTAAGCATGTCGTCTTCTTCTGCGTTTGTACCAAAAGTGGACATGTCCGGTATGCCGGAAAAGTTTGCCGGACAGAACTTCAAGCGTTGGCAGCAACGCATGAAGATCTGGTTCACTACGATAGGGCTGTTGAATGTTCTGGAAGTCGAATGCCCTTCGGTGTCTGATACTAACCCTGACTCTGCTACAGTTACTGCGGCTGTAGAGTGGAAAGAAAAGGACAGTATATGCCGTGGTTGCATACTGTTGGCTCTGTCCAACACATTGTTCGATGTGTATTGTTCTTCGTCTACCACTGCTAAGGGTTTATGGGATCAACTTGACAAGAAGTACAATACCGAAGACCAAGGTCTTGAAAAGTACTCTGTTTCCAAGTTTCTGAAATATCAGATGGTAGAAGGCAAGTCGGTCACTGAGCAGGCACACGAGTTTTTGCTACTGCTTCATAGTTTGGCTGAGGCTGAAATGAAACTTCCTGAGAAGTTTCAGGTTATGACCATCGTAGAAAAATTTCCTAAGTCTTGGGTAGACTTCGGTATGTCTCTCAAGCACCATAGAGGAAAAATTTCTCTAGATGATCTTATGGTAGCCATTGCCATTGAAGAAGAGCATAGGAGCCAGAAACAGATCGTAATGCCAACTGAACCGCCTAAGGTGAACATGATGACCGGAGCTTTTAAGGGCAAAGGACAAAAATCGAAATCTGCAATGAAAAACCAGTTTAAACCTAAGGCCAAAATCCAGAAAAATGCAAAGAACAAACTGTGCTGGAACTGTGGGCAGGTTGGGCACTGGGCTAAGGAATGTCCTTCCAAGAAAGCCAAAGCTCATGGGACCACAGAAGGAATGCCTCAAGTCAACATGGTGACTGAGGTCGTTGGGACCAGTACTGGGTATGTTTCTGTTAACCCACAAATCTATCACGTTTATGAGCCAACTGAGTGGTTGGTTGACACTGGGGCTAATGTGCACGTCTGTGCTGATAAGTCTGTCTTTGTCTCATACCAGGCTGCTGCAGGCAGATCCATGATTATGGGCAATTCAACGGCTGCAAAGGTGTTAGGAATTGGACGCGTGGATCTGAAGTTTCCTTCAGGACGAGTTCTATCTTTACACATAGTGCACCATGTGCCTGTAGTTAGAAGGAACATTCTTAGTGGTTCATGTCTTGTTAGAGAGGGTTATGAATTTAACTTTAAATGTAATAAAGTTGTTATTTTACATTCTGGAACTTTTATTGGCAAGGGGTATTTAGATGATGGTTTATTTAAAATTCGTGTTGAACATGTTTGCAGTGATAAATTAGAAAATGATGTATCTTTTGACTCATTGTCTAATGTTGCTTATAATATAGAATCATCTGACTTATGGCATAATAGATTAGGTCATGTGAATTTCAACTCTGTGAAACGCATGATGAACTTGAAAATGATTCCTGAACATTCCATTGATAAAACTAAAAAATGTGAAATTTGTGTGCAAGCAAAACAATGTAGGAAACCATTCCATACGATTGTTAGAGATTCTGAAATATTGGATCTGGTGCATACAGATATCTGTGAGTTTAATGGAGTGTTAACTAGAAATCATAAAAAGTATTTTATCATTTTTATAGATGATGGCACTAAATACTGTTATGTGTATCTGCTAAAATCAAAAGATGAAGCTTTTGATAAGTTTCTTAACTTTAAGAATGAAGCAGAAACACAAACTGGTAGAAAACTTAAGAGATTGAGGTTTGATAGAGGAGGAGAATATACCTCTAATAAACTCGATGAATATTGCAAATCTGTTGGAATAGTTCATGAGTTTACTGATCCATATTCTCCTCAATCCAATGGGATTGCAGAAAGAAAGAATAGAACCCTAACTGACATGATAAATACTCTACTTGGGAGTTCTGGATTACCTGCCTATATGTGGGGGGATGCTCTGAATACGGCTTGCCATATTCTGAATAGAGTACCTCAGAAGCATAAGGATAGTAGCCCTTTTGAACTCTGGAGAAATAGGAAAGCTAGCTTGAAATGCCTTAAAGTGTGGGGGTGCCTTGCTAAGGTACTTGTCCCAGAGCACAATAGGAAGAAACTGGGTCCTAAAACAATAGATGCTGTCTTTTTGGGTTATGTAGAGAACAGCTATGCCTACAAGTTCTTAGTAATTAAGTCTGAGATATCTGGCATAGATGTTAACTCTATTGTAGAGCTTCGAGAAGCTACATTCTTTGAGGATGTATTTCCCATGAAAGTTGGTGTACCTCAGAATCTGTCTTCTTTAGATATACCTTCAACTTCTGGTTCCATTCCCGAACATGTGGAAATGATGACAGATGTGGGGGTAGAATCATCTTATTCCCATCCTAGACCCGATGAGTCTGAGGAAGTGGTTGAACCTAGAAGGAGCAAGAGACCAAGGATTACCAAGGATTTGTGAAGTGACTTTATCACTTACCTTATCGAAGATGATCCTCCCACTTTCTGAGATGCAATGGCTTCACCTGAAGCAAAGCATTGGAAAGACGCCATCAAGAGTGAAATGGACTCCATTATCTCTAATGGTACTTGGGAACTGGTTGACCTCCCTCGTGGTAGTTCCACAATTGGGTGCAAGTGGATCTTTAAGAAGAAGTTGAAACCAGATGGATCTATTGACAAGTACAAGGCGAGACTGGTTGTCAAGGGGTTCAAACAAAAGGAGGGAATAGATTACTTTGATACCTATTCTCCGGTTACCCGGATGACCACTATTAGGGTGCTTATTGCACTGGCTTCCATTTATGATCTCTCGGTCCATCAAATGAACGTGAAGACCGCTTTCTTGCATGGCGATCTTGAAGAAGAGATCTATATGGATCAACCTGAGGGTTATGTGGCTCCTGGTAATGAAGATAAAGTTTGTAGACTTGTTAAGTCATTATATGGACTGAAACAAGCCCCTAAACAATGGCATGAGAAGTTTGATAATATTATATTATCATTTGGCTTTGTTGTCAATGAATCTGATAAGTGTGTTTATTGTAAAGTTAAAAGTGATTGTTGTATTATTTTATGCCTGTATGTAGATGATATTCTACTGTTTGGTTCCAATATGGGAATTGTTAATGAGACAAAGTCGTTTCTTAGTAGTAAGTTTGATATGAAGGATATGGGTGTTGCAAGCGTGATCTTAGGCTTAAAGCTGACTCGTTCAGCTGAAGGGTTAACCATTTCTCAATCTCACTTTGTCGAGAAAGTACTTGTGAAATTTGGTTATAACCAAGGGAGATCTGTAGCAACTCCATATGACCCTTCTATCCCTCTTCATAAGAATACGACTGGTGTTCCTGTGTCTCAATTGAGGTATTCCCAGATTATTGGAAGTTTGATGTATCTTGCAAATTGCACGAGACCGGATATTTCGTTCTCCGTGACAAAATTAAGTAGATACACAAGTTGTCCAAATCGCACTCATTGGAAGGCATTGGACAGGGTACTTAGATACCTGAAAGGAACCATTTCCTTGAGTTTGCATTACAAGAGATTCCCTGCAGTTCTTGAGGGATATAGTGATGCGAGCTGGATAGCCATGAACTCTGGCAGTTATGGCGTGACAGGGTATGTATTTACCTTGGGTGGCGGCACAGTCGCCTGGAGATCAGTAAAGCAGACCATCTTGTCTCGGTCTACTTTTGAGGCTGAACTCTGTGCTTTAGATGTCACTGGATTGGAAGCTGAATGGTTAAAGGGACTTCTTGAGGAACTTCCTTTAATGTGCAAGCCAATTCCTGCGATATCTGTGCATTGTGACAATATGGCCACTATTGCAAAGATTAAAGCACAAAATATAACCAAAAGCAGAGGAGACACATCCAAGTCAGAATAAAATCTGTAAGGGAACCGGTGTCTCAGTTAGTGGTTGCTGTGGACTATGTTGGATCCAAAGAAAACACAGCTGACCCATTAACGAAAGGACTACATAAGTCTTTAGTCCTAAAATCCAGAGAGGGGATGGGACTGAAACCCATCAGTAGTTCATCTATAGTAGCAACCCAACCTATCTGAGTGGAGATCCCACAAAGTAGGTTCAATGTGGTAATAACAAGCTGTAGGGTGAACTGGAAAGCACCTTATTAAAGATGATACTTTGTATCTGTGTCTGTTCCCCTGTTTACTCTAGAAAGGTGTTGTAGCTGCAAGTTAAGGAAGAGTTAAAACTCTGAATGGGTTCAAAGTCTTCAAGGCGAGATGTTAGCAGTGCATCTTTGGAGAAGCCCACCTATGTGAGTGTGACTGTGTGGTCGCAGTTCAAGGAATTGGGTTATTCCTAAAGTCACTCATGAAACAGGATTCGGGCGCATGGCCATTAACGCGCCGCCCCTAAAGATTACAACCAGAACCTTTATCATGTTGTTGCTGATGGACACTCCTACACCAAAGGTTCAAGTTCAAGACTTCAGTTCACTTCGTTCCTTTGGGGGTAAAGTTAGTCGACTAAGGTAGTGGTTCAAACCGGAAGATACCATTGCTGAAAGCATGATATGTCTTGTTGCAAAATGTCTCTTTTAGCACTTTGGTTTCCTCCCGCTTCATTCTTTGAATTTGTGGGGGAATGTTAGGTGTAAGAAAGAAGGGAGAGAAAT
The DNA here is from genome assembly GCF_984573655.1 of Nuphar pumila. Taxonomy (NCBI): domain Eukaryota; kingdom Viridiplantae; phylum Streptophyta; class Magnoliopsida; order Nymphaeales; family Nymphaeaceae; genus Nuphar; species Nuphar pumila. The sequence continues at coordinate 148,835,346 of NC_143250.1, read as the reverse complement.
TCAAAGAAGGAATGGGGTGTTTAAAGATAGAGGTCTTGATGAGGTGGAATAGTCCCATATTGCTTTTGCTTGAGTTTTCTGAGAGCTTTATAAGAAATTAGTGAACTCATACACTTGTTCCTGAGAACAAGGGAGTGGGATGACCACCACACACACGCGCACGCGCGCCCGCCAGCCGTGCCGTGTCGTGCCGGTTCGGTTCGGTTCGGGGTCGGGTAATTGGCCCTTTAGGGCCATATCCAATCAAGACAAGTATCTTTTTACCCAAAGTTTCTTTGGATTCGGTAACGGGTTATGGGAATGGATAACGGGTCACGACTCCTCGTATTCTGTGCCCGTTATGACGCTTCGGATTTCGTAACGGGTCTCGATCTTTCGAAGACCGTTAACGGATCACGTCTCCTCAGAATCCGTAACGGGTCCTTCCACGTTTCATAATCGTTCGTGGGTTATAAAAGCGTGGTGAGGGCTGGGGTTACGAAAGAGGTAGAGACAGGCGATTTCTGGCCGAAGCTCTGCGATTTCCCATCTCTCTGTTACTCTCTCTCTCTCCTTTTCCTGAGATATCCCGAAGAGGGTTGTTCTGCAACTTTGGTTCGAAGAGTCTGTTTTCGAAGGACGACCCGCCGGAGTGCACCGTTCGGTTCGTCGTGACTATTGTATCCTGGGGGAAGGACGCCGGACCCTGATTTGCACAGTATGTGGGGGCGAATCTTCTCTAAGGGGAGTACCTTCGTACGCCTTAGCCTATTACATAAACTAAACATGTTCCTGTTGTTTTCTTTATGTTCTATGCATCTGTTTAATCTTATGCTGTTGTCTGGATTTTGGTCTGATGCGGAAAATGCCATGTTTGCTCCCTGTTATTGTTTCGGTCGTCTGTTAATCATGTTATTTACACTGTTGTATTTCTTGATTTATTTTGTGTTTTATATCATGATGACGATTGTGAAACTGTGTGATTTGAAAAATGATCCAACATATTCTACCATATTTTTACTAGGCATCTGTCATGATGTGTGTGTGTGTGTGTGAGAGAGAGAGAGAGAGGGAGAGGGAGAGGAAGAGTTTTAAAATAACTTTTTTTTGTACAAGCAAATCAAAATAAAGATACATTGGACGACAAAAAAAGCCCAATGTGAAGCAGAACAAAATAAACATAACATTCTAACAACCTTTTCTTCTGTGAACAAAAATGCCCTCTCTAGCCCCTTTTTCATATGAAACAGTCCAGCTATTTCTTCAATAGCCCCACATGTCAATACACTTGTCAAGAACTTCATCATTCTGGTGTTTCTAAGAAATAGTTCACCAATTAGATTAGTTTGAGAACTTTAAAGAGAAACTATCAATGGTGAAAAGATTGTCCAAAGTAGTCCAAACCTCCCAATGTTGAAAATAATAACTTTATGCATGCTCATACAGTGGACATGATGACCCTAATTCAGAAAAGGGGTCTTGTATATTTGATGAAGCTGGCACATGAAAAGCCATTATGAATAGAAGATAGAGGCTTGTATAGCATAAAATATGGGACTGTAATGTTATTGGAAAGGTGTAAGCATAAAGCAGGTTGTATTTTCAAGTTGAATGACTAAATAAGAACATTGGACATAACTCTCTCTATATGTGCTTTAAAATCTTCAGTAAAAATATCCTGGTAACTATATGTGTAATGAAACAAGTGGGTGCCTCTTATGGGCTTACCAATTAAGGACCACTTATGGGTCAACACAATAGCACAGGCACACAAGCAACTTAGGGGCTAAAACACAAGTAAAAAATATAAATATTATTAAGGGATAATATACTTGAGAAAGCATCATACAAATAAGGAAGAGATCCCCTTTATATAGACAATGGAAGGCTCAAAGAGTCATTGACGACTATAATTATAGCCGTTGCGGAGCTCCCAACGACTCTTAGGACCTTTCACAAAAGTGGCCTTAGCTATAAATAAAAGGACAAAAAATATAAAATATAAAAAGACTGATGTGGCCCTAATGGGCATAGCCTATTATAAAAACATAAATAACTAAAATACCTCTATTAGGTATTACCTATTACAACCATATAAAATACATATACATAATATATGTAAGTATATATAATCATAGGTACATCTTAACAATATGAAGTTATGAACATTACATCATTTGTTATAAAAAGTCATAAAAAGAAGGCCAGAGCCAACATGATAAAAGTAAAACTGTAATGAATCAAGGGTGCATGAATACAATGCCAACAAAGGGCTACACAAGTGCACAACAAAACCATGGTCTCTAATGGGCCGATCACAATATCATAAAAGAGATAGAAACCATGAATAACACAAAGGCACAAAGCCTATATAAAAAAGATACACAAAATGCTTCTAAGAGAATACTTACAAGAGTAGAGTGAGGCTCTATTTATGGTGCCTCACTTGTAGTGAAGGCAGTTGCCTCCAACGGTCATATATATGACCGTTGGGGGCAATCCAATGACTAGCTGGACTGCCTCCCAACAATCATGATTACACTTTATAAAAAAGATAAAAATAAAAAAGACAAAAAAATACATTTCAATCCAAAATAGATTGTACTAAATACATGTTTTGAAATGATCAAAATACCCATGACTCACTTTCCCTCACTTTTTGTGTTTTTCATATTAAAAAATAATTAAGTTTTTATAACAGGCTTGATTGTTGGTTTTATAACACTTTATACTTGTGTTCATATCATTTCTTATTTGCTTCCACCCGGTTTTATATTGTTTTCTATGTGTTATATTTGTATTTTTCATGTTCTTGCATTATCACTTCACAAACATATCACGCTTCATAGTACAATTTAACACTCACTTTCGCTTCTCGTATCCATTTCATTTCATGGTAACTAGCCCACACACCTTCTTTAATATTGCTTCCACGAAAGGCAAAATCAATTGAAGTTGATATCTCATCACAAATTTTGTGTCATTTGATAGATTCTCTCCAACCCACCAAGCTTCTCTCGTAGCCATTACATCCAATTTTTAGCCTAGGACCTTTCGACAAGTAGTTAAGGAATCTTATTGGTGAGATGCTATGGCTACCGAGATCAAAGCATTAGAAGAAAACCATACTTGGATTATCACCACGCTACCTAAAGGTGTCAAACTCATGGGCAGAAAATGAATTTATAAAATCAAGTACAGATCTGATGGAATAATTGAGAGATATAAAGCGCATTTAGTCATCAAGGGATACTCTTCTAAGGAAATAGGTAGAAATACAAATAAGTGATAACACTTAAAGGTCCAATAATAGATGAGAAATCACAAGCACATAAAGTGCAAATACACAAACCCACTAAGGGGAAATCACAAGCACATAAAGTGCAATTACATAAACCTATAAAAGGGTAATGCCAAAAGGCTAAAAAAGAAACAAACTTTTATTAAGAGAGTGTGAGAACTCTTGCAAAGAATGAGGGGGAAGAACTCTTTATATACAAAGTGAAAAGCATGAGAGAGGGGGCCATTGGGGCTCCCAGTAATAAACGTTGGGGAGCCCCAATGGTCATATTAATGACCAATGGGGACCCCAATGTCTATCTAAGTGGGGGCCCCAATGGTCCCAAAAGGAAAAAAAAATAAGTAAATATAAAAACCTAAATAAGTTACATGCAACTTATATTATATTGTGAAAAGACCAAAATACCCCTATCAAGTATTTTGGAGTAAATAGAGCAACATATATATATATATATATATATATATATATATATATATATATATATATATATATATATATATATATATATTTAACACGCCCCTCAAACTTTACGTGGGGAGGATGAAAAGTTTGAAAAAACAATAAGGATGAATTCCAAGTCTTCAAGAATCTTCAATGGAAATCGTCATCGTTATAGCATATCAGAGGATTTTGCAAATGTTAGCCTTCAATTGTCTTTAATGGTGATCATCCCCAAGCACCTTCATTGAATATCTCCACGATGTATCAAGAGTACTCTTCCATCTCATCTTTAAGAACGTGTGGAACAAACTAGAGAGCTCTAAGTAAACAAAAAAAATATCATTGTCGAATATAATTTAAAACGAGAATAAAAGTTTTCAAACAAGATATATTGAATCAACCTATTTTTCAAAAAACCATAACATTGATTATGAGAAAATTTAATTATTTAAAGAGCATATGATTCAACAAAAAGAGATAAAACACTGATGCATAAAACATATTCTACGCATTTCAATTAAGCATCATGTGAAAATATTGTTAAGAGGATCAAGCTTAAAGACAACTTGATAAGCTTACTATATTCTTAAAGAAAGATATGTGTACAAAGACACAAGAAATTGCTCACAAAGAAGCAAGCATGCACAAAGGCATAAAAAGAAGTTCTTTATTGAAACAGAGTAAGTATTACAAAAGATTTAGAAAGAGCTAATTACTTTATGCATATAATTATGTGAACACATATATGCATCATGCAATTAAAGCATTTGTAATGCACATGAAAAAGATAAGTATAAAATGCATATAACAAGCATGAATCTAATCTAAAAATCAAGTACCTTTAGTTAAAACAATACTCAAGTATTTATTTAAGAGATGTACTCACAAAAACCTCAAGAGAGTACACAAAAAGACTCATAATATGAGTATGCAAAAAAGTTTTTTCTATAAACATCTTTCATTGAAATAAGCAATAAAAGTTTAAAAATTTCAAAGAGAGATTTTAAAAATCTTATAAAATGATATTTGCAAATCAACACCAATTTGTGAAAAATTTTATTCTCACAAATATCAAGAAGTGATATTTTGCAAACTTTAATAATGCAATGCAAGATGCATGAAATTATTTCAATCAATCATCTCTCATAGAAGAGAAGATGAGTTAGACAATTTTGAATAGATTAAAAATTCTCAAACATTTGAATGAGTAAATTAGAGCATTGGTTTAACCATCACAAGCAATCACCTTCTAGTCCTACAAACCCCAAATACCAAGTGCATCAGTGACTAGACCAAAAGCATAAACAACATGTCACTAAAGGGCCAAAGACACACATGAAGGTGTGTAAAAACACCTCTTGTCTACATATAATGACACTTGAAACGAGTGTATCAACGACTAGAACAAGAGCATAGAGCCAACAATGGGCTAAAAAATCACACACAAAAGTGTAAATAAATATCTCTTGTCTACATATAGTGACACTCAAAATCAAGTGTATCAGGGACTAAAACAAGAGTACAAGACCAATATTGGGCTAAAAAACATACATGAAGGTGTGAATCAACATCTCTTGTCTACATATAACGACACTTAAAACAAGTGTATCAACTACTAGAGCAAGAGTACAAAGCCAACAATGGGCTAAAAATCACACATGAAGGTATGAATAAGCATCTCTTGTCTATATATAATGACACTTAGATATGAGACATAAAAAGAAAAAGACAACCGAGGTAAGAAAGCTTGTACTGAAAATACATTAATGCAATCATTATCAATTTTGACAACATTTCGAAACACCACGGTTTCAAAAAATAGATAGTCATCACATATACATATAATTAAAATCATCCATAATAAAATCAATGACCAAAGAACAAATGAGTGATACAATACACTCAAAAATCACATAACTGTTAGTTAGAGTCAAACTATAAGTTGACAATCTAAAATGACATAACACGAGGTGCACATAACTCACCCCAATAAACATCTCTGATTCAATAATAACAAGGCCAAGAAGATTGATGCATTATATAAAAGTCTCTGATGGACAATACAATTGTCATAAGAAGGCAAATAATTACTCACAAAAATCATTTTTCTGAATAAAATACCGATTTGAAAAAAAAATTAAATCAACTTCAACATTAGAAAACTTGGTCTTGTATGCTCTTGCAATTATAATCATGTAATGAAATGGTGGTCTTCCACAAATGCATGAAAAACTCACAAAAATGTGTCTATTGGAGACACTACAAGCATGACCCTTGAAAGGGTATAAATGAAATAACACTCAAAAAATAAATAATATTTTATTCATACACAAAATGCTTAAGAAGCATTAATTCATCAGCAAGTTATGTAAAGGGCTAACTTTATTTGGTTCATAAAAAGGAATCAATTTGAACATATAAAGTTCTAAATTTAAAACTTCAACAACTAAGATGAAATCTTAGAATAAAAGTAGTGCAATCATATGTCCTACAATATGTCTCGTGACTATTTTCAATAGGAAAATAAGAATCAAGATTATTATAAGCAATTCTTCAAAAAAAGTTCATGAATATATCAATAAAAAAATAAGGCATATCACATGAAAAGAATCCAATGACTCTCAAAGAGAAAATAAAAACAATATATATGATTTTGAAAAAGACTATTTATATTTAACTCACAAGTCAATTATATGACAATCAATGCCATTAAAGAGAACCAAAGCATATGTATAGATACCAAAAGAACTATATAAAAAACTAAGTGCATACATTCTCATAAAGAGATTAAAAAGACTTGTGTATATGCAATAATTAAAGCCACATATCTCATGCAAAAGACATGTTTACAAACAAATTTAAGCATATATGCAAGTGATAAATTTAAAGCACTAAAGTCATTATATAAAATTTTACATTTTAAGTATACAATGAGTGAAGGGTTTTAAACATGAACACGCATGTCCATCAAGCATGCAATACAATATTTAAATCATATGCAAGGCGCGAGGTCAACAACATAATCATAAGTTCAAGTAAAATTATACTTTGTGAAATACAACATCATTATCAGTTCAAACGAACTATCTAAGACCAACAACACATGTTCAAACATACATGATTATATATATATTAAAGCAAGTTTTGAAAAATTCCAAATTTCAAACAAGTTCAACGATGATAAAAATATCATTTTACAATTTAAAAGCATACATTTTGTTTTTATTTTAATTTAAAAGAAATAACATAGAAATATATATTTATATATATATAACGATAAAGAAAATAAGTTATATATATATATATGTATAACGATAAAGAAAATAGATGTTTTTATCATGCATAATGCATGAGCTAAATATCATAAAGAATACTTAAAAAATATAAAATTCATAAAGAGTAAATCCAAGGAGAAGAGAAAAAAGGAGAGATAATGAATTTTTCACCACATTCTCAAATTTTGAATGATACACTTCCCGATGCAAAAAAAAACTTGATCACAATCAGACTCTGATACCATGTAAGGAAATAGGCAAAAATACAAATAACAAGTAATAACACTTGAAGGTCCAATAATGAACAAGAAATCACAAGCACATAAAGTGCAAATACATAAACCCACTAAGGAGAAATCACAAGCACATAAAGTGCAATTACATAAACCCACAAAGGGGTAATGCCAAAAGGCTAAAAAAAAAACTTTTATTAAGAGTGTGAAAACTCTTGCAAAGAATGAGAGGGAAGACCCCTTTATATACAAAGTAAAAAGCATGGGAGAGGGGGTCATTGGGGCACCCACTAATAGACGTTGGGGAGCCCCAACGGTCATATTAATGACTGTTGGGGAGCCCCAACGTCTATCTAAGTGGGGGCCCCAATGGTCCCAAAAGGAAATAAATAAAAAAAGAAAAATAATTAAATAATTAAATAGAAAAAACCTAAATAAGTTACATGCAACTTATATTATATTGTGAAAAGACTAAAATACCCCTATCAAGTATTTTGGAGTAAATAGAGCAATATATATAGTACATATATATATATATATAATAACTCTCAACATGAAGGGATGGATTATCATCAAACGTTTGCTCTTGTAGCCAAGTTAGTCTCTTTTCATGGCATACTCTTGGTAGCCTATGCAAAGAATTGGTCTCTTCATCAAATGGATGTTCACAATGTGTTTTTGCATGGTAATCTTCATGAGAAAGTGTATATGACCTTACCTCCTAGCTTTACTCATAAGGGGCCAAGGAATTGGTATACAAAGTAAATAAGTCTCTATACTGGCTCAAAAAGGTCCCAAGGAATTGGTTTTCAAAGTTCTCTTTTGCTTTCATATCATATGGGTACCCAATTAAAGGCTGACTATGTAATGAAATGGACCAAATATGAAGAGACGTCCCTTATGGACTTGAAAGAATACAATCAATCAAGAAAAACACTCTACACCACCCACACAAGGGTCAAAAATATTTTTGTATTGCATAGAAATGCTCTCTTGAAGAGTAGTAAATGCATGGGCCTTAGAGCCCTATTTACAATACAAGGAGCCACGAGGGAGCAGCCCAACTAGTTGTTGGGCTGCTCCCAATGGTATCTCCAACCGCTAGTTGGAGCTACCCAACACCTTTATCAAAAAGAAAAGGTACAAAGAAATAAAATAAAGCAAAATACATAGTCAACCCCTAATGAGCTGATGCCTATTACAACTGAAATAACCGGTATACCCCAGATGGGTATGAACATGTCCGCTCATAGATATTGTTTTGGGCTGGTTGCCAACAATCTTCAACTTCAAATATATTGTGACTCTAATTGGGCTGGATATTGTACTTTTCTTAGTCGCAATCCTCTCTCATAGATATCAAAAAAGCTTGATGTTCTTCTGAAGCAGAATATTGGGCAATAGAAAATGTGACATCTAAAGTAGTATGGCTCAAGAACCTTCTCATAGATCTTTGTGTCTATCATTTAAACCTGTTGAATTGTTTTGTGACAATAAAGCTGCAATTCACATAGCAGCAAACCCAGTCTATCATAAAGTGCACTGAGCATATTTACCTAGACTTTCATTTTATCAGAGAAAAGATAATGACTGGAGTAATCAGAACAATTCGTGTCCAATCGAAGGATTAAATTGCATATCTGTTTACTAAGACGTTTGGAAAGAGCAATTTCTTTACTTTATTTCTAAACTGGGCGTTTGTGATCTGCATGCTCCAGTTTGAGGGGGAGTGTTAAGATTTGGTGTGATCATGCATGGTCAGATTTGGTGTGCTATCCTCACACCTGCATGGTTAGATTTGGTGTGTTATCCACAAACCTGCATGGTCAGATTTGGTGTGATACACGATCAAATTTGGTGTATTCTTTATTGTACTCCTATCATATTGTATTTTATCATATCTCACAAATTATGGGATCCATCTGTATATATGAGGGTGTACACTGTATTGAGAAGATGAAGTGCAAGAATTATTTTCTATTCCGTCTTCTTCCTGTGATAGCAGCTTATCAAGTCTCCTTCTCAATTTTATGAATCCAACGCTTTCCCTCAAAAACTACCATCATGAAGCTAATCACTGATTAGTTTCATAAATTGGCATTTTTGTCATCCACCTTCTCTCTCTCTGTTCTGTTAAAATGGAGGAAAACGTAAAACATCAAAGTAAAATCAACAACGTCCAAATTCTGGCCGAGACATTCTCTTAGAATTATTTAGGAAAAAAACAACAGATAATAAGTCTTAAGAGACAATTGGCAAACTTTAGAAAAGATGTAAAGAAATAAAAACAAATTCGATTGGCCATCCTGCATTTCAATAATGAGGCAACGATCGTTCCTAAAACAAGAAATAACAGCCATAAAATTTTCCAGCAAAATCAAAGGCTATAAGAATGAGAAAGAACAAAGAGAAAAAGAAGCAGCAATGACGAACAAAAAATAAGAGAAGAGAGAGAGGGAGAAGCAGCTGACGTCGATCGGGCTCTTGGGGGCTGCATGGCGACGGCATGCATCGAACGGCTGAAACTTCCCGGCAGATGGGCGTCGAAGACGTAGTTCCACCTTCGCCCGTCCAATTCTTCCGAACAGATCACTCTGCCCACCATCTCTTGCCTCGTCTCTCCGACGAGACGCACCCGCATTTCCGGCCTGACCAATGCCGTCTCGAGCGCGGCAATGCTGGCGTTGGCGGACGCAAGGTTTGCGCTGAGCCTCATGGTCTCCCTCGCGAGCATCCTCTCGTCCTGACTGTTCGAGACCGTGCGAGGCAGCGAGCCCTCGCAGGCGGTTGCTTGTAGGGGATTGGCGCCAAGATCTCCGGTTGCTCCGCCCTCCTCCTCCCGGTCCCGCTCCCGCTCCTCGAATCCCAAATTGGGATTCGAAGAGTTCCTCGTTACGGAGGAAGACGGAGAATTCGATGTTCGTCACTCGTCGTCGTTGCTTCTGTGTCAGCAGCCTCTCCCACTCCAGTTGTCCTCCCTCGCTACGGATGAGAACCGCCAAAAACTTTTTTCGTCTAATATTGCGGTTTCCTACCCTAAATATTATAAAAGCAAAAGCAAGTGTATAAGTTCAAAATTTTTAATGCTTTATAATTTTTCTCAATTACCACTCTTATAAGTTAAGAATGTAATTAAAATTTTGTATGAGCATTTACATACAAGTGTTACTTATATGGTACCAGTGTAAATTTTTCAAAAAATGAACGAGTTATCATTTATAGCTCTCTCTCGACTAGGGAAGTTGAGGCCTTAGACGAAGCCTCCAAATTAGGCCCTAAATTTTTTTTATTGTATACAAAAAATTCTATTATATAGAAGGGATTGCACATTTTTTCTTAAATTTTTATTAAAAATTGTTTAAAAAAAATCATCAAAACAGTATAGGCCTATCTTCTTAGATTGATCAAACATGAAATTCACCTTCAATGGCACAGTGAAGGGATGTAACACATCGGGATTTGGACAGCAATTTCACAGAATGTAGGACCCAGAGCATATTTTACATTTATGAATAATTGTGAAGTTTATACAGCATTTATGTAACATTGTCAATCATGCTCCACTTTTACAATCATATGTTATTCTGTCAGGAACTCCATGAAATTAGCCATGTCACATCTTATAGTTGAGGAGGATCCTAGAACCACGTAAAAACCAAGATTCTTGTTCATCAAGAAATACAATACAAACCATCCCATAGACAACCAAAAGTATTAAAAACAACAACAAAATCAAGAGCTTCAAAGGAAGAACATGAATCACGTCACGAACATGACAGAGATCATGTCCAACACATGCTTGGGCATCTATATGAATCCAATATCATCTTGGGTGTCATGTTGAGACAAATTAACAAAAAAAAAATATTAACCCGGTGCTCACTTTACAACCTAATGGTATTGAGCCGAACTTTATTCGTCACCGGCCAAAAGTAACATATGTGTGTGTGTTGCGGCGAGACCTATGATGATAGGTGCATTGCTAAGTGGAAAACTTATATCTTGGTTATGGTATGCGGCGACACAAGGCAACACAGCATTGCTCGTAAGCAACTCAGCAATCTAACCTTAGTTTGCACATTACTTCTCAAGTGCATTTGCTCAGCTCCATGTTTCATGCCACGAAGGTTTCTCTAGTCACTTGCAATCATGTATCATGCTTCAGGGATACTACGCCACCTACAACCCGTTTCAATTTCAAGTCCACAAACGAAAAATATCCATACATAATTCATGTGTTACAGTTGAGTATTTTCCCACATAATCATATATGAAAAACGTGTTCGTGAAGTCAGAACACAAGCTACTTCATTTGAAGGTGCCATGTTGATTCCTACACAGATCCGTTCGAACTTCGGAGCTGCGTGTCAATGTTGAGAATCTCTGAGCCAATATCAAAATCTCGTTGACACATTCATGTGTAAAAAACCATGGTGTGGTCATTTCAACAAAATACAAAGTCTACTTTCCAAAACATCATTAAGGACAAAAGCATTGTGTTTCCAAGTGGTATTAAGGTTTTTCATACTGGTGGAGGTCAGCGCTCATAACACCTATATAGGAAACCTTTTTTTTACTTGTATTAGCGCATCCACTACAAGAAAAATGCCAAATAGCGACAGACTTTTGCCATGGATTTTTTCCGTCACAAAATTGCGACGGACTAGCGAGAGAAAAACATTCGTCGCTAAGTTCGTAAATACTTACGAAATTAGCGACGGACAAACATCCGTCGTCAACTCCCCCGCTAAGTAGCGACAGATTAGTGACTGAAATTTTATGTTGCAAAACCCGACGCACTTAGCGATGGATATAGCGATGGAATAACTCTATCGCTAGTTAGCGATGGAGTTTGCGACAGAAAAATTCCGTCCAAAAGTCCGTCGCTAACTGTCGATGTAAATCACCCTAGGGCACAAAATCGATTTTTTTTTACTCTCACCCGTGCCACTCTCTCTCTCTCTCTCACCCGCGCCGCTTTCCGTCCTCTCTCTGGCTACCGACAACCGCCCCCCAGTCTCTCTGGTAACTCCCTCCCCTAGTCTTCTTCTTCATCTCCTTCTCGCCTTTCCACTTCTTCATCTTGTTTTGGCAGGGGCGTCGCCCCTACCGCTTGTCATTTTTCAGCAGACCGACAGAGGCGATGCCCATGCTACCTTTCTCCTTGGTTAAGCAGGGTCGAGCCCTCCTGCCTCCTACCTCTTTCCTCTCTATCAGGCAGGGGCTTCGCCCCTACCGCCTTATTTTCCAGCAGAGGCGATGCTCCTGCCCCTCTTATTTTTATGGTAGGCAGGGGCAGAGCCCCTGACTGTCTTTATTTCTTTTGGCAGACAGAGGCAATGCCTTTGGCGCCTTTGCAGTTTTCGGTAGGGGTGAAGCCCCTGCCCCCCTTATTTACCAAACAAGCAGGGGTGAGAACCCCTGCCACCTTGGGATGTCTGGCAGGGGCCCTGCCCCTACCCATGTTTTTCCTTGTCTGACAGGGGCGATCCTCCCTGCCGCCTCTCAATTTTTTCGGTAGGGGCCTCGCCCCTGCCTCTTTTTCCTTAGGCATGCAGAGGTGAGGCCCCCTGCTGCCTTTGGATTTCTGGCAGCCCCCTGCCGCCTTTGGATTTCTGGCAGCCCCCTGCCTCTTTCCTCTTGGTCAGGCAGGGGCTTTGCCTCTGCCGCCTCATTTTTCGGCAGGCAGGGGTTCACCCCTTGCCTCTGCCACCCTCTCCTTTGTGAGGCAGAGGCCTTTCCCCTCCCTCAATTTCTGGCAGGGAGGGCGAGGCTCTGCCTCCTACAGTCTGCCAGGGGCCTCAGCCCCTACTGCTTGGGTTTTTTGATAGACAAGGGGCAAAGCGCTCCTGTCTTTGTGTATTTTTTACATACAGGGGGTGCCTCAATTTTTGTTTTGTTTTGTTTTAATCTGTTTTAGCATTCAACTAAGTTTCTGATATGATTTTCAATAGGTTTTACTGTTTTTCAGTAAATATAAGGAGCTCTGAGCACTGTACTAGATTTTTGGTGAAAAGCAATTCAAATCGGGTAAATACCTGAGGTGAGTAAGTGATGCAAGCGCATCACATGTTATTTAATTTATTAGATGCAACATTTTTTTTGTTCACACACTTAGTTGTGGATATCTAGGACTGTTTTGATGGAGTTTGAAGATCATGTTGAGCATGACTTTAATGTATGAGAATAGAAGTGTTCTTATTTTTGGAGTACGGATTCCATGCTAGGCATGGTAGTAGTTAGCGGGATATTGAAGTATGTTTGCTGCAGATACATGTTTGATATTGTTTTGATATGAATGATTTGAATGTATTGTAATGTTTGATGTTTCTGTATCTGTAACACCCCAATTTTTATAACCCGAAATTGGTGGATTTTTTTTTTTTTTGAAATACATTTAAATCTTTTAGCAGTTAACAGCGGAAAAACACATTGGGCATAAAACTTGGCATGCTACTTCATATGAATGCTTGCAACCATATAATTATGGAATTTAAACTTTAACAACTAATTAACCATGCATGAAATAAAATCAAGTTCCATAATATCCAAAATTTATCACATTTGTCATTGAATTGAATTAAAGTAAAATCAGAGTTCAGAATTCATGAAGCAGAGGAAAGGTAGGCTCAGTCCCCGTCGCAACCTTCCGCCTTCGCACGTAAGTACCTACTCATTACCTGAAAATTTTTAAACCATATAGGGTCAGACAACATGTCTCAGTAGAGTAATTATGCTAAACTTGTAAGACAGAATAACAAGACAAAGATTTCAATAGAAATTTCATGGTTTAACATTTAATTTAACTTAAACAATCATACAACAAATCATGTATGTTTAGAATTTTCATATTTAACAGAAAAACATAAATCCATATATTCAAAATACAAAATGCATGAACCATTAAAATGCATGACTTACCATATGCAGAAGCTCTTTCAATGCATGCATATTTTCTTATCTTTAGTTACATTTTCTTAATTAGATGATGCATGCGATGCCAAATTAATGCGCACACCATTTAAGTTATCACTTCTTAGCCCTGCTGATACGACACAGGCAGACATTCTCAGATCAGGACCATGACACAGGATGTGTTTTACATAAAGGGATGGCTTTAGCCTGGCCAGGTCCATTCACTAAGACGGGGTGAGAGACGTTAATACGAGAGAGATTTCCAACACCTTTCAACCCGATGCATCAATTTTTCCTCATGAGTACTATAATCTCTATGTTGCAGTCTAATGTAGAGGTTTTCCCCCTAAAATCGTGGGAGGGGAGGAGCAACCTTTCGTGCCCGTAACAGAACTTGCCCCACGAAGTTTTGTATCACCTGCTACTCTCCAAGCAAGTATCTTGAGTTTAATGTCACATGATTACTTGGATATAGTCATACTTTTTATGCAACATCAAACTTAAACCACTTTATGGTCATGGATGCATTCTTATAAAGTATTGGACAAAGTCATATAATTAAACTTGTAACAAACATTTAAGCACATGCGTAGCATAAACATCTTATTCATTTTCACACATCATAATGCATATGCATGTACATGGCCAATGCAACAAGGAGAATATATATGAACATCCATATCAATGAAACAATCATATCATCACGATATCATGGACATACATGTAGTCAACACATTTTTAGAATTTAAAACATAAACTTGTATTCATTGGACCTTTAGAAACTAAATCTTTAATGTGTAACCTTCCATTTACAATTCATGCCATAATCATATAAGATTGCATAAAATCAGACCTGCATAATCATTCACATAATGCATACTAATTCTATAAAGAAATTGAATAAAAACATATATACTATGCACCCTTTGAGCTATGATTTATGAATTTGCCCTAATTTTTCCAATTTCATAACTCTGTTCGACAGGTACAGAGCTCACAGAATTTTTTTGGCTCCATGAATAGAGCTAAAATTTTTACAGTATATAGGAATTGTTGTCAGCTATCCATAGCCGCAAATCGTTTGTAAAAACTTTTTTGTATGAGGGAGTTATGCATGTTTTACTACAGACCTATCAGTTTTTGTTTCAACTGTCACAGAGACGTGCTCGGTCTATGAACAGAGCCCAAATTTCTACAGTAGATGCACAATGGAGTTAGATTTTCAACGCAACAATTCGTTCGTCAAAAATTCTCTGAACGAGGGAGAAACGACCATTTTACTGAACGGCGGTCAAGTGGAAAACCTGGAATTCCGAGATTTGCATTTGAGTGAATCAAACCGAGTCACCCGAATCCCAAGAAAAATTAAAAGAAATAGGAAATACGCATGAAACAAAATTCCAAAAATTCTAAAATATTCACAGTAGATAGAACAATTCATAATCTATCAATCCAAACTAATATTTGCATAAAAATCATGGAATAAATCAAATACAAATATATTTTACGAATCTATTTCTAAGAAACCAATTTTTATGATAAACCCGATTTCAAAAATGGTTTTCTTTAGGGGAAAACGTGTTTTTGCCATAGATCATTAGATCTGAGTCAAACCCACGGTTAGGAGGGTTTGATCATGATCTAAACTCATGAAAAAGAATCAAAATCTATGCCAAGAACTCCGTTCTTGCAAGAAAAGCATAGAAACCCTATATTTTGTTGAAAAAAATGTATTTCTTGATAGATGAACGACCCTTTTTGCTCGATCCACCAATCAGCTCCTCCTTTCAGCAATGTGAGGACCTTAGATATCCTCACCACACCCCTTGAGGTCTGGATCTTGCACTCAAGGACCAAAAGAAACTCTAAAAAGAAGAGAGTAGGGAAGGGGAAAGAGAGGAGAGAGAGAGAGTTTTTTGGGGAGAGAGAAGCTCTCCCTTTTTTTTTCCAGCCCAAATGAGGGAGGCATGGGATATGAGAGGGTTTTATAACCCTCTTAAGCTAGATTATGGGCTGGAATTAATTCTAGCCCTTGATCACTTTAATGAAACTTCATTGGGAGCCCTTGATCTCCTCCTTGATTTTCAAGTTTTAAATAAACTTAAAATTCACTAGATTTTTAAATTTCAAAATAAATTTAAAGTAAGATGCCACATAGGATGAGACGGCCCACCTATTGGCTCCTACTAAACTAATAAAATGGGTTTAATTTATAACAAAAATGTATTTTATTAAACTATAATTAACAAAAACATAGAATTCCAACAAAAATCGTTTTTGTTTTATACAACCACAAATCATATAAAATGTAAAGACATTAATTATCCACTAATTACAACTTATTAAGCATATTAATATGTATATGTTCACAACCTACTTTTGTTAATTCATATTATTTAATTATCTTTACTTAAAGAAAATTCAACATTTTCTTTTTAAGAGAGACATTTTCAATTAGGCATCACTTAGGATTTTCTCAATTATTCAAACCGTGTAGGGTTTATATTTACTACAATTCAACCTTATTAAACCCCCTAAGCCTTACAAATATACTCGAGCATTAATTTTTAAAGAAATTAGGGTTCTATATTGGCATGAAATTCAAGACATTTCACAATGCTATAGAAAAGAACTTAGAAATTTTCGGATATTACAGTATCCATGCTTGCATGAAGTTATTTTCCATTTGATTATGCCTTCTATGTGAAATTGTATCATGATTTTTTTGTTCAAATGGATATATTTGTGTCATTATAGCATTATTAAGATTTTCTTTTAACTAGTGATGAAAATATTTGTAATATTTTAGGACAAAATGACTGCAAACCGTGAATGGATGTATCATAGGATAGTTGATAATAAGGTGTCGCATGAATATATGGATGATGTTGACAGTTTTATTGAATTCGCAATGGCAAATGTCAGTATAGTGGATCCTACCAGTCGGATCAGATGCTTTTGCACGATGTGTAAGAATAATCGATTTGTAGAACCTCATGGCATTAGACATCACCTATACAGGAAGGGTTTTGTTAGTAGTTATCAAAATTGGATGCTTCATGGTGAAGAATTTTGGAATAATTATGACGCAAGGGTGGATGTGGTGCACAATAATTTATATGTGGACCTGATATTTGATGTCGTAGGACCGAAAATAGGTTCTGCTTTGGGACATAGTGATGCACCAACTGGGGTAGAGGAAAAAGTAACAAATGATGCAGCTAGTATATTCTATGACTTACTTAGAGATGTTGATAAACCACTGTGGAATGATTGCGAGAGTCACACTATCCTGTCTGTAATTCTTCAACTACTGAATTTGAAGTGCAAGTTTAATTTGAGTCAATCATGTTTTAACCGTCTGTGCTATATTGTGAAGAGTATGTTGCCCAAAGATGAAAAATTACCACAAAATCTCTACCGTGCGAAGGTTATGGTCAATGCTATAGATATGGGGTATCAAAATATAGATGTTTGTCCCAATCACTGCATGTTGTATTTTAAAGATCAAGAAAAAGCAGATCATGTCCATCATGTGGACATCCTCGGTTCAAGCCAAAGACAAAAGGAAATTATAGCACAAGAACAAAAGAAGTGTCGTATAAGCCAAAGACAAAGGGAAATTGGCAACTTACACATGGAAGACTGGTTGTTTAGGCATTCCTCTTAGGGGCTGATCAATGAATATAAATTGTGCAAACTTATAAATTTGTTTTTGTACGTCTTTTTTGCTTTTAATGAGTTGGAGGGGTCTACCTAATCCCATCTTGCCGATAAAAAAGTAGTGTTTTGTAATGGAAAAAGTCAATGGCTCGTAATGTATTTAAATTTACAAAGTATTGTGGGTCGTTAATTTTTAGTGCTTTAAGAAACATGTATGAATATAAAAAAATAGACAATAACTGAAATGTTAGCTAATTTGACACGTTTTCTGTCTCACAATTTTTGTTACTCTCTATGACCAAAATGACAAATATCTAGATTTAAAAAGACCCTTTTACCCTTCACAGGTGAAAACTTCCTGTATATGTAAACTTTCTCTTAAATATGTGACTATTTTTTTGCAAAATAGTCTTTTTTCTCATATATTTGTATCTCTCTGATCCGACATCAAAAACTTGTGTTCTTACATTCATTGGAAAGCTAAAATACAATACTATAATTTTCATGTTTTAAGTCATAACCGAAAATCTCTCTAGGGTTCTCGTTTCCGAGTTTCAAAACCGAAATAGAAACATACTTTATAGATTGGAACAACCGAACAATCTATCTTCAGAGAACGTTTTAGCAAATAAAATGAAGGATTCTAAATAATACAAAAAAGAAAAATAAATAAATAAAAATACATTTTTAATGATACCTGATTCGCTAGAAAACAACGAACGGGCACTAAGATACAACTCTGCCAGCGTTCCTAAAATAAGAGATAAACATGCGTGGCTATGCCTTTTATATATGTTCCATGATATTTTCCGACTATCTGCACCAGAAATCTGAAAAAAATAGCAAAAAGAAAAAATACTGATGGAGATGTTAATCTTTCAACGCCATCAAGATCATCTTGATCTGATGAGCGGTTGGAGAGAATTGAAAGACAGACTGGTCAATATAGGCAAAGATGAGAAAGTTCATATAAAATATATGCGAGGATGAGGAAGTTTGCATAAAATAAAGAAGTATGCATAAAATATACGCATAAAATGAAGAAGACAACATAAAAATAAGTGTGAACATCCTATTAAACTCAAACCTTGAAACATCGCAAATATATGACTAAGTTCACATATACCTCAGAACTTTGCAAAAAAATAGGTGTGAACCTCTTGTTAAACTTAGAAAATTGCATGTATTTAAGCAGAAATTGCATATTTAGAAGGAAAATAATATATAAAGGAGAAACTCCGCATATATTTAGGTGAAAATCACATGTATAGGATAAACTCCTCATATATTTTGGAGGAAATCACATGTTTATGAGGAACACATATATAGGAGAAAATCACATATATAAGAAGAAAAATGCATATATTTACGATAAAATAATATATATATATAAAAGAAAAATTACAAATATAAGTAAAAATTTGCATATATAGAAAGAAAAGCACATATATTTAGCAAGAAAATTACATATATATTTTCTACAAAATTGTATTTGTTCTCATATATGTATCTCTCTGATCCGATATCAAAAACCTATGTTTTTACAAATGTTGAAAAGTTGATACATAGGTCTATAATTTTCATGTTTTGAGTTAGAGTCGAAAGCCCCTCTAAGGTTAATATTTTTTAGTTCCAAAACTGGAATAAAAGCATGCATTGCATACTAGAATAGTTGAATAGTCTAGCTTCCAAAAAACATTTCTTCCCAACAACTCATCAGATCAAGGTAATTTTGGTGGCATTGGAAAGCTAATATCTTGATCTATCTTTTTTTTTTTGGGTTTTTTATATAGGTAGCCTGAAAATAGCATAGAATATACACAAAAGGTGCAGTCTTGCATGTTCCAGTCTATAGAGCATGTTTCTATTCCAGCTTTAGAACTCAGAAATAAGAACCCTAGAGGGGTATTTAGTTCTAACTCAAAACAAGAAAGTTATTGGCATATGTCTCAACTTTCCAAAGACTATAAAAACACAAGTTTTTGATGCCGGATCAGAGAGATAAATCTGAAAACATCGACTATTCTGAAAAAAATAGTCACATATTTGAGAGGAAATTTGCATATATTTAGGAAGTTCACATATACAAAGGGTAAAAAGAACTTTTTAAATTAGGATATTTATGATTTTGGACATAGGGATAATAGCAAATATTATGGAGCATTTTGAGAAACATGTCAAATTAGTTGTACAGTATAATCATTTTCCATTTTTTTTAAGGCAAGATGGGGTTAGGCAGAACCCTACCAGATTCCATTAATTAATTTGTAATTAGTTAAAAAATTTGACATGTCCCTCACAATTGGGTTCCAATATGGAGGGGTGGCCCTTCCAAGATTTATGGACTAGGCCATTATCTTCTTAATGGATGCGGTTTGAAGAGTGTAAAAGGAATTCGGGCCATTTGAGATGACTCCCTCTACTTCCAATGTCATATCCAGATTGCATTCTTCTTCCGTCATTATTATATTTTTCTGAGTATTACCTAATTTTATAGCTTGGTTGAGGAGAGAAAGCTCTTCATTAGGCAAGCTTGCTTTCTCAGTCAATGCCTCTTGATTGGTATTTATGTTCTTCTTTTTGAAATATGGTTGGTACTCCCTTCTCTTCCTACGCCTTTGAAGACCTGACTGTTGCAAGGTGGGATCCTGTCCACATCCTGGATCCCATCCACCCCATCCCTACTTTGATGGGGAACACCCCTGAATCCAAGGGGTATATAAGTAATACCCATTCCTACTTTTAGAGGAGAGGGAGAATCGTGACACCCTAAGAGTAAATTTATTACGCCCCAAAAAATTTATCGAAAAGTTTGAAAATTTTCTTTTTTTAACCTCTAAGCAACTGAAAACAATTATTTTAACCTTAGGGTTAAGCAAACTTTGGACAGGTCACAGGTGAGGATCATGCACGAAAAATCAAATTAGTCAAAAAGTCCAAAGAGTTTTATTTATATAAGAGTTCGTTATACAAAAATATAGGGTAAAAAACAATATATAAACAAAACACCCTAAACTAACATGTGTTCCTCTGAAAGTCTGGTTTAGAATGTTGTCATTGTCTCGCGCCATCCACTATTCATGAGCTAATCACCTAAAAATTTCTTTTAAAGGTTCAGACTCATGAAAGCTCAGTCAATAATTATACCAATTTCAGGTAAAATCACATATAATTTCAGATAAAGTAATACTTGAGAGAAAGTATGAGTACAACTAAAGCATGAGTATAGTAAAACATAAATACAACTAAAGCATGAATATAATCCAAGTTGGGAATCATATTTCATTAAGAAGGTACTCACAATAATAATCTGTGTGAGTATGAAAGTATTTGTTTCAATATTTACCCCCCTGTGAGTACTCACATGGGCAACTTTGAGTCAGGACCAAAACCATATAGAGGTTTATTATTATATGTATTTTAGTAACCCATACGACAAGCCTACCACAGGAGCATGTTTTAGTAAGGATGCACATAAACCTTCTGCAAAAGTGTAAAAACTATCAACTTAAGATTATACTTGCAGGAGATGATGTACTCTACCTCCGATGACCAGGGACGTCGAGTTATTGCCACTCGAGGAGCATGATTCCATTGACAACAATATTGATCGGAGTTATACTACTTACCATTCCCAAGGTAAGCATAAAGTTGATTGGGTTATATGGTTTTTTCTTTTTTATGGGACTTATCATTATGTATGAAGGTGGATCACTTTAAGTGTGTGTGTTTATGCATGACATAATAATCATTTTGAATTTCTCTAATGTTATTAGCCCTTTATGAGGTTTTGAAATCACCATGACCCTATAAGATGTGGCACGAATTACGGGTCTTAAGTGCCATGGAAGTGTTGTCCTAACACGGGTTTTAAACTATAACCCAAGGGACAATTGCATATCCCTTCTAGGAATGTTGATGGAGGAATGACGTGAGTGTATTTCTGGTGGAAATAATTTATCATCGATGAAAGTTCATTTTTTTTATAATAAATGGGAAGGTCGGTCTGCTGCATGTGCATCTGAAGCAGTTGACCAAGAGGTGCACAACTTCCTTCTTTATTTTTTTGGAATTACTTTATTTTATTATTATTGTGGTTCGAGAATAAGTTACTTGTGGCTGCAGTTCCTGGAAGACTTAGATGAAGTCGACAATTGAGCATGGGGTGCTGCTATGCTCGCATACTTGTACAATCAACTTTACCGTGCGAGTAAGGGTACAAAAACCATCGTAGGGGTTTTGGTCATTTGTTCAGGTATTTGTTTATTACATATTTAGTGCTTGTAGACTAAGCTCGTTGAAGGTTGTAGTCTTGCTAAAATATTGTTTTTGTAGGTTTGAACGTGGGAGCATATTGACGCCTTGAGTCCTCAGTATGGCCCTGCGGTTTGTAGTTTTCCCAAGATCAGCCAGTGGACTTCAATAAATGTCAAGGAGAAAAATGCTCAGTTCATTTTAGATGGGTTGCAATTAAATGAGGTAAATGGTTTAAAATCATTGTAATGTTTAGAATTCTTAAGTAATCATCGCTTTAGAATTTTGTCTTCCTTAGAACAAATTGTTATCTCCTTAACATCTAACTTTTATTAGTGTAAATCATTGTAACATTTAGCATTCTTAAGTAATCATCGCTTTAGAATTTTGTCTTTCTTAGTACAAATTATTATCTCCATAACCTCTAACTTTCATTAGCGTAGATCGTTATAATGTTTAACATTCTTAAGTAATCATCACTTAAGGATTTTTTCTTCCTTATTACAAATCGTTATCACATTTGCATCTAACTTTCATTAGTGTAAATCATTATAATGTTTAGCATTCTTAAGTAATCATCGCTTTAGGATTTTATTTTCCTTAGTACAAATTGTTATCACATTCAACATCTTGCATGAATAATTATGTCTATATCTAAACCACAATCTCGATTATACAAGTTGTGTGGAGACCGTATGGGGATGTGGAGGACTAGGATGATGAGGTTGTTGCCGAGGCTGTGACATGGTCTGTCTGCGATATTTGGCTCTTTAGCAAATGTGAAGCCAAGTTGCAGCATGATAGTCAAGTACTCCTACAAGCTAGCTTGGGACAGTCAACACCAAAATTGCCGGTGATATTGAAAAGGAAGATGAATAATGGTGGGACTAGGAACGTGAATCGGCACGAACGCTTTAGGAAACAATTAGATAGCTGGAACAAAGGAAGTGTTTGTGCCATAACATATGATTACAAAGAACGACAATATGACCTCAAATATATACATATAAACATCTACAATATGTCATTGTTAAATCGTGTTTCAAAAAACTTGTGTTTAAAAAAACTGGTTCAACAATTAAAAATGTGCTTACTGACAAAAGACACCGCTGGAGATTCCAAAATACTTAAAGATGAAGTCCCGCTGGAATAGTTGCTTGAATAATTGTTGAAAAAATTGCAGAAAAAGTCACCACAGAAAAGCAGAATGAGGACCACAAATAACGCTAAAAATTATGGGTTGCGATGTTTCGGTTTTTATACTTACGCCATTCTCACATAAATTATCTGTGAACTTCATGAAATATATGCGATGTTTCAAAGTTTGAGCGAAGTTCACACATAAAATTATTTGTGAACTTCGTGACATATGTGCGATGTTCCAAAATTTGAACGAAGTTCTCACATAAAATTATTTGTGAACTTCGTGGCGTATGTGCGATGTTTTGAAGTTTGAGCAAAGTTTGCACATAAAATTATTTGCAGACTTCGTGATATATTTGCGAATTTCGTGACATATGTGTGAACTTTATGACATATGTGTGATGCTCTGAAGTTCAAGAATAACAGAAAGATCACATGTAAATTTTATGCGACATTCATGATGTCCGCAAGAAAAAAATGTGTAGAACTCCTTTTAAGTGGTTGATTGCATTACTCGAGGAGCGATGCGATATATCGTGTAAAGTTCGCCGGTTTCACACATGCAAGGGTTAAAAACGTTATAGTGAAGTTGAGTATTTATGATTTTGGACATAGGGAGAATATAAAAAAGTGCAAGGTATTTT
Source organism: Nuphar pumila (assembly GCF_984573655.1). Taxonomy (NCBI): domain Eukaryota; kingdom Viridiplantae; phylum Streptophyta; class Magnoliopsida; order Nymphaeales; family Nymphaeaceae; genus Nuphar; species Nuphar pumila. The sequence continues at coordinate 148,811,498 of NC_143250.1, read as the reverse complement.
TGTAAACAAGTCATTTTTCATACAGTATAATGAATTGAATTTGCACAACTAACCAAACATATGACTTGGAATCTCATGTCTCATTTGCACTGACTACCAAATATGTGATTTGGAATCTCATGAAAATAAAAAAAGGAATGTGATTTGAAATCATATTGGAATTGACTCTTGTGATTCTAAATAACATGGTGGAATATGTGAATTGAAATCATATAACTTCAAAATCACATGAGATGCAACCAAACATACCCGTTGTTCCAGCCCGTTTAGGCCATAATAAGTTACTGGAATGTAGATTCTCCTAATTGGAAGAGCCTCTCATGGGGCAGCTAAAAGAAGGTTGGTTCACAGAATCTCATCCCTGAATCACATTTAATTGCGTGAGTTATGGAGGGAAAACTGAAAGCATGAAAAATGTTTTTTTCCTGATAATGACTTGATAGCACATGCTTTTATTACGATTTCTGGCCTTTATGAACCGCCTGGTGGGGATAGTTGATCACGATAAGCAACGTTTTTGCTAGTGACTCCGACATAAAAGACCGGCGGCGACTCATAACAAGCTTGTTTAAGTATGCATTTGAGTTTCCGTTTGTATTGTATAGTAAAAGGGGAATTGATATTGTGAGATTTTAGGAATACGATCAGGAAGAAAACAAATGGGTGTATAAGGATTTGATTTGTAAGACGGCTACCGTCAACAAATACATCGCAAGATAAGAAAGATAAAGCGTCGAAAGAACATACGTACGTGCACACGCAGAGCTGCAAATATCGGCCATTTTTTGAAAGATCTCGGTTGATCTAATCAGAATGACTAGGGACATTCAAATAGTTTCTTCAGTTTTGGCCTGCGTTCCAACAAGATCTTGCTGTGCTCTTTGACTTGGATGCTTTTTTCTAAGTGTGGAAAACAGGTTGGTTTACCAGTGGGCTGGCTGGCCCCAGCCCAGCCTGGTCAATCCGGTCATTTAGCGCACCCTGCCAATAAAGGGCCAAAGAAACTTGCTTCAGGTCCGGCCCCAAACCAAACCCTAGGGTTCGTGTATGGTAATAAATAAGATGACCCGATTAAAAACTGAGTCCCGACCCAAGGGTCCGATATACAGGGACCCATGTATAGTTTGTCAAATTTTATACCAGACCTGGGCCCGACCAGAGTTCCGATTAAGACCCACAAATTTTCAATGTAAAAATGATAAAAAATATTGTTCTTCCAGGTATGACCTGGGTTTGGTTCATGTAGTTCTTATTGGGTTCGCGTGTGGTTTCTCTTATGGTGGATCCGATTAGACTCGGGTCTGGACCAGATATCATACCCGAAAATCAGGGCCAGGTCTTATTTCACCTGAGTTCGAACCAAACCCTAACCGTTGACACCCCTAGTTGTGAGCCATGCTTTTATCGGATACCCATCGCGGTTACGCGAACCAACAACGTGCGAGTATTTAATATATGCAGAATGCGAATTTTAAACGTTGTTTCAACTATGCCAGTTCGGTTTGGGCTCCCATTTTCTAAGACATAACCTGAACCCAAACCCGACCGATATTACTAAAAGGCCTGATATCTGACCTGTTGACAGTTCCATATGACCATGATTGGGGTCCAATAATGTCTTATTTATACAAAGTCCGATCGATCCCGAGTTACAAGGCGGCCTCTATGTTTCATCCTCCACCACCACGTCCGTCTTAAAATTACGTGAGGATGAAGTGGCAAACCACGAATTTAAGATGAAAGGTCGTGGGTCCATACCATACAGTTTGCTCAGCAACTTGAGCATACTTGGCTGCTGCTGGTGACATGTTTCTTCTTCCCGGTACGCCCAAAATTACAAGCACTAAGGTTCGGGTTTGCATTCGGATTATATCCAGCTGAGAAAATAAAATCACAAACCCAACCTACATAATTTAGAGGGCATTTAAAATATAAATTTTGCATAAAATGTATGAAAAAAAAACACTCATATAATTTGGGTCGGTTGAATACCTAGCAAAAATCATAGCCCAAACCCAATTGACGTGTGGCTTGGCTCGGGACCGGTTACTGGAATATTCAGGTTGAAGTCGGGTCAGATACTCGAGACAAACCCGACCTACATGAGGCTGGACGTTGGTTGGAGCTCGAGACCGCTCACCAGACGATTCGGATGGTCCGCGAGACGCTTTAATAACACTCAACTGATTCATATACGCTACAATACGTGCATCAGAGTACGCTTGAGTGGACATGCGGTGAGGGACACACGAGAGACGTGAAGAATCTCCAATCTTGGTAGTGGGGTTCGAAATTCCGAATCATGGGTTGCGTGTACGATCGTACCGTGTTGCAAAGAAACGTGACACGCCTCGCCCCGACTGCCTGACCCAGCCCGCAACGCAATCTAGTCCACTCGAGCCCGCCCTGGAGTTTGTCTTCAAATAAATTTTTTTAAAACTTAATTTATCCTTCTGTGTCCATCCGAGGGTGGCGTTCACGAGGTGTATGTTAAATATATATATATATATATATATATATATATATATATATATATCCTCCTTTTCCCCTCCCTCCCACTGCTTCTCCTCTCTTTTTATTTTATAAATACTGAAGACGAAGACAAGACGAAGACGCAAACGAAGAGCGGAAATTGAAACCCCTCTCTGCCTGTGCCAAACCATACCATGTCTGGTTTCCTCCGATGGAGAAGGCTGAGAGATACCGCGAAATCGTCCCAATTGTCCCTGACGAGGCCCAGACCGCACCAGCCATCATACTCGTATGAATTGCCTCCCTACCTCCTCTTCTGCCGGCAGTCGCAGAGGTGCCACGTGTCCACCAGGCTGAATTACCTGCACATAGGGTCGTACAGACAGAAGGAGGCGTCGGTGGGTTTGCAGCAGGAGCGCAGTAAGTGGGACGGCAGCAGGATCAGGGCCGAGACCAGCTGCCCGCGATGCTCCAAGCAGATGGACGTCCTCTTCCACAACCGGGATCGGGGTTACCAGGCCGTCAATCTCTGCCCCAATTGCAAGACCGCCTACTACTTCCGCCCCTTCAAGTTGGCCCCTCTCCACGGGAGCTTCATCGAGATCGGGAGGGTAAGAGGCAAGGATCCCGAAAGGAAGCGGGATCCGAATCCCGATCCCGACTCGACCTCCTCCGCGTTCGCTGGTACCAGGGAGGAAGATGGAGAGGATAAGGTGGACGATGAGTACACGAAGAAGCTGAGGGTCTCCTTCTGGGAGTCGTTCAGATCCTTAAGTGGAGATCCGCCGGAGAATTGGCAGCCCCCCGGCAACGGCCTCGCTGTCCACATGCCACCGGGCCCGCCTTTCCCTCCGGGCGTCAACGTGGTGCGGGCACCTGGGAACGGCGCTGGAGGCGGCACGTCCGGCGGATCTTTAGGATCGAACGATGGGTGGGGCGGCTCCAATTTGGGGAAGGATCTGCCCACGCCAAAGGAGATCTGTAAGGGTCTCGACAAGTTTGTTATCGGCCAGGAACGTGCCAAAAAGGTGAGGCCTTTATGCGTTGATGGCTTTCTATGATCTCTCTTGCTGCCAAATATGCTAAATTTTGATCTGACAATGGACAATTCTTCTTGCCTGATGAGTTTGCTCTGCATCGACTACCTCAGTGTGTTGTAAATCACTACTGATTTTTTCATCATTTTGCCTTGCTTTTTCATTGAAAAAATAGAAACAAACAATGCTGTAAAAGTTGTCCATCCATGCATAGACACAATTGCGGACATTTGCAGGTCTATAAGAATGTGGATGTACAACTGTATAGATAGGAAACAGTTGCATGAACATACGTATGTGGAAGCGTTAACATATTCATGTTTCCATGAAAATGCACACAAGTACAAAGACTTGGACGAGCATATGTGTGGGGAAGCATGAACTTGTTCGCATTCGCTTGAAAATGCACACAAGTACAAAGACTTGCACGTGCATACATACATGGTAGCATGAACATGTTCATGTTTGCATAAAAATGCACAAAAGCACTTGCACGAACATATGTATTTTGAAACATGACATGTTCATGTTCACATGAAAATGCACATAAGTACATGGCATGAGGAAATGCTATTTGTCTTTTCTTGGGAAATTTCACAACATAAACTACATTCATGCTGTATGAACACACATCTCATCATAATTTAGACTTGAAGGGGGATGTTGCAGTTTGTGCAGTTATGGAAATTGTCCCTGATTTCATCAATAGTGTTATCATTACACTGAGCTAGGTTTCCGGCACAATCAAATTTTTGTTATTCCCTCTGATTTATAGAATTAAAAGCCAATGAAATGGACATTCAATTTTTATATATGGTGCTTGTGAAGACCGCAAAAATAAGGAATGCTTGTTCCTTTCTGATACCAACGAGTATCCTTTCTTCGTTTTATGTGAAACATGGATTTTGTATTTGATGTTTTCACAAAGAAATATTCTTGAATCCATGGAATGGACTTATTGTTCCATGTGCCAAGTGAACAATTAATTGAACTTCATTTTTCCTGTTCATTCTGGAAAATGAAAATTAATTATTAACGTTTGATAACATCATGTTGGATGTGTAAGTCCCAATATGAGTGTTTTTTCTGACTGGGTCACCTTTTGTTAGTTTAAATCTATGTCACATATGTCCATGATAAATTGATTTTATTGCAGCATATTGGTTAAAAGTTAAATGCGTAAAAAGCAAAAAATGCTATATTCAATTAGTCACTTTTTTGTTTTAATTATATGACAATTTTAATGTGAACGTATCAAATTTCTTTTACTTTTCATTTTCCTTTTTCTGCATGTTTTTAGTTGGTTTTTCTGAATTCACCTTGTACCAAAGAAAAAGAAAAGCTAATATATTCTCGCATAGAATATCCCAAGAATGAGATGTGTGACACTGGTTTAACTAATAGAACTCATATCATTGGCTATTAGCATCTCTTAGTATAGCTTTTGACCTGTCTTTATATGATTGATACTATGTTACTATCTCGCATGTGACATCCTTACAGTTATGGCGCAAATGCTTCTTGAGAGCATCTTAATGCTGGAAAAGCAAAAAGGTGTAGATGACGCTCCTCTTCCTTGTGAACAGGTGCTTTCAGTGGCTGTCTATAATCACTATAAGAGGATATACCATTCGTCATTGCAGAAAGGGTTAGTGAAACTGTCCCACCTTCAATTCACATTGCTGAAAGGGTTGATCAGTTGCTTTATTTATCTATTGAGACTTATTTATTTTTCATGCTTTTGTTCCTTGAAATGCAAAAAATCAGTGCCTGTTCATGTGTGCATAAACATGGGCCACATTATCTATTGGTTCCTGCATCCAGCCTCTGATATATATGAATTATGAATTTGTAATCCTAGTGGGGGAGTAGATTCTGCAAACCCTGATTCTGAAGCTGATGATTCTGATTCAGTGGAGCTTGAGAAAAGCAACGTACTTTTCATGGGTCCCACAGGGTCAGGTACCATGCATTCTTGTCTTATATAAAGGGCTAAAGTTTATTTTTTATTTCTTATTTTGTTGTACTGGATGAGGGAAATGTTTCTTCCTTAGTTTCTTGTGACAATCCATGTTACATTTGCTTGAATGTTTCTTGACGCTGATTCTTTTCATTGTGGATTGATTGTTTATTTACTTTTTGGTGATGTTAATGCTAGTTAGCTTGTCTTACATGCTGTTATATTTGTTTTGAGGACAGGGAAGACATTGCTAGCAAAAACATTGGCCAGATTTGTAAATGTGCCCTTTGTCATTGCAGATGCAACAACATTAACACAGGCAAGTCCACGTCTTTTTTTTTTGAAAAGTCCACATTTATTTTAAATTTTTTTACTCAAATATCTTCTTACTGATCATTGAAATGTGTTTTAGACATAAAACTATTCCATGTTCAAACTGCCTTCAGTCTTATGCTCTTATTCTTTTTAGAGGTCATTCTAATATTTCCTGCTCATGTGATCTCTCGGACTCTGAGCTATATTCCCGAGGCATTGGGAATTCTATCACTTTTACCCTGTACATCAGCTATCTTTCACAAACAGATTTTCTTTTGTTTTCCTTTTTCTTGCGAGAAAAGAAAAAAAATAACTTTTTTTTATTGTCGAGAATAACTTACCATCATTTTTCATGAATACATTTCTTGGTTTGACTTGTTCTATGTGGGTACAGTTTGCATCATAAACACTGAAAACCTTTCTTCTTCTAGGTAATATTTTCGTTGCCTTCGTTTGCACGAGTCTCTATGTAAAATGATGCAGCATCCACATTTAACTCCTTTTTTCATGTAACTTGATCTCTTGCTATCACTGAGTCTGTACTTTCAAGCATATTTATGTGCTGATTTTGCTGCTAGTTCTCTCTCTCTCTCGCTCTTCTTTTCCTTTCCTTTCCTTCTTTTTTTGTACTTCAGCTTTGTGTCAAAATTTTGTTGTTTGCCAGAAATTGATGATTTGTGCAAACAAGTGATCCTATCCTTTCCTCATAATCCCTTTAACTAAACCGCTAGCTATCCTCCTCTATAGATTCCATTTATCCTATGTCACATAGGTGTGGGTGCATATACGGGTGTGGCAATGCGGCACTTTAAAAAAACTTGGGTGTGGGGAGGGTATATATATATAAAATAATTTTTTCACTAAAGAGAAAGAATGAGAATTTGGGTCTAGATCAGATTCACCTTTTTTAATAAAAAGGTGGGACACAAACCCCTTTTCTCTCTCTTGTTAATCCCATCCCAGGTCTCTCTCTCTCTCTTTATAACCCCACCCCACATCTCTCTCTCGTTTCGTAACTCTCACCCACCGCCCCTCTCTCTCTCTCTCTCTTTGTAACCCTCACCCTACCTCACCCCACCACCTCTCTCACTCCCTGCTTCTCTCTCTCTTTTCGTAAACCTCATCCACACTGCTTCTCTCCCCCTCTTTTCTCTCTTTATAGTCCCCACCTCTCCCCCTTTGTAACCCCACCATCGTCTTTCTCTCTCTCTCCACGAGTAAAAGAAGAAGAAGAAGAAGGTAAAGGTGGTACGTGTACCTCTCTCTCTCTCTTCTCTATTCGTTACTACTCTTTTTCTTCTCTCTATGTCTCTCTTTCTCTTCTTCTTCTTCTTCTTCTACTTCTCCTTTTTTTAAGACATGGACCAAAATGGACTCGGTTAAAGTTGACCGAGTTCATTTTTGGACAAATATAACATGTGCGGGTTGACCGCACCCAAGGTATTTGACCGCACCCGGTGCAGCATATTTTTGTATTAGCCGCACCCGCACCTGCACCAACACCCGCACCGCGTCGCATCTACGCGGGTGTGGTGACCCTTTTGAAGAGTTCATGTGACATAGCATTTATCCCACCAGAGAGGTCATCATTGAAATGAAACAAGGTCTTTCAAAAGATATTCACCAAAACAACAAAATGAGCACTCAAAGAGTTTCACCAAAGCACTAAAAGAACATTCCCAAGCCACAAAATGAGCTCACACACAAACACCCACTAAAGAGTCAAACACAAGAAATAAAAACAATATTTTATTGATCAAGACCATGCAAGAATCATACATTGTAGTAGAGCTTTGCTCCATATTTATACACAAAGATGAAAGGGTTTCATAGAGAGTTGTTATGATCCCAACGACTCTAAATAGAGCCGTTGGGAGCCCAACGACTCCCTATGTTGACTAATTCAAAACCAAAATAAAAAAGGTGAAAAACCTAATCCTAGTTAGTATCTAGTTATATATTGTAACGACCCGATCCGGGGCCTCTCGAGCCCGGGTTCGTGGACGTTAGTTCCCAGAGGGAAATTACTCAATAATCTCAAAAATAGCTCAAAATCGTGCCAGAATTTTTTTTTCTTTTATTCAATATTTGAAGATCCATACATCCATTTACAATATCATAACCATCCAAAGACAAAAGCAGAATAAAAAGTAAAGGAAAACCATACTTCTGATGTGGCAGAGTCATACTAAGTCCTGTGAGTGGCGGCAACAGTATCTGAACCTACAGTTGCAACCAAAAGAATGGGGTGAGTCTACAACCCAGTGAGATTCCATTTACAAATAGACACGACCGTTGCAACTGTAGTGAGCTCTAAGCTCCTAGTCTTAGTTTAGTTTGCTACTTATGCACACATGTTAGTTATGAGTTTTACCCCTTTTACTGCATCTCTATTATCATTTTTAGACAACTTTTCTACTCTAATCGGCTATTCCGGACATAGCCTCCTCGGGCGTAGCAACCCATGTAGACAACTCAGAGTCTACAATGTTGGCCAGACTTATGAACCACTCACAAACAACGTAGTCCAAACTGGCCCAGACTACGAACACAGGTGCTGCAGCAGCTCGCCGGTTGCAAGCCGGGAGCGAAGGGACTCAAACGGTAGCTAGCCGAAGAGCCAAGGTGGCTATACCTGCCCCCAAGGTGTCTCAAGGAGCTATACCTGCCCCCAAGGTGTTCCAAGGAGCTATACCTGCCCTCAAGGTTTTGTGGTTCATGCTACGTCCTACATGTGTCTAGTGGGCAATGTTTTAACCCCTAAGGGTCACCTAGAAACGTCTGAGATATTCCCAGGTTACCCATGAGGTATACACCTCAACATTATCCTAGACCATGCCTCCTAGTAGAGTTCCCATCACACACCGGGTGGTCATCCTATAACAACTTTTACTCAACATTCACATCTTGCATTTAGTGCGTTATACAATCCTCAATGTATATCCACCAATTACTTTTAACACATGTTTACATGTCTGAACTGTTAAGGATGACAACCCACCACAGATTAATTCACGACACTTACAATGCCCCTCCCAAGGCATAAGCGTGACTTTTCCTAATGTAATACCTACCCTGAGACTCTGGAACTCTACCCTCAATTTTCACATAACACATCAATCTCATGCATGCAATCATGTCATGCCACTTTTATTTCATAACTCAGAAATTATGCATGATCAGGTTTAAGCATCACACTTGAACTTTATAGATTCCTAGGCATGCAAAACAGTGTCTCTTTACAATAAACCAAACTAGCATACTTAAAGCACATGAAATCATATATAAAGATGCCTAAACTAATTAGCATGTGTTTTAATCAACTAAGGAGGAATTTGCAAATGTTCACTTACTTGGAATGCTTAAATTCCAATTTCAACCCTTGATCTGAAAACAACGAATACCTCGTATCATCAAAATTACCAAAACACCCTTAAACTTAATTGTCAAACACTAACTCTATTCTTTCAGAGTTTGTTTACACATCCCCTACTAATAGACTCTACCCAAGCAGTAGAATCCATGGATTCGAGAATCACATGGATCTGACTTCGGAGCACTTAGTTATGCCTTGTATGCTTTGTAGGCGTATCAAGGGCAAAAATGACCTTTTTGCTCTTTCAATGACTTCTATGTCATCTTTACTTCATGTTATTTTAAGATCCACATCCATAATAGAATTTGACCACTTAGGTCATCAACTCAACTATGATTTGGATCATGGATTTGGTATTCTTGATCCAAACCTGCTTGAAAAGGGTTTGTCTGGATCTGAATCAGGCCGTCTAATCGAATCCATTTGAGTTTTGGGTCCAAACTGAGATCCAAACCCGAATCCAATTTGTAATGGAAAAATCGAGTCTTTGCTACTTCGATTTTTCCACCGCACTCTATAAATCAATCGCACACGCATCTGATTTGTCTTGGTCTAGACTTAGTCGGTTTGACCCATATTGGGTCCACCTTTGGTCTGGGCCAAAATGGTCCACCATTACAAACCCGACTCGGTCTGCTAACTACTTCGGACCCGACTCGGTCCGTATAGACTAATACGGTCTGCTGTCACAACGCACCTATCCACTTCATCATTTTTTTTTCTCTGCAACAGTTCCGACAACATCATTGTTGTCGAACTGTTGCAACCTCTGCAGATGGGCCGATGCCTTCGGTGATGAGGGCAGCGGCCAGACCTCCTGCCTCCTTGCGGCAGTTAGTCCTCCCTTCCCCGTTTTCGTCATCAGTGGGTGACAACAGCAGAGGGAAAATCCCTCTATCACTCTTCTTCTATTGAAATGCAGGGACAGGGTTCTCCCTGTCCCTGTTTTGCTGCAACTCGCCGGCAACCGTGAGGTTGCCGGCGACCCCCATCTTTAGACCACCAACGAAAGGCAACAACAGAGGGGAAACCCCTCTATCGTTCTCTTCTATCGCAAGGCAGGGACAGGGTTCTCCCTGTCCCTATTTTGTTGCAACTCATCGGCAACTGTGAGGTTGCCGGCGACCCCCCTGCATTCAGACAACCCACAAGAGAGAGAGACTTACCTGACGGCGACCGGCGATGGCTGCAACACCTCCTCTCGATTCTCCCTACACGCTCCCTCTCTGCTCCTCTGGTGATCGAATGGGGAAATGAGGAGGCCCCCCATGGCTTTTATAGCCATGGGGGTTGCTCGGTTACCCCCTCCCACCTTCTGTATTAAATGGGGGCAGCCCGCTTCCTCTCCCACGATCTGATTCGTGGAAGAGGAAGGGGCGTCACCCCCTTCTCCTTCCGTAACCCCCCCACGATGGGGAGAGCGTTACATATATATACATTGTAACGAACCCAAACTGACCCTCAAAAAATGCATTTTTTTTAAAACATTGAAAAAAATATCCTAGGGACTTGGGGCACATTACAAATTTACTATAAACAACCCAACAACAATTCCATACATAGAATAAATCCAACCATGAATTGAAATTTAATTTAATTTAATTAATTAGTCCCATTGAGGGTTCACATAGTTTCCATAAACAAAAACTCTCGAATACGTCAGAACCCTGACCACCAGATCATAATCCTCGATCCCTCTAGTGAGTTGGTTCCTTTATCACTGTGCCGCAGTACCTAAAAAAGATTTTTAAAAACAAGGTAAGAACCGAAGTTTTCGTATGAGACCCTTTCAAAATCCAACAGTAAGGAAAATTAGCATAGATTAACTCAAACACAAGTTTAAGAGGGCTCTACAAACAACACACGATTAAAACTGTAACGATCCCAACTGACCCTTGTAAAAATAGTGGATTTTTTTTTAAAAACAATTGCGAAAACTTACTCAAGGATCCGGGGCATCACAAATTTAATATACCAAACCACAAACCATACCGTGCATTGAATCAACTGAAGGAATAAATCAAACTTTATTAATTTATTAAAAAAAAGTCAAAAAAGTCCAAGAGCATAAAAAAATGATTATGTTTAATCAAGCCATCTTGTCAAAAACTAGAACACCAGTCACATGGCTTGCAGTCTTCGACCATCTAGTCAGGACATCACTGAGCATCCGTACCTGTAAGACAGTTTTAAGAAAACTAGTAAGAACTGAAGTCCTTTGGACGAATTCCTCTAAAAATCCAAATAGTAAGGAAATAACATAAACAAATTCATGCATAAATTTCAGAGGAATAACACAATAACTTACCACAATCTACTTTACCATTCAGCATTCCACCAAATATCATGCAAAATAAAATATTATACAAAGCCAAATATGCATAAATGCATGAGCTAATGCTGAACAATATACATGCATGATTCAATGCACATGCATGAATAACTTATTAAATTATTTATCAGAGTTGCTTTGCATGCATGTCCCTATTAAATACATACAAATTTAATTTTCGTTTTTTCGTCTACATTTTGTATTAGAAGATGTATATAATGAAAGACGTGTGCACCGATTCCTTAAGTGAGGAATCGAGTTTTTCTACTACAACATTCTTTCTCTCTTGCATTCTCTTCTCTCTTCGAGTGATTGAACTTTCAAATATCAGAATTCTAACATGGTATCAAAGCCACAGATCTAGGGCTTGGAGATTGTGACTTCTTTATGACCATCAAAATTGATATTCTTGCCTCTATTTAAGGTAATTCATTCTCTTTCTTTCTCACTCTTTCTTCTTCTTCCTCTTATCGTTTTTTGCCGGCGTTTGTTTTTCTTTTTGCAGTTTCTTTCTCTTCCTTTCTCCTTTTGTTTCTGTTCCAGATTTCGGAAAGGCCATTTTCGGTTTATTTCATATCATTTCATATCAAGAAATCGTTCCTCCATCTTTTGGGTTTATTTCACATCATTTAACCCTATTCTCGTTTTGCAAGCCTCATTTTCTTGAAATAGTGATTTTTATTCCTCTTTCAAGATCAGTTTTTCTTTATTATTTTCGGTTTGCTCTGTTGAATCCCTTTATCCCATTGTGATTCAAGACGCAACATCCCAATCTAAAGTGACATGCATCATATTGGCTGAAGTCGCGTGCGTAATATTGGTTGCATATTGTTCAGATTTGTATTTACAACATCACGTTTGTTGCCTCTGTTTCAAATATTGTCAGTGATTTAAAAAAAAAGTAGTTGAGAGAGGCAACAAATTTTATTTAAGATTAAATTCTGTTATGAACCAGGCCACATATTTTACTAGAGACTAAATTCTGTTTTGAACCCATTTCTTTTCTTGTTTATTTTATTCTTGAATTCGGATCTTCTCTTTCTTTGAAATATGGACTCGTTTCCTTCTCAATCTGGCCTTTCCTCAAGTTTTCTCAGTCAACTTGTGTCCAAGAAATTAAATAACTCGAATTTTCCAACCTCGAAGAGTCAGACTATCCCATTCATAAGAAGTCATGATCTTTCTGGACATTTGGATGGCTCTGTTCCGGTCCCTCTAGAGTTCATATCATAGGAAGACAAGAATGTTAAAGGAGAATATTCTATTTTATATGTCAGGAATCCAGAGTATGTAACCTAGATGAAACAAAACCAGGCGCTGGCTGCTTATATTACTTCTACACTATCGTAAGAGGTGCTTGTGGCAATTCCAGATGACTGTTCGACTATGCAGTTATGGGCCAGACTGGTTCAGACATATTTAAAAGTTTCTCAGGCCAGAGTTATATTTTTAAAGAGGGAATTTCAAATGTTGAAAAATGAATCCATGACTATCATAGAATACTTGAACAAAATGAAGACCATTAAAGATCAACTAGCCATCGTGGGTTATGCAGTAAGTGACAAAGACATGGTGCAACCGACTTTGAGCGGGCTGGGGCCCGATTATCACATGATTGTTACCTCTTTACTGTATTTATCAGATTTACCTACATTTGAAGATCTGTGTGCCAAACTTTTTCAATATGAGATTACCTTAAAAGGATTTTCTGAAGAATCTCATGTTCACGCTGGAGCACAAGATGTTCTTGCCACTGGTACTGCTTATGGGCGAGGACGAGAAAATTATGACTTTCGAGGAAAGGGAGGTCAAGGAAAGAATGGACAAGGCGGTCGTGGGATATTACCTACACCCACCATACCTCTTAACTCACATAGGCAAAGGACGATTTTCACATGCTTTCTGTGCAACAAAATGACGCATATCAAGGCTAACTGTTGGTTTAATCCTCAAAATAAAGGAAAATCACTACAGACAGAGGCAATAAAAGGGACAGATAATCCAATAACCTGTGGAGAAGTAAAAGAGTTGCTATTGTCTGCCTTGGTAGAATTAAATCTAAAACAGAATAATCAGGGCACTTGGTATGTTGATTCCGGGGCAACGACTCATGTTACTGGTGATGCTGGTAAGCCCCTAAATCTTGCTTCTTATGTTGGTAGAAGTAGTATTGTTACTGGGGATGGATCTCACCACTCTATTTCTCATTATTGGAAATTCTGTTATTCCTATGTCAAAGTCCTCTCACATCTCTCAAATGTTCTTCATGCCCCTAATATCAAGAAAAATATTATCTTTGTTTCTAAGCTTATTGATGATATTAATGCTTCAGTTGAGTTTACTTTTTTTTCTGTTCATATAAAGGATCTTTGTATGAGGGAAATGTTTGCTAAAAGAAAACAACAGGGTAATATGTACGTTTTTCAAGAGGATCTTTCTACTAGCGTTTGTCCTGTTGATTCCAACCTGAAGCTTCCCTCATCACCCTCTTCAGTGCTTCTTAAAAATGTCTTTAGTATTTCTGAATATAATAAGCCAAGTCTTTGACATAGTCGTTTAGGTCATTGCAGTAGTCACTTTATTGAAAAGCTTGTTTCAAACAGTCTCATTTCTAAGTCAAGTTTAAGATTAAATGTTGATGATAAAATATGTTCTAGCTGTCTTTTGTGTAAGAGTCATGTTCTACCTTTTTATTCTATTAATAAAATAACTTCAAGACCTTTTGAAATTATCTGTTCTGATGTTTGGGGTCCTGCTCGAGTTTCCTCTATGTCTGAAATTAGATATTATCTTATATTTGGTGACATTTTTTCACGATACATATGGATTTTCTTTATGAGATACAAATCTGAGACCTTTAAGTTTCTGAATTTTCATTCATTTGTTAAGAATCATTTTTCTGAAAATATTCTCTGTCTCCAATGTGATGGAGGGGGTGAGTTCTCTTCAAATGACTTTATTAATTTCCTCCAATCTAATGAAATAAGTAGGAGGGTGTCTTGCCATCGTATACCTCAAGAGAATGGGATTGCTGAAAGGAAGCATCGCCATACTGTCGAGAGTGCAATGAGCATGATGCATGACAATAATCTTTCAATTACTTTCTGGGCAAAAGCTTTCTATTCGGCAGTTCATGTGATAAACTGATTACCCATGATGTCAAAAATGCCTTTCTAGGATCTGAAAGAGGAAGTGCATATGGAGCAGCCCACTGGATATGCAGAAGGAGATTCTAAGAAATACGTGTGTAGGTTAAAGAGAGCTATATATGGTTTAAAGTAGCCATCACCATATTGTCGAGAGTGCAAAAATATGGTTTTAGTCAATCTTTTCTTGACCACTCTGTTTATATTCAAATACCAAGACGTAGTTACCTTGTTATTGATATATGTAGATGGCATTATCATTATAGGTAACTCGAATGATCATATTGAGCAAGTTAAAGCGCTCTTGAATCACAGGTTTAAAATAAAGGATCTTGGTAAACTGTGATACTTTCTAGGAGTTGAAGTTGAGAGGACTACGAAAGGAATGATTCTCACCCAACATAAGTACACTATTGATGTTCTCAGCAAGGCAGGTATGAAAGATTGCAAACCTTTAGGCACACCAAGTGTTCTTCATCAAAAACTCAGTTCCCAAGATGGAGATTTGTACGAGGATCCTACTGGATATCACATCATAATCGGGATGCTGCAATATCTCACTTTCACTTGGTCTGATATTGTTTACGCAGTTAATCTAGTTATCTCAATTTATGCATGAGTCGCGTGTTGGACATATGGACGTTGTTAAACGAATATTTCAGTATTTAAAGGGAACTATTGAAGATGGTCTTCTGTATAAAAGGAAAATGAATGGACAACATGGACATGAACTTGTTGTTTACAGTGATGCAGACTGGACAGGAGATCCAGATGAACGCAGGTCAGTCTCAGGCTATTGTGTTTTCATTGGAACAAATCTAGTTTCCTGGAGTAGTAGGAAACAAAAGGCCATTGCTAAGTCAAGCACAGAAGCTAAATATAGATCAATGGCAACTGCCACAAATGAGGCAACGTGGATCAGACACTTGTTGACAGAAGTAGGAGAATCGGTCTTTCGATCTATCCTCTTATGTGACAATCAAAGTGCCATCAATATGTCTTTCAATTCCATTTATCACAGCCATGCCAAACACATTGAAATAGATCAACACTTTGTGAGATAGAAGGTGGAAGAGAACGAGATTGAACCTGAGTTTGTTCGTACTACTGATCAAGTTGCTCACCTCACAAAGGGCCTGACCAATGACAGATTTTGGATGTTAAAAGGCAAGTTGTTCATTGTTCAAAACCATATACAACTTGAGGGAGGGTGAAAAGAAGTCGTATTTCATACAAAATTTGGATCTGGATTACATCCAGACCGATCCAATCCATGTTTATTATGTACAAGAATGGCACATTCTCATTAATGGCTATATTATAATTTATCTGTGTTGTAAATGGGTAATTTAGTACCCTAAAATTTGTATTATAAGATATATATAATGAAAGACGTGTGCACCGATTCCTTAAGTGAGGAATCAAGTTTTTCTACTGCAGCCTTTTTTCTCTCTTGCATTCTCTTATCTCTTCGAGTGATTGAACTTTCAAATATCAGAATTCTAACAATCGAAACATTAAAAATCAATATCTAATACTGGGACATCAGAGAAATCAACATCCACTGACACCACCTATGTCACATGGGTGCGGGTGCGACACGGGTGCGGCGTAATTTTAAAAATTTTGGACACGGGGACTCAACTATATATATTATTTATTTATTTTAAAAAAAAAGTGCGTGAGACATCATATTCAAAAAATGAGTGTAGCTGAGATGCGGATGCTTAGATGGATGTGTGGAAATACAATAAAAGATAAGATTCAGAACGAAGAGATACGTAAGAAGGTAGGTGTTGCACCCATTGAAAATAAGATGCGAGAGAATCGTTTACGGTGGTTTGGACATATTCGGCGAAGGCCTAATGATGCTCCAGTTAGAAGGTTGGAGAAATGGGAAAATATATTAGTTAAAAGAGGTCGGGGTAGGCCTAGGAAGACTTGGATGGAGATGATAGGAAAGGATATGAATGCTTTGAACCTCACCGAGGACATGGCGTTGGATAGAAATGATTGGAGGAAAAGGATTCATGTGGAAGACCCAAAATGAAATTTTTTTTTGGTTCATATCGCTAACCCCAATTGTTTTGGGATGAAGGCGTAGTTGTTGTTGTTGTTGTAAAAAAAAGTGCGTGACTGTGCATACATCACAGTCTGTGCACAACACAGTCACTGTGACTATGCACAGTGCACAACACAACTATGACAGTGCACAACACAACAGTGACTGTGCACAACACAATCACTGTGACTGTGCACACTGTGACTGTGCATTGTGCACAACCGTCTCTTTTTATATATATATATTTAAAAAATATATAAAAAATTCATTTTTTTTAGTTTTTTCACCCTAAAATAGACGAATATAGACTCGGTCAACATTGACCGAGTCCAAAACGAGGACGAACTCGGCCTTGATTCGTTGACCGAGTCTGACTCGTCGTTGACCGAGTCCGGGCCGTGTCCTAAGCCACACCCGTGTTCGCACCCGTGTCGGGGCATGTCGACTCGGGTGCGGCGCCTCCCTAGCCGAGTCCGTGTGACATAGGACACCACTTTCTTGGTATATACCAATAACTACAACTGAGTCAACAACACAACCCCCAGGCAAAGTGGTTGAATCTTCTTAAAACCGTGGCCGGAAGGTGAACCACCATATTGGGTTTAGGGGTACAATCGCTTATAGAGTTTTAGTATCCTCACGGTCTCCCATGACCGTCATCCAAGATTTCCATATTGTGGAAGGGACATCAAGGAAGTGATTAATTATAGTTTGGTCTCTTTTACCAGTTCAAATCAATTTAAAGTTCTTTACACAATAACCATTTTGCAAATCAACATGCAAAAATAATTTTGGGCCATGACCCTCACAATTTAAGTGTAATTAAATTTGGAAAACCAATAATTTTTAGAAATAAATTTTGCAATGTATAAATAAAATCAACAACATTTGGAACAACACATACTCCTGACCTACACGACCTGCAGTGGTTCATATCTGACCACCAACAATCTCAAAAATAATTTATGCATCTTTGCAAAATTTCAGTGAACATGCACCACACACTCAGTTTTCAAACATGTTCATAATACACATTAAACACATAAAATATGAATGCACATTAAGCCAAGCACGTACACATGCAAATACAATGCTTGCAGAATACACCATTTCATGATAAAAACGCGCCTCAAGGCGCAAAAAGCGTGCCTCGCCTCAAGGCGAGGGCCTTTGTGCCTTGAGGCGCAGACTTAAGGCGCAAATGCATAGAGGCGTACGCCTCAGAGGCCTTGAGGCATATGCCTCAAGGCGAGGCGCGCCTCAAGGTGAGGCGCGCACGCCTCAAGATTATGGTCAAATGAGGTCAAAGCCCTCATTTGACCATAATTAAAATCTTGCCCCCGAACCTAACGAGGGTCGGCGGCCGTAAATAGTCTCTCGCAGCCCCTCTCGCTCTCGTCTCTCACAATCTCTCCCTCTCTCTCGCAACCCCTCTCCCTCTCTCTCGCAGCCCCTCTTAGAGTCCCTTTCTAGCGTCTCTCCCTTATCGGCCTCCTCCTTCTCGCCGGAAGCAGCTGCGACGCCGGAAGCAGCCGTACCCCAGGTAACCCGACCCCCTTCATCGTGTCTGTGTCATTGTGACATAGGTGTGTCATGCTTGTCTTTTTTCCCTCCCTTCTCTTCCGTGTGTTGATTGATAACCAATGTTTTCAAAGCAACTCGGTAGCATTTTGCGTCAATCTGTGAGCAAATTTTGGCAATATTTGAGCAAAAAATCATTGTGCTACTGCATTTGAGCACCCTCCATCTTTCCGGCCGTGGGGCCCAACAATAGATGGAGGGTACTGCTCAGGGGCAGCCTTACAATGATTTTGTGCAATGTGATTTCACCTGATCTCCATTCGATGTGGTGGTCCTTTATGCAAGTAGCTAGCTAGCTTCCTACCCGGGTCATTTTCTCTATCATAATTAACTACCCAGAATTTCACGTGACATGAGATAAGTCTCGTAATTTTTTGCATAAAGAAAAAATTTATTGCAGGAAAGTAGTAGCCTTCTGCTTTTCGTGATCCTTGGAATTTACTGCATGGCATCATCCATGTGCAACCAAATATATGGACAAAATTAGGACAAAAGCAATACTTTTGTTGTGCACACACTTTGCATCTTTTAAGCATGAACATTGCATGCAATGTGTTATTTCTTGCATTATTCGTGTTGTATAGCCTCGTAAATCGCTGGCATCTGACCACTCTCCATCTTCGTGGCCTGACGGTGAGATGAAGGGCATTCAGGTGTGGCGGCACACTTTTGATGTGCAATGTCGTTTCACCTGATTATCCTCAGTCTAGATATGTCTGCGGTGGGGTTGACTATATCCAATCATCAATTATATTCAATTCCAATGTGACCTCACCTGCATCGCAACGATGCCTCCAACCCTTTCCCAGATGTGGCCCATGTGTCCGAGGGATTCGATCTTGGGCCTTAAACTTGACACAGGACTCCGCTTACCATATGGGATACCACCTGGGTATAAAACATAGTAAATATGCTATTGAGAATTTTGTCTCCTAGTTCTGTTTCCCGTGAATTAATGTACCCCAGAAAAGATACTAATATAAGCTAAGGTTTTGTCTAAATTTTTCTTTCTATAAAAAAAATATAGACATTATTTTTCTTTATACTAATTATCTCATATTTTTTCCGTATTTATTTGAGATTTTTTATTTCGTGTTGGTTGGTGCTTATTCAATAAAGCATTTCTTATTTATTTATAATTTTAGACTATGTCACATGGGTGCGGGTGCGGGTTCGGGTGCGGGGATTCGGCACTTCCAAAAAACCCGGGTGCGGGGGCGCGGCAGGGGCAAAAATGTAAAATATATATATATATATATATATATATATAAAGGGGGTCAGCAGCTCTGTCAGCTGTCAGCAGCTGACAGACAGCTGCTGCGGCTGTCAGGCAGCTGCTGCAGCTGTCAGCAGCAGCTGCTGCTGTCAGCAGCTGTCAGCATTACTTTTTTTTAAAAAAATTTCGCAGCCCATTTGGGCAATTTTTTTTTTTAAAAAATAAATCCAAAACAAGAATGGACCAAAATGATCCTGGGTGCGGTCAACGCACCCAGGATAGGGTTGACCGCACCCGGTGCCGCACCCGCACACGCACCCGCGTCGATGCGGGTGCGGCACCCTGCTAGCCGAATCCTGTGACATAGATTTTAGATAATTTTTATAGTTTTTTTAAGTTTTAATTTTTTTTTTTGAGGCTTACGCTTTGCGCCTCGAGGCTTACGCCTCCCCTCAGATTTTGATGGAGCGCCTCGCTACGCCTCAACGCTTTTCACAACACTGTGTATCATCTTAAAAAGAATACATATATAAATCTTAAACATGTACATGACTAATTTTATATACTCAAATCAATTATGCAGAAATTTTTTACCTCTGTTGGTCCGATCAACAAGCTAACAACTGGGGCTGATCCATGTACATTATTAAAATCATGTACATGGGTCGGCTAGGCTGAAAATGCTGGCTGATCCATGTACATGATCATAATCATGTACATAAGTCGGACAAACCACAATCAAACATATACCAGCCTGCTGGTTGATCCATGTACATGTTCGTAAACATGAACATGGGTCGGCCAAACTACAATAAAATGTGTACCAGCCCCTGTTGGCAGATCCGTGTATGCATAGAAAAGAAAATAGATGTAGTTCATAACGTGTGCATAACGGTCAATTCCAGTATAACATGTGTATTTACTCAGCACACACACAAGTACTTCAAGTATATATGTACAACTTGCACAATCAGGTATGCCTAATGTTTGTGCTCAGGATCCATATTCATACGTGCAAAGCATGCCTACTCAAGTATGCCTTGTACCAGTGCACAACATACAAACCTGTACAAGTGTGCCTGTGCGTGTGCACAACAAACCTGTTTAGGTTTACAAGCATTCATGCACAACAGAGCCTGTGCGTGTGCACAACAGTTCTGTACAGTCTGATCTGTGTATATGTGCAACAGGTAATCCAACAGACTTAATTTTTATGAAAGCAATATTTCAGGTGCATGAACCTCGGCAGATCTGAACCCAACAATATGAGCAAGTACTTGGCAGATGTGAACCAAGCCAATATGAGCATGTGCTCTGCAAATCTGGTCCAAGACAAAACGAGCATGAACTCGGCAAATCTGAACCAGATCTGCATGAGCACTTGGCAGATCTGAACCAGATTAGCATGAATATATACTCGGCAGATCTGAACCAGATCAGCATGAGCACTACGCAGATCTGATATCAAACATAATGTTCAGAAGCAGGTATAGGTATATGAAACTTGACAAGTCTGAATCAAACATATATTTTCAGATGCATATATATATGCAACTCGTTAAGTCTAAAATAGTAAAACATATTCAGATGCATGATCAACTCATCTAAATCATAAAAAAATATTCAGATGCGTGATCTACAAATCTAAATCACAAAACATGTTCATATTTCTAAGAATCGACAAACCTAAAATATACACACACATATATATATATATATATATATATATATATATATATATATATATATATATATATATATATATATTCAGATTTGCATGAACATGAGAAAATCGACAAATATGCATTCAGATTTATGAATATATTGAAATCGACAAAATCTGAAAACAACCATTACATGATCGGATGCATGAATATTAAAATCGGCAGACCTGAAACTATATGCATATCTTTGGATGCGGGGCCAAGAAAGTCAACATATATGGATTTGACATGCATATCTTTAGATTTAAATGCACAAAGAAAAACCGACAATCATAAAAGAATAAATCTATATATATATACACATATATAAAATCGACATTATATATATATATATAAAATATATTTTAAAAAGTAGATTTCCCCCTTTTCTCTCTAGTACTCATGTATAAATCAGTTTATTCATGTTTCTTTCCGTGCGAATTGAGAGAGAAACCCGTACCTTGATTCGCAACGTTAAAAAGATTGGGAAATCGATGGATGCTTTAGAAAAAATATATTTTTTTCTTCTTTTCTTTCTTTCTTTTCTCTCTTTCCTTTTCCTTTTTTTCTCTTTTCTTTTCTCTTCTCTCTACACGATTTTTTATTCTCCCTCTTTTTCTCTTTCTATCCCACTCTCTCTCTCTAGAACATGAGTTCTAGAGAGGGAGAGTATGACCCCTATTATATTTTTTTAATGTTTTCTAGAATAAGGGTGACGTCCCCTCTAGAATCGCCTACGAGAGTAGAGTTCTACTATGTGTAGAACTCTATACTCTCATCTAGATAATCTTATCTTGTAGATATTTTTTAATTATTTATTTTAATTAATATTCTAAAGAATATTCCAGAGGGTGACGCCCCCTCGGGAAGACTCTTTATGGGGTAGAGTTCTACCCCCCATCCTTAATTTTAAAAGTTGTTTTTAAAACTTTAAGTTCAAAATGGTTTTAAAATTGCCATGGATCCTACCTGAACCAGATCTTAGTCAATATGGATCCTAGACTGGGTCCAGATCCATATTAACTTGAATCAAACAAAGCGGATCCAGTCCAATCCAATCTAGAAAAATGCCAAAATTGAGGCCGGTTATTTTTGAAAAATTGCATTTTTCGGGTCAACCGTAATCTGATTTTAGAAAAACAAGTCACCAACACGATCTACATGCTGAGGCGGATCTAACGGTGGTCATAGCTGAATTTCACCTCTAAATTTTACATGAATTTGCTCAATTTTTGCTCAAATTTAAAGGTTAAAAACAAAAAATTTCTCAAATTATAACTAACTCAAATAGCTTGTCATAGGGATCTAGGCCACACTCAGACCTTGTTGATGTGACCTATATTTTAATATATTTTCTCATAATTTTATCAATTTAAATAAATATATAATTTTAAAATTATATTTTTTGATTTTAAAAATCATGAAAAAATACGCGATATTACAAGAATAAACTTGCAATCCAAGCAGTTTAAATAAAGCAATCAACAATTTATTGCTACATTAAACGATTAGGGATGCATGAATTAATGCAACATGCATGAATAACTTTTTAAGTTAAATTATCAGAATTGCGTTTGCATGTATGTCCCTATTTAATACACACCATTTAATTTTCACATTCTTAAAACCCACATATACTAAAAAATGGGTCAAATTTCTGAGGTTCAAAGCAGATCCCAATGGTAGCTTAACACACAAGTTCTCTTTTATTTACTGGGTTCTATACATGTCCCTCGACCAACGTCAGGATTCATCACCATCAATCAGAACATTATGAATCATCACCTAACGTCGGGACGATAAGAAAATCAACATCCATTAACGCCACTTTATTGGTATACCAATAACTACAGCTGAGTTAACAACACCATTCCCAGGTAATGTGGCGAAAGTTTCCTACAACTGTGGTCGGAAACACAAACCACACGTCAAGTTCTTGGAGAAAACAAATGTACACGGTGTTTAGTATCCTCTGTTAAAAAATATATATATATATACACACATATATATTCTTCTTTATGTATTCATATCAAAATACCTGATAGGGGTATTTTGGTAATTTTTCTGTATATTTTATTTTTTCTTAGGTTTTTCTTTTCTTATTTTTTTGTATTCTTTTTTTTTCTTTTCTTTTTTATTTTCAATATATTGGGACCATTGGGGGCCCCACACTTATAGTCGTTGGGGGTCCCCAATGACTATAATGGGAGCCTCAATGGCCCCCCTCAAGGTCTCCCTTTTTCTCTATAAATTGAGGGGCTCTCCCTTCTCTCTCTTTTTCACTCATCAATAATATTTTTCTTTGCCTTCTGGCATTTGCCCCTTAGTGGGTTTGTGTATTGTGTACATTATATGCTTGTGCTACTTGGCTCTTTGTTAAACTTTTTTAAGAGTTCTCTTATAATTTGTATTTCCGCATTCTTCATTACATGGTATCGGAGCCAATTAGGTTATTTGTAATCTTGTAAGTCTTATAAAGATTCTTGTAAGTCTTCTAAAGATTCTTGTAAGTTCTTTCTCATCTCTACCTTTCTTCGTCCTCATAGAGCACAACACAAGAGTGGCGCTCTCCTTCAAGCTCAACGGATCAAATTATTTAATGTGGGCATCGGCGATGAAAAATCACTTTCGTGCAGTGTTATTAAAAACGCGCCTCAGGGCGCAAAACGCGCGCCTCGCCTCAAGGCGAGGGGCTTTGTGCCTTGAGGCGCAGACCTAAGGTGCAAAAGCCCTGAGGCGCACCCTCATATGCCTTGAGGCGTATGCCTCAGAGCGAGGCGCGCCTCATGGTGAGGCGTACGCGCCTCACCTTGTCAATGTGTTTTTATAAGAAATCTGCTCAATGAGGTTTGGGGGGCCTTTCAAATTAACTGGGGTAACATCAAATTCCCAAGAGTTGTATTGGTTTCAGCACACATGAACCGGAAAGGTAAGAGATGGAAATTTATCTGGCGAGTGTGGGGCGTTATCTGCTTGGAAGGCAATCTGGATTGAGCGCAACCAGCAGATTTTTAGAGGAATATACACAGACCCTGCTGCATTACATGATCCATTAAGGTGGGAAGTTACAAACAGAGAATGGCCTCGATGTTCGACTGAATGGATTGGAGGTAACAGGGCCATTTTTGTGTGGATCGACTAGGCAAATCTGACCTCACAAATCACGACCCTACATGGCTGCTGGTTTCACTGTTTTTAATTTTGTATTTGTTGTTTTCTGTTTAAAGGGGTCCTGATATCTCATCACACCCATTCATACGTTCTCTGTGATTTACACTGCTGAAGCAATGAAATTTATTCTTAAAAAAAAAATCTCCTAAACTTGTTTAGTTCTTAATTTCCCTTCCATGCATGGCTCAAGGGAAAAAAACAATAGGTTTTGATGTTAATGAAGCCTTATATGCACATACATTATGCATATGAAAGCTTCAACTGTGTATTGTGTCATATGTCACCCGCACAGGCATGAGAGGAACAATATCACCCGTGTGATGAATAGCTTGGTTCCTGGTTGCATGGGCAGGTGGTGCTTCAAATTAGCAGAACACAAGCATATGCATATGCTACCATGGTTCTGTACTGTATTCTTTTCCTAAAAAAATTACTATATTTTGGTGTCTTGTTTCTGAGAGAGCATTTTCAAGTCTTGCCCTTTCATATGTTACAACATTATATTGTGTTGATGCATACGATTTTGATAGGTTTTCGCTAATTTTTGCCGTTGGTGGCTGTTCATGCTGCTTAGATTATGCAAATGGATCGGTCGATGGTTGTCGACAACGAAAACCCGAGCAAGCGACCCCAGATTTAGAATCCACCGCAGGTCATGGTGGCACCCCCAATTAATCAAGAGGATGGAGATGGGCTGATCATCAGATCGAGTCTGATCCATAAGAAACCGGGTCGCAAACATAAGCCCCAAATTTTTTTTCTTCCGAGGGACCCCCCTTGGACCCCTGCCCGCTGACCGCGCAACGGGACCTGCGCTGGGGGGAGCCCCCGGACCCCCTACTGCAAGGGCAAAAACTCTGAATTAGGCTCCACAACTCATCATCTAGAGGAACCGACGTACCTTGAAATTTGAAGAAGGGTTTTTGGGAGAAGGAAATGATTTTTTGGTTCTTCCTCTATAGAAGAATGGCGAGTAGCCGACACCCAGAGAGAGAGAGAGAGAGAGAGAGAGAGAGAGAGAGAGAGAGAGAGAGAGAGAGAGAGAGAGAGATATTTTATATGGATTTTGATAACACTTATGCTTCGGTTTTGCGTCAGTTAACTTCATTACTTGCTGAAATTGGATTGAACACAAAAGGGGCCCATGCTTTCTCTACTACATATGGCTATTCTCTGGATATTTTTTTAGCTCTATTTTTTTTTGGTGCAAATGCGGCAAGAGATCAATTTAATTGAAGAGAATTTTGGTTTCTAATATATGAAAAACAACATAAATAAGAAGATCTCATGCTGTGATTGAATTTTGGTTTCTTAGATACTTAATTAGATCAAGTTGTTGTATTAATGTTACTTTTACATGTTAATCTCATATTTTTTCAGTATTTATTTGAGATTTTTTATTTCTTGTTGGTTGTTGCTTCATCAATAAAGCATTTTTTTTATTTATTTATAATTTTAGATATTTTTTATAGTTTTTTTTAAGTTTTCAAAAAATTTTTGTTGAGGCTTACGCTTTATGCCTCGAGGCTTACGCCTCGCCTCAGATTTTGGTGGAGCGCCTCGCTACGCCTCAATGCTTTTTACAACACTGCTTTCGTGGAAAGAAACTATGGGGCTTCGTGATGGGGACCACTCTTGAACCGACATTGAAGCTCACCAAGATCAAAGGTGTTGTTGAAAAGGTTCTTGATGGTGCGGATCACATTAAAGCAATTAATGAGCATCAAACTAAGGTAGAAGATTGAGAAAGTAATCACGCCAAAATATTGGCGTGGTTCATGAACAATGTTGACATAAAGATTTGTGCCAACATTGCTAAATTTTGAAGAGCTAATGAAACTTGGGTTTTTCTTAAGGGTATGTATACCCAAAAGGATCTAGCTAGACAAATTTTTTGCCAAGAAAAGATTAGATCCACTAAACAAGGGGACATGAGTGTCAGAGATTATTTTAGTGCTTTGTCTTCCCTTTGGGATGAAGTTTTTCTTCTTGAGCCCAAGTGGGCGGCTTCAGAAGATATTGAATTAAGAAGAGAACAAATTGAAAAAGAACATTTCTTTCAATTTCTTCACGATCTTAGACCGAAATTTGAGCAAGTAAGGACATCCCTTCTTCATAGAAGCAAGGCCTTATCTATTGAAGATGCCCTTGCCGAAGTACGCCAAGAGAAAACACATTTTGGTATGACTCATAAAAGTGATGAGATATTGTCCGTTACTAGGCCGGGATCCATTGTTAAGCCCTATAAGCCTCCTCACTTTGCCAAGAATAATGGCTTTAGAAAGGTCACTATTGTAATGAACCGGGTCATATCAAACCGGTTTGCCCTAAGCTTAAAGGAAAAGTGGCCGCGGTTGAAAATGTCCAAAATAAGGAAGAAGTGAGCAACAATGGAGGAGACATAAAAGAAGTGAGAAACTGATTGGGCAAGGCCATAGGATGGGCGATCTATATTTTATGATTTTTTTTACTCTACCATCCAAGTCATTTTGTAATTTTGTAAATGTCAAAAGTATGGAAGTTTGGCACAAGAGAATTGGCCATCCGAATTTTTTAAAGATGTCTCTTTTCTCCTTTTTGAAAAATTCTTGTAATGAAAAAGTTATGACTTTTAAAGATTGCATCCTGGGCAAATTAAAAGCCACTCTATTTTCACAACTAGACCGTTTGAATTGATTCATTCCGATGTTTGGGGTCCTTCTCCTATCATGTCTAAGGGAGGTGTCTCATATTATGTAATTTTTGTAGATGATTTCACTACATACGCATGGATCTTCTTTCTAAATCGAAAATCCAATGTGTTTTCCATCTTTAAAGATTTTCATTCAATGATTAAGAATCAATTTTTAAGTAATTTATCTATTCTAAGATCAGATTTAGGAGGAGAATATATGTCAAATGAATTTCAAACTTATTTACGACAAAATAAAATTTGTCATCAAAGATCTTGTCCTAACACACCGCAACAAAATGGTCTTGCGGAAATAAAACATAGGCATATTATAGAAACAACTAGAACCCTTTTAATTTCTAAAAATATTCTAAAGTCTTTTTGAGCCGAAGCCGCTTTAACTTCAACATATCTTATTAATAGAACTCCTTCATCATCTTTAAAAAATGTTTCTCTTTTTGAAAAACTTTATAATGTCCCCGGATTTCAGAAGGCTAAGAATTTTTTGTTGTAAATGTTATGTCCTTACTCACCAAAATGATAAGCTTTCTCCAAAGGCTATTGAATGTGTTTTCTTAGGATATGGTGAAAAACAAAAAGGATACCGATGCTTTGACTTATCAAATAATAAACTTTATATCTCAAAAGATGTTACTTTTCTTGAAGAAGAAAACGGTTTTACAAATAAGAAACCAAAAGAAAACATTGACTATTCTTTCTTATTTGATTTTACTACCTTGACAAGGTGAATCAAATTCGATTGAGAATCTTGAACTTTTCAATGATGTTGAAAATCAAAATGAACAAACTTTTAACGATGAAAGAAATGACTATCATGAAAATATAGATGAACATGTAACAAATAATACTCAAGTTTATACTAGAAGAAGTGAAATACTTATCCATGTTCTTTTGACAAATTTTCTCAAAATATATCTTTAGAATAATCATCTCAAAGAAGGTCAAATCGTATCTCTAAAGCACTAAATAGATTTGTGTCTTATGAGTCTTTTTCACCACATTTTAGAGCTTGTTTATTAGCCATCTACTCTTTTTATGAACCATCTCATTATAATGATGATAGACAATATGCACATTGGAATGAAGCCATATAACATGAACTTAATGCACTTAAGAAAGCACAAACTTGAGAAATTGTTAACCCTCCTTAAGGAAAGAAACCCATAGGATGTAGATGAGTTTTTAAGGTAAAAACGAAAAGTGATGGTTCCTTAGAAAGATATAAAGCTAGATTGGTAGCCAAAGGATGTGCACAAGAGTATGGGGTATATTATGATGAGACGTTTGCCTCGGTAGCTCGAATGACAAGTGTTCGAGCTCTTATTGTTATTGCTGTTAAATTATACAACAAACGACAACTACGCCTTCATCCCAAAACAATTGGGGTCAGCGATATGAACCAAAAAAGAAATTCATTTTGGGTCTTCCACATGAATCCTTTTCCTCCAATCATTTCTATCCAACGCCATGTCCTCGGTGAGGTTCAAAGCATTCATATCCTTTCCTATCATCTCCATCCAAGTCTTCCTAGGCCTACCCCGACCTCTTTTAACTAATATATTTTCCCATTTCTCCAACCTTCTAACTGGAGCATCATTAGGCCTTCGCCGAATATGTCCAAACCACCGTAAACGATTCTCTCGCATCTTATTTTCAATGGGTGCAACACCTACCTTCTTACGTATCTCTTCGTTCCGAATCTTATCTTTTATTGTATTTCCACACATCCATCTAAGCATCCGCATCTCAGCTACACTCATTTTTTGAATATGATGTCTCTTGGCAGCCCAACATTCCGTACCATATAGTAAAGCGGGTCTAATAGTCGTCCTATAAAACTTTCCCTTCAACCGCAATGGCATTCTACGATCGCACAGCACTCCAGTAGCACTTTTCCATTTCATCCACCCAACCTTTATCCTATGATTTACATCTCCATCAATTTCTCCATACATTTGAATGATGGATCCCAAATATTTGAAATAATCATTCACCGGTATATCTTGCTCACCAAGCTTCACTACACTCCCATCACTACTTCGTTGCTTACTAAACCGACATTCCATATATTCAGTCTTACTCTTACTCAACTTAAAACCTCTAGCTTCCAATGTCTGTCTCCATAATTCTAACTTAGCATTAACCCCAGCTCTAGACTCATCAATCAAAACAATATCATCAGCAAACAACATACACCACGGTACATTTTCTTGAATTGATCTCGTAAGCTCATCCATCACTATCGCAAATAGGAAAGGGCTTAAAGCAGATCCTTGATGTAACCCAACCGTTATCGGAAAATTGGTTGTCACCCCTCCACAAGTGCGGACATTGGTTACTACTCCTTCATACATATCTTTAATTATACTAATGTACTTGAGAGAAACACCTTTCTTCATCATTGTCCACCAGAGAACGTCCCTAGGTACTCTATCGTATGCCTTCTCTAAATCAATAAAAACCATATGCAAATCTTTGTTCCTCTCTCTATATCTTTCAATAAGTTGTCTAAGAAGATGTATAGCTTCCATAGTTGATCTTCCAGGCATAAAACCAAATTGATTCTCCGATATCATGACAACCTTCCTCAACCTAGACTCAATCACCCTCTCCCAAAGTTTCATAGTATGACTCATGAGTTTTATACCACGATAGTTTGTGCAATCTTGTATATCACCCTTATTCTTATATAAAGGCACCAAAGTACTCTTCCTCCACTCATTAGGCATCTTATTTGTTCGCCAAATCAAGTTAAAAAGATTTGTCAACCATTCTAAACCTTTCTCTCCCAAGCATTTCCAAGCCTCGATAGGTATACCATCTGGGCCAACTGCCCTTCTTGATTTCATTTTCTTCAAAGCCTCTGCAATTTCTTTCTTTTGAATCTTGCGCATGAAGTCACGATTTATCTCATGAAAAGGAATGGAGAAGTCTCCAAGATCTTGAGCATGACTATCATTAAATAGCTTATCAAAATAATCTTTCCATCTCTCCTTAATCTCCTCATCTTTGACTAAAACCCTTTGCGTTTCATCTTTGATACATCTAACCATACCCAAATCCTTCGATTTCCTATCTCTCATCTTTGCAAGCCTATAAATATCCTTCTCGCCTTCTTTGGTATCCAACTTGTCATAAACCTCCTTATATACCTTAGCCCTCGCGTTTCGAACAACTTTTTTAGCTTCCTTCTTTGCTATCATATACTTCTCCAAATTCTAATTATCACGACTCTTACTTAGATTTCTATAACACTCTCTTTTAACCTTAATAGCTAATTTGACATCCTCGTTCCACCATGATGTATCCTTACCTAGTGGTGCACCACCTTTAGACTCACCCAATACCTCCTTAGCTACTTTTCTCATACCACCCGCTATCTTATTCCACATTGATTCTGAATCCTTCTCGAGACACCAATCAACTTCCTTGACTACCTGCTCTACAAACATTCCTTGTTTAGCTCCTTTCAGTGCCCACCACTTAATTCTAGGATCTATCCTATGTCTATCCCTTTTGCGGCATTGTCTAATTCTAAGATCTAAAATTAAGACTCTATGTTGTGTAGCTACACTTTCTCCTGGTATAACCTTACAATCGATGCAACAACCCCTATCTCTCTTTCTAAGTAGGAAAAAATCTATCTGACTCGTATTAACCCCACTTTTAAATGTTACTAGGTGAGACTCCCTCTTCCTAAACCAAGTGTTTGCTAAGATCATATCATAGGACAAACAAAAATCTAAAATCCTTTCTCCACTTTCATTTCTTTCTCCTATACCATAGCCTCCATGGATATTCTCAAATCCCTCCCTACTAATGCCTACATGTCCATTAAGGTCACCGCCGATGAAAAACTTTTCTCCATAAGATGTCTCTTGTACTACTCCATCTAAATCTTCCCAAAATTGATGCTTAATGGAATCATCTAAACCTACTTGAGGTGCATAAACACTAATAATATTAATAATATCCGTACCTAATACTAATTTAATAAGTAAAATTGTATCACCCTTCCTACGGACCTCAACTACATTATCTATAAACTGACGACTCATAACAATCCCTACTCCATTCCTATTCCTATTTATTCCTGTATACCAAATCTTATATCCCCAAGGTTCTATCACTTTAGCTTTCTCACCTACCCATTTGGTCTCTTGAAGACATAAAATATCAATCTTTCTCCTACACATAACATCTACTAACTCTACCAACTTACCAGTTAAAGACCCTATGTTCCAAGTGGCTAACCTAATTTTATGGTCTTGGACTAACTTCTTTACCCCCACCCGTCCAACAAAGTGAGGGAACCCTTGCCTATTTGACACCACACCCGGGCGCCGGTGTGACGCGTCACTTCTAGGCGACGACCTAGCAACCCTTGCACATTTATCACTGCCTCCGGGCCTAGAGAGTACAGCGCGTCGCTCAGTAGGGAACGCCCCAACGAAATTCTCATATTGGTTCATTTTCATAGGATATGACAAAGTTTTTATGCTGGCTGTCACAGGCCTACCGCAACCCTCCTCCTTTATCCGGGCTTGGGACCGGCAGTGTATAACTACACAGGCGGAGTTTGCTGTTAAATTATGTATATATAAAAAAAAATATATATATATATATACATATACATATACTTGTATATATATATACATCCGTATATATATAAGTATATATATATATATATATATGTATATATATACATATATGTATATCTATACATATATGTATATCTATACATATTTCTTTTTTGTTTTTTCTCCAAATACCCAATAGGGGTATTTTGGTAAATCTCCATGTAAACTCTTCCCTTTTCTTTTTCTCTCCCTTTTTTACTTTTTCTTTTTTCTTTTTTTCTTTTGCTTTTTGTAAGACCACAAGGGGTCCACTCATCTTGTCGTTGGGGCCCCAACGACTAGATGGGAGCCCCCTTGTGGTCCCTTCTTCTTGGCCTCCTCCTCTATAAATAGAGGAGACTTTCTCTTGTATGGTATTGGGTTTTTCACCCTCTTCTTTCTTTCTTCAATAATATCCAACTTATGACTTTAAGTCATTTTTCCTTTAGTTGGTTTTTTGTATACACTTTTAGTGTTTGTGTTCTTGGCTCTTAAGATCACTCTTAAAGAGTGGTTTGCTTTATCGGTGCTTCCGCCCCTCTTCATTACATGGTATCAAAGCAAGGTTGGTGATCAGGCTTCTCTTTTTTTTGTCATCTTGGGACGTGTGCCTCTCAAGCTTTTGAAAAAAGGAAGACTATTTGGCACCTATGAAACACGATTCTAAAGTTGAGCTTTCTTTTAAGCTCAATGGATCCAATTATCTTATGTGGGCCTCCGCTATGAAAAATCATCTAAGAGGTAAGAAACTTTGGGGTTTTGTTATGGCAACTACTACTGAACCCTCTCTTGTTCTCACTAAAATTGAAAATAGGGTTGAAAAAGCTTTAGATGGCGATGAGCGCATCAAAGCTATCAATGACCATCAATCCAAAGTTGAGGATTGGGAAAGTAACCATGCCAAAATTTTGGCATGGTTTATGAACAATGTGGACCTCAAAAATTGTGCAAACATTGCAAAATTTAGAAGAGCCAATGAGGCATGGTTCTTTCTTAAGGGTATGTATACCCAAAAGGATCTAGCTAGACAATTTTTTTGTCAAGAAAAAATCCGTTGCACTAGACAAACGGATATGAGTGTCCGTGACTACTTTAGCTCTTTAACCCCTCTTTGGGATGAGCTTGTTTTTCTTGAGCCCAAATGGGTGACTCCGAAAGATGTTGAGTTGAGAAGAGAACAAATTGAAAAGGAGCATTTTTTCCAATTTCTCCATGGTCTTCGACCGAAATTTGAACAAGTTAGGGCATCCCTTCTCCATAGAAGTAAAGCCTTACCCATTGAAGACGCCCTTGTCGAAGTATGCCAAGAAGAAACTCGACTTGGCCTAAGTATTAAGAGTGATGAAGTTTTGGCCGTTAATATGCCCGGATCAAATGTAAAAGCCTATAGACCTCCCCACTTTAACAAAAATAATGGATATAGAAAGGGAGTGGTTTGTCATTATTGTAATGAACCAGGATCATGGTTGCCAGTTGAGGAAGCGGGAGCGGGAAGCGATACGGGAAGCGGGAGCGGGAAGCGAGGCACTTTCAAAATTTTAGGAAGCGGGGAAGCGTGGGACCACTTAGGAGCGATTCGGGAAGCGTCTCGGAAGCGACCTAGGAAGCGTCTCGGAAGCGACCTAGGAAGCGTCTCGGAAGCGAGGGGGAAGCGAAAAAAATAAAAATAAAAAATAAAAAATACAAAAAAATTGAAAAAAACAGGGGAAGCGTGGGGGAAGCGAGGGGGAAGCGTGATGGGAAGCGCGCTTCCCATTAAAGGGAAGCGCGTCCCCCATTAAAGGGAAACACGTCCCCCATTAAAGGGAAACACGCTTCCCAAAAAAGGGGGACGCTTCCCCCCACGCTTCGGAAGCGCGACGTTTCGCCCTTCCGAAGCGCGCTTCCCCTTTTAGCTAGGCGCTTCCGGTAACTCTGACCGGGATACATTAAACCGGTTTGCCCAAAGCTTAAGGGGAAAGTGACCGCGATTGGAGAAAATTCTCCAAAGAAGGAAGAAGAAAGTGTCAAAGAGGGAGATATAAAAAAAACTCTTAATCATATCTCCGAAGTTCTCCAACATCTTCTCAAGACTTCTTCATCTTCAACATCCGAAGCCGCCATCGCCTATTCTTCATCACCTCCAGGTATGTGGATACTAGACTCTGGTGCTTCTTTTCATATGACATCTCATAAAAACTCTCTTTCTAATGTTTTTTCCGAACCCATATCTTCTTATGTTTTAACGGCCGATGGGGCATCTTTAAAAATTGAAAGTATTGGAACACTTGACTTTAAAACTTCTCAAACCTTTTTCGTTCCTAAAGTAAGAGTCGTTCCAAAAATTAATCTAAATCTTTTTTCCGTTTCCCAAATCACCGATCATGGATGCCAAGTCTCTTTCTCACCTAAAGATTGCACCGTGCAGGATCTCCAGTCAGGGAAGCTGATTGGGCAAGGCCATAGAAGGGGTGATCTTTATTTTATGGACTTTTTGACTCTTCCACCAAAGTCATTTTGCAATCTTATAAAGGACAAAAGTATTGGAATTTGGCATGAGAGACTTGGTCATCCAAATTTTATAAAGATGTCTCTTTTTCCTTTTTTGAACAATACTTGTAAAGACAAACACATGACTTGTAAAGATTGCATTTTTGGGAAATCTAAAACTATTCCATTTCCTCAAAGAAATTATTTCACCACTCGGCCTTTTGAACTTGTTCATTCCGATGTATGGGGACCTTCCCCTATTTTATCCAAAGGAGGATTTTTGTACTATGTGGTCTTTATTGATGACTTCACTCGATTTACATGGATTTACTTCTTAAGTCGCAAATCCAAAGTTTTCTCCTTCTTTAAAGAATTCCATGCAATGGTTAATAATCATTTTTTAGGAAATCTATCAATTCTTAGATCCGATTCGGGAGGCGAATACATGTCTAATGAATTTCAAATCTATTTGAAAGAAAATAGAATTTGCCATCAACGTTCTTGTCCAAACACTCCGCAACAAAATGGTCTTGCGGAAAGAAAGCATAGACACATAATAGAAACCACAAGAACTTTATTAATCTCAAAAAATATTCCAAAATCCTTTTGGGCCGAAGTGGTTCTAACCTCAACATATCTTATCAATAGAACCCCTTCATCTTCTTTGAAAAAACTTTCTCCATTTGAAAAACTTTACAATATGTCTTCCAATTATAAAAGACTAAGAATTTTCGGATGTAAATGCTTTGTTGTAACTCACAAAAATGATAAACTTTCTTCTAGGACAATTGAATGTATTTTCTTAGGATATGGTGAAAAAAAAAGGTTATCGATGTTTTGACATATTAAAAAAAAACTTTATATTTCAAAAAGATGTCACATTCTTGGAAGAAGAAAATGGTTTTTCGCATAAACCAAATGAAAATATTGATTATTCTTTTTTATTTGACTTGTTACCTCAAGAAAACGTCATAGATGATCATGTTGAATCTAGTGAATCTCTCATAGAGGATCATTTTGAACCTCCAAATGATGACCAAAATTTAGAAGAAAATGTATCAAGGCAAACACAAGTCTACTCTAGAAGAAATGAAAGTAATCCTCCTTGTGCCCTTGAAAAATTCTCTCAAAATGGGTCGATTGAAGAATCCTCTCAAAGAAGATCAAATCGTATTTCTAAAATACCAAATAGATTTGTATCTTATGATTCTTTTTCTCCAAATTTTCGAGCATGTCTGCTAGCTCTTCACTCAATTCATGAACCGACTCATTATAATGATGCTAAACAATATGCTTATTGGAATGAAGCAATGAAACTGGAACTTAATGCACTTAAAAGGGCACAAACTTGGGAAATCATTGATCCACCCAATGGCAAGAAACCCATTGGATGTAGATGGGTTTTTAAAGTAAAAACTAGGAGTGATGGCTCTTTAGAAAGATATAAGGCTAGGTTAGTGGCCAAAGGATATGCCCAAGAGTATGGGGTAGATTATGATGAAACTTTTGCCCCTGTTGCTCGAATGACTAGTGTTCGAGCTCTTATTGCAATAGCCTCTATTAAAAAATGACCAATTTTTCAACTTGATGTCAAAAATGCCTTTTTAAATGGAAATTTAAATGAAGTTTATATGGAACCACCTCCGGGTATGAATTTAAATGGTAAAATTTTAAAATTAAAAAAGGCTTTATATGGACTTAAGCAAGCTCCTAAAGCTTGGTATGACAAGTTTAGTAATGTATTAATCAATTTAAGATTTACTTCTTGCTATACTAACACTCTCTTTTTGTAAAGAAGATAGGTGATTTCATTGTTATTCTTCTGTTATATGTTGATGATATGATCATCACTGGGAGTGACAAAAAGGGGGTAAATGATGTGAAGTCTATGTTAAAAGAAACTTTTGATATGTCTGACCTTGGATTCTTGAGATATTTTTTGGGAATTGAAGTGACTTACTCCTCGCGAGGATACATTCTATCTCAAATGAAATTAACAACAGACATTTGTACCAAGTCAGGAATATCTGATGAAAAGAAAGTTGAGACTCCCGAAGTTATCAATGCAAAACTGAGACTTGAGGATGATGTTCTTCTTGAGAATCCAACCCCCTATCGTCAATTAATTGGATCTCTCATGTATTTATCCATCACCCGTTCAGATATAGCTCATGTGATTCATGCTGCAAGCCAGTTTCAGCATGCACCTACTTCAGTTCATATGGCGGCCGTAATGAGAATTGTGCGATACATCAAAAATACCATCTCCAAGGGACTCTTCTTATCCTCTTCCTCATCTCTTGAATTAACTGCTTTTACTGATGCTGACTGGGGAGGAAATCCTAATGATCATATCTCAACTACTGGTCTTTGCATTTTTTAGGTAAATCTCTCATTTCGTAGAGATGCAAGAAGCAACAAAAGGTCTCACTATCATCCACTGAAGCTGAATATCGGGCCATGACAATGACAATAATGGAAATCATATGGCTCAGAAGTCTCCTTGGTGATATGGGCGTTCTCATTTCCTCTCCCACCAAGCTCTACTGTGATAACAAAAGTACGATTTACATTGCAAGCAATCATACTTTTTACGAGCGGACCAAGCATATCGAAATTGATTGCCATTATGTTCGAAACGAATACCTCAGAGGAACTATCACATTACCATACGTTACTTCAGAATATCAACTGGCTGACTTCTTCACCAAAGCGCTCCCAACTCTGCGATTTATATTTCTTCTTAGCAAACTTTTGGTCTTCTTCCCGTAAAGTTTGAGGGGCATGTTAAATTATGTATACATAAATATATATATATATACATATACTTATATATATAAATATGTATATATATAAGTATATATATACATATTTCTTTTTTGTTTTTTCTCCAATACCCAATAGGGGTATTTTGGTAAATCCCCATGTAAACTCTTCCCTTTTCTTTTTCTCTCCCTTTTTTACTTTTTCTTTTTCTTTTTTCTTTTTTCTTTTGCTTTTTGTAAGACCACAAGGGGCCCACTCATCTTGTCGTTGGGGCCCCAACGATTATATTTATGACCGTTGGGGCTCCCAACGACTAGATGGGAGCCCCCTTGTGGTCCCTTCTTCTTGGCCTCCTCTATAAATAGAGGAGGCTTTCTCTTGTATGGTATTGGGTTTTTCACCCTCTTCTTTCTTTCTTCAATAATATCTTATGACTTTAAGTCATTTTTCCTTTAGTTGGTTTTTTGTATACACTTTTAGTGTTTGTGTTCTTGGCTCTTAAGATCACTCTTAAAGAGTGGTTTGCTTTATTTGTGCTTCCGCTCCTCTTCATTACAATTGCTTCTATTAAAAACTGGCATATTGATCAACTTGATGTTAAAAATGCCTTTTTAAATGAAGATCTTAGTGAATAGGTCTATATGGATCCTCCTCCTGGTGTGAATTTAAATGAGAAAGTTTTGAAACTAAAGAAAGCATTATATGGTCTTAAACAAGCTTCCAAGGCTTGGTATGACAAATTTAGTAATGTATTAATTAACTTGGGTTTTGTCTCATGTTATACTGACACTGCTTTTTTTGTTAAGAAAAATAGGTGATTCTATTGTGATTCTTCTTCTTTATGTTGATGATATGATCATCACAGGAAGTGACAAAGACGAAGTAAATGACATCAAGTCTATGTTAAAGAAAACTTTTGATCTGTCTGACTTGGGTTTTCTGAGATATTTTTTAGGTATTGAGGTGACTTATTCACAGATAGGTTATATTCTATCTCAAATGAAGTTGGCAACAAACATTTGTGCTAAGTCAGAGATTTCAGATGATAAGAAAGTAAAAACATCTGAAGTTATAAATGCCAAATTAAGACTTGAAGATGGCGTTCTACTTGATGATCCTACTCCTTATCGACAATTAATTGGATCTTTTACTTATTTGTTTATCACCTGACCGGATATCGCTCTTGCTGTCCATTCTGTAAGCCAGTTTCAGCATGCTCCTATGACAGTTCATATGACAGTTGTCATGAGAATTATGCGATATATCAAGAATACTATCTCAAAAGGGTTTTTCTTATCCTCTTCTTCTTTTAATTTAACTGCTTATACTGATGCCGATTGAGGAGGTAATTTCAATGATCGAATCTCAACTACTGGTTTTTGTATTTTCTTAAGGGATTCACTCATTTTTTGGAGGTGCAAGAAGCAACAAAAAATATCATTGTCTTCAACAGAAGCTGAATATCGTGCCATGACGACTATAACCATGAGATTGTATCGCTTAGAAGTCTTCTTTGTGATATGGGGGTCATCATCTCAACTCCCTCCAAGATGTGTTGTGACAACAAGAGTGCGATTTACATTGCAAGCAACTATATTTTCCATGAGCACACCAAACATATTGAAATGAACTGTTACTATGTTCGAGATAAATACCTCAGGGAAACTATTACATTACCTTTTGTTACATCAGAATATCAGCTGACTGACTTCTTCACCAAGGCGCTTTCGACTCCTCGCTTCTTGTTTCTCTTTAGCAAACTTTTAATTTTCTCCTCGTAAAGTTTGAGGAGGGTGTTAATATGTGTGTATGTGTATTCTTCTTTATGTATTCATATCAAAATACCCAATAGGGGTATTTTGATAATTTTGTTGTACATTTTATTTTTTCTTAGGTTTTTTTTTCTTATTTTTTTTGTATTTTTTTTATTTTCAATATATTGGGACCATTGGGGGCCCCACACTTATAGTCATTGTGTTGGGGTCCCCAATGGTCATTAATATGGCCATTGGGGCTCCCTAACGACTATAATGGGAGCCCCAATGGCTCCCTTCAAGGTCTCCCTTTTTCTCTATAAGTTGAGGGGGCTCTCCCTCATGTAAAGTAGCTTTTGTTCTCTCTTTCACTCATCAATAATATTTTTCTTTGCCTTTTGGCATTTGCCCTTTAGTGGGTTTGGGTATTGTGCACACTATGTGTTTGTGCTACTTGGCTCTTTGTTAAACTCTTTTAAGAGTTCTCTTATAATTTGTATTTTCGCATTCTTCGTTACATCCTTACGGTCTCTCATAACCGTCATCCATGGTTCTCACCCTTTTAGAGGGACACCAAGAAAGAAAAGTTATTACACTGTTTGGTCTATTTTACCAATCTTAATTAATTAATAATTATACAATAAAATATTCGAGCCCTTGCCCTATCAAATCAACAATGCAATTAATTGCAAAAATAATTCCAAGAAAAATCTTTTTGCAATGTATTCACAGTTTACTATCTCATGGTCATCATATGCTCCTGACCTCCAAAAGCCCATCGGTAGTCCACACACAACCACTGTACAATTTAATAAGATGACATTGCAAATTTCAGTGAACAAAAATCACATATAAATATTCAAATTTTTGTGTTCAGGATACTACTTCAATGCATATTTACAACAAATAAATGAGTGCACATTGAACCTAGCATAACACTTTTACCAAGCCAACAGGAAAACCAAAACTTTTATAATCATTTCAATTCAACATCCATTTTTCTCCAATTGACTAACTATCCAAGGCAGATCATCTTTAACAATTTTTTTAATGGGAATCAAAGTTTTAGGCAACTGAAAATTTAGATTCCAATTTGATTTTTCAAACAGATTTCTTTTACATGTTTTTATGACACTGAAATTTTTTATATCATGTCAAACTTACTTTTAGAGTCAGATTTACTCAAGTATCCACAACAAACCAATTTGCAACATTAATTCGATTCAGATTCAATTGACTATCCAAAACCAGTAAATTTTATAGTTCCAAAAGAAATTGGACATTTGGAACAACATAGATAAATTTCAGTATACTCAAAACCTCTTTCGAAATATGATTTAGGATATATATACACATATGTATATATACTGCTCGATATATATATATATATATATATATATATATATATATATATATATATATATATATATATATATGTCTTGATCGTCATATATACATATATGCAGATTGATTTGTATACATTGTTATGCATATATATACCCTTTTAATATATATATATATATATACACACACGTGCTGGCAGATATATAAAAAAATGTATATATATATTCTTATTTGCTGAATGATATAAATATACAATTATATATATCCAAGTCAACATATATATATATATATATATATATATATATATATATATATATATATATATAACAAGCAGAATACAGGCTGGTACAAATTCAGGAAACTCGCATGAACATATTGAGTTCAACTGCACGCGATCCAGGTTCAAATCATATTCAAAAGAACTTAAGTCTGAAACGATATTCCATGTATTTATGTATATGGTCTCTAATCAGACCAAAAATTGGGTTC
This sequence comes from Nuphar pumila, assembly GCF_984573655.1. Lineage (NCBI taxonomy): Eukaryota > Viridiplantae > Streptophyta > Magnoliopsida > Nymphaeales > Nymphaeaceae > Nuphar > Nuphar pumila. The sequence continues at coordinate 148,770,994 of NC_143250.1, read as the reverse complement.
TTGACATATACATAAATATATGTATTTTATATTTTTTGGATCAGACCTCAGTTTAATCAAACTCAGATTTAGCCAAGAACACAGATCTTAATATTATGCAAGAACTCAGAACCTAATATAAAAATCAAGAATCATCACAAATCTGGACATGTTGAGTTAGAACATCTGTACATGCCTGGATAACACGCAGAACCTAATATAAAAATCTGGTTCTCGTGATACCCAAAATGAACAGGAAACAAAATTTAATAAATTCTGTTATACATTTAAAAAAAAACAGCCTACAACACCCCAATGCATATATGTGTGAACTCAACACTTTATGAATCTAATTTTATCAAGATTTCTTAAATCAAAACAGATCTTAATCCACATCGATGAACAACAGTTTAACATAACTAAAACACAGATTTTGTAGTCAAACTAAATTCAATAAAAAACTCAGATTCCAAAACTGGTTTTTGCATGAAAAGAATACAGCTTTTAATTAAATCTTCAATCTGCTAAGAAAAAACATGGTATATGCAAAGAAAACCAGATTTTTATTTCCAACCCTAAACCCATGCCTGAATCAACCTATACTAAATCCCACCAGGCTGGACTGAGAAAATCCCGTACCTTTTCTTGTAGATTCACGGAGAAAGAAGAAGAGGAAGAAGAAGATGACGGTGAGGGTGAAGACGCTGTAGCCCTTCACATGCTGTGCCCTCTCTCTCTCTCTCAATATCGTGGTTTATAGAGAGAGGGCCCTTTTCTTTTTATAATGCAATTAGGACTCCCCCCTATGGAGGGGATGTCCTTTTCAAAAGGAGAAAGAGTTCTACTTCTTTAAGTAGACGTCCCTTCCTATAAAACTCTTAAATATATATATATATATATATATAATATCTTATCTTTATTATTATAGTTATAATTTTTTTTAAACTTATTTATCTTATCATGGTTGGACTATGGGTCTCGGCTAATAGATCCATGACCCATGTCCGGATCCAAATTGATGTCAACTCCTATATATATATTATCACTTCAAGCAACGAACAATATATATTTATTTAATAAAATCATATTTATTAAATTTATAATTAGAAAAATTCTACAAGATATTACATCCCTACCCCCTTAAAAGAACTTCGTTCACAAAATTATAATGTACCAAATAAGTATGGGTAATGCTTGCTCATATTGGTCTCAGGCTCCTAGGTGCACTCGTCCAGTCTGTGATGTTGCCACCACACTTTCATGAACAAAATAGTTCTACTCCGAAGTACTCACTTTTTGCGATCCACAATCTCCACTAGTCTCTTCTTCGTCGTTAAGTCTCGTTGTATTTCAACTGTCTCGTACTGGATAACATGTGAGGGGCCTGGTACATACTTCCTCAACATCGAAACGTGGAAAATATTGTGGATCTCGGAAAGCTGAGGCGGAAATGCCACTCGATACATTGACTCACTAACCTACTTAAGGATCTCAAAGTGTCCCACATACCGAGGACTAAGCTTTTCCTATTTTTCGAACTTGAAAATATTTTTCGTCGGTGATATTCGAACAAACACGTGCTCACCTACTACAAAATTGAGCTCTCTGCACCGCTGATCGGCGTAGCTCTTTTGTCGGCTCAGTGCAGCAATCAATCGTTGGTGAATCATCTGCACTTGATCTAAATAGTGCTGGATCGCCTCTGGAGACTCTACCGCTCTAACACCAACCTCATCCCAATACACCGGGGATCTACAAGGTTTACCATGCATAGTATCATACATGGCCATACCAATACTAGCGTGATAGCTATTGTTGAATAAAAACTCTACAAGCTACACATGCTTATCCCAGTCTCCTGCCCAATCCAGCGCACATGCTCTCAGCATGTCCTCAAGAGTTTGGATCGTACGCTCTGTCTGTCCATCGCTCCGTGGATGAAAAGCTATACTAAACTTCAGTTTGGTACCCAAGATTTTCTGCAATCGGCGCCAGAAACGATATGTAAAACAAGGATCTTGATTCAACACGATCGAAAGGGGTACCCCGTGTAGTCCGAATCAACTGACTGTAACTCCTCGATGCGATCTATGATCTCGGGTCATGCTCTCATCCTTGATGCGTCCGACTTGGTCTGCCAATGGCTGCCACTTGACAAATTCCTCCAATAAATCCCAACTTTGACTAATCAAACTGGCTGCCGAAACCAGAGTCTTCCTACTTAGCGCATCAACCACTATATTCACTTTACCCGGATGGTAAGCAGTGGTAAACTCATAATCCTTGAGGAATTCTAACCACCTGCGCTGTCTCAAGTTCAGATATTTCTTTGAAAAAATATATTTGAGACTCTTGTGGTTAGACAAAACCTCAAACTGCTTCCCGTAGAGGTAGTGATACCAAATATTTAATGTAAAGATGACGACTGCTAGCTCTAAGTTGTGCGTCAGGCAGTTCTTCTCGTGCACTTTCAGCTGTCGAGAAGCATAAGCAATAACCTTTCCGTTCTGCATCAAGACACAATCCAGTTCCCGAGACATTGCTGTATACCACGAACCCTCCTGATCCTGAAGGTAATGTTAGAACTAGAGTTGAGGTCAACCTCTTCTTCAGCTCTCATCGCAACGTAGTGTCCAAACAAACTTCACTCCTTTCTGCAGCAACTTCGTTATCGGTGCAATTATACGGGAGAAGTCCTGAATGAATCTACAATAATACCCTGCTTCCACCTTTGTTGGATCCACCTCAACACCATTTCCTGATATGACATGGCTGAGAAACATAACCTTGTCGAGCCAGAACTCATACTTAGAGAACTTAGCATAGAGCTTATGTTTCCTGAGTCCTTTCAGAACAATCTTCAGAGGCTCTCTATGTTTCTCCTCACTCTCTAAGTATATCAGGATGTCATCAATGAACACAATAACAAACTGATACTGGAAGACTCGATTCATCAAGTCCATAAACGCTGTTGGGACATTTATGAGTTTGAAAGACATCACCAAAAACTTGTAATGCCCGTATCTGGACCGAAAAGCTGTCTTCGGGATGTCCTTTGCCTTGATCCCCAACTAGTGATACCCCGAACGAAGATCAATCTTCGAGAATATCTTCGTTGTGCGCAACTGATCATACATGTCATCTATCCTGCCAATTGGTACTTGTTCTTCACAGTCACATGATTCAACATGCGATAGTCAATGCAGAGCTTCATGGATCCGTCATTCTTCTTGACAAATGAGACTGGTGTACCCAAAGGTGACACACTTGGCCTGATAAAACCCTTATTAAGAAGCTCCTATAACTGCTTCTTCAACTCCGCAAGCTCAGCAGGTGCCATATGATATGGCGCTCGTGACACCGGTGTCGTTCCATGTATCAACTCAATCGAAAACTCGATCTCATGATGAGGCGGTAAACTCGGTAAGTTCTTTGAAAAGACATCTGCAAACTCGCAGACTATGTCCAACTACTATAATGGTGTTTCCTAGCTATCCGTAGCGGACACACTAGTCAAGAACACAATACAACCCTCCTTATAGTACTTAGAGATCTTTAATGCTGATACGATCTTTACCTCTCCAACCAGCTTGGTTGCCTGAAAAACCAATGCTGATAGATCGGGTCGTTCTAAACAGACCCTTTTGCCTCGGCAATGAAGAGTAGTGTTATGTCGTGACAATCAATCCATGCCCAAAATGACATCATAGAATGTCATTTCGAGTATAATAAGATCAGCTGACAACTCATGTTCCTTAATAACTACTCGAATTGTGGGAAGATACTTAGCACATCGAGTAGACACACCCATCGGAGACATAACATCTAATGTAATCTTTAAACTAGATAGTACAATATCAAACAATCTAGCAAAAGAAGAAGATATAAAGGAATGAGTTGCAAGGTGATCAACAACTACGATAATCCTTCGATCAGATCGTTCTGATCATTCTGCTCCATGGCTGTAGTGGCGTACACCTGTCCATTGGTCTTCCTCTGCGGCTGCTATTGCTGGCTGCCCTGACCTCCATGCTTGTTCGGGCAGTACTGAGCAATGTGTCTAGGTTGCTTGCACTGGTAGCAGGGCTCGGTGAAGACAGGACACAAACCAAATGGATGACTCTTGTTGCACCTCCGAATTTATATCCTGGCGGTCAACATATATATATATATGTTTGATTATTATATATATCCCAATCGATATAGATATATATGTGTTGAATGATATATATATATATATATATATATATATATATATATATATATATATATATATGACAAGCAGAATACAGGCAGATTCAAGAAACTCGCATGAACATATTGAGTTCACTGTGTTAAAAAATGATGTATATTTATATATATATATCTATATACATAGATTACGACACATACACATATATATGATATATATATGTCTATGTGTCTATCTATATATATAAATATATATATATATATATATATATATATATTTATTTTGTAAAACCCGATAGGGGTATTTCTGTCATTTCACCCTGTACACGCATATCATTGATATGCTTTTCTCTTTTTCCTTTATTCTTTTTCCTTTTTTCCTTTTTTAGTTTTTTGTTTTTATTCACTTGAGAGGGGTCCACATAGAGTCGTTGGACCCCTCCAACGACTCTATGGGAGCCCCTCCTTGGGTCCCTTGCTGTGTATAAATAAGGGGCACAGCCCCATGTATTTGTTAAGCTTCTTATGAAGCATTCTATGAAGAGAAATATATTTTTTATCTTCTTCTTGTGCTTGACCACTTTTGTGGTTTATTTCGCCCTTTAGTGGCCTCTTGTGTATGTGCGTGCTTCCGTGCTTTCGCTTGGAGACGTTGCTCTTTTCATTTGGCACTTCATTACATGGTATCAGAGCCTTGGTTAAGAAGGCTTCATTGGATCCTCCCTTGACAAGTAATACCTCTCCTCTCTCTTGTCTTATAAATTTTTCTTCTAATGGCCAACAAAGATGCAAAAATCGATCTCTCATTCAAATTGGATGGGACCAATTATCGCATGTGGGCGGCCGCTATGGAGAATAATCTCAAAGGTAAAAGGCTTTGGGGTTATGTATGTGGAACCATTCCGGAACCACAACTAAAGTTAACTAAACTTGAAGGAGGTGAAGAAAAAGCTTTGAATGAAGAAGAAAAAGAAAAGGCTATTCTTGATTATTCTTCTAAAATGGAAGATTGGGAAAGTGAACATGCTAAAATCTTAGCATGGTTCATGAATAACGTCGAATTAAAGATTTGTGCAAATTTTGCAAAATTCAAGAAGGCTAATGAAGCATGGTTTTTCATGAAAGGTATGTACACTCAAAGAGACCTTGCTAGGCATTTTTTTCTACAAGAAAAGGTAAGAGCTACCAAGCAAGGTGATATGAGCATTAGGGACTACTATAGTGCCCTATCTTCTTTATGGGATGAACTTGTCCTTCTCGAACCGCAATGGGAAGGAAGTGCTATTGCTATGCGACAAGAGCAAATGGAAAAAGAGAGGTTCTTTCAATTTATTCATGGGCTTCGTCCCGAATTTGAACAACTTAGAGGATCTCTACTTCATAGAGCCTCTACTCCTCTAAGCGATATTTTGGCCGATTTATGTCAAGAAGAAACCCGTTTGGCCTTAAAAAGGGATGTTGATGAAGTACATGCCGTGTCTAGACCCGGCAACAATGTAAGATCATATAAACCACCACATTTTTGGAAGAATAATGGTGGTGGAGGAAGAAAAATCATTTGTCATAATTGTAATGAACCGGGCCATATTCGTCCCGATTGCCCTAAATTTAAGAAGAAGGTAGCTTCCGTGGGAGAGACTCCTCTAATCATCAATGAAGATACAAAAAAGGATGGTGACATAAAGGATTCCATCGCTCATCTAACTGAAACTCTCCAACAATTTATGAAGATGAACGCCTCTACATCATCATCCTCACCTTCCACTTCCGGTGCCGCCATCTCTTCATTTCCAGGTATGTCCTCTTGGATTCTTGATTCGGGTGCCTCTTTCCATATGACTCCAAATGCATCACTTTTGTCAAAACCAAGTCTCAATAAATTTAAATCATATGTATCCACCGCCGATGGAACTTCTTTAAATGTTGAGGGTATTGGAAACCTTGAGAAAATTTATGACCAAAACAAAGAATTTTTTGTTCCCAAAATCCGAATCATCCCAAAACTTAATCTAAATCTTTTTTCCGTCTCTCAAATTACCGATTTTGAATGTAATGTCTCTTTTTCACCTACCCATTGCTATGTGCAGGATCTCCGGTCCGAGAAGCGGATTGGGCAAGGCCATAGAAGAGGGGACCTTTACTATATGGATTTTTTGTCTTTGCCATCCAAATCATTTTGTAATCATGTTCAATCCAAAGATATTGAGACTTGGCATAAGAGACTTGGACACCCTAGTATTTCTAAATTGTACCTTTTTCCATTTTTGGAAAAATTTTGTAATACAAATACATTTACATGCAATGATTGTATTCTTGGGAAAATTCACTCTATTCCATATTCTCATAGCAATTTTGTGTCAAAAAGGCCTTTTGAACTTGTGCATTCCGATGTATGGGGACCGACACCCGTTATGTCCAAAGGAGGCTTCTCTTACTATGTTTCTTTTATTGATGACTTTACTAGATACACATGGGTTTATATTATCAAGAATAAATCCGATGTCTTCACTAATTTTAAAGAGTTTCACGCTCTTGTTCAAAACCAATTCCAACACAATATAGCTATTTTTAGATCCGACTCAGGAGGAGAATACATGTCTAAAGACTTCCAAAATTATTTTAAAACAAATGGAATTTTGCACCAACGATCTTGTCCTAAAACTCCGCAACAAAATGGTCTTGTGGAAAGGAAACATAGGCATTTAATTGAAACCACACGAACTCTTCTTGTGTCTAAATGTGTTCCTAAAATTTTTTGGGCCGAAGCTCTTCTTACCGCAACATATCTTGTGAATCGTATGCCCTCTTCCTCTTTGAAAAATGTTTCGCCCTTTGAAAAATTATTTAAAATTACTCCCGATTTTAATAGACTAAGAATCTTTGGATGCAAATGTTTTGTACTTAGTCTAGGACAAGATAAGTTGTCACCTAAAGCTATTGAATGTGTGTTCATTGGCTATGGTGAGAATCAAAAAGGCTATAGATGCTATGATATTCGAAACAATAAATTATATGTGTTGAGAAATGTAAACTTTATTGAAGAACAAAATGGTTTCGATATCCACACATCTAAGGAAGACATCGATTATTCTTTTCTATTTGACTTAGCTCCTAGAATTGCAAGACTTGGAAGAGAAAGAAAGGCGGCAGAAGGAGAAGGAGGAGGAGGAAGAAAAAGAAAGAAAAAGGAAGAAGCAAAAGTAGGAAGTGCAGGAAAGAAGAAAACAATATTTGGAAGAGAAAGAAAGGCGGCGGAAGGAGGAGGACAAAAAAAAGGAGAGAGAAAGGAAGGAGAAAGAGGAGAAAAAGGAGAGAGAAAGGAAGGAGGAGGACGAGATAAAGGAGAAAGAATGGAAGGAGAAGGAGGAGGCGAAAAAGGAGAGGGAAAGGAAGGAGAAGGAAAAAAAGGAGAGAGAAAGGAAAGAGAAGGAGGACGAGGAAAGGAAGGAGAGAGAAAGGAAGGAGAAGGAGCACGAGAAAAGGAAGGAGAAGGAGGGCAAGAAAAAGAAGGAGAGAGAAAGGAAGGCGATGGTGGAGCCGGTAGAGAAAGTACTTGTGATACTAGTTGTGATGAAATTTCACATTATAATATACAACATGATAATACCTCCCAAAATGAAAACCTTAATGATATAAATGTCTATACCCAGCGGATAGGAAATGAACATCAACCTGCTATTGACAGATACTCTCAAGACTTCTCTTTAGAAGAATCTACTGACAACAATCTACCTAGGAGATCTTCTCGTACTAGTAGGCCACCACAAAAGTTTGTGTCCTATGAATCTTTTTCTCCGAATTATAGGGCCTGTCTTATGTTAATACATTCGTATCACAAACCTACCTCTTTCAAGGAAGCTAAAGATCACCCACATTGGATTGAAGCCATGAAAATCGAATTAGAGGCTCTTAACAAGGCCCAAACCTGGAGCATTATTCCTCAACCTTTAGGGAAGAAGGCAATTGGGTGTAGATGGGTATATAAAGTCAAAACTAAATGTGATGGGTCTCTTGAAAGATACAAAGCTCGTTTGGTTGCTAAAGGCTATGCCCAGGAACATGGGATTGATTATGAAGAAACTTTTGCTCCCGTAGCCAGAATGACTAGTGTACGAACCTTAATTGCTTTAGCATCTATCAAACAATGCCCTATATACCAACTTGATGTTAAAAATGCTTTCTTAAATGGAACTTTATGTGAAGAAGTTCTTATGGACCCTCCGCCGGGTCTTGAAATTGGGAAAGGTAATATTCTAAAATTAAACAAAGCTCTTTATGGGTTAAAACAAGCGCCAAAAGCTTGGTATGATCTTTTTAGCAAAGTAGTTCTTGATAATGGTTTCTCCTCATGTTACACTGATACTGCTTTGTTTGTTAAATCCTCTAATGAACACATAACAATTTTGTTATTATATGTTGATGATATGATTATCACAGGTAATGATAAGAAAGGTATTGATCTTATTAAAAATATTCTTAAGAAAAATTTTGATATGTCTGATCTAGGTTTTTTGAGGTATTTCTTAGGAATTGAAGTTGCATACTCCCCCAAGGGGTATGTCCTATCTCAGATGAAGCTTGCCTTTGATATTATTGCTAGGTCTGGGCTAACAGATGACAAAAGGGTGGAGACTCCAGAAGTGATCAATGCCAAGATGAGAGCCAATGATGGCACTTCTTTAGCAGATCCCACGCCTTATCGTCAATTGATTGGATCCTTAACATATTTATCTATCACCAGGCCTGACATTTCTCATGCAGTTCATAGTGCAAGCCAATTTCAGACTACTCCTACCACCACTCACATGGCAGCAGTAATGAGGATTATCAGATACTTAAAAGATTCCATAACTAAGGGAGTATTCTTTTCCTCTTCTTCACCTCTTACTTTACTTGCGTATACTGACTCTGATTGGGGGGGTAACCCCGATGATCGTATTTCTACCACAGGTTATTGTGTGTTTCTTGGGGAGTCACTTATCTCCTGGAGGTGTAAGAAGCAGCGTAAAGTTTCTCTCTCATCTACTGAAGCAGAATATCGTGCGATGACCACTACCACAACTGAGATTATATGGTTAAGAAGCTTACTTAAAGATATGGGTGTCTCATTCTCCACTCCCTCAAAGCTGTGCTGTGACAACAAGAGCTCCATTTATATTGCTAGCAATCACACTTTTCACGAACGAACGAAGCATATTGAGATGGACTGTCATTATGTTCGAGATGCGTTTTTACGAGGCACCATTCAACTTCCATATGTTCCTACCGAATATCAGTTAGCGGACTTCTTCACCAAAGCTTTGCCTTCGCCTCGCTTCTACTTCCTCCTTAGCAAACTCTCGGTGATCTCACCATGTGTTTGAGGGGGGGTGTTAAAAAATGATGTATATTTATATAGATATATATATCTATATACATAGATTACGACACATACACATATATATGATATATATATGTCTATGTGTCTATCTATATATATAAATATATATATATATATATATTTATTTTGTAAAACCTGATAGGGGTATTTCTGTCATTTCACCCTGTACACGCATATCATTGATATGCTTTTCTCTTTTTCCTTTATTCTTTTTCCTTTTTTGCTTTTTTAGTTTTTTGTTTTTATTCACTTGAGAGGGGTCCACATAGAGTCGTTGGACCCCTCCAACGACTCTATGGGAGCCCCTCCTTGGGTCCCTTGCTGTGTATAAATAAGGGGCACAGCCCCATGTATTTGTTAAGCTTCTTATGAAGCATTCTATGAAGAGAAATATATTTTTTATCTTCTTCTTGTGCTTGACCACTTTTGTGGTTTATTTCGCCCTTTAGTGGCCTCTTGTGTATGTGCGTGCTTCCGTGCTTTCGCTTGGAGACGTTGCTCTTTTCATTTGGCACTTCATTACACACTGCACGCATTCTCGGCAGCAATCCAAGTTCAAATCATATTCAGAAGAACTTAAGTCTGAACGATATTCCATGTATTTATGTATACGGTCTCTAATCAGCCCAAAAATTGGGTTTTTGACATAAACATAAATATATGTATTTTATATTTTTTGGATCAGACCTCAATTTAATAAAACTCAGATTTAACAAAGAATGCAGATCTTAATATTATGCAATAACTCAGGTTCTATTTCTTCAAAAACTACAGATTTAAATTCAATCAATTAGATTTGGAGTTAATTAAATCTACAATCAGATATATATGTATATTTTTTTCTATGATCAGTCCAACCCCAACGAGAGTTGAGAGTTGAGTTTGGACAGATTGGCAGACTCACGCAGGCATCCATTATCAGCATAACAGTTGAATTCTGAATACACGAAGATTCTGGGCACACAAAGAAAACAGTCTGTCCATGTTTGAACAATGTCAGACTGATTCAATCACCCAAACTGGTTCATATTGATCCAACCAAACCCGCAGGGAAAATTTTTGGGTCTTTACACGATGATCTGGTCATGCTTAATAATGTTGAAAAAGAAACAAAACGTGACAGCAAGGAAAGAAATTTCTGTACCAAGGCATCTAAGTTAACATATCCAAGAAATAAACATGTTCTGGCTGGGACGTTAGCTACAAAACTTACACAGCAGAAAAATTAAAATATCAGGTTTTCTATTTTGGCCAAGATGTCAATCAAGAATCATCACAAATCTGGACATGTTGAGTTAGAACATCTATACATGCCTGGATGGATAACACGCAGAACCAGTGTTATCAAAAATGTGCCTTGAGGCGCAAAAGGCGTGCCTTGCCTTGAGGCGCGGCCCTCTGTGCCTCAAGGCGCAAGCCTGAGAAGCAAAAAAAAAAATTGTTTGTTTGTTTGTTTTACAACAAGATTTCTGAGACATGATCAATAAGATTTTTGTAGGTTAATCTCATATATTTTCCAGTTATTTCAGTTATGTAATCAGTTTCTTAGTATATTACTATATTTTAACTTTTGTTGGTTCATCTCGTATATTTTCCAGTTATGTAATCAGTTTCTTAGTATATTTTATCTTTTGTTCGTTAATCTCATATATTTTCCAGTTATGTAATAATTTTTTAGTTACTTTTATATGTTAATCTCATATTTTTTAGAATAATCTCATATATTTTAACTTTTGTAAGTTAATCTCATATATTTTCCAGTTATTTCAGTTATGTAATCAGTTTCTTAGTATATTTTAGCTTTTGTTGGTTAATCTCATATATTTTCCAGTTATGTAATCAGTTTTTTAGTTACTTTTATATGTTAATCTCATATTTTTTAGAATAATCTCATATATTTTAACTTTTGTTGGTTAATCTCATACATTTTCCAGTTATCTAATTGGTTTCTTAGTATATTTTATCTTTTGTTGGTTAATCTCATATATTTTTCAGTTATGTAATCATTTTTTAGTTACTTTTATATGTTAATCTCATAATTTTTACTACTTATTTGAGATTTTCTATTTTTTATTGGTTGTTATTTCATCAATAAAGCATTTCTTTATTTATTTATATTTTTAGATATTTTTTATATTTTTTTCAAAGTTTTCAAAAAAAAAATATTTGAGGCTTACGCTTTACGCCTCGAGGCTTACGCCTCGCCTCGGTTTTTGGTGGAGCGCCTCACTACGCCTAAATGCTTTTCACAACACTGAGCAAAACCTAATATAAAAATCTGGATCTCGTGACACCCAAAATCAACAGGAAACAAAATTTAATAAATTCTGCCATACGATAAAAAAAAACAGCCTACAACACCCCAATGCATATATGTGTGAACTTGACACTTTTAGATTTTGTAGTCAAATTAAATTCAATAAAAAACTCAGATTCCAAAACTGGTTTTTGCATAAAAAGAATACAACTTTTAATTAAATCTTCAATCTGCTAAAAAAAACATGTATATGCAAAGAAAACCAGATTTTTATTTCCAACCCTAAACCCATCCCTAAATCAACCTATACTAAATCCCATCAAGCTGGATTGAGAAAATCCCGTACCTTTTCTTGTAGATTCGTGGAGAAAGAAGAAGATGATGATGATGGTGAAGACACTGCAGCCCTTCACACGCTGCTCTGTCTCTCTTTCAATATTGTGGTTGGGAGAGTGGGCTCACGCCCCTTTCTTTTATAATGCAATTAGGACTCCCCACTAAGGAGGGGACGTCCTTTTCAAAAAGAGAAAGAGTTCTACTTCTTTAAGGAAGTAGACGTCTTTTCCTATAAAACTCTTTAAAATATATATTTATATATATATTATATATAATACATATATCTTATCTTTATTATTATAGAAATCTAAGTAAGAGTCGTGATAATGAGAATTTGGACAAGTATATGATAACAAAGAAGGAAGCTAAAAAAGTAGTTCGAAATGCGAGGGCTAAGGTATATAAGGAGGTTTATGACAAGTTGGATACCAAAGAAGGCGAGAAGGATATTTATAGGCTTGCAAAGATAAGAGATAGGAAATCGAGGGATTTGGGTATGGTTAGATGTATCAAAGATGAAACGCAAAGGGTTTTAGTCAAAGATGAGGAGATTAAGGAGAGATGGAAAAATTATTTTGATAAGCTATTTAATGAAAGTCATGCTCAAGATCTTGGAGACTTCATTCCTTTTCATGAGATGAATCGTGACTTCATGCGCAAGATTCAAAAGAAAGAAATTGCAGAGGCTTTAAAGAAAATGAAATCAAGAAGGGCAGTTGGCCCAGATGGTATACCTATCGAGGCATGAAAATGCTTGGGAGAGAAAGGTTTAGAATGGTTGACAAATCTTTTTAATAAGATTTGGCGGACAAATAAGATGCCTAATGAGTGGAGGAAGAGTACTTTGGTGCCTCTATATAAGAATAAGGGTGATATACAAGATTGCACAAACTATCGAGGTATAAAACTCATGAGTCATACTATGAAACTTTGGGAGAGGGTGATTGAGTCTAGGTTGAGGAAGGTTGTCATGATATCAGAGAATCAATTTGGTTTTATGCCTGGAAGATCAACTATGGAAGATATACATCTTCTTAGACAACTTATTGAGAGAAATAGAGAGAGGAACAAAGATTTGCATATGGTTTTTATTGATTTAGAGAAGGCATACGATAGAGTACCTAGGGACGTTCTCTGGTGGACAATGATGAAGAAAGGTGTTTCTCTCAAGTACATTAGTATAATTAAGGATATGTATGAAGGAGTAGTAACCAATGTCCGCACTTGTGGAGGGGTGACAACCAATTTTCCTATAACGGTTGGGTTACATCAAGGATCTGCTCTAAGCCCTTTCCTATTTGCTATAGTGATGGATGAGCTTACGAGATCAATTCAAGAAAATGTGCCGTGGTGTATGTTGTTTTCTGATGATATTGTTTTGATTGATGAGTCTAGAGCTGAGGTTAATGCTAAGTTAGAATTATGGAGGCAGACATTGGAAGCAAGAGGTTTTAAGTTGAGTAAGAGTAAGACAGAATACATGGAATGTCGGTTTAGTAAGCAACGAAGTAGTGATGGGAGTGTAGTGAAGCTTGGTGAGCAAGAAATACCGGTGGATGATTGTTTCAAATATTTGGGATCTATCATTCAAAAGTATGGAGAAATTGATGGAGATGTAAATCATAGGATAAAGGTTGGGTGGATGAAATGAAAAAGTGCAACTGGAGTGTTGTGCGATCGTAGAATGCCATTGCAGTTGAAGGGAAAGTTTTATAGGACGACTATTAGACCCGCTTTACTATATGGTACGGAATGTTGGGCTGCCAAGAGACATCATATTCAAAAAATGAGTGTAGCTGAGATGCGGATGCTTAGATGGATGTGTGGAAATACAATAAAAGATAAGATTCGGAACGAGGAGATACGTAAGAAGGTAGGTGTTGCACCCATTGAAAATAAGATGCGAGAGAATCATTTACGGTGGTTTGGACATATTCGGCGAAGGCCTAATGGTGCTCCAGTTAGAAGGTTGGAGAAATGAGAAAATATATTAGTTAAAAGAGGTCGGGGTAGGCCTAGGAAGACTTGGATGGAGATGATAGGAAAGGATATGAATGCTTTGAACCTCACCGAGGACATGGCATTGGATAGAAATGATTGGAGGAAAAGGATTCATGTGGAAGACCCAAAATGAATTTCTTTTTTGGTTCATATCGCTGACCCCAATTGTTTTGGGATGAAGGCGTAGTTGTTCTTGTTGTTGTATAATTTATTATTATTTTTTTAAAACTCATTTATCTTATCATGGATGGACTATGGGTCTCGGCTAATAGATCCATGACCCATGTCCAGATCCAAATTGACATCAGCCCCTATATATATTATATTACTTCAAGCAATGAAAAATATATATTTATTTAATAAAATCATATTTATTAAATTTATAATTGGAAAAATTCCACGAGATATTGCATACATGTATATATATACATACATATATATATATGTATGTACACCTATTTTTAACACTCTCTTAAAAATTTACGGTTTGATAACCGAAAGTTTGTCTAAGAGAAAGTGAAATCTAGGAGCAATGAGAGGTTTGGTGAAGAAATCCACCAATTGATATTCTGAAGTAATGTATGGAAGATCAATAGTGCTCTGTAGGAATTCCTCTCGTACATAGTGATAGTTCATCTAAATGTATTTGGTTTATTCGTAGAAGGTCCGGTTGCTCGTAATGTAGATGAAACTTTTGTTGTCACAGAACAATCATGATGCTCATTTACTCTGAACGCCCATGTCAGCCAACAATCTCTTTAGCCAGACCACCTCTTTAGTGAGTGTAGCCATGACTCAGTATTCTGCTTCAGTTGAGGAGAGAAAAACTTTTTGCTGCTTTTTACACGTTCATGAAATCAACGAGTCACCTAAAAACACATAAAAGCCAGTGGTTGAGTGTCGATTATTTGGATTACCTCCCAAGTTTGCATTAGTATAAGCAATTAAATCTAAGGAGGAAGAAACAAATAAAAAAAGTCCTAAAAAATTACGTAAAACTACTCTCATATGAACCGTGGTGGGAGCATGCTGAAACTGGCTCACTAGGTGAACTGCATGCATAATGTCAAGTCTCGTAATTGAGAAATATAACAAAGCCCCGACAAGTTGTCTGTATGGTGTTGGATTTTCAAGTGGTTCCCTATCATCAATCTTCATTTTGACATTTACAATTTCGGGATTATCAACTTTCTTATCATTTGAAATACTTGACCTGACAACAATATTTAAAGCAAATTTAGATTGAGTCAATAAATAACCTCTAGAGGAATAAGCAACTTGTATACCAAAAAAATAATTAAAAACCCCCAAATTAGTCATTTCAAAATGTGTTTTGAGAACTCTTTTAATGTTTTCAACTTCCTATTTGTCACCTCCTGTGATGATCATATCTTTCACATAAATAAGACGAATAATAATACCTGCATCAGAAATCTTAACAAACAAAGATGTGTCAATTAAACAAGATTGGAATCCAACATCAAGTATAAATGGACTAAACCTGTCATATCAAGCCTTTGGAGCTTGTTTAAGGCCATATCAAACCTTATCTAAATGAAGAACCTTTCCTTTAGGAATAACTATACCAGGTGGTGCCTCTATGTAGACTTCTTCAACCAATTTACCATTGAGAAACACATTCTTCACATCCATTTGGTATATGGATCATTTCTTCGTAAAGCAAGGGCTACTACGGTTCTAACCTTAGTCATCCTAATAACAGGTGCAAAGGTTTTCTCATAATCTATTTTATACTCTTGGGAGTATCCTTTGTCCACAAACCTAGCTCTTTAACTTTCAAGGGTTTCATTACTCTTGGTTTTTATCTTATAGACTCATCGACAACCTATGAGTTTCTTTTCCAGGGGATTATTTTGGATAATCTAAGTATTCACCTTTTCTAAAGCATCTAATTCTATCCTCATGGCTTCTACCCATTCAGAATGTTTATTTGCTTCAGCATAGTTTGAGGGTTTTATATAGGAATATATCAATGCAATGTAAGCTTGATATTTTAGGTGAAAAGGACTCATAGGACACAAATTTCTTAAGGGTTTTGCTACTCTCGATGACCTTGTAGTTTGTATTTCTATATGGTTTTCATTAGTATATTTTTTCAGGGCACATGGATGTTCAGAACTACTATTTCTAGAATATTGAATACAGATCTGATTTTGAGTTTGTTCTTCACTTATCTCATTGTCATGAGATTCTTCTTCACTCACTATATCATTTCTAATATCCTGATCTTCATCAAGATCAACATCACAATCACTAAACTTTGGAATTAAATCCAATAGAAAATAATACTTAGTTTTGTGCTTAGGATTTTTAAATTTAAATTTTTTTCTAAGACACATTTCTTGAAACATATAATTTTTTATTTTTAAAATCAAAGCATCCATAGCTTTTTTAGTTATTTGCATGTCCCAAAAAGGCACAAGGAATAACATGAGGATAAAGTTTATCATTTTTATCAGTAAATACAAAACATTTGCATCAAAAAACCCTTAGTCTAGAATAAACAAGAGTAAGCTTAAAAAGTTTTTCAACTGGTGATATTTTTCAAGATAACAGATGTCATTCTGTTAATAAGATAAACTACGGTTAAAGTGGCTTTGGCCAAAAATTCTTTAGGTACTTGATTTGAGATAAGCAAAGTTCTTGTGGTTTCTATGATGTGTTTTTTCGATGAGGCCATTTTGTTATGGAGTGTAAGGACAAGATTTTTAATGTATAATATCATTTTATTTCATGTAATCTTTAAAATATTTTTGATAAAAATTCTTCTCCTAAATCAATGCGAAAGATAAAGACATCATTTTAAAATTTATTTTTGACCAAATTGTGAAATATTTGAAAATATAAAAAAACTTCAGATTTATGTTTAAGAAAATAAATTCATATGCGTAGTAAAATCATCAAGAAAAATTACATAATATGCAAACTCACCCTTAGATATAATAGGTGCTGGGCCCCAAACATCCGATTGTACTAACACAAGCAGTGGTGTGAAGACAAAAGTTCTTTCTTGGAATGACAATCTTTTCATCTTGCTAAGAATACAATCTTCGTATATAAAATTTTCAAGATTACAATTTTTTTTCATATTTGGAAAGTGATGGATTTTGGATACATTAAGATGACCACGTCTTTTATGCCATAAATCCAAATTCAGTTTCTAATCATTATAACAAAAGGTATTTTTGGGTACAACAACAACAACAACAACAACTACGCCTTCATCCCAAAACAATTGGGGTCAGCGATATGAACCAAAAAAGAAATTCATTTTGGGTCTTCCACATGAATCCTTTTCCTCCAATCATTTCTATCCATGTAGTGTAAACCTCCTTCCCTATGGTCTTCTCCAATCGGCTTCCTTGACTGACGATCTTGTACTCGACAACCAATAGAAGAGAAGAAAACATTATACCCATGATCAGATAATTGAGAGACATTCAAAAGATTTAGGTTTAACTTGTGAATATATCTAATTTTTGGAATAGAAAAACCTTTTAAAATATTTTTGAAATTTTTTATTCCCTTTATCTCAAGGGATGCCCCATTAACAGTAAAAACATTTGACCTGCTTGAGTTACGAATTTGGATAAGATATCATTTGGTGTCATATGAAATGAGACACCTTAGTCAAGAAGCCAAAGAGTCTTATCGGAGCTCCGGTTGATGAAGCTTCTTTGATTTGAAGTTGGAGAACTTCTACAAGTTGAGTCAAAGACATGCTCCTAATGTTTGATTCTTGTGTAGCTGGTGCTACCTTCTTTTCATAGAGCTTCTTTAATTTAAAACAATATGTCTTGACATGTCCCGATTCATGACAATAATAACAAATAAATTTTTTTTCTCAAACTCATTGCCTTGTTTTCCATGGTTATCATTGTTTGGCCTCCCATAATGTGGTGGTTTGTAAGCATGGACTGTAATGAAGGATGTGTAATTACAAAGATAAGGTGCAAACACACCAAACAAGTCCAATAGTGGACAAATACAAAGGCACAATAGGCACAAAGGTGCATAAGCAAGAACTCCACAATGGGACAATACAAAAAGCCTACAAAGGGCAACACCAAGTAAAAGAATAAGAATATTATTAATGAGGTGCTTGAAAAGCAATGAGAGAGATAGGAAGAACACACCTTATTTATATACAACTCAAGAAGGGGAGGCCACTGGGAGCTCCCCTTATAGACTAGTTGGGGAGCTCGTCATATTTATGACCGTTGGGCCCCAACGACTCATAGAGTCGTTGGGCCCCTAATGACAAAGAAAAGAAAATAAAAAAAAGAAAAGAAACTAGAAAAAATTAAGAAAAACTAGAATATAATTGTTTCTAGAAAACAACTATAATTATATCTGAAAAGACAAAAATGCCCCGATCAGGCAAACTAATCCAAAACAGATTATATATATATATATATATATATATATATATATATATATATATATATATATATATATATATATATATATATATATATATTAACATGGACATGGTTTCTCGGCCTAGACACGGCTAGGACCGAACCATCATCTTGTTTAGGTGTCTTCTTTTTGAGTCTATTGCAAGGTTTTAAAACCCGTGACTCAGGACTCGACTCGTTCTTTATTGACTCGTGACTCGGCGGGTCAACTCGGTGACTCGGACCGGGTTTTGTTAACTTTTGATTTTAAAAGAAAATAATATATAATTTGTCTCAAACCATGTTTTTCAGTAAACAAGAGATGATAAACTCATATACAGGGGCTCATGTTAGGCAAAATATGTCTGTAGTCGGGACTTTTTAAAAAGGTCCATGCTTGGTCTGTACTGAAGTTGATGAGACCTGACCAACTCATAAATGTTGTAATGGCCAGTTCACCATGTTCTACCTTTTGTAGGCCCAATCCACTTCAAAACCAGAGTTTGATCCTGGCTCAGAAAATATTGGACTTGTGCTTTATGAAACATGCCCACATATCAAAAGTAACCATGTACAATATAGAATTACACTTTTAAGCTGCACTAGGATGACTGCCAGAAAAAATTGGCCACAGTATCTGATTATGCAGAATAGACTCACAAGGAAATCATCGAATAAAAGACAATATTGAACAACAGAATGAGGGGCCGAGGCTTATAGTTTTTGAGATGAAACTATGAAGGATATCCAATGTGCTTTGTAAGAGAAATTCAGCCATACTATAGGCTCAAGAATCACAGTCATAACAAGCACATGAAACTTGCTCATGTAGTGTACACTTCCAACTACACATAGCTAAAGACAAGTTCTTTTCAAAGTCATGATCCTATTCAGTCATAAAAAATAAATTAACATTATAGCCATTTCAGTAATTTGAAAAATAGAAAGATATTTGAGAGAAAGTATGGGTTACATACTATGTGTGAGAAAATCCATAACAAAATCAAAGAAGAAATTCTCAAGACAACTGATCAAATTATACAAGCCAATTAATTATTCCCTATTGATGCAAGAAAAAAAATTATTCTGAAATACCCAAAAAATCAAATTTCAAACATCCCAGAACTCGCCCGAGTCAAGCCCGAGTTTTGGCAAACCGAGTTTGCCTTGCCGAGTTGACTCGCTGGAGGGCCGAGCCGAGTCAGCCAAGTCAATGAGTTGACTCGGCGAGTTTTAAAACACTGATCTATTGTTCTCTATACTTAAATATTCAATAGGGAAAACTTTTTCTCTATGAAGAAGAGCTGATTTGGTAGACTCAAACTTCGGTCTTAGACCATTGATGAATTGATAGAAATGCTCCACATCACTTTGTCTTTGACGAATTTCTATGTCTTCGGGACAATTTCATTGTGGCTCAAGAAAGCTAACTCATTCCAAAGGTCAGACAACTCACTAAAGTATTATCTAATACTTTTTCCTCTATGAGTCATAGTGTGTACTTTGTCCTGTAAGTTGCAAATATGGGCAATATCTTTAAGAGAATACATTCTCTTGAGATAGTCCTATGCTTTATTTGCATGTTCAAACTTAGCTAGACTTGAGCACTTTTTGATATCAACACTACTAATGAGCCAAAACATAATCTTGACATGCTTCATTCGCCATTCTTTCAATTTTTTCTTATACGTGGTCATAGCCTTGGTCTTTTCCGCCTCCGTAAGAGATACTTTTTTTTCTCCTTCTATCTTAGTAAGAATTAGTTTGGGTTCCAAATCCTACCCATTCAGTAATCCCCACAACCTTTTCTCCCATATGAAGTGCTTCATGATTGAAGCATATGTTACAAAGTTTGTGCCATTGAGCCTGATGGGTTTCAGGGTGACATTATCATTGCCATCAATGTTTACAAGGGTTAAGAGGAAGAATAGAAGATAGAGAGGAGGAAGACAAAGAGAAGATAATCAAGAAGATCACGAGCACTCCACTACCAAGAGAGCACCTCCAATGAGAAGCACAAACACACGAGCACTCCACCACCAAGAGAGCACATTCAATGAAGAGTACAAGCACACAAGCACTCCACCACCAAGAGGGCACAACAATCTCACAAGCACTTAAGTGAATTTTGCAAAAGAGACTTTATCTCTTCAAAATCTTGAGTGACATGCTTCCCAATGCACCAAAAAATCAGCTTGATCTCCTATCTCCGATACCATGAAAGAAAACAAGGTCTTACAAAAGATATTCACCAAAACAATAAGGTGGACACTCAAAGAGTTTCACCAAAGCATTAAAAGAACATTCACAAGCCACAAAATGGGCTCACACACAAACACCCACTAAAGGGGCAAATAGAAGAAATAAAAACAATATTTTTTTGATCAAGACTATGCAAGAAGCATACATTGTAGTGGGGCTTTGCTTGACTAGTCAACTTATGTTGACTAGTTCAAAACCAAAAACAAAAAGGTGAAAATCCTAATCCTAGTTACTATCTAGTTACATTATATATATACACACACTTATTTTTAACAATCATCTGTCCAAAGCTCTAAGTATTGCAGTAGGACTCTAGTGTCATTCCTTATGAGTTTTTGAAGGGTTTTCTAGTATCAAGTACAAAACCATTGACTTTGTTCTTGCAAAACCAACTGCTAGATTTCCAGGTGTTGCATTTGGTGGACTAGGTAAATATATCAATGTCCTGCTCTACTGTCCTTCTGAAAATCAACTGGTGTCTCAGATGGCAACAAATGGAAGCCTTATAATTTTTTCCCCAGTGATTTCTTGATATGAACTATGGATTACATCTATTTCATAACCTACTTTTTGTTTATCTTTACTAATTTTCCCCTATATTTATTTTCTTTCTCTATTTACATCAGTTTTCACTTCTTTTCAATGTTACATTTCTTGTTTCTTTCATTGTCTTCCTCCCCACTTCTTTGTCGATGTCTCTTGGTGAATCTCGTTGCCCATTGGGTTCTTCCTCTTCCTTTTCTGCAAGGAACCTCTTAGAGTATTTTAAGTTTCTGTTTCTAGTCTTGGTTTGGTTACACAATCAACATATTCTTTTTGCATCTGCAACTTGGATTCTTCATAAATTGTCAATGTCATGCAGTCATTGACATGGCTGTAGCTTTAACTGCATATGGGTGAATGTGTGGTGCCTGAAAGAAATAATTGTGCTTGTCTTGCTGTTCTTTTCAATGATCATGATAGTGTTGTTTTTTTCCTTTTTAGGATGAGTAATGATGATAGTGTTATTATCATGTTCCTTTTCTCTGCTCCTAGTCTAATGTCAGTAACATTTTTCTTTTGCTGTACTTGCTATGCAATTTCTTGACACTACGTGCCTATGTTTGTATGACAATATTGGGTGGTCATATGTTGACTATAAGCCCCAAAAGCCTTATGTCATACTCAAATTTGATTTTAATCATCAACAAGCTTCTGCTTCAAAAATAAAAAGAAAAAATAAAAAGGAAGAAAAACTTTTAAGCTTGTTTGCTGATCAGCCTTTATCTTCTGATATTCAGCAAGCTCATTTCCATTCTTGAGTGAATTGATTTTTTCTGCCTGCTACACTTGAGACTTTTCTAACATGCAAATACCATTACTTGCAGGCAGGCTATGTTGGGGAGGATGTAGAATCAATATTGTACAAGTTACTTACGGTACAGTTCATGATCATTACATCATTTACACGGATACTCAACTTAGACTATATATATGTTATTATCTCTGTGTGTTTGTGTGGAACATCTTATTCTTTTGATGTTTTATTGCATGTTTTGTAAATTAAACCCTACAAATGTGAATCTTTGTGATTTATTTAGTGGAAAACATCTATTAGATAAGGAATTGCTTATGACCAAGACTTTAGAATGAAAAGATCAGGTTTTTTCATCAAAACAATTTGATTCGAGCCCATATGCACAATTGTGTGTGTATGCATGTGATCTATACTAATTGATTGTGATTGCTTTGGCTAATTTCATGCATTTATACTCAGCTCATGAGTACCAATGGATAAACATTTGGCAAAACTTAGTCCTTTTTAATTTTTATTCGCATCAGTTGTAGTCTATTGCCATGTATGGATATATTACCATATTTATAAATAATAAATAGAAATGATTTTATAAAATATCGAAACAAACATCCGAACAATTTTTTAGATGTTTAAAACATAGTTACAAGGAAGTGAAATGGATACAGTATGGATGCATGAAGCAGAAGTGGGGAAGCGAGTGTTAAAAGGTAGTGTGAAGCGGGATTCGTTTTGGAAGCGTGTGAGAGGCGAAAGTTGGAAACAAGGGGGAAACGAAAAAAATAAATATTAACATGAAAAACACAAAAAATAAAGAGGAAGCGAGTGAGAAATGAAAGGGAAGCGATTTGAAAAGTGAGTGGGAAGTGTGTTTCCCCCATGCTTCCCTATTGGGAAGTGCACTTCCCCCTCCTCAGGGGCTCTTCCAGTAACTATGGTTTAAAACGAACACAAGTAGACAATGTTGTTTACAAATACATTCAAGTGCTGTGCTTTTCTTTTTTCTTGTTCAAGAAGGCAACATGGAACTTCTGTTGCACTGGGTAAGATAATTACCATATGGATGGAAGGTGGCACTTCCTCTTTTTCCATACTATGGAATGGAAAGAAGCAATAGAATAGTAGGAGAGGAATGTTTTGTGAACGTTTAAATTATTATTTGCTACCATAACCTTGTTCTCTATTTTAGTGTCCTGCATATTTCCTGTGCTAGGAACCCTTCTTTGGATATCTTTTTGTTGCACATTCACTTTGAAAGCTGAAGCTATTATCTAGTCCTTTTTTTTTCTCTTTTTCATGTAACTATTCTTGATTTATACTGATGTTTTCTACCCTATGTTATTATTCAATAGGTTGCTGATTTCAATATTGCAGCAGCTCAACAAGGCATAGTTTACATTGATGAAGTTGATAAGATAACTAAGAAGGTATCTATTTGGCATCAATTGATACAAAAGGTTGATGCATTGCAATGAAAAATACAGTTATATAATCATCTTGTCTGTTTTTTCTCATGCTCAATGTATGTAGGCTGAAAGCCTAAATATTAGCAGAGATGTTTCTGGTGAGGGAGTTCAACAGGCATTGCTTAAGATGCTGGAAGGAACTGTGAGTGTTTTACGGCTGCCTAGTGTTTCTTACTTTCGCAATTATATATAAGTTCAAATTTGGTCATTGAAGACTGTCATGAACAATTTTGTGCCCTATGCTTATTCTCTGATCTTATTGTTCTGCATCTTTCTTGTATAAGCTTTATTGGTGAAGACTAATAATTTGTCTGCTTAACTTTAAAGAATCACTTGGCTATTCAAATTGGTGCAGTGCTGCCACTGTTGGAACACAGATATGACTGAAGAATAAACTCTGGTGCATAGGGATGAATTCATTCAGCAAACTATGCTGAAGTGCATACCATATTTCATGTTGCGTTTCATGCAAATCCCTTGTGTTACAACATACTTGGATAGGCTTGTAGAATATATCTATACAGGCGAATGCTGCATAACATAAACAATGCTGCTCTTATAGTTGCATTGCCAAAGACCCTGAACTAGGTTTCCTAATAGTGAATTTACACCTATCCAACATGGCCGATAGCCTAGGACAGCCTTGAAAGGGCCTCCTGTGACCTTCAAACTATGACCATCCACTTCATCCAAATGTGGCTGCTATAGAACACAAATATCCAAGTAAAATCTGGTTCTACATAAGATACAATTATTTGAAGCAGAGAGAGAGAGAGAGAGAGAGAGAGAGAGAGGATGCACTCTAAATAAGAAAACTTCATTCATTTTTAAAAAGGAAGGGCAAGTCTGTTAAATTCTATAGATGTTATATATATATATATATATATATATATATATATATATATATATAGAGAGAGAGAGAGAGAGAGAGAGAGAGAGAGAGAGATTTCATATATGTCTATGTGTCTATATATATATATATTGTAATACCCACTAGGGGTAAATTGGTCTTTTCACTTGTAAATACGCATATCCATTAGGGATATGTTTTTTTGTCTTTTTATTTATTTTTTGTATTTATTTTTTATTATTTCTTTTTTCCTTTTTAATATGGGGTCCACCATAGAGTCATACCTCTCCGACGGTCATAAATATGACCGTTGGAGGGGCTCCCAACGACTCTATGGGAGCCTCCTTTTGCTTCCTTTTTGTGTATAAATAAGGGGCCTTTCCCCACTTCCATGTAAGCTTGCTTAAGCTTTTCTTAATAAGAGATTATTTATTTTTCTAGAGCTCTTTCTTTCATATTGTGTGTGTTTGTCAATTGCCACTTTGTGGCCTATTGTATTTTTGCCTATTAGTGGCCTTTTGCTTGTATGCTTGTGCATCTCTTAGTCACTTAGTGGCTTTAACTCTCTTCATTAGTGTTTCAGAGCTTGGTTGTGAAAGCATCATTGGGGTACTCTTTCATATGTTTGAGTAGTTTTAAGTATCATACCTTTGTTTTTCTTCAACTCCCTCCATGATGGCCGACAAAAATACAAAGATCGATCTTTCATTCAAATTAAATGGAACCAACTATAGAATGTAGGCGGCCACCATGGAAAACAACCTAAAAGGTAAGAAACTTTGGGGATACGTATGTGGAACCGTTCTGAAACCACAATTGAAGCTTACCAAAAAGAAGGAAAATGAAGAAAAAGCCTTGAATGAAGAAGAAAATGCCAAAGCTATTCAAGAATACCAATCTAACGTTTAAGATTGGGAAAGTGATCTTGCCAAAATATTGACATGGTTTATGAATAATGTGGAACTCAAAATTTGCGCCAATCTTGCCAAATTCAAGAAGGCAAACGAAGCATGGTTTTTCATGAAAGGTATGTACACTAAAAAAGACCTTGCTAGGCATTTCTTTTTGAAAGAAAAAATAGGAGGAACCAAGCAAGGAGATATGAGCATTACAGACTATTATAGTACTCTATCTCTGTTATGGGATGAACTTGCTCTTCTTGAACCACAATGAGAAGGAAGCGCTATTGCCATGAGGTAAGAGCAAATTGAGAGAAAGAGTTTTTTTCAATTTATCCACGGGCTTCATCCCGAATTTGAACAACTAAGAGGGTCCCTTCTTCATAGGGCTTCTACCCCTCTTAGTGAAATCTTCGCTGATTTATGCCAAGAAGAAACTCGCTTGACCCTTAAAAAGGACATTGATGAGGTCCATGCGGTATCTAGACCAGAAAATAACATGAAGACATATAAACCTCCTCATTTTTTGGAAAAATAACAATGGTGGTGGAAGAAAAATTATTTGTCACCATTGTGATCCCTCGATGGTTAGATGTATCAAAGATGAAACGCAAAGGGTTTTAGTCAAAGATGAGGAGATTAAGGAGAGATGGAAAAATTATTTTGATAAGCTATTTAATGAAAGTCATGCTCAAGATCTTGGAGACTTCATTCCTTTTCATGAGATGAATCATGACTTCATGCGCAAGATTCAAAAGAAAGAAATTGCAGAGGCTTTAAAGAAAATGAAATCAAGAAGGGCAGTTGGCCCAGATGGTATACCTATCGAGGCATGAAAATGCTTGGGAGAGAAAGGTTTAGAATGGTTGACAAATCTTTTTAATAAGATTTGGCGGACAAATAAGATGCCTAATAAGTGGGGGAAGAGTACTTTGGTGCCTCTATATAAGAATAAGGGTGATATACAAGATTGCACAAACTATCGAGGTATAAAACTCATGAGTCATACTATGAAACTTTGGGAGAGGGTGATTGAGTCTAGGTTGAGGAAGGTTGTCATGATATCGGAGAATCAATTTGGTTTTATGCCTGGAAGATCAACTATGGAAGCTATACATCTTCTTAGACAACTTATTGAGAGAAATAGAGAGAGGAACAAAGATTTGCATATGGTTTTTATTGATTTAGAGAAGGCATACGATAGAGTACCTAGGGACGTTCTCTGGTGGACAATGATGAAGAAAGGTGTTTCTCTCAAGTACATTAGTATAATTAAGGATATGTATGAAGGAGTAGTAACCAATGTCCGCACTTGTGGAGGGATGACAACCAATTTTCCTATAACGGTTGGTTTACATCAAGGATCTGCTCTAAGCCCTTTCCTATTTGCTATAGTGATGGATGAGCTTACGAGATCAATTCAAGAAAATGTGCCGTGGTGTATGTTGTTTGCTGATGATATTGTTTTGATTGATGAGTCTAGAGCTGGGGTTAATGCTAAGTTAGAATTATGGAGGCAGACATTGGAAGCAAGAGGTTTTAAGTTGAGTAAGAGTAAGACAGAATACATGGAATGTCGGTTTAGTAAGCAACGAAGTAGTGATGAGAGTGTAGTGAAGCTTGGTGAGCAAGAAATACCGGTGGATGATTGTTTCAAATATTTGGGATCTATCATTCAAAAGTATGGAGAAATTGATGGAGATGTAAATCATAGGATAAAGGTTGGGTGGATGAAATGAAAAAGTGCAACTGGAGTGTTGTGCGATCGTAGAATGCCATTGCAGTTGAAGGGAAAGTTTTATAGGACGACTATTAGACCCGCTTTACTATATGGTACGGAATGTTGGGCTGCCAAGAGACATCATATTCAAAAAATGAGTGTAGCTGAGATGCGGATGCTTAGATGGATGTGTGGAAATACAATAAAAGATAAGATTCGGAACGAGGAGATACGTAAGAAGGTAGGTGTTGCACCCATTGAAAATAAGATGCGAGAGAATCATTTATGGTGGTTTGGACATATTCGGCGAAGGCCTAATGGTGCTCCAGCTAGAAGGTTGGAGAAATGGGAAAATATATTAGTTAAAAGAGGTCGGGGTAGGCCTAGGAAGACTTGGATGGAGATGATAGGAAAGGATATGAATGCTTTGAACCTCACCGAGGACATGGCATTGGATAGAAATGATTGGAGGAAAAGGATTCATGTGGAAGACCCAAAATGAATTTCTTTTTTGGTTCATATCGCTGACCTCAATTGTTTTGGGATGAAGGCGTAGTTGTTGTTGTTGTTGTTGTTGTAATAAATCGGGTCATCTTCGACCGAATTATCCTAAACTTAAAAGAAAGGTAGCTTCCACTGGAGATTGTCCAAATAATTCAAGTGAAGATTCAAAGAGAGATGGAGACATAAAGGACTATATTGCTCAACTTACGAAAACTCTCCAACAATTCATGAGGATCAATTCTTTCACACCTTCCACTTTTGGTGTCGCGATCTCAACTCCCAGTATGTCCTCTTGGATCCTTGATTTGAGTGCCTCTTTTCACATGACTCCGAATGCATTTATTTTATCCAAACCAAATCTTAATTCTTTTAAATCATTCGTTTCCATGGCCGATGGAACATCATTAGATGTTGAAGGAATGAGAAGTCTTGAAAAAGTTTTTGGTCAAGACAAAGAATTTCATGTTTCAAAAATTAGAATCATTCCAAAATTTAATTTAAATCTTTTTTTTTTGTCTCTCAAATAACCGATTTTGGATGTAGTGTCTCTTTTTCACCAACCAATTGCTATGTACAGGATCTTTGATCCGTAAAGCGGATTGGGCAAGGCATAGAAGAAGAGACCTATATTACATGGATTTTTTGTCTTTGCCATCCATTTTTTTTTTTTTAAATCTAGTTCAATCTAAAGATCTTGAGACTTGGCACAAAAGGCTTGGACACCCTAGTATTTCCAAGTATATCTTTTTCTTTTTTTTGGAAAAATTTTGTAATGAAAAGGCATTTACTTGCAATGATTGTATCATTGGAAAAATGCATTATCTTCCTTATCTACATAGCAATTTTATTTCTAAAAGACCATTTGAACAAGTGCATTCAGATGTATGGAGACCGACTCTTGTTATGTCTAAAGGAGGATATTCATATTATGTTGTCTTTATTGATGATTTTACTAGATACACATGGGTTTACTTTATCAAAAACAAATCCGATGTCTTTTCCATGTTTAAAGAATTTCATGTTCTTATTCAAAATCAAATTTAAAACAACATAACCATTTTTAGATCTGATTCCAGAGAAGAATTCATGTCAAAAGAATTTCAAAACTATCTTAAATTAAATGGCATTATTCATCAAAGATCTTATTAAAAAATTCTCCAACAAAACGGTCTTGCCGAAAGAAAACATAGGCATCTCATTGAAACAACAAGGACTCTTTTTGTCTGTAAACATGTTTCAAAGAACTTTTGAGCCGAAGCCGCTCTTACTGCAACTTATCTCATAAATCGAATGCTTTCCTCATCCTTAAAAAATGTTTCTCCTTTTGAAAATTTGTTCAAAATATCTCTTGATTTTAAAAGATTAGGTTTTTTTGATGTAAATGCTTTGTTCTTTTTCAAGAACAAGATAAACTTTCACCAAAAGCTCTTGAATGTACTTTTATTGGTTATGGTGAAAATCAAAATGTTATAGATGTTATGATTGTAACGAAGTATGCAGAAATATAAAAAATGCTAAATGCATTCACAATCTCAACAATAAAGAAATATCAAAAGAGAGCAATACACAAGTCCACTATGGGACAATACATACACAAGCTTTAAAAAAAGCACAACTAAAATAAAAAGACTCTTTTATTGAAAGAGTGAGAATGAAAAAACTTAAGAAATACAAGGGGTCTCACCCCTATTTATACAAAGAGAGAGGGCTGAAAAGGAGCCAAAAGGGGGGGCTCCCAAAGAGTCGTTGGGAGCCCCCAACGACTCTATTGTGGGGACCCCTTTTGGCGTGAATTCAAAATAAAAAAGATAGAAAAAATAAAAAAGGAATAAAAAGGAAAAATACATTGTTTATTAAAACAATGTGAAAAAACTATAATACCCCTATAAGGTATTATAGTCTTATACATACGATTTAACACCCCTCTCAAACTTTACGGGGTGATGACGGAAAGTTTTCTAAGGAGAAACATGAAGCGAGGCGCAGAAAGTACTTTAGTGAAAAAGTCCGCTAGCTGATATTCTGATGTGACATATGGTAATACAACTGTTCCACGTAGATACTCATCTCGAACATAGTGACAGTCCATTTCAATATGTTTGGTCTATTCATGGAAGGTGTGATTGTTGACAATATAAATGACACTTTTATTATCGTAGCACAATTTTGAGGTGCCAGTAATGTCTACCCCATGTCTTTGAGAAGACTTTGAAACCACACAAGTTCCATTGTAGTAGTTGTCATAGTTTGGTACTCAGCTTCAGTAGAGGATATGGAGACTTTGTATTGCTTCTTGCATCTCTAAGCAATTAAAGAATCTCTTAAAAAGACACAAAAGCCAGTAGTTGAGATTCTATCATTAGGATTACCTTTCCAATTTGCATCAGTATAAGCAAGTAAATTTAATGAAGAAGAGGAGGATAAAAATGACCCTTTAGTTATAGTATTTTTGATGTATCAGATGATCCAGAACTCAACACTCATATGCAAAGTTGTAGGGGCATGCTGAAATTGACTAGCAGAGTGAACAACATGAGCGATGTCAGGTCTGGTGATAGTAAGATATGTGAGAGATCCGATGAGTTGTTTGTACAGTGTGAGATCTTCTAGAAGAACCCCATCCTCCATTCTTAATTTTGCGTTGATTACTTCTGGAGTCTCCACCTTTTTATCATATGAAATATCAGACTTAGCACATGTATCTGCAGCAAGTTTCATTTGTGACAATATATATCATCGGGGAGAATATGCAACCTCAATGCCAAGAAAATACCGAAGAAAACCTAAATCAGACATGTCAAAACTATCTTTTAGTATATTTTTAACATTAATAATACTATATTGATCATTTTCTGTGATAATCATTTCATCAACATAAAGCAACAAGATAACAATATTCGTACCTACACTTTTCACAAAGAGAGTAGTGTCAGTGTAACAGGAACGAAAACCCAATTTTTTCATGGTATCACTAAATCAATCATACCAAGCCTCGGGGGCTTGCTTAAGACCATGTAAGGCTTTTAAAAGTTTAAGAGTTTGACCTTTTCCAATGTTAATTCCAGGTGGTGGATCTATATAGACTTCTTCAATTAGATTTCCATTTAAAAAGGCATTCTTCACATCAAGTTGATATATAGGCCATTTCTTGGTTGATGCGACAACTATTAAGGTTCTAACACTTGTCATTCTGACTACAGGAGCAAATGTTTCCTCGTAGTTAATTCCATATTCTTGCGCATATCCTTTAGCCACTAATCTGGCTTTATATCTTTTTAAGGATCCATCACTTTTGGTTTTAACCTTAAAACCCATCGACATCTAATAGGTTTTTTATGAGGGGGTAGGGTTACAATTTTCCAAGTATTGGCCTTTTTTAAGGCATCTAACTCAATTTGCATGGCTTCAACCCAATGTGGTATAGTTTTGGCTTGATTATAATGAGCCGATTCATAATATGAATAAAGTGTTAACAAACATGCTCGATAGCTAGGAGTAAGAGACTCAAAATTCAGATTCAAAGTGTACAAATTCAAAATTCAAAGTCCATTTTTGACCTTGAAAGTTCATTTTTTCTATCTCAGCCTCAAATTCCCCTTTTCAAATCTAGATTTAGTTTTTCCAAACTCTGATTATTTCAAAACTTGGAACTTCAAACATCTTTTCAGATCTATCTCAAGTTCTAAGTTAGATTAAAAAAATCATTTCTTCACTCCATTATCACATTTATTTCAGAATCACTTGGGAAATCTCAAATTTCCAAAAGTGTTTTCTCAAAAGCATACATTTCTGCATTTGCATTACACAAGCATGATTCTCTGTGCATCCTTAGACTTAGAATAAATTCTTAGATAATATTTAGGTAAAGCAAAAAGGCATAAATTTGATCATTGGTTCGATTACCCCTAGTAAAGGCGCCAGGAACTGTCGAACCTTGTACCGACGAGCGAATTCCGTCTCTCCATTTTCCCGCAAATTTTCAAAACGGAGGCGAGTAATTTTTCTAAATATTTTTAAAATTAAGGTCAAGTGAGACCTTCGCAAAAGAGCTCCTCTCTCTCTTCTTTTCTTTTCTCTTCTCTCTTCTTTTTCTTTCTTTTATTTCCCCTTTAAAAAAGGGAAATAGAGGCTAGAAAAGAAAAGCGAAGGAAACACAAGAGGAAAAATTTTGCGATGATCACAATATTAATTTAGTTCTTTTATGCTTTACTTATTTGATTGATATTTAGGTCGATTTATGTAATTGCTTTACTTATTCGATTGATAATTTGATATTTAGGTTGATATATTGCATGCATGATGAATGGTATTATGACAATGTTAACTGTTAAATGTTAAACTATTATGAATATATAAATTTTTTTTATATTTTTGCCCCTACCGCACCCCCGCACCCGGATTTTTTGAAAGTGCCGCATCCCCGCACCCGCACCCGCACCCGCACCCATGTGACATAGTGTGTGGCCAAAAGTATGTGGAAGAGACAAGTTTCATGGTTTTATCTCTACCAAAATGACCTTCATTATACAAATATGAAATAAGCCTAAATCTAAGAGAACAATCAGGTATGCAAAGTAAATTTTTCTTAAACAAAAATCATCATGCTATGCTTCATTTATTTCACTCGCAATTTTAGAAAAATAACTATCACTAGCATATAAAGAAGCAAAATCTTTAAATCCCCAAAAAAACATTTTCATGTTTGAAAGCAAAGAACTTTTCCTACTTAAAGCATCAACTACAACATTATCTTTTCCAGTTTTGTGTTTCAAAACAAAATTATACTCTTGCAAATATTCTACCCATTTAGCTCTACGCCTATGTTATAGGGACTCGCCATAGAGGCCGCCGCACTCGCATTGACGTGACGTGACGCGGGTGTGGCACCTTGTGAACACCTCAAAATTTTCAAAATCTTTTAAATATTCCCTTTTTGCCCTTGATATCATTTTATGAGCAACCGAGTCCCTTTTAAATCTAAATTCCAGTTCATTTCTCAAGTTTTACTGAAATTAAATTCATTTTATATATCTGACTTGATTTCGGATCCAGATCCATTGTCAAGATCCAAATCTGAGTCTCGTCCAATTTTTAAATTAAAATTACAGAAAATACCAAAAATAGTTTTTAAATAGCTCAGACAGTTCATCCGGCATCCGTTTGGGTCCATCGCATTGTATTTTTCAATTCGAGTTTCAAAAACTCGAACATTTTCTCAAAACTTGGGTCCAAACCCATTTTTTTGAAGAGATTTTCCCAAAATAACCCTGACTCTTCAGAAAAACTCTTCTTTTGTAAATTTTGTGAAAAGTAGTCACAATCCTTAGTTTTTTTTGGAATTTTGTCTTAAAAAAATAATAATAAAAATAATAAAAAAATATATTAAAAAAAAGAACAAAAAATGAGAAAATCAAAAAAACCAAAAAATTTCAGAAACTATACAGTTTACCTTCCTTTTAAACCTTTGTCAAAAACCCTCTCTTAAAACCCCTGTTTTTGAAAACCAAAAAAACCATTTTTTAGAAAAATCCTGAAAAGGGAGCCCCTCTTGGGAATTTGAGAAAATTTGCAACGGCCACTCTCGTTCGCACCATCCATCACTTTCTTCTCTGCTGAGTGGTCATCCATCTCCAACAGCCTCCCTCTCTGGAATCCTCCTTTTGCTCTTTAAAAGGGGAGCACGCAGAAGGGAGAGGGATCCAACTTCACCCTCTCATATTCTCCATTACAATCCACGATCATCCATTAATGCCATCGAGCATCCACCATCAGCCAGCATCGGTCCGTCTTCTACCACACCATCAAATTTCTACTTATTCCTCGGTAGTTGCCATCAACTCCTCCCTCACGGTGCTTCTTCCCCAGAACTCCTGCAACCACAAGTAAGTGCTCTTTCCTCCTGTAATTTTTTTTTTCTGTTTTTCAGTCTCCTTTACGCATCTGTGGTGGTATCGAATTGCTTATGCAATATCCACCCACCTCCATGCAACATCAATGGAATCATTAATTCCAACATATTTTTCGATATCTTACTTTTATATTTTCACTGTTTCATTTACGATTCCAGTTTGTAGTCAATTTCATCTACTTTCCTTTCCAATTTCCTGTCCATTCTGATTTTAATTCACGTCTTAATTTCCTATTTACATTCATTTCCTTTTCTTTGAGTTTTTTTTTTTCTGTTGTAGTTTATTTTCAATCTCTGCTTAATGCTCTACTTTAACTCGTTTAGGCTTCTATTTGATTCTTGTTTTGATCTATGCTTTTGCTTCCTGTTTCAAATCATATTTTGCTTCTTAGTCATTTCTTTCTTCTGTTTTGATTTCTGTTTGTCTTCTGATTTCTATTCCTATTAGTATTGATTCCTACCGGTAATCTCTTGTTGATTTCCTAATTATTTCACTTCATAGCATTTCAAGTTTCTATTTCAGTTTGTTTGATCGTTGTTTATCTTCTAAACTGCAGTACCATCATTTCTCATTTCTATTCTCTGTATGCATTTTTTTTCTTTTTCTCCTTCTTTGTATTGCACATCGGTACCACAGTTTGATTCACAGCATCAACCATTTGTCCTTCATAGTATTTCTCTAGTTTGGTTACATTCCTCTGTTATTGCATAAGCATAATGTTAAGTTTCAAAAGCATGGACGCTCATCACAGAAGGAGCTCCCATTTTAAGGATTTCGTGAGAAGTGGGTTTCTCAGAATTGCAATGGGAGCAGCGTTGACATACAGATATTGGCAAACTATGCTGTATCGGAGTGGACACAATCTCTTTCCTACAGCAAAATTCTGATCTTGAATATTTTGGAATTGATATCATTCAATGGTATTCAACACTATCGCATAGAAATATGTGACTTCGATGCATTTGATCTACGTTTGTGGCTTCCAGCTGTGGTCAGGAAATTGTCCAAAGTCATGGACAATAATGGTGGAGTGACTTGCGTTCATTGCACAGCTAGTCTGAGAGGAGCCCCTGTAGTTGCGCTCACATACAGGATCCACCCAGAATTATAAGAATCACCATGTGTTGAGAAGATTCTGACGCACGATTATTGCTGGTAGAGGAATAAAAACAGATAGAACCACACCATGTTCAGGTCATTTCCAGCAAGACATACTCTTCAAGATGAGATTCCACAGGAGTTCTTCAGATTTCATGGAATTTGAGATGAGCAAAATCTTCGGCTGCTGCTGCTGTTCTAAAAAAAAAAAGAGAAACAAAACAAACGAGAGAGTTCGTTGGATGCTCACTAATGCCACCTACATCATTCGGTTTTATTCTTCTCAAACTCTGCTATATATATATATATATATATATATATATATATATATATATTTCTTTGTTTTGTTTGCCTGTAGCGCCATTTTCCTTTTATCATATACCATCTGAAATATTACCATTTCAGAGTCTCTACATTTTCACTTTGTATCTCACACTTTTTTTTTTAACACAATACCTCCAATGGCCAGCGTTTTACTCCTCCATGATAAGCCATTCTGTATCCTGCATATAGCTGCATCTCTGTGCTCCACAACACCCATATGCAGGAAATACTCCCAGTGTATTCCTCATTTTTCATTAATAGCTGTTCACCATCAGCACCAACCATTTATAGTGGAGATAAGTTGACAGATTTACTTCCCTGCTGATCCAGCTAAGTTTTGTTTCAAACCATCTGGAGTGCATGTTGGGCATGGGATTTTGAGGCAATCACCTGAATGTGACAGGTTATACCATCTTGACTCTTGCTATTGTATGAACCCACATGCAGAATTATAATGTTCAGGACATTGATATAGCTGTAGGTCTCCAACATCATATCCTCATTTAGCCTGCCCTGTACCTCTACATGATGTATGGATCAAGTCAATATATACTCACCTTCAACCCCCCCCACTGTACATACACAGCATCTGTGGACTCCACCACCATCATAACCCCCTGTACTTGTAACTTCCAGTAACCTCCATAATCTGCAGGTCAATTGTGAAAATCACCTTCAGAATCTAAAATCCGTTGTGAAGCATGTGATAGGATAAGACATTCAAATGCCCTGCGGGTTCAAAATTAGAATTTCTGATTTATTGAAAACCCTATAATTTGCCAAATTGAAATTGGGTGCTCTGTCATTTCAAAACCAGTTTCTTTCTTTTCCTAATGGTAAGGTTTGCATGTTATATATATATATATATGGTCAGTTCTCTCTTTTTAGCACCCTGCTGTACTTAGTATTCACATTTCATTACTATAAATCCACTAGTTCATTACACTAATCATTATCACCCACTTGCACCCATGCTGTAGCACACATTAGCATCACTCCTAATTCAGTAGTTATAACTCTTCTACGGATTGTCTGTACCTTGTACATATCCTGATCCTCTCATCACATGAGTACATTCATGTCCTAAAAGTATGCACCCAGGTAGTGCAACCATGCTGAAGAAATCAACTCAACCATTCCATTCCTTTCCTTGCCAATTGCACTGTTCACTACACCTCTCTTGTGGCATTCTATTTTACCATATGCCTTCATTTTTTTGCATGTTGCCTGCAAACAACCATTCTATATGACACACTTAATGTCATCCCATATTCGTTACTGCATATATGTGCATCCCTTGTCACCCATTACCATCCTTCTCACATTTGTCTTTTCTTTCTTCATCATCACTAGCTGCCTCCACTCATCCACTATAGCTGCGGCAGTAGCTGCCATACCTTCACAAGGCCTTCTTCCCTCATCTGTCACCAGTCATAGGACATCCCATGTAAAGCTGAGATGCACCCTCATCTAAAGTATCACCCTTACCGGCCTATCATTTCCTTGTATTGTCATAGCAAAATCCCCTGCTGTAACCTCATTTCACCCTATTCCTTATATTTCCTCCACATCCATTAGCTGTCTCACATCATTTTCCCTACTGCAGGAATCCCACTGCCTTCCATTTTCACCACTTGATATATCCATACACACACACACACACATATATATATATATATATATATATCATTTTCCATCTTTCCATCATATATGTCTTGGCTTCATGTGATATATGCAATTTTCTTCTATTTCTCATACTAAACAAGTGTTTTGCAGGGGAACATGTGGAAAACATCATTATTTGGAGTTGTAAATTCAATTTCATGTATCGTAATAGTTAGATCTTAATGAGAATTTATATTTTCCTGTTTTAGATAGAGTGAATGAGCATTGTGAATATCATAAATTGCTTATTTTCCATGCTTTTGCCTTTATTTCTCAAAATCTCACAATGGTGAAACACGAATGACACGTGCACCATTTCGTAAGAGGTAATTAGTCCTAAGTTGACGATTTACATCAATGGTCATAGTCAGGATGTAAACAAAACTTAGTATTTTTATCTTTTATGAAATAACATTGGATCCACACTGGATCCTTTTCAAAAATCATCACATTTTTAAATATCTCCTTCTTTTATCAGAGCTTAATTTAAAATTAATTCAATATATATACCAATGGCCATAGTCAGGGTATATTGGGGGTTAATTTCATTTTAAACTCTATAAAAGCACCAAAAATGTGTTTTATTCTTCACTTGAATTTAAATGTGATTATTATATAATACATTCAATGACCATAGTCAGGAGTGTATTATATCATTAATCTTATTTACATTCATTTAAAGAATGAAATATGGCTTTCAAAATCCAATTTCAAAATTCTTTAAATTTATTCATCATTTAAGATAGAATTGCATCATATTTTCAAAATTCTTTTTTCAGAAATCCAAGTGATTTCCTTCAGATATCTTCCTCACTTCTCAAATCAATTTCAACTCTTGTAAATTCAAATATCATTTTCAGATTCTAATTTTAAATTCGAAGTCCAATTTGACTTTGAAATTCATTTGTAAATCCAAAATTCAAATTCTAATTCAAATGAAATTTCAAAGTTCAAATTAACTTTGAAATTTCTGATTCACCTTCAAATTCAAAACCAAAGTTTATCTTTTATCTTCAAATTCAAAATCAAAGTTTGAGATTGATTCTAAATTTCAAAGCTTGACTCTTCCTAAATTTTAAATTCAATCTGGGTTTTCAAACCCAGATTCATCTTCAAAAGTCCCATTTGGACTTTCAGAATCCAAATCCAAAGTTAGATTTTAATCCCAACTTGGATCCAGATTTTCAAGTATAATCTTCACCTTTTTGGATTTCAGGCTTCAGATCCACAATCCATTTAGGATCTAAAATTCAACTTCCACTTTGGATCTCAGACTTCAGATCCAAAATCCATCTTAGGGTCCAGAACCCAATTCCACCTTTTGGATCTTAGACTTCAGATCCTAAATCCATTTTTTAAGATCCAAAATCCATTTTAGGATTCAAAACCCAATTCCATCTTGGATTCCAGATCTTGAATCCAATTCTACTTAGGATCTAGAATCCAATTTCATTCCCAAGTCCGGATTTTCTAATCCAATTCCATTTTCAGATCTCATATGAACTTCCTAAATCCATTTTTATTTTTAATACCATTTGGATTTCTCAAAGTTCATTCTGATTTCAAATTTGAAATTCAAATTCCATTTCAAATATTCATTTCCTTCCCTAAATCCAAATTCAAAGTCCATTCCTGACTGTGAAAACTCATTTTCCTTTCATTTTAGCTTCAAATCATTCTTTTTCAAAACCAAGATTTATTCTTTCAACTCTGATTTACTTCAAAGACTTAGAACTTCTCTGATCTATCTCAAGTTCTAAGTTAAATTTCACCATTCAGAAACCATTTCTTCACTCCATTATCAAGTTCATCTCAGAATACTTGGAAATTTTCAAAACATCTTTCAAAAGAGCATACATCCTTGCATTGCACAAGCATGATTCTTTGTGCATTTAGACTTAGGATAAATTCTTAATTAATATTTAGGTAAAGTAAAAGACATAAATTCGATCCTTGGTTTGATTACCCCTGGTAAAGGCGCCAGGAACGGTCGAACCTCGTACTGACGAGCGAATCCCATCTCTCCATTTTCCCGCAATATATTTCAAAACGGAGGCGAGTAATTTTCTAAATATTTTCAAATCAAGGTCAAGTGAGACCCCGCAAAAGAGTTTCTCTTCTATCTTCTTTTCTTTTCTTTTCTCTTCTCTCTTCTTTTTTGTCTTTTATTTTCTCCCTTCAAAAAGGAGGAAATAGAGGTTAGAAAGGAAAAAGAGAAGGAAGAGAGAGAAACCACAAGAGGAAAAATTTTGCGATGATCACACACCCGGTGCGGTCAATGTGACCTTGGGTGCAGTCAACCTGCACCTAGGGTTATTTTTGTCTAAAATAGGCTCGGTCAACTTTGTCTGAGTCCATTTTGGTCTACTAAAAAAAGGAAGGGGCTCGAGAGTACCTCAAGAATGGGAAGGGGTACCTCAAGCCCCCCTATTAAAAAAACAAAGGGGTGCCTTGAGCCCCCCTGCCCTATTAAAAAAATAAGGGTTTCCTCGATCCCTCCTCCCCCCATTAAAAAAAATAATGGGTACCTCGAGAAGGGCTAAAGAGGGACGGGGCTCGAGAATGGGGTACCTCGAGAAGGGGTAGAAAAGGGGTAAAGGGGTGGTGTTAAAAATATATATATATATATATATATATATATATATATATATATATATATATATATATATATATATATATATATATATATATATATATATATATATACCCTTCCACACTTGTGGAGGGGTGACAAACAATTTTCCTATAACAGTTGGGTTATAGCAAGGATCTACATTAAGCCCTTTCCTATTTGCTATAGTGATGGATGAGCTTATGAAAACAATTCAAGAAAATGTGCCCTGGTGTATGTTGTTTGCTGATGATATTGTTTTGATTGATGAGTCTAGAGATGGGGTTAATGCTAAGTTAGAATTATGGAGACAGACATTGGAAGCAAGAGGTTTTACATTGAGTAAGAGTAAGACAAAATATATGGAATGTCGGTTTAGTAAGCAACGCCGTAGTGATGAGAGTGTAGTGAAGCTTGGCGAGCAAGAAATATCGGTGGATGACTATTTCAAATATTTGGGATCTATCATTTAAAAGGATGGAGAAATTGATGGAGAGGTAAACCATAGGATAAAGGTTGGGTGGATGAAATGAAAAAGTGCAACTGGAGTGTTGTGCGATCGTAGAATGCCATTGCAGTTGAAGGGAAAGTTTTATAGGACGACAATTAGGCCCGCTTTATTATATGGTACGGAATGTTGGGCTGCAAAGAGACATCATATTCAAAAAATGAGTGTAGCTGAGATGCGTATGCTTCGATGGATGTGTGGAAATACAATAAAAGATAAGATTTGAAACGAGGAGATACATAAGAAGTTAGGCGTTGCATCCATTGAAAATAAGATGAGACAAAATCGTTTACGGTGGTTTGGGCATATTCGACGAAGGCCTAATGATGCTCCAGTTAGAAGGATGGAGAAATGACAAAATATATTAGTTAAAAGAGGTCGGGGTAGGCCTAAGAAGACTTGGATGGAGATGATAGGAAAGGATATGAATGCTTTGAACCTCACCGAGGACATGGCATTGGATAGAAATGATTGGAGGAGAAGGATTCATGTGGAGGACCCAGAATGATTTTCTTTTTTGGTTCATATCGCCAACCCCGATTATTTTGGGATGAAGGCGTAGTTGTTGTTGTTGTTACCCTCCCACACCTCCGCACCCAAGTTTTTTAAAGTGCTGCATCATCGCACCCGCACCCGCACCCACACCCACACCCACACCTATGTGACATAGCTCTACGTGCATTCAGTTTATGTTGACCATTTATGTATTTCAATGCTTCATGGTCAATATGAAAAATAAATTTCTTATGTACGAGATAATGCCTCTAATGCATTAAGACTCCAACAATGATATAGAATTCTTTATCATAGGTGATATATTTTAGCTTGATTTCATTAAGTTTCTCACTAAAGTAGGCAATGGGTTTGCCTTCTTTACTCAAAACCGCACTTATACCAACACAGGATGCTTTACAAGACAACTCAAAAGCAAGCTCAAAACTTAGTAAAGCTAGGACAAAAGTAGAACATAATTGAGCTAACTTAAGATTTTTGAGAAGTTTTCCCTTTATGCAATCGGTTAATAGAGCAACAATACTACTTGTATGAACATCCTATAAAATGATGCTAACCCATGAAAACTCTTAACAACAGTAATAGAGTTTGGCACTGACCAATCTCTAATGGACTCTACCTTTGAAGGGTCAACGGAAATACCGTTCATGGACACGTCATATCTTAAGATTAATACCTCAGTAGCTAAGAACGTGCATTTATCAAATGATGCATAGAAATGTTTGCGCCTAAGCACATCAAAGACTAACCTCAAATGATGTAAATGTTTGTGCTCACTCGTGCTATAAATGAGTATGTCATCAAAATATACTACTAAAATTTTTCCTATGTAGAGCCTAAAAATTTGGTTCATGATTCACATAAAAGTGGAAGGGGCATTGGATAACCCAAAGGGCATCACAGGCCACTCATACAAACCATCACGAGTCTTGAACGTAGTCTTCCACTCATCTCCAAGCCTAATCTAATCTGATGATACCCACTCCTCAAATCTAGCTTAGAATTTTTTTTTTGACCCTGTTAACTGGTTCAATAGGTCATCTAGCCTAGGGATGAGAAACCTATACTTGACAGTGATCTTGTTGATGACACGACTATCTATGCACATCCTCCAAGTACCAGTTTTCTTTCCCTAACATGTCCATTTTCTAATAACTCTTTTACTTGCCTACGCAGTTCCTCATACTCTATGAGACTCATCCTATAGTGGGGTGATTGTCCAAACTCATCAGTCCAGACTCCAGACACGCTGAACTGTGGGTCTTCAATCTGTTTTCTTTCCTGAATTTTTAATTCCAGACTGAAAAGGGTGTTAGACTTACCAGTATTTTCTATTTGTGAAACACCTAGCATCAATCTCGATAGTGGCTGTTTGTTGTCATTGCGCTCTTTGTGGTTGCATTCGTATTGACGTGAGTGGCGACATTGTTCGTCATTGAGAACCAGTTACATTGTTTGTATATATATATATATATATATATATATATATATATATATATATATATATATATATATAGTTTGTTTGTTTTATTTTCGAAAAACAACAAAATTAGTTTTAAAAAGTCATTTTTTTCATTTAGGTTTAATCTCTTCCCCATCGTACACTTGACGTGTACGTGTATTCGTGAGACCGACCTCCCGTAGTTGGGTCATGTCTACATCACTATGCCAATGTCCAACCCTATTTCTCTATATCTATTTTAGCTGTTTCTTTCTTGGGTTTTTTTGCAAAACAGTCCCTGCCTTATGCCATTTTGCAAATCAGTCCCTGCTTTTTTCACCGTTGGTGCAAAATAGCCCTTCTGTTAGAATGGCGCCAAGTTAACCATGGTCAGATTTTGTGGAAAATGACCATCTACCCCATCCCTTCGTTCTACACTTATTTTCCCTAACACCCAAGTTTTCTCTAACCTTTTGTTCTCCTAACCCCCTCTCTCAATGAGAAGGTTGCAGTGAATGGGGGTGGAAGTGCCATTGATTTTGGAGCCAGGCTCAGACGACATAGGTAGACGTGAAGTAATGCAATATCGGCCATAGGAAATTTGACTGCTGCTGAAAAACTCCTGTTTCAATTAACACTTGTGAATCTGGTAGTGCATAGGCATAGCACATGCTAGACCCAATATTGACAGATGCAAATTGAAAGTTCAAAACATCAAATCTTGATGTAGTTGGGTGGCCAAGCAGAAGGGATAATGGCAAAATTAATCTAGCACTTTACAAAGGAAAAAATGCCTTTACACCATGGAATCCTAAGAAAATTGCCACAGCATGCTGCCCAAATTTCACGATAAAACTGTTGAAGGGAGTGGCATTTTTTGACAGACATCAATGGTCCACACTATCAGCAGACCATGGTCAATCAAAAATTCCATACGATGCTAGTCAGGTTTTTCTTGGGGAGTGCAGGTTTTGGGGTTCTCTGTTTGGGTTTTATGGGCTCTGTCTGTTGTTGGCAAGTATATGTTTCTTAGCATGTGAACATTGCATCGATGACTGCCTATATTTGGTGAAAGAAACATGTTTGTTCAATGCTACATTATACTTGCTTCAACTTTTCATTTGGCTTATAGCTGTATGAAACTTCTATTTGCCCATTTATGGGAGAAGATGACTTGAAAAGAATCATAACTTCAATATGCAATACTGTATTTTAAAATCTTCTGCCTATTTTTCACCAGGTTGTGAATGTTCCAGAAAAAGGGGCTCGGAAACATCCTCGCGGTGACAGCATTCAGGCATGCCCTACATCTTATTTGTGTGTTCTTAGTAGCAAGAGATAGGAGCAGCTCTAGTAAGTTTTAGCAACTCCACAGGCATGACTAGGTTTCTCAGTGTAATTTTCTGTGTTATATGCTATCAATATTAGGACCGTAAAATGAGGCTTCAGAGTAAAAAAAAGGTATGAGAGCAAGCTAGTGCCTCAAAGACCATAGTGACAACAGATACATATGTCGTGTATGTGAATGCTTACATGTGTCTACCCAAAAGTATTCTGTAATTCTCTGAGTGTTATATCATATGTATTCGTTTCTCTGTCTGCATGCATGGGTGTGTGTACCCGAAATTACTGTGTCAAATCCTGTTGCTATCTTTTCTAAATGGTTATGTTGTCCTATTTTAAAAAGTATCATTAGCATGCAGAGCTTGTGTATCTTTATATTTTTAACTTGCTAACTTGCATTGCATGACAGATCAATACTAAGGACATACTCTTCATATGTGGAGGTGCTTTTGTCGACTTGGAGAAAACCATTTCAGAAAGGTGGGGAAGTAGCAAGTCGACGTCTTATTATGATGCAACTTACATCCTTTCAACTTTAGTCTCTTTTTCTCTCTCTCAGACGGCAAGATTCTTCCATTGGCTTTGGAGCCCCAATACGCGCAAACATGAGGACAGGTGGGCTCACAAATGCTGCAGTGACGTCATCGTTGCTAGAATCGGTAAGCATAACTTGTTTGCTGCCAAATCTGTTGAAGTTAAATTGCTGGCTTCTTGGGCAATCACTTGTTTTTTTAGTTTTGGTTTGAATCCAAACTTTTGAAGTCACCCTGAAGCTCATAGCTACCATGCGCAGGTTGAAAGTGGTGATCTCATTGCGTATGGTCTTATACCAGAATTTATCGGGCGTTTTCCAATTCTTGTTAGCTTATCAGCTCTGAACAAGGACCAACTTGTTCAGGTAGCTTCTACTAATCGTTTTTCTGTTTCTCCCTTGATTTTCTTTAGTCAATTGTTCTTTAATATCAAAATCTGTTTGTTTTCAGTTAAATCTAGTTTTTTTTAAAGGAGTTAAATCTAGTTTTGATTTATGCATATAGTATGCATAATTGTTAGTTGTAAGGAAT
This sequence comes from Nuphar pumila, assembly GCF_984573655.1. Classification (NCBI taxonomy): domain Eukaryota; kingdom Viridiplantae; phylum Streptophyta; class Magnoliopsida; order Nymphaeales; family Nymphaeaceae; genus Nuphar; species Nuphar pumila. The sequence goes on along the minus strand of NC_143250.1, from coordinate 148,726,957 downwards.
TGGTGTGTGCAGAATGTAATAAATAGCATGTATTTTCTTGTTTCTGTCACAGAGAACAGTTTGACATATTCTAGTGTATTATGATAGGTTGCTTTGTTTATGCTTATATATTTGTTGACAGGCTTAAAGATTGAATGGTAGCACATAGTCCTGTTATTTGTGTGGATATAACCGAACATGATACATTTTACTCTTCATGTTGTGCATCCGTTGTGGAATTGCATGACAAATATAATAGTTAGAAATAATCCTGTTATCTGTGTGGACATGACTGAACATGATACATTTTACTGTTTATGTTGTGTGGTGCTTGTTGGACCTTGGCTTTATTGTGGCCTTTCATTTCTTAAAATTAATACATGCTAGTACTATTGTCCTCTATTTTAGGTCCTTACTGAGCCAAGGAACGCTCTTGGGAAGCAATACAAGAAAATGTTTAGCATGAATGATGTAAGCACTTCAATTCTACTGATTTTTTGGCTAAGATTATGCTTTAGAAAGTCTCCTGTTGTTTCATGTCAATGTTTATCATGAGTTTTGGTCCAGATTCTAAAATAAGTCATGACTTTATGCCACATCAATCTTTCAGGTTAAGCTACATTTCACAGATGAAGCACTAAGGCTTATTGCAAAGAAAGCATTTGCCAAAAATACTGGTGCTCGAGGTTTGCGATCTATATTGGAGAACCTTTTGACTGAAGCTATGTATGAGGTCTGGATGCTTGTGTTGATGCTTTCTGTTGGTGCCATTGCTCTTGTCATCTTGTCTTTTATCTTTTCAGAGCTCACTGAAAAAAAGATTGGTTCTATTTCCTGCCATACCATAGATGACAGAAATGTCTGTTTTAGAATCATATTGATACTTCAGCCTGATATGCAGTGTCCAAGTGATGTTTTTCATTTATTTTCTCAGATTCCAGATGTCAAAACTGGAAATGACAGAGTCGATGCAGTGGTTGTTGATGAGGAGGCTATTGGATCAGTAGATTCTCCAGGATGTGGTGCCAAAATTCTGCGTGGAGATGGTGCGTTGGAAATCTACCTTGCCCAACGGAAACAGAAGGAGAAGGGTTCTGTGGTAAGTGGAACTTCCTTTTACGTTACAATTTGTCAACGAGTAAACTTATTGTCAGTGATGCTATGCTGTACACTATGATCCGTCAAATAACAGGAGAGTGACTTAGGCATATGTAGAGAGGTTATGATTCTTATTGTCAGTGATGCTTTGCTGAACATATTGGTTGAATATTAATTAGAATTTGCAGTACATTTCAGAACACCCTTTTCTTTCTCAAATCATAGCAAGCGTTATGGCTGCTAAACAAGCTGAATGGCTTGAGCTTTCCTTGTTCAAGCTCGGTTGCTCAATATGAGCTTCATCCTGCATCTGTGCTCATACTGTTCGAAGCTCGAGCTGACTCATCATGAAAGAGAGGAAAGTCCGGGATGATTTAATTGAAAAAAGATGTTTTCCAGCAGGTTATTCCTAGCAACCAATTTTGTAATGAAACCAACAAAATCTCAAAAAGGGCGACAAAGGCTACAATGAGATACCAATACAATAGTGGTCACTTGCGGACCAAAAGAATTCACACAATGAAAATACACACAAACAACTCACAAAGCAAAAAATATAATAGATCTTTCATTAACAAATGCTTAGAAAAGCATTAAGAAACACAATAGGGATATCCTTATTTATAAGCACAACAAGGGGCAAAGGGGGCAGCCCAACTAGGAGCTGGGCTTAGCCCCCAACGGTCATAAATATGATAGTTGGGTCTAGCCCAACGACTAGTTGGGCTGTCCCATGTTACAAACTTCATAAAAAACAAAAACAAAAACAAAAAATAAAATAAAGAAATACAATTCAGCCCCTAGTGGACTGACCCCTATTACAAAAGGAAATAACCGAAGTACCCGTGATGGGTATTTCAGTTTACATACAAATAAATATATATAATAACACACACACACACACTCGCGTGCGCGTGCGTGCACACACACACACACACACACACACACACACACACACACATATATATATATATATATATATATATATATATATATATATATATATATATATATATATATATATATATATATATTGGGTACACAATCTTAACACCCCGTCAAACTCACGGTGCAACAACCGAGAGTTTGTCAAGGAGGAAGTGAAATCTGGGTGATGGGAGCGCTTTGGTGAAAAAGTCTGCCAATTGATACTCAGATAGTACATATGGCAACGTGATGGTCTTCTTCAGAAATTCTCATAAACGTAATGGTAATTCATTTCAATGCTTGGTCCTTTCATAGAATGTATGATTGCTTGCTATGTATATTGCGCTCTTGTTGTCACAACATAATCTTGAGGATTCTGCAATGTGAACTCCCAAGTCTTCTAACAACTGTTTCAACCATATTAATTCAAAAGTGGTTGTTTTCATGGCACATTACTTTACTTCTATGGAAGAAAGAGACACTTTTTGTTGTTTCTTGCATCTCCATGAAATTAAAAAACCACCTAAAAAATACAAGAACTGGTGGTTGAGCATTTATCATTCACATCTTTCCCTCAATTATAATCTGAATATGCAATAACTTTTAATGGAGAAGAAGATGAAAAAATAAACCATAATTTATAGAGTTTTTAATATATCTGATGATTCTCATTACAACACTCATATGTACTGTAGTAGGAGCATGCTGAAATTGGCTAACAGAATGAATGACATGAGAAATATCAAGATGAGTAATAGAGAGATAAGATATAGCTCCAATCATTTGTCTATATAGAGTTGGGTCCTTCAAAGGTTCTCTATCATCTTCATCTTTACATTGATGACCTTTGGAGTATCAATTCTTTTCTCATAAGAGAACCCGAATGACTTTATTATCTTGATAACGTACTTAGTCTGAGACAAAAAATAACCACGAGGTGAATATGCAACTTCAATACCCAGAAAATAACGTAAAAAATCAAGATTTGTCATATCAAAGTTGGATTTGAGAACATCTTTGAGATGACTAACTCCCTGCTTATCACCTCTTGTGATAATCATATCATCCACATAGAGCAACAAAAAAACTATACTTACATTAGAAGACTTAACAGACAATGCACTGTCAGCATAACAAGATTTAAAACCTAGTGGAATTATCACGGTGTTAAATCAATCATATCAAGCCTTAGGAGCTTGCTTTAGACCATACAAAGCTTTTCTCAAACGAATAACTTTTTCATATGCCAATCCTAAACCTTGAGGTGATTCCATATAAACTTCTTCATTTAAGTTACCATTTAAGAAGAAATTTTTAACATCCATTTGAAAAATAACTCATTTTTTAATTGAAGCTATAGAGATGAGAGTTCTAACAGTAGTCATACGAGCAATGAGAGCGAATGTTTCTTCATAGTCTATACCATATTCTTGACTATATCCTTTAGTTACAAGTCTAGTATTATATTTCTCTAAGGGTCCATCACTTTTGGTTTTAACTTTGTAAACCCTATTACATCCTATGACTTTCTTTCCCTTGGGTAAAGTTTGAATTTTCCAAGTTTTTGCATTTTTTAGAGCTTTTAATTCATTGCTCATGGTTCTAATCCATTGTTGATAATTTTTAGCCTCATTATATGAAGAAAGTTCGATATAAGAGTGAATGATTATAAAACAAACTCTATAGTTAGGTTCAAATGATTCATACGATACAAACCTACTAGGTGCTTTAGACAATCTTGTAGATCTCCTAACACTGGGCTGATCTATGTCTTAACTTTGGGAATACCTTTCTAGTGCACATGGGGGATGATCTTGAGTTCGTCGAGAATAGATTTGCACTTCATTGTTAGATTCAACTATATCAATAGAGGTATCTTGTGTCATCATAGTCACTCTCATGCACATCTTGAACATCATTGTCATTCATTAACAATATTTTTGGTCATGCCCATCCATATCATCAACATTCATTTTAGCTAAATCAAGTAAAAATGAGTATTTATAAGGTTCCTTAGGCACAATTTTTTCAAATCCATTTTCCTTTTCAAGAAAGGCCACATTTCTTGAAACATAAAGTTTGTCTTTTTCAATATCATAACACCTATATCTTTTTTGGTTTTCGGTATAGCCTAATAAAACACAAGGGATGACTTTAGCGAAAAGCTTATCATTTTTGTTAGAAATGACACAACATTTACAACCAAGGATTTTTAATCTTTTATAATCCGGAGGCATTTTGAATAATCTTTCAATAGGAGAAATGTTTTCAAGAATAATTGATGACATTCTATTAATTAAATAGACCGTTGTAAGAACGACTTTGACCCAAAACCTCTTGAAACATTTTTGGATATAAGAAGAGTTCTAGTAGTTTCAATCATATGCCGATGTTTTTTTTTGTCAACCCATTTTGTTGTGGTGTATACGGGCAAGATCTTTGATGAACAATCCCTTGTTTATCAAGGTATTTTTTGAAATCATTTGATAAAAACTCACCTCTAAAATCAAATATAAAGATTTTGATAGAAACTTTAAATTGATTTTTGACATAACTATGAAAAATTTTAAAGCAATCAAATACATCATATTAGTTGAGTCTAAGGAAATAAATCTATGTGTGCCTACTATAGTGATTAACAAATATAATATAATAAGATACACCTCCATTAGACATAATTGGAGCGGGTCCCCATACATCCAAATGGATTAACTCAAATAGTTCTTTACAAACAAAATGACTAGGTCCAAGTGGTAAAGATTCATTTTTTCGAGAATGCAATCTTCACAAACCAATTCCTTTTCAATACAATTTTCAAGAAAGGAAAATAAATACAATTTTGACATGCTTGGATGTCTTAATCTTCTATGCTATTTTTCAATGTTTTTCTTTTCAACAAAATTACAAAAAACTTGATTTGAAAGTTTTAAGTTGTCCATGTAGTAGAGGTCCCCTCTTCTATGGCCTCGCTCGATCGGCTTCTCAGACCGATGATCCTGCACTAAGCAACCACTTGATGAAAAAGTGACTCTACATCCATGTTCGGTGACTTGAGAAATGGATAGGAGATTTAGATTTAGTTTATGTACTACTCTAATGTTTGGAACATAAAATTTCTGGCTATTTTTAGAAGATTTTTTTAAAGTACCAAAGCTTTGAATTTTTAAAGAGGTTCTATCGGCGGTTGAAACATAAGAATCATTGGAGTTAATACGACATTCAGATAATTCATTAGAAGTCATATGAAAAGAGGCACCGAAATCAAGAATCCACAAAGTCTTAATGGGGTCCACGCATATAGAGACGGCCACACTAGAGAGAAGAGGCATGAGCCTTGAATAATGGTTAAAGGACTTCCATGAGTTGACAAAGAGACACATTTTTTGAGCCTTCATCTACATCACCCTTTTTCGCTAGATGACCCCATAGAGGCAACTTTCTTTCCATCTCTTTGATCTTCTCTTCTTCTCTTTGGGCAATATAGCTTAATGTGACCTGGTTCATTGCAAAACATATTAATTTACCACTCTTGTATTCATAGTCATTTGAGCTCCTTCCATAGTCATTTGAGCTCCTTACATAATCATTTCAACTTCTACCATAGTCATTCAAACTTCTTCCAAAGTGATAAGGTTTATAAGCTCTTGTGTTACTTCCGAGCCTTGCCATGGCAAGCACATAATTTTCATTTTTTGTAAAAGAGGGTTTCTTCAACCTATTCTCTTCCATAGTCAATTTTTATAAAGTTTCAACTATGGTGGGAACACCTCTATGAAGGAGAATCGATTTGGTCCCTTCAAATTCAGGTCTAAGCTCATAGACAAATTGGTAGAAATGCTCCGCCTTAATTTGATTTTCAAGGAGTGCTACGTCTAGAGGACAATGCCACTTAGGCTCTAAAAGAGTCAATTCATGCCAAAGAAAAGAAAGAGCATTTCTTCTTGGGTCATAGTTCTAACATTATTTTGCACATTATATACATGAGCTATGTCTTTTAGACAATACATATCCTTAAGATACTTTCATGCATCACTAGCAAAATCAAACTTTGTCAAACTTGAGCACTTCTTGATGTCGACACTATTGATGAGCCATTCAATTATCTTGGAATGATCCATCCCCCACTCTCCACCTTTTTTCATATTCGGCAACAACTTTAGACATTTTTTCTTATTGAAGCGCTATTTCTTTGCCATTTTCGATCTTGGTAAGCACAAACTTAGGTTCTCTTTCGATGCCATCAACCGAACCCCATAGACCTTTTTTTTTCATATTTTGTGTTTTACTATAGATGACCACATCACATAGTTTGTATCATGGAGTTTCACGGGAATGAAGATAACTTCTCGTTCATCCTCCATTTTTACAAATATATATATATATATATATATATATATATATATATATATATATATAGAGAGATAGAGAGAGAGAGAGAGAGAGAGAGAGAGAGAGAGAGAGAGAATTGAAGCAAAGTACTCTTTGGACACCACGAGCGCATGATCACATGATCCGTGTTCTCACGTCCGCACGAACATGATCCTTAACCGATGGCTTTGATACCATGTAATGAAACCAACAAAATCTCAAAAGAGTGCCACAAGGGCTAACAATGAGATACCAACACAGTCATGGTCACTTATGGACAAAAAAAAATTCACACAATGCACCAACAACTCACAAAGTAAAAATCTAATATATCTTTCATTAACAAATGCTTAGAAAAGCATTAAGAAACACAATAGGGAGATCCCTATTTATAAACACAAGGGGCAAAGGGGGCAGCCCAACTAGTTGTTGGGCTAGCCCCCAACGGTCATAAATATGACCATTGGGACTAGCCCAAGGACTAGTTGGGCTGTCCCAATCAGTCACATGTTACAAACTTCATAAAAAACAAAAAGAAAAATATAAAATAAAGAAATTACAACTCAGCCCCTAGTGGACTGACCCCTATTACAAAAGGAAATGACAGTATGGGTATTTCGGGTTATATATATATATATATATATATATATATATATATATATATATATATATATATATATATATATATATATATTGGGTACACAATCTTAACAAATTGCACATTCTTGTCCTTATGAGCTTACCAGCGATTATCAGAGCCAGGTCAGCTCTTGTTCGTGCTCAACTCATTAAACATAACAAGCTCATATCAAGATGAATGCAAGCTTCTGTACTAGCCAGAATGAAGTTGTTACCAAGCCAAACTATGCTGAGCTATGGCAGCTTGGTTTATTGAGCAGTCTGCAGTCCCAACGTTGAACATATGAATACATACATCCATGATGTGCTGTTGTGCCTAAATCAGTTAGAATGTTGATTAGTTGATTGGGCCTTTTTTGTTTCTGCCTTCTGAAATGTTGACAGCTAAATTTTTGCTCCACATATGACTGACCTAGTCATGAGACCGCTGGTTGCTTTGTTGTATAATTATCCAACCCAAAGTTTGTGCCAGCAAATGTATGTGGATGTAGAGTTTGCTTCCTTAAGTTGGCTTATGTCTTGGTCGGTGATACGTTTCAAATTTATTCAATCTGATACTTCTTTTCTGAGGCTTTGCTGTCGTGACCTTGTAGCAGGTTTCTGCCGAGGGAACGGAGGGTGAAGGGGAAGTTGAGGCAGAACTCTCTACTAGAGTGATGGGCATGTAGCCTTATACCATATGTCCAATGTACAAATGGAATAATTGCATGCAAATGTAATGTAATTGTCTTTGTAGGGCAGCCATCTTTTCAATGGAAAATGTAACATGCTAATTTAAGATAGTGACATTCCATAATGTCACAAGTTTCCTCATTCTTTGTCGTAAGAATCTGTGCATGTGTTTTTTTTCCTAATATGATTTCGATTGCATTTTGGTGAAAGAAAAGTAGCCATTCAGTGTATGAGATCACAATTCGTAACCTTTTTCTTAGATACGAGCTCTCGAGTTTGGCTTGCTTCTATATTTGCTCTAAGATAATATTGAATCAAGCAGCGATCAGTCATTACCTAATTATTGGTTGTGATATTGCAGCGTAGTCATCTAAAATAAACAAACACTCACACGATAAAAAATGAATTGCACAGCTGCACAGTGGTTTAACTTGGTTCTGTATAAACCTATGTCCATGGATAATTTCTCTCTATTCTAACTCACAAATAGAGGTTCTCTAACATTGAGAGTCCAAAATAGCTAACGTTACATGTGGATAGGGAGTTCTAAGCTTAGTCAACGTTTCATCATCCTTATCATCTTGTTTTGATAAAACCGTTTGAACTCTATTCAATGTGTGGACTCTTCTCTTAACTGGATTATCGTGACCTGCTGGAAGGTCATTTGCTTTATTCTGCTCTTCATCAGGACTCTTAGTGGTCGTGCCTCTCAGCCGGACTCTGGTGGAGTTCTCTGGAATTGTGACTCTAACGGCCCCTTGCAAACCCAATGAGTCTTCACTCACATTGAGTTTGGACCGTAGAAACGAGAATCACTGAGTCAATAAGGGTTTAGTGAACACATCAGCCAGTTGATCATGATTACGTAAATAACAAACTTGCAGCTCCTTTTTAGCAACTTTGTCATGAATGAAATGAACATCGATTTCGATATGTTTCGTGCGAGAATGAAAAACTGGATGAGATTCGAGATATGTGGCGCCAATGTTGTCACACCAAATGATAAGGAGGACCAGTGAAACCGAGTTCCCGTAGAAGATATCTGACCCATGTGACTTCAGTCACAGAGTTAGAGAGTGCATGGTACTCAGTTTCGGTGCTTGAGCGGGAGACAGTGTATTGTTTCTTGGAGCTCCAGGAGACTAAATTAGGGCCAATGAACATGGCATACCCACTGGTGGATTTTCTATCATCAAGGTAACCAACCCAATATGCATCCGTGAATACAGAGAGATCAAAATTGGTGGATTGGTGCATAAGTAATCCATAGGAAATCATGGACTTGAGGTAGCAGAGAATATGCTTGACAGCCTGCCAATGATTGAGTCGGACGATGCATGAACTGATACACTTTATTCACGGCAAATGACACATCCAATTGAGTCAGGGTGATGTATTGCAAGGCTCCTATAATGCTGCGATATAACATGGGTTCTTCAGAAAGACTGGTCGTCATTGGTGAAGTAATGGGTTTGGTCTCAAGCATGTTGGACCGACTGAGTAGATCCAGAATATACTTGCGCTGACATAAAAGCAAACCAGTAGATAGAGAACAAACCTCGATGTCGAGAAAAAAATGTAGGGGACCCAAATGCTTAAGAGCAAACTCATGCCCCATATCTTTTATGAGAGACTGAATGTGAGACGAAGAGTTGTTGGTCACAATAATGTCATCCACATAGATAAGAACAGACATAATAATAGACAGATTCTGAAAAATAAAAAGAAAAGTATCCATTTGGGAACCAATGAAACCCACTGTAAAAAAGAATGCACTAAGGTGATGATACCAGGCGCGTAGAGCTTGCTTCAGGCCATACAGCGCACATCACAACTTGCACACATAGTGGAAAAATTGAGGGTCTTGAAAACTGGGAGGTTGTGCCATATACACGTCTTCATTAAGAACTCCATGAAAAAAGGCATTTTGCACATCAAGTTGATGGATCGACCAGTTGTGACCAGTTGCAAGAGCAAGAATAATGCGAATAGTAGTGGGTTTAACCACAGGACTGAATGCTTCAAAATAATCGACACCTTCTTGTTGACTGAAGCCTTTGGCTATAAGTCGAGCTTTAAAGTGCTCAAAATTGCCATCAGACTGCTATTTAATTTTGTAAATCCATTTGCAACCAATAATATGATGATGAACCAGAGGAACAAAAACCCATGTACCATTCTGAATGAGAGCATTAAACTCTAAGTACATAGCTTGCTGCCACCGAGAGTCTTGGTTGGCAAGGGTAAAGGAAGTGGGTTCCACATCATGTGTTAGCTCAGAGAGAAGAGCAACTGGAAGAAGATGTTTTGTGGAAAAGACTATTTTTGATTTATGAGTGTCGTTCATGGTGTGAGTAACCATGGGATGAGTGTGAATCAGTACCGAGGAGGGAGGGACAGATCTCAAAGAAACAAGATTGGTAGGTGGGGAAGGAGGGTCCACACTAATCGACAGGGTAGAGGAGGGTGAAGAAGAAGATAGGATAGGTGTAGGGGCAGCCATAGCAGGGAAGGAGGGATAAGGTATGACAAGAGGGGTCGACGCAGGCGAGAAAGAGAGCGAAGATGGAGATCGAGGATGGCTACTAAGTTGGGAGAAAGGAAACCGAGATTCATAAAAAATAATATGTCGGGAAACAAGGAGTTTGAAGGTGGTCATGTTGAGACACACATAACTCTTGTGATGAGGGCTATACCCTAAGAAGGTGCACAACATGGAGCGAGGGTCAAGTTTATGACGACAATACAGGCGGAGATAGGGAAAACAAGCATACCCAAAAACACGCAAAAAGGTATAGTTGACGAGTTTTAAAAAAAAGTTCGAGAGGCGTTTTATTTGCAATGGTATGCGACGAGAGTCGATTGATAAAATAAACAACAATTTGAGCATAGGGCCAAAATTTTAAGGGAACGGCAGAGTGGGCCAGAAGTGTCAGGCCAACATCGATAATGTGTCGATGTTTGCGTTCGGCACTTCCGTTTTGCTCATGAGTATGGGGGTAAGAGACCCGGTGACCAATGCCACAAGCATGTAAATAGGTAGAAACATTATGATACTCACCACTCCAATTCGTGTGAAGAAATTTAATCTTACCATTACAAATATTCTCAACATGTGCCTTGAATTGCCTGAAAATATCAAAAACTTACGATTTTTGATGAAGTATATAGATCCAACAATAACGAGAATAGGCATCAATTAAACTCACATAATATCGTTCATTATTAAGTGCAACAATAGGGGCTGGATTCCATACATCCGAAAATATCAAATCTAAAGGTTTATCTACTCGATGAGAAGAAGAAACAAAAAGCAAGTTATGACTTTTGCCTATTTGACATTCTTTACAAACTTTATTTTCAAACGTTTATGAAGAGGTAAATGAAATCGACTTAGCACATGATGAACAATCTTAGATGATTGATGACCGAGGCATTGATGTCATTGGTCAAACCGTGCCCGTTCGCCTACCATTGCTTCTATATACCGTCCTGCTGGAAGAGAAAAATGATAACGACCTTCATCACTCTTTCCGCTGGCTAGAAGTTTCTTTGAAGCCTTGTCCTTAATGTTATGAAAACTGCCCTTGATTGGCAGACTTTGTCGAGAGAACCAAGAAGAAATGGAGGTGAAGGAGGAGAGAGAGAGGAACTCGGCTATGCTGGAATCGACAACCAGAATCTCTTCGTTATTCTGCTGCACTAATCTTTCATTAACATTAATAGGGTTTACAATTCCTTTTTTTACATGGACAAAACTATCCTGTATAAGTAATGTATACTACATCCATGTACAAACTCGTGTCGGATATGGATTCTCTACTGGATCCATATCTGAATCCATATTCTAATACCCTCCCTCAAGTTGTGCATGGGAGTGAACCATGTGCAACTTGTTCTTCAAGTACCAAAAACGGTTACTGGTGAGACCTTTTGTAAACATATCAGCGACTTGGTCTTTTGAAGATACATAAACTAGTTCAATCCCTTTGTCCGCTATCTTTTGTCTAATGAAATGTTGGTCAATTTCAATATGCTTAGTCCGATTGTGATAAGAAAGATTGAATGCAATTTGTATAGCACTTCTATTATCACACATGAGAGTCGAACTTGAGATATTCTCTCCCATCTCAGTAAGTGAATGCCTAATGTAGGTCACTTCTGTTGTGGTAGCTACCATAGATCTATACTCTACCTCTATGCTAGATCTCGCAAGGGCCTTCTATTTTCTGCCACTCCATGCGACAAGGTTTCTACCAATAAGAGTGTATTTGTGTTGAGTTAATAACATTTTTCCATTCTGTCTGTCCACCTCTACACCAAGAAAATATCTCAGTTCTCCAAGATCTTTCATCTTGAATTGCATACTTAGTAAAGCTTTAATTCGTTGAATATGATTTGGAGCATTACCAGTGATCACAATATCATCAACATATATAAGTAAAAAAACCATAGTGGTTTCATCCCTGTATATAAATAGAGAATGATCCAATTGGGAGTGAAAGAAACCGTGGTTCGGAATCTCTAATGAGAAGCTTTCAAACCATGATCTGGAGGCTTGTTTTAAACCATGCAATGCTCTGGTTAACTTGCAAACATATTCTTTTGGGTCTCCCTCTGCATAACCTTGAGGTTGCTCCATGTAGACTTCTTCTTTTAGATCCCCATGAAGGAATACATTTTTAACATCAAACTGACTAAGGGTCCACCCATGTTTAATAGCGAGGCCAAGAATAATATGAATAATTCTCATTTTCACCACTGAGCTGAATGTCTCATCATAATCTTGACCATATTCTTGAGTAAAACCTTTGGCAACAAGATGTGCCTTGTATCATTCGATGCTACCATCCGGTTTATATTCAATTTTATATACCCATTTTGAGCCAACAACATTTTTATCTGGGGGGCGACCAACTATCTCCCATGTTTGACACTCATGAAGTGCCTTGATCTCCTCATTCATCGCTTCAATATATTTGTTGGATTGAATGGCTTGACAAAACCTAAGTGGTTCCTCGTGTTTTTCAATCTTGGATAGAAAAATCTGAAAATCCATAGAAAAGTTATCATAACTCACCCATTTTTCAATAGGATGCCTTATCCTGCCTAATCTTTTGGGTGTTTCTCTGTCATTGGGCAATGTCACGTGTTCTCCAGCAGGTACATTTGCTTGCTCTCTGGGTCACCTAGTATATACATTTCCTTTGTATCTCAGACATTCTGTTTCAAATACCTTATTTGATGTCGTCTCATCATGTATGCTTTCAGGATCCAAAGTAGTTTGTTCTGCAGTGTATGAAATAAGTTCATCACTGCAGTTGTGTCAATATGTTCAAGATTGTTTGCTTTATTCCCTAGAAAGCTATTTTTATCAAAAATAACATTTCTGGAGATTTTGATCTTTTTACTCGCCGGATCATAGCACCTGTAACTCTTGTGTTCATCTGCATAACCTACAAATTGGCATATAGAGGCTTTGTCCTGAAATTTAGTTCTCATGGATTTATCGATATATACATAACATGTACATCCAAAAACTCGTAACTCATCATAATCGGGATGTACACCAAAGAGAACATAATAGGGAGTCTGATTTTCAAGGATATGCATAGGGAAACGATCTATCACATGAGTGGCAGTATGAAAAGCTTCTGTCCAAAGACTAATAGACAAGTTGCAACCATGCATCATACTCATTGCACTTTCAACAATATGTTTGTGTTTGCGTTCAGAATTTTCATTTTGTTGTGGAGTGTGTGGGCAAGAAACTCTACGATGTATCCCATTATCTTGGAGAAAATCTAAAAATTCTTTGAAGGAATACTCACCACCTCCATCATATTGGAGAGTTTGAATATTTTGGGAGAATTGAGTTTTAACATAGGCATGAAAGCGACAAAAAAGAAGAAAAACCTCTTATTTGTGCTTCATAAAGAATTTCCAGGTAAAACGAGAGAAATTGTCAATAAATGATACATAATATTTACTTTCAGAGGAGGAAGAATTAAGGTCTGGACCCCAAACATCAGAACATACTATCTCAAAAGGCATGAAAGCTCTTTTATTTATTTGATGAAAAGGAAGTACATGACTTTTGCAGACCTGACAACTGGGACACACTGTGTCTTTCAACAAAGATGAAACAGACTCTGAAAGGAAACCATTAGACACTAATTTTTCAATAAAGACTTGACTACAATGACCAAGACGAGAATGCCAACGATCTGGCTTATTACATTTGGATATACTAAGAATGCTTTTAGAGACATGATTGGACTTGAGCTTCAAAACACTAGAGGTTGAATCTTCATTGAAGATATACATGTTTCCACGTCACTCTTCTTTAGCGAACATCTCTTTCGTTTGAAGATCCTTGACAAAGACAGAAGTAGGAGTAAATTCCACAGATGAATTTGTAGAGTCAACAAGCTTAGAAACAGAGACAATATTTTCTTTATATTTGGTGCATGAACAACATCAAATAAAGGAATGGATGACTCAGACAAAGGAATGAGAACATTGCCTATGTTCAAAATAGGCTGGTGAGTCTCATCTCCAGTTACAATATTAGATTTACCAAAATAAGGAGTCAAAGTAAAGAACTTACCTACATTGCCAGTGACATGAGCTGCCGCCCCAGAGTCTACATACTGAATTCTATCATCATTTTGCTTCAGATTCAAGCTGTCCATAGCAGATAAGAAGATCCTTAGCATCATCACTGACCCGAAATGTACCTGCAGTTCTTGATGTAGCAACATTTCTATTATTTTGAGTTCTATTTCGATTTTGTGGATTGAACCAGTAGTTGGCTTTGATGTGGCCTCGTTTGTTACACTGATAGCATGTGTGAACATTCTTGGAAAAACTGACAGTGGAATTTGGTGTAGGTAGTAACCCACGTCAACCCTGGATTGGAGCTCCCCTACCTCTGCCATGCCCTCCTTGTATACGATCAGCGATCATCCCTGTGGCAAGAACCTCATGCATAGACAATTGTCCTGCTGAAGCATCAGACATGCTTTTCAGAGTCATTTCGTACTGAAGGAGTTTGGCACGTAATTCCTCAAAACTGGGTAATGTAGGCAAGCATAATAAAGAGGTGACAAGAACATGATACTCTGATTGTAACGACCCCAAATTATACCCTTTGAAAATGCAGAATATTTTTTTTTTCAATCAATGCGGAAACCTTCCCAAAGATCCGGGGTCTTCACAGTTCCAATTTCCCTTGGATAGCCCAAACACCACAAACGAACTGGCAACCATCATCCATATGAACCAGAACAATTTCTTTATTTATGAATAAGAGTAAATTTCAGAGACAAGGTTTTATTCGACTGAATAAAGCAACAATTAAAAAAACAAGAAAAACTGAAACAAAAGAAAGAGTCACTCTATCTCCTGCTGAAGTTGTCAAGCCCAAGTATGACTCTCATTCATTCCCAGTAGCCAGTCCAACCTCACTGTTCACCGTTTCCTGTTAAAAAACCAACAAAGTAGGGTGTTAGAACCGAAATACTTCTAAATAAATCAGGTGAGACAAAGAACATAGATAAGATTTCATGTAATGATTTGAGTGAGTGCAAATATAAAAATTTGCAGAATTTAAATAACCATACATGCAACCAGTTACATATGCTAAGCCGGAAGAACCAGTAAAGCAATACCATATATCAAAAACTAAATAACCAAACCTTGCAGCATGCTTTTAAGAAGTAAATTATATACTACCACCATATAATGTTGTGATATAGAGAACAATTCAAATTTGCATGATTTAATGCATAACAGGAAAATGCATGATTATGTGCAATGCATGATTCATTTTGTTATCTTTCATTTAAGTTTCATCTTTCCATATGCATGCCTTATTAAATGCACGTAACTTTAAGTTCCTCTTTTTAATTACCGTTACTCGTGGATACACCAAACATGTACAATCCTCGAGGTCAAGTAGGTTCCCAAGGTAACTTAGCACATAATTTGTATTTTATTACTGGGTTCTAACTTAGCCCTTGATCGAATCACCTTCAGAACATTAGACCTCCACATCTAATGTCAGGGACACAAGGGACACCCCACGCCCACAAGTGTCACTTTTTTGGTACCATAAACAACAGCTGTGTCAAACACACCACTCTCGAGTAAAGTGACAGACTCTCCCTAAAACCGTGGTCAAGAGAAAGAACCTCAATATCAGGTTTAGGGGACAAAATTACAGCACACAGAGTTTTTGTATCTTCACAATTTCCCCAAGATCGGATCTCTAAGATTCTCATACTCCAGATGAGATATCCCAGAACGTATATTACACTGTTCTTATTCATTATATTTTTATTTAAGTCAATTCTTTAAGTTTGCAACACCATATGCAAAAGTAAAGTGAAAACCCGCACCCTCCCTTACGGGGACCTTTACGGGATTTCAGCCCGTATAAACAACTAGAACAGTGTAGTAGTGTGCCATACCAACTTATGTGGTTTAAGTGATGCAGTTAAAAACATATGTGAAAAGAACCAAACCCACGGCTCTCTGGGCCGATGATGGTCCATTTAGGCCATCGATGCATCACAAAAATGAAACCAAGTAGTGTTTACTC
Organism: Nuphar pumila; assembly: GCF_984573655.1. Taxonomy (NCBI): domain Eukaryota; kingdom Viridiplantae; phylum Streptophyta; class Magnoliopsida; order Nymphaeales; family Nymphaeaceae; genus Nuphar; species Nuphar pumila. The sequence goes on along the minus strand of NC_143250.1, from coordinate 148,710,669 downwards.
ATTATACTATGCCAATAATGCTAAAAGCATGTGCACTCATGCAATCATAACCCAATCATATGCATGTTATTTATCAATCATATGCATTTTCACTATGTGTGTGTTACATACATCACATACGTGTATCCACCAATGCATATCTCCTTTGAGTGTGTGCATGTGCACATAATTTACATATTTTCATCAAGTGTGTAAGATCAATCACACATACATCTCACTGGGCAGGACTTATGAGTTTTTGCATATGAGCACCTATATCAACCTATCATAGATGATCAATAGTAACCATGGCAAACATAAGTAACATATTGAGCATATACCCACGCTCCTTGGACTGCTGCTATGTTTGTCATTACATCAGTGACAATCAACACATCCCTTCAGTTCTATACAGAGATTTTAGTTTCTATTTGGCACTAAAACAAATTTCCATTTGTCTTAATTCAAGATGGAATAGTCTGTTATCTATTTTTACATAGATGCAATTTCAACTGTAATCTGCCTACTGAAGGTGTGAAACAGTTTCTTTAAAAGTACCAATACTAACAGTTCATTAATCAAAGCCTAATGCATCACACAGTAACACTTGAACTGGGAAATATCAAATCAACGTAGGTACTAATAGTTCATTAACAAAAACATACTGCTTTACACAACAACACTTTGGACTGATTATTTTTGTTCCTTCCAAAAACCTTGAATCTTAGAGGTATCCCCGTTTAGCCTTTGTTTAGGGATGTCACTACTAAACAACAATACTCAGTTACTTTAACTATAGATTACATTTATATATAGTCTTCCTTTTGAATGAGAAAATACATACTTGACAAGCTTAACAGTCGTACTAATGGATTCCTATGAGATTTTTGTTGTGTTCCAGCATAATACATAAAGTACTTAGGCTATGGAAAACTGGAATAATCCAGTCAGATTTTTCAGAATCGTCACCGTACTGCATACATTTCCAAATTTCAATCCTTAAGGACGAGACACCAAATAAAATCAAACAAGTAGTTTAATAAACCCCAAATTGAAGCCCTCAATCAATGCCTCAAATTGATCAAACCCAGAATTAAGAACCTCAGCTCAAATAGACGGTCGTCTAGAGATGTATCCAAGGGCTTCCATCTCAAAGGACCACACGAAATCAAACCATAATATGCATTCCTACGAAGGTTAGGCATTGAAGGACCTGCTTTTCATCATTCAAAATTCTGTTTTTAAGTACAGAGATAATGCAGTCTTCAAAGCCTAAACCCCTGGGTATGGAGGGATCCATACAGTCCCTCTTCTTCACGAGCATGAGTGGGCATATACATTCAGTGCCTTTGCCCATGGGTTTCCACCGAATCACACATGGAAACTCATCCACATTTGATCCCTCATCTGAATCAAAAGACAGTACTCGTACCTCTTTCAGCGATATTTCTAGTGATCAAAGACAACCTTTACGAGAGAAAGGTCGGCTAAGGTCGATCTCCCCACTGTCGAATCTAGGTTGAGGGGAAACAACGAGGAAGAAGAAGAAGAAGAAGCTTCTCTTGACAAGAGTGGCATGTATGCCTGCCACGGGTGGGAAGCTGCCGACGATGGAGGCTCTAGCGAAGTGCACGAAAATGAGAGGGAGAGAGATGAGGTTTGGGGAAAAACAGAGAGGTAAGGGGAAGAAGATACCGGCCTGCCATTTTTAAGGAGGATGCCCTCTGAAACTGGCGGAGACCGTTACCATCTCGTCGATGGTTGCGGCCCATCCTTCCCCCTCTTTTCTTTGCGATCGGGGTTAGGGTTCTCTCTGAACCCTAACACATGTCAAAAGAATCGGGCAACCCTTATCGGGTTACCTTATCAACCCCCCCCCCCTCCCTTTTTATCGTTTTAACGAGGGTTCTAGGTCTGCGACCTGCGACTCGGGATCCAAACCCGGTCGCAGTTCTGGACCCGTGCCTCCCCACTTGGTATGGATCTGAATGGATCCAATCGTGGATCTCCTAAAAATACTTGTATAATATATATATATATATATATATATATATATATATATATATATATATATATATATATATATATATAAAATCATTTATATGTATATATATGATATTTTACCTATATCCATAAGGATCCTATCTGGGTCTTGGATCCGGAATGTGGATCACAAGCCCATCTATGCATTATATACATAGCTATCACTTGAATAATTTGATTAATTAAAATTTTTGCACTTATATATGTACATATAAGTTTATGCGAGGTAAATTTATTCGTAAAGATCCCTTTATGGGTCCTGGATCCGAAACTTGGATCTCAGGCCCAAATCACACTGTTATGAAATATATATTATAATATATTTAAATGAATGCCTAAAAATTTGTGGTTATTACACTGATCCCAAGGCATTCAGAGTCTGCTGCACCTTTCCTTTATCTGACACTGGATACCCAACAATGGCTAATTGATCTGTGATGCTTTTGACTTGATTTAAGAATTCAATAATGCTCATTGCCCCCTTTTTTAACATCTGAAATTCACGTTTAAGAAACAACACTTTGGCCTCTGATATCTGAGAGTAGGTCTGAGCTAAAGCCTCCCACAATACTTTAGACGTGCAATCATCAGAAATGAAAATCAATACTTCTTGTGGCAATATGGAAGTGATGTACGCGACAAGGGCTTGATCGCGCTTCATCCAAGTAACAAATGCAGGGTTGCGAGTGATATTCGGCAATCCTTCGTCTTCTTTTGCTTCGGTTGTGATAAATTCTAGAGGTATTGTAGTTGAGCTATCTAAGTGCTCTGAAAGATCTTGACTTTGAATAAAAGAAGAAATTTGCCTTTTCCAAGTCAAATAGTTGTTGGTGGTTAGCTTTTCCGAAACCAGCTGCTCTAGGAAATTAGAAGAAAGACCAAAATTGGATGAAGTATCAATTTGCAGACTTATTGACAGAAATTAGAGTTTGAACGAAAAACACTAGTGACTGAAACTGGACTGTTTTATCATAAACTGACACAACTATTGATTTATGATAGAAATCTATAGCAATGTCATGGTAAGAGATATTGTGTGTGTGTGAAAAAGAAACTTGACAGAAAATGAATATGGAACGACAACAATGACAACTTAGATTAAATACAATTTCAGAACTGTGTGAGACTCCCAGTAGATCTGAAATAATATTTAGATGCATGAGACAAATGGCAGAACTTAGGTAGGTAAAGGGAACGAGAAAGAGTTGTCTCCAGACCAAAGATTAAAAAAAAAATGTGATATGAGAAAGAAGGTAGGGAACTCGGTTGTTACGTGATGCAGGTGGAGAAGAAAAGACAAATCATATGACTAGGCAGATCACGTAAAAGGCTAGAAGTCAGCTTTGGCTTCTACGTGAAAGGAAGTAGGCAATAACGCAATAACGACAATGGATCTGAATAGATTTTAGATCTGTGACATGATAAGGCAGCAAAGAGGGGACGACAACATATCAGATCTGCGATAGGAGAACTCAGCGAGTGAACATAAGGAGGTAACAAGAGAGGACAACAACAACAAAGAGGGGACGACAGCAGATCAGATCTGCGATAGGAGAACTCAGCGAGTGAACAGAAGGAGGTAACAAGAGAGGACAACAACATATCTGAATATGTTTTAGATCTACGATAGAAGATTCCCAACAAAAAAAAGATGGAAAGAAATAAAATGAAGAAAGAGATAAGAATAGTGTGACCTGTCGCCGATGAGTGGAAGCCAACCTTTCACGTTCACAGAGCAAAGTCCTGACAATTTTTCACGCCCAGAAGATGCATGGCTCTGATACCATGTGAAAACTGCCCTTGCTGGCTAGAAGTTTCTCCGAAGCCTTGTCCTTAATGTAACAACAATCAAGGTGAAACTCACCAAATAAGTTATTATCCAGGGCCAATTTATTAACTGATATCAAATTCTTCGTAATGCACAGAACATGTAAAACATCTTTGAGAAGAAAGGGAGCTTTAGGAAAATGAATCATACCTATATTATGAATTTGCAAACTTGAGCAATTGCAGACTTTAAGAGTGTCATTGCCTTGATATTCTGCGTGCAGAGACATATTGTTAAGGTCGTTGGTGACATGGTGAGTTGCACCAGAATCAGGGTACCATGAATCATCCATGTACATCACAGGGGCAGCATGATAGGCTTGCAGAAAGTTTGATTGATAGAGTAAAGCATATTGGAAGCACTTCCTTTTTGTGTGACCTGGTTTATCACATGCTTGACAAATAACTCTATTTGATGCATTTGCAAGGCCTCTATAATTTTGTTCACTGCGAGGTTGAAAGCCTTTATTGCACCCTCGATAGCTACCACGATTTTCATTATTCTTCTCACGATACTCGCCCCGCCAATTCGAGTTTTGATTTTGATTTTGGCGAGTAGTGAGGTTGACCGTGGGTATGATCACATTAGGAATTGGTTCATTCTCACTTAGTTGGGTTTCATGAATCAACAAAAGTCCATGAAGTTCATTGAGTGTTATAGGTTCGATGCGAGTTGTGATGGCCGTATGAAATGAGTTGAATTTAGACGGTAGGCCACAAATGATATGAACCATTAAATCATCTTCAGAAACCAGTTTGGCAGCAACTGTCAATTGATGCGAGATTCTTTTTGCATCCTAAATATAATCTTCAATACTTTGGGTACCTTTCTTTAATTCAAAAAGTCTATTTTTCAGTTGCATAACTTGGGCTCGAGACTAGGCAGCATAGGCAAGTTTCAAAGAACTCTAGACCTCATAGGACGTGGAGAGACCCACAATATGAGTGTGGACGAATTCAGATAACGATGATAAGATCCAACTAAGTAAAAGTTGATCTTGACGGTGCCATAATATGAAGTCTGGATTAATTTAATCTGAATTTATCTTGAATTTCATAAGACATGGCTTAGACCCATCAACAAGACCAATAAGCTCGTACGATTTCAAAATAAGCGAGAATTGTGATTTCCATAACAAATAATTATCTACCGTTAATTTAGTAGTTAAAAAATGATGAAGGCCGGATTGAAATTTTGGTTGTAGTAGAATCATAATGATATTACCTGAAGTCTCTGCCTGATTTTCGAGCAGATAAGTACCATTGGAGAACGAAGCTGAGCTTGCCATTGATGCAACGCCTAAGGCTCTGATACCATAAAATAAACGAACACTCACACGATAAAGAATGAATTGCACAGTGGTTTTAACGTGGTTAGGTATAAACCTACGTCCACGGATAATTTCTCTCTGTTCTAACTCACAAATAGAGGTTCTCAGAGTCCAAAATAGCTAACGTTACATGTGGATAGGGAGTTCTAAGCTTAGCCAACGTTTCATCATCCTGTTTTGATAAAACCATCTGAACTCTATTCAACGTGTGGACTCTTCTCTCAACCGGATTATCGTGCCCTTCTGGAAGGTCATTTGCTTTATCTGCTCTTCATCAGGACTTTTAGTGGTCGTGCCTCTCAGCCGGACTCTGGTGGAGTTCTCCGGAACTGTGACTCTAACATCATCCAGCTATCACACTCAGCACCCACCTAACGTAGTGTAGACATCAGGAGACTGTTTATAATGGTGTTGATCACAATCAGTGTTAACCAAACAACTGCTAAATTGACCGTCAACAAAAAGAGAATGGATCAGGGTTCAGGCACCTTTGTTAGGGGTCAAATGGAAGAAGTCAAAAGAACAAGGAGAGTGGAGACTTGGCAGAAGAAAAGAAAAAGAAAGAGGAAGGTCCGCTCTGGTTCTTGGGACTCCATCCAAATTGCAAACTGTAGAATTTTTTTACCAACTCATTGTTCACAGATTCTGTAAACAAAATGTGCTTTTAATAAATTTTGGTCCAGAACACCTGCCTGGGTCGCCGAGTGGTAGCAGGCTTGGGGAGAAGGTGCTGACTCCTTTGTTCCAGGTTCAACTCCCACTGGGTGTGCAGCTGCCTTTCACGAGTGGGCTCCCTAAGGGATTAGGTGTGGGTGACCTCACCTGGAGATTACCTGCTTTGTCCGGGAACTTTGTGATCAGAATGCCCACAGGGATTCCGGTATACTTGGTAGTTGTCTCAAAAATTAAAAAAAGGCCGAGTTGCGACATCGAAGGTAAACTACTTATAGCGTTTTATGTAAAAATTCAAACATTCAAATAACTGAGCTTTTCAACAATTGTTTCGTGCAAACCTCCCATATATGTGACCTTAAACAAAGGTCCTTGAAACTTCCAAGCTTGCAATCTTCTGCCTACTAGTGTTGGAACGTATTCCTTAGAGTGTCTAGACTCTAGACAAAAACTCCGGACTTGCGTATACCACCATGTCTCAGAATTTGATTGGATCCACTTTTCCAGAAAAACTCAGATTTTGACTATATTCAACGTGAATGCCTTAAATCATGTCCTATGTATGGACCAAAAGAAGGAAACGGTTACTAATAAATTGATCTTTACCACCCCTATAGTCCCAGCATGTTTGATGCTTTGATATCCTAAATTTTATAAAATCAGAAGCAGGGGCATTATGTGCCAAAAATTGCATGCTTTATTAGTTTTCGTAAAATGACACTCTCACCATGTGTTCTTATAGTGTGTCATTAAACATATGTTTGCCCCTCTTCATAGAGTTTTCCAAAACAAAAAATTATTACTTAACATATTGTAATTTTTACCAACTGCCACAAAAACGTGTACCAACCTCTTCCTCTCTCTATAATGGAAGGCGTGGCGACTTCCTGAGGGCAAGGGGGTAAGTCCACTGAGTTTTACACTGCCAGTACAGTGATCGTAAGTACGGTAGGCAGAGCCAGCGTGGCTAAGTCTATGATCTTGAGGATGGTTTTTCCGTGTAAATATAAAAAAAAATCTTCCTCTCTCTTAATAATTTTTATAAATAACAAAAAAAATATAAAGAATGGTGAAACACGTACCCTCTCTCTCTCTCTCTCTCTCTCTCTCTCTCCTTTTAATGTTCTTAATTGCCAATTTTACATGGCAATTATGCATAGCTTAATTGAGAAAGTGGGTATTATAGAAGTTAGCTATATGCTTTTTGTAGGGTCATCTTATAAATAGAGGGCAAGAAATAGCTTCATCATTGGCGCTACCGATTTTCCATTTCAATGACATCTTCACCACCTTTTACTTTGGCTCATATACCTCCCAATTTATATATGCTTCATCAATGGTATGCAATTTTTTTACACTATTTTGTCAAGTAAATGTGTTCAAATTAGTTTTGTTTTTTATTTCTTCCTCTTAATTGTCGATAAGATGCTTGGTTAATTACTTCTAACCTTTTTTTTAGTTACAAGTGGTAACAAAGAGCAATTTTTGCTTTGTTTTTCATATTCATGTCTTTGAGAAAAAAATTTTTTATAGGTGGACTTATTTTTATGTATTCATTAATTTTACTTGTTCTCATAATAAAACTTTAATATAAACTTTACTTATCTAGAGCCCCGCCCATATGGATGGGCCACTTGTCATTTTAGTGAAAATAAAAGCCTACCTTATGGTGCGATATATCCTCTTCAGCAACCATCCCCTGGAGAAGATGAAGGGATTTCGAACAGAAGTAGACAAGTAAAGGAGTTGTCATGCCTTCTTCAGGCCAGTTTGTCTCGTTATCATGGAAAGGGGAAGACACCTTTGTTAAAAATAATGCCCACTTGTGGCTGCGTGGCCCTTTCCGGCCATGAGGATTTGAAGTTTTTAATTCATGGTGAGAGAAAAAGAAAAAGGATTGTCAACTCGGCAGTTTACTATGAAAGTTGCATGAAACAAACAAGAGTTTGGCAGACCATGAGCTCAGAATCTCATGTTATAACAGCCTTGCTAAGCGATTTCTGGAGGGAGGGAGCGACAAAACGCCAAAAAGTTCCATGGCAAGCAACAGCAAGAGACCCTTCAACCCTGTCCCTTGATCCAATGGTTGTCAAAAATTCAGAATAAGACCCATCCACCACCTTCAGCGAAGGACAATAAAATCTAGTATTTGTTGGGATAAACCACCGCAAGTGGTGGTGGTTACCCACGATGGGATAACATCCCCACGGAAAGATGCTCCTTCCGATAAACTTGCAAGGAATCAGGGGAACAGTTACGCAAACCGTTCCCTTCTCTATGCCTATAAAAGGGGTATCATGAGCGAACCCGAAACACGGTGAAACACAGTGTGAAAAACGGAAAAATAGGAGAGAATCAGGGGTCATATCCCTTACCTTTCCATTTCGGGGTTTTTCCATCCCATGAGGGAACAGATCCTGCACACTGACTGCATTCAGCAGCCTGTGCTCGTGGAGGGCAGCAGTCCAACTGAGGAGAAGTTTTTCCCTGCTCCATCCACCACCAGCAGCTTCCCCTACTCTAGCCATCGATCCTGGTTCAGCGATGGCGGCTTCAGGTATGCTACTGTCCATTTATTTTTGCATAGTTTACTGTTTCTGTTGTTTGTGCGCAGGCTGCCCGATTCACCCAACAATGGGTTATGAGCCCACGCTTGCATCACTGCGCCTATGCCCATGAGACCGGAGTTTTTTCGGCGAAATTGTCTGCTGATGTCTACCCGGCAAACCCTTTTTTCCCTTATTGTCGACCTTGATAGGGTCAACCTTTTTTTGTGGGCTGAAAGGGGGTAATGCCTCCAGTGGGTCCAGGCCGGCGATCCATCGCCATTCCTTCCGATGATGTCGGTTGTGTCGTTGTTTTCTTCCCGAAAAAAAAAAACAAATCTTACCTCCGTTTTTTAGCGTTTAGTCGGGAAGGACGTCGCCAGTTGTTTTCCTTCTTCCTTCTTCTCCATCAGGGCGCTGCAGAGCCACTGGAGTCGTCGTCGGTGACTGTCGAGTTGCCAGACCTTTGCATTTTTATCGTGGTTGTTGTCGCCCCACTGTCGAAAGCCAATGACCATTGGGCCACTGACGGTGGTGGCTGCCACCTCCTTGTCGTCGGCGCTCAGCCGATTGCCGGACCGCCTAGGCCGGTGATGATGATCTGCTTCAAGAGAGAAGAAGAAGAGGCGAAATAGGGTTTTCTGAAAACCCTATTTTGCATTTTGAGTTTTCTTTTTAAACCATCTTCAGGTCGGATCCAAGTTTGGATCCGAACCCATCCCACCCGAACCGATCCATAAGGCTATCTGGATCGGATTCGGGATTCGAGTGGGGGACCTAGTTCTGTAAGGATCCATGACCCATAGAGATTTGGGTCTGGATCAAGTCCATAACTAGATCCAATCCATATTACTCGATCTAATCCCTAAAAGCCTCTTTGGATCAAATCTGATTTGGTTCTTGGGTAATGGATCCAAAATCCTTTTGACCCCGACCCGTTATGATTTTGGATTCGGGTCGGGTCTATGAGATCCATTTTGGATTTTTGGAATCCTACTCGATCCACTAAGTTCTTTTGGATCGGGTTGCGGTTCAGATCCAGATCTGATGACCTGTACCGACCCATGATATTGATCCGGGTCGGATCCAGATACAGATCTTCGGGTCTCAGATCCCGAATTTGAAAATCAATCTCTGAATCAGATCTGGGTAAGACAGACCTGGTTCTTTCAGTGTCAGATCCAGAATCCAGTTAAAACTGGATTATATGGTTCTGGATCCGTCAGCCTGACAGAACCAGATCTAAATAGTCTATAACATAGCCCGAACCGGCTAAGCCAGTTCGGTCTGTTTCTGAACTGATTTGGGTCTCTCTGGAACCGGTTCTCAAACAACTAAGACCGGTTCACTGTAGCAGACTCCGGTTCAGAGTGTTACAAATTTGATTCAGTGTATTCTGAACCAATTCAGAGCTTGTTTCGACCGATTCATCCAGTTTTGGAACCGATTTGGAGGTCTTGACCAGTTCGGGGGTCTTTTGACTGGTTCATTAGATTTTGAGACCAGTTTGGGGGTCCTTTTGATCGGTTCTTTGCGTTTTGAAACCGGTTCAAGGGATTATGTCACTGTTTTAAAGGTTTTATGGTCGGTTCATAAGGATTGAGAACTGATTCAATAAATTGGTGACCGGTTCAAGCTTTCATTTCATCGGTTTATCAATTTTTTGATATGAATATTGATTTTTTTCTTCGATCTATGGGCATAAGCATTAAGTTACAACATGTTTAAAGTGTTATTTCATTATTTTATGAATATTTAATATTAGCATTAAGGATAATTAGATGATTTAGTGTATTCATGTCACCAAAGTGACTGAATACACGTATGTTGTCAAAAAATTTCTAGTACTATCATACAGTTTTAGCCAATATAAACATTGTACTTAGATTCGTGAAATGATAAACAACCCAAAGAAAGTTTTATCGTGTCTAGAATTTAAGTAGGGTAAAATAAGGTAAATGTGTCGAGATACATCGCACACGTGTATCCAAAGGTACCTTGTGTTGATGGTCTAACTTTACAAGAACCTTAGTTTATCAAATATGGTCGGTAGGTGAAGTAGTTTTGCGTGTTGGAGCTCTTACCAAAGTAAGACTTCAATGACCCCTACACTCGCCTGAAAATAAGCATATTAAGGTTTTTATTCATTTGTTTTTTTCATTAAGTTTTGTCTCGTACGAATGCCTTTTTGATACATGTCTTTTATCGTGCAGTTTCTAGTCCTGTGATTCTAGATTGCTCAAGTTGTATTCCCTTTCTAGATGGATCGAACTTTAGTGATTAGAGAGAAATTGTTCTATTTATATTAGGATATATGGATTTAGATCTAGCCATAAGTATAGATAAATCTGTTGTCCTAACTGATCAAAGTATTGCTGATCAAAAGATTGCTTTTGAGAAGTGGGAGCACTCGAATAGGGTTAGCATGTTGCTTTTGCAATCTAAAGTGGTTAAGAATATTCGCAGTGATATCCCATGATGCAGGACAGTGAAAAAAAAATTGAGTGCTATCGAAGCACAATTTGTGAGTTCAAATAAGGCCAGAGTTAGTACTCTAATGTCAAAACTTATAACTATGAAATATTCTGGTGGAGGTAATATTCGCCAACACATTTTAAAAATGAGGAATATAGTGTCTCAGTTGAATGACATGAAGTTGACCATTTATGACTCATTCATAGTGCATTTGATTCTGGCGTCCTTATCCTTGAAGTACGTACCTTTCAAAATCTCTTACAACACACATAATGATGAATGGACGTTTAATGAACTTATGTCCAAGTGTGTTGAAGAAGAAGAAAGATTGAAATAAGAGAAGGTGCATAGTGCACATATGGCTTCTTACGCACACAAGATAGGTCCGAAGAAGAATGCATTCAAGAAAAATGCTAGGAAAAAGCCAACAAGAGATAAAACATCCCAAGGCAAACAATCTGACTCTGCTCCCATAAAGTGCTTCTTTTGCAAGAAAAATGGGCACAAGAAGGCAGATTGCATAAAGTACAAGAAGTGGTTGAAAAAGAAAGTTTGTTTCTCATGAATGTAATTTATTACAAATTCCTAAAAATAATTTGTAGATTAATTCTGGTGCTACTGTTCATATTTCCAACTGTCTACAGTTGTTCCTGAGTAGAAGAGAACCAACAATGCATGTGAAAAGCATCTATTCAGAAAATAAGATGTGTTCACATGTGAAGGGTATTGAAACCTGTAGGATTACTTTAGATATATGCATAGATTTGGATCTTCATGACGTCTTTTATATTTCATCATATAGTAGAAACTTAATTTCAATTTCAAATTTAGATAAATTTGGATATTATTGTAAGTTTGAAAATTCCGAATTGTTTATTTATAGAAATTCAATTGAAATTGGTTTTGCATCTATTTATGATGGTTTATATAAATTAAACGTAAAGATCCAAACGCAAGAGTCTTTGACTTTTGAATACGCATTGGTTGAGAATAAGCGTAGCATGATTAATGACAAATCCTACATGCTTTGGCATCGAAGGTTGGGTCATATCTCTGAAAAGAGAATAAAGAGACTCATAAATAAAAAGATCTTGAAATATCTAGATTTTACCGACAATGACTCATGTGTTGGTTGCATAAAAGCTAAGCATACAAACACATATAAAGAGGGTGTCAAACGTAGTAGTGCGATATTAAAGATAGTCCACAAAGATGTATGTGGACCGTTTACTCCCTGTTACAGGCAAAAAATATTTTAGCACCTTTATTGATGACTATTCACGGTATATGTATCTCTACCTGATCTTTGAAAAATCTGATGTTTTTTAGATATTCAAGGAATTTAAGAAAAAAGTAGAGAAACAAACCGATAAAGTTATTAAAATAGTTAGTTTTGATAAAGGTGACGAATATTATGGTAGATTTACTGAGATAGGGCAAAGAGAAGAATCATTAGCGCAATTTCAAAAAGAGGAAGGCATTGTGCCTCAATATACCATGTCTAGTAGTACTTATCAGAATAGTGTAGCTGAAAGAAGAAATCGTATACTTAAAGAAATGGTTAGGGCCATGTTGAATTATTCAACACTTCCCATGAAGTTGTGGGGTGAAGCCTTAAGGACTGTTGTGCATATTTTGAATAAGGTTCCTACGAAATTTGTGTCTAAAACTCCTTACGAGTTGTGGATATGTAGGAAACAATCTTTGTCTTATATGCATATATGGGGATGTCCTGCAGAGGTTAAGTTGTATAACCCCCACATTAAAGCCTTTAATCCAAGAACAACTAGTGAATATTTCATTGGTTATCCAGAAAGATCAAAATGATACAGGTTTTATTACTCATCTCACTCATTATAAATTGTTGAAATGGATAAGGCAAAATTCTTAGAAGATTGTTTAGTAGGATTAAGTGTAATTCAAAACCTTGGTTTTGAAGAAGTACATGATTCACTTTCATCACATGTTAAGGAAAACACTGAAAGATACCACATTATTATTCATGATGATGTGATTGATCATTCGATTGTTGATGCACAAATCCAAAGTGAACCTATTGTGGATAATGCAGAAGAGCACGAACAAGATGATTAGGTTCAATCTGAACCTGAAGAACGACCTGCTTGGAGATTCACAAGAATTAAGAGATCTGCCATACATCTTGATTATGTGGTGTACCTTCAAGAGCCTGGTGATTTCATAGATATAGATGATAACCCGTTGACTTTTATGAAAGTTGTAGAAAGCAAACAATCTACACACTGGATAGAAGCCATGAAAAAAGAGTTGGACTCTATGGCTAAGAATCAAGTGTGGGATCTTGTTGAGTTACCTAAGAGAGTAAAACTCGTAGGGTGTAAATGAGTCTTTAAGACCAAAAATGACTCCAAAGGTAACATAGAGAGACATAAGGCAAGATTGGTTGTTAAAGGGTTCACCCAAATGAAGGGCATTGACTATAATGAGACATTTTCTCCTGTCTCAACTAAAAAGTCAATGAGAATAATTTTGGCCCTCGTAGCTCATTATAACTTGGAGCTATAGCAGATGGATGTGAAAACAATATTCCTCAACGGAGATCTGAATGAAGAGGTATACATGGATCAATCTCTTGGTTTCTCTAAAAATGATCGTCTGGTTTGCAATCTCAACAAATTTATATATAGACTTAAGCAGGCCTTCCGATAGTGGTATATTAAATTTTTCTAAGTCATTGTGACTTTCAGGTTTACAGAAAATATTATTGATCAATGTATATACCTTAAGAAAAGTGAGAGTAAGTTCATTATATTGATGTTGTATGTAGATGACATTTTGCTTGCAACCAACGATATAAAGTTGCTTTCAGAGACAAAACAGTTTCTTGCATCACATTTTGATATAAAAGATATGGGTGAGGCTACTTATGTACTTGGCATTGAGATCTGTCGAGACAGAGCAAAAGGTTGTCTAGGCCTCTCCCAAAGATCCTATATAAATAAGGCGTTAAAGCGATATGAGATGGAGAATTATTCTCCTAGTTCAACACCCATATCAAAAGGTGACAAGCTGAGCCTAAGGGATTGTCCACATGATGTCATTGACAAAGCACAGATGAGTGCTTAGCTATATGCATCAGTTGTTGATAGCTTGCGATACACAGACTTGTTCACGTCCAAATATCTCTTTCGTAGTAAGGGTGCTTGGCAGATTTCAATCTAACCAAGGCATACCCCATTGAAAAGCTACCAAGAAAGTCTTACGGTATTTGCAAGGAATAAAAGACTATATGTTGACGTATCATAAAGTTGATCACCTCAAGATTATTAGCTACTCAGATGCGAACTTAAAAGGATGACTTGATAGTAGAAAGTCTACTACTGGGTACGTCTTCTTACTTGTTATGGGCGTGATCTCTTAGAGGAGTGGGAAGCAGGCTACCACCGCTGCTCACACCATGGAGGCAGAATTCATAGCATTGCACGCGACTATCTCGCAGGCCATATGATTAAATAACTTCATATCACAGTTAAAGGTGGTCAATTTCATTGAGAAGTCACTGAATATCTACTGCGATAGTGAAGCTGTGATATCCTTTTCGAACAACAAAAGTACTACGTCATGCAAGCATATAAAGGTAAAGTATTTTGTTGTTAAAAAAAAGACGGAGAATCATTTAGTGCATATGTTAATATTGATACTAAAGAGATGATCATTGATCCTCTTACTAAAGGGCTAGCACCAGAATTATATTCCAAACATGTAGTGAGGATGGGCTTGTTAAACTCTTTTTGACATATGCATATAAATAAAGTGATCACATTCAATTCATTGATTCTTGTTATTACTTTTTGTTGTTAATCTCATAAGGCTTAGAGATTCAACTAAGGATCTATAGAATAGATTATAAAGGCCAATTTATTCATCAAGTCATTCTCATAAAGTTTTTTGGTTAAAGGTTTATCGTTGGAACAAGTGTGAGAATGTTGAGATAAATCACCGCAAGTGGTGGTGGTTACCCACGATGTGTATAACATCCCCACGGAAGATGCTCCTTCCAATAAACTTGCACAGAATAAGGAGGAACGGTTACGCAAACTGTTCCCTTCTCTGTGCCTATAAAAAGAGTATCATAAGCGACCCCGAAACATGGTGAAACATGAAAAAATAGGAAAGAATCAAGGGTCGTATCCCTTACCTTTCCATTCGGGGTTTTTCCATCCGATGAGGGAACAAATCCTGCTCACTGACTGCATTCAGCAGCCTGCGCTCATGGAGGGCAGCAGTTCAGCTGAGGAGAAGTTTTCCCCTACTCCAACCACCACCAGCAGCTTCCCCTGCTCCAGCCACCGATCCCGGTTCAACGATGGCGGCTTCAGGTATGCTACTGCCCCTGCAGTTTTTTGCAGGGTTTACTGTTTCTATTGTTTGTGCAGAGGCTGCACGATTCACTCAACAATATTTGGTTACATGGGACATTATGCAACCACCCACACACACACACACACACACACCACAACTTCTGCGAGCATTCTTTCGATGTTGGTCATAAATCAGTAAAAAATAATCAGCACAATGATTTTCCACTTCTTAGTGATCACATTTAGGGAAGAAGCAACTGCACTTCAATGAATGGCCAAGTGGTTCATGTTGCTATCAATGCCAAAGAAAAAACTCTAGAGCCGTCATTCTCCTATGAAGAAAATATGAAGCAAAAACAAGAAATAAAAGCCAAAATAAAAAAGGAACCAAAAACTAAAGCGTCAGGTCCCCAGTAGTGACAACAAAAGGAAATCTGTCTACGCCTTGGGGTTTTTGTTGCTCTCGACCAGCTTCAGAGCAGTGTTTGTATCAGGAAGAGCTGGAATAGCCCCCTTCTGGGTTGTGCAGATGGCTCCACATGAATTTGCAAACGTCAGTGCGTCCCTCAGTTTCTTTTCATCCTGCACCAACAAAGTTACTACAACCAGTAAAAAGAAGAAAAAAAAGGCCTGTAATAACAAATTCCTTTTTTTCTTGTTTTAATGCAAGCTATTTTCATTTGATTCTAGCAGTAATGACAAAATACTAAACCAAGTAAAACAAATGGTATAACAATAACGACCTGAATGAGATCGAAATCCTTGCTAAGTTGAACCAGGAGTGCACCAACAAAGGCATCGCCTGCTCCAGTTGTGTCTATTGTCTTGACTGAGAACCCACAGACCCTTCCTTTGAAGTTCTATAACAGAAGACAATTTTTAATCAATAAGTTTCACCTTTTTCTTTGTTCTAATACCATGTCATCCAGACAAAAAACGTCTCTACAAAATTAAAAACCTTAGTGAAATATCTGCAACCCTTTTCCCCATCAGTGACGACCATCAATTTCAATCCTTCATGCCACAACGAAAGAACCACATCTTCCTTAGCAGGATCCCCACCGTTAGTCAAGAATGAAACTTCATCATCACTAACCTGCAAGATTCCCATAAAAGAATGCTCAAGATAAATATACACAATAAACATACTGTCTCACAGAGAGACCCTCTGCTCTTCTCGGACAAACTTTCTTTTTCTCTTTGCAGTTATATACGATTATGCCTTTTTTTTAACTTCCACTAGGTCCGTAAGCTTCAAAATGATCCAAAACTAATAAAATTTCAGCATTATTCATTTAAAATTTCCATACTATATAAAAGGAAAAAAGAACACTCCAAATGTATGTCCTAGAAATGAATGATAAAGATAACAGGAATGAATTCAGGTTCCTTACTTTGATGATGTCTGCTTCATTCCATATGCTCTTGATACCTTCACGGGCAGCTTCAGCAGAAGGCCACAGAGGCAGCCTTACATTCGGATCATAGGAGAGCAACAAGCCGGCTTCCCTAGCAGCCTTCATAGCAGCAAGGTGTGCTGAGCGGCACGGCTCAGAGATCAAACTGATTGAACCATAGTGAAAGATCTTTCCACTCTTGATCAAATCTAGTTTAAGCTCGGATTCTTTGAGCAGCATATCAGCACTAGGGTTTCTATAAAACATGAACTCCCTTTCACCATTCTTCTTCAAGGTGACGAAAGCTAGCGCCGTTCGAGCGTGTTTGTCGAAACAGACACCACTGTCATCCACGCCATTAACCTTTAAGATATCCACTAACATGCGCCCGAATTCATCATCGCCAAACTGAAGCCAAGAAACATGGTTATATACTAGAAACCAATACAACTTGATAGTGGAAGAGCCAATAATTAATGAACTCTGCTTACATCAGAGGGACCTTCTTATCCAGATCTAGTAAACTTTGCCTATTGTTTTTCAAATATCAATTGAAGGAAGGAAGTTAATAAGGTAGAGGAGGTAAGCCAATCAGCTAAAATGAAATGGATAAATAACAGATCTGAAACGTTAAGCAAAATTCGTGCAAGAAAAACTAACCAAACAATTTAAAAAGAAAAAAAGAGAGATCCTGTAAATAGTCAAAACAAGATCCGGAGGGGTGAACAAAAAAACAGAGGAATGCAAACCAGAAACAGAACCCACAGATCAAAGTATCTAAAAAGAAAAATACCAATCTGATTAAATCAAAACAGAGAAATGGGAAAAAACAAATCAATAATCAATAATCTTTCTCGTTTTTCCTCATCGAATATCCGACGATATCATCAAGCATTGCAGTATTAGTGTAATCGAACAAGCCTAAAAGAAGAGAACCAGGGTTTTGTTTTCTATGCTCAGCAGGCCAATTGTCCCTTAAAAGTATTAAAAAGGGAAAAAAATGAAACCCACAAACAGATTCGTGAGAAACATAAAGAAAATGAATCAAGAAACAGACAATCTAACCATTTAAACAGCATAACCTTATTAAGTAGCGAAAAGCGGGAGATTTTAAAATGAAAAGAATGCCACCCGTAAAAAAAAAAAAGAACAATATCGCTTTTTTTTTAGAGAGGAACAATGTCGATTTGTGAAACAGAAAAAGGAGAAATAAGACGGTGCGATGTAGATCATCTCAAAAACAAAAGAAAAGAAGGAAAGACGATCAATGAAGAGAAAAAACAATGAGAACAAGAACTGATGCCTATGAGATCTGACAAGCATTGTAGATCTAGTACCTAAGGTGATGCAGGGGCCATGAGAGAAATAGAGAGGAGGGGGGCAACCTTGCCGACGAAAGCAGATCTGCCGCAAAGCTTGGTGATGGAGACAGCAACATTGGCGGGGGCGCCACCAGGAGCCTTGAGGAACCCAGACGACTCCGCCAGCGACAGACCCGCCACGTCCGGTACGAAATCTATCAGCATCTCACCGAAGCAAACGATCAGAGCATTGCTATTGCCGATCGTCATCTTCTTTTCCTTTCCCCGCACAGCAGAATCAACAACAAAGGGGACCAATTGATGTATTGTGATCAACAAGGAGGTGGCGCTTCCTCAAAGGCGTTTAAATATTTACTCTCAGATATTCTTCCGCTTCTCTCTCTCTCTCCTTTAGTTACAGTGGTTATCCAAATCTAGAAAGATAAAAATTAGAAAGTGGAGACTTGTGATCAAAATAAAGATTAAGATAAGAACGAGAGTCAGTGGGATCAGTTGAGAGCTCATTGACTCTTTATATCGTGTTACACCATCATGTAAGCCATAGTATTATGTAAGGTTGGCCGCTTTGAATTTTTGTAAACGACGATATAGTGGTTAAACATCTTTTTCAGCCCTTTTCTTACTATCGAACGCTTCGTTAGCCTTCACGAGCCCCCTTGAACTTGAAGTATGAAAGGGGTTGCTTCACGAGCCCCCTTGAAGTATGAAAGGGGTTGGATATATGTACCCATATTGTGCTCGTGTCTGAGTTTCTGACTACAAATTGTATCCCATAAACTCCAGACAAGCCTACTGGGTTCATTTACATAAGGTCTGGTCCAGGTTCCATGTGGGTCTCTGATCCTAGTCCAAAACATGATTTGTTAATGGGTGATAAAGCCTAACCATGGAAGCACGATATGTAATGTAATCAGTGAGATCACAACAGAACGGCGAAAAGTAAAGCAACAATGTATATCAGGAAACAAACGGTTGGGATGTGAGCCTTTTTACTCTTGCATGGCTAAGTTGGTCATGTGAATATGTATGTGATGGTGGGTTCGATTGGGATTGGTTCGGGGAATGCGCCCCAGTTCCTAAGGAAACAGTCAGGATTCAGTGGAGGGGCCAGTGCGTTCTGAGAACGTCCAAAAAAAAAACCTAGTAATGACAGGCTGGCAGTTTTAATGCAAAGCGTATCCTCAAATGCAATCTAGGCCCTAGATCCCAATTCCCCACCCATCCAAGGGCATTTACCCAGATTGGCCTTGCACCATCAGATCCGGCACTCATCAATGACAACGGGTCAGGTCGTCAGCTTGGCACTTGCAGTGTAAAGATCAAGGGGGTCCTTGGATGCTGTTAACAGTCCTGTGCCAATGGACGGCATCAAATGGCCATGGATTTTGCTTCCATGCGTTCTCAGCTAAAGAGCAAGTTAAGCCCACAGAAATTGGCCAAGCATGAAAAAGGGTGCGATGGAAATTGATTATTATTATTATTATTATTTTTGAGGGGGACGAGAGGTGCATCCAATTTTGTGCCTGCCAACTTATTATCTCCTTTCACGTTCTTTTTCTTTCGGGACGGGTCATTTTGTTCCTTTCTCATTAGAACTGAAGAAAGAAGACATCTATCGATTAACAAAAAAATGGTTGGTCCTGAGGTTGAGCCATAAAAACCAACTCCACCAACCAAACAATCTTCGGTTTGAAGTAATGGCCAAATCAATGGATGGTACAATAGCGCTTCATCTTTTACCTACCCGCAAAGCCTACACTGTCGGTTGTGATAAAGAATTTTCATTGCCTACTCCCCTGTCCCCCAGGAGGGTTGGTGGGAGAAGGGGAGGCGCATCGCTGCTTTCACAGGCTGGGGTTCCCCATAGTTGTGCAGAGAGACTGCAAAGTGGGAGTTCCTTTTCCTTCAGCAATATTGTTTGTTTGTTTTTTCATAGGCAAGGCAGACCCCCAAGGCCACGTTTATACAACCATACCATTGCGTTTTGAACTTTCAACGTCTCTCAAAATAAGGTGACGTACACTAACTGCTCCTGCCAGACAAACAGAGCCTCAGTTGGTTGGTTCCTTCCGCAACATTGTCATGCTTGAGGGAAAGTCCTTTTGTTTTGATGGTTAATCATGACCACCCACATAGAATTCAGAAATAGCATTAGGAAATGGAAAAACTCGTGTTGGTAGATCATTATTTTCAGGATGGTACCATTTGTTGCCACTCCGTGAAGAATGCCTAGCCTAGCTAGCTAGTCATATGTCTGCACATGGTTCTGCTATTCACTCTTGGACCAAAGCACAGTTTTTAAATACAATGGAAGGTTCGAATCTGGTTTTGGGATTTGCGTAGGTTGTATGGATCCAAGCAGATCTGATGTCACAATGTATTGGGACTGACCACCGTAAGATAGCCGCAACGTCGATCGTGAGCTCTGAAGCACAATCTGGCAAGATTGCATGGGGAAGAGATCCAAAAAGAGACTGGCCAATGCCGATGCTAAATGCCGTGGAAAGGGAAAAACAAGGTGCTTGGTCAAATGGGGACCGTCGAATGCAACTCTTTTCCAAGTCTCCTTTCTATCTTCCAAACATGGACCTCTATAATTCTGCCAACTGAAAAAACAGTCACGACCGTTGAATATTCATAACATAATCGTTTTATGACATTGAAGAATGCTTAATTTTATTGTTAAAAAATATGCCAAGCATGCCCAATTAAAAAAATGGCTCTAAACTATTTGGGCAAGTTTGAGAATCAGTATCATCATGAATTCATTTGTTAAAAAAGTCCAATGCCAACGTGCAACATAGAGAAATTAAACCATTAATGAAGGAATGGTACCAGTGTCGGTAATGCAGGTCTGCACCCCATCACTAGTTTTTTGATATTTACAAGGAGAAACCGCTCCAGAAACAGAGACCTAGCGGGTCTGGTTCTGCCTGTCGTACTTATGGTCACTGTTCTGAAAGTCTCCATGCTTCCGCTTCCGCTTCCACAAGGGGTGACACTGCACCCCCATCACTTATTAAAAGTCTTTAAAATGTCAGTCCTTGCTTAAACCAACGAGCCCTATGCCATGCCAAAGTCCAGCATGTTTATGACTTGAATTAAGTGTGGGCCTATCAAAAATGCTGGTGATAGGCCTAGTCTGACTTGATTCTGGTCGCCGGAAGAACTTCAACTTCTCTTCAGTGGGGCCGATTTAATTACTTCTCCATACGCTTCAGGTGGCATTTTTGGCTCTTCTTAATATTGAGACTTATTGTAGCTCATAATTTCTACCGCCTCTAGTTGTTGTTTTTGCCTCTTCCTCTAAGATTTCTTCAAAAGCTTATGCTTATGTCATTTCATAGCATTGGTAGATCCAAACAAGTGCACGAGATTGTATATTTTCTTGTGTTAGTTAAATGATGCTTGAATTTTGAAATGCCTCCATGAATCTATTGTTGGATATAACGGATCTGGGTCCAACCCTTTTGAGTGACCCGGTTTGACACCATTAGTGGACCACATAATGGGGAGATAGTGGGTAGCGGTTACGTACGTAACTGCCTCTTTCCCCATTATATAAGGGGGTTGACTGCTAAGAAGATGATGAGAGTTTCGCTGCAAGTCTACCTGTGAACACTCAAAATTTTCCAAAATTTTGTAAAAATGACCCTTTTGCCCCTAACCCCGTTTTCTGAGAAAATCAAGTCATTTCTTCAGATTTTCTAAATTAAATTCCATAAAGCTATATTCAAAATTAATTCTGGATCCGAATCCAGTACTTTAAATCCATATTACCTCCAAAAATCCGGATCAAAACCCGTTTCTGAAGAAATCTTCTCAAAATAGCTTTTAAATTCTCAGAAAAATTCCCTTTTGTAAATATTTTTGCAAAAACACAAAAAAATCAGTTTTAATCTTTGTTTTCTCACAAAACTTTAGGATTTTATTGTAAAAATACAAAAAATTTGAAAAATAACACAAAAACCAAAAAATTGGAACAATTTTAAGAAAAACGAATGAGTTTAACCTCTTAAAAAATCAAATTTTTGCTAAAAGCCTCGGGAGCCCCCTCTTTATAAAATCTTGAAAAACAAAGGGGCTCCTCGGTAAACTTTTTCTTTTTAGGGTTTTGTAAAATCCTTCGTAAGAAAGGAAAAGGGGGAAAAACCTCCTGCACGCACCTGACCTTCTTCTCACCGAAACCCTACATCCTCCAAACCCTCTCTCACCATGGCGCACCCTCTCTCCGTCGCCGCCCATCTCCAACGGCCACAAACCCTAACAAACTTCTCGAATCTCCTTCTCTCTCTTTAAAAGAGGGCACGGAGGAGAAGCTTAGACCATCGCCTCTCACCCCACCATCGCTCTCTCCTTCCTTCAACGCTTCTCTTCATCGTCTTCACCTCCCCCTTTGTATTTTCTACACTCCTCTGGTGTCTCCCCTCTCCAAGCAAAAACTGAAGGCATCTACAAGGGGATCGTGAGGGCAGACTTCAGCATCCATCAACTTCATCCGTTTCCACCCTCCCCCTCCCTTTTTCTCTTTCCTTCAGAAGCATCGCGTATCACCCCAGCCCTCTTCTTGCATCTCTTTCAAATCCCATACCTCTGTCTCCTTCTTCTTCTCTTTTCTGTTTCTTTTTCTGGGCATCACCGAACGAGGATCGATCCTACAGCAAAGTCAGCCCCATCTACGCCTCTCTTCTGATCGACTGAAAGGTTTCCCGTCCCTGCAATAACAGCAATACAGGTAATAATGCTTTCTCCCTATGATCATGTTCTCCCTTTTCGATTTCTTATTTTATCCCAACAAACGCACCTCTTGTAGAATCCGATTTGCATATGGCAAATCAATTCACACAGTGCAATATCAATGGAACTTTCAAGTTCCAACAATTTTTTTTTCTTTCTTTCTTCTTCTCTCCTTTCTCTTTCTTTCTCTATTTCTTATTTTCACTGCGATTGGTTTTTGGATTTCAATTTGCCTGTTCACGTTTTCAATTATCTCCAAATGTCATTACAATTTGTAAACAAGGTATTGCGCTCATTGGGTTTTATTTGCATTATCAGGTAAGCCTTAGTTTTGCATTTCTGTATTTGTCATATGGACTTTTCCATTTCTTTTTTTTTCTTTTTTTTTTTCTTTTTTCTTTTGGATCTTGATCTTCATGTCTCTACGTTGATCCCCTGTTACTATCAATCCCCACCTATATGTTATCACCCAATATTTGTCGTGAGCACTACCAATTGAGGCATTAAGTTGCTGCATTGATGAGGAATTGCCATGATCAAGACTCCATTGTTTTCCATTTTGTTCAGTATAAATCAATTCACAGGGATCGTTTCATGGCGGATCAACTTGCTGCTGACTATCTTGTCAAAGTTGTTATGTCGTGAAAGGGTAATGTGAGGGACCGAACTGCTGATAAGAATCAGTTGATGTTAAAAACCAGGCAGAAATTTTTCTCCAGAAGCTCCTTTTTCATTATTTCATTCTTTCTTTTGTTTTTTTTCCCTTTTCATTTTTTTTTTACATTTAATCTGAAGCCATGTTTTGTATTTTACATTCTATATTTCACCTGCATAGAAACCTTGTATGTCCGTTGTAAATATGAAAGATATCCCTAATCCGGATGACACCACTTATTATGCGTGATTTCTTCCCTCTGTGGTCAAGGTTCTATTTAATGACTCGCTAACTCTTAAGATTTCCTTTAATAGGTCTCCTGGTGAGGCTTCTCTTTGGCAGGATTCATGCATTATAACTGTTGGAGTAACTTTGTTATTCTGAGTCATTTGAGCACCAGAGGGACGGATCACATATCGTGAAAGTTGAAGGTGTCACCCAGGGTTTTTGGGTGTTCCTTGGGGCATAATTCTAGGGTCCCATATGTCCGCCGGGCCTGCTGGGATGTGATCTCGCAATGGTCAATTCACATAATGTGCAAACCAGAGTAACTCGCTCGGTAGCAAATGGCCCCTTTCATTCACAGTTGTATTTCTTTATTTTTCTTTTTACTTACTGTGTAGCTTAGCAAGTGTCTCCAGTCTTTTGTCCATTTCCTTCTAACATTCTTAATATATATATATATATATATATATATATATATATATATATATATATATATATATATATATATATATATATATATATATATATATATATATATATATATATATCTGGTTTATCTCTTCTGTGTTTGTTGTATGTTTCAATATCACATGATGTCATTCCTGCTTAATTCCTTGTTCATTTGGCTAACTTTGAATATGTCTCAGATATAGCAAATTATCGCAATTTACATTACGTCTCTCTTAATTAATATTCCTGCTAGTGAGATTCACAGATCATTATAATCAGTCATTGGAGTTCTTTTTGCTGCTATTAGCAGGGCTATGTTTCATAACGAAATATTCTTCTTCTTACTAATTTTCTATTTTCATTGATTCCTCATCCTTGATAGTTTATATCAGCTGGTTATAACGACTGAGAAGAGATTCATCCAGTAGATGTCATAATTCGTCTTCAATAAATTTTTCCTCTCCACATCAAGGAGGAGTCAGTTTAATTCATATTATAACTCTCTGTTTATGAGGAATCCATATTATTTAGGTTCTTTTTTTTTACCTGATGTTATTCATTAGTTATAGGTATTGGCAGGATGACTCAAGTGCGTATTATACTTCCCCAAAGTTCCATTCATTATGAGCCGTTTTTATTAACATTGGAGGGAGATGTGATAATGTGAGATCAGGTGTGATGTTGGTATCTAGAGGGTCACACCATCTGAGTGTGAACAAGAGCTGAGATGAGTTTGAAACAAACATGTATTTTCAGTTCATAAATGTCAAAAGTCCGAACTTTACTCATTTATCTGCTTTAATTCTTATAATGATTTTGTGTTTAAAATTTGTATTGAATTTACTTGCCAATTTGCTTTGTCAAAAATTAGGTGATTTGTTTACAGGAAAAAGGTTGTATTACATCAAAAAGAGGTAATGTATTTATAGATATATTTGGATACTGATTTTGGTAATCTGAGATCTCATATGGTGAACATTACTTTTGATATTGCTGATTCCAAGTTAATAATATGAGATCCGGTACTTATAGTGAACGTCCTGCCATTTGGAAGAATTTTGAATTCTATCTGATTGACAATTTGTAAAAAAGTTTTATTTTGGTGTTGATTTTAATAATCTAGTAGTTAGTGTTTGTTTTAAATTCTGCAAAATCCATACTGGTTATATATATACATATAAATGTTTCTTTGAAATTGAGGTGATATTCTTGTAATGTGAATGTCTTTAGAAGACTCGTAGGTTTTTCTTTCCCACAGCCACTCATTAAAACCTTGTATTCTAGCGTCCACCCACCGGCTATCTGAAAGTTCCATCCAGTCATCACTTCCACTTTCACGCAGTATAATTTGCTGTTAAAATTTTTCTGCAAACCACACGGTTCGTCATCACATGGTCATATTCATTACCAGCAGCTTACCCTGTGTCAGTTGTTACCACAATTGTTACACTTACTACAAGTGTCTTTCCTTGTATTTATAACCATGCAAAACACCCCTGTAACTTCTTTTAGCCTACAGCAGTATAAAAACACCATTATATTGCTTTTTCACACCTACAACCATGGCATATATGGCTGAAATTGTGTCTCAGCTATGTCCCCACTTCACTCATTTCACCTGGCATATCATCACCATTACAAATACCTTCCCCTATCTGTGCACCTACACAACATATCACAAAGCTGCCACCAATTTTCAATTTCCCAGCATCTTCTACCCTATTACAACCTACAACATTTATACCCTCATTCTCCAATGTCATTTCAATGTATTGTGTACATTCATCCCCACACGGCTATAGCAGTACTGAGCACTACTGTAACCTCTTATCTGCTTACAGAAGTGCCCCTGCATTACTGTGTTTTCATCTGTCACCACTCACAGCAATGTTTAGGCATTGTTGTGATTCTGTCTTAGGCACCTGTAGAAGTGCTAATCACCTCCCATATTTATGCTGGAATCTTCATTCAGTCCAACTGTGCACTATTTACACTTGCTGAAACCCAACACATACCACCCCCCTGCATGTAGCATCCACCTTCACACCAATAGCCATCACATAACTATTCCCTCACAACTCTTCATTGCATTCACAGTATTTTCTGCATCCACATCCTATCATAACACTCCCTAAGTGTGCATATAATCGGCCTTCACTAGCGCATAGGCATCTTCATAGGGATGTTAGTTTCAACGTAACCTCTTGAATTTCTTTTATATATTATACATGTTTGTTTTATGCTAACCCTATTTTACAGGAAATATGTGGAAAATATCATCATTGGGAGTTGTAAATTCAATTTTGTGTATTGTAATAATAAGACCTTAATGAGAATTTACATTTCTTGTTTTAGGTAGAATGGATGAGCATTGTAAATATCATTGAATTACTTGTTTTTCAAGCATTTTGCCTTTATTTATTTATTTTTCAAATTCCCACAATGGTGAAACACGAATGGCACGTGCACCATTTCATAAAAGGTAAGTTAATTCTAAGTTGATGATTTACACCAACGGCCATAGTCGGGGTGTAAACAAGACTTAGTATTTTTATCTTTTATGAAATAACACTGGATCTACACTGGATCCACTTTCAAAATCATCATATTTTCTTTAAATATTTTCCTCTTTTATTAGAACTTAATCTAAAATTAATTCAACATATATACCAATGGCCATAGTCAGGGTATATTGAGAACTAATTTCATTTTAAATTCTATAAAAGCACCAAAAAGGTATTTTATCCTTCATTTGAAATTTGATATGACTATTATATAATACATTCAATGACCATAGTCAGGAGTGTATTATATCATTAATCTTATTTAAAATTCTTTTAAAGAATAAAATATGATTTTTAAATTCAATTTCAAAACTTATTCAAATTCATTCATCATATAGGATAGAATTGCATCATATTTTCAAAATTTACTTTTCAAAATTCCAAGTGATTCTTCTTCTTCATTTCTCAGATCAGATCTTATTCAAATCCAATTCTATCTCATTTCAAGATTCAAAAATTCAATTTCAAAGTCCAATTTGACTTTGAAACTCCAAAATCATTTTATATTCAAACTTCAAATTTCTAACTCAATTCAAAATCCAATTTCAAAGTTCGATTTAACTTTGAAGTTTCGGATTCATCTTCTGATTCAAAATCAAGTTTTCTTCAAGTTTTAAATCAAAGTTGAGATTGACTCTAAATCTCAAAATCCAAACCTTCCTAAGTTCAATCTGGGTTTTCAAAACCCAGGTCCATCTTTAAAAGTCCTATTTGGACTTTTTAAAACCCGAAACCAAAGTTAGATCCTAATCTTAGATCCAGATTTCCAAGTATAAACCCAATTTTACTTTGGATCTTAGACTTCAGATCCAAAAATTCCATTCTAGGATCCAGAATCCAACTCTACTTTGGATCTCAGATTCAGATCCAAATTCCAATTCTTAGGATCCAAAATCCAACTCTACTTTGGATCTCAGATTCAGATCTAAATTCCAATTCTTAGGGTCCAGAATCCAACTCTACTTTGGATCTCAACTTCAGATCCAAAATCCATTTCTTAGGATCCAGAACCCAATTCTACATTGGATCTCAGACTTCAGATCCAAAATCCATTCTTTAAGATTCAGAATCCAATTCACCTCGGATCTCGGACTTTAGATCCAAATCCATTCTAGGATCCAATATCCAATTCTACTTTGGATCTCAGACCTCAGATCCAATTCCATCTTAGGATCCAGAGTCCAACCCTATCTTGGACCTCAGATTTCATATCCAAATATCATCTTGGATTCCAAATCTTGAATCCAATTCCATCCAAAATTCCAAATCCAAATTCCACCTTAATTCCAATCCTTAAAACCAATTCCATTTCATTCTAGATTTCAAATCAAGTTCCCATTTCAAATCCTAAGTTCAAAATTCAACTTTGAATTCTATTCAGAATCTAGATATTGGATTCGGATTTCATCTTGAAAAATCCAACTTTTAAATCAATTTCATTTCTCAATTTTGTTCAAATTTCCCAATTCTATCTTTCCTTCTGATTCAATTCCATTTTCATTTCTATTCTGATTCAAAGTCCATTTATGACTTTGAAAATTCCTTTTATCTCAAAACTTCAAAATCATTTTCCAAAATCCAGATTCATTTTCCCAAGCTATTGATCATTCTAAAAACTTAGAACTTCAAATCTTTAAAGTTCTAAGTTAGAAATCATTTCTTCACTTTATCAGATTCATCTCTGAAACACTTGAGAATTCTTCAAAACATTTTCAAAAGAGCATACATCTTTGCATTTTTGCACAAGTATGATTCTTTGTGCATTTAGACTTAGGATAAATTCTTAGATAATTTCTTAGCAAAGCAAAAGACATTAAA
Organism: Nuphar pumila; assembly: GCF_984573655.1. Classification (NCBI taxonomy): domain Eukaryota; kingdom Viridiplantae; phylum Streptophyta; class Magnoliopsida; order Nymphaeales; family Nymphaeaceae; genus Nuphar; species Nuphar pumila. Next base: position 148,682,288 of record NC_143250.1, on the reverse strand, counting down.
TTCGACCCTTGGTTTGATTACCCCTGGTAAAGGCGCCAGGAACGGTCGAACCTCGTACCGACGAGCGGATCCCGTCTCCCAGTTTTCCCGCAAATATTTCAAAAACGGAGGCGAGTTATTTCAAATATTTTCAAAATTAAGGTCAAGTGAGACCCGCAAAAGAATTCCTCTCCTTCTTTTCTCTTCTTTTCTCTTCTCTCTTTCTTTCTGCCTTTTATCTTTCTCCCTTCAAAAAGTAGGAAAATAAGAGGTTGGAAAGAAAAAGAGAAGGAAGATAGAGAATATTACGAGAGGAAAAATTTTGCGATGATCACAGGTTTGGCGACCGAGATGGGACTCGTCTTCGTCCGGTCGAATTTAATGCCTTTTCTTCTTTGCTTTGATATTATCTAAGTCTTTATTCTTCAAATGTCAGCTTCATTTCTATGCAAACCTTAGGAAGCCTAGATTTTGTCCTAAGGTGACATCATTGCATATAGGATCTAAGTATTGTTTGGTAGGACCATATTGAGGAGATTATTCCATGTTCACACTAGGCTTAGGTCTTAAATACAACTCTCCTCAATTTTAGGGATTGAATGCAAACAATGTATGCAAGTGTATGCTTCTCTTCATTTTAATCTATCTCTTTAGGACTTGCATTAGAGCCTTCTGATTTTCTTGCATGTTGCACATATTTTTCAAAAAAACCTCCCTACCTAATACGGTCCCGGTCTTCACGTTGCTGGGCTGTCTCACTGAACCATAGTTCGGGAGAGAGCTTCACAACTGGACCACTTATTTGGGTTCGCGCCCCCCTACCACGTACCTAAGGGCCATAGTCTGAGGTATATCGGTAGGTGCTCAAGGATGTTGGGAAGACATTACCTTAGAACCGGAGGAATATTTCTATGCCACGTACTTCGAGCTTCGGCTTGGGTATATCGGCGTATCTTGATTGGAATCAGATGATCTGAACCCTAGAGTTAGGATTAAGGTCCTACAAGCCATTTCAAAATATTGCATTTAGAGTCAGTCTCTAGAGAATGTTGTTTGTGCATCCTTGTTTGTATATCTATGATTGTATGATATTTTATATTCCCTATATTTTTCAAAATCCTGGGTATATATTATTCAAAATTTCCTCCTTATTTTAAAACCCAGGTGTATTTTCCTTTTTCTTCTCTTGATTCTTTTTTATCCTGCCTGCAATTCTTTTCTATATTTTATTCCTTACCCTCATTTACAATAAAACATCTTCTGTCAGGATATGTCCTTTTCAAAATTTATCTTTATTCACATTTTACTTATCTATCCTTTTTAGAAAAACAGTGCGGTTGTCACAAATTTTTGGTGACAACCCGATCCCTCGTAATGGGATGTTTTCATATTCAAATTATGATTTCCTCATTTATTAAAATTTCTTCCTAGATCTTTTCTAAAAAAGCCCGTTTATGCTCTACAGAGAGCATCAGCATTATCAGTTGATTTGGGGCAAAGCTCAGAGATTACACTGCTCTAACATCTCAGTTACAAAGCAGAAAGTAAGGAATGGATTCTCGAAAGTCTGTCAGAGAAGGAGTTCAGGACAGCAAAAGTGAGATCGATCCTGCGATATATCAATTATTCAAAAAGATGATGGTGGAGATATTATCTGAGCAAGCTGAAGCCAATTGCGGAAAAACTCCCACAGAAGGAAAGGCACCTGTCACTTTCCCCATGAATAAGCACATCAATATCAGTGTAGGAAATTCCAAAGCCAATAGGGGCAGCAATCAAGGCAACCAGGGCAGCAACTTGAGAGAGCATAAAAGCCAGATTGGGAAATATTGTGAAAACCATGATAGACCTCTTCAATACAGTCCTCAACAAAAAGGCAAGAAGCAAGAAGAACCAAAGCGCAAGGATTGGAGCAGGGATTGAGATTTCACTCCTTTGGATGAACCGCTCGACAAAATCCTCGAATACATGATGTCTAACGGATTGCTCAGGCTCCCAAAAGCCGCCAGCCCTTCCACAGTCATGGGAAAATATATAGACCAGTTCTGCAGATACCATCAAGTAACAGGGCATGACACTGAGCATTGCTTCATCTTCAAGAATATAGTTCAAGACTGCCTTGATAAGAATCTCTTTGTCAAAAATGAAGAAGAAAAGCATCCAGATCTCCTAAACATGCAAGCTCAATCCAGCTACCAGGCAAGGGTCAGTGCTCAGCAGAAGCCAAACAAGCCGAAGAAAGCAAAGCATGAAGGTTGGGGTTATGATCGTCAGCTTACCCCTCTAGGTCAGCCGATCGAAGAAGTTCTCCAATACCTACTCGAGAAAGAAATGATCAAGCTCCCAAAGCAGGATGATCCCTCTGTCACCAAAGGAAAATGGAAGAATCGCTTTTGCAAATTTCATCGAGCAAGGGGGCATGACACGGAGCGCTGTTTCGTCCTAAAAAACATTGTGCAGGACTACATTGATAAAGAGCTCCTGGTGCCAGAGGAAGGAGAAGAGCAGCCTGCAGTTTCAGCCGAACCATTTCCATACTACTCAGAGAGTTGAAACTACCAAGATTTTTCGCTTTCATCCCTTTTTGTTAGTCGCTTTGTAGGGGCAAGTCAGCCCGGTCTTTGTGATTTCTTTCTAGTTAAAATACTTGTAAATATTCAGTTCTGTCATCAACTCTTGCTTATCAATGAAATGTCGATTTTCTTTATATCTTTGATATTCAATGCTTTCTTCTTTTTGCTATATTGGGGCATTAAATTCTTTTTCTTTTTCAAAAATACGGGACAATCCTGACATCATTCATGAGAGAAATGATATTACCTATGAGGGTCTTTTAAAAACCATGAAAATTTTAGTTCAAATATTCTATTACAACCTTTTTTAAAGATCAACCCTTGTGTTGATCATATTTTTCTACAAATTGATTTTAAATCATTGCATTTCAAAGATCAACCCCTAAGTTGATCATATTGATTTCAAATTATTGCATTTCAAACATCAACCCTTGTGTTGATCATATCTTTCTAAAACAAATTGATTTCAAATCATTGCATTTCAAAGATCAACCCTTGTGTTGATCATACTTTCTGAAAATTGATTTCGAATTATTGCATTTCAAAGATCGACCTTTGTGTTGATCATATTTTCTAAAAATTTGGTTTTCAAAACATTACATTTCAAAAAGATCAACCCTTGTGTTGATCATATTTTCTAAAAATTTGGTTTTCAAATCATTACATTCAAAGATCAATCCCTGGCGTTGATCATATTTTCCAAAAAATTGACTTCAAATCATTACATTCAAAGATCAATCCCTGGCGTTGATCATATTTTCCAAAAAATTGACTTCAAATCATTACATTCAAAGATCAACCCTTTGTGTTGATCTCATTTTCCAAAAATTTTGATTTCATTCAAAGATCAATCCCTTGTGTTGATCTCATTTTCCAAAAATATGATTTCATTTCATTCAAGGATCAATCCCTTGTGTTGATCTCATTTTCCAAAAATTTGATTTCATTTCGTTTAAAAGATCAATCCCTTGTGTTGATCTCATTTTCCAAAAAATTGATTTCATTACATTCAAAGATCAACCCTTGTGTTGATCATATTTTCTAAAAAGTTGATTTCAAATCATTACATTCAAAGATCAACCCTTGTGTTGATCATATTTTCTGAAAATTGATTTCAAATCATTACATTCAAATATCAACCCTCGTGTTGGTCATATTTTCTAAAAATTAGTTTTCAAATCATTGCTTCAAAAAATTAACCCTCATGATGATCTCTCATGAATGATCCCTTTTTAAGGATTAGCTCTATAGTCTTTCCTTCCAAAAATGATTTTTCTCATCTTCTTCTCTCATTTTAAAGATCCCACATGCAGGAAGGATCAAACTCTTTTTCTCAACTTTTATCAACCTTTTGTTTATTCATCTTTATCAGTTTTATCAATTTTATTCATTTTTATTAATAAGTCATCCATTTTATTAAATCCTCCTGATTCTTATTTCAAAAATTACCCTTTCACGTTAAGGGATAAGCCTGATGCCTCTTTTCTCGTGAGGTATTTCTTTTGCCTTCTTTTCTTTCTCTACCCTTTCAGGTTAAGGGATAAACCTGATGCCTCTTTCCCATGTGGTATTTCCTTTTCTTTCTTTTCTTTCTTTCTCCCCCTTCAGGTTAAGGGATAAACCTGAAACCTCATCCTACGAGGTCCTTCTTTCTTCAGGATAAGGGATAGTCCTGAATGTCTTTTTCTTTTAAAGATAAATCCTTTTTCTTCATTCAATTTTATCAGTTTTATCTCTTAGTTAAGTTTCAATTCTTCCAATTCTTTATTAAAACTTTTCATCAACTTTTGCCTAAATTTTATTCTTTTCCCATTCAAGATAAGGGATAATCCTGAAACCCCTCATAGGAGCAACAATGCTACCTGTGAGAATTCTTTTACAAAGATTCTTTCCATAAAATTTCCTTGATTCTTCTCTTTTTGTCAAATCTTCCATCAATTTCTATCTCTTCTCATTTTGTTCTCTTCAAATTTTATTCCTCCCCAATCAAGATAAAGGGGCAATCAGATTGTGCAAATGAATTCAGTCATCTGAATGATCACTCTCAATCCCAGGTCCGTTCCTTGCGCTGGCAAACTTTCAAAATTCAATCTTTTGATTAAAAAACTTTCTGTCAAAGACCTGAGTCTCCACTTGGGCTTCTTCCTCTATTTCTTTCATTTGAAGTTCTGAGTTCCGACCAGGACTTCCTTTTGAATCCAATCCTCGCATTGAAAATACTTCATTTCTTTGGAAATCCGAGTTCCAGCTCAGGTTTTTCTTCTATTATTTTCAGTCGAAGTTCTGAGTTCCGACCAGGACTTCCTTCTGAATCCAATCCTCGCATTGAAAATCCTTCATTTCTTTGGAAATCCGAGTTCCAGCTCGGGTTTTTCTTCTATTATTTTCAGTCGAAGTTATGAGTTCCGACCAGGACCTCCTTTTGAATCCAATCCTCGCATTGGAAATCCTTCATTCCTTTGAAAATCCGAGTTTCAGCTCGGGTTTTTTTCTTCTATTATTTTCAGTCGAAGTTCTGAGTTCCGACCAGGACTTCCTTTTGAATCCAATCCTCGCATTGGAAATCCTTCATTCCTTTGGAAATCCGAGTTTCAGCTCGGGTTTTTCTTCCATTATTTTCAGTCGAAGTTCTGAGTTCCGACCAAGACTTCCTTTTGAATCCAATCCTCGTATTGGAAATCCTTCATTTCTTTGAAAATCCGAGTTCCAGCTCGGGTCTTTCTTCTATTATTTTCAGTCAAAGTTGTGAGTTCCGACCAGGACTTCCTTCTGAATCCAATCCTCGCATTGGAAATCCTTCATTTTTTTGGAAATTCGAGTTCCAACTCGTGTTTTTCTTCTATTATTTTCAGTCGAAGTTCTGAGTTCCGACCAGGACTTCCTTTTGAATCCAATCCTCGCATTGGAAATCCTTCATTCCAGCTCGTGTTTTTCTCCTATTATTTTCTGTCGAAGTTCTGAGTTCCGATCAGGACTTCCTTTTGAATCCAATCCTCGCATTGAAAATCCTTCATTCCTTTGGAAATCCGAGTTCCAGCTCAGGTTTTCCTTCTATTATTTTCAGTCGAAGTTCTGAGTTCCGACCAGGACTTCCTTTTGAATCCAATCCTCGCATTGGAAATCCTTCATTTCTTTGAAAATCCGAGTTCCAGCTCGGGTCTTTCTTCTATTATTTTCAGTCGAAGTTCTGAGTTCCGACCAGGACTTCCTTTTGAATCCAATCCTCGCATTGAAAATCCATCATTTCTTCTTTCCCTTCAGGTTAAGAGATAAACCTGATGCCTCCTGCTAACGAGGTATTTCTTTCCTTCTTTCCCAATTCAGGATACGTGGATAAATCCTGAAAACAGACCACATGCAGTTAGGATGTGATGGTCCATTGAATCCAGAATTTCTCATATTTTACTCATCTTTACAACCCAGTCCTCGCACTAGGGTATTTCCCAAAATCTTCAAACATATATTGAGCTCATTTGGAGGATCCGATCCTCGCGCCAATAACTTTCTACATTCGATCTTTGATCAAAATCCTTTCTTCTACAAAATTCAAGTCCTGATTTAAAATCTCCCAAAAGCTGATGTATTTCAAAACGTCCCAGTTTTTACTGGTCAGGTATTTCAAACGTTTCAGTTTTTCTGGTCAGGTATTTCAAACATCCCAATTTTTACTGGTCAGGTATTTTCGAAAAGATCCAACACTCGTTGGTCATATATTTCAAACGTTCCAGCTTCTCGCTGGTCAAGTATTTCAAACGTCCCAGCTTTTGCTGGTCATGTATTTCAAAAGATCCAACACTCGTTGGGCATATATTTCAAACATTCCAGCTTCTTGCTGGTCAGGTATTTCAAACGTTCCAGCTTTTTACTGGTCAGGTATTTCCGAAAAGATCCAACACTCGTTGGTCATATATTTCAAACGTTCCAGCTTCTCGTTGGTCAAGTATTTCAAACGTCCCAGCTTTTTCTGGTCATGTGTTTCAAAAGATCCAACACTCGTTGGGCATGTATTTCAAACGTTCCAGCTTCTTGCTGGTCAGGTATTTCAAACATTCCAGCTTTTTTGTTGGTCAGACCCAACACTCATTGGTTATGTATTTCAAAAGTTCCAGCTTCTCGCTGGTCAGGTATTTCAAACGTCCCAACTTTTGTTGGTCAGGTATTTCAAAAAGATCCAACACTCGTTGGGCATGTATTTCAAACGTCCCAGTTTCTTGTTGGTCAAGTATTTCAAACGTTCCAGCCTTTGCTGGTCAGGTATTTCCAAAAAAGATCCAACACTCGTTGGTCATGTATTTCAAACGTTCCAGTTTTACGCTCGTCAGGTATTTCAAACGTTCCAGCTTTTCGCTGGTCACACATTTCAAACGTTCCAGCTTTGCTGGTCATGTATTCCTAAAAAAGAACTCAGCTTTTGGTCGTGTATTTTCAAAAGACCCAGCTCTCGCTGGTCATATATTTCGAAAAGTCCCATCTCACAATTCTTGAGCTTCCAAATCAACCTATTTTCAAACCTTCAGGGTGCGATTCCTCCATTCTCTTCTTTCCAAACCTTCGGGTTTCAATCTCTCAAATATGTCATTTCCTAATCTTCAAATCTCTCAAGATTATCAACTCTCCAACCTCTGGGTACAATATTTTCAAAAAAATTCACCATTTTCTCAACCCTCGGGTTATAATCTCCCAATTTCGATCATTCTCAATCTTTTTATTAAAAGCTAGTTTTTCATAACCATTCGTGTATTTCTCAAAAGACCCAACACTCGTTGGTCATGTATTTTCAAAATGTTCCAGCATTATTGCTGGTCATGTATTTTAAAGGTTTCAGCTTTCGCTGGTCATGTATCTCAAAAAGGTTCCAGCTTCCGCAGGTCACGTATTTCAAAGGTTCCAGCTTTCACTGGTCATGTATTTCAAAGGTTCCAGCTTTTGCTGGTCATGTATTTCCCAAAATCAAAAGATTGCAACTCAAGGTCTCATCAAAATCTATATTGAGTGATTATTTCACAAAGAATTCATGAAAACTTTGCCAATTTGCTAAAAGCGTTTGTTAATTCTAAGTATTCTTACTCCACAAAAAGAATTTTCTCAGATTACCTCCTGTATTTCCTTCCAAAAAGGTGATACTTTTTGCGAAAAAGAGGTAAAATTCAAATCTTTTCCTGTTGATCAACCAAAAGAATGAAAGAAATGTCCTCGATATGATCAATGAAAGAAATCTTCAATGATGTTGAAAAGCCAGAAGCAAATTGATATTGATCTTGGCTATGGCGCATGTTTCAAAATGACTTTCTGGCAATCAGGCAGTGGGAATATCCTGAGCTACAAAAGAATCCACTTAATCCATATCTTCTCATTTTCTAAGCTGCAATCAAATATCCGCAAAAGGGATCTCTCAATTGTCGTCAAGATGAAGGCAAATTAAGCGAGTAGACCCTCGGGGCCAAAGAAGATTTGAAACATCTCCAAGATGACAGAGTTTGTGACGGATCCTTCCAGGGAAAGTTCAGATCACCGTCGAGATGAAGGCGAGTGCGATGAACCTACCGACAAACCCTAAAAGATATTTGATTTCAGATATCATCTAAAGACCTTTTGAGCTAGTGAGATCAATAGAATCCCTGAGATAAAAGAAGGATCAGAACATCTCCAAGATGAAGGAGTTTTGTAACGTACCCTTCCCTGAAAAAAAAAAGAGAGAGAGAAAAAAGTCAGGACCCATCCAAATGAAGGATGATGTGAAAAACCGAGAAAGCTCAATGACTCAAAAAGAGTGCAAAAAGATCATCGTGAGGAAAACGTCCGGATATCAAACTGCCAAAGTTGCCAAAAGTCATCTTTTCTCATGCAAAACTCTTTTATCAATATCTCTTCATTTTCTGCTTTTATGAAATTAAGAATATTTCTTTTATTCTCATATCAGGGAAATGGATAGCTTCCTTGAAGAAAATCATCAGTGCTAAATTTTTGAATTTGACTCTTAAAACCGAGAAGTTAACCTCATTGGAGGAAATACTCTAGGTAAAAGAGGGAATATCTTTGCACATACATGCACATTTAGAAGCATCTGAATCTACTATGATTTTATCTTATTGGCAAAATTTTCTAGTTATTCCAAGAATTAAATAAACATTCAATATTCATTTTTGATGCAACCTAGCGTTGTTTATATTTCCCAAAAAGAGTTGCCTCAGAAGAAGTATCTCTTCCTGTCCCATCACGGTTTTCTCATTAACAAAATCCGTATGGATGACCCACTCAGGATAAGGGTCAAACCTGAACCATTTGTGAAAGATCATTTGATTTCAAAAGCTATTTCAGTCTCAGCAATGAGACGCCCAATTTCTTCCCCTTTTCAAAGCTTTAAGGACTATATATTTCCTTCTTTCGCAAAAACCCCTCTCGGATTTGTTCGTCCAAATTCCGAAGGTCCCATCGTGCTTTCTCCATTTTGAGAAACCTGTATGGTAGATTTCCCCCACTCAGGATAAGGGTCAAACCTGAACCATTTGTGAAAAATCATTTGATTTCAAAAGCTATTTCAGTCTCAGCAATGAGACACCTAATTTCTTCCCCTTTTCAAAGCTTTAGGGACTCTATATTTCCTCCTTTCGCAAAAACCCCTCTCGGATTTGTTCATCCAAATTCCGAAGGTCCCATCGTGTTTTCTTCATTTTGAGAAACCTGTATGGTAGATTTCTCCCACTCAGGATAAGGGTGAAACCTGAACCATTTGCGAAAGATCATTTACTTCAAAAGTTATTTCAGTCTCAGCAATGAGATGCACCATTGCTTCCCCTTTTCGAAGCTTTAGAGACTCTATATTTCCTTCTTTCGCAAAAAACCCTCTTGGATTTGTTCGTCCAAATTCCGAAGGTCCCATCGTGCTTTCTCCATTTCTGAGAAACCTGTTTGGTAGATTTCCCCCACTCAGGATAAGGGTCAAACCTGAACCATCTGCGAGAGGTCATTTACTTTAAAAGTTATTTCAGTCTCAGCAATGAGACGCCCAATTTCTTCCCCTTTTTTCAAAGCTTTAGGGAACCCTATATTTTCCTACTCTCGTAAAATCCCTTTCGGATTTGTTCGTCCAAGTTCCGAAGGTCCCATTATGGTTTCTCCTTTTGAGAAAACCCGTATGGTAGATTTCCTATTTCAGGCTAAGAGTTAACCCGGAACCTCGCTTCGCGAGGTATCTTCCTTTTAGGTTTGGGTTAAACTTGAGACTCGTTCCAACGAGATTCCTCGTTCTAACGAGATGCTTCCTTCCAGTCCCATCATGGCTCCTCCCATCAAGGAACCCATACTTCATACATTCATCCAAGAAAGGATCATACTCGGGCTTCATTTCACAAGGCCTTTTTCCAAAATGTCCCATCAAGGTCCTCATGTATTCCTTTCCAAATTCATTTTTGATATATCTTCGTCCCATCCAGGTTAAGGGCTAAACCTGAATCATTCCAAAAAGAGCATCTTGTCTCACCCATGAGACCTGATCAAAATTTTCATTTCCCACCATTTCAGAATTTCCATCTAAAGTCCCATAACGATTTCCTCATTTTTTACCCAATCATATCATTTTCGAGGATTTCGCCTCCCCAAAACCATTCAGGATAAGGTTTCAAAGCCTGAAAAGCCATATTTTCAAAATAATTCTTCCACACCCAGTTCAGACCTGCTGACTAGGGCATTTTAAAATTTGGAGTGTTATCTTTGCCACTAAGCTCAGCTTTCAACCGGCTTAGTAGCAAAGAGGGGCATCTGTGAACACTCCAAATTTTCCAAAATTTTGTAAAAATGACCATTTTGCCCCTAACCCCGTTTTCTGAGAAAATCAAGTCATTTCTTCAGATTTTCTGAATTAAATTTCATAAAGCTATATTCAAAATTAATTCTGGATCTGAATCCAGTACTTCAAATCCATATTACCTCCAAAAATCCGGATCAAAACCCGTTTCTGAAGAAATCTTCTCAAAATAGCTTTTAAATTCTCAGAAAAATTCCCTTTTGTAAATATTTTTGCAAAAACACAAAAAAATCAGTTTTAATCTTTGTTTTCTCACAAAACTTTAGGATTTTATTCTAAAAATACAAAAAAAATTGAAAAACAAAAATCAAAAAATTGGAACAATTTTAAGAAAAATGAATGAGTTTAACCTCTTAAAAAATCAAATTTTTGCTAAAAGCCTCGGGAGCCCCCTCTTTATAAAATTTTGAAAAACAAAGGGGCTCCTTGGTAAACTTTTTCTTTTTAGGGTTTTGTAAAATCCTTCGTAAGAAAGGAAAAGGGGGAAAAACCTCCTGCACGCACCTGACCTTCTTCTCACCGAAACCCTACATCCTCCAAACCCTCTCTCACCATGGCGCACCCTCTCTCCGTCGCCGCCCATCTCCAACGGCCACAAACCCTAACAAACTTCTCGAATCTCCTTCTCTCTCTTTAAAAGAGGGCACGGAGGAGAAGCTTAGACCATCGCCTCTCACCCCACCATCGCTCTCTCCTTCCTTCAACGCTTCTCTTCATCGTCTTCACCTCCCCCTTTGTATTTTCTACACTCCTCTGGTGTCTCCCCTCTCCAAGCAAAAACCGAAGGCATCTACAAAGGGATCGCGAGGGCAGACTTCAGCATCCATCAACTTCATCCGTTTCCACCCTCCCCCTCCCTTTTTCTCTTTCCTTCAGAAGCATCGCGTATCACCCCAGCCCTCTTCTTGCATCTCTTTCAAATCCCATACCTCTGTCTCCTTCTTCTTCTCTTTTTTGTTTCTTTTTCTGGGCATCACCGAACGAGGATCGATCCTACAGCAAAGTCAGCCCCATCTACGCTTCTCTTCTGATCGACTGAAAGGTTTCCCGTCCCTGCAATAACAGCAATACAGGTAATAATGCTTTCTCCCTATGATCCTGTTCTCCCTTTTCGATTTCTTATTTTATCCCAACAAACGCACCTCTTGTAGAATCCGATTTGCATATGGCAAATCAATTCACACAGTGCAATATCAATGGAACTTTCAAGTTCCAACAATTTTTTTTTTCTTTCTTTCTTCTTCTCTCCTTTCTCTTTCTTTCTCTATTTCTTATTTTCACTGCGATTGGTTTTTGGATTTCAATTTGCCTGTTCACGTTTTCAATTATCTCCAAATGTCATTACAATTTGTAAACAAGGTATTGCGCTCATTGGGTTTTATTTGCATTATCAGGTATCACACGCCTACTCTGTAAGCCTTAGTTTTGCGTTTCTGTATTTGTCATATGGACTTTTCCATTTCTTTTTTTTTTTTCTTTTGGATCTTGATCTTCATGTCTCTACGTTGATCCCCTGTTACTATCAATCCCCACCTGTATGTTATCACCCAATATTTGTCGTGAGCACTACCAATTGAGGCATTAAGTTGCTGCATTGATGAGGAATTGCCATGATCAAGACTCCATTGTTTTCCATTTTGTTCAGTATAAATCAATTCACAAGGATCGTTTCATGGCGGATCAACTTGCTGCTGACTATCTTGTCAAAGTTGTTATGTCGTGAAAGGGTAATGTGAGGGACCGAACTGCTGATAAGAATCAGTTGATGTTAAAAACCAGGCAGAAATTTTTCTCCAAAAGCTCCTTTTTCATTATTTCATTCTTTCTTTTGTTTTTTTTCCCTTTTCATTTTTTTTTTTTACATTTAATCTGAAGCCATGTTTTGTATTTTACATTCTATATTTCATCTGCATAGAAACCTTGTATGTCCGTTGTAAATATGAAAGATATCCCTAATCCGGATGACACCACTTATTATGCGCGATTTCTTCCCTCTGTGGTCAAGGTTCTATTTAATGACTCGCTAACTCTTAAGATTTCCTTTAATAGGTCTCCTGGTGAGGCTTCTCTTTGGCAGGATTCATGCATTATAACTGCTGGAGTAATTTTGTTATTCTGAGTCATTTGAGCACCAGAGGGACGGATCACATATCGTGAAAGTTGAAGGTGTCACCCAGGGTTTTTGGGTGTTCCTTGGGGCATAATTCTAGGGTCCCATATGTCCGCCGGGCCTGCTGGGATGTGATCTCGCAATGGTCAATTCACATAATGTGCAAACCAGAGTAACTCGCTCAGTAGCAAATGGCCCCTTTCATTCACGGTTGTATTTCTTTATTTTTCTTTTTACTTACTGTGTAGCTTAGCAAGTGTCTCCAGTCTTTTGTCCATTTCCTTCTAACATTATTAATATATATATATATATCTGGTTTATCTCTTCTGTGTTTGTCGTATGTTTCAATATCACATGATGTCATTCCTGCTTAATTCCTTGTTCATTTGGCTAACTTTGAATATGTCTCAGATATAGCAGATTATCGCAATTTACATTATGTCTCTCTTAATTAATATTCCTGCTAGTGAGATTCACAGATCATTATAATCAGTCATTGGAGTTCTTTTTGCTGCTATTAGCAGAGCTATGTTTCATAACGAAATATTCTTCTTCTTACTAATTTTCTATTTTCTTTGATTCCTCATCCTTGATAGTTTATATCAGCTGGTTATAACGACTGAGAAGAGATTCATCTAGTAGATGTCATAATTCGTCTTCAATAAATTTTTCCTCTCCACATCAAGGAGGAGTCTGTTTAATTCATATTATAACTCTCTGTTTATGAGGAATCCATATTATTTAGGTTCTTTTTTTTACCTGATGTTATTCATTAGTTACAGGTATTGGCAGGATGACTCAAGTGCGTATTATACTTCCCCAAAGTTCCATTCATTATGAGCCGTTTTTATTAACATTGAAGGGAGATGTGATAATGTGAGATCGGGTGTGAAGTTGGTATCTAGAGGGTCACACCATCTGAGTGTGAACAAGAGCTGAGATGAGTTTGAAGCAAACATGTATTTTCAGTTCATAAATGTCAAAAGTCTGAACTTTACTCATTTATCTGCTTTAATTCTTATAATGATTTTGTGTTTAAAATTTGTATTGAATTTACTTGCCAATTTGTTTTGTCAAAAATTAGGTGATTTGTTTACAGGAAAAAGGTTGTATTACATCAAAAAGAGGTAATGTATTTATAGATATATTTGGATACTGATTTTGGTAATCTGAGATCTCATATGGTGAACATTACTTTTGATATTGCTGATTCCAAGTTAATAATATGAGATCCGGTACTTATAGTGAACGTCCTGCCATTTGGAAGAATTTTGAATTCCATCTGATTGACAATTTGTAAAAAAGTTTTATTTTGGTGTTGATTTTAATAATCTAGTAGTTAATGTTTGTTTTAAATTCTGCAAAATCCATACTGGTTATATATATACATATAAATGTTTCTTTGAAATTGAGGTGATATTCTTGTATTGTAAATGTCTTTAGAAGACTCGTATGTTTTTCTTTCCCACAGCCACTCATTAAAACCTTGTATTCCAGCGTCCACCCACCGGCTATCTGAAAGTTCCATCCAGTCATCATTTCCACTTTCACGCAGTATAATTTGCTGTTAAAATTTTTCTGCAAACCACACGGTTCGTCATCACATGGTCATATTCATTACCAGCAGCTTACCCTGTGTCAGTTGTTACCACAATTGTTACACTTACTACAAGTGTCTTTCCTTGTATTTATAACCATGCAAAACACCCCTGTAACTTCTTTCAGCCTACAGCAGTATAAAAACACCATTATATTGCTTTTTTACACCTACAGCCATGGCATATATGGCTGAAATTGTCTCTCAGCTATGTCCCCACTTCACTCATTTCACCTGGCATATCATCACCATTACAAATACCTTCCCCTATCTGTGCACCTACACAACATATCACAAAGCTGCCACCAATTTTCAATTTCCCAGCATCTTCTACCCTATTACAACCTACAGCATTTATACCCTCATTCTCCAATGTCATTTCAATGTATTGTGTACATTCATCCCCACACGGCTACAGCAGTACTGAGCACTACTGTAACCTCTTATCTGCTTACAGTAGTGCCCCTGCATTACTGTGTTTTCATCTGTCACCACTCACAACAATGTTTAGGCATTGTTGTGATTCTGTCTTAGGCACCTGTAGAAGTGCTAATCACCTCCCATATTTATGCTGGAATCTTCATTCAGTCCAACTGTGCACTATTTACACTTGCTGAAACCCAACACATACCACCCCCTGCATGTAGCATCCACCTTCACACCAATAGCCATCACATAACTATTCCCTCACAACTCTTCATTGCATTTACAGTATTTTCTGCATCCACATCCTATCATAACACTCCCTAAGTGTGCATATAATCGAACTTCACCAACGCATAAGCATCTTCATAGGGATGTTAGTTTCAACGTAACCTCTTGAATTTCTTTTATATATTATACATGTTTGTTTTATGCTAACCCTATTTTACAGGAAATATGTGGAAAATATCATCATTGGGAGTTGTAAATTCAATTTTGTGTATTGTAATAATAAGACCTTAATGAGAATTTACATTTCTTGTTTTAGGTAGAATGGATGAGCATTGTAAATATCATTGAATTGCTTGTTTTTCAAGCATTTTGCCTTTATTTATTTATTTTTCAAATTCCCACAATGGTGAAACACGAATGGCACGTGCACCATTTCATAAAAGGTAAGTTAATTCTAAGTTGATGATTTACACCAACGGCCATAGTCGGGGTGTAAACAAGACTTAGTATTTTTATCTTTTATGAAATAACACTGGATCCGCACTGGATCCACTTTCAAAATCATCATATTTTCTTTAAATATTTTCCTCTTTTATTAGAACTTAATCTAAAATTAATTCAACATATATACCAATGGCCATAGTCAGGGTATATTGAGAACTAATTTCATTTTAAATTCTATAAAAGCACCAAAAAGGTATTTTATCCTTCATTTGAAATTTGATATGACTATTATATAATACATTCAATGACCATAGTCAGGAGTGTATTATATCATTAATCTTATTTAAAATTCATTTAAAGAATGAAATATGATTTTTAAATTCAATTTCAAAACTTATTCAAATTCATTCATCATATAGGATAGAATTGCATCATATTTTCAAAATTTACTTTTCAAAATTCCAAGTGATTCTTCTTCTTCATTTCTCAGATCAGATCTTATTCAAATCCAATTCTATCTCATTTCAAGATTCAAAAATTCAATTTCAAAGTCCAATTTGACTTTGAAACTCCAAAATCATTTTATATTCAAACTTCAAATTTCCAACTCAATTCAAAATCCAATTTCAAAGTTCGATTTAACTTTGAAGTTTCGGATTCATCTTCTGATTCAAAATCAAGTTTTCTTCAAGTTTTAAATCAAAGTTGAGATTGACTCTAAATCTCAAAATCCAAACCTTCCTAAGTTCAATCTGGGTTTTCAAAACCCAGGTCCATCTTTAAAAGTCCTATTTGGACTTTTTAAAACCCGAAACCAAAGTTAGATCCTAATCTTAGATCCAGATTTCCAAGTATAAACCCAATTTTACTTTGGATCTTAGACTTCAGATCCAAAAATTCCATTCTAGGATCCAGAATCCAACTCTACTTTGGATCTCAGATTCAGATCCAAATTCCAATTCTTAGGATCCAAAATCCAACTCTACTTTGGATCTCAGATTCAGATCCAAATTCCAATTCTTAGGGTCCAGAATCCAACTCTACTTTGGATCTCAGCTTCAGATCCAAAATTCATTTCTTAGGATCCAGAACCCAATTCTACATTGGATCTCAGACTTCAGATCCAAAATCCATTCTTTAAGATTCAGAATCCAATTCACCTCGGATCTCGGACTTTAGATCCAAATCCATTCTAGGATCCAATATCCAATTCTACTTTGGATCTCAGACCTCAGATCCAATTCCATCTTAGGATCCAGAGTCCAACCCTATCTTGGACCTCAGATTTCATATCCAAATATCATCTTGGATTCCAAATCTTGAATCCAATTCCATCCAAAATTCCAAATCCAAATTCCACCTTAATTCCAATCCTTAAAACCAATTCCATTTCATTCTAGATTTCAAATCAAGTTCCCATTTCAAATCCTAAGTTCAAAATTCAACTTTGAATTCTATTTAGAATCTAGATATTGGATTCGGATTTCATCTTGAAAAATCCAACTTTTAAATCAATTTCATTTCTCAATTTTGTTCAAATTTCCCAATTCTATCTTTCCTTCTGATTCAATTCCATTTTCATTTCTATTCTTATTCAAAGTCCATTTATGACTTTGAAAATTCCTTTTATCTCAAAACTTCAAAATCATTTTCCAAAATCCAGATTCATTTTTCCAAGCTATTGATCATTCTAAAAACTTAGAACTTCAAATCTTTAAAGTTCTAAGTTAGAAATCATTTCTTCACTTTATCAGATTCATCTCTGAAACACTTGGGAATTCTTCAAAACATTTTCAAAAGAGCATACATCTTTGCATTTTTGCACAAGTATGATTCTTTGTGCATTTAGACTTAGGATAAATTCTTAGATAATTTCTTAGCAAAGCAAAAGGCATTAAATTCGACCCTTGGTTTGATTACCCCTGGTAAAGGCGCCAGGAACGGTCGAACCTCGTACCGACGACCGGATCCCATCTCCCAGTTTTCCCGCAAATATTTCAAAAACGGAGGCGAGTTATTTCAAATATTTTCAAAATTAAGGTCAAGTGAGACCCGCAAAAGAATTTCTCTCCTTCTTTTCTCTTTTTTTCTCTTCTCTCTTTCTTTCTGCCTTTTATCTTTCTCCCTTCAAAAAGTAGGAAAATAAGAGGTTGGAAAGGAAAAGAGAAGGAAGAGAGAGAATATTACGAGAGGAAAAATTTTGCGATGATCATACTACCCAAATTCCACATACAGATGATGTGGTATAGGGTCTTGCTCACCGTCGACCTATGGTCTGGGCTCATTGTGGGCGTCGACCGGATGAGAAGAACGCCGAACACCTGTATGCATGCTCTGTGGCATCAACGTATACACTTTCAGGCACACTTTCTGTGTATGTTGATGCAGGTAATGCCAACATTGGGTTATAGGCCCACTTTCACGCATATTGTTGCGCATGGATGCATGTGGGTCTGCTGGCGTTTGCTACGATTGTCTTCGTGGGGCGACGTAAGTCGCAGGTTAACAGCGACAGCCACCGTGAGGTGACTATTTTTTTGGCAGTCTGTCGATGTGAAGCGACTGCAACAGACTGAAACTGTCGCCATGGGGCAACAGTGTTTCCCAGCAGCCCGTCAACATTGGTTGCCAGTAAATGGCTATTGTCGTCGTGAGGCGACAGTCTTTCCCGGCAAACTGTTGCCATAAGGCAACAACCTTCACCGGCAACAGAGCCACCTTGAGGTGACTGCTCATCGTCGTGGGGCGATGTTGGTCACCAGACGATGGTGACAATCGTCGTAGGGCGACTACCTTTCCCGACAACCGTACATCGGTGGCGGTAGCAGCCCCGACGACCCTCATTAAAAACAAAAAAAAAACAGATCAAGGGTTTATCTGTGGCTGTCGAGCTGCAGAGGGTTTTGCCGACGCCAGGGTTGCCTCAGAATGTCGCCGGAGATGTCACCGGGAGCATTAGGGTCTCTATAAGCACTGGCTATCGTTGCCATCAGGATCGGCACAGGGGATCAGCCGGTGTCGGGGTTATCGATGAAGGTGTCACCATAGTGTTTTGTCGGGAAGAAGGCAGCCATTGAGTCGTCGCGCCAGCAAAGTCCGTCGACTGCATGGGTCGTCGCCTTAGATCCCCTGCACCATCAGGTTGCAGGGTGGTCGTCTTATGCCGAGGTGTGAACACCCCAAATTTTTCAAAGGGTTTTCAAAATGATCATTTTTGCCTATGAGCCCATCTTCTGAGTAACCGGGTAAATTTTTAACCAAAAATTCCATTCATTCCTTAGATTCGTTAGAATTCGGACCCAAAGTCTTAGCTCTGACCCAACTTTGATTCAAATCGGATCCGATCCCCTCTTTGAGAAAAATTTCAAAAATAAAAACCCGAATTCTCAGAAAACTCTCTTTTGTAAATATTTTTGCAAAACCACAAAAAAATCAGTTTTAAAATTTTTTATTTCTCGTAAATCTTAGGATTTTTATACAAAAAATAGAAAAATAAAACAAAAAAAAAAAATTGGAAAGATTTTGAGAAAAACAAATGATTTCGAGCCTTTTTGAAAAATAATTTTTCGCTAAAGACCTCTGAAGCCCTCTCTTGTGAAAATTTGAAAGTTGAAAGGGCGGGTCTTTGAAAAACCCTTTTAGGGTTTTTCTTTTACTCTTCGTAAGGAAGAAGAGGGGGAAGGAGGCGCAATCGCCCCTCCCGAAATTGCCTCCAGCCGCACGCCTCTCGTCTCCCTCCATGGCCGGCCATTCCCCCCCCCCCCCCATGTGCGATCTCCACGCTCATCCTCCATCCACCCTCCATCACGAAACGGCATACCTTCATCGCCACCTTCCATCTCCAACGAACCACCTTCGGGAGCCTTCCACGCCCTCCTTAAAAAGAGGACTCCATCTTCTATTGAGGGGGGGGCATTACTTCTTTTTTTGGGGGAGATCGATCTTTCTGCAAGAGCGCTTTTCTTTTACCCATTATCAATCGAGTTCTCTCTGCAAAGGTCCATTACCATCCATCTCCATCGAGTTGCCCGGCAAAATCCATCATCGACCCCATCCATCCTCTCGAATCATTTGTTCCCCTTCTTCATTTTGAGTACCCCATTGAGAGAAATCAGACCTTCCGGCAGCAAGAGAAGAAGCAGCGCCATCCGATCAACCGCCACTTCCTTAGAACTTCTGCCATTACGGGAGATACCCATCACCCACCTTCATCGACCTTTCTGCTGGAGTGTCCACTCTCTTCAAGAAAGGAGCGCCCCCAGCCTCTCTCTTTGATCGCCTTCCCCTCAAAGGAGACGTCCGCTCCCTCCTTCAGAATCATCAGCACGCCAAAGGTAAGTGGTTCGCCTTCCTCCTTCTTTCGTATCGTCTATTTCTCTCTGCTAAAGATATCCCCTGTTTCTCAGACTTTAAAAAAAAAAAAAAAGGCATTCCTGTAACCTTGGTTTGCTCCTTAGCAAATCCTATTTACAGATATGCAACATTGATGGGATGAGGAATCCCAACATTTCTTACCGTTTTACAATTTTTTTTTTTTTTAGCCTGTGCTCAGTCCCTGTTGTTTTGCAAGTTTGGAGGCTATCCTCATCGACGCATGATTATTGGTTAACTGCTATATGCTTCCCTCATTTACTTTCAGACTACGCTTTTGTTCCCCTCATTACCTCTTATTGATGTCTCATAGCGTTAATCGGTAGTCAGATTTTATATCCTCGATACGTTTCGGGTTTTCCATCTGTGGTATATTCAAGTGTATTGGCAGCCTGCTGATGCATTCTACTTCATCCAGGGCTCCTGATTGTTCTGGTGTACATTCATCTTAACATCTCGGTCTAATGAATTTCTGATGGCATCATATTGTGTGGTGTACTTGATCCATTGGAATCACTGTTTTGCATTGTTGCATGCACCTTTATATCATGTAGATGTACTTTTTTTTTCTTTTCGTGTGTGTATGTTTTCAACTCAGCAGAACATCACTTATAAGCCCTGCTCATCCTTTCTATATTTCATATATATGAGATTTCCTATCCATACGACATCTCATGTGTCTCCATGATCCTGCATTTTAAGTTTTCAACTGTCTACTTTATGCAGCAAGTTTGGATAGTTTACCAGTTCAGAAGCTCTAGGCCCCTTTCAGAAGCCCTCTTAGATCATAGCTTCACATAATTTCAGTACCTGCAAGTTTGAGTTAGCCTTTCTATTGGGGGCCTGTTCCCTTTGTGCTTTCTATCATGCTGGTGTCAATATCAAATGATCCAATCAGGATAAATAACAAGGAGTTCGAAAATCTCCATGATCCTGAGTGTTCCAAAGGTAGCTAGGGAGGTATATTCCATTTTGTCTGATGCTCCTATAGAGCAATTTTTGTCTACAGTCTGGTTGCAGGGGTGCTGAGCCTATTATCAGGATAAAACAGAGTAAGTCTTCTCCAAGACTCTGATATGTAGTTAAGCAGCAGCTACATCGGAAAATGTTCAAGGGTAACGTAAGACATTAGGTGTGGCTCTTTAGGACTGGGACAAGCTGGTCAAACTGGATATAACCTGTTGCTATTACAGAATTCGGTTTACAGAAGAATCAATTTTCTATCAGTTTTTTTTTAACAAATCACCTTGTTGCTGCTAAAAAAAAAAAAAAATAGTTGCTGTAACGAAGTCTTCTTGGTTTACTGTATTAATGTGCTTAAATGATATTTCCTTGATTCCCTGCATCCCCTTTACTGTCATACAATAATCATCCAGCATTACTATACTTGCCTGCATCAAAATTATTTATGTTCATTGATTTGGTAGTTAGAGAAGTGCTGTAGTTACTTTTGCAGCATCATGCGTTATACCTGCTATCTAATATATCACCTCCCTTTCCTGCGTAACAACACACACACACAGCTTCAGGTATCCGTTATTTCGCACAACTCTTACACTGTTATACAACTACCAACTCGCCCCCACTATCTCCCAGATCTACCATGTTTCACAAACAGGGTGTATAAAAAAAAAATGTGTTAGGATAACTCCTGAAAGTTTAGCTTTAGTTCTCTTTGGATTAACACATTGGGATTTTATTTGATTTCCTAAATTATGGATGCACACTTTGTAATATATTTGGCCACAAGTGACAGTGAATCCAAAATCTACATTATCCCAAATGATGTTGAAAGGTTCTTGTTTATGCTTCAAGGGAGCCTGATGCTGTCAAGTGAGTCTGGGAGAAGTCATGAACTAGAGATGGACTTTCATGTATATCTGTATGCTAATACTCAAAACTGCAACATGCTGCGTCCATATTTATTTGTCTCACCACCAACACTACCACCAACCACCTTAAACTCTTTCCATTTCACTGCTTGACTTATACAACAGTTGGGCCACAGTATCGGCACTCCCACATACTACTGCTACCTTTGTCAATATGATTTGCAGCCTCTCTGCTACACAGAATTTCTGTGCATCTACATTAGCCTTATTCTTAATCCATCATCAGCATTCTTCCACCAGCTGAAATGAAAACCTTCACTGCTGCATCTCTAAATTCACATTTTCCAACACCATGTACCTCACCCTTTTCCATCACAAACTGCCTTCATTACTAAAAGGGGTTGCTTGCAGCAACCTGGACATAATCTGTCCCTCAGTACATTTCTCCATTAAATATACCCCTACATGTATATATATGTATATATGCCTATACATAGATATATACATTTATGTGAATACACCAATACATGTATCTATGTATATATATATGTATGTAAGTATATAGATATCTTTTCCAATCCTTTTTATCATACATATCTTTTCACCATTTGATGTGATTTTCCTTTTCTTTTCATTACTAACCTGGTTGTTTTGCAGGAAATATGTGGGTAAAGTTGTCATTATTTGAAGTTGTAAATTTGACTTTATAGCTAGGCTTTAATGAAAATTTACATTTCTCGCTTTAGGTAGAATGGATGAGCATCATAGAATACCATGAATTGTTTATTCCATGCATTTTTTCCTGTATTTCTCAAAATCCCCACAATGGTGAAACACGAATGGCACGTGCACCATTTCGTAAGAGGTAAGTTAATTCTAAGTTGACGATTTACATCAACGGCCATAGTCGGGGTGTGAACAAAACTTAGAATTCTTATCTTTTACGAAATAACATTGGATCCACACTGGATCCACTTTCAAAACCCATCATATTCTCTCAAAATATTTTTTTCTTTGATCAGAATTTAACTTAGGATTAACTCAAAATATATACCAATGGCCATAGTCAGGGTATATTGAGGGTTGATTTCATTTTTAAATTTTATAAAAGCACTAAAATGTATTTTATTCTTCTTTTGAATTTAAATATAGATTATCATATAATACATTCAATGACCATAGTCAAGGATGTATTATATTTTCAATCTTATTTTAATTCATTTAAAGAATGAAATAGCTTTTCAAAGTCCAATTTCAAACTTATTCAAATTCATTCATCATATAGGGTAGAATTGCATCATATTTTCAAAATTCTTTCAAAAACCCAAGTGATTTTGAACATCTTTTCTATTTCAAATTCCAAACCTATCTCAATTTCAAAGTCCAATTTGACTTTGAAATTTCAAAATCATTTCATATTCAAACTTTAAATTTCCAAACTCAATTCAAAACTCAATTTCAAAGTTCAATTTAACTTTGAAGTTTCTAAATTCATCTTCTGATTCTAAATCCAGTTTTTCTTCAAAGTTTTAAATCAAAGTTGAGATTGACTTTGAATCTCAAAAACCCAAACCTTCTCAAGTTCAAATCTGGATCTTCAAAAACCCAGATCATCTTTAAAAGTCCTATTTTGGACTTCTCAAAACCCAAATCCAAAATAAAATCCTAGTCTCAACTTGGATCCAGATTTCCAAGTATAGAACTCCATTCCACTTTGGATCTCCAATCACGGATCCAAATTCCATTTAGGATTCAAATCCTTATTCTACTATGGATCTCCCATCACAGATCCAAATTCCATTTAGGGTCCAAACCCTTATTTCACTTTGGGTCCCCAATCACAGATCCAAATTTCATTTAGGATCCAGATCCTCATTCTACCATTGGATCTCAGATTCAGATTCAAATTCCAATTCTTAGGATCCCGAATCCAACCCTACTTTGGGTCTCAGATTCAGATCCAAAATCCAATTCTTAGGATCTAGAATCCAATCCTACATTGGATCCCAGACTTCAGATCCAAATCCACTCTAGGATCCAGAACCCAATTCTATTTTGGATCTCAGATTTCAGATCCAATTCCATCTTAGAATCCAGAGTCCAACCTTATTTTGGATCTCAGATTTCAGATCCAAATACCATCTCGTATTCCAAATCTTAAATCCAATTCCCTTCAAAATTCCAAATCCAAAATTCCACTTAAATTCCAATTCTTAAAGCCAATTCCATTTCATTCAAACCAAAGTTCCTATTTCAGATCCTAAATCCAAAAATCAAAACTCTATTCAGAATCCAGAATTTGGATTCGGATTTCATCTTGAAATTCCAACTGTTCCAAATCCCATCCCTCAATTCCTTTAAATCCCCCACATTTCCTTCTAACTTCAAAACTTCAAAGTTAGAATTCAATTCCATTCCAAGTATTCATTCAAGTTCAAACTTCCAAAATTCAAAATCCATTTATGACTTTGAAATTCTCTTTCCTTCAGTTTTAAGATCATTTCTCTCAAAGATCCAAATTCATTTTCCTAAGACTGATTATTCTAAAAACTTAGAACTTCAAATCTTAAGTTCTAAGTTAGAAAACATTTCTTCACTTTATCTGATTCACTTGGAAGTTATTCAAAATATTTTCAAAAAGAGCATACATCTTTGCATTTGCACAAGCATGATTCATCGTGCATTTTAGACTTAGGATAAACACTTAGATAATTTCTTAGCAAAGCAAAAGGCACTAAATTCGACCCTTGGTTCGATTACCCCTGGTAAAGGCGCCAGGAACGGTCGAACCTCGTACCGACGAGCGGATCCCGTCTCCCAGTTTTCCCGCAAATATTTTAAAAACGGAGGCGAGTTATTTCAAATATTTTAAAATTAAGGTCAAGTGAGACCCGCAAAAGAGTTCCTCTTCCCTTCTCTTCTTTCTTTTCTCTTCTCTCTTTCTTTCCGTTCTTTTATCTTTTCTCCCTTCAAAAAGGAGGAAAATGAGAGGTTGGAAAGGAAAAGAGAAGGAAGAGAGAGAACATTACGAGAGGAAAAATTTTGCGATGATCACAGTTTTGGCGATCGTGATGGGACTCGTCTCCGTCCGGTCGAATTATGCCTTTTCTTTTGCTTTGATATTATCTAAGTCTTTATTCTACATATGTCAGCTACATTTTCATGCAAACCTTAGGAGCCTAGACTCTGTCCTAAAGCTGACATCATTGCATATAGGACTTAAGTATGGTTTGGTAGGACCATATTGAGGAGATTATTCCATGCTCACATTAGACTTAGGTTTTAAATACAACTCTCCTCAATTTTAGGGATTGAATGAAAAACAATGTATGCAAGTGTATGCTTCCCCTCATTTTAATCTAGCTCTTTAGGACTTGCATTAGAGCCTTCTGATTTCTTGCATGTTGCACATATTTTGAAAACCTCCTTACCTATTTTGTCCCGGTCTTCACGTTGCTGGGTTGTCTCACTGAACCATAGTTCGGGAGAGAGCCTCACAACTGGACCACTGATTTGGGTTCGCGCCCCCCTACCACGTACCTAAGGGCCATAGTCCGAGGTATATCGGTAGGTGCTCAAGGATGTTGGGAAGCCATTACCTTAGAACCGGAGAAATATTTCTATGCCACGTACTTTGAGCTTCAGCTTGGGTATATCGGCATATCTTGATCGGAATCAGATAATTTGAACCTTAGAGTTAGGATCAAGGTCCTACAAGCCATTTCAAACTTTTGCATTTAGAGTCAGCCTTTAGGGAGTGCTGTATGCGCATCCTTGTTTGTGCAGCTTTGGTTGTGTGATATTTCTCTTATTCTCTCATATATGGGTATCAGACCCTTTTCAAAAACCTTGGGTGTATCATTCAAAACTTACCCTTATTTTCAAAAAACCCCAGGTGTATATTTCTATCTGCCTACATTTTCTCTTTTAGATCAAATTTTCTTCAAAACCCTGGAAAATTCTTTTAAAATCCCCTCAATCTTTCAAAATTTCCAAATTTGATTCTTTAAAAAGTCTATCCGTAAGTCCTGCATTCTATCTGACTCTCTTCCTCTTTTTGCCTCAGTATCACTCCGATGGCATCTGAATCTCACGATACTATCTTTCCTTGGGATCATGTCTTCTATCAAATAAGGGATGGAACCCCAGATCTGCGGGTCATCCAGTCTCGTACTTTCTTCCCACGATGGTATTATTCTTGGTTCGCCACCTTCTCACGTATGTTCCCAGACCACTTGGATGACTGCGGGCTGGAGATGGCATCAGCGGTAGGCAAGCAAGTCATCAATGGAGCACTGATTCAGGCCATGGCAGAACGATGGAATCCACGTACCTACACATTCTGGTTTCCTTGGGGGGAAATGACTCTACTGATGGATGAGTTCAACGATATTACGGGATTGCCCGAACCAGCTGGTCAGCCAGATGATCCTGTCGAGCAACAATTTTTGATCAACATCAAAGGGGTAGATGTTCGAGAAGCCTTGGCCAGAGCAACGGGGAGCAGATCCTGGCCTCTCACCGAGATTAGTGGGAATCAGTTCATCGACCTATTTGAACTATATCAAAAGTACGGAGCCTACAAAGAGGTTGACACTTTGTCCCGAGCAGCAAAGGACAGAATTCAGCACGCCATGATCCTGTGCACAGTGGGGTTAGCCTTCTTCCAAGATGGTCAGAATTTTATAGACATCAGAGTTGCTCAGCTCTTTCGGAGATGGGGAAGCAAGCAGACTCGTCAGCTCTCAGTCTCCATGGCCGCATTAGCTTTCCTTTACAGAGGCTTGGCTCGATTTGCTCTTGGGGAGACCATTCTGGTAGAAGGATGCACTTATGCCTTGCAGTCGTGGTTCCTACGCCACGTTCCCTCGAAGGCCAGTTCTTTCAGGTACAACAGTAAGCAACCGAAGACAGTCATCCAATGCCGAGCTCTGATCGAGAAGCTGCATCAAGAGGAGATCACCTGGGATTTCTTTGATAGAAGAGAGACTATTCCTCGATACACTTATGCCCGTGACAAGCGCTACAAGTTGATGGGCCCTTTCTTTTGTGTTGATTATCAGCCAGAACGATGTCTGAGGCAGTTTTCGCAGTGGCAAGTTTGTGCCAACACCCGTTTCCCGACAGGCAACGTGTCAGAATTCAACCTGCAGTCGGATCAGTGGTCTGGGGCATATCATGTCGCTAAATATACCTGGAACTCCTTTATTTCTCTGTCTATTTTTCCTGGGCCAAATGTATCATCTGAATATCAAGAGTGGTATCAAACTGTCTGCCCACCCTCTCTTTGTCTTTGAAAGTTAAAAATATCAATGAAAATTTACTTTTTGGCCAAAAATGTTGCTTTCTATATTTTGTTTGTAGCGCAAATAAAAGTCACAAAAACTTGAGTAAACGACCTAATCCCGGGTAAAAGGGATATTCCTTCCGCATTTCTTCAAATCTTATCATGGTTGACGACCTCGCCTAGGTAATAAGGCACATTTCTCTGTTATCATCAAATGGTAACACAATTATCACAAATCGTGTGATGACCCAATCCCGGGTAATGGGATAATCTCTTGAAATTGTCTACCAAATCCCTTCATTTCTTGCTTTCTCTCAAAGAAATTATGATTTTCAAAAAAGCTTCTCCATACTCTAACCATTCCCATATTCTGCAGGAAAGCTTTGGCATCTGAAAATGGTTCAGACAAGGGCTGATAAGAGGGCCGCTCAACAGCACAGTGAAAGCGAGCTAGAGGAGATGAATTCTCCTCGATTATCCAAAAAGCATGACTCCGGAGATGAGAGTGATGTTGATCCAGCCATGTATCGGGTTTTTCAGAAAATGATGACCAAGATGATGGCTGAGCAGGCCAAAGCTGCTCCCAAAAAGGCAGCTTCCAAGAGCAAAGCGAAGAAAAAGCCCATGAAGAAGCCCGTCAAGATCAGCAAGCAAAAGGTACAGCGTGGCAGTACCTCTGAAGATTCTGAGTCAGCGGAAGAAAATTCTGAAGAAGAGCAGTTGATTTACATCCCAAAACATCTGCGGCGGTCCAAGAGGCCGGTAGAGGAGCCAGTGTCAGTGAACAAACCCAAGCATGAGGCCCCCGCAGAGGACTCAATCCAGGCCTTGACCAAAATAGTCAAAGACCTGCAAGTCCGAGATAAAGGAAAAAGGTCATACACCAGGCAAGATTTCTACCTTGGTTTGGAAGGAGACATCAATTTGGAGAATCTCCCCCAAAAATTCATTAAATTCGATGGATCCGGAGATCCCAAGGCCCACCTTGCCATGTTCTTTGCGGAATGCGCCCGATTCAGCGAAGACAACCGCGCCCTCTTCCTCTGTTTCCCCCGCAGTTTGGAGGGAATAACTGCCAAATGGTATGCTGAGCACGTCAACCCCATCGAACTAAGGAATTTTGACAAGGTGGTCAACATGTTTGTTGAACGCTTCCTATTCAACACGGAAGCTCTGCCCACCCTGAACCACCTATGCAACCTGAAGCAAGAACCCAATGAAAAGGCCAGGGACTTCATTCATAAGTGGAGAAGCCTCTGCAATAAAATGAGGAACCCTATTTCTGAGGAGCATGCCCTCCAAGTCATCCTCAATAATTTCTCCCAACCCCTTAAAAGCCTCCTCTTCCCATATCCCTCCAAATCATTCATCGAACTAACAGAGCGAGCAGAATGGCTCGAGATGGGGGTGGAGAACGGAATGTATGAAGGTGTTGTCTTGGCCAAGAATATCCCAGACCCAAAGAAGAAGGCACATTTCACCTACTCCGCCGAGGTTCCAGGAGATGATCAAGGCAGTAGCAGTAAACAGGGAAGTGGCAGTGGCACAAAGCCCGAACAGAACAGAGGAAGGAAAGGGAAATTCTTCAAGAACAATGACAAGCCTCTCCTGACCGGTCCTCAACAAAAGGGGGACCTTCAAGAAAAACCCAAACATATAAACTGGAGCAGGGATCGGAAGTTCACTCCCCTCGACCAGCCTTTGGAGAAAATTCTAGAATACTTGTTGTCTCACGGGATGGTAAAACTTCCCAAGGTGGCAGATCCACCAGTGCTCATGGGAAGATTTAAGGAACAGTACTGCAAGTTCCATAGAGCGATGGGCCACGACACTGAGTATTGCTTCGTCCTGAAGCATCTGATTCAGGATTGTATTGATAAAAGCATCCTCATCGAGGATGAAGAAGAGGGCAAAATGGACATTCTGTCCGCCCCATTCCCAAAACATTTAGTGTCAACCGTTTCAGAAGGTTCTTTTCTTCCGCAGAGTCACATACATCCTTGTTCCGAAGAAGAGATGAGTCTGCAGCATCAGGTAATGGTTCTACGCCAGGACCAGCCTGCATCTCAGAGAGGGGATATCCTCTCATTTTTTAACATCAGAAACACGTTAGTGGAGAGTGGAAAAATCCAAGTTTTTCCAAAAAAGATTTGTGAAAAAGGAAGCCTGCGCAGAGGAAGCAGAAACCTCAGAAGCAGCCGAAGAACGGGCCAAAAGTCTTCAGAAGCCCATCACAGCACTCTCCAACATCTCCATCTTTGAGTTGACTCACGACTCTCCCCAGCATAAAGAAAAACTAGATGATCTATTGAGGAAGATCAAGGTAAAACCGGGCACCACACCCAAAGATATGGCGCAGATTGTAAATCAAGCAATGACAAATGCGCCCATTACTTTCTCTGATGAGGACCTGCCAAAGCCTCATTCATTTCACAACAATGCACTATACATTGTGGTAAGGACCAGGGGCATGACTGTCCCGCATGTACTGGTTGATGGGGGCAGCAGTCTGAATATTTGTCCAGAGATGACAGCGAAAGCATTGGGATTAAAAGAAGAAGAATATGTGCCTGATCCTATCACTATCTATGGCTTCGATAATCATGGGCAAACTGCCAAAGGCAAAGTCTTTTTGGAAATCTTCATCAATTACTCCGTGCACACAGTACTATTCCATGTTGTCAATGTGCCACCAACTTACAACTTGTTGTTAGGACGAACATGGATCCACAACGCCAATGCAGTTCCATCAACTCTCCACCAATGCATAAAGTGGTCTAAGGGCGGAATGATTACCACTGTTTTGGGCGAAGACCCTGAAGAAAGGCTGCCACAGCCTATGATTCCTCGTCCCACATTTACAGCAGACATTCCTAGCATTCGGGAGGCAGAGGAAATTAATCTCAGTGACAGTCTAGAGATGCTGAAGCTAAAAGATGTCATGGAAGAGGAAAATGTCACAGCCACGGTCCAATGGCAGGGACCTTGTTTCTTCAAGCTAGGAGGACGCATCAATTACACCTCCTTCAAAGATCATCCCTTATTTTCTCAGTTTTCTAAAGCAAGAAAGGGATTCGATCTGTTGATAAAACATGGATACCAGCCATTCCGAGGCATGGGGAAAGATGAAGACGGCATGATAGAGCCCATCATTCCAGTTCGGCATGCAGACAGTTTAGGGTTGGGGTTCACCGGCCAGGATTCCAGCAAGAAGTCCATTTTTGTCAGAGGAAGCCAATAAAGAGATGATGCCTTAGTTTTCCTGCTTTCTTTTCTTATCTTTTGTTAAATTTTGTAGGGACAACACGATCCCATCTTTTGTCAATGTCTTGTAAATACTTCATTTCCAATCAATGAAAGATCAACTTTCTCTTCACATTTTGAGTATCTATCATTTCTTCTTATATTTTTGTCTATATCATTGTTCTTTACTTATACAAAAATTTGATTTGGCCCGTACTTTCTCTTAAATAAAAAACCTTTCTTACATTTTCAGGACCATTAACTCCTGAATCAATGACAAGATTCATTATCAATCCCAAATATCTGAAATTGGCAAGGTTCCCTGAGATGAAAGACAGAGCAGAGGTCAGTCAGGCAGCAGAACAGACTGAAGAGCCAGCTGAATTTGATTCCACTATCCAGGATTTGCCAGAATTTGCTCACATTCAGAAGCAGGATGAACCATCAGCTTTGGTTCAAGATCCAACTGAGGATATCAACATTGGGTCGGAAGATGATCCGAAAATTCTCAAAATCGGGTCAAGTCTAAGTGAAATTGAGAAAGCTAGACTCATCCAATTCCTCAAAAAGCATCAAGAAGTATTCGCCTGGACTTACGAAGATATGCCAGGATTGGATATCAAGCTGGTTGAGCATCGACTCAAATTAAGACCAGAAGCCAGACCAATCAAACAAAAACTGAGGAAATTAGACCTTCGAATTGAGCAACAAGTCAAGGAAGGACTTGAAGATTTGTTAAAAGCAGGCTTCATCCGAGCTATTGATTACCCAGATTGGTTGGCAAATATCGTGGCAGTCCCTAAAAAGAACGGAAAAGTTCAGATCTGCATTGATTTCAGGGATCTCAATAAGGCCACCCCGAAAGATGATTATCCACTTCCTAATATTGACCTGTTGATCGATAGCACAGCAGGTCATGCCATGTTTTCCTTCATGGATGGATATTCAGGTTATAATCAGATCAAGTTGGCCGTTCGTGATCAGTCCAAGACTTCGTTTACTACCCCATGGGGAACCTTTTGCTATACGGTGATGCCATTTGGGCTCAAAAATGCCGGGGCAACTTATCAGAGGGCAATGGCCGTTATTTTCCACGATCAAATGCATAAGAATATGGATGCATATGTGGACGACATTTTGGTTAAGTCTAAAGAAGAAGAGGATCACCTTGATGCCCTTAGTCAAGTTTTTGAAAGACTTATTCTTTACAAATTAAGACTTAACCCTCAGAAATGTGTTTTTGGAGTGGAGTCCGACAAACTGCTCGGCTTCATCATCAGCAAGAAGGGGATCGAAGTGGATCCGGCCAAAGCAAAAGCCATTATTGACATGTCGCCTCTAACTAATCTTAGAGAACTGCGAAGCCTTCAAGGGCGTATTCAGTCTATTTGCAGGTTCATCTCCAATTTGGCTATGAGATGTGAGCCTTTCAACCATTTGCTTAGAAAAGGAGTTAAATTTGAATGGGGATCGGAATGTCAACTCTCGTTTGTGCGCATCAAGCAATATCTCCTCAATCCACCAGTTTTGAAGCCGCCAAAGCTGGGAAAGCCTCTCTTGCTATATATTTCAGTCAATCAGAATGCCTGTGGTGGATTCCTCGCTCAGTATGAAGAAGGCAGTCTGATAGAGCACGCCATCTACTACGTGAGCAAAACATTCATTGATTATGAAAAGAAGTATTCTCAGATGGAGAAAACTTGTCTAGCTCTGGTCTGGATGTGCCAGAAATTGAGACATTACTTGTTGGCTTCTGAAATTAAGTTCCTATCGAAGCTTAATCCTCTCAGATACATTCTTGAACAACCTTTTCTCACTGGACGAATCGCAAAGTGGCAAGTCCTGCTGATGCAATATGATTTAGAGTATGTTTCTCAAAAGTCGATTAAGGGCCAAGCGATCGCTGATCAGTTGGCGGATTTCCCTCTGACAGAAGAAATTAAAGCAGAAGATGATTTTCCTGACGAGCGCATCTGTAATGTCCAACAGCCCCCAGTTTGGAACTTGTTCTTCGATGGCTCTAAAAATATGTCTGGCATCGGGATTGGAGTCCTGTTGATCACTCCAGAAAAAGAAATGATCCCTTATTCTCTTAAGCTTGGTTTCCAATGCACTCATAATATGGCCGAGTATGAAGCTCTAATACAAGGCCTCAAAATCTTGCAAAATTTCGATGTCAAAAGAGTACATGCCTTTGGTGATTCCCTACTTGTTGTCAGTCAAGTTAACACTGAATGGCAAGTAAAGGATCCAAAATTGATTCCGTATCAGAAGATCGTCTTAGCTCTTGTGGACAGCTTCGAAGAATTTCAGCTCAGTCACATCAGAAGAGAGCATAATCAGATAGCTGATGGTTTAGCCAGTCTGGGCTCCATTCTATCCTTCAAAAGTGGTGAGTTATGTCGTTCTTTTGAAGTTGGCAGACTCGAGCAACCCGCTTTCGATTCAAATATGCAAGTAAACCAGGTTAATCAGAAGGAAAAACCTTGGTATCAAAATATCAAAAATTTCATTGAGACTGGTAAATTTCCACCAGAAATGCCTAAAAGGGAGCAACGTGTGATTCAACGCATGTCTACCAGATATTTCATTCTTGCCAATGTCCTTTACCGCCGTGGGTTCAGTTCTGAATATGCCAGATGTTTAGACAAAGAAGAAGCTATGTAAGTTATCCAAGAGGCACATGAAGGGATTTGTGGTGGCCATGTCGGCTATCAGACTCTCGTCAAACAGATCGTTCGAGCAAGGTACTATTGGAATACCATACAGCAAGATTGTCATAGATTTGTGAAGAAGTGCGTCAAGTGCCAGTTGCACGCGCCTTACATTCATGCTCCGGCCGCATATCTACAATCAGTTGTTTCTCCTTGGTCATTTTCTATGTGGGCTTTTGACGTCGTCGGCCCGATTACCCCTTCTGCTTCCAACGGCCACAAGTATTTTCTGGCTGCGACAGAATACTTCACGAAATGGGTTGAAGCTGTTACTCTACGCACTGTAGAAGGCCGCCATGTGGTTTCTTTCATTCATAAGAACATTCTTTGCCGCTTTGGCATTCCACATGATATTGTCTCAGATAATGGAACCCATTTCAAAAATGAGAGGATGAAAACCTTATGTTCTAAATTCAGGATTTGTCATCACTTCTCAGCTCCTTATTATCCTCAAGGGAATGGCCAAGCAGAGGCTACCAATAAGATCTTGATTCGTATTTTGGAAAGGACTGTGAAGACAGGTCGAGATTGGCATGAGAAAATTCATGACGCACTTTGGGCATATCGGACCACCATTCGGACTCTGACTAATGCCACTCCTTCAGAACTTGTTTACGGGACTGAAGTGGTGCTACCTCTCCATATCCAAAAGCCCGCTCTCAAATTCGCCTCTCTCATAGAATTGCCACTTGATCAGTATCAGCAGTAGAGATTGGTGCAGCTGGATCTGCTAGATGAAAAAAGGCTCAAGGCAGCAGAGCATGCTCAAGCTTATCGACAGAGGATAGCTCGACACTATGCCAAGTTCGTCATTGAGAGAAAATTTCGAGTTAACGATTTGGTGCTCAGATCGACAGCTCATCTCAAGCATCGACCACGGGGCAAGTGGTCACCCAATTGGGAAGGCCCTTATGTGGTTAAGGAAGCTTTGCCTCGCAATTCGTATCGTCTAATCAACGCAGATGGAGTGGAGATGCCAGATCCCATCAATGCTCTGCATTTGAAGAAATTTTATACTTAGAATTTTCATTCAAAAATCTTTTGTATTATTCAAAGAGCCATTTCAATAAAAACAATGATCTTCTATCAATTCTTACATTCTTCTCCATGATACTGGGGCATTTTATTTCAATTCATAAAAATCTTTCTCATCATATGCAGGCAGGATTAGACGAAAAGCTCTTCTCCTTAAATTTTGTTAGTTCTTAATTTGCCTTGTGATCTTTATTTTTCATTTCATTTGATTCATTTTGCTTTGATCAGATTTACATCAAGCTAATGCTCGTTTATGTCAAGTTTTAACAAATTTTCCAATCTTATCAAAATTTCCTCTACTTTTTTCTTCAAAACACCCTTTCAGGTTAAGGGATAAACCTGATGCCTCCTTTCAATGAGGTATTCTTTTTTTATTATTTCCCCCGTTCAGGATAAGGGGATAAATCCTGAATTATCTTCTAAAAACCAGTTCTCACACTGCTTATTTCTCAAACTTTTTCAATCATATATTGAGCTCATTTGAAAAAACCCGGTTCTCACACCGGCCACCTTTTAAAATTAGTCTTCTGACCAAAAAACCTTTCTCCTTCTAAGTTCAAGTTCTGACTTAAATCTCCCAAAATTTCATGTATTTCCTAAAGATCCAACACTCGTTGGTCATGTATTTCCAAAAGATCCAGCATCTCGTTGGTCATGTATTTCCAAAGGATCCAGCATCTCGTTGGTCCTGTATTCCAAAAGATCCAACTCCCACTGGTCGTGTGATCAAACCCTTAGGGTGCGATTCCTCAATTCTATCATTTCCAAAACCTTCAAGATCTTCAATCTTTTAAAATTCTATCAGTTTCCCAAACTCTGGTTGCAGAATCTCATCAACCCTCGGGTTATAATTTCTCAAGTTCAATCATTTTCAAACCATCAGGTTAAATCCTTCATATTTTGAAATCCAGTTGTCATAACTGGTCGGGATTTGAAATCCAGTATTTTTCACTGGTCGGGATTTGAAATCCAGTTGTCATAACTGGTCGGGATTTGAAATCCAGTATTTTTCACTGGTCGGGATTTGAAATCCAGTATTTTTCACTGGTCGGGATTTGAAATCCAGTTTTCATAACTGGTCGGGATTTGAAATCCAGTTTTCATAACTGGTCGGAATTTGAAATCCAGTTGTCATAACTGGTCAGGATTTAAAATCCAGTATTTTTCACTGGTCGGGATTTGAAATCTAGTATTTTTCACTGGTCGGGATTTGAAATCCAGTTTTCATAACTGGTCGGGATTTGAAATCCAGTTTTCATAACTGGTCGGGATTTGAAATCCAGTTGTCATAACTGGTCGGGATTTGAAATCCAGTATTTTTCACTAGTCGGGATTTGAAATCCAATATTTTTCACTGGTCGGGATTTAAAATCCAGTATTTTTCACTGGTCGGGATTTGAAATCCAGTTTTCATAACTGGTCGGGATTTGAAATCCAGTTGTCATAACTGGTCAGGATTTGAAATCCAGTATTTTTCACTGGTCTGGATTTGAAATCCAGTATTTTTCACTGGTCGGGATTTGAAATCCAGTATTTTTCACTGGTCGGGATTTGAAATCCAGTTTTCATAACTGGTCGGGATTTGAAATCCAGTATTTTTCACTGGTCGGGATTTGAAATCCAGTTGTCAGAACTGGTCGGGATTTGAAATCCAGTATTTTTCACTGGTCGGGATTTGAAATCCAGTGTTTTCACTGGTCGGGATTATCAAAAAATTCAGTTTCTTATAAACTGGCCGGGATTTCTAAAACCTAATGTATTTTATCAGTCTGATTCTTACACCATTTCTTTAAATTACTGCTAAGCGTCTTATCAAAATCTATATTGAATGATTATTTCATAAGAGATTCGTGAAAACTTTGCCAATTTGCTAAAAGCATTAGTTGATTCTAAAAGTCTGACTACACAAAAAGAATTTCCTCAGATTACCTCTACTATTTCTTTCCAAAAGGTGAAACTTTTTGTGAAAAAGAGGTAAAATTCAAATCTTTTCCTGTTTATCAACCAAAAGGATGTAAGAAATGTCCTCGATATGATCAATAAAAGAAATCTTCAATGATGTTGAAAAGCCATAAGCGAATTGATATTGATCTTAGCTATGACGCATGTTTTAAATGACTTTCTGGCAATCAGGCAGTGGAGATATCTTGAGCCATAAAAAGAATACACTCAATCCATATCTCCTCATTTATTCATTTAAAGCTTCAGTCAAATATCCGCAAAAGAGATCTCTCAATTGTCGTCAAGATGAAGGCGAATTAAGCGAGTAGATCCCCGGGGCCAAAGAAGATTTGAAACATCTCCAAGATGACGAAGTTTGTGACAGATCCGTTCAGGGAAAGTTCATATCACCGTCGAGATGAAGGCGAGTGTGATGAACCTACCAACAAACCCTAAAAGATATTTGATTTCTGCTATCATCTAAAGACCTTTTGAGCCAGTGAGATCAATAGAACCCCTGAGATAAAAGAAGGATCGGAGCATCTCCAAGATGAAGGAGTTTGTGACGTGCCCTTCTTTGAAAAAGAGAAAAAGTCAGGACATCCAAATGAAGGATGATGAGAAAAACCCGAGAAAGCCCAATGACTCAAAAAGAGTGCAAAAAGATCATCATGGGAAAACACCCAGATATCAAACTGCCAAAGTTGCCAGAAGTCATCTTTTCTCATGCAAAATTCTTTTATCAACATCTCTTCATTTTCTGCTTTTATGAAATTAAGAATATTTCTTTTATTCTCATATCAGGGAAATGGATAGCTTCCTTGAAGAAAATCATCAGTGCTAAAATTTTGAATTTGACTCTTAGAACTGAGGAGTTAACCTCATTTGGGGGAAATACTCTAGGTAAAAGAGAGAATATCTTTTGCACATACGGGCACATTTCCAAGTGTTTGAATCTACTATGATTTTATCTTATTGGCAAAATTTTCTAGCTATTCCAAAAATAAAATAAACATTCAATATCCATTTTGATGCAACCTAGCGTTGTTTATATTTCTCAAAAGAGTTGCCTCTGAAGGAAGTATCTCTTCCTATCCCATCATGGTTTTTCTCATTAAAGAAATCCGTAGGGACGACTCACTCAGGATAAGGGTTAAACCTGAACCATTTGCGAAAGATTCTTTGATTTCAAAAGCTATTTCAGTCTCAGCAATGAGACGCCCAATTTCTTCCCCCTTTTCAAAGCTTTAGGGACTCTATATTTCCTCCTTTCGCAAAAACCCCTCTCGGATTTGTTCGTCTAAATTCCGAAGGTCCCATCGTGCTTTCTCCACTTTTGAGAAACCTGTATGGTAGATTTCCCCCACTCAAGATAAGAGCTAAACCTGAACCATCTGCGAAAGATTCTTTAATTTCAAAATCTATTTCAGTCTCAGCAACGAGATGCCCAATTTCTTCCCATTTTCAAAGCTTTAGGGACTCTATATTTCCTCCTTTCGCAAAAACCCATCTCGGATTTGTTCGTCCAAACTCCGAAGGTCCCATCGTGCTTTCTCCATTTCTGAGAAACACATATGGTAGATTTCCTATCCAAATTAAGAGTTAACCCGGAACCTCGCTTCACGAGGTATCTTCCTTACAGGTTTGGGTTAAACCTGAGTCACATTCCAATGAGGTTCCTCGTTTTTGACGAGATGTCTTCTTCCTGCCCCACCATGGTTCTTCCCATCAAGGAACCCATGCTTCATATATTCCTCCAAGAAAGGATCATACTCGAGCTTCATTTCACAAGGCCTTTTCCAAAATGTCCCATCAAGGTACTCATGTATTCCTTTCCTCATTTCCAAATTCATTTTTGATATATCTTCGTCCCATCCAGGTTAAGGGCTAAACCTGAATCATTCCAAAGAGAGTATCTTGTCTCATCCATGAGACCTGATCAAAATGTTCATTTCCTACCATTTCAGGATTTCACCCAAAGTCCCATCACGATTTCCTCATTTTTATTACTCGATCACATCATCTTTGAGGAGATCAGCTCCCCAAAACCATTCAGGGTAAGGTTTCAAGCCTGAGAAGCCATGTTTCTAAAAATAATTCTTTCACAACCAGTTCAGATCTGCTGACTGGGGCATTTTTAAAATTTGGAGTGTTGTCTTTTCCACTAAGCTCGGCTTTCAACCAGCTTAGTAGCAAAGAGGGGCATCTGTGAACACCCCAAATTTTTCAAAGGGTTTTCAAAATGATCATTTTTGCCCATGAGCCCATCTTCTGAGTAACCGGGTAAATTTTTAACCAAAAATTCCATTCATTCCTTAGATTCGTTAGAATTCGGACCCAAAGTCTTAGCTCTGACCCAACTTTGATTCAAATCGGATCCGATCCCCTCTTTGAGAAAAATTTCAAAAATAAAAACCCGAATTCTCAGAAAACTCTCTTTTGTAAATATTTTTGCAAAACCACAAAAAAATCAGTTTTAAAATTTTTTATTTCTCGTAAATCTCAGGATTTTTATACAAAAAATAGAAAAATAAAACAAAAACAAAAAAAAAAAATTGGAAAGATTTTGAGAAAAACAAATGATTTCGAGCCTTTTTGAAAATTAATTTTTCGCTAAAGACCTCCGAAGCCCTCTCTTGTGAAAATTTGAAAGTTGAAAGGGCGGGTCTTTGAAAAACCCTTTTAGGGTTTTTCTTTTACTCTTCGTAAGGAAGAAGAGGGGGAAGGAGGCGCAACCGCCCCTCCCGAAATTGCCTCCAGCCGCACGCCTCTCGTCTCCCTCCATGGCCGGCCATTCCCCCCCCCCCATGTGCGATCTCCACGCTCATCCTCCATCCACCCTCCATCACGAAACAGCATACCTTCATCGCCACCTTCCATCTCCAACGAACCACCTTCGGGAGCCTTCCACGCCCTCCTTAAAAAGAGGACTCCATCTTCTATTGAGGGGGGGGCATTACTTCTTTTTTTTTTTGGGAGATCGATCTTTCTGCAAGAGCGCTTTTCTTTTACCCATTATCAATCGAGTTCTCTCTGCAAAGGTCCATTACCATCCATCTCCATCGAGTTGCCCGGCAAAATCCATCATCGACCCCATCCATCCTCTCGAATCATTTGTTCCCCTTCTTCATTTTGAGTACCCCATTGAGAGAAATCAGACCTTCCGGCAGCAAGAGAAGAAGCAGCGCCATCCGATCAACCACCACTTCCTTAGAACTTCTGCCATTACGGGAGATACCCATCACCCACCTTCATCGACCTTTCTGCTGGAGTGTCCACTCTCTTCAAGAAAGGAGCGCCCTCAGCCTCTCTCTTTGATCGCCTTCCCCTCAAAGGAGACGTCCGCTCCCTCCTTCAGAATCATCAGCACGCCAAAGGTAAGTGGTTCGCCTTCCTCCTTCTTTCGTATCGTCTATTTCTCTCTGCTAAAGATATCCCCTGTTTCTCAGACTTAAAAAAAAAAAAAAGGCATTCCTGTAACCTTGGTTTGCTCCTTAGCAAATCCTATTTACAGATATGCAACATTGATGGGATGAGGAATCCCAACATTTCTTACCGTTTTACAATTTTTTTTTTTTTTTAGCCTGTGCTCAGTCCCTGTTGTTTTGCAAGTTTGGAGGCTATCCTCATCGACGCATGATTATTGGTTAACTGCTATATACTTCCCTCATTTACTTTCAGACTACGCTTTTGTTCCCCTCATTACCTCTTATTGATGTCTCATAGCGTTAATCGGTAGTCAGATTTTATATCCTTGATACGTTTCGGGTTTTCCATCTGTGGTATATTCAAGTGTATTGGCAGCCTGCTGATGCATTCTACTTCATCCAGGGCTCCTGATTGTTCTGGTGTACATTCATCTTAACATCTCGGTCTAATGAATTTCTGATGGCATCATATTGTGTGGTGTACTTGATCCATTGGAATCACTGTTTTGCATTGTTGCATGCACCTTTATATCATGTAGATGTACTTTTTTTTTCTTTTCGTGTGTGTATGTTTTCAACTCAGCAGAACATCACTTATAAGCCCTGCTCATCCTTTCTATATTTCATATATATGAGATTTCCTATCCATACGGCATCTCATGTGTCTTCATGATCCTGCATTTTAAGTTTTCAACTGTCTACTTTATGCAGCAAGTTTGGATAGTTTACCAGTTCAGAAGCTCTAGGCCCCTTTCAGAAGCCCTCTTAGATCATAGCTTCACATAATTTCAGTACCTGCAAGTTTGAGTTAGCCTTTCTATTGGGGGTCTGTTCCCTTTGTGCTTTCTATCATGCTGGTGTCAATATCAAATGATCCAATCAGGATAAATAACAAGGAGTTCGAAAATCTCCATGATCCTGAGTGTTCCAAAGGTATCTAGGGAGGTATATTCCATTTTGTCTGATGCTCCTATAGAGCAATTTTTGTCTACAGTCTGGTTGCAGGGGTGCTGAGCCTATTATCAGGATAAAACAGAGTAAGTCTTCTCCAAGACGCTGATATGTAGTTAAGCAGCAGCTACATCGGAAAATGTTCAAGGGTAACGTAAGACATTAGGTGTGGCTCTTTAGGACTGGGACAAGCTGGTCAAACTGGATATAACCTGTTGCTATTACAGAATTCGGTTTACAGAAGAATCAATTTTCTATCAGTTTTTTTTTTAACAAATCACCTTGTTGCTGCTAAAAAAAAAAAAAAATAGTTGCTATAACGAAGTCTTCTTGGTTTACTGTATTAATGTGCTTAAATGATATTTCCTTGATTCCCTGCATCCCCTTTACTGTCATACAATAATCATCCATCATTACTATACTTGCCTGCATCAAAATTATTTATGTTCATTGATTTGGTAGTTAGAGAAGTGTTGTAGTTACTTTTGCAGCATCATGCGTTATACCTGCTATCTAATATATCACCTCCCTTTCCTGCGTAACAGCACACACACAGCTTCAGGTATCCGTTATTTCGCACAACTCTTACACTGTTATACAACTACCAACTCGCCCCCACTATCTCCCAGATCTACCATGTTTCACAAACAGGGTGTATAAAAAAAAATGTGTTAGGATAACTCCTGAAAGTTTAGCTTTAGTTCTCTTTGGATTAACATATTGGGATTTTATTTGATTTCCTAAATTATGGATGCACACTTCGTAATATATTTGGCCACAAGTGACAGTGAATCCAAAATCTACATTATCCC
Source organism: Nuphar pumila (assembly GCF_984573655.1). Lineage (NCBI taxonomy): Eukaryota > Viridiplantae > Streptophyta > Magnoliopsida > Nymphaeales > Nymphaeaceae > Nuphar > Nuphar pumila. Next base: position 148,641,513 of record NC_143250.1, on the reverse strand, counting down.
AAATGATGTTGAAAGGTTCTTGTTTATGCTTCAAGGGAGCCTGATGCTGTCAAGTGAGTCTGGGAGAAGTCATGAACTAGAGATGGACTTTCATGTATATCTGTATGCTAATACTCAAAACTGCAACATGCTGCGTCCATATTTATTTGTCTCACCACCAACACTACCACCAACCACCTTAAACTCTTTCCATTTCACTGCTTGACTTATACAACAGTTGGGCCACAGTATTGGCACTCCCACATACTACTGCTACCTTTGTCAATATGATTTGCAGCCTCTCTGCTACACAGAATTTCTGTGCATCTACATTAGCCTTATTCTTAATCCATCATCAGCATTCTTCCACCAGCTGAAATGAAAACCTTCACTGCTGCATCTCTAAATTCACATTTTCCAACACCATGTACCTCACCCTTTTCCATCACAATCTGCCTTCATTACTAAAAGGGGTTGCTTGCAGCAACCTGGACATAATTTGTCCCTCAGTACATTTCTCCATTAAATATACCCCTACATGTATATATATGTATATATGCCTATACATAGATATATACATTTATGTGAATACACCAATACATGTATGTATATATATGTATGTAAGTATATAGATATCTTTTCCAATCCTTTTTATCATACATATCTTTTCACCATTTGATGTGATTTTCCTTTTCTTTTCATTACTAACCTGGTTGTTTTGCAGGAAATATGTGGGTAAAGTTGTCATTATTTGAAGTTGTAAATTTGACTTTATAGCTAGGCTTTAATGAAAATTTACATTTCTCGCTTTAGGTAGAATGGATGAGCATCATAGAATACCATGAATTGTTTATTCCATGCATTTTTTCCTGTATTTCTCAAAATCCCCACAATGGTGAAACACGAATGGCACGTGCACCATTTCGTAAGAGGTAAGTTAATTCTAAGTTGACGATTTACATCAACGGCCATAGTCGGGGTGTGAACAAAACTTAGAATTCTTATCTTTTACGAAATAACATTGGATCCACACTGGATCCACTTTCAAAACCCATCATATTCTCTCAAAATATTTTTTTCTTTGATCAGAATTTAACTTAGGATTAACTCAAAATATATACCAATGGCCATAGTCAGGGTATATTGAGGGTTGATTTCATTTTTAAATTCTATAAAAGCACTAAAATGTATTTTATTCTTCTTTTGAATTTAAATATAGATTATCATATAATACATTCAATGACCATAGTCAAGGATGTATTATATTTTCAATCTTATTTTAATTCATTTAAAGAATGAAATAGCTTTTCAAAGTCCAATTTCAAACTTATTCAAATTCATTCATCATATAGGGTAGAATTGCATCATATTTTCAAAATTCTTTCAAAAACCCAAGTGATTTTGAACATCTTTTCTATTTCAAATTCCAAACCTATCTCAATTTCAAAGTCCAATTTGACTTTGAAATTTCAAAATCATTTCATATTCAAACTTTAAATTTCCAAACTCAATTCAAAACTCAATTTCAAAGTTCAATTTAACTTTGAAGTTTCTAAATTCATCTTCTGATTCTAAATCCAGTTTTTCTTCAAAGTTTTAAATCAAAGTTGAGATTGACTTTGAATCTCAAAAACCCAAACCTTCTCAAGTTCAAATCTGGATCTTCAAAAACCCAGATCATCTTTAAAAGTCCTATTTTGGACTTCTCAAAACCCAAATCCAAAATAAAATCCTAGTCTCAACTTGGATCCAGATTTCCAAGTATAGAACTCCATTCCACTTTGGATCTCCAATCACGGATCCAAATTCCATTTAGGATTCAAATCCTTATTCTACTATGGATCTCCCATCACAGATCCAAATTCCATTTAGGGTCCAAACCCTTATTTCACTTTGGGTCCCCAATCACAGATCCAAATTTTATTTAGGATCCAGATCCTCATTCTACCATTGGATCTCAGATTCAGATTCAAATTCCAATTCTTAGGATCCCGAATCCAACCCTACTTTGGGTCTCAGATTCAGATCCAAAATCCAATTCTTAGGATCTAGAATCCAATCCTACATTGGATCCCAGACTTCAGATCCAAATCCACTCTAGGATCCAGAACCCAATTCTATTTTGGATCTCAGATTTCAGATCCAATTCCATCTTAGAATTCAGAGTCCAACCTTATTTTGGATCTCAGATTTCAGATCCAAATACCATCTCGTATTCCAAATCTTAAATCCAATTCCCTTCAAAATTCCAAATCCAAAATTCCACTTAAATTCCAATTCTTAAAGCCAATTCCATTTCATTCAAACCAAAGTTCCTATTTCAGATCCTAAATCCAAAAATCAAAACTCTATTCAGAATCCAGAATTTGGATTCGGATTTCATCTTGAAATTCCAACTGTTCCAAATCCCATCCCTCAATTCCTTTAAATCCCCCACATTTCCTTCTAACTTCAAAACTTCAAAGTTAGAATTCAATTCCATTCCAAGTATTCATTCAAGTTCAAACTTCCAAAATTCAAAATCCATTTATGACTTTGAAATTCTCTTTCCTTCAGTTTTAAGATCATTTCTCTCAAAGATCCAAATTCATTTTCCTAAGACTGATTATTCTAAAAACTTAGAACTTCAAATCTTAAGTTCTAAGTTAGAAAACATTTCTTCACTTTATCTGATTCACTTGGAAGTTCTTCAAAATATTTTCAAAAAGAGCATACATCTTTGCATTTGCACAAGCATGATTCATCGTGCATTTTAGACTTAGGATAAACACTTAGATAATTTCTTAGCAAAGCAAAAGGCACTAAATTCGACCCTTGGTTCGATTACCCCTGGTAAAGGCGCCAGGAACGGTCGAACCTCGTACCGACGAGCGGATCCCGTCTCCCAGTTTTCCCGCAAATATTTTAAAAACGGAGGCGAGTTATTTCAAATATTTTAAAATTAAGGTCAAGTGAGACCCGCAAAAGAGTTCATCTTCCCTTCTCTTCTTTCTTTTCTCTTCTCTCTTTCTTTCCGTTCTTTTATCTTTTCTCCCTTCAAAAAGGAGGAAAATGAGAGGTTGGAAAGGAAAAGAGAAGGAAGAGAGAGAACATTACGAGAGGAAAAATTTTGCGATGATCACACGAGGTCACCGCAGAATGTCACCAAAAAGGGGTTTGAAAATCCCCTTTTTTCTTTCCCTGTGGTCATCGTGCTGCAGAGGGTTTTGTCGGCGCGGCGTCGGAGTTGCTGCAAACGTCGCCAGGGCTGGAATGGGGTTGTGATCGCCGGATGGCCGGTGTTCGTGGTTTAAAACCCCCATGCTCCTTCAATCATTGGGCTGCAATCTGGTCTGCCATCGCTGAAGACCGTCGAGGGAATGATGGCTGGAAGATGTGATCGGTCACCGGAGCACCAACATTCGTCGGTGTAGTAATGGCCGACCTCCAGACTGGGTGATTGATAGGGGAACCCTTTCGTAGGAAAGGGGGGGGGGGGTGACCTTCGTTGGGGGTCACCATCGAGCCCTCACTGGTATGTGTCGTCGTGGGGCATCGTCGGAGATGACCATCGTCGGCTGGGCACCGGTGTCAGTCGTCGTGGGGCGACGTAGGGTTGATCGGCGGTGTGGGGTCACCATAAAACTTGGTAAGGGGTCGATTAGGTTTCTGTGAAAACCAAAGGGTTTACGGTTTTCTCAAAAACTGAATGCCCTTTTGGGTTTTTTGGAATAGATACTGGATTGGGTCCTGTGTGGATCAGGTATTCTAACCCGGTGGCATACCCGATCCAAACCCAGATTTTCGGTGGATCGGGTCTGCCTGGATCCATTGACTAACTGATCCCAGGATCGGACATGGACCCATTTGGTGTCCGGGTCTAGGTTTGATCCATTTTGGGGTCGGATCCATATGTAGGATTCAGATATACCTTGGATCTGGTTCAGAGTTTTGTCTCATGACCGGACCCGGACCCATAAGGCATCAGGTTTGAGTTTGATCCTGTGGACTCAGACCCATTTAGTATCAGGTCTGGGTCTGGGTCAGAATTGTCATTTTGGATCGAGCTTAGGATCTGATCTCCTAAAGGGACTCAGATCCATTTGGGGTTCAGGTCGGTGATAGAATCTAACCCAGTTGGATTGGAGCCAGACCCATTTGGTTTCGGGTTTGGTCTGATCCAGTTTAACCGGGTCAAGATCCAAAACATTTTGGACTAGGTTGTGATCCAAACCCATCAGGTATTCGGGTCTGGGTCTAATTTGGAAGGCCCAGATTCAGTTTTGGATAAGGTTATGGTCCGGACCCATAAGGTATTTGGGTCTGGATCTTATCCTGAATCAAATATGAACTGGATCAGGATCTTGACACTATTTGAAACTGAACCGGATCTGTGACTGATTCAGTCTTTTTCAAAACCAGTTAAGAGTCATTTATGATCGGTTCCTTCCAGTTTTTCACCATTTTCGAGAAGTTAAGACCTTGTTTTCATAAAGATACAAAAATACAAGGATTTTGGCATACAGTTATAAGATTTTATAAACTTTTGTTCATACTTGACATCAGTTCATATGGTTTAAAATTGGTTCAGACCCTTGGATGACCGGTTTGGGGCCTTTTCAGACCGGTTCAAGGTCATATAAGACTGGTTTCTGCTTAAGGACTCCGGGTTTTACCCATATGAGCTTGTGTTTTTTATTTTTTATGCTTTATAAAGTGTTTATTGTATGGAAAGCATGACTTATGCATATTAATTTATGTGTTTCATGTTGGTTAAGTCATGCATGATGATTTTAAGCATTAAGCATGAATTATGACTAAATTCATGATATTTTTTCATCAAATTTAGTTTATGCATATAAGTGAAAGCATGAACTTGTATTTTTTGACATAAAGTGTATCTTGTTTTGAATATACAAGCATTTCAATGTGTGTATGGGCATGCTTCATAATATGAATATATTTTCGGTAAAAGATCTTGATTGACCGATTCATGTTATCACCAAAGTGATCTGAGTCATGTTGATTAAGGATTCTTTAGACCATATTAAGATTCGTTATTATGATTGTATGTGAGTTTATAAAACATCGATTCTACCCAAAGGTAGGTCGTTGTGTTCCAAATTCACACAGGGTGTTATAGTAGATGTGTTTTTCAGTCCATGAAGCATGTTTGTACCCAAAGATACAGTGCTGAATTGTCTCTAGTTACATGATCTGCTAGTTTCAGCAACTGAAGTCAATTCCTTGAGAATTGAAGAGACAAAGCAATTATCAGTATTGTTGTTTCCACCAAAGTGGAACGATAATGACTCAACTATGCTTGTCTCAGAAAAGGTGAATAATAAGGGGTCTCATATTTACCTTTTCAATATGAATCTCGTATAGAGCGATTTATCTCCCACTCATACGAAGAATAGAACAACCATTTTGAAGGTTGTCTATGAGAAGTGGTAGCGCTCAAAATGATATCCATGAGAAGTGGGAGTATTCAAATATTCTTAGCATGTTGCTTTTTGGAATTGTGAGTAGCTCAGAATATTTGAGGTGTCATCTCTCACTATAGGACAGTGAAAGAATTTCTGAAATCCATTGAGACAGAAATTATTGATTTTATACGAGGTTTTATCTCAGGCCATTTGGATAAGAAGTTTTATTATGGATCTTAGGTTTTATTGAGAATCCACTAAAGATCTTTTATGATAATGAAGCAGTCGTATTCTTTTCAAATAACAACAAGAGCTCAATTTCGTGTCGACACATAGAGTTAAAATAATTTATTGTTAAAGAAAGAACTGAGAATCATCTGGTATATATTGATACAATTGAGATAAAGAAAATGACTGTTGATCCCCTTACTAAAGGGCTAGCACCGGGATTGTATTCCCAACATGTAAATGGGATGAGTCTTTTTTTTTCCTTCTTATGTATAACAATACATTATGTGATCGCATTTGATTCTCTATGACTTTGTATATTGTTGATTTTACATAAAGGATCTCTCATATGGGTTAGAGAAAATAGCAGAATAACAATATTAAAGGACTAATAAAAGAATTGGTAAGAGACTAACCTATTCAAAAAGGTAATTTCAACATGCTAAAGCACTGAAGGTGAATTATAGTGTAATACATGAGAATATGACATTTTTATAAAGGAGTGTTCATCTCCATGACTCATTTGATTCATCCTTGTGATAAATGGTAGCATGTAAACCCACATGAAGAATTAAATTGCGATAACGGTATAAACCTCGATTTAATGCACTTTTGGTGTCAATGAGTCAAGTGGGAGAATGTTGGACATAACGGATCTGGGTCCAACCCTTTTGAGTGGCCCAGTTTGACACCATTAGTGGACAACATAATGGGAAGATAGTGGGTGACAGTTACGTACTTAACTGTCGCTTTCTCCATTATATAAGGGGGTTGGTTGCTACGAAGATGATGAGAGTTTCACTGCAAGTCTACTCAAATTTTACATACAGATGACATGGTATAGGGTCCTGCTCACCGTCGACCTAAGGTCTGGGCTCATCGTGGGTGTCGACCGGATGAGGAGAACGCCGAACACCCGCTTACACACTCTGTGGCATCAACGGATATGCTTTATGTGTATGTTGATGCAGGTAACGCCAACATCTATTTCTTACAATAATTGCACAAGTTCAACATCCTATTTTCCTTATAAACTAGTGTACAATGATCTCATGGCAGTTTTCTTGACATACCCATGTTTTAAATATGTTGAATCAAACCCTCTAGGGTTTAAAAGTAAAAAAAAATTGTATTATGGAAATGGGCGAATTATGATAAATCACACCATTAGGGCTTGAATCTAGCAAAAACACCAATTTTTAGGGTGGAGTAGGATGAAAATTGATGAGATTTGAAAGTTAGAAACAAAGAAAAGGTTGGGTAGGATAAAAATTGGCGAGATTTGAGGCAAAACACACTTTTATGGCTTCAATCTAGAAAAAATCCCATTTTTTAAGGTGATTTTAAAATAAAGTGAATAAGCTTAAAAGAGGGGTTTGAAGAGGGAGAATATGAAAAAATAAGGTCAAAATGACCCTTGAGGTTTAAAAGATGGCCCCATAAGTTGTCAATCACCAATTTTCCGTTGCCATAAAATTAAAAAGAAAAAATCAGGTTCGACTAATACAATATTGGGTGAATCGTATTGTGATAAATAATCATACCGAATATGATTTACTACTTAAATTGCATCGGTTCTCCCACCGTTACTACGTTATATAGTATCGTATCCACTGCTTAGTTGAGCATCAGCATCTTTACAATGTATGTTTGTATGCATGCATGTCCATAGCGGAGCTATCGACGTTTCATTGCTTTGCTGGTTAATGTTGTAGTACTTTTGATCACTTTAGTTGGTGGCCAATATGACTGCACAAATATTTGTACATTAAGCACGCACCTGATCACTTTAGTTACTTTTGACAGTCGATGTTAACTCAAATAAAAACAGAACGACCACCAGAAATCATCTCTAAACATTAATTATCGGACTGCAATTTTGTGAACTAGAATTGATTAAAATACTAAAGGTTGGAAGACGGGCAAGATAAAGAAAATTAATGCAATGAAATACAATTGATGACTTCCATGCCATCGCCCTCTCGATATAGGCCTAGAGGTGAGCCATGGATGGACAATAGCATCTCACCATGCTTTTGGCAATCTCAAGGATTTTAGGGTTGTGCCAACAGACAGCCTTTGACAGTGCACCTGTTAGAAAGGATTGTCTACCCTCATGAGGACAATGGATTATCATGGTGGCAAGAATTATTCCATATTAATACAAGAATAACAAATCCTCAGCTAAAAGCAGGGGAAGCAAAGTAATCCTTCTTATGCCACCATTAAATCTCAATTTGGAGATTGTACCAAGTGGATATCACGGTTAGATATGGTTTACTGGCTATTTCATAAATATTTTCTGTTAAAAATGTATACGAAGCAATGAATTGCGGAAGTACAGTGGAGTACCCATGGACATGGCTTCGAAGCCTGCAAATATTAAACAAAAATATATTGCAGGTTTTACCAGTTAATTCAAAAACTACGTAGATCAGGTTAAAGCAGTAAAGCTCTAGAGAAAAAAATAATAGTTCAGTGACATTTCCAAGGGTTGACATGAATGAAAAGAGTATTAAGATTAAGAAAAGATGCAAATAGAAACTTGTAAGTAGCATAATCATCAAATGCAGATCAATCACACCTAAGAGACCACAAAAAGGATAAACAATCATATACAAACCCCAGGAATTTGGAAAGAGTCTTGCATTCCAAGCATCCTCATGCTTCTCAGATATGGATATCATGGGGATGGCCCAACAAGCAAATACAGGCATAAAGATGAAGGTACAAAGCATGAACCTTCCCAATGGACACTCTAATGCAGATGTCCCAAGAGTGCGCCTGCCTGCTTCAAAATCTGGTTGCTGACTTAAAGTGCTGCAACTTGTTGATATCAATCTCTTTTTGAATATTTATAAATTCCAAATTTTATTTAGTGGCGGTGGTTAGCAAATGATTTTTTTTTAATAATCCAAGGGGAAAACCCCATCACGGACTGCACATTGGTTGGCCTCCAGTTGATAAAACCCTCGAGGTCAACCCTGCCCACCGAGAACAACCAATGTCACTTTTTTGGCATTGAAAGCTGGGGTTAGGCAGACCCTACCAGTTATACAACTAATATCATTGCTTGCAATGTCCAAACACAAGGTGACGTACACTAACTGTCAGATAAGTGGAGCCCTGATGGTATGTCCCGTCAACTTGGTGACAGTTGATTATAAAAAACAAAACTATTTAAAGATTATAAAAAAAAACTTGGTGACAGTCACAATGGCTCCTACCAGGTGAGTGGAGCCCTTGTGGGTGGTAGTCAGCGTATAATTGAAACAACCGACAATCAAGATTTTGAAATTGCATTTTGCAACAAAGAGAAACCTGTAGCAGCACCTAGACATTTTTTATTAGCATGATGATGGTGCTGATAAAATTGTCATTCAAATGAACACCAACTTCATGCTTAACAGGCCAAATAATAGGATAGCATTTGGTAATTGTGTCATTACATGCAAACGCCTTTCGATCTCTGTGGCAGGGGTCGTTTTGATCCAATCTGACCTCATGGATGGATTCAGAAACTTCAAAATAATGGAAAACGAATTTGGATCATGGTTTTTGGATGAAAAACATGATTTTATAACCTAGGAAAGTATCACATGTTGTAGGTTTGAAGCCTTATAAAAATCTACCTACATGCCATAATCAGGCGATCTAAGACCCGGGGCTTATGTTGGGGGTCAGTTTGTGTAGAGGGATGACACTCATGGGAACCTTGACCACCCATCTAAGCAGCCAAGGCCATACCCCACTATGCCAACCCCCCTAGGGGCACCCACACTTGAATCTAGTGTTGTGAACGGTTGAACCTCTGGGAGAGCCCGAGTGCAAACTGACAACGGACAATCAGTTTATTACCAACTGTTATCATTGCAAAATTTTACTTTTGCAAGTCAAATTGACCTCTTGAAAAAGTTTTGAAAATAACTCACCTCCGTTTTAAAATGCAGGATAATTTCAAAGAATGGGACTTGTCTGTCGGTACGAGGTTCAATCATTTCTGGCACCATAACCAGAGGTAATTAAACCAAGGATCAATCAAGTGCTTTGCTTTGCTCAACTGTCTAAATCGATGTTCTATTTCTAAATGCACAAAAAATTAGGCATGCTTTATGAACTTTGGAAAATACAGATTGAAAACATGATATTTGCTTGGAATAATTGAAAAATACTTGAAAAAAGAAACACTTTGAAAATCACAAAATGTATTTAGAAAACATTTCTGATGAAAAGGGAAATCGATTTCTGAGGAAATCTTGATGTTTTGAGAAAAACAACTTTGGGAAAATCAATTTTTTTGAGATTGAATTGAAAATAAATCAACGGGGATGGACGTGTAGCCCTATGGATTTTTTTTTATGATGCACTCTAACCTAGATGAATGAATGAATGCAGTTTATAAAAGTATTTTCTAAAGAATTTTTGAGAAAATCTTTGATAAAAGATTTTTTGTGCCTTGTACAACTTAGATGAAATAAATTCTTTACATATTCCTAACTATGGCCACAAATATGGATTGAATATAGCTCATTTGATTCTAAAAAGAGAAAAATATTTAGAAAACCTTGAAATATGCAATGATTCTTGAAGATAGTCTAAGAGTGTAGGTCGATTGTGGTTTATAAAAAGATGATAAATATGGGTTTTGTTTGTATTCTAACTATGGTCACAAATACAAAACCCACTGAGTTTATCAATTTCTTAGAAGCTAGTGCACATGTCATTTATGTAGACCATTGTGAGTTTGAAAATGCATGAATCATCATTCATCACACATTAACATTATTTGAAGAATAAACTATATGCAATGCAGTCCTAATCTAGGCAGAAAATTAAATTCTTATTCCAAATTTACAATTACAATTTACATCAATAATAAATTAAAATAAAATAAAATAAAATATTCAATATCCCTGCAAAACTAGCAAACTTGTTAGTGAAAATATGTCAACTTTTCTGAATTTATCCAACAATATCCTGAAATAGCTGGATTTATCCGGATATAAGCCTTTTCAAAGCTTTCTTAAATGAAAAATTTATAAAATACAGTATTAAATGCATGTATGGTTGAATGTAATATGAAAATAAGCTTTATTTGAAAGATTGAATTTTGAAATTAGGAAAAAATAACAAAAATACCCCTGAAAGCAAGACTATGACCTTGAAATCAGGGTTTTTCAAAACAAATTTGAAATTTCTCTAATTTGGGCATTCAAAATTTAATGAAATCGATCATGAAAGCTATTGACATATTTAAAAACATGTTTGAAGTATTGAATTATTGAAATATTGAAATATTAAAATATTACCCAAAATTAAGAATATTAAATAAAAATGATAATTTTACCCTTGTTTTAGGGGTTTTCAAAGAACTAATGTATGAATGATATGCAAAAACAATTTTATAAAAATCTCAAAACTGGTTTGAAGATTCCTAATAGCCTTAGGAACATCCTAGAATGTAAAAATTAAGAAGAATTTTGGGAAAAATTAAGAAAATAAGAAATTTTATAAAAATAATTGAATTTTTGATAAAAATAAAGAAAGGGAAAAAACCGATTTTGGTGTTTTGGTCAAAAGAGGTTCAAAAAGAGCTCAAATCAAGCTCAGATTGAATCTAAAGATCCCAGACATCCTTGGAAATCAGGTGGAACTTATAGCATTAAAAAATAATTTACAAAACATAATTTATGACTACAACATTGAAGATGACAAGTTTTTAAAATAGGAAACATGTTTTTTGAATAGACTTCGGTATTTTTGATGTTTTAGAGTCTAAAAGTCTTCAATATTTTCCCAAATTTTAGGAAAAGATTTTCAACATCTCAATGAGCACATCAAGACTTAAAACACTAAAAAACACCTTGAGGTTAAGGCTGTGTGACTTCAGGAAGTCATGGTTTTATTTTTAAAATAAAGGTCTGTTATAGAATTTGGATTCTATACCAGTCTTGGTTTTAAATCTGAAAAGGGGGCCAACCGACCTCACAAATTATGAAAAATTCAGGATAAATACTAGACATGTAAAATAAAAACTTGCTTTTTATAGTTTTGAAAAATCATCTCCCGTTAGGGAGATATGATGAAAACAAGTCAACTCTGATTCTATATTCGGTTTGACGACCTACAGAAATAGATACCCGACTTCTATTTTTGAAAATAGGGTTACAGAACCCTAAAAAATCCGATTTTGTTATTGAAAACATAAGATAAACGTATAAACATGACATAAAAAAATAGATTTTTATGATGCATAAAAACAAGCAAAATAAATAGCATAACATATGGCTAAAAATCTAGGTTGAGCAATAAGATAGCATAGCATGAAATAGGCATGATTTAAACATCATAAATAACAACAAAAAACAATCTAAGGCTATTAGGCATGCTTCAACGCATTAAACAATGAAAATATGCATGCACATGCTTGAATGAATAAAAAAAATATAGGAAGCATGAAATAAATTTTGATCTAGCCCTTGAAAGAGAGATTCGATCCATAGGGGGATTGAATCTTGTCTTTTCTTTGGCATAAATAAAAAAAATATTAATCTAATCTAAAAAACATAAAATGTATTATATAACAGTATTAGATCAAGTTCTTGAATCAGCTCCATGATTCTTGAATGTAAAGCATGCTTGAATCCAATGCAAGAGGGGCGGCAATGGTGAAAACACATGAAAAACAATAAAAAAATAAAATAAAAAGAAGAAAACAATACCTTGGGGTGGCTCCAATGGTGGATTTCGGTTGGAGGAGGAAGAGAAGAGGCTTGGAGGAGAGAGAAGCAGTAAGAATTCAAAGGGAAAAGAGAATAATCATGAGGGGGTCGACCCCTAGGTGTCCCCTTTTATAGCCTCTTCAAAACCCACTTAATTAGGGCTAATTAATGCTTTTTTTTTACTTTTCAAAATCCTATCTAATGAAGCTAGCTAAGGGGTGCGGGAGGGGGGGAGGGGGGTTTTTGATAAACTTCTAACCTAGGTAGGACACTAACTAGCTGACCCTAATTGACCTAATTGAAATTCTAAATGATTTAAGAGGCTTTCAAATGTGGTGCCACCTTTGGTTTTTAAAACCCTAATTTTGAAAACTTTAAAAACCTAAGTTAAAATCTAAAGTGAAAATGGGGTTTTAAAATCAAATATTTGACTCTTCTAAACTCCTAACCTAATTAGATTACTGACTAACCCTAAGACAACCCTAACCCTTTCAAATGTGGCGCCACCCAGAGTGGGCCCCACTTGCTTTAAAAAAATGATTTTGAAACTTGAAAATACAGGTTTTCAAGAAGAGGTTTAGAATGAGATTGGTTTTGAAATTGAAAGTTTTGAGTCCATCATAGTTCTGAATAGATCGAGACTCCTCCAAATGTGGCATCAACTAAGTGGGCCCCACATCAGGGTTTTAAAGAAAAGTTGAAATAAAGATTGGAAAGGGTTTTAAAATAGAGTTAAAATCACTAGATGAAAATTAGAAGTTTTGAAAACAGAGTTCTAAACCAACTGAAACTCTGGAACAAAGTTCTAAAATTTTGAAACTCTTAAATTTTAGTTTTTGAAAGACAAACAAAGAAATTTTGAAAGATTTTTGCAAAGATTAGTGAAAATGACCAAAATACGAGACTAGAGTCAGAATCCTAATCAACTAGAGCTCTAGGATAGAGTCCCAAAATTTTAAAACTCTTAGAACTGAATCTGTTTTCAAAAAATGAGTAAAATAGAAGTAAAGAATGAAATCATAGTAGAGTTTTGAACTGACTGAAACTCTGAGACAGAGTCCTAAAATTTTGAAACTCTACAACGAAGTCCTGAAATTTTAAAATTTGATTGTTTGAAAGGTAATGAGGTGGTTTTTGAAAGATTTTCTCAAAAATGAAGTCAGGGTTAGAGTCCTGAAATTTTGAAACTCTTAAACATAGTTCTAAATTGTTGGAACTCTAAAACTTTGACTTCTTTTGAAAGATTTTCTTGAAAACAGGTAAAAATAGCAATGAAAGATAGAGTCCTAATCTGACTGAAACTCTGTGATAGAGTCATAGTTAGACTGAAACTCTAAAATTTTGTCCTTTTAAAATTCAGATGAGAAGATTTTTGAAAACAAGTAAAAAATAGGGATAAAGAATGAAATCGGGATAGAGTCTTAGTCCGACTGAAAACTCTACGATTTTGGCCAAAATGAAGGAAATGGACGAGGGATAAGACTACCTCTGATTTAAAATCAAAATGAACTTTTGAAAAAGTTTAAAAGGGTAAAAAAACAGAGTCCTGGTTGTGATCATCGCAAAATTTTTTCCTCTCATAATGTTCTCTCTCTTCCTTCTCTTTTCCTTTCCAACCTCTTATTTTCCTCCTTTTCGAAGGGAGAAAAGATAAAAGAACGGAAAGAAAGAGAGAAGAGAAGAGAAGAGAAGAGGAACTCTTTTGCGGGTCTCACTTGACCTTAATTTTAAAGATATTTTGAAATAACTCGCCTCCGTTTTTGAAATATTTGCGAGAAAATCGGGAGACGGGATTCGCTCGTCGGTACGAGGTTCGACCGTTCCTGGCGCCTTTACCAGGGGTAATCGAACCAAGGGTCGAATTTTATGCCTTTTGTTTTGCAAAGATTTTATCTAAGTTTTTATCCTAAGTCTAAATGCACAATAAATCATGCTTGTGCAATATGCAAAGATGTATGCTCTTTTTGAAAAATATTTTGAAGAATTTCCAAATGAAATTGATAAAGTGAAGAAATGATTCCTAACTTAGAACTTAAGATTAAAGTTCTAAGTTTTTAGAATAATCCAGAGCTTGGGAAGATAAATCTAGATCTGGAAAGAGATGGTTTTTGAAATTTTTGAGATAAAAGAAGAAGAAAGAAATTTTCTAAGTCATAAATGGACTTTGAGTTAGAAATAGAAATGAAAAATGGAATTGAATCAGTAGGAAAGATAGAATTGGGAAAAATTGAAAAATGGAATTGATTTAAAAGTTGGAATTTCAAGATGAAATCCGAATCCGATATCTGGATTCGGAATAGAGTTCAAAGTTGAATTTTGGATTTAGGATCTGAAATGGGAACTTTGGTTTGAATGAAAATGGGACTGGCTTTGAGAATTGGAATTTAAAGTGGAATTTGGACTTTGGAATTTTGAATGGAATTGGATTCAAGATTTGGAATCCAAGATGGTATTTGGATCTGAAATCTGAGATCCGAGATAGGGTTGGACTCTGGATCCTAAACTGGACTTGGATCTGAAATCTGAGATCCGAGGTGAATTGGGTTCTAGATCCTAAAGAATGGATTTTGGATCTGAAGTCTGAGATCCAAAGTAGAGTTTGATTCTGGATCTTAAGAATTGGAATTTGGATCTGAATCTGAGATCCAAATGGTAGAATAGGATCTGAATCCTAAATGGATTTTGGATCTGAAGTCTAAGATCCAAAGTAGCATTGGGTTCTAGATCCTAGAATGGATTTAGATCTGAAGTATGAGATCCAATGTAGGATTGGATTCTAGATCCTAAGAATTGGATTTTGGATCTGAATATGAGATCCAATGGTAGAATGAGGATCTGGATCCTAAATGAAATTTGGATCTGTGATTGGAGATCCAAAGTGAAATAAGGGTTTGGACCCTAAATGGAATTTGGATCTGTGATGGGAGATCCAGAGTAGAATAAGGATTTGAATCCTAAATGGAATTTGGATCCGTGATTGGAGATCCAAAGTGGAATGGAGTCCTATACTTGGAAATCTGGATCCAAGTTGAGACTAGGATTTGATTTTGGATTTGGGTTTTGAGAAGTCCAAAATAGGACTTTTAAAGATGATCTGGGTTTTTGAAGATCCATATTTGAACTTGAAAAGGTTTTGAGATTCAAAGTCAATCTCAACTTTGATTTAAAACTTTGAAGAAAACTGGATTTAGAATCAGAAGATGAATTTAGAAACTTCAAAGTTAAATTGAACTTTGAAATTGAGTTTTGAATTGAGTTTGGAAATTTGAAGTTTGAATATGAAATAATTTTGAAATTTCAAAGTCAAATTGGACTTTGAAATTGAGATAGGTTTGGAAAATAGAAAAGATGTTCAAAATCACTTGGGTTTTTGAAAGAATTTTGAAAAATATGATGCAATTTTACCCTATATGATGAATGAATTTGAATAAATTTGAGATTGGACTTTGAAAAGCTATTTCATTCTTTAAATGAATTAAAATAAGATTGAAAATATAATACATCCTTGACTATGGTCATTGAATGTATTATATGATAATCTATATTTAAATTCAAAAGAAGAATAAAATACATTTTTAGTGCTTTTATAGAATTTAAAATGAAATCAACCCTCAATATACCCTGACTATGGCCATTGGTATATATTTTGAGTTAATCCTAAGTTAAATTCTGATAAAAGAAAAAAAATATTTTGAGAAAATATGATGGATTTTAAAAGTGGATCCAGTGTTATTTTGTAAAAGATGAGAATTCTAAGTTTTGTTCACACCCCGACTATGGCCGTTGATGTAAATCGTCAACTTAGAATTAGCTTACCTCTTACGAAATGGTGCACGTGCCATTCGTGTTTTGCCATTGTGGGGGTTTTGTGAAATAAAGAAAAAATGCATGGAATAAACAATCCATGGCATTCTAAAATGCTCATTCATTCTACCTAAAGCAGGAAATGTAAATTCTTATTCCAATCTAACTATTACAATGGGCAAAATCAAATGTACAACCCCAAGTAATGATATATTTTCCATATTCCCTGCAAAACAACTGGGTTAATCCTTGACAAAGATGATAAAAAAAAGCACAAGTGTTAATCATGTTTATGGAAGATATTTAGAAAGGAGAATGAAGTTACAATGCACATGAACTTACTATTCAGAAATAATATAAGGTTGCATTGTCAATCAAAGATGTCTCTTGCATGGATTATGACATATTGAACTTTGGAAAAGTGGACGGCAGGAAATGAGCTATAATGGTGTTTTAAGATAAATGGTAACCGTCTAAGCTGGAAGCCTAGAGTTTGTGAGGTAATGCAAGAGGGTAATAGCACAGTGAGTAATCGGCTGGGAGATGTCAATGCTGAAGTGGAAGACATGTGATATGAAATAAGGTGGAATGCATGTATTGCAGTAAGCAAGTGCAGGGAAGTCAGTGCTGGGCTGTGCACAGAAAGTGCAAAGGGATGTGGACATGTTGGAGGATAACAGGCTAAATGAAGAATTATGGAGGGCACAAAGGTGTGGCTATGTGAGACTGTGTAGGTGAGATTATAGTGTGGTTCCAGGAAAGCGTGGATGAGAAT
Organism: Nuphar pumila; assembly: GCF_984573655.1. Lineage (NCBI taxonomy): Eukaryota > Viridiplantae > Streptophyta > Magnoliopsida > Nymphaeales > Nymphaeaceae > Nuphar > Nuphar pumila. The sequence continues at coordinate 148,624,597 of NC_143250.1, read as the reverse complement.
ATGACAGACTTTAACAGGGAGACCTATATGATAGGTACACAGGGACTGGCATATGCAGATGTTGTATACCAATGTTAACACAAAAAAAAAAGAAAGGAAAATGGCAACATGGGGAGGGTATTTCCTGCTGTAACAAAGAAACAATGACATACTGCCTTTTTAATGACAATATACCTATACAATCAGGCCAAATTTGCATTATCACAGAAGAAAAAAAAATGTGGGAAACAAAGGTTTTCTTCCATTTGTCTTTGTTAGGGAGAAGGAAACAAAGGTTTGAAAGTAGCCCAACAAAAAAAAAAAAAACCACTCATCTTGGTGCCTTGTATTCTGAGCATCAAAAGACAGTGAACAGGTTTCAACTGTTGCAATATAAATCCTTAGGCAAATTTATATATGCTGGGGATCTTTCAGAATTGAAGGCCAATCCTCAATGACATGCCCTCGAATTAATAGCTTGACCCTCTTAGGTCGAGGTTTTGCTGGCATCTTACCAAGAAATATTATTGGACCCCATAACATTTTCAGAATGGTATGGCATTCACCCAAGAAACCACTTCTGCCCTGGCAAAATGGGGAACCATTAACTCCCCAAGCCGACACTTTTATCCAACCGTTCTGATCCATTTAGCTTACAAAAACTCAGCACACAATCATATATGGAAGAAAAGAAAACCTCTAGCTTTTGCCGGCTTTACACAAGGTGGTCTCTCTCTCCAAGATAGAAACTAAGGGAATGTAAAAAAAAAAAAAATGATACTAATGAAATAATAATGACTCAAATCAAATTAAACCCAAAGACTCCAATCAAAACACGTAAGATTGAAATCAAGTGACAGATGATACTAATGAAATGGGCAGGGAATGTAACAGAGATGATAAATGACTGATAGCAGCATGCAACTGCTGTATGCAGGATAAAGAATTGCCTAAAAAAAAAATGAAAATATGAGTGCCAGTGATATGTACAATGGATCAAACTCACATATGGAATTGGAAGGCTCCGAGGACTGATGCCTGGAAAATTGCACATTAAGTGAAAGATTCTCAACAGAAGATGCAAATTAATGAATAAAAGAGCCAAGGAATTTCCTGGAATAGGCCTAAGTTGATGTTCTTCCATCAAAGGGTTTTTTTTGAGAAACAAGAAGAAAAAAAAAATCATGAATATTACTAGAAATCTTTCTGGTTTCTCTTCCCCTGACAGATTACTGGAGATGGAGGGGTTGGTTCGCTGGAGGCTACTTCAAATCCACTGCTGCTGACAATTCAGATTTCTTAATCTCACGTTTGCAGAGAGTACTGGAAACATCAAAAGTTATTAAAGTACTTAAATGGATGGCACCAACCCAACATAAAATCAGATGCTGTGCTAAAAAAAAACCCAATCGATATTTCCTGATTTGACGTTCATGCTTCCTGCAACAGCCATGGAGGTCGGTGCTGGTGCTGCAGAGTATCAACGTGAGATCCCTGTCCATGCCGTATCCGACACCTCCGAAATTTATTGTTTGTGAGCAATCTAACTGGATCTTTGGGGCTAATGTATATTGCAAATGTAGCCTCAACAAAGGACGATGACAGTTCATTGTCCAACATCAAATTCTGGGGAATGATTTTGGTGACCTTGCTTGAAGCAGGGGATGCAAATGGCGAGAACAGCGTGGGATGTCCAGGATTAACTCAGAAAAATAAAAAAAATAAAAAATGGAGATATGATGAAGAATAGTAAAAGAAATAGCAGTCGATCATGGCTATCAAAAAGAAACATCCAAGAGCCAAATAGCAGTCGATTATATATATATATATATATATATATATATATATATATATATATATATATATATATATATATATATGGGGACAGATCATGCAATACATTGCAGAGACATAGACTCTGTGTTGAACTCTAATTATGAGGAGCCAAAAGCAAGTCAATGATTTACCTGATACATACCCCTTACCATGAAAAGGTTTTCAGCAATCCCTTTTAAACCTGTAGATTTATTATTTATACGTTTCTTTTCTCCTTCTGAGATCTTGAACTGCCAAATTCCGAACCCAGCACATTAACACCACCATTATTATTCGAGCCAGACGAATGTAGGTTGAAGACCCTCAAAGAAAATTTCTACGTGGAGGTCCTTCATGATTATCATTTATGAACTTGATTCAACCAAATGGTGAATCCCACGTTTATCTTAACAAACATCTTGAGACTCTGCTGTCATAACACCACCTCTTAGAGGTTTTGTTCAATACACATATCAGTCGAAATGCCAGAAAAGGGGATGATGATCTAGGCAAATGATAAACGGGAAGGTGACCCCAAAATTGGGCTAACACAGGAGAAAGAGATAAAAAAAAATGCATAACGACAGTAAGAAAAGAGATTTGAAACGGATTTCAGCATGAATGTAAATTGATTCATAATCTATTATAAATACTATCCTGGAGAATAAGAATTGGAGTTCCGATGGATTTGAACAGTGTGAATATACATTCAGATTCATAGAAATTGAGGGAAAATCAAAATAAATTTTCAGAAAATCAAGGGGAAAATGTAGGGATATGGAAATTCCCATGATATTGCACATAGATAAATCGATTTACAGTAAGCAAATCGATGTTATCAAGGGTGCCCAAAAATAAAATGAGAAATAAGAAAATTAAGGGAAATCAGATTGATAAAGGAATAAGAGGATGCTTACCGAGGGTTTGCAGGAATTTCAAATTGGTCGACCTCTGAAGGTGAGTTGTCCTCTGAAATACTCCCGCGAAGGTCGACGCTCAAGGGGGACTTCTGGTCTGAAGATGGTCTATATGGGATGTTCAGAAAGAAGATGAGTTTAATGGGTTTTTGCAGAGAGAACTCGGTGGTTGATCAGTATTCGTCAAAAGGGAATGTATGCCTCAGAAGATAGGGAGATGATCGATGATCCCCCGGATGGAGTCGATGCTTCCTTTTAAAGAGAGAATGGAGAGTTCCAGAAGAAGTGCGCTGCGGATGGAAGGTGAAGAACCATGGCGGTTGTTGAAGATCGATGGTGGTAAATTAGGAGAGAGCATGCGCGGGAGGATTCCGTTGTAGATTTCCTTATTTTCCAATAAGAGGACTCCCCTTTAGGAATTTTTGTAAAAAAGGGTTTGGAAATGAGGCTTTCGGCAAAATGGCTTCAGAAGGCTTAAAATCCTTTGTTTTTCTTGTAATTTTTCTCATTTTTTTAGTTTTTGTGTTGTTTTTCAATTTTTTTTTGTATTTTTAGAATAAAATCTTAAAGCTTTACAAGGAATCAAAGATTGAAACTAATAATTTTTTTTGATGTTTTTTGTAAAATATTTACAAGAGGAGTTTTTCTGAGAATTTTTAGAAACTATTTTGAGAAAATTTCTTCAGAAATGGGTTTTGATCCGGATTTTGAAGAAATATGGTTTTAAAGCACTGGATTTGGATCCGGAATTGATTTTGAACATATCAACGTGAATTTTAATTCAGAGAATCTGAAGAAATGACTTGATTTTCTCAGAAAACAGGGTTAGGGGCAAAAGGGTCATTTTTACAAATTTTGAAAAATTTGGGGTGTTCACAGATGCCCCTCTTTGCTACTAAGCCGGTTGAAAGCCGAGCTTAGTGGCAAAGATAACACTCCAAATTTTAAAAATGCCCCAGTCAGCGGGTCTGAACTGGGTGTGGAAGAATTATTTTTAGAGGATATGGCTTCTCAGGCTTTGAAACCTTGTCCTGAATGGTTTTGAGGAAATGACATCCTCGAAATGATATGATTGAATAAAAGATGAGGAAATCGTGATGGGACTTTAAATGGAAATTCTGAAATGGTGGGAAATGAAAATTTTGATCAGGTCTCGTGGGTGAGACAAGATACTCTCTTTGGAATGATTCAGGTTTAGCCCTTAACCTGGATGGGACGAAGATATATCAAGATGAATTTGAATTGAGGAAAGGGATACACGGGGACCTTGATGGGACATTTTGGAAAACGCCTTGTGAAATGAAGCCCGGGTATGATCCTTTCTTTGGATGAATGTATGAAGTATGGGTTCCTTGATGGGAGGAGCCATGATGGGACTGGAAGAAAACATCTCGTCAAAAAAAACGAGGAATCTCATTGGAATGTGACTAGGTTTAACCCAAACCTGCAAGGAAGATACCTCGCGAAGCGAGGTTCTGGGTTAACTCTTAATCTGGATAGGAAATCTACCATATGAGTTTCTCAGAAATGGAGAAAGCACGATGGGACCTTCGGAATTTGGACGAACAAATTCGAGAGGGGTTTTTGCGAAAGGAGGAAATATAGAGTCCCTAAAGCTTTGAAAAGGGGAAGAAATTGGGCGTCTCATTGCTGAGACTGACATAGCTTTTGAAATCAAAGAATCTTTCACAAAATGGTTCAGGTTTAACCCTTATCCTTAGTGGGGGAAATCTACCATATCGGTTTCTCAAAAATGGAGAAAACCATAATGGGACCTTCGGAATTTGGACGAACAAATCCGAGAGGGATTTTTGCGAAAGGAGGAAATATAGAGTCCCTAAAGCTTTGAAAAGGGGAGGAAATTGGGCGTCTCATTGCTGAGACTGACATAGCTTTTGAAATTAAATGATCTTTCGCAAGAAATTTCAGGTTTTGACCCTTATCCTGAGTGGGTCGTCCATACGAAATTCTTAAATGAGAAAACCGTGATGGGACAAGAAGAGATACTTCTTCTGAGGCAACTCTTTTTGGGAAATACAAACAACGCTAGGTTGCTTCAAAGTGAATATTGAATGTTTATTTAATTCTTGGAATAACTAGAAAATTTTGCCAATAAGATAAAATCATAGTAGAATCAGATGCTTCTAAATGTGCACGTTTATGCAAAGATATTCCCTCTTTTACCTAGAGTATTTCCCCTAATGAGGTTAGCTCCTCGGTTTTAAGAGTCAAATTCAAAATTTTAGCACTGATGATTTTCTTCAAGGAAGCTATCCATTTCCCTGATATGATAATAAAAGAAATATTCTTAATTTCATAAAAGCAAGTAATGAAAATATATTGATAAAAGAATTTTGCATGAGAAAAGATGACTTTTGGCAACTTTGGCAGTTTGATATCTGGGTGTCCTCCCATGATGATCTTTTGCACTCTTTTTGAGTCATTGGGCTTTCTCGATTTTTCTCATCATCCTTCATTTGGATGGGTCCTGACTTTTCTCTCCTTTTCAGGGAAGGGGACGTCACAAACTCCTTCATCTTGGAGATGTTCTGATCCTTCTTTTATCTCAGGGATTCTATTGATGATGTTGGCTAAAAAGGTCTTTAGATAATAACTGGAATCAAATATCTTTTAGGGTTTGTCGGTAGGTTCATCACACTCGCCTTCATCTTAACGGTGATCCGAACTTTCCCTGGAAGGATCCGTCACAAACTCCGTCATCTTGGAGATGTTTCGAATCTTCTTTGGCCCCGGGGGTCCACTCGCTTAATTCGCCTTCATCTTGACGACAATCGAGAGATCCCCTTTGCGGATATTTGATTGCAACTTTTAAACGAAATGAGAAGACATGGGTTGAGTGGATTCTTTCTATAGCTCGAGATATTTCCATTGCCTGATTGCCAGAAAGTTATTTTTAAAACATGCACCATAGCCAAGATCAATATCAATTCGCTTCTGGCTTTTCAATATCATTGAAGATTTCTTTCATTGATCATATCGAGGACGTTTCTTACATCCTTTTGGTTGATCAACAGGAAAAGATTTGAATTTTACCTCTTTTTCGCAAAAAGTTTCACCTTTTGGAAGGAAATACAGGAGGTAATCTAAGAAAATTCTTTTTATACAGTAAGAATATTTAGAATCAACAAATGCTTTTAGCAAATTGGCAAAGTCTTCACGAATTCTTTGTGAAATAATCACTCAATATAGATTTTGATGAGACCTTGAGTTGCAATCTCTTGATTCTGGAAATACATGACCAGCAAAAGCTGGAACCTTTGAAATACATGACCAGCAGAAGATGGAACGTTTGAAATATGTGACCAACGAGAAGCTGGAACCTTTTGAAATACTTGACCAACGAGGAGCTGGAACCTTTTGAAATACTTGACCAGCGAGGAGCTGGAACGTTTAAAATACATGACCATGAACATTTTGGAAATACGTGACCAACGAGTGTTGGATCTTTTGGGAAATACACGAATGGTTATGAAAAACTGGGTTTTAATAAAAAGGGTTGAGAATGATCGAAATTGGGAGATTATAACCCGAGGGTTGAGAAAATAGAGAATTTTTGAAAAATAAAGGTTGGAGAATTGATAATCTTGAGAGATTTGAAGATTAGGAAATGACATGTTTGAGAGATTGAAACCCGAAGGTTTTGGAAATGATAGAATGGGGGAATCGCACCCTGAGGGTTTGTTTTATGGAAAAAAGGTTGATTTGGGAGCTCGAAAATTGTGAGCTGAGACTTTTTGAAATATATGACCAGCGAGAGCTGGGTCTTTTGAAAATACACGACCAAAAGCTGAGTTCTTTTTTGGGAATACATGACCAGCAAAGCTGGAACGTTTGAAATGCATGACCAGCGAAAAGCTGGAACGTTTGAAATACCTGACCAGCAAAAAGCTGGAACATTTGAAATACATGACCGACGAGTGTTGAATCTTTTTTTTTTGGAAATACCTGACCAGCGAAAGCTGGAACGTTTGAAATACATGACCAGCAAAATGCTGGAACGTTTGAAATACATGCCCAACGAGTGTTGGATCTTTTGAAATACCTGACCAGCAAACGCTGGGACGTTTGAAATACCTGACCAGCGAGAAGCTGTAACGTTTGAAATACATAACCAACGAGTGTTGGGTCTGACCAGCAAAAAGCTGGAACGTTTGAAATACCTGACCAGCGAGAAGCTGGAACGTTTGAAATACATGCCCAACGAGTGTTGGATCTTTTGAAATACATGACCAGCAAAAGCTGGGACGTTTGAAATACCTGACCAGCGAGAAGATGGAACGTTTAAAATACATGACCAAAGAGTGTTGGATCCTTTGGAAATACCTGACCAGCAAAAGCTGGAACGTTTGAAATACCTGACCAGCAAGAAGCTGGAACGTTTGAAATATATGCCCAACGAGTGTTGGATCCTTTGAAATACCTGACCAGCAAAAGCTGGGACGTTTGAAATATTTGACCAGCGAGAAGTTGGAACGTTTGAAATACATGACCAACGAGTGTTGGATCTTTTTGGAAATACCTGACCAGCGAAAGCTGGGACGTTTGAAATACCTGACCAGTAAAACTGGGACGTTTGAAATACATCAGCTTTTGGGAGATTTTAAATCAGAACTCGAATTTTGTAGAAGAAAAGATTTTGATCAAAAGATTGAATGTAGAAAGTTATTGGTGCGAGGATCGAATCCTCCAAATGAGCTCAATATATAATTGAAGATTTTGGGAAATACCCTAGTGCGAGGACTGGGTTGTAAAAGATGAGCTAAAACAAAGCGAAATTTTCAGAGAATAAAGATTCTTTGGTAAAATTTAATGGACCATCATAGTTTAATTGCATGTGGTCGATTTTCAGGATTTTATCCCCTTGTCCTGAACGGGGGGGGGGGGAATAATAAAAAGAATACCTCATTGACAGGAGGCATCAGGTTTATCCCTTAACCTGAAAGGGTAGATTTTAAAGATAAAGGTGGATGAAAAATTTTAATAAGATTGACAAAAAATTGTTTAAAACTTGACATAAATGAGCAATAGCTTGAAGAACATTTGCTCAAACCAAAAAGTAAATCAAATGAAATGGAAATAAAGATCATAAGATCAAAATGAGATTTAACAGAATTTGAGAAAAAGCGCTTTTGTCTAATCCTGCCTGCATATGATGAAGAAAAATGATTATAGACCAATAAAATGCCCCAGTATCATGGAGAGGAATGTAAGAATTGATAGAAGATCATTATTTTATTGAAATGGCTCTTTTGAAGAGTACAAGGGCTTCAAAATGAATATTCTAAGTATAAAATTTCTTCAAATGTAGAGCATTGATGGGATCTGACATTTCCACTCCATCTGCGTTAATTAGACGATACGAATTGCGAGGTAACGCTTCCTTAACCACATAAGGGCCTTCCCAATTGGGTGACCACTTGCCCCGTGGTCGATGCTTGAGATGAGCTGTCGATCTGAGCACCAAATCGTTAACTCGAAATTTTCTCTCAATGACGGACTTGGCATAGTGTCGAGCTATCCTCTGTCGATAAGCTTGAGCATGCTCTGCTGCCTTGAGCCTTTTTTCATCTAGCAGATCCAGCTGCACCAATCTCTGCTGCTGATACTGATCAAGTGGCAATTCTATGAGAGAAGCGAATTTGAGAGCGGGCTTTTGGACATGGAGAGGCAATACTACTTCAGTCCCGTAAACAAGTTCTGAAGGAGTGGCATTAGTCGGGGTCCGAATGGTGGTCCGATATGCCCAAAGTGCGTCATGAATCTTCTCATGCCAGTCTCAACCTGTCTTCACAGTCCTTTCCAGAATACGAATCAAAATCTTGTTGGTGGCTTCTGCTTGGCCATTCCCTTGAGGATAATAGGGAGCTGAGAAATGATGGTAAATTCTGAATTTAGAACAGAAGGTTTTCATCCTCTCATTTTTGAAATGGGTTCCATTATCTGAGACAATATCATGTGGTATGCCGAAGCGGCAAAGAATGTTCTTGTGAATGAAAGAAACCACATGGCGGCCTTCTACTGTGCGTAGAGTAACAGCTTCAACCCATTTCGTGAAGTATTCTGTCGCAGCCAGGAAGTATTTGTGGTCGTTGGAAGCAGAAGGAGTAATCGGGCCGACGACGTCAAAAGCCCACATAGAAAATGGCTAAGGAGAAACAACTGATTGTAGATATGCGGCCGGAGCATGAATATAAGGTGCGTGCAATTGGCACTTGACGCACTTCTTCACAAATCTATGACAGTCTTGCTGCATGGTATTCCAATAGTACCCTGCTCGAACGATCTATTTGATGAGAGTTTGATAGCCGACATGGTCACCACAAATCCCTTCATGCGCCTCTTGGATAACTTCCAAAGCTTCTTCTTTGTCTAAGCATTTTGAATACTCAGAACTGAAACCACAGCGGTAAAGGACATTGGCAAGAATGAAATATCGGGTAGACATACGCTGTATTGCACGTTGCTCCCTTTTTGGCATTTCTGGTGGAAATTCCCCAGTCTCAATGAAATTCTTGATATCTTGATACCAAGGCTTCTCCTTCTGATTGACCTGGTTTACTTGCATATTTGAATCGAACGCGGAGTGTTCAAGTCTGCCAATTTCAAAAGACCGACATGATTCACCACTTTTGAAGGACAGAATGGAGCCCAGACTGGCTAAACCATCAGCTATCTGATTATGCTCTCTTCTGATGTGACTGAGCTGAAATTCTTCGAAGCTGTCCACAAGAGCTAAGACGATCTTCTGATACGGAATCAATTTTGGATCTTTTACTTGTCATTCAGTGTTAACTTGACTGACAACAAGTAGGGAATCACCAAAGGCATGTACTCTTTTGACATCAAAATTTTGCAAGATTTTGAGGCCTTGTATTAGAGCTTCATACTCGGCCATGTTATGAGTGCATTGGAAACCAAGCTTGAGAGAATAAGGGATCATTTCTTTTTCTGGAGTGATCAACAGGACTCCAATCCCGATGCCAGATATGTTTTTAGAGCCATCAAAGAATAAGTTCCAAACTGGGGGCTGTTGGACATTACAGATGTGCTCGTCAGGAAAATCATCTTCTGTTTTAATTTCTTCTGTCAGAGAGAAATCTGCCAACTGATCTGCGATCGCTTGGCCCTTAATCGACTTTTGAGAAACATACTCTAAGTCATATTGCATCAGCAGGACTTGCCACTTTGCGATTCGTCCAGTGAGAAAAGGTTGTTCAAGAATGTATCTGAGCGGATTGAGCTTTGAAAGAAACTTAATTTCAGAAGCCAACAAGTAATGTCTCAATTTCTGGCACATCCAGACCAGAGCTAGACAAGTTTTCTCCATCTGAGAATACTTCTTTTCATAATCAATGAATGTTTTGCTCACGTAGTAGATGGCGTGCTCTATCAGGCTGCCTTCTTCATACTGAGCGAGGAATCCACCACAGGCATTCTGATTGACTGAAATATATAGTAGGAGAGGCTTTCCCAGCTTTGGCGGCTTCAAAATTGGTGGATTAAGGAGATACTGCTTGATGCGCTCAAACGAGAGTTGGCATTCTGATCCCCATTCGAATTTAACTCCTTTTCTTAGTAAATGGTTAAAAGGCTCACATCTCATAGCCAAATTGGAGATGAACCTGCGAATAGACTGAATACGCCCTTGAAGGCTTCGCAGTTCTCTCAGATTAGTTGGAGGCGGCATGTCAATAATGGCTTTTGCTTTGGCCGGATCCACTTCGATCCCTTTCTTGCTGATGATGAAGCCGAGCAGCTTGCCGGACTCGACTCCAAAAACACATTTCTGAGGGTTAAGTCTCAATTTGTAAAGAATAAGTCTTTCAAAAACTTGACTAAGAGCATCGAGGTGATCCTCTTCTTCTTTAGACTTAACCAAAATGTCATCCACATACGCATCCATATTCTTATGCATTTGATCGTGGAAAATGACGGCCATTGCCCTTTGATAGGTGGCCCCGGCATTCTTGAGCCCAAATGGCATCACTGTATAGCAGAAGGTTCCCCATGGGGTTGTAAATGAAGTCTTTGACTGATCACGAACGGCCAACTTAATCTGATTATAACCTGAATATCCGTCCATGAAAGAAAACATGGCATGACCCGTTGTGCTATCGATCAACAGGTCAATATTAGGAAGTGGATAATCATCTTTCGGGGTAGCCTTATTTAGATCCCTGAAATCAATGCAAATCCAAACTTTTCCGTTCTTTTTAGGGACTGCTACGATATTTGCCAACCAATCTGGGTAATCAATGGCTCGGATGAAGCCTGCTTTCAATAGATCTTCAAGTCCTTCCTTGACTTGTTGCTCAATTCGAGGGTCTAATTTTCTCAATTTCTGCTTGATTGGTCTGGCTTCTGGTTTCAACTTGAGTCGATGCTCAACCAGCTTGATATCTAATCCTGGCATATCTTCGTAAGTCCAGGCAAATACTTCCTGATGCTTTTTGAGGAATTGGATGAGTCTAGCCTTTTCAATTTCGCTTAGACTCGACCCGATTTTGAGAATCTTTGGATCATCTTCCGACCCAATGTTGACATCCTCAGTTGGATCTTGAACCAAAGATGATGGTTGATCCTGCTTCTGAATGTGAGCAAATTCTGGCAAATCCTGAATAGTGGAATCAAACTCGGTTGGCTCTTCAGTCTGATCTGCTGCCTGACTGACCTCTGCCCTATCTTTCATCTCAGAAAACCTCGTCAATTTTAGATACTTGGGATTGATAACAAATCTTGTCATTGATTCAGGCGTTAATGGTCCTGAAAATGTAAGAAAGGTTTTATTTAAGAGAAGGTACGAGCCAAATCAAATTTTTGTATAGAGTAAAGAATAATGACATAAACAAAATATAAGAAGGAATGATAGATACTCGAATATGAAGGAAAAAGCTTGATCTTTCATTGATTGAAGTAAATATTTACAAGATTCTGACAAAAGATGGGACTGTATTGTCCCTACAAGATTTAAACAAAGAAATGATAACAGAAAAGGCAGGAAAACTGAGGCATCATCTTCACTTATTTCCCCTGATGAAAAATGTCTTTTTGCTCGAATCCTGGCCGGTGAACCCCAACCCTGAACTGTCCGCATGCCGAACTGGAATAATGGGCTCTATCATGCCGTCTTCATCTTTCCCCATGCCTTGGAATGGCTGGTATCCGTGTTTGATCAACAGATCTGTTATCATCGCAAAAATTTTCCCCTCCCTTGCGAGAAAGAAAGGAATTTTGCGAGTCAAACTCGACCAAAGTTTTGAAAATTGTTTTGAAAATTTACTCGCCTCCGTTTTGAAAATTTGCGGGAAAATTCCATGGAATGGGATCCGCCTGTCGGTACGAGGTTCAACCGTTCCTGGCGCCTTTACCAGGGGTAATTGAACCAAGGACCAATTATGTGCTTTAACTTGACTCAAATATCTAAATTATGCTCTATTTTTCCTAGAATGCACAAAGAATCAGGCTTGTGCTATGGAATTTTGAAAAATGCAAGTTTGAGAAAATATGATGTTTGCTTTGGAAAATTGAAATGTGCTTGAAAATTGATTGAAAAAGTACTTGAAATTGGGATTCCTGGGAAAATCATTGAAGTTCATTGAAAATCAGAAATTTGCATTGGAAAGTGATTTCTCAGGAAAACTTGAACTTTGGAAAATCGATTTTGAAATTTGGAATTGCTTTGCTGAGAAAATGGATTTGAGAATTCTAAGAAAATATAAGAAATTCATTGGAAAATGACTTTTGAAATGGAAAATGAATTCTCAGGAAAACTGGAAAATATGAGAAAATCGATTTCTGAAAACTTGGGATTTTGAAATTTGAGAATTTGAAAACATAGGAAAATATTGATTTGAACTTGAGAAATGCTTTGAAATGTCAATTGAAAACTTAGGATTTTGAGAAAATCAGATCCTGAGAAAGACTTGGAAATTCTTGAGTAAATTGATTTTTTTTTAATTGAAATTGGAAAATGAATTTGAAAACAATGCAATTTGAATAATATGAATGAATGAATATGAATTTGAAAAGGGAATTTAATTGAGGAATTGAGAAATCCTTTTGAACTTTTAAAAAATGCAGTGCATTTTTGAAGTTAGCCTAATTGTGTAGGCTGAATGTGGCTAATATGAAGATCATAAATCTTGGTTTTCTTCGTATTCTGACTATGGCCATAAATACGAATCCCACCGAGTTTATAAACTCCATAATAGCTTGTGCACGTGCCATTTGTGTAAACCATAGTGAATTTTAAATAATGTGCATGAATCATACATCAGATATTGAAATTTGCATAAATTAAACTATATGCAATGCAACCCTATTCTAAGCAGAAAAGTAACTCTTATTCCAAATTATTACATTTGAGGTTACATTGAATTGAAATAAAAAAATAAAATCTAAGTCTTCTTCTTGAATGTTCCTGCAAAACTAGAAAACAAGGTTAGCACAAAAATGTAGGTTATTCTGAATTTATCCGAAAATATGAGAAATTATCGGATATTATTCAGATATAAACCCAAATTCATACCCCCCTTTGATATAAACATAATAAATAATGAATAAATTTGGAAAATCAACTTGAAAATTCGAAATTGGGGTTCAAAATGACCAAAATACCCCTAATGACCTTGAAATCAGGGTTTTTATGAAAGAATTTTTATAAATTTTGGAATTTTGAAAATCAAATGAAATAAATCAAACATAATATAATAAAATATGATGATATGCATGAAATTTTGGAGAATTAGAAATTGAAATTTCGAAATTTAGGTCAAAATGACCAAAATACCCCTGATAACAAGACTATGGCCTTGAAACCAGGGTTTTCTGAAATAAATTTTGCAAAATTGAAAAATATGAAATGCAAATGAGATTAAAATTAACCCTAATATGATTCTACATGCTTATGTATATGATACAAACCCTAAAATGGCGAAAATATCATAAAATATCAAATTTAACCTGATTTTCGCCTGATTTTCGCTTCTGAATTTAAAGATAAACTAACACATGGAGCAAATGAACTTGGAATTAAACCAAATTTGGCATGAACACCTAAAATAACCACAAAAACAGAATGGAGCTCGAAAATCTAATTTTTTTTGTACTTTTAAATATGAAAATTCAAATAAAAACCCTAAATTTTATGATTTTTGCCTAAAATATTGATTCTAAAGGGGATTTAGGATATCAAACTTCCATAAAAATTTCCCAAATTTTATGGGATGACAGAGAACAGTAAGTAAAGGATTTTTGCTTTTTACACTTTTCGGTTTTGACCTATGGTCGGAGCTGTGCCACTCCGTCAAGTCGGATCGGAATCCGGCGATTCTAGGATTTAAGGGAAACAGACAGGTTTCGGGAGAAAATGTGGGAAAAATAGAAAACAGATGGGAAAAAGGTTGAAATTGTGGGAAAATGCCCCTGACAAACATAGGAAGATTTTATCTTTTGACACTATTGGGATTCGGGTTACGGTTTGGAAAAAACTACACTGTTATCAGAGACCTAAATCTCTGGAATTTCTGGACATTAAAATCTGTTAGACAGAAATAGAAAATCCGGGAAAAATAATGAAACAGATCCAAAAATTCCCAAATTTTGGGAAATGACAGGAAATCATGTTAGGAACAACTTTCATGTTGAAAGTTTTTGCAGACGGACTACATATTTGGAGGAGTCGGTGCATTAAGATCTGTCTATATCCTGACAAAAGAAAATCAAGATTTTCCCAGGGGTCTGAGAAATCCGATTTTTTTACAGAGATCAAAACTGACTGGAAAAACCTCAAAATTTCCAGATCATTAGTAGATTCAATCATAAATCCACTGTGATTTTTGTAGAGCAATCCGAATCTCCCACAAGGGTGGTGTCGGAGGTTCTTTTCTGCTAAATCAGAAATTGAAATTTCTAGAAATAGGAAATCCCAGTTTGGGATTTGATTTATTTGAGAAGGTTCCGAAACCCAAATTGCATCAAATTTTTGGCACAAACGCAGAGACATACAACCAAAGTTATCACAATTTTTTTTCGGATTTTTTAACAAAAATATATCCATGAAATGATGATTGGACTTCATATACAAACTAAAGCCTATGGATTTCTAAGCAAACCTTAATAAAGCTAACAAAACTACCTATAAAACAGTGAAATTAATAAAATAAAATGCCTAAAATACTCAATTTATACAAAACTAATGCTTGAAATAAAAGAAAAAAAAAACAAGGGGATATGAAGCCGATTTGATGTAGGCTATTAATGGAGGGGGTCCGATCCATGCATCGGATGGACCACCTCTCTTGCTTAGCCTTAATCATGAGAGATTCATTAAAGAAAACAAAATAGCACAATGGATCCAGTTTTAAACTGACTTTCACATTTAGAATCATCCTTCTACAGAGAATATCCATGGCATTTTAATAAATAGATGACACACAAAAAAAAAATAATAATAATAATAATAACAAGAGAAATCGGTGAGACGATAGAAACTATTGACTCACCTTGGGTTCCTCCTTAGATCAGCTGAAGGTGGTAGCTATGGTTAAGGGGGCTGCCAATGGATGAAGGCTGCACTGTTGGAGTGACGGGGTTGTGGTGGTTGTGACACCCACGAAGAGGGCTGGAATGGTTGGAGCAAGATAACTAGGGAACCTGTTGGAGGGGAGACGCTTCTTGCTATTGCCTTGGAGGAAGTGGCTGTAGCCGAGTGGTGGACTGAACCCTTGGTGGAGTATAACAGAGGCTGGAGATCTGCTACTTGGAGGCTTCAAAGAGATGCCGCTGCAATGAGAGATACGGATGGGCGTGGAGGCATGGATGGCTGCACCTTGTAGATGGGGTGACTATGGCTGGAACTAATTGAAGGTGGAAGTGCCTTGTTGAAGGTTGAATGAGAGAGATCTTTTTGGCTGGAAGGAGTGGAGTCTTCCAGTTGGTTGTGCTGATGGCTGAATGGAGGAGCTCTGGAGGTCTGCCTTGTGGATGTTGCAGCAATGGTGAGGAGCTGCTACAAGGAGGATGGCTGTTGTGGCTGCAACAGCCAAGAGAGAAGGAGAGAGCTCAAGGGAGAGAGAGAGAGAGAGAGAGAAAGAGAGAGACGTGAATTCAGCTTGGGAGGCCAGCCGTTCTTTTTTTCCTTTTGTTTTTGATTGGTAACTTAGGAAAGATGATATCTTTCCCTAAGTTACCATTGATTAATGAAGAAGGCTGTGTAATGCCCAAGGCTACAGCCGTATGGCTTTGGAGGAAGAAAGGAGTAAGGAAGGGAAGAAGGAAAAGGAAAAGGAAAGAAGAGGGGAAAAAGAAAAGGAAAGAAAGGGAGGAAAAGGAGAGGGAAAGAGGAAGAGAAGGGGCTGGATAGGGTATACGTGAGTGGCTGGGAGAGGAAAGAAAGAAAGAAAGAAAAAGAAAGAAGAAAGAAAGAAAAGAAAGAAAAGAAAGAAAAAAAGGAAAGTAAAAAAATAAAAAAAAAAATAAAAATAAAAAAGAAAATGGAGGAAGAAAGAAAGGAAATGGGCTGGATTGAGGGCTAGGGTGGTCGACCCCCTTGTGGGTCCCACCTTAAGAAAATAAAATAATAAAAATAAATAAATAAAACAAACAAAAAAAATAAAGAAAAAGGTAAAAAAAAAAATTCTTTTTTTATAAATTAAAACAGAAAAGGCAAATGGATGGGCCATCTCAGAGCGGGTCCAAATTCCACTTTTGAAATTCATTTTGACGATTAAAGGGGTAAAATAGTCTTTTCAGAAACTTTCCAGATGAAACGAGCTATTTTTGGCAGTTTTTTAAACGAGCTCGGATTTTAAAGTTCAATACCTCGTTGCGAAGCAAATCCAATGTAGAATTTAAAAATGTAATTTTAAAAGAAATCCATATTGTTTTTCTCGAGAAAATGCTTCCAACCGAAACAAGCTATTTTTGGCAGTTTTTGAAACAAGCTCGGATTTTGAAGTTCAATACCCCATTGCGAAGCAAATCCAATGTAGAATTTGAAAATTTGATTTTGAAAGAAATCCAGATTATTTTTCTTGTGAGAAAATATTTCCAAATTTAGACTCCCGGGGGTAAAAATGTCAATTTTGGAAACCCAGGGTTTCAAATTGATTTCTAAAAGCTTTTAAAACTCAATCTGGATTGAAATTTATAAAACTGGAGTTCTGGACTTCGAAAATGAAATGAAATGTGATGAAATGATATGAAATGATGAGAAATGACATGAAATGTTATGCGAAATGCTAACCTTGAATAAAGAATTTTGGATGTCAGACCCCGATTGACACTTGTACCAGTTTAAAAAGCATTAAAATTGACAAAATTTGCAAAATAGCTCAAGAAATGGTTTTCGGGACTCTACTGGGTCAGAGTGACACTGAAAATTGGGGTTCGAGCTGGATTGAACTGAAGTGAGCTGGATTGAGCTGGGTTTTAGAGTTTCAGAACTCAAATGAACAGACCAGGCACTGACTCAACTGACCTTTACGACTGAATTTTCAAGAAAAGCTACCATTTTTAGAGAAATGGTACGGAATGATCACTAGAGTGAAGTGAATTACGAACCTGAACTGGGTTTGAGCTAGAACAAAGGTCAGTAATACTGATATGAACTAAAATCAAAGCTTGAACACTAGCTCAATTGACTGAACTCAGCTCAATTTCAGCTGAAAGAGCTAAAATAGACTAAAATGGGCTCCTAGACACTTGGAAATGGTTTTGAACTGAAACTGGAGCACTTGAACTCCTGGTGAGCTCAAGTTAGACTCTGGGGAACATGACTGACTGAGAATGACTGACTTAGAGACAATTGGCTTGGATTCAAGTGAGAAATGAGCTCATTTTTGAAGAAATGATCCCATTTTGGCAGGAATGGTCAGAAATGAAAATGGTCTGTTCATTGTGAGCTCAGATGAGCTTGAGATGACTGATATTCTAACTGTCTTGAACTGACCAATGAGCTTGGTTGACTCCGACTGACTGGGGTCCGGGATGACCTAGGGGTAAAATGGTAATTTTCCTAATGAAAATGGGTAAAATGGTGATTTTCTGAAACTGACTCGGGGTTTGACTCCTACACTGACCTGACAGGGTTGGCATTGCCTGAGGAGGATTGTTTGAGAATGAGTGAGGAAAATTTGGGGTGTTTACAGATGTCCCTCTTTGCTACTAAGCCGGCTTGAAGACGGGCTTAGTGGCATAGAAAAACACACCAAATTTGGGCTATAAAAATGCCCCAGTTAGAAGGATCTGACTGGATATGAAAATATTAGCCCTGATGAAAATGGTAGATATGAAATGAAGAATAAAGAAGAAAATTTTACTTCAAAAGAAGTGAGATTCAGGTTTTGCCCTTAACCTGGATGGGACAGGAAATACCTCGTGTAGAAACGAAGCTCAGGTTTAACCCTCAACCTGATCGGGGAATGAAATACCTCATCAAAGGAGGCTCAGGTTTGTACCCTTATCCTGATTGGGAGGAAAAATGAAATACCTCGTCAAAGGAGGCTCAGGTTTGTACCCTTATCCTGATTGGGCGGAAAATGAAATACCTCATCAAAGGAGGCTCAGGTTTGTACCCTTACCCTGATTGGGAGGAAAATGAAATACCTCATCAAAGGAGGCTCAGGTTTATACCCTTATCCTGATTGGGCAGAAAATGAAATACCTCATCAAAGGAGGCTCAAGTTTGTACCCTTATCCTGATTGGGCAGAAAATGAATGAAATCCTCGAAGGAAGAAACCATGATGGAACCTTCGGATCTCCGCACAATGAGTCCGATAGGGGTTTTGCAAAAGGATGAAATTGGGGTCCCTAAAGCTTGAAAAGGGGTTTGATTTTGGGCGCCTCATTGTTGAGACTAAATAACTTTTGAAATTGATGACCTTTTGCGAGAAAATTATTGGTGGCTTAACCTCAAGCCGAAATTGGACTGTCTATGGTGGGACAGTGGGGACACAGGGAAGTGTGCGAATCTGAGAGCCCATGCGCTCAGATTATACCAACAGAAGGGAAGGAATCTTGAAAACTCCCGTTATCAAGTCCTTAAAAGGGATAACAACTGATGTCAGGATGCGCCAAAGATGAACCTCAAACTCTCGCTTCACGCCAGGATAGCTAGAAAATATTGTCAAAATGTTGAAAATTATTGTTGATTCGAAATAATTGAAAGTGATGCACATTGCTTTGAAAATATTCCCTCTTTTCTACCTGAAGTATTATCTCCGATTGGGCTTAACTTCGTAAAATCAAGATTCGAATTCAAATTTCTTGCAATTGGCTTTCTTTCAAGGAAGCTATCAATTTCCCTGATATGAGCAGAAAAGAGAGTATTCTTGATATTGTGAAAGCAATTTGTGAAAGAATATTGATAATAGAATTTCACAAAATTTAAAGAGGATTCTTTGGCAGATTTGGCAGTCTGATATCCTGGAATTCTTTTCTCATGATGATCTTTCTGCCCACTTTTTTTTTTTTTTGGCAGAATTAGAGCTCTCTTAGGCTTTTGGGGATTTTATTACATCATCCTTCATTTTGGAGATGTCCTGACTTTTCTCTCTCTCTCTCTTTTTGGAAGGGTACGTCACAAACTCCTTCATCTTGGAGATGTTTCGATCCTTCTTTTTCTCTCAGGGATTATATCGACGGTTATTGGCTCATTGGTTGGAAATCTCTTGATGATAGCGAAAATTAAATATCTTTTAGGGTTTGTTGGGAGGCTCATCGCAGTCGCCTTCATCTTGACGGTGCTCTGAACTTTCCCTGGAAGGATCTGTCACAAACTCCGTCATCTTGGAGATGATTCAAATCTTCTTTGGCCCCGGGGGTCTACTCGCCTAATTCGCCTTCATCTTGACGACAATTGAGAGATCCCTTTTGCAGATATTTAATTGCAGCTTAGGTGATTGAGGAGATATAGTGATTTAATGGATTTTTCTATATCACCCAGGATATTTCGACTGCTTTATTTTCCAAGAATGATCTTTAAAAATGTGTCATTGACTGCGATCAATACCGATCACTTATGGTTTTGCAACAACATTGAATTTTCTTTTGCAGGCCATATCGAGGATTTATTCTTCATCCTTTTGGTTGGCCAATAGAAAGAATTTGAATTTTGAATCATTTTTCACGAAAGCTTTGACCTTTCGGAAATAATACTGAAGGTATTCTGAGGTAATGTTTTTGTGCAATAAAGATTTTGAAATCAACAAATATTTAATGACAAATTGGCAAGATTTTCTTGAAATCCTTTGTGGAAGCGAGTATTTGAAGCACAACGCAACGCATCCATGACAAAAATTTTCTTCTCCTTTCCCCAAAGGAGAAGATTCAGACATTGGAAATAGAAATTACTCCTCTCTTCCCTGAAGAGGAGGTGTTTGTAAAATGAACTTTCGAAGAGAAATTAAGCTTTCGTCAAAACTTCCTAACATTAGGCTTCTCTTATGGAAAGGGGGCCGGTAATGATGAGGTCGGTGAATTGGTCATGAAGGAACGAGTCCATCACACTCTCCCTGAAAAGAGGGTCCTTCATGATGAAATGGCCTAGTTTGAAATTGCGGTCACAAGGAAAGTGAGCTTCCGTCGAAGCTCTCCCTGAATTAAGGGTTCCTTGTATGAAATTGGAAATTTGTTTTGCAAACGGTTCACATAGACACGAGTCCCTTCAAACTCTTCCTGAAAAGGGGCTAGGTGAACAAAGGATAGCATGCGAAAAGAATGAGCTCCCTTGAACTCTCCATGTACAAAGGGTCTCTCGCAAGAGGAAATGATTGGAATTGGTATGAAATTGGAATTTGGAAAATTTAAAATTTTGAAATTTGGAATTTGAAATTTGAAATTTGGAAACTTGGAAACTTGGAAATTTGGAAATTGATATTTGGAAACTGGAAATTGATTGACTCGAAGGTCAAAATTGGTTGACCCAAAAGTCGAAATTGGAAATTTGGAATTTAAAAATTGGAAATTGGGAAATTGATTGACCCGAAGGTCGAAATTGGAAATTTTGGAAATTGATTGGCCCGAAGGTCGAAATTGGAAATTGAGTGACCCGAAGATCGAATTTGAAAATTGGTTGACCCGGAGGTCGAAATTGGAAATTTGGAAATTGGGTGGCTCGAGGGCCGAATTGGTAATTGAAATTTGAACTTTGATGTATGATCAACACAAAGACTGAACCCGAGAGGTTGACTGATACGACCCACCAGTGAGACACTAACACAAGTGCTCAATCTTGAAAGAACACCAACATGAATACCGGGTTTTGAAAATATGTCAACATAGACATTGGATTTTAAAAATATATCAGTTCGAGCACTGGATTTTGGAAGTGTACCAGTTTGAGCACTGGATTTCAAAATTGTACCAGTTCAAGCACTGAGTTTTGAAAATATACCTTGTTTTTAATTTGAAATTTGAATTTTTAAAAGAGACCTATGCTCTTAAAGTATTTGGGAATTGTAACGAGAATGATTGTCGGGGTCTCAGGATTATCCCTTATCCTGAATGGGTAGCGAACTTGATGCAAATGCATGCCAATGAATGCAGATGTATGCAAATATGAAAATGATATAAATGAATGCACATGCGTGCAAAATGAGAGATTTGTTTATCCTGCCTGCATACAGGATATTTGTAGATAAAAACAAAATTTTAAAAATGCCCCAGTATAACTGGGAAAGGAGAATTTAATCACTATTGAACAAAATTTGGAGGAATTACAAAGAATAAGACATGGTTTAAGTATAGAATTTTTTCAAATGCCGAGCATTGATGGGATCTGGTAATTCCACTCCGTCGGCATTTATGAGCCGATATGAATTACGAGGTAATGCCTCTTTGACAACATAGGGACCTTCCCAATTTGGTGACCACTTGCCACCTGGGTGGTGCTTGAGATAAGTCGTTGATCTGAGCACTAGATCATTGACTCGAAATTTTCTTTCAATGACTGATTTTGCATATTGTCTGGCTATCCTCTGACGATATGATTGAGCGTGCTCTGCTGCTCTGAGTCTTCTTTCATCTAGCAAATCAAGTTGTACTAGCCGCTGTTGCTGATACTGATCAAGAGGTAATTCGAGAAGTGATGCAAATTTCAGAGCAGGTTTCTGAACATGTAGAGGCAATACTACTTCGGTTCCGTAGACAAGTTCTGACGGAGTAGCATTAGTTGGAGTTCGAATGGTGATTCGATACGCCCACAATGCATCATGAATCTTCTCATGCCAGTCACGGCCTGTTTCCAAAGTTCGCTCGAGGATTCGAATCAAAATCTTATTGGTGGCCTCTGCTTGGCCATTTCCTTGAGGATAATAAGGAGCGGAGAAATGATGATGAATTTTGAACTTCAAACAGAAAGTCCTCATTCTCTCATTCTTGAAATGACTGCCATTATCTGACACAATATCATGTGGTATGCCGAAACGACATAGGATATTCTTATGGATGAATGAGACCACATGCCGACCTTCTACTGTGCATAGAGTGACTGCTTCTACCCATTTAGTAAAATATTCTGCTGCAGCAAGAAAATATTTATGGCCATTTGAAGCAGAAGGAGTAATGGGACCAACAACATCAAAAGCCCACATAGAAAATGGCCATGGCGAGACGACAGATTGCAAATATGTCGCTGGCGCATGAATGGAAGGTGCATGCATCTGGCATTGAACACACTTTTTCACAAAACGATAACAATCTTGTTGCATAGTTCTCCAGTAATAAACTGCTCGGATGATTTGTTTGACAAGAGTTTGGTAGCCAACATGACCACCGCAGATACCTTCATGTGCTTCTTGCACAACTTCTTTGGCTTCTTCTTCGTCCAAACATCTGGAATATTCAGAGCTGAATCCACGACGATAAAGGACGTTAGCAAGAATAAAATATCGAACAGACATGCGCTGAATTGCTCGCCGCTCTTTCTTTGAGAGTTCTGGAGGAAATTCGCCAGTTTCAATGAAATTCTTGATGTCATGATACCAGGGCTTCTTCTTTTGCTGAGCCTGGTTTACCTGCTCTACTGGGACGAAAGCAGGTTGATCAAGTCTGCCAATTTCAAAGGAGCGACAAGATTCTTCGTTCCTGAAAGACATGATGGATCCCAGATTGGCTAAACTGTCTGCAATTTGATTGAAGTCTCTCTTGACATGGAAAAGCTGGAATTCTTCGAAATTGCTAACAAGAGCTGAGACGATCTTCTGATAAGGAAGTAACTTCTGATCCTTCACTTGCCATTCAGCTAAGACTTGATTGACGACGAGCAAAGAGTCGCCATAAGCATGCACTCTTTTGACATTGAAGTCTTGTAGAATTTTCAGACCTTGTATCAAAGCTTCATACTCGGCCATATTATGAGTGCACTGAAAATCTAATTTGAGAGAAAAGGGGATCATCTCCTTCTCAGGTGTGATTAACAGAATCCCGATTCCTATGCCTGTCATATTCTTGGAACCGTCAAAGAATAAATTCCAAATTGGGGATTGTTGAATATTGCAGATCCGCTCATCGACGAAATCATCCTCGACTTCAACATCTTCTGCTAGAGGAAAATCTGCTAATTGATCTGCAATTGCTTGGCCCTTGATAGATTGCTGAGAGACATATTCCAAATCGTACTGCATCAATAAAACCTGCCATTTGGCAATCCGTCCACTGAGGAAGGGTTGCTCTAGAATATACTTGAGAGGATTTAATTTGGATAGGATCTTGACTTCAGATGTCAACAGATAGTGTCTCAATTTCTGGCATATCCAAACCAGAGCTAGACATGTCTTCTCTATCTGAGAGTATTTCTTCTCATAATCAATGAAGGTTTTACTCACATAGTAAATGGCATGCTCTACCAGACTGCCTTTTTCGTATTGCGCCAAGAATCCGCCACAAGCCACTTGATTAACTGAAATGTATAGCAGTAGGGGTTTCCCTAATTCTGGCGGCTTTAACACAGGAGGATTGAGCAAATATTTCTTGATGCGTTCGAACAATTGCTGACACTCTGGTCCCCATTCGAATTTCACTCCTTTTCTGAGCAAATGATTGAAAGGCTCACATCTCATGGCCAAATTGGATATGAATCGCCGAATTGATTGCATACGTCCCTGAAGGCTACGTAATTCTTTCAAATTAGTCGGGGGAGACATGTCAATTATAGCTTTGGCCTTAGCGGGATCAACTTCTATCCCCTTTTTGCTGACTAGAAAGCCTAACAATTTGCCAGATTTGACTCCAAAAACACATTTTTGTGGATTGAGTCTTAGCTTGTAAAGAATGAGCCGCTTGAAAACTTGATTGAGAGTTTCGATGTGATCTTCTTCTTCTTTGGATTTTACCAGAATATCATCGACATAGGCATCCATGATTTTGTGCATCTGATCATGGAAAATGACGGCCATAGCACGCTGATAAGTGGCTCCAGCATTCTTAAGCCCAAATGGCATGACTGTATAACAAAAAGTGCCCCAAGGAGTAGTGAAAGATGTCTTGGACTGATCACGAGCGGCCAACTTGATCTGATTATATCCGGAATATCCATCCATAAAAGAGAACATAGCGTGACCTGCTGTGCTATCAATCAAAAGATCAATATTAGGAAGTGGATAATCATCCTTAGGAGTCGCTTTATTGAGATCTCTGAAGTCGATGCAAATTCGAACTTTACCATTTTTCTTGGGAACAACAACAATATTTGCTAGCCAATCTGGATAGTCAATGGTTCGAATGAACCCTGCTTTGAGTAGGTCTTCTAGACCTTCCTTAACTTGTTGTTCCACTCGAGGATCCATCTTTCTCAGTTTCTGCTTAACCGGCTTGACATTTGGTTTTAGGATGAGACTATGCTCAACCAATTTGGTATCTAGACCTGGCATGTTCTCATATGTCCACGCGAACACTTCTTCAGGTTGCTTGAGAAAATGGGTGAGCCTTTCTTTCTCTTCCGGGCTCAAACTACTGCCAATCTTGAGAATTTTAGGATCGTCTTCTGATCCAATATTGATATCCTCAGTCGGATCCTGAACTAAGGATGATGGCTCATCTTGTTTCTGAATTGCTGCAAATTCTGGTAATTCTTGAAGAGCTGAATCAAATTCTGCAGGTTCTTCTGACTGCTTTGTAATCTGACTACATTCTGCTCTTATTTTAACCTGATGAATCACTGTTGGCTTTGAAAAGGCCTCTGGATTAAGAACGAGCTTCTTGATAGATTGGGAAGACATTCTGAAAATTGGAGAATAAATTGATTCAGGAAAATCTCCTATCATAAAACAAATTACTTTTGTTAAGAAAATAATTTGAAAGATAAAAGAGAAGAATAATGGCAAATTTTCAAAGATTTGATAACGAAAAGTAAAGAGACAAATGGCATCCAGATAGACAAAGGAAATTTGCAACTTTATTGAAAGATTGAATTGAGGACAATGATTGAAATGAAACGGGATATCATCCTAAATGTGAAAACAAAAGAATAGAAATGAAAGACAAGCAGATGCCCTTAGTGCGTCCCTTTGATAAAGATAGTGCCCTTCTGAGATCTTCTGCCACTAAAGCCCAATCCGGCCCTCTGAGGATAGTGCTGAGGAATTACTGGCTCGAGACGACCATTCCCATTTTTTCCCAGGCCTTGAAAAGGCTGATAACCATGCTTTACTAACAGATCAAATCCCTTTTTGGCCTTCATAAATTGGGAGAACAGTGGATGATCTTTGAATGTACTATAGTCAATTCGTCCTCCAATCTTGAAAAACTGTGGGTCTCTCCATCGAGTCATGGCCACTGTATGTGCTAGTTGTTCAGCCGTCTGCAGTATTCCCGAATTTTCTTCAAAGCTGACCTCATCAATGCCCCTAATGCTAGGGATATCAGTAGTGAAAGTGGGCCTAGGAACCATGGGTTGTGCAAGCCTCTTCTCCGGATCCTCGCCCAAGACTGTTGTGATCATTCCACCTTTTGACCACTTGACACATTGATGCAGAGTAGACGGCACCGCGTTCGTGTTGTGAATCCACGGTCGTCCCAACAACAGATTATACGTTGGGGGTACATTGACCACATGAAAGAGGACAGAGTGGACCGAGTAGTCAATGAAAATTTCCAAGAAAATTTTCCCTTTAGCTGTCTGGCCATGATTATCAAACCCGTAGATGGTGATCGGGTCCGGGATATATTCCTCTTCTCTAATGCCCAAAGCTTTGGCTGTCATTTCTGGGCATATATTGAGGCTGCTGCCTCCATCTATCAGCACATGAGGAACAGTCATTCCTCTGGCTCGAATCACAACATACAAAGCGTTGTTGTGAAACACATGCGGCTTAGAAAGATCTTCATCTGAGAAAGTGATTGGAGCATTTGTCATGGCCTGATTGACTATCTGGGCCATGTCTTCAGGAGTTATGCTCGGTTTCACTTTGATTTTCCGCAACAGATCATTCAACACTTGCTGGTGCTTGGCGGAAGCTTGGGCTAAATCCAAGATTGAGACATGGGATAATGCAGTAATCGGCTTTGGTGCCGATGTCTCCCCTTTCTCCAGAGCGGGCTTAATAAAGTGCTTGGGGAGCAATGGCATTCTTTTAGCCACCTCAGGAGATACCCCAGCGGGTTTATCAGATACTTTCATTTTACCAAAAGCTGCAATGAGATCCATTTTCTGAGCTTTGGACTGAGCCTGCTGCAGCACAAGGACCTGATGTTGGACTTGCATATCCCTTTTAGAGCATGGCCTAATATGCTCCTACGGCTGAAAAGGTTGTTCAGAGACGACCGCCGTAGAATGATGGGGAAAGGGTTTCTTTAGAATATCCATATTTTCATCTTCGGCACCCTCTACCAGAAGATTCTTGTCGATGAGATCCTGAACAATATTCTTGAGAACGAAGCAGATCTCAGTATTGTGCCCCACTGTTCTGTGAAATTTACAAAATTGATCTTTGAATTTCCCCATGGGAATAGAGGGATCAACCAACCTAGGCAGTTTGACCATCTCCTTGGTCAACATATACTCGAGCACAGTCTCGAGGGATTGGTCTAGTGGAGTGAATTTCCTGTCATAACTCCACCCTTCATGCTTTACTTTTTCTCGGGGCTTCGGTCCCTGTTCTAATTGAAGTGGCTTATTGAATTGAGGGACTGACTTGCCTTTCTGATCGTTCTTGTTGGAACTTCCTACCCCATAACAGAAATCTTTGTTCTGCTCCTTACGGTGTTTCCAATTATTATTTCTGACAGAATGAGTGAAATGAGTCTTCTTCTTCTGCTCAGTTTGGCCGTTGTTCTTAGTAAAGGTGAAACCTTCATAGAAACCATTTTCCATACTCAACTCGAGCCATTCGGCTCGCTCTGTCAGTTCAATGAATGTCCTTGATGGTGCAGTAGAGATGAGACCTCTTAGAGGCTGTGAGAAGTTACTCAGAATTATGGACAAAGCATGTCCCTCTGATATGGGGTCCCTCATCTTGTTGCAAGCTGACCTCCATCGGTGGATAAAATCTCTGGCCTTCTCATTTTCTCTCTGTTTAAGGCCGCAAAGATGGCTGAGGGTGGGAAGTGCCTCAGCATTGAAGAGAAATCGCTCAATGAACATGTTTACCACTTTGTCAAATTCTTTCAACTCAATTGGATTTACATGCTCTGAGTACCATTTAGCTGCGGTTCCCTCTAGACTGCGAGGGAAACATAGGAAAAGTGCACGGTTGTCCCGCTTGAATCTGGAGCATTTAGCGAAGAACATGGCGAGATGAGCTTTAGGATCGCCAGAACCATCGAATTTGATAAACTTTCTAGGGAGATTCTCGAGATTGTCGTCCCCATCCAAACCATCATAGAAGTCTTCACTGGTGAAGACTTTCTTGCCCTTGTCGCGGGCCTGCAGGTCTCGAAGCATTCTGACCACATCTTTGAACTGCGGCTGGTCAGAGTCATTGACAGACTGCTCTTTGAATTTGTGGGCTGACCCCTGCCCCTGGGTAGACTTACGAAATGCCCGATGGGTCTCAAACTCTTCATCTGAATCTTCCACTGATTCCTCTTCATCAGTTGCATCAACATGCTGGGCAGGCTTCTTGGATATCTTCAAGGCTTTCTTGACTGCCCGGCCTTTTGTCTTTTGCTTCACCTGTGCTTTCTCTGTACTGGCTTCAGCTTGTTCTGCCAGCATCTTAGTCATCATCTTCTTAAACATGGCATACATTTGAGGATCAATGTCATCCTCAACCTGTTGCCCCTGATTTTTGCCTGAGCGCGGGGAATCCATTTCTTCGTCTGAAGCTGTCGAATATGCGATTCCCTCGACTGGTGCAGTCTTCTTCCCTGACCTTGTTTGAACCATTGACTGTCACGAATGCTCTCTGCAGAGCAAAATCGATGGTTAGGCTTTTGAGAGAGATTTTGATTGGAAGAAAATAGTCGCTGAGAATTTTGGTAGACAATTTGAAAGAATATCCCATTACTAGGGATTGAGTCGTCGCTGGGATTACGACAATTGCGTTGTCATTCCTTTGCAAAGAAAATAAACAACTGAAAATTAAGCCTTGTTACCTAGGCGAGGTCGTCAAACCAAAAATTGAAGAATTTGCAAGATTTTTATTTATTGAAAGAAAACATGATTGCATCAATAATAAACTTGAGAAAGAGGGGGCGGACAGACAATTTGCCACCACTCTTTATAACTAGCAGAGACACGAGGACCGGGAAAAAGCGGAAGAGTAACAAAAGAGTCCCAGCCATATCTGGCAGAATGGTATGCTCCGGACCACTGTGCTGATGTAAGGTCAAACTCTGGCATGACTCCTGATAGCAGCCGCATCTCTATGTGTTTCTGTCTCTGAGAAAAATGTCGAACACACCGCTCCGGATGATAGTAAGCACAGAAGAATGGACCAAGCAACTTGAATCTCTTGCCATATGCATAGGTGTATCTGGGAGGCGATAATTCTCGATCAAAATAGTCCCACACCACTTCTTCTTCCTGCAGATAGTCGATCAGGAATCTGTACCGCGCAACTGGAAGGAGCTCCTTGCCGTTGTATCTGAATGAACTAGCTCTGGTCGGTACATGCTGAAGGAACCAAGATTGAAGAGCATAAGTACATCCCTCGACTAAGATGGACTCTCCAAGTGTGAAGCGGGTCAGTCCTCTATATAGAAAAGCAAGCGCAACCATGGCTATCGAGAGACGACTGGTCTGTCGACTTCCCCATCTTCTCAAAAGTTGAATTATTCTGACATCCACATAATTTTGTCCATCTGGAAAGAAAGCAAGTCCCACAGTACACAAAACCATCGCATGCTGAATTCTCTCTCGAGCTGTCCTGGACAACGAGCTGACTTCTGCGAATTCTCCATACTGTCGGTAGATCTCGATCAGACTCACGTACTCATTCCCATTTTCTTCAATCAGTGGCCAAGACTTGCGCCCTGTCATGCGAGCTACGGCATCTTTGGGGTCCAGACCCTTGACATTGATCAGAAACTGCTGCTCTAACGGATCTCCAGGCTGACCGGCTAGCTCAGGCAGTCCCATAATCTCTGAAAATTCATCCATCAGTAGTGTCATCTCGCCCCACGGGAACCAGAACGTGCAAGTGCGCAGATTCCACCGCTCTGCCAGTGCATGAATCAGATTGCCGTTGACTGTCAACTTTCCCACTGCAGATGCCAATTCCAACCCGCAATCGCTCAAGTGGTTCGGAAACATACGAGAGAAGTTTTTGAACCAGACATAGTACCACCGGGGGAAGAAGGGTCCGGTGCTAAGAGATCGATGCTCAGGAAGACTTTGTCGCACCTCATAGGAGATGTGACCCCCAGGAAAAACAGAATCGAGCTGACTGGATGCCATTGGACTGAAAGACAAGAAGACTAGAATTAGACTTTGGAAAAATACAAGAAATTTGAAAATTGCAGGCAGGATAAAAAGAAAGATGGAAATTCGAAGTCCAGAGGAACGAAAGAATAGAAAAATTCCTGGAGTTTTGAAGGAAAAGGTGGATAATTTAGAAAAATCGTCCAGGGTTTTTGAGAAAAAGGAGATATTTCATAAAAGATGAAAAATGAGGTATTTTGGAATTTTTTTTGGTATTTTGGAAAAATTGGGAAAAATAAGGCGAAAATGAATATCATACATTCAATTACAAACAATTATGCACATACAGCAATCCCTAAGAAGCCAACTCTAAATGCATTGATTTTGAAAGAGCTTTAGGACCCTAATCCTGACTCTAGGCTCAGATTAACTGCGTCCAATCATGCTATGCCGATATACTCGAGCCGAGGCTCGATGTACGTGGCATAAAACTCATCTCCGGGTCTAGGCTTGTGTTTTTCCAACATCCTTGAGCGCCTGCCGATATACGTTGGACTATGGCCCTTGGTACGTGGCAGGGGGGCGTTAGCCCAAATAAGTGGCCCAGTTGTGAGGCTTTGTCCCGAACTATGGTTCTGGAAGAGAGCCCAGCAACGTGAAGACCGGGTAGACATAGGTGGGGTGGTTTTTGAAATATGATCACATGCAGGCAAACAGAGGGCTCTAAGTCCTAAAGAGATAGAATTTTGAAATTTTTTTGAAGAAGCAAACATTGTTTTCATACAAGTCCTAGATTGAGGAGTGTTGTATTTCAGACCTAAGTCTAAGTGAGCATGCATAATTCTCCTCAATATGGTCCTACCAAACCATGCCTAGTCTACATGCAATCCATGTCAGCTGGGTTCAAGTCTAGGCTCCTAGGTTCACATGATATCAGAAAATAAAGTTGACATTTTGTAGAGCATGATTTTGATAATTGAACTAAGTCAAAGCACAAAATTGATCAGACGAAGACAGGTCCCATCACGGTCGCCAAACCTGTTATCATCGCAAAATTTTTCCCCTCCCTTGCGAGAAAGAAAGGAATTTTGCGAGTCAAACTCGACCAAAGTTTTGAAAATTGTTTTGAAAATTTACTCGCCTCCGTTTTGAAAATTTGCGGGAAAATTCCATGGAATGGGATCCGCCTGTCGGTACGAGGTTCAACCGTTCCTGGCGCCTTTACCAGGGGTAATTGAACCAAGGACCAATTATGTGCTTTAACTTGACTCAAATATCTAAATTATGCTCTATTTTTCCTAGAATGCACAAAGAATCAGGCTTGTGCTATGGAATTTTGAAAAATGCAAGTTTGAGAAAATATGATGTTTGCTTTGGAAAATTGAAATGTGCTTGAAAATTGATTGAAAAAGTACTTGAAATTGGGATTCCTGTGAAAATCATTGAAGTTCATTGAAAATCAGAAATTTGCATTGGAAAGTGATTTCTCAGGAAAACTTGAACTTTGGAAAATCGATTTTGAAATTTGGAATTGCTTTGCTGAGAAAATGGATTTGAGAATTCTAAGAAAATATAAGAAATTCATTGGAAAATGACTTGAAATGGAAAATGAATTCTCAGGAAAACTGGAAAATATGAGAAAATCGATTTCTGAAAACTTGGGATTTTGAAATTTGAGAATTTGAAAACATAGGAAAATATTGATTTGAACTTGGGAAATGCTTTGAAATGTCAATTGAAAACTTAGGATTTTGAGAAAATCAGATCCTGAGAAAGACTTGGAAATTCTTGAGTAATTTGATTTTTTTTTAATTGAAATTGGAAAATGAATTTGAAAACAATGCAATTTGAATAATATGAATGAATGAATATGAATTTGAAAAGGGAATTTAATTGAGGAATTGAGAAATCCTTTTGAACTTTTAAAAAATGCAGTGCATTTTTGAAGTTAGCCTAATTGTGTAGGCTGAATGTGGCTAATATGAAGATCATAAATCTTGGTTTTCTTCGTATTCTGACTATGGCCATAAATACGAATCCCACCGAGTTTATAAACTCCATAAGAGCTTGTGCACGTGCCATTTATGTAAACCATAGTGAATTTGAAATAATGTGCATGAATCATACATCAGATATTGAAATTTGCATAAATTAAACTATATGCAATGCAACCCTATTCTAAGCAGAAAAGTAACTCTTATTCCAAATTATTACATTTGAGGTTACATTGAATTGAAATAAAAAAATAAAATCTAAGTCTTCTTCTTGAATGTTCCTGCAAAACTAGAAAACAAGGTTAGCACAAAAATGTAGGTTATTCTGAATTTATCCGAAAATATGAGAAATTATCGGATATTATTCAGATATAAACCCAAATTCATACCCCCCTTTGATATAAACATAATAAATAATGAATAAATTTGGAAAATAAACTTGAAAATTCGAAATTGGGGTTCAAAATAACCAAAATACCCCTAATGACCTTGAAATCAGGGTTTTTATGAAAGAATTTTTATAAATTTTGGAATTTTGAAAATCAAATGAAATAAATCAAACATAAAATAATAAAATATGATGATATGCATGAAATTTTGGAGAATTAGAAATTGAAATTTCGAAATTTAGGTCAAAATGACCAAAATACCCCTGATAACAAGACTATGGCCTTGAAACCAAGGTTTTCTGAAATAAATTTTGCAAAATTGAAAAATATGAAATGCAAATGAGATTAAAATTAACCCTAATATGATTCTACATGCTTATGTACATGATACAAACCCTAAAATGGCGAAAATATCATAAAATATCAAATTTAACCTGATTTTCGCCTGATTTTAAAGATAAACTAACACATGGAGCAAATGAACTTGGAATTAAACCAAATTTGGCATGAACACCTAAAATAACCCTAAAAACAGAATGGAGCTCGAAAATCTAATTTTTTTTGTACTTTTAAATATGAAAATTCAAATAAAAACCTTAAATTTTATGATTTTTGACTAAAATATTGATTCTAAAGGGGATTTAGGATATTAAACTTCCATAAAAATTTCCCAAATTTTATGGGATGACAGAGGACAGTAAGGAAAGGATTTTTGCCTTTTACACTTTTTGGTTTTGACCTATGGTCGGAGCTGTGCCACTCCGGCAAGTCGGATCGGAATCCGGCGATTCTAGGATTTAAGGGAAACAGACAGGTTTCGGGAGAAAATGTGGGAAAAATAGAAAACAGATGGGAAAAAGGTTGAAATTGTGGGAAAATTCCCCTGACAAACATAGGAAGATTTTATCTTTTGACACTATTGGGATTAGGGTTACGGTTTGGAAAAGACCACACTGTTATCAGAGACCTAAATCTCTGGAATTTCTGGACATTAAAATCTGTTAGACAGAAAGAGACAATTCGGGAAAAATAATGAAACAGATCCAAAAATTCCCAAATTTTGGTAAATGACAGGAAATCATGTTAGAAACAACTTTCATGTTGAAAGTTTTTGCAGACGGACTACAGATTTGGAGGAGTCGGTGCATTAAGATCTGTCTATATCCTGACAAAAGAAAATCAATATTTTCCCAGGGGTCTGAGAAATCCGATTTTTTTACAGAGGTCAAAACTGACTGGAAAAACCTCAAAATTTCCAGATCATTAGTAGATTCAATCATAAATCCACTGTGATTTTTGGAGAGCAATCCGAATCTCCCACAAGGGTGGTGTCGGAGGTTCTTTTCTGCTAAATCAGAAATTGAAATTTCTAGAAATAGGAAATCCCAGTTTGGGATTTGATTTATTTGAGAAGGTTCCGAAACCCAAATTGCATCAATTTTTTGGCACAAAAGCAGAGACATACAACCAAAGTTATCACAATTTTTTTTCGGATTTTTTAACAAAAATATATCCATGAAATGATGACTGGACTTCATATACAAACTAAAGCCTATGGATTTCTAAGCAAACCTTAATAAAGCTAACAAAACTACCTATAAAACAGTGAAATTAATAAAATAAAATACCTAAAAAACTCAATTTATACAAAACTAATGCTTGAAATAAAAGAAAAAAAAAACAAGGGGATATGAAGCCGATTTGATGTAGGCTATTAATGGAGGGGGTCCGATCCATGCATCGGATGGACCACCTCTCTTGCTTAGCCTTAATCATGAGAGATTCATTAAAGAAAACAAAATAGCACAATGGATCCAGTTTTAAACTGACTTTCACATTTAGAATCATCCTTCTACAGAGAATATCCATGGCATTTTAATAAATAGATGACACACAAAAAAAAAATAATAATAATAATAATAACAAGAGAAATCGGTGAGACGATAGAAACTATTGACTCACCTTGGGTTCCTCCTTAGATCAGCTGAAGGTGGTAGCTATGGTTAAGGGGGCTGCCAATGGATGAAGGCTGGACTGTTGGAGTGACGGGGTTGTGGTGGTTGTGACACCCACGAAGAGGGCTGGAACGGTTGGAGCAAGATAACTAGGGAACCTATTGGAGGGGAGACGCTTCTTGCTATTGCCTTGGAGGAAGTGGCTGTAGCCGAGTGGTGGACTGAACCCTTGGTGGAGTATAACAGAGGCTGGAGATCTGCTACTTGGAGGCTTCAAAGAGATGCCGCTGCAATGAGAGATCCGGCTGGGCGTGGAGGCATGGATGGCTGCACCTTGTAGATGGGGTGACTATGGCTGGAACTAATTGAAGGTGGAAGTGCCTTGTTGAAGGTTGAATGAGAGAGATCTTTTTGGCTGGAAGGAGTGGAGTCTTCCAGTTGGTTGTGCTGATGGCTGAATGGAGGAGCTCTGGAGGTCTGCCTTGTGGATGTTGCAGCAATGGTGAGGAGCTGCTACAAGGAGGATGGCTGTTGTGGCTGCAACAGCCAAGAGAGAAGGAGAGAGCTCAAGGGAGAGAGAGAGAAAGAGAGAGACGTGAATTCAGCTTGGGAGGCCAGCCGTTCTTTTTTTCCTTTTGTTTTTGATTGGTAACTTAGGAAAGATGATATCTTTCCCTAAGTTACCATTGATTAATGAAGAAGGCTGTGTAATGCCCAAGGCTACAGCCGTATGGCTTTGGAGGAAGAAAGGAGTAAGGAAGGGAAGAAGGAAAAGGAAAAGGAAAGAAGAGGGGAAAAAGAAAAGGAAAGAAAGGGAGGAAAAGGAGAGGGAAAGAGGAAGAGAAGGGGCTGGATAGGGTATACGTGAGTGGCTGGGAGAGGAAAGAAAGAAAGAAAGAAAAAGAAAGAAGAAAGAAAGAAAAGAAAGAAAAGAAAGAAAAAAAAAGAAAAAAAGGAAAGTAAAAAAATAAAAATAAAAATAAAAATAAAAAAGAAAATGGAGGAAGAAAGAAAGGAAATGGGCTGGATTGAGGGCTAGGGTGGTCGACCCCCTTGTGGGTCCCACCTTAGGAAAATAAAATAATAAAAAAAAAAAAATAAAACAAACAAAAAAAATAAAGAAAAAGGTAAAAAAAAAATTTCTTTTTTTATAAATTAAAACAGAAAAGGCAAATGGATGGGCCATCTCAGAGCGGGTCCAAATTCCACTTTTGAAATTCATTTTGACGATTAAAGGGGTAAAATAGTCTTTTCAGAAACTTTCCAGATGAAACGAGCTATTTTTGGCAGTTTTTTAAACGAGCTCGGATTTTGAAGTTCAATACCTCGTTGCGAAGCAAATCCAATGTAGAATTTAAAAATGTAATTTTAAAAGAAATCCATATTGTTTTTCTCGAGAAAATGCTTCCAACCGAAACAAGCTATTTTTGGCAGTTTTTGAAACAAGCTCGGATTTTGAAGTTCAATACCCCATTGCGAAGCAAATCCAATGTAGAATTTGAAAATTTGATTTTGAAAGAAATCCAGATTATTTTTCTTGTGAGAAAATATTTCCAAATTTAGACTCCCGGGGGTAAAAATGTCAATTTTGGAAACCCAGGGTTTCAAATTGATTTCTAAAAACTTTTAAAACTCAATCTGGATTGAAATTTATAAAACTGGAGTTCTGGACTTCGAAAATGAAATGAAATGTGATGAAATGATATGAAATGATGAGAAATGACATGAAATGTTATGCAAAATGCTAACCTTGAATAAAGAATTTTGGATGTCAGACCCCGATTGGCACTTGTACCAGTTTAAAAAGCATTAAAATTGACAAAATTTGCAAAATAGCTCAAGAAATGGTTTTTGGGACTCTACTGGGTCAGAGTGACACTGAAAATTGGGGTTCGAGCTGGATTGAACTGAAGTGAGCTGGATTGAGCTGGGTTTTAGGGTTTCAGAACTCAAATGAACAGACCAAGCACTGACTCAACTGACCTTTACGATTGAATTTTCAAGAAAAGCTACCATTTTTAGAGAAATGGTACGGAATGATCACTAGAGTGAAGTGAATTACGAACCTGAACTGGGTTTGAGCTAGAACAAAGGTCAGTAATACTGATATGAACTAAAATCAAAGCTTGAACACTAGCTCAATTGACTGAACTCAGCTCAATTTCAGCTGAAAGAGCTAAAATGGACTAAAATGGGCTCCTAGACACTTTGAAATGGTTTTGAACTGAAACTGGAGCACTTGAACTCCTGGTGAGCTCAAGTTAGACTCTGGGGAACATGACTGACTGAGAATGACTGACTTAGAGACAATTGGCTTGGATTCAAGTGAGAAATGAGCTCATTTTTGAAGAAATGATCCCATTTTGGCAGGAATGGTCAGAAATGAAAATGGTCTGTTCATTGTGAGCTCAGATGAGCTTGAGATGACTGATATTCTAACTGTCTTGAACTGACCAATGAGCTTGGTTGACTCCGACTGACTGGGGTCCGGGATGACCTAGGGGTAAAATGGTAATTTTCCTAATGAAAATGGGTAAAATGGTGATTTTCTGAAACTGACTCAGGGTTTGACTCCTACACTGACCTGACAGGGTTGGCATTGCCTGAGGAGGATTGTTTGAGAATGAGTGAGGAAAATTTGGGGTGTTTACAAGATCGAATCCCTTTCTTGCTTTAGAAAACTGAGGAAATAAAGGATGATCTTTGAAGGAGGCGTAATCAATGCGTCCTCCTAACTTGAAGAAACAAGGTCCCTGCCATTGGACCGTAGCTGCAACGTTTTCCTCTTCCATGACATCTTTCAGTTTCAGCATCTCTAGACTGTCACTGAGATTGATCTCATCCGCTTCTCGGATGCTTGGAATATCAGCTGTAAATGTTGGACGGGGAATCATAGGTTGTGGCAGCCTTTCTTCGGGGTCTTCGCCCAAAACGGTAGTAATCATTCCGCCCTTGGACCACTTTATGCACTGGTGGAGGGTCGACGGAACTGCATTTGCATTGTGGATCCATGTTCGTCCCAACAACAAATTGTAAGTTGGCGGCACGTTGACGACATGGAATAGCACCGTATGCACTGAGTAGTTAATAAAAATTTCCAGAAAGATCTTGCCCTTGGCAGTCTGCTCGTGATTGTTAAAGTCGTAGATGGTGATGGGATCAGGCACATATTCTTCTTCCTTCAATCCCAAGACTTTCGCTGTCATTTCTGGGCAAATATTCAAGCTGCTGCCCCCATCAACAAGAACATGTGGGACAGTCATGCCCCTGGTCCTGACCACAATGTATATTGCATTGTTGTGGAATGAATGAGGCTTAGGCAAGTCTTCATCTGAAAAGGTAATAGGCGCGTTTGTCATTGCTTGATTTACAATCTGCGCCATATCTTCGGGGGTGGTGCCCGGTTTTACTTTGATCTTTCTTAGTAGATCATCTAGCTTTTCCTGATGCTTGGGAGAATCATGAGTTAATTCAAAGATGGAAATGTTGGAGAGTGTCGTAATGGGCTTCTGGAAACCATCAGCCTGTTCCTCTGCTGCTTTAGAGGCTTCTGCTTTCTCTGCGCAGGCTTCTTTCTTAAGAAAACTCTTGGGGAAGATTTGAATTCTTTCATTCTTGACTGGCACACCAGCTTGGTCAAGAAGCGAGAAGATATCTATTTTCTGATACACAGGCTGATCCTGATGTAGGACCATTACCTGGTGCTGGAATTTTAGCTCTTCACTAGAGCATGGGTGGATATGACTCTGTGGGAGAAAAGAGTGCTCGGAGATGGTTGATGCCGAGTGCTTCGGGAATGGAGCAGACAATATTTCCATTTTGCCTTCCTCTTCATCTTCTACGAGGATGCTTTTGTCGATACAGTCTTGGACCAAATGCTTCAAGACGAAGCAGTGTTCTGTATCATGCCCCATGGCTCTATGGAATTTGCAGTATTGTTCTCTGTACTTACCCATGAAGACTGGGGGATCCAAAATTTTGGGCAACTTCACCATCCCGTGGGACAGCAGGTATTCCAGCACTTTCTTCAGAGGCTGGTCCAAAGGAGTGAATTTCCTATCTTTGCTCCAATTGATGTGTTTTGGTTTTTCTTGAAAGTCTCCTTTTTGTTGAGGACCGGTTGGGAGAGATTTGTCATTGCTCTTAAAGAATTTGCCCTTTCTTCCCCTGTTCTGCTCAGGTTTCGACCCGCTGCCACTGTCATTCCTGCTGCTACTTCCCGGATGGTCTTCGGGGATATCAGCGGAGTAGGTAAAATGGGCCTTCTTCTTCGGGTCCAAGATGTTCTTTGCCGAAGAGACACCTTCGTACATCCCATTTTCTATCCCCATTTCGAGCCATTCGGCTCGCTCTGTTAGCTTGATGAAGGACTTAGAGGGATATGGGAAGAGGAGGCTTTTCAGGGGCTGACAGAAATTGTTGAGGATGACCTGGAGGGCGTGCTCAGAAATGGGATTTCTCATTTTATTGCAAATGCTCCTCCACTTGTGGATGAAATCCCTGGCCTTTTCGTTGGGCTCTTGCTTCAAGTTGCATAGGTGGTTCAGGGTAGGCAGAGCCTTCGTGTTGAACAGGAAGCGTTCAACGAACATATTAACAACTTTGTCGAAATCCCTCAGTTCGATGGGATTGACATGCTCAGCGTACCACTTCGCTGCTATCCCGTCCAGGC
Source organism: Nuphar pumila (assembly GCF_984573655.1). Lineage (NCBI taxonomy): Eukaryota > Viridiplantae > Streptophyta > Magnoliopsida > Nymphaeales > Nymphaeaceae > Nuphar > Nuphar pumila. The sequence goes on along the minus strand of NC_143250.1, from coordinate 148,586,054 downwards.
TGCGGGGAAAACAAAGAAAAAGGGTGCGGTTATCTTCACTGAACCAAGCACATTATGCGAAGAACATTGCCAAATGGGCTTTTGGATCGCCGGTTCCGTCAAACTTGATGAACTTCCGGGGGAGATTCTCCAGATCCTTGTCCCCTTCTAAACCGAGATAGAAATCCTGCCTGGTGTATGACCTTTTTCCTTTGTCACGGATTGCAGGTCTTTGACTATCTTGGTCAAAGCTTGAATTGAGTCCTCTGCGGGGGCCCCATATTTGGGCTTGTTCACTGACACTGGCTCTTCTACTGGCCTCTTGGACTGCCACAGGTGCTTCGGAATGTAGATCAGCTGCTCTTCTTCTTCAGAGACTTCTCCTGCTGACCCAGAATCCTCAGAAGTGCTGTCATGCTGCTTCTTCTGCTTGCTGATCTTGACTGGCTTCTTCATGGGCTTTTTCTTCGCTTTGCTCTTAGAAGCTGCCTTCTTGGGAGCAGCTTTGGCCTGCTCAGCCATCAACTTAGTCATCATTTTTTGGAAGATCCGATACATGGCCGGATCAACGTCGCTTTCATCCCCGGAGTTATTCTTCTTGGACAATCTCGGAGAATTCATCTCCTCTGATTCGCTGTCACTGTGCGGTTGAGCGGCTCTCTTATCAGCTCTTGTCTGAACCATTTTCAGATGCCTAAGCTTCCCTGCAGAATATGGGAATGGTTAGAGTATGGAGAAGCTTTTTGAAAATCATAATTTCTTCGAGAGAAAGCGGGATTTGGTAGACAATTTCAAGAGATTACCCCATTACCCGGGATTGGGTCATCACACGATTTGTGATAATTGTGTTACCATTTGATGATAACAGAGAAATGTGCCTTGTTACCTAGGCGAGGTCGTCAACCATGCTAAGATATATTGAAGAAATACGAAAGGAATATCCCTTTTTCCCGGGATTAGGTCGTCATCCAAAATTTGTGACTTTTATTTGTGCTATAAACAAGATATAGAGAACAACAATTTTGGCCAGAAAAGTAAATTTTTATTGATATTTTTAACCTTCAAAGACAAAGAAAGGGTGGACAGACAGTTTGCCACCACTCCTGATACTCAGATGATACATTTGGTCCAGGAAATATAGACAGAGAAATAAAGGAGTTCCAGGTATATTTTGCGACATGATATGCCCCAGACCACTGATCCGACTGCAGGTTGAATTCTGACACGTTGTCTGTCGGGAAACGGGTGTTGGCACGAACCTGCCGCTGTGAAAACTGCCTCAGACATCGCTCCGGCTGATAATCGACACAAAAGAAAGGGCCCATCAACTTGTAGCGCTTGTCACGGGCATAAGTGTATCGAGGAGCAGTCTCTCTTCTGTCAAAGAAATCCCAGGTGATCTCCTCCTGATGCAGCTTCTCGATCAGAGCTCGGCATTGGATGATTGTCTTCGGCTGCTTACTGTTGAACCTGAAAGAACTGGCCTTCGAAGAAACGTGTCGCAGGAACCACGACTGCAAGGCGTAAGTGCATCCTTCTACCAGAATGGTCTCCCCAAGAGCAAATCGAGTCAAGCCTCTGTAAAGGAAGGCTAATGCGGCCATGGAAACTGAAAGCTGACGGGTCTGCTTATTTCCCCATCTTCGAAAGAGCTGAGCAACTCTGATGTCTATAAAATTCTAACCATCTTGGAAGAAGGCTAACCCCACTGTACACAGGATCATGGCATGCTGAATCCTGTCCTTCGCTGCTCGAGATAGAGTGTCAACCTCTTTGTAGGCTCCATACTTTTGATATAGTTCGAATAGGTCGATGAACTGATTTCCACCAATCTCAGTGAGAGGCCAAGATCTGCTCCCAGTTGCTCTTGCTAAGGCTTCTCGAACATCCACCCCTTTGATGTTGATCAAAAACTGCTGCTCGACAGGATCATCTGGCTGACCAGCTGGTTCGGGCAATCCCATAATGTCATTGAACTCATCCATCAGTAGAGTCATTTCTCCCCAGGGAAACCAGAAGGTGCAGGTACGCGGATTCCACCGTTCTGCCATAGCCTGAACCAGAGCTCCGTTGATGGTTTGCTTGCCTACCGCTGATGCCATTTCCAGCCCGCAGTCATCCAAGTGGTCTGGGAACATACGTGAGAAGGTGGCGAACCAAGAATAATACCACCGTGGGAAGAAAGTACGAGACTGGATGACCCGCAGATCTGGGGTTCCATCCCTTATTTGATAGAAGACATGATCCCAAGGAAAGATAGTATCGGGAGATTCAGATGCCATCGGAGTGATACTGAGGCAAAAAAAGAGGAAGAGAGTCAGATAGAATGCAGGACTTACGGATAGACTTTTTAAAGAATCAAACCTAGAATTTTTGAAAGATTGAGGAGATTTTTAAAAGAATTTTCCAGGGTTTTGAAGAAAATTTGATAAAAAACGAGCAAAAGGAAAATGTAGGTAGATAGAAATATACACCTGGGGTTTTTGAAAATAAAGGTAAGTTTTGAACAATACACCCAGGGTTTTGAAAAAAAGGGTTTTATACCTATATATGAGAGAAATGAGAGAAATATCACACAACCAAAGCTGCACAGACAAGGATGCGCATACAGCACTCCCTAAAGGCTGACTCTAAATGCAATAGTTGAAATGGCTTATAGGACCTTAATCCTAACTCTAGGGTTCAAATCATCTGATTCCAATCGAGATATGCCGATATACCCAAGCCGAAGCTCGAAGTACGTGGCATAGAAATATTTCTCCGGTTTTAAGGTAATGGCTTCTCAACATCCTTGAGCACCTACCGATATACCTCGGACTATGGCCCTTAGGTACGTGGTAGGGGGGCGCGAACCCAAATAAGTGGTCCAGTTGTGAGGCTCTCTCCCGAACTATGGTTCAGTGAGACAGCCCAGCAACGTGAAGACCGGGACAATATAGGTAAGAGATGTTTTTGAAAACATGTTCAACATGCAAAAATCAGATGGCTCTAATGCAAGTCCTAAAGAGATAGAAAAAAAAATGAAGAGAAGCATACACTTGCATACATTGTTTGCATTCAATCCCTAAAATTGAGGAGAGTTGTATTTAAGACCTAAATCTAATGTGAACATGAATAATCTCCTCAATATGGTCCTACCAAACCATACTTAAATCCTATATGCAATGATGTCAGCTTAGGATAAAATCTAGGCCCCTAAGGTTTGCATGAAAATATAGCTGACATATGTTAGAATAAAGACTTAGATGATATCAAAGCAAAAGAAAAAGACATTAAATTCGACCGGACGAAGACGGGTCCCATCACCGTCGCCAAACCTGTGATCATCGCAAAATTTTTTCCTCTCATAATGTTCTCTCTCTTCCTTCTCTTTTCCTTTCTGTAAACACCCCAAATTTTCCATATTCATTCTCAAACAACCCTCCTCGTGCAATGCCAACCCTGCTAGGTCAGTGTAGGAGTCAGACCCCGAGCCAGTTTCAGAAAATCATCATTTTACCAACTTTTATTAGGAAAATTACTATTTTACCCCTAGGTCATCCCAGACCCCAGTTAGTCGGAGTCAACCAAGCTCATTGGTCAGTTCAGAACATTTAGAATGTCAATCATCTCAAGCTCATCTGAGCTCACAATGAACAGGCCATTTTCATTTCTGACCATTATTGCCAAAATGGGATCATCTCTTCAGAAATGAGCTCATTTCTCACTCAAATCCAAGCCAATTGTCTCTGAGTCAGTCATTCATAGTCAGTCATACTCCCCAGAGTCTAACTTGAGCTCACCAGAAGTTCAAGCGCTCCAGTTTCAGTTCAAAACCATTTCCAAGTGTCCAGGAGCCCATTTTAGTCCATTTCAGCTCTTTCAACTGAAATTGAGTCGAGTTCAGCCAATTGAGCTAGTGTTCAAGCTTCGATTTTAGTTCACCTCAGTATTACTGACCTTTGTTTCAGCTCAAACCCAGTTCAGGTTCGTAATTCACTTCATTCCAATGACCATTCCATACCATTTCTCTAAAAATGGCAGCTTTTCTTGAAAATTAAGTTGGAAAGGTCAGTTGAGTCAATATCATTGTCAGTTCATTTGAGTTCTAAAACTCTAAAACCCAGCTCAATCCAGTTCATTTTAGTTTAATCCAGCTCAAACCCTAATTTCCAGTGTCACTCTAGCTTGGCAGAGCTCGAAAATCATTTCTTTAACCATTTTTTGCAAATTTTGTCAATTTTAACACTTTTTGAACTGATACAAGTGTCAATCGGGGCCTGACATCCAAAATTCTTTATTCAAGGTTAGCATTTCGCATAGCATTTCATGTCATTTCTCATAATTTCATATCATTTCTTAGCATTTCATAACATTTCATCACATTTCATTCCATTTTCGAAGTCCACAACTCCAGTTTTATAAATTTCAATCCAGATTGAGTTTTAAAAACTTTTTAGAAATCAATTTCAAACCCCGGGTTTCCAAAATTGACATTTTTACCCCCGGGAGTCTAAATTTGGAAATATTTTCTCAAGAACAATAATCTGGATTTATTTCAAAGTCAAAATTTTCAAATTCTACACTCGATTTGCTTTGCAACGAGCTATTAAACTTCAAAATCTAAGCTCGTTTCAAAAACTGCCAAAAATAGTTCATTTCGTTTGGAAATATTTTCTCGAGAAAAACAATCTGGATTTCTTTCAAAATCAAATTTTCAAATTCTACACTGGATTTGCTTCGCAACGGGGTATTGAACTTCAAAATCTGAGCTCGTTTTAAAAACTGCCAAAAATAGCTCGTTTTGCGTGGAAATTTTCTGAAAAGACTATTTTACCCCTCTAATCGTCAAAATAAATTTCAAAAGTAGAATTTGGACCCGCTCTGAGATGGCCCATTCATTTACAATTCTCTTTTATTAAAAAAAAAAATTTGTGTTTCTTTTCAAATTTCTTTTTATTTGTTGGTGTTTATTTATTTTTTTTATTTATTATTTTATTTTGTGAGGTGGGACCCGTGAGGGGGTCGCCCAAACCTCCAGCCCAGTTCCTTTCTTCTTTTTCCTCCATTTTCTTTTTTTTTATTTCTTTTCTTTCCTTCTTTTTTTTCTTTTTTTTCTTTTCTTTCTTTCTTCTTCCTTTTTCTTTTTTTTTTCTTTCTTTCTTTATTTTCTCCTTTCTTTCCTCCCTCTCCACTCACGTATGGTAATCCAGCCCCCCTTCTCTTTCCTCTTTCCTCTTTCCCTCTCCTTTCTTCCCCCTTTCTTTCCTTTTCTTTCTCCCTTCTCTCTTTCCTTCTTCTCTTCCTTCTTCCCTTTCTATTTTCCCTCCACAGCCGTATGGCTACAGCCATTCATGTTACAACCCTTTTTCATTAATCAATAAAAACTTAGGGAAAGATTTCATCTTTCCTAAGTTACCAACCAAAACAAGAGGAACGGCTTCCTCTCTCAAGCATCTCTCATCCAACGCACCTCTCATCTCTCTCTCTCTCTCCCTTGAACTCTCTCTTTCTCTCCTCTTTGGCTGCCATTTTCCATCCCTTCAAGCTCCAGCCCTTCTTCAATCAGCCACAGCCTCCTCTTCAATAGCTACCAACCTTCTAACAGCCACCATACAGCCACCACACAAGGATCGTCCAGCCTCTCCTTCAGCCCCCACGCCCAGCAGCAGCCATGCAGCTTCTCCTTCATCTTAAGTCATCTCCAGCAGCACCACCAACTGTAGCAGCAAACCTCTCTACCACAGCCGGTGCTCACCTTCAACCTTGCAGCAATCTCCAGATTTCACCATTGTAGCAGCACCATCTTCCTACAGCCCCAACTCTTCAATCGATTCCACACCAGCCGGCAACCACTTCCTCAAGCCATAACTCCAGCCAGCAGCATAGCAACAGCCTCCTTCAAGTCCAGGTTCAGCATCAACCTTCTTCAGCCCCCTTTTGGTAACAGCCAACCATTGATTGTGGTCTGGATTCCGGCAGCACTTCCCAGCAGCCACTTCAATCATCACAACAGTCACCATCCCTAGCAGCTTCTCCACCTCAAGTCCATCCGTTGGTGCAGCACATCAGCTCCAACAAGCACAAGCCATCACTCCAACCGGCGATCATTTGCTTCAGTCGGTGCAACAATAAGCATCAAGCTTATTCCAAAGGAGCTCACACCTCCATTGTTGTTATTTCTCCATTATCCGCAGCCGAACTCTCAAGGAAACCCTCTTTGGTCTTTTGCTTCAACCGACCCAAGGTAAGATCCTCGCATCGTTAGTGCTTGTTTGATGAAGTTTATGATTTTTTTTTTATCTTTTATGTCAAGGCTATCTAGGTGAGAGGATCCATCCGATGGATGGATCGGATCCGTCTCACTTGTAGCCAATATCAAAATAAGCATCGTACCCTCTCAACTTTTATTTCATTTTCTGTTTATTTTCATGTCGATTATACATTTGTAGGCATTACATTTATTTTATTTTATTGCTTTATGCGTGTTTCATTGGTCTCATTAATGTTTACCTAGAGAACTATAAGTTTTGATTTTATGCATGAAGTCCAGTTATTATTTTATGCTTGATTTTTTGTCAATAAATTCTAAAATTTTTGTTATGAATGCCTCTATTTGTCTGCAATCTTCTAACAAAAATTCGAATTGATTTAATGTATATAACTTCATTTTAAAAATAAAACCCTAAACCGGGTTTTCTGTTTCTCTGAACTTCCAATTTCTGCTTTAGCAGACAAAACCCATAAAATCGCCCCCTGTGGAATATTCAAATTGTTCTCCAAAAATCACAGTGGATTAATAATCGAATCTACTGATGATCTGGAAATTTTGAGATTTTTCCAATTAGTTTTGACCTCATTAAAAAATCGGATTTTCCAGACCCCTGGGAAAATCTCAATTTTCCTTTGTCAGGGTATAGACAGATCCTAATGCATCAAGGTCGCCAAATCTGTAACTTGTCTGCAAAAACTTTCAACCTGAAAGTTGTTCCTAACATAATTTTCTGTCATTTCCCAAAATTTGGGAATTTTTGGATCTTTTTCATTATTTTTCTCGAATTTTCTATTTCTGTCTAACAGATTCCAATGTCCAGAAATTCCAGAGATTTAGGTCTCTGATAACAGTATGGCCTTTTCCAAACCGTAACCCGAATCCAAATGATGTCAAAATATAAAATCTTCCTCTATTTGTCAGGGACATTTTCCCACAAATGCAGCCTTTTTCCCATCTTTATACTATTTTTCCCATGTTTTCTACCGAACCCTATCTGTTTCCCCTAAATCCTAGAGTCGCCGGATTCCGATCCGACTTGCCGGAGTGGTACAGCTCCGACCATAGGTCAAAACCATAAAGTGTTATAGGAAACAATCCTTGCCTTACTGTCTTCTGTCACCCCATAAAATTTGGGAAATTTTTATGGAAATTTGATATCCTAAATTCACTTTAGAATAAACATTTTAGGCAAAAATCACAAAATTTAGGGTTTTTATTTGAATTTCCATATTTAAAAATACAAAAAAATAGATTTTCGAGCTCCATTATGTTTCTAGGGTTATTTTAGGTGTCCATGCCAAATTTGGTTTAATTACAAGTTCATTTGCTTCTTGTGTTAGTTTATCTTTAAATTCAGAAGCGAAAATCAGGTTAAGTTTGATATTTTCGCCATTTTAGGGTTTTTATCATGTACATGAGCATATAGAATTATTTTAGGGTTAATTTCAATGTCATTTGCATTTCACATTTTTCATTTTTGCAAAATTTATTTTAGAAAACCCTGGTTTCAAGGCCAGTCTTGTTATCGAGGGTATTTTGGTCATTTTGACCTAAATTTCGAAATTTCAATTTCTAATTATCCAAAATTTCATGAATATCATCATATTTTATCATATTATGTTTGATTTATTTCATTTGATTTTCAAAATTCCAAAATTTATAAAAATTCTTTCAGAAAACCCTGATTTCAAGGTCATCAGGGGTATTTTGGTCATTTTGACCCCAATTTCGAATTTTCAAGTTTATTTTCAAAATTTATTCATTATTTATTATGTTTATATCAAAGGGGGTATGATTTGGGGTTTATATCTGAATAATATCCGATAATTTCCCATATTTTCGGATAAATTCAGAAAAACCTACATTTTTGTGCTAACCTTGTTTTCTAGTTTTGCAGGAACATTCAAGAAGAAGACTTAGCTTTTATTTTTTTTTATTTCAATTCAATGTAACCTCAAATGTAATAATTTGGAATAAGAGTTACTTTTCTGCTTAGAATAGGGCTGCATTACATATAGTTTAATTTATGCAAATTTCAATATGTGATGTATCATTCATGCACATTATTTCAAATTCACTATGGTTTACACGAATGGCACGTGCACAAGCTCTTATGGAGTTTATAAACTCGGTGAGATTTGTATTTATGGCCATAGTCAGAATACGAAGAAAACCAAGATTTATGATCTTCGTATTAGTCACATTCAGCCTACACACTTAGGCTAACTTAAAAAATGCACTGCATTTCTCAAAGTTTCAAAAGGATTTCCCAATTCCTCAATTGAAATTTCCTTTTCAAATTCATATTCATTCATTCATATTATTCAAATTGCATTATTCTCAAATTCATTTTCCAATTTCAATTTAAAAAAAAATCAGTTTTCTCAAGAGTTTCCAAGTCTTTCTCAGGATCTGATTTTCTCAAAATCCTAAGTTTTTCAAATGACATTTCAAAGCATTTCCCAAGTTCAAACCAAGATTTTCCAATGTTTTAAAATTCTCAAATTTCAAAGTCTCAAGTTTTCAAAAAGATCGATTTTCTCATGATTTCCCATTTTCCTGAGAACTCAGTTTCCTGAGAATCCATTTTTCATGTCAAAAGTCATTTTCTAATGAATTTCTTGATTTTCTCAGAATTCTCAAATCTATTTTCTCAGAAAAGCAATTCCAAATTTCAAAATCGATTTTCTAAAGTTCAAATTTTCCTGAGAAATCACTTTCCAATGCAAATTTCTGATTTCCAATAAAATTCAATGATTTTCCCAGGAATTCCATTTTCAAGCATTTTCCAGTCCTTGTCTAAATGCATTTCAATTTTCCAAAGCAAACATCATATTTTCTCAAACTTGCATTTTTCAAAATTCCATAGCACAAGCCTGATTCTTTGTGCATTTTAGGAAAAATAGAGCATAATTTAGATATTTGAGTCAAGTTAAAGCACATAATTGGTCCTTGGTTCAATTACCCCTGGTAAAGGTGCCAGGAACGGTTGAACCTCGTACCGACAGGCGGATCCCATTCCATGGAATTTTCCCGCAAATTTTCAAAACGGAGGCGAGTAAATTTTCAAAACAATTTTCAAAACTTTGGTCGAGTTTGACTCGCGAAATTCGTTTCTCTCTCGCAAGGGAGGGGAAAAATTTTGCGATGATAACACTTTCCAACCTCTTATTTTCCTCATTTTTGAAGGGAGAAAAGATAAAAGAACGGAAAGAAAGAGAGAAGAGAAAAGAAGAGAAGAGAAGAGAAGAGGAACTCTTTTGCGGGTCTCACTTGACCTTAATTTTAAAGATATTTTGAAATAACTCACCTCCGTTTTTGAAATATTTGCGGGAAAATCGGGAGACGGGATCCGCTCGTCGGTACGAGGTTCGACCGTTTCTGGCGCCTTTACCAGGGGTAATCGAACCAAGGGTCGAATTTTATGCCTTTTGTTTTGCAAAGATTTTATCTAAGTTTTTATCCTAAGTCTAAATGCACAATAAATCATGCTTGTGCAATATGCAAAGATGTATGCTCTTTTTGAAAAATATTTTAAAGAATTTCCAAATGAAATTGATAAAGTGAAGAAATGATTCCTAACTTAGAACTTAAGATTAAAGTTCTAAGTTTTTAGAATAATCCAGAGCTTGGGAAGATAAATCTAGATCTGGAAAGAGATGGTTTTTGAAATTTTTGAGATAAAAGAAGAAGAAAGAAATTTTTTAAGTCATAAATGGACTTTGAGTTAGAAATAGAAATGAAAAATGGAATTGAATCAGTAGGAAAGATAGAATTGGGAAAAATTGAAAAATGGAATTGATTTAAAAGTTGGAATTTCAAGATGAAATCCGAATCCGATATCTGGATTCGGAATAGAGTTCAAAGTTGAATTTTGGATTTAGGATCTGAAATGGGAACTTTGGTTTGAATGAAAATGGGACTGGCTTTGAGAATTGGAATTTAAAGTGGAATTTGGACTTTGGAATTTTGAATGGAATTGGATTCAAGATTTGGAATCCAAGATGGTATTTGGATCTGAAATCTGAGTTCCGAGATAGGGTTGGACTCTGGATCCTAAACTGGACTTGGATCTGAAATCTGAGATCCGAGGTGAATTGGGTTCTAGATCCTAAAGAATGGATTTTGGATCTGAAGTGTGAGATCCAAAGTAGAGTTTGATTCTGGATCTTAAGAATTGGAATTTGGATCTGAATCTGAGATTCAAATGGTAGAATAGGATCTGAATCCTAAATGGATTTTGGATCTGAAGTCTAAGATCCAAAGTAGCATTGGGTTCTAGATCCTAGAATGGATTTAGATCTGAAGTATGAGATCCAATGTAGGATTGGATTCTAGATCCTAAGAATTGGATTTTGGATCTGAATATGAGATCCAATGGTAGAATGAGGATCTGGATCCTAAATGAAATTTGGATCTGTGATTGGAGATCCAAAGTGAAATAAGGGTTTGGACCCTAAATGGAATTTGGATCTGTGATGGGAGATCCAGAGTAGAATAAGGATTTGAATCCTAAATGGAATTTGGATCCGTGATTGGAGATCCAAAGTGGAATGGAGTCCTATACTTGGAAATCTGGATCCAAGTTGAGACTAGGATTTGATTTTGGATTTGGGTTTTGAGAAGTCCAAAATAGGACTTTTAAAGATGATCTGGGTTTTTGAAGATCCAGATTTGAACTTGAGAAGGTTTTGAGATTCAAAGTCAATCTCAACTTTGATTTAAAACTTTGAAGAAAACTGGATTTAGAATCAGAAGATGAATTTAGAAACTTCAAAGTTAAATTGAACTTTGAAATTGAGTTTTGAATTGAGTTTGGAAATTTGAAGTTTGAATATGAAATAATTTTGAAATTTCAAAGTCAAATTGGACTTTGAAATTGAGATAGGTTTGGAAAATAGAAAAGATGTTCAAAATCACTTGGGTTTTTGAAAGAATTTTGAAAAATATGATGCAATTTTACCCTATATGATGAATGAATTTGAATAAATTTGAGATTGGACTTTGAAAAGCTATTTCATTCTTTAAATGAATTAAAATAAGATTGAAAATATAATACATCCTTGACTATGGTCATTGAATGTATTATATGATAATCTATATTTAAATTCAAAAGAAGAATAAAATACATTTTTAGTGCTTTTATAGAATTTAAAATGAAATCAACCCTCAATATACCCTGACTATGGCCATTGGCATATATTTTGAGTTAATCCTAAGTTAAATTCTGATAAAAGAAAAAAAATATTTTGAGAAAATATGATGGATTTTAAAAGTGGATCCAGTGTGGATCCAGTGTTATTTTGTAAAAGATGAGAATTCTAAGTTTTGTTCACACCCGACTATGGCCGTTGATGTAAATCGTCAACTTAGAATTAGCTTACCTCTTACGAAATGGTGCACGTGCCATTCGTGTTTTGCCATTGTGGGGGTTTTGTGAAATAAAGAAAAAATGCATGGAATAAACAATCCATGGCATTCTAAAATGCTCATTCATTCTACCTAAAGCAGGAAATGTAAATTCTTATTCCAATCTAACTATTACAATGGGCAAAATCAAATGTACAACCCCAAGTAATGATATATTTTTCATATTCCCTGCAAAACAACTGGGTTAATCCTTGACAAAGATGATAAAAAAAAGCACAAGTGTTAATCATGTTTATGGAAGATATTTAGAAAGGAGAATGAAGTTACAATGCACATGAACTTACTATTCAGAAATAATATAAGGTTGCATTGTCAATCAAAGATGTCTCTTGCATGGATTATGACATATTGAACTTTGGAAAAGTGGACGGCAGGAAATGAGCTATAATGGTGTTTTAAGATAAATGGTAATCGTCTAAGCTGGAAGCCTAGAGTTTGTGAGGTAATGCAAGAGGGTAATAGCACAGTGAGTAATCGGCTGGGAGATGTCAATGCTGAAGTGGAAGACATGTGATATGAAATAAGGTGGAATGCATGTATTGCAGTAAGCAAGTGCAGGGAAGTCAGTGCTGGGCTGTGCACAGAAAGTGCAAAGGGATGTGGACATGTTGGAGGATAACAGGCTAAATGAAGAATTATGGAGGGCACAAAGGTGCGGCTATGTGAGACTGTGTAGGTGAGATTATAGTGTGGTTCCAGGAAAGCGTGGATGAGAATATGACAGACTTTAACAGGGAGACCTATATGATAGGTACACAGGGACTGGCATATGCAGATGTTGTATACCAATGTTAACACAAAAAAAAAAGAAAGGAAAATGGCAACATGGGGAGGGTATTTCCTGCTGTAACAAAGAAACAATGACATACTGCCTTTTTAATGACAATATACCTATACAATCAGGCCAAATTTGAATTATCACAGAAGAAAAAAAAATGTGGGAAACAAAGGTTTTCTTCCATTTGTCTTTGTTAGGGAGAAGGAAACAAAGGTTTGAAAGTAGCCCAGCAAAAAAAAAAAAAACCACTCATCTTGGTGCCTTGTATTCTGAGCATCAAAAGACAGTGAACAGGTTTCAACTGTTGCAATATAAATCCTTAGGCAAATTTATATATGCTGGGGATCTTTTAGAATTGAAGGCCAATCCTCAATGACATGCCCTCGAATTAATAGCTTGACCCTCTTAGGTCGAGGTTTTGCTGGCATCTTACCAAGAAATATTATTGGACCCCATAACATTTTCAGAATGGTATGGCATTCACCCAAGAAACCACTTCTGCCCTGGCAAAATGGGGAACCATTAACTCCCCAAGCCGACACTTTTATCCAACCGTTCTGATCCATTTAGCTTACAAAAACTCAGCACACAATCATATATGGAAGAAAAGAAAACCTCTAGCTTTTGCCGGCTTTACACAAGGTGGTCTCTCTCTCCAAGATAGAAACTAAGGGAATGTAAAAAAAAAAAATGATACTAATGAAATAATAATGACTCAAATCAAATTAAACCCAAAGACTCCAATCAAAACACGTAAGATTGAAATCAAGTGACAGATGATACTAATGAAATGGGCAGGGAATGTAACAGAGATGATAAATGACTGATAGCAGCATGCAACTGCTGTATGCAGGATAAAGAATTGCCTAAAAAAAAATGAAAATATGAGTGCCAGTGATATGTACAATGGATCAAACTCACATATGGAATTGGAAGGCTCTGAGGACTGATGCCTGGAAAATTGCACATTAAGTGAAAGATTCTCAACAGAAGATGCAAATTAATGAATAAAAGAGCCAAGGAATTTCCTGGAATAGGCCTAAGTTGATGTTCTTCCATCAAAGGGTTTTCTTTGAGAAACAAGAAGAAAAAAAAAATCATGAATATTACTAGAAATCTTTCTCGTTTCTCTTCTCCTGACAGATTACTGGAGATGGAGGGGTTGGTTCGCTGGAGGCTACTTCAAATCCTCTGCTGCTGACAATTCAGATTTCTTAATCTCACGTTTGCAGAGAGTACTGGAAACATCAAAAGTTATTAAAGTACTTAAATGGATGGCACCAACCCAACATAAAATCAGATGCTGTGCTAAAAAAAAAACAATCGATATTTCCTGATTTGACGTTCATGCTTCCTGCAACAGCCATGGAGGTCGGTGCTGGTGCTGCAGAGTATCAACGTGAGATCCCTGCCCATGCCGTATCCGACACCTCCGAAATTTATTGTTTGTGAGCAATCTAACTGGATCTTTGGGGCTAATGTATATTGCAAATGTAGCCTCAACAAAGGACAATGACAGTTCATTGTCTAACATCAAATTCTGGGGAATGATTTCGGTGACCTTGCTTGAAGCAGGGGATGCAAATGGCGAGAACAGCGTGGGATGTCCAGGATTAACTCAGAAAAATAAAAAAAATAAAAAATGGAGATATGATGAAGAATAGTAAAAGAAATAGCAGCCGATCATGGCTATCAAAAAGAAACATCCAAGAGCCAAATAACAGTCGATTATATATATATATATATATATATATATATATATATATATATATATATATATAAAGAAATATATATGGGGACAGATCATGCAATACATTGCAGAGACATAGACTCTGTGTTGAACTCTAATTATGAGGAGCCAAAAGCGAGTCAATGATTTACCTGATACATACCCCTTACCATGAAAAGGTTTTCAGCAATCCCTTTTAAACCTGTAGATTTATTATTTATACGTTTCCTTTCTCCTTCTGAGATCTTGAACTGCCAAATTCCGAACCCAGCACATTAACACCACCATTATTATTCGAGCCAGACGAATGTAGGCTGAAGACCCTCAAAGAAAATTTCTACGTGGAGGTCCTTCATGATTATCATTTATGAACTTGATTCAACCAAATGGTGAATCCCACATTTATCTTAACAAACATCTTGAGACTCTGCTGTCATAACACCACCTCTTAGAGGTTTTGTTCAATACACATATCAGTCGAAATGCCAGAAAAGGGGATGATGATCTAGGCAAATGATAAACGGGAAGGTGACCCCAAAATTGGGCTAACACAGGAGAAAGAGATAAAAAAAATGCATAACGACAGTAAGAAAAGAGATTTGAAACGGATTTCAGCATGAATGTAAATTGATTCATAATCTATTATAAATACTATCCTGGAGAATAAGAATTGGAGTTCCGATGGATTTGAACAGTGTGAATATACATTCAGATTCATAGAAGTTGAGGGAAAATCAAAATAAATTTTTAGAAAATCAAGGGGAAAATGTAGGGATATGGAAATTCCCATGATATTGCACATAGATAAATCGATTTACAGTAAGCAAATCGATGTTATCAAGGGTGCCCAAAAATAAAATGAGAAATAAGAAAATTAAGGGAAATCAGATTGATAAAGGAATAAGAGGATGCTTACCGAGGGTTTGCAGGAATTTCAAATTGGTCGACCTCTGAAGGTGAGTTGTCCTCTGAAATACTCCCGCGAAAGTCGACGCTCAAGGGGGACTTCCGGTCTGAAGATGGTCTATATGGGATGTTCAGAAAGAAGATGAGTTTAATGGGTTTTTGCAGAGAGAACTCGGTGGTTGATCAGTATTCGTCAAAAGGGAATGTATGCCTCAGAAGATAGGGAGATGATCGATGATCCCCCGGATGGAGTCGATGCTTCCTTTTAAAGAGAGAATGGAGAGTTCCAGAAGAAGTGCGTTGCGGATGGAAGGTGAAGAACCATGGCGGTTGTTGAAGATCGACGGTGGTAAATTAGGAGAGAGCATGCGCGGGAGGATTCCGTTGTAGATTTCCTTATTTTCCAATAAGAGGACTCCCCTTTAGGAATTTTTGTAAAAAAGGGTTTGGAAATGAGGCTTTCGGCAAAATGGCTTCAGAAGGCTTAAAATCCTTTGTTTTTCTTGTAATTTTTCTCATTTTTTTTAGTTTGTGTTGTTTTTCAATTTTTTTTTGTATTTTTAGAATAAAATCTTAAAGCTTTACAAGGAATCAAAGATTGAAACTAATAATTTTTTTTGATGTTTTTTGTAAAATATTTACAAGAGGAGTTTTTCTGAGAATTTTTAGAAACTATTTTGAGAAAATTTCTTCAGAAATGGGTTTTGATCCGGATTTTGAAGAAATATGGTTTTAAAGCACTGGATTCGGATCCGGAATTGATTTTGAACATATCAACGTGAATTTTAATTCAGAGAATCTGAAGAAATGACTTGATTTTCTCAGAAAACAGGGTTAGGGGCAAAAGGGTCATTTTTACAAATTTTGAAAAAATTGGGGTGTTCACACTGGTTCAACTAAAACTCTGAAATTTAAAAATTTTGAGTGAAGAAAGTGATCTAGAAGTGACACCACCTAGATGGGTCCCGTTTTAGATCGGAAATGAGTTTAAAACAAATCCAGATTATTTTTCTGAGGAAAATATTTTGAAATAAAGAAATATAAGATCCTGGGGGTTGACAAATGACAAATACCAATCTAAAACCCAGGTTTTTGAAATTGATTTCAGAAGAAAAGTTTTAAAACTTGAATCTGGATTGAAGGTTTTGAAAAACTAGAGTGTTGGATCTCAAGAATGACATGCAATGCTATGCAATGCGATGAAATACAAATGAAATGGCCTGAAATGATATGAAAATGTAAACCTTGGATGAGAGATTTAAAGTCTCAAACCCATGGCAGAGACAATGTTTTGAAAATTTATGTCTAAAGGCAAGCTTTGATAATTAAGATTGAGCCAAAAATGGAGATTGAATTTTGATTACAAGATAAAATATTGGAATTCGATGCAAAATTTGTGCTCTGAATAGCCCTGGTTCAGATGTTGACCAACTGGTTTCTTGAAGGCTTCAGAGAGTGGGTCCCAGTGGCATGAGAAAAGGGTTTGTAAGTGAAGGTAGAAAATTTGAGGTGTTTACAGATGCCCCTCTTTGCTACTAAGTCGGTTGAAAGCCGAGCTTAGTGGCAAAGAAAAACACACCAAATTTGGGCTATAAAAATGCCCTGGTTATAACAATCTTTCTGGGAATGAAAGAATTTGCTCGGGTGATAATCATAGATATGGAATGGAGAACTGAGAAGAAAATTCACCTCATCAAAATGAGGCTCAGGCTTGACTCTTGACCTGAACGGAAAGAATAGAATGGAGAATTAAATTCACCTCATCGAAATGAGGCTCAGACTTAGCCCTTAATTAACCTGGATGAAACAAAAAATACCTCATGAAAGAATGAGGTTTAGGCTTGACCTTTAACCTGAACGGGGGAAACGAGATCCTCGAATGAAGAAACCATGATGAGACCTTCGGACTTAGCACAATAAATCTAAGAAGGGTTTGCCAAAGGAAGAAAATGGGGTTCCCTAAAGCTTGAAAATGTATTGATCTTGGACGTCTCATTGCCGAGATTGAATAGCTTTTGAAACTGATGACCCTTTTCAAAAACAATTCAGGTTTAACCCTTATCCTGAAAGGAAATTGTCTATGGTGGGACAGTGGGGGACAACAGAGAAGTGTGTGAATCTGAGAGCCTAGGCGCTCAGATTAAAACATAAGAGAAAGATCTTGAAAACTCGTGTTATCAAGTCCTAAAGAGGGATAAAAACGACACCCTGATATGTCAAAATGGACATTGAGCTCTTCGCTTCATGTCGGGATAACTTAAAAAGATTGCCAAGATGGTAAAATTTGTAGTTGCTTTTAAAATGATTGAAAATAAGTACATTTATGCGATAAATATTCCTTCTTCTACCTAGAGTATTACCTCCAACTGGGCTGCCTCCGTAGAATCCAAAATCAAATTCAAATTATTGTTGTTGAGTTTCTTCAAGAAGGCTATCCATTTCCTCGATATAAAAAGGAAGGAATTTGCTCTTAGTATCATAAAAGTGACATATGAAAGGATATTGATAAAAAAAATTCACATGAATAAAGAAGATTCTTGGCAGTTTGGCAGTTTGATATCTGGGGTTTACCCATGATGATCTTTTTGCACTCCTTGTGAGACTTAAAAAATGAGTTTTCCTTGGGGTTTAGCGAGAATTTCATCACATCAACCTTCAACTCGGTGATGTTTTGATTTTCTTTGGAAAGACACGTCACACGCTCCTTCAACTTAGAGATGATCTGCGTCTTCTTTGGTCTGAAGAATTATATTAGTGATGTTGTCTCTTTTATCGAGGTCTTTTGATGATCTTTTGTACTCTTTTGAGACATGAAAGTGAACTCGCTTGGGATTGGGCGAGAATTTCATCGCATCAACCTTCAACTTGGTGATGTTCTGATTTTCCCTGGAAGGACACGTCACAAACTCCTTCAACTTGGAGATGTTTTGCATCTTCTTTATTCCCAAGAGTTGAATTGATAAAATAGTCTCTTTGGTTGAAAATCTCTTTATGATAACAATGATTAAATATCTTTTAGTGATTGTTGGGAGGTTCATCACATCAACCTTCAACTTGGCGATGATTTAAACTTTCCCTGGAAGGACACGTCACAAGCTCCTTCAACTTTAAGATGATCTGAGTCTTCTTTGGCCCTGGGGGTCTAGCTCATCCATCAGTCTTCAACTTGATGATGATTGAGAGATTCTTTTTGCAGATAGTTGATTGTAACTTGATTGATTGAAGAGATATGAAATTGAGTGCCAAGGATATTTTCACTGCCTTATTGCTAGAAGAACAATCTTTAAAAATATGTCATAGCTATGATCAATGACGATTCACTTATGGCTTTTCAATATCATTGAATTTTCCTTTGCCGGTCATATTGAGAATTTTTCTTCATCCTTTTGGTTGACCAATAGAAAAACCTGAATTGTTTTCTTTCTTCGCAAAAGTCTTGTCCTTTTGGAAAGAATACTAAAGGTAATTTGAGGTAATTCTTTGGGCAATAAAAATTTGAGATCAACAGTTATTTTTAATCATAAATTGGCAAAATGTTTGTAAAATCATTGGTAAAAGAAATTACTTGATATCCAACTGACACATCTTTGGCTAGATTGTCCTCTCCTTTCTCCAAAGGAGAGACACAGGCTTGACCCTTACCTGAACGGGTAACAAAAAAATACTCCTCTCTTCCTTCAAAAGGTGTTTGCAAAACAAACTTTCGAAGGAAAAATAAGTTTTCGTCAAAACCCCCTAACTTTAGGCTTCTCTTATAGAAAGGTAGCCGATAATAAAGGTAAAAAAAAAAATCATAAAGGAGCGAGTTCATCACACTCTCCCTAGAAAAAGGTCCTCGGTGACAGGATGGCCTAATAAAAAATATTGGAGGGTCATAAGGAGAACGAGCTTCTGTCAAAACTCTCCCTGGAAAAGGGGGTTCCTTGTGTAATAATAAAAAAGTGTCTTGCAAACTGTTCGCGAAACACAAGTCCCTTCAAACTCTCCCTAAAAAGGGGTTCAACGAATAAACAATAATTGCATGCGAAAGGAACGAGCTCCCTCAAACTCTCCCGGGAAAAGGGTCCCTCGCAAGAAAAATGATTGATAATTGATTTTGGGCCAATTGTAAATGAGTTTGACACAAAGGTCGAATCTTGGATGATCATGATTGGAGGATGCAACACGAAGGTTGGAAAATAATGATTTTGATAGAACTGATAATCCGAAGGTTTGCTTGGTAAAAATTGGTGACCTGAAGGTTGATTTGATAAAATAGGCGACCCAAAGATCTGATTGATAAAAATTTGATTGATTAACCCGGAGGTCAAAAAAAGATTGATTTGGTAACCCGAAGGTTTGATCGATGGGAGATGGCAACCCAAAGGTCTGACTGATAAAATTGGTGACCCGAAGGTCTGAAGGTTGGCATTCAACCTGAATCTTAATGCGAAACCAGTATAAAGACTGGATCTGAAAGAACAACCAGTACGAGCACTGAATTTTGAAAAAAGTACCAACACGAACACTGAATTTCGAAACAGCACCAGTATGAACGCTGAAATTTAAAAAAGTATCAGCACGAACACTGGATTTTGAAAAAGTATCAGCACAAACACTGGATTTTGAAAAAGATACTAGCACGAACACTGGATTTTGAAAAAGTACCAGTACGAACACTGGATTTTAAAAAAGTACCAGCATGGACACTAGACTTGGTGAAAAGATTCGAGTCGAAACTCAGACCTTCAAAAGAAAACTAGATGAACTGGATTTGAAAGAAGATTTCAGTCGGAACTCGGATCTTTTAGACCAATTTTTGAATTTAAAAGAGGGTTCGAGTAGAAACTCAAATTTTCAAAGAAAACTAGATGAATTGGATTTGGAAGAAAATTTGAGTCGAAACACATATTTTCTAGACCAATTCTTGAATTTGAAGGAAAGAAAATTAGATGAATTGGATTTGGAAGAGAATTCGAGTCGAAACTCGGATTTTCTAAACCAATTTCTGGAATTTGAATTTGAAAATTGGCTTGAAAACTTGATCAGTATGAAGACTGAATTTAAAAGTTCAACCAGTAAAAACCAGATTTGAAGAGTTTGATTAGCAAGGACTGGGTTTAGAAAAAGGCTCAACCCGAAAGTTGATTTTGGCAATGTAAGTTCCATGATTCTTTTGATGTAATGTTGCGTAAATATGTTGAAATCGATGGATTCTTATGTTTTGGCAATTTCTGAAAACTTGCTTATTTTGAGAATCGGGTAAAATCGCATAATTTTACGTGAAAAGAACAATTGCAAGAAATCCAGAGTGATTTAACTTCTGAAACTTATAGGGTAGGTTTGGAATAGGGGTACGATGATTCACCCCGAATTTGTGGTCCGAACGACGAAAAAACCCTGTCAGTGCATGTGAATTACCAGTTTTGCTTAAAGTTTGGACCCGAATCATAATACGCTTAATTCTTTCAAACAAAAGGTAATTTTCTTAAGAGGCATTGAGCATTCTATGTTAATTAAGATTATGAAGAAAACTAAATGATTTATTGGAATTAAATAAATATTTTAATGTATTAAATACGCATTATTTTATAAGTAATGCAATAGGCGATTTTGGATTTGGATCTAGAGCGACTAGACGACACAAACCCATTGAGCGACCCCTCTAGTGGACGTCCATGGTCATGGTTGACCAGCTGGTCAAGGGTGGACCAGCTGGGTGGTACTTTTGAAAGAAAGTTGCATGGTTTTAAAAAGAAGGCCACTATTGGCCACTTATCTTTTCAAAAACCTCATAATGGAGCCTAGGGCCCATCATGAGGGGCGTCTTTTCCAAAAGGAGAGCATGGGGCTGGCGCCCCATGGAATTTTTGAAATGTTTTTGAAAGATTTCAAATGCTCAAAACCGATTGGATGAGTTGGGTGGCAGCCAAGGGCGCCCCCTTGTAAAATTTTGAAGTTTTAATGGATTTTCAAATTGGCATTCTTGAAAGCTTTCTAAAAGTTTTTAAAAGGTTGACATGCATTGGCTATGGGGGGCGTGGAGGTCCCCAGCCCTCCATCTTGGATGGGCAAATCATAGTCGTGCATCTCCACTTAGCATCTTATAAAACCTCTTTAGAAAAATCGGCCCCACCTTGTTGGGCGATTTTTTCTAACTCTCTCACTCTCTTCTCTCTCCCAAACCTCCTCTCTTTCTCTCTTGTCTCCTCCCTCCAGCCGTGGGAGCCTCTTAACGTGTAGCTACAGCACATCACCTTCCTCATCTTCAAGCAAGCTAAGGTGAAGACATCAACTTGAGTTTATTCATAGTTTTAAAACCCATGAAACTGATGGTGCCTTGCATCTTTGCATGCCAGCCCAAATGGTGGATTAGTCTATAATAGCTATTGTTTCAATCTTGAATCACCATGATTTTTTCATTTGCTAAGTTGCTGCGTTTCTTTGCAATGGATTTCTTTCAGGTTTCCAAATGTATTTCATGTTTTTATTTGTTGTTTTCCATTGTCTATACTTGAAATTTTGTTTCCAGCTTTTGGTACCTCTTGCTTTGTTGTTGGGCGTTTGGCAACCGTGGACTTGGTGCTTTGCTGGAGTGTACTGGACTGAGCTGGGCTCACCCAGCACACACCCAGCGCCCCTTTGGCATTCTATGGCAGTGCATGCAGCATTGTTAGTGCACTGCAACCGGCAGCACCCTTAAGGGGTTTCCCTTAGACATTTTGGGTTCAACCCAGTCCCAATACGTTGGGACTGGCATAGCAGCATGTTCTTAGCCTGGTCACGGCGTGACCAGGCCTTATTAGGAGTCGAAGAGGGGCCCTAAGCCCCATCGTTGTGTTTACTTCCTTTTATTTTCTTCTTTTTTTTGTATTTTTTTTATGATGGTTCACTCGGTTGGCACACCAGGGCACCGTATGGTCTAACCGATCAGATGATCCTAGTTATTCGAGGCCAGACCCCTTTTTGGGTTTGATTGCTCACCCCTTTTGAGCTCCGGCTCATGATGCTGGGTAGGGTGCAAGGTCTGGTCCGAGGGACCAGACCCTTTAGCCATCCTTGCTGAACTGGTTCGGAGCTGGGCGCAATGTTGTTGGTCCGTGCACCCAGCCTATGTTGCATCGGTATTTTTGTCTGTGTTAAAAATATTTAAATGTGTCCTTTGTTTTTTTTTGTTGGTTGGGTTTCGACTTGGCTAGGTGCTGAACCAGCACCACAGCCTGGTCTGGACCGGCTGTGCGCGTGAACCTAGCCCAGCATGTTTTCCTCTTGGCTGGAGTTGGGTGCGCACCGCTTGGGTGTTGTGCACCCTTGGCATCCTGTTAGCACCTAGAGAGTGCAGGTCTGAACCGAGGTTCATACATGAACCCTTTGGCAGCCCGGCTAGCACCTAGTACTAGCCGCGGCTCCACCTTGTTGGAGCCGGGTGCCAGCCACTTAGTGTTGGACACCCCCGGGCCTCCCATTCGGCTGAGCCTCTTTGGGCTCAGGTCTGAACGAAAGAGTTCAGACCTTAGCATGCGGGAGCAGTTGTCTGGCCGTAGGGACCAGACACCTTGATCCGCGTTGGCACCCCTTTCGCTATGGCAGGTGATTGACCCTTGTCGGGGCTACTTTAAGTTGGTCCATACTAGGTCCAAACTAGAGAATTGTCTTGCCCCACACCCCTTTCGTTATCAGTTAGGTTTTTTGTATAAGTGCACATGCTATGGGTTGCCTCGAGTTTGATATATATATAGGTATATATATATATATAGGTGTGAATGTGTATGTGTACGTGTACATATATATATATAGGTGTGAATGTGTATGTGTACGTGTACATATATATATATATATATCCATATACATATAGGTATAGATATGTATATACTTATATGTTAAGACATAAATGATTATTTCGGTGTGACTGAATGGACATGCGACACTCTCGTGTCCCGTCCAGGTATTCCTCAAAAATAATTCCACACTCCGAACTAAGTATGAGTTATATAGTGTTGTCCTACGTTCGTGTTGGCAAACGGGTTGTTTAGGGTCCGTGGTTGCGGCACCCCGAACCGTGGTAACGCCAATGTAATACCCATTAGATGGGTTAATTTCAGAAATCACCTTCGACACGCATGTGTGTCGCATTGCGTAAGGAAAACCCTTATGCCTTGGTTTACATTCGACAGACTAGAAAGGTATGCAGTTGAACATTGTTGTAAATCCATGAACTTAGAGACTTTGTTGATTCAAAATCACAAGTGTTGTTCAGTATCTTGTTTCGGGTCTGTAGGCGCGGCACCCCATACCATGGAAATAGCTAATGTAATCCCCATTAGACAGGAATATCCCAGATTTCACCATAAACATGTAAGTGGGCTGAACCACGTGTGAGAATATTGTTAAATGCAATCTTAACACTGAAGTATGCTAAGTAATACATTATTAAAATGAGAATTGTTGCATGTTATGCAAAGTGCTATTGTTAATGATTTAGAGACAATGTCTCATAGAATACAAATTGATGAAATGCCACGTGCATGAAACTGCATATCTGCTTGCATGCTTACTCGTCTTTCAGAAATGAAATTATATAATGCCTCTGATTATTTATTGTGCAAATGATAGAAAGCCTATGATACTTTTACACTTTGCACATGACACATCCTCACATTGTTACTGAGTAGTGCGTACCTTGAGGAGGTACATTGTTGAGGCATTGGTAAGCGCACCAAGTGCACTTACTTCAAGAATGAAAAGACTGGAAAAAAATTGAACACCATAGGGTATGAATAAAAATGACTTGTTGTGGGCTCAGTTGGAGTCCTTGGGCAGTGGCCCTTGTGTTGTGAATGGACTCTTATGTGATATACCCTGAACACAGAAAAAAATAAAATGGTGTTATGACTGCTTTCACAAACAGTGTGCTTTGTTGGCCGTGTGAGGCTAAGCACGTGAATGGGCAAGCCAAGTCCTCGTTTTGCGTACCCCATAGGGACCACGAGGCAAATTCCTCGTTGAGAGATATGAATGAACATGAGCCTAAGAAAGATAAACTTGCTTCGCCCCATTCACAAAATGGTTCACCTCAGGAGAGGGTGGATGGTACAACCCTGAGTGACTTGTCATTACTACGACACGTGTTTTGACAAGAGTTGTAGCGTCCTTTGGGCCTCCAGTCACTCAGAGTCAGGGAGGTCGAGGTTGCCTTTTTAGGACCTCACTACTACAGTAGTATGAATTGCAATCCTTGCCTATGCGAGTGTTTTCTCCCAGATGTGTGCTGCTCGCATGAGGTTGACTCAGTCTATAGCTTCCCCGGTTACCACACTAGAACTTGAATAACAAACATCGGGTGCATGTCTCACAGAATGTGAGGTTCCTTCGCGTACCTGAAGGAGTAATCAGAAGAACCTAAAGACTAACCAAACAGTTGACTTACTGTAGTTGCTACTTTACTAGTTCAGTAGTTTTTAATTCAGTTATTGTACTTATTCAGTTGTTACTTCTGTTACCTTTCTTGTTCAGTTGTTACTTTAGTTACTTACTGCTCAGTACTCGTTACAGTTCAGTTGCTGCTTTAGTTACTTGTTTCATTGTTACTTCAGCTCTGCTGACTAGTACTTGTCACTTTCGCACTTTCCTGACATGGCACTTACACTTGTCAGTTCTGTTCCTGCTTTCCTTTTAATATGATGTGATATATATATGCTTGTGGTTGTTTCTTCACCACCTCGCAAGAGGCCTGACCCTGTTTTATGGGGATGTATGTGACGAACAGGTATAATGTTGATGCGATGATACGCGGTGGAGGCTAGGAGGACCCACACTTACCTTGCAGATCTTGTCCCTGGTGGTTTTGGGATTTTGGGATTTTGATCGGGATGTATTTCCTGTTTTGAGACTTGTACTTTTTGTAAACTTTAAACTGTTGGCGTGTTTACCCTTTTTATGTTGTAGCTGCACTTTTGTTCACACTATTGTTACTTGTTGCACTCATCTGTGGTGGCCACCCAGACTCGCGGCTTTGTGGTTTTTTTCGCACCTTGCTTTCTGCTGTTTTCTAGTTAAACCTTTCAAAAAAAAATCACAGAAAATTCTAAGTTTTTCCAAAGTCGGGGTTTGGGGCGCCACAGACAAGACTAGCAAAAATTGTTTTGATAAAAGGCTCAACTCGAAGGTCAAACTTGGAAAAGACTGATGTTTTAAAAGCGCTCGATGATTATGATGGGAGATTTTCAATCTTCATCCTCATAATGACTTGGACAACTTGTTGGGGTCTCAGGATTATCCCTTATCCTGAATGAGTACTGAATTTGATGCAAATGGATGCAAAATGCAGATGAATGTAAATAGATGCAAATGAATGATGGAGGATTTTGTTTGATCCTGCCTGCATACAAGGTATTCCAAGTTTTGACAACACAAGATGCCTCAGTGTAGTCTGAGAGGAAGATATTTAGATGAAAGAATAATTGATCATTATTAGAGAAAATTCATTGAAGAGTACAAAAGCTAGAATAGAAATTTTGAGTATAAAATTTCTTTAGATGTCGGGCATTGATGGGATCGGGTAATTCTATCCCGTCTGCATTAATCAAACGATATGAATTACGTGATAATGCTTTCTTAAACACATAGGGACCTTCCCAGTTTGGTGACCATTTGCCACGTGGGTGATGCTTGAGATGAGCAGTTGATCTGAGGATCAGATCATTAACTCAAAATCTTCTTTCGATGATTGACTTGGCATATTTCCTGGCTATCCTCTGACAATAAGACTGAGCATGCTCCGCGGCTTTGAGTCTTCTCTCGTCGAGTAGATCAAGTTGTATCAACCTCTGTTGCTGATATTGATCACGTGGTAACTCTAAAAGCGATGCAAACTTGAGAGTATGCTTTTGAACATGAAGAGGCAGTACCACCTCAGTTCCATAAACGAGCTCTGAAGGAATAGCGTTGATCGAGGTTTGAATGGTGGTTCGATACGCCCAGAGTGCATCATCGATTTTCTTGTGCCAATCACGACCCGTCTCAACGGTTCTTTCCAAGATGCGAATCAGGATTTTATTGGTGGTTTTCGCCTGACCGTTCCCTTGAAGATAATAGGGAGCTGAAAAATGATGATGAATCCTGAATTTTGAACAAAAGATCTTCATTCTCTCGTTCTTGAAATGAGTATCATTATCTGAAACAATATCATGTGGTATACTAAAATGACAAAGGATATTCTTGTAGATGAACAAGACCACATGTTGGCCTTCCACTATACGTAGAGTAACAACTTTCACCTATTTGGTAAAATATTCTGTTGTGGCGAGAAAATACTTGTGACCGTTGGAAGCAGAAGGAGTAATTGGGCCTACGACATCGAAAGCTCACATAGAGAATGGCCATGGAGATACAATTGATTGTAAATATGTAGTTGGTGCATGAATGGAAGGTACATGCATCTAACATTGGATACACTTCTTCACAAAGCGATAGCAGTCTTGTTGCATGGTTTTCCAATAATACTCTGCTTGAATGATCTGCTTAACAAGAGTCTGATAACCGATGTGGCCACCATAAATTTTCTTGGCTTCATCCTCATCTAAGCATCTGGAGTATTCAACACTGAACCCACGATGATAAAAGACATTAGCAAGAATAAAATATCGGACAGACATGCGCTGGATCACTCGCTACTCCCTCTTTGACAATTCTGGTGGAAGCTCACCAGTTTCAATAAAAAATTTGATATCTTGATACCAAGGCTTTTTCTTTTGCTCTGCCTGGTTAATTTGCATAACCAAAATGAAGGCAGGTTTATCGAGTCTGTCAATTTCAAAAGAGCGACAAGATTCACTATCTTTGAAGGACATAATGGAGCCTAGGTTAGCTAAGCCGTCAGCTATTTGATTGAACTCCCTCTTGATATGATAAAGCTGAAATTCTTCGAAGATATCGATGAGAGATAAAATGATCTTCTGATAAGGAAGTAGCTTCTGATCTTTCACTTGCCATTTATCTTTGACCTGGCTTATGACAAGCAATGAGTCACCAAAGACATGCACTCTCATGACATTGAAATCATGTAGAATTATTAGACCTTGTATTAAAGTTTCATACTCGGCCATGTTATGAGTGCATTGAAAATCAAGTTTGAGGAAAAAAGGGATCATTTCCTTCTCAAGCGTGATCAATAAGATCTTGATCCCTATGCCAGACATATTCTTAGAACCATCGAAAAATAAACTCCAAACTGGGGATTGCTGAACATTATGGATGCGCTCATCGGAGAAATCATCCTCGACTTTCACATCCTCTGCCAAAGGAAAATTTGTTAATTGATCGACGATGGTCTGACCTTTGATTGACTTTTAAGAAACATACTCTAAGTCATACTGCATCAATAGAATTTGTCACTTGACAATCCATCCACTGAGAAATGGTTGTTCGAGAATATACTTGAGAGGATTAAGCTTTGATAAGAACTTGACTTTTGATGCTAACAAGTAATGTCTCAACTTCTGACACATCCAGACCAGAACTAGGCATGTCTTCTCTATTTGAGAATATTTCTTCTCATAATCGATAAAGGTCTTGCTCACGTAGTAGATGGCATGCTCTACTCAACTGCCTTCTTTGTACTGAGCCAAAAATCCACCACAAGCAGTTTGATTAACTGAGACATATAACAAAAGGGGTTTTCCCAATTCTGGTAACTTCAGAACAAATGGATTGAAGAAATATTTCTTGATACGCTCGAACGACTGCTGACACTCTGGTCCCCATTTAAACTTCACTCCCTTTCTAAGTAAACTGAGACAGAGACATATAACAAAAATCCACCACAAGCGGTTTGATTAACTGAGACATATAACAAAAGGGGCTTTCTCAATTCTGGTAACTTCAAAACAGGTGGATTGAGGAGATATTTCTTGATACGCTCAAACGACTGCTGACACTCTTGTCCCCATTCGAACTTCACTCCCTTTTTGAGTAAATGATTGAAAGGTTCACACCTCATGGCCAAATTAGATATGAATCATCGGATTCTGCATGCATCCCTGAAGACTACGCAGCTCTTT
Organism: Nuphar pumila; assembly: GCF_984573655.1. Classification (NCBI taxonomy): domain Eukaryota; kingdom Viridiplantae; phylum Streptophyta; class Magnoliopsida; order Nymphaeales; family Nymphaeaceae; genus Nuphar; species Nuphar pumila. Next base: position 148,557,942 of record NC_143250.1, on the reverse strand, counting down.
AAGATTGATCGAAGGTGGCATATCAATGATAGCCTTTGCCTTAGCGGAATCTATTTTTATTCCCTTTTTGTTGGCCATAAAGCCAAGCAACTTTCTTGATTCTACTTCGAAGACACATTTTTGAGGATTGAGTCTCAACTTGAATAGAATAAGTTGTTTGAAAACTTGATCAAGAGCTTCGATGTGATCTTCTTCTTTCTTGGATTTGATCAGGATATCATCGACATATGCATTTATAATCTTATGCATATGGTCATGAAAAATAATAGTCATTGCCCTTTGATAGGTTGTCCCAGCATTCTTGAGCCCAAAAGGCATGACTATATAACAGAAGGTGCCCCAAGGCGTAGTAAAGGATGTCTTGGACTGGTCATGAGCGGCCAGCTAGATCTGATTATATCTGAAATATCCATCCATAAAAAAGAACATGGCATGATCTGTCGTGCTATCAATCAGAAGATCGATGTTGGGAAGTGGATAATCATCTTTTGGAATAGCCTTATTGAGATATTGAAAGTCTATGCAAAATCGTACTTTGTCATTTTTTTAGAAACTGTCATGATATTTGCTAGCCAATCTGGATGGTCTATGGCTCGAATGAATCCGGCTTTTAGTAAGTCCTCAAGTCCTTCCTTGACTTGTTGCTCAATTCGAGAATCCATTTTTCTCATCTTCTGCTTAACTGGTTTAACATCTGGCTTCAAAACAAGGCGATGCTCAACCAATTTGAGATCTAGACCCGGCATATCCTCATAAGTCCATGCAAACACTTCTTGGTGTTGCTTGAGAAAATCGATGAGCCTTTCCTTCTCATCTGCACTTAGACTAGTGTTGATCTTAAGAATCATCAGGCAATCTTATGAACCAATATTAGTATCTTCGGTCGGATCCTGAACTAGGGACGATGGCTCATCTTGCTTATAAATCGTTGCGAATTCTGGCAATTCTTGAAAAGATAAATCAAACTCTACAGATTCTTCTGACTGCTTTGCTGCATTACTGTCCTCTGCTTTTGCTTTGACCTGATGGATCCTTGCGGGTTTCAGAATGATTGAAGAAATATTCGGATTGATAATGAGCTTCTTTATCGATTTGGAAGACATTCTGAAAATCTTAGAAAAGATTAATATTCAGGAAAATCATCCATCACAAGATAGATTACAAAAATATGGGAAACAATAACAACGAATTTATAAAGACAATTTGCAAAGAGAAAAGAAGGATGACATCCAGACAAATGGGAAAAATTGATAACTTTATTGACGATGAAAGTAAAATGATGACAATGAAGAAAATAAAATGAAATGGGATATTGTCCCTACAAAGTAAAGGAAATGAAGAAAGAAAATAAAAAGAGGGTGACAGCAGATGCTCTTAATGCGTATCTTTGACAAAAATAGATCATTTTTTTGATTGATTCGCTTTCTCATCTTCCACAAGAAGATTCTTGTCAATGGCATCATGAATGATATCCTTGAGAACAAAGCAGTTCTTTGTATCATGCCCCATTGTTCGATGAAACTTGTAGAATCAGTCATTCATCTTTCCCATTACGATGGGAGGATCGGCTACCTTCGGGAGCTTGATCATATCTTTGGTAAGCATATACCCGAGCACCGTCTTGAGTGATTTATCCAGTGGGGTAAACTTGTGATCATAGCTCCACCCTTCATGCTTCACCTTCTATTGTGGTTTTGGCTCTTGTTCAATGGTTGGTAGAGGTGGTTTGTTATTCTGTGGGAATGACTTTTCCTTTTGCTCATTCTTGCTAGGATTCGGGCCTGCATAACTGAATGCCTTTTTGCCACCCTTACGATGGTTCTTGTTGTCGCTTGATTTAGTGGAGTAAGTAAAATGAGTCTTCTTTTTCGACTCCTGTTGATTGCTATTTTTAGCGAGGGTGATGCCCTCATACACTGCATTTTCCATGCCTAATTCAAGTCATTCGGCTTGTTCTGTCAGCTCAATGAAAGTTCGCGACAGAGAGGTGGATATGAGACTTCTCAGTGGTTGTGAGAACTTGTTCAAAATGATGTGGAGTGCATGCTCCTTTGAGATTGGGTTCTGCATTTTATTACAGGTATCCCTCTACATGCGGATGAAATCCCTGGTCTTCTAATTGTCATTCTGCTTAAGATTATAGGGGTGACTCAAGGTTAGAAGCGCCTTGGTATTAAACAGAAACCGTTCAATGAATAAATTAACCAACTTGTAAAACTCCTTTAACTCGATGGAATTAATGTGCTCTGAATATCACTTAGCGGCGGTACTATAAAACCTGCAAAATTTTAATAATTATCAAAATAAATAAATGTTAAAATTTGGCAAAATAAATATGATAATGTGATATAGATTTGATCCAAATGGATCTTGAATCCAAACATGATCAAATGGATCCAGTGTTTGGATTCGGATACAACGAATGGATTCGGATCCTGGATGGATCTAAAACCCAATTAGAATCCAATTGGATCTTAATGGATCTAAATATGGTCAAATTGCAATTAAGATCCAAAAATCTAGTTAGAAGGTTCAGAAGATCTAAAATATAATCCAACTTGTATTTGAGATTCGTTGAAAACCAATTCGTATATAAATGAATTAACAAAGACCAATAATGCAACAAGAGGTGAAGTGGTGTTATGGCAAGAGGTCTTGCCTAGTTAGGAGACAACTTGAGTTCAAATATCATTAGCCATCTACATGGATTTAAGAAAGATGACGTCTTTTTGTCAAAAATATCATCTTTGAAATTTGACCAAACGTCGGAAGGAAATAAGAAGATTAAGGTTACAAGGATATACAACAAAGTATACAATGGTGTATTGGTGAGGTTTGTTACCCCTTAGGGAAGAGAACCCCAGTTCAAATCCCCCTATGCGCTAGGATATTTTGCTAAGAATACCTTTATAAAGAATTTGTTTTTAAATTCAAAATTGTGTAATAACTCCTTCATTAAGAAGACCTTAAAGGGAGAACTCATTTTTTTGAAAAGAAGGTTGAATGAATGGACGTTCTTGGAAACCGAACCGTCCAAATGGGAATGGCTCCTTCCTCCGATTTTCAAAATAGGAAGGGGGAGGTTTCAAAACAAAGAAAATAATGAGCCACCCAAATTTTGAAATTTGGGTGGGGAGTTACAAGACCTCAATTAAGGAGGTCGGTTACAAGGGGAAAAAAATACATATAAAGATGTCATTTTGAGAAAAAAATCTATCAAACATACACAAGAAGTCAAATAAAATTTCGTTGCAAAGTATTGCAATGAAGTTGAATATGGTGCACTTGTGGGGCTCGTTACCCCTTAGGGAGGAGAATCCTGGTTTAAATCCCCTTGTGTGCTAGGGAGATCTTTTTACCAAAACAATATTTTGGAATAGGGTTTTGAAAATTAAAATGAGTCATAAATTAGGTATCGAAGAGAGCATAAAAAAATCAAGAATACATTTTTTTAGAAGGACGGCTGGGTTGGGTGGCCAAGGTTGGAAACCCAACCATCCATATTGGGAAGAACCTCCCTTCCACATTTTCGAAATGGAAGGGAGGAGTTTTCAGAAAGGAGAGTAATGAGGGCAGCCATTTTGGGAAGGGTGTTATGAGGGGGGGAAACGTTTTTTTTTTAGACTTTACAAAAAACGGTGGAGAGGGGAAAAGCCTTTCCTCTTCTTCCACCGAAATTTTGTATAATCCTCATCTCTCTTCCCAAACCAACCGATTTTTTTAGTGTCTGGTGGTGCTCGAACCACCCCAACTCTCAGCTTCATCCGGGGAGGACGCATGCCGAGTGGTGTGGGGAGCGAAGGTTAATATTCGTTCAAATCTTTGGTGGACTTTGATCTGCAACGAGGTAAAGGCATTCTATCTTTATGTGTATGCCTAGCGACATGTGGTACTCGTATTAAGCCTACCAGCCGAATAGATATGTAGGAAAATACATATACTTAGTCGTGGGTGTTAGCCACGACGGATCAAAGATCAAACCGATCTTAGGTAGGCGAATAACGTGCAACATATGGGGTCTTGCTGGATGTCAGCAGCAGTACATCGATCCACTTGTTTGTGGTGTGATCGATGACATCATGAGCATAATGTTAAAAAAAAATACAGCCTATAACGGTATATTTAATGTTTATGGTGGAATGCATATTCTGAAGCTCACGGACGGTGAGTTCGCAAGTGGCATACAATGGACACCGATGGATTTTGAGTTACAGCCTCTAACGCTATACTTGAGATGCATGGATCAGGAATGATGGATGAGGCTGATCATACATGGACCAAGAAGAGCAAATGATCAAAACTAATTTAGAGAGAATCCGGGAAAACAAGCAGCACTTTGATTCCTTTTGTTGCATTTGAGCCTAGCACCAGAAGACTGCATTGGGACCCTCTCCGTGTATTCCTAGTCTAGAGCAAGAAAACTGAATTTAGTACTGCACAAATTAGAATTTACCTGAACTGATCGAGGGTAATTAAGACGTCTCTAATGAATTTTTGGCCCAAATATCAATGAAGTTAATAGAGGCCAAAGTAGCAAATATCACTAAAAAGTATTATGCAAAGTGGACCCAAAATATTTTCTCTTGCAATGGTAACGCAACATTGCATTTAGACTCAGTAAAGTCAAAGTGAACCACATGACGGAGATGTTGGAAATAAAAAAATATCATGGCATGTGAAACTCAAATGTCTAGGATGAAGGGTGCACTAAGAAGCAAAGATCAAAATGCACCGATGTTGCATGAGATGATAAACAACAACTGGTCCATTAATTGCATAAATGACCCTCAGTGAGATTCTTGAATCACAAAACCACCTAAAGCTTTGATGGCCTTCCACCATGTTTCACACATGTACATGCAGATACATGCACACATTCACATGCCTGCACATACATACGCAAAACACAAATACAGAGTGGATTCACCTAAAGACAGAAGAGAGAAAGGGATCTAGAGGGATTGCCGTCGGGATGTCACTGAGAATAGTGCAGGGTAAGGCTGGATAGCATTGTACACTTGTTGATTCTAGGGCCATGAGGTAAATCACCATGCTCTTATCCAAAATGTACCAAAAAAAAAATTTGTTACTACTACTCAAGATACTATTGATGACCTGCAAGTAGAGAAGCTCACTCCCAGACTTTCTCCAGATCAGAAAGTAGATCTGACTTGGGAGTTAGGGTATCAAAGGAAAGAAAAACACAAAAATAAAGGTAAAAACGAATTGATTTGTCTCTAAATCAATCAGATTTGGGCCTGACTTAAATATGCTAATTTTGTTCTCTTAATTTAATCAATGACATTATAATTATACTATCTTAAAAAAAACAGTAAAATATTATACTTTCAAGTCTACTCTCTCATAATTATTCAGTTCACAAAAGCCAATATATATGCAGATAGCACTAAAGATGAGGTTTTTGACTGTATATAAAAGCTACATTAATAATCCTAAAATTCATTTTTGGCCATGTCTTGACACACTTTTGCGAGAGTTGTAATTTTTGCTTTGGTTCTTGAAATGAATGTTTATCTCATTCTCGAGTTACGAAATGTCAATTATACTTGTTATTTCTCCTATAAATAAAATGTGTATATTTGAGATTCACTATTATGCATATACTCATAGTAGGTCTGAAACGCATTGATGCACACATACATTGGTTAGGGCAAAAGCTCACTTTAGTGCACATGTTTAAATAGCTTGATGATTTTATTATGTGCTTATGAAAAGAACGTTATGTGTTGATGAAGTAGCAAATGAATGAGATAACATATTCATGTTGCACATATTTTTTTTGTAAGTAATTAACATATGAAGGTTGCGACCAATGTTTCAATGCATGAATCACATGTTGCTAAAATGCATATTTTTGTTATAATTGCATAAATAAGCGAAAAACGATAAAGGCACGATAGTACAAATTGAAATTGAGCATGTCAAATCCTTGTGGTGCCATATAGGCACATATGATGCTAAGTGAATTGCATATAATTGAATCATGATTGCATGTAAATGTTATGACATGTTGTTGTGCTAGTTGATCTATGTTTGTTCTGCAAAAGTTTGCATAATAAAGGACATTTTTTTCTTGCCATGGTCATGTGAAAGCTCAAAACCGAGCTTGCGGTCTTGTGGGACCAATGTAGTGCCATACGAGCACATATGAAAAGTTATACTTGAGACATGCCATATGAGTGCATGGTGGTCAGTGGGGTACAAAAGGTACACTCGATCTCAGAAATGAAACCTTAAAATGTTGTAAGTACAAGTACTCGGTTCAGAGTTGAGCCAAAATTTTGAGAAATTATGGTTGGTGCCTATTGGGCATTTGATGGGTAATGTGCATACACTGATATCACCTCGAGTGTGGGTTGGGATTTTGGAAATTCTCTGTGGTGCCATGACTTGCACAAAAAAACAAACAAGAATAAAAAAAAATATGCATACATAATATAAATATGGGATTCTGGGTATACCTGAAAAATGGTATATGTTACTGGATTTTCAGGAATCTAGGTATACCAGACAACGGTGTATGTTACCAGTTTCTCAGGGTTCTGGGTACACCTGAAAGACGGTGTATGTTACCGGACCCATGGTCTACCTTGGAGATGGTATATGGTACAAGATCCGTGGGACAATTTTATTTTGTGAAAGCGAGGTGTCTCACTCGGTCCCCAATCCTCAGAGTTAGGGGGTCAGGACTACCAATGCATCCTAGGTGGTAGATTCAAGTCTTCTGCAGAAGTTACAGGGTGCATCCTAATTCTAGTTCTAGTCATTGGGGAGTACTCTCTCGATCGTGAACCATCCCCTTTAGATATCAGTACAGCTAGTCATACAGGTTATAAAATAATAGACCCCCGTATGGTCTCAGTCTTCTAAAATGTTGAATGTTTGTGCGTACCTACAGGGTAATTAACAAGAGAAACATAAAGCCGGTACACTTTTGAAAGCCTTTAAGTAGTTGCATAATGTTTGATGTTGCAAATGTTAGAATATAATTGTGACTCACTCATGTGATGCTTAGTTCAGATATGTTTTCCTTTACATGCAAAATGTGATAACCTAAATGTGAGTCATAAATATGATGTGTTGTTCATTAATGTCTTTATTTTATGCAATAGATCATGGAATGCTTTAATTAAGTGAATTGTATATCCAACACTTGTTTAAAAGTTTGTTATTGCTTATATAAACGTGCATCACATATACTTGTATACATGACACTGAGCACACTCATATAGATAGTATGCTTCTTACTCAGACAAGGTAGTTTGATCCCTTCTGAATTAATATTTTCAGGAAACAGATAAAGATGGGCAATTGCGATCGTCGTTGCAGACAGTGCCATGTGACCATATCTTCTGTGGATGTGCTGAGAAACTCTAACTTGAAGAAAATCATTAAATTTATAATTATAAGATTTCAATGCAAGAGTTTAATTCGTTTAAATGATTGAGTCTGTGCTACTACTTGTAACCCGCCCGAATAAATTGACTAAGTATTTAATATAGCATTTTCGCTGATGTTTAGGGAAAAAAATTATTCCAAAATTTTCAAGTTAATTATTTGGGTCGTTACAATTAAGGTATCAGAGCAGGACAAGAATATATGGTTCATGGCCCTTCTAGCGACCCTGCAAGAGCTCTGTAAGTATATAGTATTTGAATTATGTTTTTATTTCCTGAAGAAATTGATTTATTGTGTGAAAAACGATAACCTAGATATATTGCTAGGAACATCATTTGATATATATTGTGATCAAGATGGGCGGGAGACGTATGTTATTTTGTTGTTCAGGTAGATGGCTTGAGGAGCTAGGTGTGACGATCTCCTTGATTCACTAAACACCTTACTAAGGTTGCGACACAACAAGCAATCCCAATGTCAAGTCAAGATGAATAACGAAGAATCTTTAAATAGTAAACTAGAATGAATAAATAATCCAAGAATTTTGCCATTTACGTTCTTTGGGAGTAAAGATGAAAGTTTTGGATTTGAATCTCGATTGAATGGTTATAAGTCTTAGCACTTAGCACTTAGGTTCGACTAATTTAAGTTCTTAAAGCCCTACACATAGATATAAGTTTTGTTGGATGTAGACTTCACTAAAAAAACAAACTGGTCCTGAATTCAACACCAGACTTTAATCGAATCCTATCAGGAATATAGAATCTGACGAATTGAGATTACATATGGGTTGAACCCTGAATCATATATGAGTCAATTGATATCTTTAGGTCATATATCGCTTCCTATTAAATAAAGGTTGTTATGCTACTATGGATTCAGAATATAATTTTATATATCCTGAATAAGATTCTAAATACTCTAAACAAGACATGAGGTTCAAATTTCAAATTATTTTGAAGTTTTCATTTGGAATAACACACATACTATGGTTCCTTGTATAAGGATAAGGATACCACATAGATGGGCATTATAAGATTTTGCATAAGACATAAATAAGAACATTATTTATTAAAAAGAGTCAGGCTTCTCTTCTCATAGTGTTACAGCTAACGATGAAAATAATAATAATAATAATATATAATAAAGCTCATAGATTCAATCTTTGAAATTACCTCAGAGATTTTCATTGGATAACATACGAGGAAAAACCAAAATTTTAAAATACAAGAAAGATACTTCAGTCTAGTTGTTTAGTTCTTATAACAAATTTTAAGGACGAAATTCCTTTTTAGGGGGAAAGGATGTAAAACCCACAAAATTTCAATAATTATCAAAATAATGCAAGGCACAAGCTGTCTTGTGTAAAGTTAATGCCAACTTTTGTTTTTTGTCTTTTTTTATCTCTTACAAGACCACCATAATCTTTCTTTTTAATTTCCCAAATACAGCTTTTAGAACAATTGGCATGACCGTAAGGACAAATCTGATGGGTTTTTCAAAAATGCCCTACAAATTTTGAAATCCACTCGATGTCCGATTTTGCAGGTTTACAACTTTTTTAGGACCTTTTTATCCTTAACACGAGTGGATCTTCTGATTTTTCAAGTATTATGTCAGAACACTCTCCTTATCTCACTAAATCTTGCTAAATCTCATTAAAAACAAATTTCTCATGATATTTCTGTAGAAATCATGAATTTCGCATAATATATGATGCAAAAATGACTACTTTATATCCCAACAAAGTAGATTCGCATAATGAACATGTGCATCTTCTTCGCCTCGCAACCCCCATGTGAAATTCTTTATCACTTTTTTCACAACCCCTATGCAAAATTATGGGTTGCATGCAAAATTCCCCATCGCTTCTTTCACAATCTCTACACATAATTATGAATTTCGTGATGCTGCTTGCAAAAATCTCTTAAGAATTTCGGCAAGAGTTTCGTGTTGGTGGTTGCAAAAGTCTACTTTCGATATGAATTTCATGAAAAGTTATATAAATTCAATGACTTTCGCATGCTATCGATTTTAAGCAATGCAAAATTTTGTTTTAGCGTGCAAAGTTATTTGCATATATATAGGTGATTAGAGTGCAGATTTCATCAAGAGTTTCATGATGGTGATGGCAAAATTAATGAAGTGTTTGCGGAATTGTTGAAAGGTTTGCAAAAATTGTAGAGTTTGGTATGAGGTGATGCAAAAAAAATTTCAGCGTAAAAATTTCACAAGCATTAAAAGCAACGTTTCATTTCTTAAAACCTTTTATGCACAACTCATAGACATTTTTGCATAACCTAGAGTTCTTGTGGTCCCTAAACCTCTTCTTTCTTGGCAAAATTTTTGATGATTATTTTCGGTGAAATACACATCTATGACACTTCATTGACGACTATTTCAACCACTCCTTGAAGTTTTTCTGGAAAGATTATTTTTCATGGGTGAATCAGTTTTATTTTTAAACTTTCAGTAACATCGTTTTCCACACATTAGTTAAAGAATGGATGACAAATTGTAGGGTTTTTAAGGTTGAAAAGTTGTGATTTTAGATTCAGGTGGATTTTAAAAAATTATAGGGGTTTCCAAGAAACATATCGTTTTTGTTACGATCATTTTCTGAATAAAAAAACTTGCCTTCAAGGAAACTTAAAAAAATTTGATGACCAACATAGGCCTTGGGGGCGAGGGTCCTAGCCACAAAGTTTTACTCCCTGGAGGGTCAAGCTGAGCACTATCTAATGCCGGGGCCTGGGTTTCTCCATGTAATAAATAAAAAAAAATCACTCACATTTTCGATTTAGCTCCCCATTAAAAGAGTCACTAGGCAAGTAAGAATAAGACAAACAAGACCATAGCTAATAGGTAGCATCCAAGTAAATCTAAATGGGCTTGGAATAATAAATTTGGAAGTTGCAAGATTTCTTCGATTAATGTGGTTTTTTAATAGGAAAAGTTTTTTTTTTTTTTTTTTTGGGGGGGGGGGGGGGGGTGCTTTACCCTTCAGGTCTGGGATAGCCAAATTGCATGAAACTCCAAATAGGAAAGGGCCTGAATATTTCACCTTATGGCAACTGCAATTCCTGATCGTTCATTTCATTTCACTCTTGTGACGGATAGGCGACATTTAACCAAAAACCAATTCCATGGGGAGACAATATATCTCACCCACCTACTACAATATCCAACTACAGTCAAGTTAAATAGACAAAGGAGGAGAAACAGCAGCACAGCACCCTTGAAAAAGCTAGTAAGAGTAGTGGCTGCATTGCCAATGTTGAGAGAGAGAGAGAGAGAGAGAGAGAGAGAGAGTCACCAGTAAAGGTCAAGACGGGACCCGATGCTCTCGTCTGATAACCTTGGCCATAGGACCAAGCACAAGGCGCCCATTATAAGTTGAGGCTCACATTTCAACTGCCATAGGGTCCACAAAAATATGCCATGCGCCTGGTCAAGAGAACCCAATCTATGAAACATGAGATCATTCGTTCCCTTCTCGGGTAAATGATCCAAACATATTGCTTGCCCGACCCAAATGTAACCAGCTTACAGGACGGCAGGGTTACCAACAAGGCCATCGCAACTAGACCCTTGGAAAAAAGATATAAGACGCCTTGTTTGGTTATGATCTTTTTAGTAATAACACATGCTTGATTCTTACTGGTCAGGATCCCTTTACACTTCACAGGGAGGGAGAAGGGCCTATTAAAGCTTCGGTCGCAGCCAAAACCCAAAAGCGCACATCATTGGTCAGGCTCTGTAATAAGCCTTTTCTCTTTCTTCTTACGCAAGCTCAGTTATAGCCACCCCTAGTGGGATTCAAACCCAAGACCCCTGTCTCTCAGATCTCTCAGTTCAGTAATATCAGCTATCACATTTACCCCCTCCCTAAAACATCCTGACCATGATTTTTTTCTTTTTTTTCTGGAGTTCAATTAGTCCTTGACCAAGAAAGCTCCCTGCTACAGCACATTGTGATAACATATAATTATTAATCATCACTTAACAGCCATAATCCTATATATATAGGATTATATATATATATATATAGAGAGAGAGAGAGAGAGAATTGGGTAGGTGCTTAATGAAATAATGATTAATGATACATGTTTAATGGGTTTTCCGGTTTCTTTGGTGTTTTTTTCGAAGTTCCGACCCCATAAATGTGTTGGGCATGATTGATTTACTAGGAATCCACACCTGGATCATGTGTTTTCGATCAAAAAAATGATATTTTGAGCCTTGAAAATTTACAAAGATTTTGGACTGTTGATTTTTCAAACCTTATAAAAATCCACCCATGTGTCGGAATATAACACTTCAAGAGCTGATCCCTATAAAATCAAGTATATAGATCACATCTGTACGGTCAAAATTTAAAAATAAAAAGAAAAAAACCTGAAAACCCATTAAGCACCTCTCTCTCTCTCTCTATATATATATATATATAGATATATATATATATAGAGAGAGAGAGAGAGTAATGAAAAGCTACCCGACTGTATCCCTACTAGATGGTACCTGATTGCTTAGGACCCTCAATTTTTTGTGTTTTTTTGAAATTTTGACCTTACAGATGTGTTCAGCATGATTGATTTACTAGAAATTGATCATTTGATTCGGATGCATGAATAGGTTTTTGAGGCTTTCATTATTCAAAAATTTTGAGGCTTCAAATACCCTTTTTCCCATCCAAAATGCATGATCGTGCTGAACACATCTGTAAGGTCAGAGTTTCGAAAAAACACAAAAAAATCTTTTCTTATATATATATATATATATATATATATATATATATATGAGCAGCTAAAAAACTTAAAGACTCCAGTAAATATTACACAAATACCAACCTACCCATGTAAAATGGCCAGCCACCTTGAAATTTTCAGCAGACCAGGTCCAACCAAAATCCCAAGAACATCATAGACAGGAAGACTTTAAACCAAGTCAAGAGAGTGATGATTTGTGTGAATCTAGTAAAAGCCAAAGAGAATTCACAGTAGTAGCATCAAACTCAAGTCTTAAGTTGCACCAAATTCACAGCTTTAAAGGGTTACGGTGAGGCCCTAAATAGATTGAAAAAAAAGGGTTTCTGATTTATGAAAAAGGGGTTTTTGAATAATGAAAGGGGGATTTGGGGGTTTATTAGATCTAAATGGGTAGGGTACTGTGCTCTGCGATTTCCCTTTTTGCGTTTCATGTATGGGGGGAATATTTGCTGTCAATCCCAAACCGAAAACCCCAAATCTCTGATTTAGGGGTTTTTGGATTTTTGTTAAGGGGAGGGTTTTCGGATTGCTGTTTCGGGTGGATTTTGATTCCTGCTATAGGGTTTCGTTGTCGGCTACAAAAAAAAAGAAAAAATAATTTTTTTAGGATTCCGTTAAGTGAGGGTTACCTGTGATATTCAGTATGTACACACCGATTTCAAGCATGCAGTGGGTCTGTTACGTATAATTACCAAAAGTGGTATCTCAGTAAAGTTTGACCTGTGATTCCCGTGTGATCAGTCATGCGTTACTGATAAACTTGTTTTTCTTTTCACATTACATTTTCCTACTGTCTCGTTACACCGGATTTGCTAAAAGACCAGATCTTTCTTTTGTTGATATGCTCTTTTAGTATAAACTTCAATTAGATATGTTGTGACTCCTAGTTAGATCAAATAGTTTTTTTTATATATAAATTGAAGTAGGTTGCTGTGATTTTTTTCTAGACTCATATGCTTTCTCAGTATAGATAGAAATCAGACACACGGTGATTTCCAGTGATGTCTAAAATGTTGTTCCAGTATTGATTTGAACTTGGTTTGCTGTAAACTGTCTTTTTATGTCTAATATGCTTCCTTAGTAATGAGTAAATAGAAATGCTGTGATTTTTAGTTATGACTTGGGGAGTCAATAAGTTTTAATTCTGTTAGCTATGTGAATAACTTAACATGACCACAGCTTTGAATGCATTGAAAGAAAGCTTAATCACAGAACGATGATTTAACCAGCCTGATAATCTGAATAACTGTTACACGTTTGCTGGATACACTTTTTATAGGTTCATACTAAATGCTGAGCTTTGATTGGGTTAGTAATTATGCAGCAGATTGCTCTTTAGACTCCTAGCTAATTTCCTCTCGGTAATTTGGTTTGGTGCGGATGTGTGAACCCCAAAGTTGGTAACAATGATATCTCCTAGTGTATTCTTAAGAATCTAAACATATGATTTGTTTCACGGTTCATTTACTTAAATATTAAAATAAATCTTAATAAAGATGAACTATCCAGATTGCACCAAAAAAAAAGGAAATTGTAAATATACTTTTCCATGTACAGATTGTTGTAAGACTTAAACTCTATTAAAGTGAAACAATTGAGCCTGCTTGTGTTGGCTATCTACTTAAAATGCAAGAGATGAGGATATGAGATTGAATTTATTTAGACTGTATGCACATTCATACTAGAGGGTGATTCAGCGCATACACATGCACACAAGCAATATGATTTATGCCTGACTGGTTTAAAGGTACCGTGGCTTGTGTGCTTGACTAGTTTAAAGGCATCGGAGCACTCTAAGTGTGTGTTTGAGAAATCTTGCCTAATGGGTAATATGGGCCGAGTACCTGATGTGAGTACTTGGGTTGATGAGCTTGCACTCAATGTCAATAACACTGGTGAGAAACTTAAATTTAAATTTTGTGAGTCTGACAGGTTTAAAGGTACCGGGACATTCGTGTTTGACTGGTTTAAAGGCATCGGAGCACTCTGAGTGGGTATGTGCAATCAAATAGACAAAAAATAACTTGTATACCTTTGCAAGATAATGAAGGTTAGGGATCTACTACTAAGGTAGTAGTAAATTAATTTTTGGAGAACACCCCAAAATTTTGGGAAAAATAAATAAATAAAATATCAACTCACTCAGATTTGGGCTTACCTTGGAGAGAGTAGGTGATACAAAACTCTGGGGACATGTGTTTCTTGTTTCTTGCAACAATGGCTCGTTGGTCCCCAGTCCTCAAAGTTGGGGGACCCTGACTACCAATGTGTCGTAGGTGATAACTCTTTGTTCTTCTGCAAAAGTTAGGGATGCATCCTGTTTTGGTTTTGGGCCTTGGGAGGTTCATTCGGTCACTAGCCGCTCCCCTAGGATTTACAGTTTCAGTTAGAATATTCGGGTTAATAAAACACCAATGAATAATAAACCCCCGAATGTTCTCCTCTGAAATGGTTGTCTTAGCCCGCGTGTACCCGCAGGATAATTAAAGATAAACATTTGAATTAGATCATCTTAGGTATCACATCTGAGTAGGTAGTGTCAGATTTACAATTTTATATATATACAGTTACTTGTGACATGTGAACATTTAATTTCAGCATGCAATGAAATCTGTCTATGAGATATTTAAATTTTGCTAATGATATTACCTGCTAGTTAGTTTCTTATAAATTGTTGACTATCATAGCGTAGATCTTTACTTTTTCTTTGTATATGTTGAAAATCACACGCGGCACCCACATCACATACTTGACACATGATATACCTACAAAAAAAATTACAGTATTTCCTACTTAGACAGTTGTAGTCTAATTTCAATTAATTTACCATTTTTCAAGTAAAGAATAGAATATCATGAGCGGCTGCAGGATGGGGTGCTGATCGAGATATTTGATTTATTGTGTTCTCGAGATAGTTTGATTTCCTCTAGTTCATTTTGATATCTTTTAAGACTCTGATGTTATTATTCATTGATACTGAAATGAAATAAACGTTTTGGCTTGCTCTCCACTGTAATGTTCCGAAATATTTAACCTCATAATGATTATTGTTTTCGCTGTTATGAAAAAAAATCCTCAAAATTTGGATTAAAATTTTGGGGCATTACAGTTATGGTATTAGAGCCTAGGAACAATAAATTAAAGATTACGGTCGTGCCACACCCTACAAGCGCTCTGCGAGTATATTTTATTGTTATTTATGTTACTTGCATGTTCTTTTTTTATTATGGTGCCATACTCTTTTATATTCGTAGACTTTACTAAGTGTGAACATTGAACCAATGAAGCACATATTAGATATATATAACCCTATCAGATACAATCCTATATGTGTACACTATATACCAGACACATAAATATTAGTGGACGTGAAAAAATTACCGCTGACCTGACCCTACTCGATATTACTAAGTATAAGGATATATTGGATATGGACGAGTTATTTGAATATCACACCAATGTTATATAATGTCAAGGTTAGATGCTAATATTATGGTACCGATGAAACCATATAAGAACTGGAGGCAAGTATGAGAGAAAAGTACCCCAGTCTTTTCGAGTAGTCCTTGTATGTGAATTTCGAGAACAAAATTCTTTTTAGAGAAAATTAATGTAATACCCATGAATTTTATCAGATAAATAAACTTGAAATTTAGGTCGTTAAGCTGGTATGAGGTTATTTTTATTATTTTAATTGTTTATTCATAATTGGATCTCGAATATCCTATTTGGATCTTCAATGTTGGATCCCTAATATCATGTTCAAAACTTCGATATTCCATTCGGATCTTAGATATCGGATCACAAACCTTAAATTGAATATTTAATAATAGATTTTGGTCAAATGGATTGGATCCTCGAAGTTTAAATTGAATTTTTAATGAGAAAATTTCTATATTGAGCCTATAACACTTTAGTGGGATTGGTATAGCCTAGGCGATGTTCAGATCCACACTATTGCATTTGGATCTTCGACATCAAAACTTCAACATTAATATGGATCCTTGTATCGAAACTGTAAGGATCAATGTATATTTAGTTGGATCCATAATAATTCATTTGGATCCATAGTTCCAAATCATATCATCAAAACTTCAGATTCCTGAATCCAGATTTATTAAAAGGATTTATGAAGCACAATGGATCCTGGATTCATATTAAGTTATGTCAATTTTTGGATAATGTAAACGGATCCATATTAACCTATGAAAGACCCACAAGATCGTATCGAAGAATAAACCAAATGTATTAAGAATATAATACTTTAACGCCTAAGAAGGAGATCCAGATCCACGAACGGATCCGGATAAGTCAAATAAGGATCCATAAAGGAACCATATATATATGTATAATAGTATGTATATATATAACTATATAAATATATATATAACATAAAATAAATATATCGCGTGGATCCGTAGTTGGATATATTTGGATCCAACCTTCGGATCCAGATCTATTTGGATCTGACCTTCGGATCCACTCTGCAAAGTTGTTGCGGATCAACATCGCTTGAGAGACACGGATCCAACACACGGTTGGATCTCGGGTCTCAGATCCGGACCTAGGCCGTGCCCGTGTATTAAGGTAAGCAGTGGAAAAAAAAAAAAAAAACAAACAAATAAATGCCTGATACGGGCTGCCCGTTAAAAGGGACGTGTTAGGGTTCAGAACCCTAATACACGCCAAAGTTTAATGGAAAGGGGGTGGGGAGATGCGCAGCCGCCAGGAGGAGATTCCTCCCTTTTCGGGCACCCTCCTACAAAAGGGGGTCCCCGAGTCTCTCTCTCTCTCTCTCTCTCTCTCTCTCTCTCTCTCTCTCTCTCTCTCTCTCTCTCTCTCTCTCTCTCTCTCTCTCTCTCTCTCTCTCTCGTTGCTGTTTCCAGCAAGTCCCGTTGCCGCCTCCTTGTTATTCTGATCGTCGTCGGCGACCTCGCAGGGGAGCCCGACATTTTCCCATCCAAAATGCATGATCGTGCTGAACACATCTGTAAGGTCAGAGTTTCGAAAAAACACAGAAAAAAAATCTTAGTGGGTAAGTTTTCATTTCTTATATATATATATATATATATATATATATATATATATATATATATATATATGAGCAGCTAAAAAACTTAAAGACTCCAGTAAATATTACACAAATACCAACCTACCCATGTAAAATGGCCAGCCACCTTGAAATTTTCAGCAGACCAGGTCCAACCAAAATCCCAAGAACATCATAGACAGGAAGACTTTAAGCCAAGTCAAGAGAGTGATGATTTGTGTGAATCTAGTAAAAACCAAAGAGAATTTACAGTAGTAGCATCAAACTCAAGTCTTAAGTTGCACCAAATTCACAGCTTGAAAGGATAGGTACTTAGCAACAGTTTTTTTATTATTTTTAAAGCAAAAGCATATAGGTAATTCTCATTTTACATAAACAATAAGGAGATTGGTGTAGTCTACCCGAAATTGTAGTGCTTGTCAACAGCCTGTGATACATCCCAGGTACACTTCATCCCCTTTGGAAATACAACGAGGTCACCCGCCCCAAACTCCACATAGTCATCATGCCCATCCGGGTACACCTTGACCTTCCCTTCCAAAAGGAAGCATGTCTCCCTGTCAGCATACGTCCATGGGAACTTGCTGGGAGGACACCCCCACCTATTCATAAATCACAAGAGAAATTATATCTAAGCTGCATATCTAACATTAGTGAACTTTGAAAATATTGTGCCACTCTGAAAAACTTAGCTACTGATGACAATTCTATGCATTGCTATGTACTGTTACATCGGCACTTGGCTATTGCATGAAACATTAGGCAACATAAAAATATCTCTCAACCAGTTGTAGTGCAAGCTTGCCATGCAAAAAGTGAATCCTTTCAATCGATGCAAAATGGCACACTTGCTATGAAAAAACTGGGACTAGTTGAGATCAGCGCTGAGAACGCTCCCAACTTTACCAAGTGGCGTGCCCATACATCCAAAATAAAATGTGTGCTGCAAAGTACGACAGAAAGTGTGGAAGAATAAATCAAAATAGCTAGAGAATATAAAAATATACAGTTGCACCAACAATTGCATGCACACATTTAACCAAAAAAATAGGTGCACTATAGCTGACAGTATTTTTCAGACAACATAAATGGCTCAGAGATGACTACAATCAGGACCATAATACGACATAGATACTTTTTTTTCTTGAGAAAAAAAAAAGGAATTTTATAGATCAAATTGCACGTACGATGTGGCTAGGTCTCACTGGATCACTGGGAACCTACATCCACCAAACCATAACATGAAGCTAAGCTAGGGCTGGTATACAAACTGTGCAGCTCGTGACTTGCCACAGTTCAGCTCTTTATAACTGGTGAGCCAAGCCACGAGCAGCTCTTTCAGCTTAAACAAGTTGAGCCCGAACACTAGGTGTTCGGCTTGGTTCAGCTTGTGTAGATAAAAATATGTATATATTTTATGTGCATATAATATAAATATAAGGAGAAAGATTAATGAAAAATATATATAAATTAGTTTTTAGTGTAATATATAAACATAATATATTCTATGTAATAATTGCCAAAGCTCCACTCTAAAGCCAAATACAACATGGAGCTGAGCTCTATTCTTAACCTAAAATGAAAGGCCTCATATGCAATTTACATTAAGCATTCGAACTTCTTTTAATTGTAGTCTTCTCTTTTTGTTGTCTTAGGAACCATCTTAAATGGAGGAAGGGAATGTCTTATTATGAGTAGATTTGATAGAGGAATCATTATCATTGTAATCTTTCACTTTTGCTGATAAAAACACACTAGGGCAAAACTTTCTCATCGCTTTGAATTCTTCTGGAGGAAATAAAGCATGATGAGACTTCATCTGTTCATGAAAGAGAGAATAAAAAAAACAATCAACAATTGAGACCTCGTCCTCTACACCCTCAAACCTAGGAGGAAAGGGGAGGTCAGTTTCTAATGATGGATTGTTAAGGGCTTCAGTTCAATGTCATGATCAGGGGTGCAAGAGATTGGGTGATGGACCTGGTTCCTCGGTAGCTACTCAAAGCATGAGATTAAAAGGCTGCAGATTGTCGAGCTTGTACATTGAACAGATTCCTCACAACCTGCCACATGAGAAGGAATGGGCCCCATATAACTTGCTGATCTTAAACAAGAACTCTAGCAAGCCAGTGTGGTCCTATGCTGGGCATGCCTTACAATGAATCTTAACTAGGATATTTAATTGCAGTAGGGGCCAGAGAGATGGAGTTATCAGGATGTAACTCGTGTGAGAGATACATGTGGAGGAATCAAGACAGGAACATGATGGGTCCCTTGCAGCCTTCCACATCACCCAGGGGAGTGGTGAGGGCTGCCTCACACATGCAAAGGGTATCCAAGTTCCCAACTTGAATCACCACTTGCATAGACGTTGAGCCCACCATTATTTATTGGTGGATGTAGCACTGACTGTGTGGTGCTTGAACCAGGTTCAGAGGCATGCGTGAGGCCTAGGCAAGTCAAGTGTGATACTTCACCAGGAGCTTCACTGGCAGTGATCTCATCGCTAAACTCAGACTGCATGCATGGCCAGAACACCCTGCCCCCTCACTAAATCAACCAATCAATGGCATTGTCCATGTTTGACATGTCATCAGGCTGAAGAAAACACAGATTGCAGCTTGAGAGTGCCTTGTGGTCACTGGAAAACTGACAACAAGCTTGCAGCCAGGGATGTAAACAGACTGGATTCGGGTCGGCAACTATGGAGACATAAGAGGACTCGAGAAGAAGTGGACCAACAGGGTTAAGGTTGGATGTCTTGAGGTTATGGGAGGCTACGGAAGGTGAGATATTTAAGGGAGAAAAAGAAATTCTCAAATTGAATGAAAGACAATGAATACCAAATTTCCTATATTTATATGCTAAAAAGGGCAGATGTGACCATACAGATTCAAATCCCATGAAATTTAAGCTAGATGTGCAAAGGAATTGAAGCAAAGATCGTCAAACAATGGCCTAACAACAGTAACAATTACTCAAATGAGAATATTGACCATTCCACATTCCTTGTTTCTAATCTACAAAAGAATTTATCTATGATTTGGTGGGTTTGAGAATTCTGAGATATCCAAGTCTGGGTAGTGGAACCATCACACAGCATGTTCTTACAATTCAAACTCCAATAGTCTTAACATGATGTAAGCTTCACGATTTTTAATCAGCATGAGGAAGCTCGAATCAGATGCAGTCCTACTGTCCTAGAGTAAGCAGACTGCTGCTATTGTTAAGATATATATATATATATAGGTAAATGCTCTATAGAGGCATTTTTGTCATTTCACACGTGTAATAAAACTGTTTATTAAACAGTTATTTTTCTCTTATTTTTTATTTTCCTTAAATATGAAATACTGTAGAGCCATTGGGGGCTCTATAGTCAAAATGACCATAGAGTCATTGGGGCTCCGAACGGTCAGAAATATTACTGTCGGGAGCTCCCAACGACTATATTGGGAGCTCCCAATGGCCCCTCTTTTCTCTTTTTTTGTTTTATATATATGGGGTGTGTTCCCCTCTATTTCTCAAGGCTTGTATTAAGCCCTTGATCAATAAAGGCTTATAATTTTTATATTTTTACGTATCTTTCCTTTGCCTTATTGATTTTTGTATTGTCCCATAGAGGACTTGTGCATGTGCACTTGTATGATTGTGATCTTGTAAGCCTTTAAGTGGCTAATGCTTTTGTACTTTCGCATATTTCATTACAGCTATGTGCTATTACATGCTGTCATGCTCCTTTTAACTGATGTAATACCAGAGTTATCGGAAACGCCTAGCCAAGTGGGGAAGCGTGCTTCCCCGAAGCTCCTTTTTTTCATTTTTTTTTGTTTTGTTTTGTTTTGTTTTGTTTTTCTCTTTTTTCGCTTCCCCCTCGCTTCCAGTTCGCTTTCTAGGTTGCTTTCGGTTCGCTTCCGAGACGATTCTTGATTTGCTTCTAAGTCGTCTCACGCTTCCCGCTTCCTAAAATTTTGAAAGTGCCTCACTTTCCACTTCCCGTATCGCTTCCCGCTCCCGCTTCCTCGACTGGCAACCATGTGCTATACCTACATAGATGTAAGTACTA
Source organism: Nuphar pumila (assembly GCF_984573655.1). Classification (NCBI taxonomy): domain Eukaryota; kingdom Viridiplantae; phylum Streptophyta; class Magnoliopsida; order Nymphaeales; family Nymphaeaceae; genus Nuphar; species Nuphar pumila. Next base: position 148,536,638 of record NC_143250.1, on the reverse strand, counting down.
GAACCAATCATTAATCACACTTTGTCGAATGGTTATTTGCTGTTAGGATCAAGCAGTTTCATTCCCAACACCCTTTGAAGACTTCTAGTTGCTTTCAGCTGGGGTAAGCCTCTTAGTACCTATCCTGCATTAGCGGTGAGTATTTGCCACTCCCAAGGGTCTTTGAAAGACTTTGAGTTTCTTCAGACAAGGGGTGCTAAGAAGCAAATTAATCACCAGATGATTCGTTACAGAATATCCCAATTATAGGTCTCCTTAGCTTTGTCTTATAATTGAAAAAGTGGTAACAAACTTTAATTTGCTTAATTCAACAATGATGTGTTAAAGTAGAAGTGAAATGATAGAGAGAATGCTGCTGTTCAAAATTCAGTATTGCAATCCATCTCCTTGCTAGAATCAAGTGAAGCCATGGTGATGTTTGGATATACAACTTATGAACTTCACAACAATGGAAGTCAGAATCATTTTTGTGCTTGACATATCTTTAGAAAAAATCCTATGGCAAATAGCCCTATATAAAGAAGCAACAACTTTTATAGGTAATGTTTCCCTCCATGTTTTAATCGAGTTTATTTATCTTAATAGTTGTGATGTTCCTTCCACCCTACCGAGATACATGCCAATCTACAATGTTATTGCTGCCAACGATGCCGCTATGATGCTTCCATCTAAATCTTCACCACCATTAACAGGAGTTACCACAATCACCACCAGTAACTGCAGAACCTCGCATCCACCTTTGTGTCAACCTCGATGATGGCAACCACCAGAGCATGGTCATGAGAGTACCACCACCTCATCCTCACCAAAACCACTGCATTACTACCACCTCTCACACACCATTGCTGCCACCACCGTGTTCTCTTTGTCCAAACATGAGCATTGTTGAAAGGATGCAACGGATGGCCATCCCATTTCCCAATGTGATAAGGATGGCTTCCCATAACATCCCTTGGATGGATGTTTTCACTTCCTCATGTGCCTCTTGGGTTCTCGTGTGACTCTCTGATTGTCACCCATGTGATGTTTTGTTCCTTGTGTGACCCCTTGATGATTGTGCATAAGGGACCCATGTACACCAATATATGTGTGTCCCCATTGAGACGTGTGTGTCTTGTATGCTTGGCTATTTCCTCATAAGAAAGACTCATCTCCCTTCTACCGTGGATGTAGGCTACCATTTTGAACCACATAAACCTATCTTTATTCCTATTTTCTCATACTTCTCTCCTCGATGCCACTTAACATGGTATCAGAGCAGGCCCATACTTGCCAACCTTCCCTCCTGCACACTCATCCCTAGTGGGATAAAGTACAACCGTGCTCGCCCCTTACCATCTCTTGTTTACCTCTTCACTCCTCTACCATAGCAAATGAGGATGGCGAAAATAACCCCAATCTTAACCAGCCGCATATGCAAAAGATGGTGGTCCAAGAGCAAAATCCTACACTCAAAATCACCACTACTAAAGTCAGCTTCATCAACAGAACGTCATCGACCCCTCCACCCGACAATCCGAGCAATGATGAATGGGTGTCCAACAAATGTCCTCATTCTTGAATTCCATGGAGCCCAACATTGTCAAAGGTTTCTTCTTCTTGGATACAACCAAGGAAATTTGGGACTCATTAAAGGACATGTATGAAAAACAGAATAACCTTGCTAGGATCTACCAACTACAACAAGAGATAGCCAATTTCAAGAAGGAAGGTAAGCCCTTCCATGCCTGTAATACCCGTGAATTTTATCAGACAAATAAACTTGAAATTTAGGTCGTTAAGTTGGTACGAGGTTATTTTATTGTTTTAATTGTTTATTCGTAATTGGATCACGAATAACCTATTTGGATCTTCAATGTTGGATTCCTAATATCCTGTTTAGAACTCCGATATCCCAATCAGATCTTAGATATCGGATCGTGAACCTTAAATTGAATATTTAATAATAGATTGGATCCTTGAAGTAAGTCGGATTTTAATGAGAAAATTTCTACAACACTTTAGTGAGAATTGGTATAGCTTAAGGCGATGTTCAGATCCACAATATTGCATTTGGATCTTCGATATCAAAACTTTAATATTAGTCTGAATCCTTGTATCGAAACCATAAGGATCAATGTACATTTAGTTGGATCCATAATAATTAATTTGGATCCATAGTTCCAAATCAGAGTATGATCAAAACTTCGGATTCCTGGATCCGGATTTATTAAAAGGGGTTTACAAAGCACAATGGATCCTAGAACCATAATAAGTTATGGCAATTTTTGGTTAACGTAAATGGATCGATATTAACCTATGAAAGACCCACAAGATCGTATCGAAGAATAAACCAAATGTATTAAGAATATAGTATTTTAAAGCTTGTAATATTTTGAATCCTCAGACAGATCCAAACTGCCCAACTAGGTGGTTTCATTAAAGATTTGGGTCGCGGGTCTCGGGGGTGGCCAAACCGAAACCGTACCCAATTGGGGTGTAATATATATATATATATATATATATATATATATATATATATATATATATATATAAGATAGCAATAATAATACTAAGTATAAATAAATATATATGAATCCGTAGTTGGATCCGTATGGGTCCAAATATCGGACCCAAACCATCGGTGGGCCGTATATCCAAACCGTGGCTAGATCGCGGGTCATGGATCCGGTTGATCGATGCCCCACAACTCACTATGCGTTAAGAAAAAAAAGAGGCCCTACCCAATAAAATGGGTGTTAGGGTTCTGAGAGAACCCTAATGCAGCCGATAGGGAAAAAGGGGAAGGTTTTATGTGCGCAGTCGCTGGGCGAAGCGAGGAAGGTAACAGCCTCCTTCCGTTTCGGGGCCACCCTCCCTATTTACTCCCCTCCCACACCTCTCTTCCTCCCACTCGCCTCTTCCTTCTCCTCCCACACTCACTGTCTCCCTGTCCCTCTCGAACCCTTGCGCAGCAACGGAGAAATTGAGGTTGGCGGACTCGTCTCTTGCAGCAACAACCTCTTTCTCTCTCTCTGTCTTCTCCTCTCTGCCTCCCTGTCCCTCTCGACCCGAGCTCGCCAGCAGGAGCAACTGACGTCGGCGATCTCCCTGACCGCGATAGCCACCTCCTCCTCGTCGGAACAAGTAGGTTTTCCTATTTTTTTCTTTGGGGTATTCAGTGAGTCAAGCATGGGATGCGGGTGCAGCGAACAGGGATTTACGGGTGCAGTGAATCCCAAATCCGACAAGAAATTTTGGGGATTTAGGGTTTAAGCTACCGAATATCCCAGAATCTCCAATTTGGGGATTTTGGAATTTCAATAGTAAAGAGATAGAGTGTTTGGCATGGATTTAAATCTGGGGGAATCGAGTTGCTATGTGTGTTGTGAGTTTAAAATTCGGGATTTCACGGTGAACCCCAAACCAAAACCCCAAATCGTTGATTTGGGGGTTTTGTAAGTCTGTCAAAGAAGTATAAGAAGGGGAGAAGGGTTTGGTTTTGGATTCTCGACTGCCACGATATATATATATATATATATATATATATATATATATATATATATATATATATATATATATATATATATATAATGAATTTCGTATACGTGAATGCTTGCAGATTTCAACTCATGATCAATAATTTGATTCCTGTTATGAATTTTAGTTTTCATTTGGTAGCCATCTGGTAGATTCGGATGTAAAGGTCTTCTTATCATTTCCTGAGATTTAGACGTGATGCCTCTATTAAATCGATTATGCGGGTACTCTGACTTGGTGGTTCCTGAAAGCTATATTGTTATTGTTGAGATTAAGAGGTTTAAGTTTAAGTTTTCTTAAACATAGGTTATTTTGATATTTCTTGTTTAATAAGGGACTTGTATGTAATTTGATAGTTTGACCTCTCTTTATTTAACATAGAGATTAGCCCTAATGAAGGTGAACGAGTCTTCTCTCTCTCTCTCTCTCTCTCTCTCTCTCTCTCTCTCTAGTGTTCCTTCGTCCAGTCGCTACATGGTATCAGAGCTGCTGGATCTCTGGAGCCTAATAACGTAAACAAGAGCCTCATAGCGTGAACAGGCGGCGTAAACAGGTGTGGTCAAATTTTTTATTGTTCTATCCATTGAAGTGCATAGATCTGATCACAGATCTAATGTCTGACTAAACTCAGGACATAGATCTGTAATTAGATCTACAGATCGATGAGAGTGTTGCATCTGGATCGACTGCAGCGTGGTTGGGTGTTACGGCAGAGTGGTTCTTCTTATTGTCATGCCGAGAAAAAAAAATTAATTTATTCTTCGTGGAAGCTGCGGTGAATATTCTGTTTCGTAGTTGCTGAAATCTGATCAGAAAAAAGACAGTTGTGTTCGACGTGTTGACGTTGTTCTGCTTTGCTTGAATTTAAATCTGATCATGTACCAGGAAGTCGTGATTGATGTGTTCTGTTTTTTTTTAATGTATGTTTATGATCTGATTTTTCCATTGTGTCTAATGTGGGTTAAATAGTCGTATGTGGTTGTGGAATCTGCTGAGATATAATCGTGAAACAGACTGTTTTCTGAATCAGCTATTGTGATTTGGGTTGAAAAGTCGTGTGTGGTTGTGGAATATGTTGATGCATGATCACATGTTGTTTTCTGCATCAGCTATTGTGATTTGGGTTGGAAAATTGTGTGTGGTCGTGGAATCTGTTGATGCATGATCGTGGAACATGTTGTTGTGATCTTGGTTGACGTGTGCTCATAAAACACGTTGTCCAAGAGTTTAAATCTGATTATTTTTTCCCTTGCAGCCGTATTAGCATCAAATATTTCATATCCTGTTAAGCTCTATTCAGTATGGGTGAAGCTTCGAAATTTGCCTCGAAAATTGAGGCTATTGGAGAGTATAAGGCTTTTGCGAACCCCTTCTCGTATGGTTCGTCTGTAAGGTTGAATGAAACAAATTATGCCAGGTGGTCCAGAACTTTTATGATGTCGGTATCTGGACATCGTAGAAAGCATATTTTACTGGAAACTGAACCTAATGAAAAGGTGGGAAAATAAAGTACTTGAGACGAAGATAATGACATCGTTATGTCATGGATCATGAATAGTATAGAACCACATATTGCAGATGGTCTAATTTATTACAATACAACAAAACAGATGTGGGATAATCTTCGAGATACGTATTCTCAAGAAACTAATGTGAGTCGTATCCTGCAAGTCGAACAGGAGATATATAATCTGCAGCAAGGAGATCAGACCTTGACTCAGTATTATGCCTTTGTCAAAGCAGTGTTAGAAAGACTCAATGCCCACAGGCCTTTGTGATGTTCGCAGCAAAAGGATCATCAAGAACAGACCATGGTAGCTCATTTTCTCACAGGTTTATCTTCAGAATTTTTGGTTGCAAAAGTACAAATGTTGATTGGATCCGATGTACCTACTCTTGTTGATGCATACAATCGTCTGAGTAGACTTGCGATCTCTCTTCCACAATCTCACCCTTTTCTCAGTCATTTGCTTTAGCTATCCCATCTGGTTATGGGCGTGAAAATATTCAGAATATCAGAGGACGAGGAAAACTTCAATGTACATTCTGTGGAAAATCTGGACATTTAGAAGATCGTTGTTGGGATAAGCATGGCCGGCCAACTCCTTCTTCATCAAAGTCAAATGCTCCAAAAGCAAATGTTACTATACTAGCAAATGCACATGATAATACCTCTGCAAGTGACAGTATCACCCTCAGTCGAGCAGAATATGATGAGCTAATAGCTATTCGCCCTTCGAGCTCCTCCTCTCCTGTAGCTGGTGTGGCCTACTCAACTGGGAATCATCTTCATCTGAATGATAATAAGTGTGTTATTGACTCTGGTGCATCCAGACACTTGTGTGGAAATTCGCTTTACTTTTCAGATCTAAAGGATATTACTGGTCATCAAGGAGTCTCATTAGCCGATGGGAGTTCATCACCAGTTGTTGGTCAGGGAAATATTTCTATATCCTCCTCTTTACAGTTGAAAAATATTCTTCATGCTCCCTCATTTCCTCAAAGTTTACTCTCTGTTAGTCGTTTTACCAAAGAACTAAACTGTAGAGTGATATTTGATCCGATAAGTTGTCATTTTCAGGATTTGCTGACGGGGAAGAAGATTGGTGGAGGATATGAAGAAAATGGAGTCTACTACCTACATCATCCAATGGGTAATGTTTATGCTGCAGTGGAACACTCATTCAGTCCTGTTCAGTGGCATCGTCGTCTCGGTCATCCTTCATTGTCAAAGCTTCGTTATGTCTTTCCTCAAATTCCTTTTACTACATCGTTTCAGTGTGAAGCATGTCAGTTGGGCAAGCATCATTAAAGTTCATTTTCTTCGAGTCAGAGTCAGTCCAGTCATAAAGTTTTTGAACTTCTTCATGCAAGTGTATGGGGTCCTAGTAAGATTCCTACTAGGACTCAGTGTCAATATTATCATGTTATTGTTGATGATTTTTCTAAGTTGTCGTGGGTGTTTTTAATAAAAGAAATATCTGAAGTTCCAAGTATTATCAAATCCTTAATTCTTGAAATAAAAACTCAATTTGAATCTGTTGCCAAGATTGTTCGCACTGATAATGCTCTTGAGTTTAAATCAAAAGCCCTGTTACAATTCCACCAAGATCATGGCATTCAACCCCAAACTACCTGAAATGGTGTGGCTGAGCGGAAACACAGGCACCTGCTTGATGTCGCACGGACCCTGATCAACCGCATGCCTTCATCCTCTGTGGGAGATCAAATTCCATTACATATCCTAAAACCTAATGCCCCACTCTTCTCTTTCTCACCTAAAATATTTGGATGTGTTTGTTTTGTACACAAACTTGGCCCTGATCATGATAAATTAGCTGCTCAAGCTACAAAATGCATATTTATAGGTTATCCAAAAAATCAAAAGGGATATCGATGTTATGATCCAATTTCTTGCCGAGAGTATGTCAGTGCGGATGTATCTTTCTTGGAATCCATTCCATATTACTCTAGTACCGGTTCCCAGATGCAAGTTGATCCAGTTGAGTCTTTTCCATTACCTATACCTCCTTTTCCGTTGGAATCTGTCCCCTCTTTACCGAACCAAACTTCATCTTCTTCACGATTTCATAATCCTCCATTGGCATATGTGCGTAGAGCTCCACCACCTCTAGTGCCTTCATCTTCTTCTTCTCCTGAGGTAAGTACTACTGACAACAGTGATCTTCATGATTATGATAACAGACCAATCTCTCTACGGAAGGGGAAACGACAATGTACCTTATATCCCATATCTAACTTTGTGTCTAATGTCAGAATTGGAAATCAGATGAAAGCTTTTAAGTCAGACTTATCTGCTGAAACTATTCCTCTGAACTATCAACAGGCATAGCTAGATAACAGGTGAAAGCTGGCTATGCAAGAAGAAATGGATGGTTTATTGTCTCAGCATACATGGGATCTAGTTGATTCCCCAGTGGATGCTGACATTGTTGGATGCAAATGGGTATATACAATAAAGTACAAATAGGATGGTTCTATTGAAAGGTACAAGGCCAAATTAGTAGCAAAAGGGTATACTCAGACTTATGGTATTGATTTCTTTGAAACTTTTTCTCCTGTTGCACGGATGGGCACCATTCGTCTTGTTCTCTCAGTAGTTGTTCATCATGGTTTGAAATTGTGTCAATTAGATGTGAAAAATGCATTTCTATATGGGGATCTCTCTGAGACAGTTTACATGCAACAACCTCCTGGATTCGAGGTTGAGGGAGAGTGTCAGAAGGTGTGTAGATTGAGAAAGGCGATATATGGCTTGAAATAAAGTCCACGTGCATGGTTTCAAAAGTTGTTTAAAGTAATGTCAAATTTTGGCTTTAATAGGTCGGCGGCAAATCATACATTATTTATCAAGAAAACTAACTCAAGCATAGTTGTGATGGTGGTATATGTAGATGACAACATTCTTACAGGAGATGATGTGAAAGATATTGAAGCTACAAAGGCTCATCTTCAAAAACACTTTATTACAAAAGACCTTGGTTCACTTAGATATTTTCTGGGTATAGAAGTTGCCAGGAACCATGAAGGGATGGTTTTGTCTCAACGGAAGTATGTTCTTGACTTATTAAAGGATTTGAGGTTGAGGGGGAGTGTCAGAAGGTGTGTAGATTGAGAAAGGCGATATATAGCTTGAAACAAAGTCCGCGTGCATGGTTTCAAAAGTTGTTTGAAGTAATGTCAAATTTTGGCTTTAATAGGTCGGCGGCAAATCATACATTATTTATCAAGAAAACTAACTCAGGCATAGTTGTGATGGTGGTATATGTAGATGACATCATTCTTACAGGAGATGATGTGAAAGATATTGAAGCTACAAAGGCTCATCTTCAAAAACACTTTGTTACAAAAGACCTTGGTTCACTTAGATATTTTCTAGGTATAGAAGTTGTCAACAACAGTGAAAGGATGGTTTTGTCTCAACGGAAGTATGTTCTTGACTTATTAAAGGAAACTGGAATGTTGGGAGCTAAACCAACAAATATTCCCATGGACCATAAAGTTCAGTTGTTTGAAGAAGGGTCGAAACTGATTGATAGCAAAAGCTATCGCTCTCTAATAGGAAAGCTACTATATGTAACTGTGACCAGGCCTGACATTGCTTTAGCAGTAAGCAAAGTTAGCCAATTTATGGACAAACCAACTGAGATAGACTGGGATGCAACTATAATGATTCTTAGGTATTTAAAATCCTCTCCTGGAAAAGGGTTATTATTCAAGAAAGGTGAAACTCTGGAGATAGTGGCTTACTCTGATGCTGATTATGCAGGATCTGTATTGGATAGAAAATCTACCACAGGATTCTGTATGTTTTTGGGAGATAACCTAATTTCATAGAGAAGTAAGAAGCAAAATGTGGTTGCTAGGTCGAATGCAAAATCAGAATATAGGGCTATGGCCCAAACAACTGCTAAATTAATGTGGGTTCGTACTGCTCTAAATGATCTTCAGGTGAAGGTTTCCTCTCCTATGACCATGATGTGTGATAACAAGGCTGCCACATATATAGCGAACAATCTGGTCTTTCATGAGAGGACAAAGCATATTGAGGTTGATTGTCACTATGTAAGAGATATGATTCAAGCTGGTTATATCACTACCAAATATCTAAAGTCGGAGGACAAAGTTGCAGATATGTTTACTAAGCCTCTTGCTAGACCAAATTTCTCAAAATGTTGTGACAAGATGAGCATGATTGATATCTATGCTCCAGCTTGAGGGGGAGTGTTGAGATTAAGAGGTTTAAGTTTAAGTTTTCTTAAACATAGGTTATTTTGATATTTCTTGTTTAACAAGGGACTTGTATGTAATTTGTTAGTTTGGCCTCTCTCTATTTAACATAGAGATTAGCCCTAATGAAGGTGAACGAGTCTCTCTCTCTCTCTCTCTCTCTCTCTCTCTCTCTCTCTCTCTCTCGGTTCTCGTGTTCCTTCATTCAGTCGCTACAGTTATCAGTTGTGGTAATAAGCATGGTGTTGCCCTATTGAAAATCCCTCAACATTCATTTAGATTGGCCAGATTGTCTTGACTTAAAAATAAAATTGTGTTGGTTGATTTTCTCTCTATGGTGATGTTCAGTCCCTTACTGTTAGGTTGTTAGCTTTATGTGTAGATCCGATGTCGGGTATGATTAATACATGATAACTTAATGTGTCACACTGCTTGCAACTGTACACATCCTGTGATATTCATGTTAACTGTTTTATCAATATAGCCTATCAATCTTACACTGTCATGTCAGAGTCTGCCTGAATGCATGAGTCTTATCCACAATCAGCCTTATAATTTGAATAGTTGTTCCACATTTATTGCGTACACTTCCTAATCGGTGTGAACTACAGCAGAATATAGATTTCCTTTTGAGTCAGCTCACGGGTGAAAGCTGGGAGTGTTTAAGCGTATTTTCTGGTACATATAATCCATGTGAGGCATGCCTTACATTTTGAAATACGTATACATATTAAACGCTGGTCGGAATGCTCGGGGTTGAATTCAATACTTGAACTCTTAATCTGCATGCTCAACTTAGACATTTTGCCATGGTATATCCATAATTCTGATATGAGTGTTATATATATATATATATATATATATATAAAAGTGAGAAGAGGGATTCTCAGTTTTATTGTCGTATGCACTTGTAGTGTGGCTAATACTCACCAGTTCAATGTAGTTACATGCTTGAGTAGCTCTGAAATTTGCAATCTGCTATATAGTTGTTGTAACCATCATTGCATTCATCACTTTACACCCGCAGCTTGTTGTACCACACACGCACAATAGATTGACTATATCGGGACTGCATGTATGTAGCCTCTATGTGTTCGTTATTTTAAGAGCATTTGTAGTTGACAATACCATGTGCATTATGTTCAGCATATGTTGATGTGCCAATTATGTTTTATTAAAAAGACTCACATGCATGCGAATGTTTCTAGTTACAAGTTACATTATGTCATGCACATACAGGGGTTTTGATTATGCCATAGTTCATGCTTATTACAACAACAACAACAACAACTACGCCTTCATCCCAAAACAATTGGGGTCAGCGATATGAACCAAAAAAGAAATTCATTTTGGGTCTTCCACATGAATCCTTTTCCTCCAATCATTTCTATCCAACGCCATGTCCTCGGTGAGGTTCAAAGCATTCATATCCTTTCCTATCATCTCCATCCAAGTCTTCCTAGGCCTACCCCGACCTCTTTTAACTAATATATTTTCCCATTTCTCCAACCTTCTAACTGGAGCATCATTAGGCCTTCGCCGAATATGTCCAAACCACCGTAAACGATTCTCTCGCATCTTATTTTCAATGGGTGCAACACCTACCTTCTTACGTATCTCTTCGTTCCGAATCTTATCTTTTATTGTATTTCCACACATCCATCTAAGCATCCGCATCTCAGCTACACTCATTTTTTGAATATGATGTCTCTTGGCAGCCCAACATTCCGTACCATATAGTAAAGCGGGTCTAATAGTCGTCCTATAAAACTTTCCCTTCAACCGCAATGGCATTCTACGATCGCACAGCACTCCAGTAGCACTTTTCCATTTCATCCACCCAACCTTTATCCTATGATTTACATCTCCATCAATTTCTCCATACTTTTGAATGATAGATCCCAAATATTTGAAACAATCATCCACCGGTATTTCTTGCTCACCAAGCTTCACTACACTCTCATCACTACTTCGTTGCTTACTAAACCGACATTCCATGTATTCTGTCTTACTCTTACTCAACTTAAAACCTCTTGCTTCCAATGTCTGCCTCCATAATTCTAACTTAGCATTAACCCCAGCTCTAGACTCATCAATCAAAACAATATCATCAGCAAACAACATACACCACGGTACATTTTCTTGAATTGATCTTGTAAGCTCATCCATCACTATCTCAAATAGGAAAGGGCTTAAAGCAGATCCTTGATGTAACCCAACCGTTATCGGAAAATTGGTTGACACCCCTCCACAAGTGCGGACATTGGTTACTACTCCTTCATACATATCTTTAATTATACTAATGTACTTGAGAGAAACACCTTTCTTCATCATTGTCCACCAGAGAACGTCCCTAGGTACTCTATCGTATGCCTTCTCTAAATCAATAAAAACCATATGCAAATCTTTGTTCCTCTCTCTATATCTTTCAATAAGTTGTCTAAGAAGATGTATAGCTTCCATAGTTGATCTTCCAGGCATAAAACCAAATTGATTCTCCGATATCATGACAACCTTCCTCAACCTAGACTCAATCACCCTCTCCCAAAGTTTCATAGTATGACTCATGAGTTTTATACCACGATAGTTTGTGCAATCTTGTATATCACCCTTATTCTTATATAAAGGCACCAAAGTACTCTTCCTCCACTCATTAGGCATCTTATTTGTTCGCCAAATCAAGTTAAAAAGATTTGTCAACCATTCTAAACCTTTCTCTCCCAAGCATTTCCAAGCCTCGATAGGTATACCATCTGGGCCAACTGCCCTTCTTGATTTCATTACATCATGTAAATAAATATCTGTGAATACATGTCCATTTCAGGGTTGGTATAAGTATATGTCTTGAGTTGTTGGGAAACCCTGCCTAATGGGCAATATGGGTTAAATACCCGATGTGTGTACTTGGACTGTTAGCTTGTGTGCTATGGCAATGAAACCGATGAAAAACTTAATCTTAAGTGTTGTGAGTCTGACTGGTTTAAAGGTATTGGGGCATCGGTGCTTACTGGTTTAAAGGTTCCGAAGCACTCTGGGTAATAACCATAATACTGATGAAAACTTAAATTTAAATTCTGTGGCCTAACTGGTTTAAAGGTATCGGGGTTTGTGTGCTTGACTGGTTTAAAGGTACTGAAGCACTCTTAGTGGGTTTGTGCAATCAATATGAAAAGAAAATTTGAGGATGTGTATGCCTTGGTAAAATAACTAAGGTTGAGAACCTACTACTATGATAGTAGAAGGTAGTTTGGGGAAATGCCCACGTAATTTGGGTAATTTAAATAAATGAAAAGATTAACCCACTCAGATTCGGGCTTACCTTGGAGAGGGTAGGTGGTACAAAACTCTGGGGACGTGTTTTCCTGTTTCAAGCTAAAGTGACTCGTTGGTCCACAGTCCTCGGAGTTGGGGGGACCCGGTCTACCAATATGTCCTAGGTGGTAGCTCTTTGTTCTTCTGCAGAAGTTAGGGATGCATCCTGTTTTGGTTTTGGTTTTGGCCTTTGGGAGGTTCTCTCAATCACTGGCCGCTCCCTTAGGATTTATAGTTTCGGTTAGAACGTTCGGGTTAATAAAACACCCATGAATAATAAACCCTCGAATGTTCTCTTCCGTTACGGGTGATTCGGCCCGCGTGTACCTGCGGGATAAGAAAAGATAAACATTAATTAGAACATTTTAGGTATCACACTGAGTTGAATTACGGGATTGCAGTTTCACAGTTAACCAGTCATTTCATAATGTATCTCTTTACTTTTAGCATACTTTAGAAATTATAACATGTGAGATGTTTAAATCATGTTGATGTGTATTTGTTAGTTAAATGTTATTCATGTTAATGTTGTGGTTGCGAGTTAAATGATATATATGTTACTGTTGTGTAATTTCTTTATTTGATCTTGTATATGTTGAAAATCACCCACGGCACTCACATCACATACTTGACACATAATATACCTGTAAGAAAATTGACAGTAATTCCTACTAAGATAGTTGTAGTCTAATTCCAATCAATTTACTATTTTTCAGGTAAAGAATAGGTCTTATGAGCGGCTGCGGGATGAGGCATCAGATCGAGATTTTTGGATTTATTGTTTCAGGGATAATTTGAGTTCCTTTTATGTTTTTAAAACTCTGATGTCATTATTCATTGATAGTGAAATGAAGTAAACGTTTTGGCTTGCTCTCCACTGTAATGTTCCGGAATGCTTAACCTTGGAATTATTATTTGTTTTTGCTGTTTAAAAATAAAAAAAATAAAAATAAAAATAAAATCCTAAAAATTTGGGTTAAAATTTCTGGGTGTTACAATGCCTATCTTAGTTCCTTGAGATGCATGTGGGATGAACTCGGTCTATACCATGGTTGCCAGTTGAGGAAGCGGGAGCGGGAAGCGATACGGGAAGCGGGAGCGGGAAGCGAGGCACTTTCAAAATTTTAGGAAGCGGGGAAGCGTGGGACCACTTAGGAGAGATTCGGGAAGTGTCTCGGAAGCGACCTAGGAAGCGTCTAGGAAGCGACATAGGAACCGTCTCGGAAGCGAGGGGGAAGCGAAAAAAACAAAAATAAAAAATAAAAAACACAAAAAAATTTAAAAAAATAGGGGAAGCATGGGGGAAGCGCGCTTCCCATTAAAGGGAAGTGCATCCCCCATTAAAGGGAAACACGTCCCCCATTAAAGGGAAGCGCGCTTCCCATTAAAGGGAAGTGCATCCCCCATTAAAGGGAAACACGTCCCCCATTAAAGGGAAGCGCGCTTCCCAAAAAAGGGGGATGCGCTTCCCAAAAAAGGGGGACGCTTCCCCCCACGCTTCGGAAGCGCGACGTTCCGCGCTTCCGAAGCGCGCTTCGGGGAAGCACGCTTCCCCTTTTAGCTAGGCGCTTCCGGTAACCCTGGTCTATACCGACTTGTGGCCTCTAATATCGCCACGACAAAAAACAGATCGAGGAAGATTAAGTCTTCAAACACCTTGTTGGCCTCAACCAAGATTATGTGGTCTTGAGAGGGCATATTCTCGCGGCCCTAAAATTGCCATCCTTCAATATCGGCAGTGTCATGATCCAATGTGAGGAGACAAGGAGGGTCATGAACCTCGAATTCAAGGCCGAATCTGAAATTCATGAGAAGGTTGTCTTCAATGTTGACTCAAAGAAAGAAGTTGCTCATGCTACTCATGGACATGGATGCTATAGTTGTTCTCATTGCAAAAACTTGGTAACACCATAGATAAATGTTGGGAGATACATTGTCAATCGGGCAAAGAAAAGAGTCAGAACGAGAAAAAAGAGATCAAGGGAATAAACTCACTTGATGGTCTTGCAGAGTTGATTAAACAGATCAAAAAATTGAACGTTGTTGTCACTCTGAATCCACAAAGGCTGAGATATCAGGTAATTCATTTGCCCTAACAACTCTCTCAAGTGATAACAAATGGATAGTCAAAATTAGGGCGATCAATCACGTGACGAGTCACCGTGAGTGGTTAACAAATCTTCAGATAGCTAACAAAGAACCTGTGTGCATTGCCAATGGCTCATTGGTTCCCGTCTAGGGAATGAAGGAGACATCATTCTTAAGTAATAACCAATCATTTGGAGTTCTCTATATTATTGCCCTTACTACAAGTTTGTTGTTTGTTAGTAAATTAACCAAGAGCCATGATTGCATTGTCGTTTTCTATCTTGAGCATGTCGTCTTTCAGGATTTCAAAATGGAGATTGGTAGGGAGACGTGAGTTCAATGGACTTTATTTTTTGGACGCCAAGACCCAAGCATATCTCACTCATAAGGCTATTGATCCAGAAAGACTGTGACACTCAAGATTGGGACATCCATATGATAGAATATTAAAAAATGTGTTCGCTAATGTCTCTGCATGTCATGATTCTTGTGATGCTTGCCAATATGCCAAACAAACTAGGATTCCATTTATGAATTCTGATAATAGGAGTAAAGACTCCTTTTCATTTAGTTCACTCTAATGTTTGGGGCCCCACACCAGTTGAGTCGTATTCTAACTTTAAATACTTCACTACATTTATTGATGATTGCACTCACACTACATGGGTCTATTTCCTTAAGCACAAAAGTGAAGTTTTAGAAGTTTTTAAAGAATTTCAAAGCATGGTTTGTAATAACCGAAATTTTCTCATTTTAGTGTAGGGGATCCACAGTTGGATCCATTTGGATCCAACTTGTGGATCCACATTTTCAAGTTAGACATGGATCCAAATTCATGGGCCCAGATCAGCAAAGGATCCACTCTTATAACCTGCCCGGATCCAAACTGGGATTTGGATCCCGAATCGCAGGTCGCAGAGTTTGGACCCGAACTTGACCCCATGTTAATAAAACCTCGTTTACAAGAATCGTGCCTAGAGCACGATTCTTGCCAAACTCAAGAAGAGGGAAGGTTACGGAGGGTCGTAATCGACTCCCTCCACCTTTCGCGGAAGGAGGGAGGGCCTTCGTTCAATAAAAGGGGGCTGGAGAGGGTCTCGCCCTCTTCACTCTGCACTTGTCTCCCTCTCGAACTTTCGCTCAGCAGCAAGGTCACCGACGCCGATAACCTCCTCGTCTCTGTCTTATTCCCTCTCGATTTCACGCGCAACAACGGGACCTCCAGTGTCGGTGACCAACGATCCGCGGCAGGCACCTTCTTTTCCTCTTCCTCTCGGAATCCCCTCCACGACGTCGGAGCAGTCTACACTCTCTCAATAAGTGTTGGCTACTCTTTCAGATGATTGCATTGCGGCAGATCTATGGAGTAAGCTGTCTCAGACATACTCTCAGATATCATAAGCTCGAATTATGTATTTAAAAAATGAGTTTCAAAATTTGAGAAAAGACTCAATGACAGTTATGGAATACATAGGCCGCATGAAGAGTATTACTGACCAATTGGCCATTATTGGAAGTGCTATTTCAGAAAAAGATAAAGTACAACTTCTTAATGGATTGGGCCCTGATTTTGACATGTTTACTACAGCATTGTCCTGTCTTCCCTGCTTGCCCAACTTTGATGACCTTCAGGCGAAGCTTCTTCAACATGAGATGAGTATGAGACAACGGGCGGAAGGAAATGAATCAGCTCGTTCTTACTCAGTTTTGGCTACCGACACTTCTGTAGGTCTTGGACGAGGAAATGGAGGACATCAAGGAGGCCGAGGCCGAGGACGTTTTGGGCAAGGAGGTCGTGGTATCTTGCCTACACCTAATATTTCGGGTGTTTTTAATGTAGGGAATCAAAGGAGAGTGACCACTTGCTTCCTATGTAACAAAAGAGGACATGTGAAAGTTCATTGTTGGTTTAATCTGCAGAACAAAGGAAAGACAAATAAAATTGAGAATAAGTCAGGCACCGCTGTGGACACGAAAGCGCCATCTGCAGATGTGCAACAACTTTTACTATCAGCATTATCACAGATGACGATCAAGCAAAATGAACAAGGAGAATGGTATGTTGACTCTGGTGTTGCCAGTCATGACACGGGTAATGCGGGTAAGTTATCTCACTTATTGCCTTATCTTAAAAAAGGTAGTATAGTTACGAGAGATGGAACTTCTCACTCCATTAGTCATACTGGCAGTGCACATATTCCTATGTCAAAATCCTCACTTCACTTGTCTAATGTCCTTCTTGCTCCTAATATTAAAAAGAACATTGTTTGTGGCTAAACTTGTTGACGATTTGAATTCTTCAGTCGAATTTACACCCTCCTCTGTTTATGTTAAAGTTCTACAAACGAAGGAGACGTTCGTTGAGGGGGAGTGACAAGGAAACATGTACGTCTTCAAGGAGATTCCCTCAATCCCAGTTCTCCAGTTGGAGTCGTCTAAGCATTCTTCAATCTCTTCGTCTTTAGAGTCTTTGTCCTTCAGTCCATTGAAATTTTTTTATTCATCTTATTGTAATAAGCCTGATATCTGGCACAGTCGCTTGGGACATTATAGTCGAGGTTTCATTGAAAATCTCGTATCTAATGGTCTTCTTCCAAAGTCTAGTTTATGTTCCCTTTTAGAGAATAAAAAATGTTCATCTTGTAAACTCTGCAAAAGCCATGTTCTTCCCTTTCACAATATTAATAAAAGAGCTTCAAAGCCATTTGAGATTATTTGTTCTGATGTTTGGGGACCCGCCCATATTCCTTCTCTCTCTTGCAGTCGTTACTATATTATATTTGTTGATTCTTATTCCCGTTATACTTGGATATATTTCATGAAACATAAACATGAAGTCTTCCAAGTATTTCGAGAATTCCATTCAATGGTCAAAACAAATTTTTCCAGTGATATTGTGCATTTACAATGTGATGGTGGAGGAGAGTATTCATCAAACGAGTTTATTGCTTTTATTCGAGATAAAGGAATAAGTCGATAGGTTTCGTGCCCTCATACTCCTCAACAAAATGGGGTTGTGGAGAGAAAACACTGGCATATTGTTGAAAGTGCGATGAGTATGCTACATGACAGCAAGGTGCCCATCAGTCTTTGGACAGAAGCCTTTCACACATCTGTTCATATCATAAATTGTCTCCCTATGGCGCTTCTGGATCGAAAATCTTCGTATTATACTTTATTTGGAAAACATCCTTCCTATGATGAGATACGTGTTTTTGG
Source organism: Nuphar pumila (assembly GCF_984573655.1). Taxonomy (NCBI): domain Eukaryota; kingdom Viridiplantae; phylum Streptophyta; class Magnoliopsida; order Nymphaeales; family Nymphaeaceae; genus Nuphar; species Nuphar pumila. Next base: position 148,518,749 of record NC_143250.1, on the reverse strand, counting down.
TTGTGTATGCTATGTGCATATTGATTCCTCCATGCGGAATAAGTTTCAGGACAAGGTCGTTAAGTGCATATTTGTAGGGTATGCGAATGAATACAAAGGCTATTGATGCTATGACTCTAATACAAAACGTATTAGGACATTCAGGAATGTTGTTTTTGATGAACAGAATTTTCAGATCAATGACTCCGAACGGTTGCCATGTCGAGAAATAAAAGTATATGATCCATGGATGAGCGCGGATCTATTTGCCAATACAGGGGAGACACGTCAGGCGACTTGTTCTTCCTTCAATTTGAGTAGGGAGTCAGGAGACTCACAGATGCATGTCTAGTCATCCTTATTTGAGCCATTTCCAGTTGAGCTACCTCCAGTTGAGCGTTTCTCTAGTCAGATTTACACTAGAAGGGACAAAAATACAGGGTCGAGGGATGTGAAAGTCGTCTCTAGTGATCTGGTTCCAAGGATGTCACGCATCAGACATCCTATTCAGCGATGGGTAAGTTATGAGACTTTCCCCTTGATTTTTAGTTGTTTATGTCCCAGCTCACAAACCAAAATGAACCCACTTGTTTTAATCAAGCTCTTTAATCTCATCATTGGATTGAGGCTATGAATGAAGAAATGAAGCCCTTCATGAGTGTCAAACTTGGGAAATAGTACCTCGACCAGAAGGAAAGAATGTAGTTGGTTCAAAATGGGTTTATAAAACAAAATATAAGCCCGAAGGAAGTATTGAGAATGGGTACAATTTGTGCCATCATATCTTTGGCAGTCGACCGAGGATGGAAGCTTAGTCAGATGGATGTTAAAAATGCATTCTTGCATGGGGTTTTGAAGGAGGAAGTATATATGGAACAACCGCCTGAGTATGACAAGAAAGATCCTACCACCTGGGTGTGCAAGTTAAGGAAGTCTTTATATGGGTTGAAACAGGCGTCTCGCTCTTGGTTTGAAAGTTTCTCCATGCAAATTCAAGGCTATAGTTTTAGAAGATGCTCTTTGGATCACTCGCTTTTTATTTACCAGAAGTCGGGCACCGTCATACTTCTTCTTATATATGTTGATGATATTGTGATCATTGGGAATTCAGATAATCATCTACAAGAAATAAAGCGATTTTTGATGAAAGCTTTCAAGATAAAAGATTTGGGGGAGTTGAGATACTTCCTTAGTGTAGAGGTTGACAGACAAAGAGACACATTGACACTCATGCAACAAAAGTACACACTTGACCTTCTGGAAAGGGCCGAGATGACCAATTACAAACCAGTCACCACTCCAAGTGTATTACATCAAAGGCTGAGCTCTGAAGATGGCCACCTTTGTGTCAATCCTACAACGTATAGAAGTATTGTAGGGATGCTGCAATATTTGACCTTTACCAGACCAGATATAGTTTATGTCATCAATCAGGTATCGCAGTTTATGCATGCTCCAACGGAAGGTCATATGGAAGCCGTGAAGCGCATTCTACGTTATTTAAAGGGAGCTATAGGAGACGAACTTGTTTATCGCAAGAATAATAACCTACATCAAGGCCATGAACTCATCACTTACACAGATGCAGATTGGGCAGGAGATCCAGATGAGAGACGGTCTGTCTCTGGATATTGTGTGTACATTGAACATAATTTAGTGTCTTGGAGCAGTAGAAAGCAAAAAGCAGTGGCACGATCGAGTACAGAAGCAGAATACAGGTCGATGGCTGCAGGCACAGCAGAAGTTACATGGATTAGGCACTTATTAAGTGATCTTGGGGAGACAATTATTCGATTATCTCTTCTATGCGACAATCAAAGCGAAATAAATATTGCATGTAACCCCATTCAGCATATCAGAACAAAACATATTGAGATTGATCAACACTTCATACGGTAGAAAGTCAAGATGAAAGAGATAGAACTACGTCATGTTCGAACAGAAGACCAAGTAGCAGACTTTTTTACCAAAGGGTTAACAGGACATCAATTCTGGTTGTTAAAAGGCAAGTTGTACATGCTCCAAGACCACGTACAACTTGAGGGAGGGTGTTAAAATAGAACATGCGTATGGGTCTGGATCCAGATCCATACGCACGATGTTGTTAACATGTTAACGTGCATAGGGTTTTCATTAATGGCATTTATGTAATATAGCCATTGTAATTTGTTTATATGTAATGTTTGTTAAAATACATGCAATATATGTATATATATATATATATATGTTCATATACATATATATATGTATTATCTAAAATACCTAATAGGGGTATTGTAGTCATTTCACAAGTACCTGATAGGGGTACTTGTTTCTTTTCATTTATTTTTTTGTAAATTCTTTTTTTTATTTTTTTGTATTTTTGCCTGCCTAAAAGGGGCCCCACCATGGAGTCAATGGGGCCCCCAACGGTCACATTTGTGACCGTTGGGGGCTCTCAACGACTCCATGGGAGCCCCTAGGTGGCTCTTCTTTTAAGGCCATAAGGCCACCCCTCCTCTCCTTCTTTTGTGTATAAATAAGGGTGAACCCCTCTTGTATTCTTCACTCTTGAGAGCTCTCTCTCTTTTCAATAAGAGACATTTATATTTTTATGTTGTGTTGTCTCTTATGGGTTTGGGTGTTAGCCCTTTTGTTTGTTCATCAGTAGATGTTGTAAGTGCTTAACACACTCTTTGCTTTTCCGCATATTTCATTACATGGTATCAGAGCCTTTTGTATGCTCTTCTTCTTAATATAGCTAGTTGTGTAGCTATTTTTTTTTTTCTTGTTGTATCTCTCTTCGTTTGTCCTCTTGTGAGTGATTAAAATGGAAGGAGAACAAAAGATTGATCTCTCCTTCAAGCTCAATGGCTCCAACTACATGATGTGGGCCGCCGCCATGGAGAACAACCTCAAAGGTAAAAAACTTTGAGGATACGTTATGGGCACCATTCCGAAACCACAACTCCAACTAACTAAGATGGATGGTGATCAAGAAAAAGCTCTTGAAGAAAATGTCCGCATGAAGGCCATTGAAGATCACCAATCTAAAGTGGAAGATTGGAAAAGTAAGCATGCCAAGATTCTTGCTTGGTTCATGAACAATGTGGAGCTCAAGATTTGCGCCAACATTGCCAAGTTTCGAATTGCTAATGAAGCATGATTCTTTATGAAAGGTATGTTTACTCAAAAAGACTTTGCTCGTCAATTCTTTCTTCAAGAAAAAATCCGAACTATCAAGTAAGGAGAAATGAGTGTAAGGGATTACTTTAGCACTCTTGGACCCCTATGGGATGAACTATCTTTACTAGAACCAAAATGGGTTTCTAGTGTGGATGTGGAATTAAGGAGAGAACAAATGGAAAAAGAGCACTTTTTCCAATTTTTACATGGGCTTAGGCCTGAATATGAATAAGTTAGATCTTCCTTTCTTCATAGATCTAAGCCTCTTCCCTTGGAAGATGCCATAGCCGAAATATGCCAAGAAGAAACTCGTCTTGGCATGATTAAAGGAGGAGATGATGTCTTGGTCGTATCAAAACCCGGCAACCATATGAAAGCTTACAAACCTCCACATTTTGGAAGGCAAAATAATTATAATGGCAACTATAGAAAAGTCATTTGTCATCATTGTCAAGAGTCGGGTCATATAAGACCTAATTGCCCTAAGTTGAATGAAACACCTAAAAATAAGGTTGCTTTCGTTGAAGAAGCTACTCAAAAGAAAGAGGAAACCATCAAAGGGAATGAATCTTTTTCTCTTGCTCAACTATCGAAAGCACTACAAACTCTACTCAAGATACCATCAACCTCGAGTGCCGCCATCGCTTCTTCCTCTCCTCCAGGTATGTCTTCTTAGATCCTTGACTCTGGAGCTTCCTTTCATATGACCCTGCTTGAAAATGAGCTTTCCGATTTGTGTAATAACTATAAAAACTCCTATGTTTCAACTGCCGATGGTACATCTTTACAAGTAAAAAGTTTTAGAACTTTAAACTTTTCCAAAGATTTCTTTGTGCCAAACGTGAGAGTTGTACCTCAACTTAATTTAAATCTCCTCTCTGTTGCTCAAATATGTGATCATGGATGTGAAATCTCCTTCTTAACTAAGGATTGCTCTATACAGGATCTTTGGTCCGGAAAGCAGATTGGGCAAGGCCATAGGGGGGGAGATCTCTATTATATAAGCAACTTGAAACTCCCCACTAACTCTTTTTGTAACCATGTCCAAGATAAAAATATTGAAATTTGGCATCAAAGACTTGGACATCCAAGTTTCTCAAAAATGTACTTCTTTCCATTTGGAAAGAAATTTTTTAATGAGAAACATTTTGTTTGCAAGAGTTGTATTTTTTGGCAAAATGAAATCCACTTCTTTTCCAAACCGAACTTTTGTGTCCAAAAGACCTTTTGAGTTAGTCCATTCGGACGTTTGGGGTCCTTCCCCGGTCATGTCTAAAGGAGGGTACTCCTATTACGTTACTTTCATTGATGACTACACTAGGTATGTGTGGATCTACTTTCTCAATTTAAAATCCGAAGTCTTTGACTTCTTCAAAAAAATTCATATGATAGTTAAAAATCAATTTTTAAGTAATATCTCTACTCTTAGATCCGATTCGGGTGGAGAATATTTATCAAATGAATTTCAAAATTATTTAGAAGTAAATGGAATTTGTCATCAAAGATCGTGTCCTAGGACTCCCCAACAAAACGGCTTGGCCGAAAGAAAGCATAGACACATCATGGAAACCACTAGGACACTCCTTATTTCCAAAGAAATTTTGAATAGTTTTTGGGCCGAAGCGGCCTTAACCTCAACTTACTTAATAAATAGAATGATATCTTCATCCTTACAAAATACATCTCCATATGAAAAACTATTTGCAAGAACACCCGATTTCAATAGATTAAGAATTTTTGGGTGTAAATGTTTTGTCCTTACACATAAACGGGACAAATTATTTCCTAAAGCTATAGAGAAAATCAAAAGGGTTTTAGATGTTTTGACTTGAAAAATAACAAACTTTAGGTATCCAAAGATGTAACCTTTTTAGAAAATGAAAATAGTTTTGTGAAAACTAAAGATATTGACGAAAGTGAATATGCTTTTTTATTTGATCTTCTATCTCAAGAAGATGAGACTCCTCAAGAAGCGGAAATCTCTAATGAGTCTTTGAATGACCTAGAGGATATTCCTCTTGATAATATTGTAGATGAAAGTGATAGACCAATCCAAACCTATGTTAGGCGTGGTCAACAAACTCAAATGAGCGCCTTAGAAAAATACTCTCAAGGATCCAACATAGAAGAAACCTCTTTAAGGAGATCCGGTCGGATCTTCAATCCTCCTAATAGGTTTGTTTCCTATGAGTCCCTAACTCCAAGGTATAGAGCGTGTCTAATTGCATTGCACTCATTTCATGAACCTTCACACTATAATGAGGCCAAAAATATTCCCCAATGGGTTGAAGCCATGAACTTAGAGCTTAGTGCCCTTGAAAAGGCAAAAACTTGGGAAATAACTTCGTTACCCACTGGAAAGAAATCAATTGGATGTAGATGGGTCTTCAAAATTAAAACTAAAAGTGATGGTTCATTAGAACGTTATAAAGCTCGGTTAGTAGCTAAAGGATATGCTCAAGAATATGGTATAGATTATGAAGAAACCTTCGCACCTGTTGCTAGAATGACTAGTGTTAGGACTTTTATCGCCATTGCGTCAGTCAAAAAATGGCATATCTATCAACTAGATGTTAAGAATGCATTCCTGAATGTCGAATTAAATGAAGAAGTTTACATGGATCTCCCACCAGGAGTATGTATTGATAAAAATAAAATTCCCAAACTTAAAAAGGCATTATATGGTTTAAAACAAGCCCCAAAAGCTTGGCATGATAGATTTAGTAATGTAATGACAAGTTTGAATTTTCGTTCATGTTATACTGACACTGCTTTGTTTGTGAAAAGTGCAGGGTCTTCAGTAGTTATTTTACTACTTTATGTTGATGATATGGTCATCACTGGAAGTGATGAGCAAGGAATTTATGATATTAAGAAAGTTTTAAAAGAACATTTTGACATGTCTGACCTTGGTTTCTTAAGATATTTTTTAGGGATTGAAGTGGCGTACTCTCCTCGAGGGTACATTCTCTCTCAGATGAAACTAGCTGCTGACATTTGTTCCAAATCTGGTATCTCCGATGATAAGAAGACAGAAACCCCTGAAGTCATCAATGCAAAATTAAGGTTGGAAGATTGAACACCTCTCGAGGATCCTACTCACTACTGGCAACTTGTTGGGTCTCTAACCTACTTATCCATTATTCGGTCAGACATAGCTCATGTTGTCCACTTTGTCAGTCAGTTTCAACATGCACCTACAACCGTGCACATGAGTGCAGTCTTAAGGATCGTCAGATATATCAAAAACACCATAACTAAGGGAGATTTTTTTTCCTCCTCCTCATCACTTGATTTAATTGCATTGGGGAGGAAATCCCAATGACCGAGTCTCAACTACAAGATTTTGTGTTTTCTTAGGTGACTATGATTTCTTAGAGATGCAAGAAGCAGCACAAAGTATCATTTTCCTCAACAGAAGCGGAATATCGTGTCATGGCCACTACAACCATGAAACTTGTATGGCTAAGAATTCTCCTCAGTGATATGGGCATTGTCATCTCTACTCCTTCGAAGATGTGTTGTGACAACAAAAGCGCAATTTATATTGCAAGCAATCACACCTTCCATGAGCGTACTAAGCATATTGAGATGGACTGCCATTACGTACGTGATGAATACCTAAGAGGAATCATAGCACTACCTTACGTCACATCTGAGTACCAGTTGGCGGACTTCTACACTAAGGCCCTTGCTGCTCCTCGTTTTTTTTTTCTCCTTAACAAGCTTTCGGTTATATCCCCGTAAAGCTTAAAGGAGGGTGTTAAAATACATGTAATTCATATATATATGTATTATCTAAAATACCCAATAGGGGTATTTTAGTCATTTCACAAGTACCCGATAGGGGTACTTGTTTCTTTTCATTTATTTTTTTTTAAATTCTTTTTTTATTTTTATGTTCTTTTTTTTGTATTTCTGCCCACCTAAAAGGGGCCCCACCATGGAGTCGATGGGGGCCCCAACGGTCACATTTGTGACCGTTGGGGGCTCCCAACGACTCCATGGGAGCCCCTAGGTGGCTCTTCTTTTAAGGCCACCCCTCCTCTCCTTCTTTTGTGTATAAATAGGGGTGAACCCCTCTTGTATTCTTCACTCTTGAGAGCTCTCTCTCTTTTCAATAAGAGACATTTATATTTTTATGTTGTGTTGTCTCTTGTGGGTTTGGGTGTTAGCCCTTTTGTTTGTTCATTAGTGGATGTTGTAAGTGCTTAACGCACTCTTTGCTTTTCCGCATATTTCATTACAATGTTTAGGGCTCGATGTCTGTGCGTTGAAAATATTCAAAGCAGCCCTTGCCTTTGCGCAGCTCTCTCTCTCTCTCTCTCTCTCTCTCTCTCTCTCTCTCTCTCTCTCTCTCTCTCTCTCTCTCCATTTGTTTTTTGTTTTTTGTGCAGGATATCAATTAGGGCAGCGTCCCCTGAGCCCATTTAACATGCCCCTACTTGTCGGGAAGACAAACGACAGCAGAGGTGTGCCCCTGCCTACCGAGAAGACCCACGACAGCAGGGGCGTACCCCCGCATGCCAGGAAGAGCCACGGCAATAGGGGTGTGCCCCTGCCTGCCGGGAAGCAAATGGTAGCAGGGGCGATTGTCCCTGCCGAAGCCATGAACAGGCGGCAGAGAGAGAGAGGGAGGGCACGGTAGGGGCCACCGACCTCCTGTCGTCCACCTGGCGATCAGAGAGAGAGAGTGGAGGCGCGACAAGGGGCCGCCAGCCTCCTGTCGTGCCCCGACGATGGAAGAGAGGGAGGGGAGGCATGATAGGGGGCCGTCCTCCCGACGCATGCAAAGGGAGAGGGGAGGAGCGACATGGGGCTGTCAACCTCCCGGCATACACAGAGAAAAGGGGAGGCGCGGGGAGGGAAGAGAAAACAGAGGGAGAAAGAGAATAAGACAGGTAGAGAGAGAGAGATAGCGACTTACCTGCAAGGGCCGACGTCGCTGCTCGAAGGCGCAGCAAGGGGGGCGTCGTCGAGGTACGGCGGACAGGAGGAGAATCAGTGGTGTTGTTGGTGAATCTCGCGGGGAGGCGGAAGAGGGAAAACAAGAGAGAAGGCATAGGCGAGAGGGCCTTTCGAGTGAGAGGCCCCTTGCCCCTACATATCGCTTTAAAGGCATGGGGAGGGCAACATATCGAGAAACCCTAAAGGGGTTTCCCTTTTCAGCAAAGAGAGGAAGGGGGAAAGCGGCGTAGGGGAGAACGTTTTTAAAATAAAATCTTCCCCTGCATCGGGTGTTATAACCCTAATGGGTTATCGGATCCGGGTCGGGTCCGAATCCGACCTGGGTCCGAAAAGATTTTTTTTGGGGGGTTTTATATCCTACCCCTCTTAAAAGAATTTTGCCCACGAAATTTCATTGAATGGCTCTCCATAGAGATCGTAGTCTGAGTTAATTTGTATTGACGAAGATGCACAACATGTGTGTGTATTCCGAAACATGTATGCTTTTAAAGTGATCAAAACAACTCATAATGAGTTCTTAAAAAAGGTTTCAGTTGAAAAAAATATGTGTGATTTCCTTAATACACATTTGTTGCTTGAATGGGGTCTCTATATTTTATCATAATCAGGTTATCATTTTTTGTCCTAGCTATTTCTAACAAGACTCTTTGTCTGAAATAACCTTAACTTATTCTCATATCTCAAGGCATTGTGCGGCCAACTGTCATGACTTCTCTCAAGGTGTCATTCTCAAAATGGCCCCATCTTTCCTCAAAAGACCCAAGCATAACCCCATATCGAGATCTAAGATCTGATTCTCTAATCGTTCTATAACAAAAAGCGAAATCTATAAATTCATAACTAGTTATCTCAATCAACCTTATTAAACTTCAAATTAAGGCTTTATATTGAATTTAAAGCTGGAAAAACATTGGGCTTGGATTTGGATCCGGATCAAAAATCCAAACACATACCAAAAATAAAAATGAATCAAGATCTGGATCAAATCCAGATTTAAGTAGGACTTAAATAAAACCCAAATCTATATTAGTTTGGATCGTAGGCCTTGGATCGAATCCGATCCAACTCCGGATCCATTTCGACAAACTGCTCAGTTTTCAGAAAAATGTGATTTTCAAGCAAATCGAGACTCGAATTCAGAAAAGTAAAATATCGTTGCGCTCAGAATTTCAAGATGCATCCCACGATATATTACACGAATACCAAATCTGAGTTTCGACCGAAAATAACCTGAATTTTGCTTCAATTTAAAAGTAAAAAATAAAACTCCTTATCTCACTTCGATTGGCTCGTTACGACATTGTCGATGGAACCTGGGCCAAGCCCAGACTCAAAGACATCGATCTGAAAATCGAGCCTCAAACAATTTTTCTCCCAGACAGCCAAATTTTCGAAAATCTCATGAAATGACTAAGTACAAAAATATGCAATATTACATCCCTACCCCCATAGGATTGATCTCAGACAATTTACTTTCATACAATCTCACTAAGACTTTTAAATTCACACCAAATGAAATTTTAAACTATGAATGTAATCAATCATAAAGAGTTCATATGCTTTAAATAAAAGTATTAAATAGCCTTACTAGTGAAGGAGACTGCTCTGGAGTACGAGGCACGACTTGTTGACACTTCAGGACAGGGCTCACTTACCAAAATTTAAAAATTTAATACTAAAAGAATGATAAAAGTGTAAGATTTTGTGGTTTCTCTTATACCAAACTTGTAACGACGCCAACTCATACCCCTTGAAAACACAATTTTTTTTTAAAAGTGTGGAAACAATCCCAGAAACCCAGAGTCTTGACAGTTTCACTTGCAATTGGATAAAACAATCAACCACAATAGAGCTTACATGCATCATCTCAAACCATAGCAACTCATTATTTATTAATCATGAAAGAAAGAGTATCTAACAATAATTGCAAAAGATATATCAGAGTTATTTTAATGACATAAAAGTAAATAAAGAAAAAAACTGAGTCACGTTGTCCTACTATGAGTTGTCCAGCAAAAATGTGATGCCCGTAACTCTATCAGAAGCTAGTCACTTGTAAACACCCCAAATTTTCACCCTCATCCAGTGTTTGTCCGTTTTATAGGTCATCACAGATTATTGCATATCATTGCATGTATTTTGCATTTCATTTCATCACATCTCATTGCATTACATAGCATTGCATGTCATCCCATCTCATTTTCGAGATCCAGCACTCCTATTTCAAAACATTCAATCCAGATTTGAATTTTAAAGCTTTATCTCAAAATCAATTTCAAAACCTGGGTTTTTACTCAATACTCTGTCATTTTCCAACCCCAGGACTTTGTATTTCGAAATATTTTCTCAGAAAACAATCTGGATTCATTTCAAATTCAAATTTTAATCGATTTCAAGTCACAGATGAGACCCATTGAGGTGGTGTCGCTTCTGAATTCCTCTATTCATCAAATTTCTCAAAATTTTGAAAGTTTCAGTCCGATCAGGACTCTGTCTCAGAGTCCTGATCCGGTCAGGAGTCTGTTGTGAGGTCAGTTTTACTTCCATTTTCAATCTTTTCCTTTTGCTTTCAAAATTTAGGTCATTTTACAGAGTCCAGTTAGTTCAGGACTCTATTTTAGAGTTCGGTTGGGTTAGGAGTCTAACCCTGACTGTGTTTTCTGACTTGTTTCATCATTTCTTAATAAAATCTTTTGAAAATTCTTTCATTTGGCTTTTAAAATCTAAAATCTCAGAGTCCTAAGAGTTCAGGACTCTAACCCGGAGTTCCAGTTCGCTTGAGACCCTATTTTCAAAGATCTTGAATTTCAAATGTCAATTTTAACCCTTTTTCAAAGCCATTTTCAGTGTTTATTTCAAAAATGTTCAAAATTCGATGTGGGCCCACTCAGTTGGCACCATATCCAGAGGAATTCTAACTCAGTTAGGACCTTATGTCATTTCAAAAATCCTAATTTTAAGTTTACTTTTGAAAATCTTTTGAAAACTCCTTCAATTTCAAGTTTTAAAATCGCTTTTTGAAAAACTCAAGTAGGGCCCACTCGGGGTGGCGCCATATTCGAGTAAGTCAGGGCTAGACTAGGGTTAGTTGATGTCTTGGTTAGTGTTAGAGGTTTAGAAGAGTCAAAACCATTTTGAAAAACTCATTTTTGAAAGTTAGTTTTTAAAACTAGTGTTTTTAAAGGTTTTTAAAAGTGTTTTAAAAACCCAATGTGAGAGAATGCCAAGTGGCACCACATTTGGGGGATTTTTAGGTTTAGCTAGGTGTTAATTAGGAATTATTTAGGATAATTTAGACTAGGGGTAGTTAGGTAACTCCACCCCAAAATCGCCCCCCTTAGAAGAGTCCAAAAATTTTTAAATTGTCAATTTTTAAAACCTAAAAAAATTCTATAAATAGGGACCCCTAGGGGGTCGATTTTCCTCTCTCTCTCCTATTGGATTCTTGGAGCTTCTCTCTCCTCTCCAACCCTTCCTTCATTGCTGCAACTCCAAGGTATGAACTTCTTCACTTTTCTTATTTTATTTAATGCTTTTTAATGCTTTAAACCTAGATTTAGGCTTGGACACCCCTCCTTATGGAAGATCAACCATGGTTTCACCTCAAGAACTATCAAGAACCAGCAAGAACGATCCAAGAAGGTGATCTAACCCTGTTTTGGATAACTTACAGAGATTTTAATCCATTAGAATTGATTTTAACATGATTCTTTGCATTATTAACCAATAAAATATATGATTTACCCTTTTTAATGGGTTAAATCTATGTTTTAAAGGTGATATCAAATTCCAGCCATTGATTCCCTGTTTTTAATTTATTTTCATGGTTTATTCATGTTTGTTTTACGTTCTACAGCATAAAAATAATTTTTATTTACTGTTTTATGGTTTATTTTATTTATTTACATTAGTTAATGCATGGTTTTTCAAGTTTCTTAAATTTCTGTGTGTTTTAGGTTTAGAACAGTAAAGATGATGTTATTTCGGATTGAAGCACTCATTGTTTATTTCTGATTTTTTTATATGTGGTGAATGCATGAGTTATTGAGTTACTGTAGAAAAATCAGAGGTTTTGGATCTCGGGAACCCTGTCAAAAAAATCAGACATTAAATCGGGTTTTTAAAGCTTTAAAATCGTGGTTAAAATCAAGAAGGTAACTTGCTGTGATGATATTTCTCTCATCTTATATCCGATTTTAGATCTGTAAAGTGATATGGATTCACATTGAATAGATCTGTCTGCTGTGAAATTTTCGGATTTTTTGATCACTGTTTAGTATTTTTCCCCTTTTAGAGAATCTGTTTTTAAATTTAAAACTCGTTAAGGTTTACCAAAACCCTAATCAGACTTGTGTTAGTGATAAATCCCAAACCACAGATCCGATTTTAGATCTGTAAAAAGTGAGTATTGTTATTTTTCTGTCTACTGTTCACCATTAAAATTTCAGAGATTTTTGTTTAGAATTTCTATTTATGTCTGTATTTTCAATCTGGAATAGTTGTTTTAATCCCTGTTAAGAGTGATATATTTTAGCTCAGATTGCCGGAAGGGTTTCTCCCTAACCAGAGATGATTTTTCCGATCTGTAAATTGGGAAATCTCTGTTTTCCTTTCTAGTTAGTTTCTGTAAAATTTCATAAATTTCTATGGAGATTTGACCCCTGATTCAGGTCTTGGATTGAAACTGGTTGGTGAATTAGGTCAAAAATAGCATATTTTTAGGGTTTAATGCAATTTTCGGATTAATTTAATGTCAAAAAATTATTTTTATAATTCCAATTCGACATTAGGGTTACAACAAGTTCAGGTACCAATTTTTATGGATTTTGGAATCCATTTGATGGCTGAATTAAGCAAATTGCAAAACCGGGTTCCTGAAAGATCCAAAAACACTGCTAAAATCACAAAATTTGTGATATTATTGGATTTTCGTGCATAAGCATATATTTTTAGGGTTTAATCATGTTCATAATCATATTAGGATGCTTTAGGTTTAATTTTATGCTCATTTGATTTCATTTAGTGCATAAAACCTAAGTTTTTACTAAAATCTATTTCAGAAAACCCTGATTTCAAGGCCATAGTCTTGCTATCGGGGGCAATTTGGTCATTTGACCTAAATTTCGAAATCCCTAACCCTAATTTCATATTTTTAATCATGTCATAGCATATTTGGTTTGAGTTTATTCCATTCAAATTTCAAAACTTGCATTTTATCAAAATATCTTTCTAAAAACCCTAATTTCAAGGTCATAGTCTTGTTATTAGGGGTATTTTGGTCATTTTGACCCCAATTTCGAAATTTCATATTTTACCTTTATTATTTCTTCATATTTTATCATTTTGATTTAAGGGAATCATGGCAAAAAGGCTTATATCTAGCAAAATCCAACAATTTCCTGATATTGTTGGATAAATCTAGAAAAGCCAACATATTTTCATTAACCAAGTTTTCTAGTTTTGCAGGTACACTGAAGACTTTATTTTTCATGTATTTAAATTTCAATAGTGATGTAACTTGTAATTAAACTTTGGAATAAGAATTTATATTTCCTGCTTAGCTTAGGTTGCATTGCATATAGTTTATAATGTTAATGTGTGATGGATGATGATTCATGCATATTTTTACAAATTCACTATGGTCTACACGAATGGCACATACACTAGCTTTTATGAAGTTTATAAACTTGGTAGAATTCGTATTTATGGCCATAGTCAGAATATGAATGATACTTAGATTTATGATCTTCACATTAGCCACATTCAGCCTACACTCTTAGGCTAACTTCAAAATGCACTGCATTTCTCAAAAATACAAAAAGTATTTCTCAATTCCTCAAATCTATATTCATTCATTTCATGCATTTGCCAATTCCAATTCAAATTTCAATTCAAAGAAGTTCATTTTCTCAAAATCTCCTAAGTCTTATAGCAAAATCGATTTTCCCAAAGACATTGAATTTCAAAGGATATTTAAAGTATTTCCCAAGTTCCAAATTCAAATTTTCTAAGTTAGAATTTCAATTTCCAAGTTTGAATTCAGAGAAACCAAGTCTCTCAGAATCGATTTTCACCAAATGTCAAGGATTCCTCAAAATCGATTTTTACTTCTCTCAGGAGTATATTTCAAATCCCAATTCACGATTTTTCATGTGATATCCAAGATTTACATTTGCTAAATATTTCAATCATTCAAAGCAAACATCATGTTTTCAAATGTGCATTTTCTGAAAATTCATAGCACATGCCTGATTCTATGTGCATTTAGAAATTAGAATATGATTTAGACAAGTTGAATAGAGTAGAGCATAAGATTGATCCTTGGTTCAATTACCCCTGTTAAAGGTGGCAGGAACGGTTGAACCTCGTACCGACAGGCGAGTCCCATTCTACGGAATTTTCCCGCATTTTAAAAACGGAGGCGAGTTATTTTCAAAAAAACTTTTTTCAAAGGTCAGTTTGATTTGCAAAAGTTAAAAATTTTGCGATGATAACATCACTTCATTGGTCTCCTACGGTTGCGAAAAAGCACAAATAGAGGGTGTCGAAAATCCAAAGAATTCTGCGTACGAATCCCTCTAATGAAATAAATGACCATAAAGAACACAGATAAGATTTCATGCAATAGTTCAGAGGAATGCAATTATGACAATTACATAATTCAAATTAGCATTCATGCAACAGGGAGCATTTATTAAGCATAAAGAAACATATAAACAATAGCAAGAATCACTATTTAAGCAATACAACCATATGACATGTACTAGGGAACAATAATATGCATTCACCAACATGTAATAATTAAGGAAACTGGTAAAATATGCATGTTCTAATGCATAACAAGAATATGCATGATTTATGTACAATGCATGAACACTTTATTATCTTTCCTTAAGGTTTTTCTTTTCCATATGCATGCCCTATTAAATGCATATAATTTAAGTTTTTCTTTTTAATTACTGTTGCACGTGGATACACCAAGTGGGTACAATTTCTCCAAGGTCAAGTTTGGTTTTCAGGGTAGCTTAACATACAATTTGTATTTTATTACTAGGTTTCAAACTTAGCCCTCGGCCGAATCACCTTCGGAACATTAGACCTTCACATCTAATGTCGGGGACACTAGGGACCCTTCACGCCCATAAGTATCATATTTTTGGTATACCAAAATAACAGTTGTGTCGAACACACCACCCCCAGGTAAAGTGACGGACTCTCCCTAAAACCGTGGACAGGAGAAAGAACCTCAATATTAGGTTCAGGGGTCAAAGTAAAGCACACAGAGTTTTTGTATTCTCGTGGTCCCCCAAAATCGAATATCCACGATTCTCATTCTTCCGATGAAAGATCCCAGAATGTATATTACATTGTTCTTATTCGTTATCTTTTTATTAAAAGTCAATTATTGAGTTTTGCAATTCAGCATGCAAAAGCAAAGGCAAAAGCTTACATCTATCCCTGCGAGAACCATCACGGGACTTCCACCCGTGAAACACATAGAACAGTGCAATATAGTGCAATAAAAATAAATATGATTTTTGCGATGCATTTAAAGTAAATAAAGGAGCAACCCAAAGCTTGAGGCTCACCAGGCCCCGCGATGATTCATTTCGATCATCGATGCACCATATGCAAAAACCTTAAATAACATACCACAAATGTTTCACAATGCATATTCATGCACGCCAATTAAAGATGCACATAGAACAATGATGGGCATATACAGGTGCATGAGTTAACAACTTCATATTCATCACATGCTTCCAATTGATTCTCATTCATGTCAAATGCATCGCTTCAATTCAATGCATTTATTCATGGCAAATGCATGTTTTGATTCACATACTTATGTCACACGCAAGTTTACATTCAGGGATCTCTTTAAACATGTGACCCCTTGGGCAACTAATACATATGCAACATAAATCTAAAATTTCAGATTTTACACATGCTCACAAAATTTCCATGTAGCTACACTCATGCACAACACATTTATTCAATTAGGCACATGTATATGGGTCAACTATACATTACTTTGATTCAGCACATCACATCCATTCAACACCCAAAACTTTTTATTCATAACATGTATTAGAATTAACACACATGTATATAACCTTGATCTGGAATTTAACATGGATACCAAATGTAAAATTTCAGATTTAAAAAACATCAAGGAATATATAGAAATACTTTTTTTTCTTGTAGTTGGCTTATCGAGCCTAGTCGACCTTATTGACTAGGGTTCAGCCCTGCTCCAGCTGAACCCAAACAGGTCAACCACCTCTTCAAGTAAGTCTTCTCTTAGCTTTAAAGAACTCAGTTTTCAAAAACATATATTTCATTCATCCATTTTTTTTTCAATATATGCCCAGCCAACTACTCGGCCGGGCTCAGCTGCCCACATAGCTCGGCCTGTCAGGCCAGCCAAACTGCCAGCCTACAGAAAAAGAAAAAAAAACTCTTCTTTTTTTTTATAAGACACTGTCGGCACCCAGTCGACTGACTGGGTTATGATACATTCCAGCCGGCTGAGTCGGCTGGGCCTGGCAAGGCACAACAGAGCACAAGTTGAGCCTGTGCATCACCTGCCAGAGTCTGGCAGTCAGCTGAGTATCACTCGGCTGGCTGCCAGCCAGCCTATGCCCAAAAATACATTGCTTTATGTTTATGAAAGTACTCTTAAATAACTTTCAGAACCTCAAGCATGCTTAATGCAATATATACAGATTTCATTATGCACGTACATGGAAATTTAACACAAAGAACCCGTACATAGAACGAGTATACTCAAATTCATAAGACATACCACCCGGTTATGCAATAAACATCTTTTATTTCATAAACCAACATACGGCCAGCATGCTTCTACAGAAATTTCTTTTCTACTCATAATACTTGTACATGCATCCAATGTCATATGCATATCATGCATTAACGTAGGAATCAAATTCACCATATAACAAGTATTAAAAAGCTCACTTAACATGACCTAAAATTCTGTTTTTGTTTAAAAAACCCATGCACAGAAAAACAAATTATGAAAGAAACTGAAAATACCCATGTAAAAGAGGATCTATGGATCCTTATTCATGTATGCTTGAAATAAATACATAGATTTACTTCATAACCATGGATTTAGATCATGGTATAGCATGAGAATCGAATCGGTATTCGATTTCTCACTTATGCCAAAAGAAGTGACCCGTACCTTTGATAGAAATTGAAAAATAGAAAAAAATCAATGGTGGAAAAGGTGGTTGGACCGTTGGAGAAGAAGGTATCACTTCTTCTTCTTTCTTTCTCCTCTCCTTCCCTTTCTCTCTCTCTCATTTCCCTACCTCGAGAGGTTGCGTCGTCGCACGTGCGTACGACTGTAGGTGATGCGAAGCTCGGGCCGTAGAGTACGAACGAGATCCGTCGCGCGAACTGAAAAGGTAAAAGTACTTAGCATGATATAGCCGTAATAGTGTTCGGAAAGGGGCAAGGGTACAACCCCTGCACACCACTCTGATGGCAACTAAAAAGGAAAGGGGGCAGCATGCCCCTGCCAACCTAAGGACAACAAAGGGAAGGTGGCAGGGGGTGCACCCCTGCCTTCAGAAACATGACAGAGGCGGGGGACTGCGCCCCTGCCTTCCGAAAGTTGATCGTCGACAGGGGCCTCGCCCCTGCCTACTAGGAACATACGACAGCAGGGGCGTGCCCCTGCCTGTCGAGAGACCAAAGGCAGCAAGGGCGAGGCCCCTGCTTAATGGGAAAATCTGCGGCAACAGGGGTGTGCCCTTGCTTGTCGAGAAGACAAACGGCAGCAGGGGTGTGCCCCTGCTCGCCAGGAAGAACCACGGCAGCAGGGGTGTGCCCCTGCCTACCGGAAAGACCCACGACAGCAGAGGCGTACCCCCGCATGCCGGGAAGAGACACGACAATAGGGGTGTGTGCCTGTTTGTCGGGAAGCAAATGGTAGCAGGGGCGACTGCCCCTGCCGAAGCCATGAACAGGCAGCGGAGAGAGAGCGACAGGGCACGACAGGGGCCACCGGCCTCCTGTCGTCCACCTGGCGATCGCAAAGAGAGAGGGGAGGCACGACAAGGGGCCGCCGGCCTCCTGTCGTCCCCCCGACGATTGCAGAAAGGGAGGGGAGGCGTGACAGGGGGTTGTCAGTGTCCCGACATACACAGAAAGAAAAGGGGAGGCGCGGGGAGGGTAGAGAAAACAGAGGGAGAAAGAGAAGAAGATAGGTAGAGAGAGAGATAATGACTTACCTGCGAGGGCCGACGTCGCTGCTCGGAGGCGCAGCAAGGGGGGGGGCATCGAGGTACGTCAGACGAGAGGGGAATCGGTGGTGTTGTCGATGAATCTCGCGGGGAGGCAGAAGAGGGAAAACGAGAGAGAAGGCACAGGCAAGAGGGCCTTTCGAGTGAGAGGCCCCTCGCCCCTGCGTCTCGCTTTAAAGGCATGGGGAGGGCGACATATCGAGAAACCCCAAAGGGGTTTCCCTTTTCAGTAGAGGAAGGGGGAAAGCGGCTTGGGGGAGAAGGTTTTTAAAATAAAACCCTCCCCTGCGTCGGATGTTATAACCCTAATGGGTTATCGGATCTAGGTCGGGTCTGAACCCGACCCGGGTCCGAAAAGATTTGTTTTTGTGGGTTTTACAGCCAACCCCAACTGGGCTAGACTGATAGTTTGTCCAGCTTGATCACCCAAATACATATATAAGATTTACTTTGACAAAACATGTATGCATATGCATGTTTCCAATTAGTTTAGCATGCAGATACTGGTCCATACTTCAAATATGTAAATTCAAACTTCAAAAAAATTAGGTACTCATGTGAATGCACCTACAGACTCAATGATACATGTATTACCAGTTCTGCCATCAAGAAACAAACATATGCGATATTTTTTTTTCAGTTTACCTTATTAAACACACTGCCCAGCCAATGAATGGTTGGGCCTAAATGAGATACCAGGTTCTGACAGGCCAGCCGAACCTAGTTCGGCTAGGCTGTCAGCCAACCCTCAACATGGATATGCGTACTCATTCACAACCATACTTATGCAGATTTTTTTTTATAAGCACATATGAACAAATAAACTTACAGGTATGTATGCACATATCGATTTTTCAATAAGGTTTTAGGTAACCCCATTACACAACCATTTGTCATAAAATATACCTTTAAACATACCGTCATATTGTAACGACCCCAGCTCATACCCTTTGGAAAATGCATAATTTTTTTTCTAAAAGTTGCGGAAAACTTCCCAGAGACACGGGGTCCTTATAGTTCCAATTTCAGCTGGGTAACTACACACTATAAACGAACTTACATTTATCATCCATAACCAACCAACCAAACTCTTTTATTAATGAATCTATAATAGTCCCATACTCAAGTTAAAAGTGAAGTAACAACTGCAGGAAATAAAAAGAAACAAAAGAAACAAAACTAGAGTCACTCTGTCTGTAAGTGAAGCAGTCTGAAGCAATTGTGACCCTCGTATCCCCTCAGAAGCGAGTCGACCTTAATAATCACAGGTGTCTGCGAAAGATCAATAAAGTAGGGTATCAGAATCTGAAGAATCCTGCGTACAGGTCTCTCTAATAAATCAACTAAGAATAAAAGATATAAATAAGATTCATGCAAAATTTTAGAGGGATACAGTCATAACCAAATCATAAAACAATAAACCATTTATGCAAAAAGAAAATAAACATTAAACATGAGAGAACACTAAGTAAGCAACATGGATCACAATTTAAGCAATAAGGCATTTAACATGCATTTAGGGAACAATATCACGCATTCACCAACATATAACAACTAGGGGGACAAGTAAATATGCATGATTTATGTGCAATGCATGAACCGTTTATTATCTTTCATTTAAGTTTCTTTCTTTCCATATGCATGCCCTATTAAATGCATACAATTTAAGTTCTTCTTTTAATTACTGTTGTCCGCGGATACACCAACAACAACTACGCCTTCATCCCAAAACAATTGGGGTCAGCGATATGAACCAAAAAAGAAAATCATTCTGGGTCTTCCACAAGAATCCTTCTCCAATCATTTTTATCCAATGTCATGTCCTCGGTGAGGTTCAAAGCATTCATATCCTTTCCTATCACCTCCATCCATGTCTTCTTAGGCCTACCCGACCTCTTTTAACTAATATATTTTTTCATTTCTCCATCCTTCTAACTGGAGCATCATTAGGCCTTCGCCGAATATGTCCAAACCACCGTAAACGATTCTCTCTCATCTTAGGTTCCCAGGGTAGCTTAACACCAAACGGGTAAAAAAACCTCAAGGTCAAGTTAGGTTCTCAGGGTAGCTTAACACACAATTTGTATTTTATTACTGGGTTCCAAACTTAGCCCTCGACCGATATCAGGAAACAACATCATCTATCGAAACATTGGAAAACAGCATCAAATGTCGAGGCCACCATGAAAAACATCCACTAGCACCACTTTTTTGGTATACCAAAACAACAACAGTTGTGTCAAACACACCACCCTCAGGCAAAGTGACGGACTCTCCCTAAAACCGTAGTCAGGAGAAGAACCTCAATATCGGGTTTATGGGCACCAACAATGCACACGAAATTTTTGTATCCTCACGGTTTCCCCCAGACCGCAACCTCCAAGATTTTCACACTAAAGAAGGGACATCAAGGAAACATAAACTACACTGTTCTTTACTTTTTTTTATCTTGTTATTAATTCATCTCTTTTACACTTGCAAATCAACATGCAAAATTAATAACATAAGCTTACAAAACAGCATGCCAAGCTCTTCACGGGACCGCAACCCATGGCAACAGAGAACAGTGCAGTAAAACCATAATATCATATTTGATTTTTGCAATGCATCAAAACCACTAAAGCAGAGAACAACATGTCCTCGAGGCTCACCCAGCCCCTGATGATCCAATTGGCCACCAATGCCCTCATAAGCAAAAAAATCATAAAGTGTATGCCACTTATGCATTCTTTTCACACGCTTTTCAATGCACATTCATACATGCAATTTCTAGAGATGTGCATAAAACAATAATATACATATGCATGTGTAAACATCCTTGCAACAATATCCCGAATATGCGTCACAAATCAAGTTTAAGCATGTGAGAAACATCACCCCTTTGTATACAGAATAAAGCTTTCAATAATCATTCATAGAGATAAAGATGTATCTCAATATATTCTAAGCAGTGCATTCATCCAATTCTTTTACCAATTAAGGCATATTGTTGACATCTAATCCCTTACATTGCATTTGATAAACCACAACTCGTTAAGACAAATCATAAATGTGTATTATGCAGCAAGAAATTGCAGGGTCACCTTTAATGATTCTTCCATTTCACTATTTACTTCCATTAAGGACAAAGCTATTGTTTACAATAAACTTGAAAAACACTAGCAGAAGGTAGCAAGGTAAACCTACAGTTTCCATGAGTTTCATGTAAGCTCATAACAGAGTGTTAAGAGTAATGGTGTTAAATTGGGATGCTAAATATGTCATTCATATAATAGCCTCAAATAATAGGTTGTTAGTTGATATGGATTTTAAGAGTTAGGACACTGATCTATACTGCTAGACTTCATACCATCATTTCTTATAAATTGTTTCCCAAACACCACACACATTGCCTTAATTTGACTAGGGTCAGAACAATTGTTAAGCTGTCTGTATCCAAAAGAGCACCTACCAAGAATAAGTTTTAGTCTAATACACTTGGCATATTTTGAAATATTTGCAGGCATAGCATAACCAGTTTATTTCCATAAGCGAAGAAAATTTGGGCATATCCACTCCAAACTGCATATGTTTTTTTTTTGTAAGGGGTTGCCAGCACATGGCTGACAGGCTGGGCCCTGATCCAGTCCAGCCGCCTGAGTCGGTTGGGTCTGGCAGGGTACCGCAGTGCATAGGGTGGGCCTGTGCAACACTTGCCAGAGCCAGGCAGCAGCTAGTCCACGCCAAGACACTTTTTTTTTTACATGGCCAGCACCCAGTTAGCTGGGGCTCGGTTCAGGCCCAGCTGAACCCAACCAGCTAGGTCTGTCTCGGGCAGCCTTGGCACGGCCTGGCAGGAAACTGCCAGGCCTGCACTGGTTCAGCGACAGGCTGAACTGGGTCCGACCCGGCCAGGCATGCCCAGCCAGCATCGTGCTGGGTCTGGTGCAGCCCGACCAGAGCCCAACCACACCTAGCAGGGCCTGGCGTGTCAGGCCAGATTCGGCTGGCCTGACAGCCAGCCCACCAAGAAACTACAAAGTCCCGGTAAACATATAAAGATTTTTTTTTCCTTTTTAACTTCTAAAAGAAACAAGAATACATACATATTTTCATTGACAGCATAACATCAGAGATATAAAAATTTCAGGCGTGATTATGTACAAGTAGAGAGGAAAAAATTCAGTATACACGTACATGAGCTTTTTGCATAAGGTACGCTTGCATAAAGCTAGTATACTCATATTCCTAAAGTACACAACCAGATTAGGAAATAAATCTCATTTGTTACCATAAACATATGTGCAGCCACGTTTTTGGCTTTATTTCCATATTTACATGCCTTACTAATCCATAACATGGGTTCTTCAAAGAAAAAACGACATCACCATGGGGCACACACATGAAAATCCATATTTTTCATAAATAAAATTTTGTTTTACTATAAGAACGCATCTATATGTACGTTGTTTCAATTAACCTTCAAATAAACCATAAAACACATGGATTTCATCCATGGGACTTGGAGCAAACACTCGGATTTGCTCGTTCGCATGTATTTCTACTAAAATACCGCATGGAGTCAAATCCATGTCCTTTTTCTCATCTAAGACAAGAGAGAAACCCGTACCTGTTTGATAGTTGATTAGGACCCTTTATAGAGTCATGTCTTGGCTTAGTGGTTTTAAGAAAGATTTTTAAAAACATAAAACTTTGAAAAGTCAAATGTGAAGAGTTTTAAAATTTTTGGAAAACTCTTATAAAAGAGTTCTATTTTTTTTTAAAAGTTCTCTCTCTCCAGCCCTTCTAGATGGGCTGGAGAAGGGAGGGGTGACCTCCCCTATGGGGGCCTACAAAAGACCTCAAAAAGAGAGAGAAAAGAGAAAGAGAAGGAAAAAAAGAAGGGGGAGAGAGAAGGTGAGGAAAATAGATGAATTTAAAGTTGGAAAAATCGTTGGGCTTGGATTTGGATTCAGAGCCGGATCCAAGATCCAAACCCATACCCAAAACGAAAATAGATCAAGACCTGAATCAAGTCCAGATTTAAGTAGGACCTAAATAGAACCCAAACCCATAGAAAGTCGGATTCTAGGCCTTGGATCCAGTCCAATCCAATCCCGGATCCGTTTCGACAAACTTCTCCTTTTTCAGAAAATTGTGATTTTTGGGACAACCATAACCCGAATCGAGGAAAATAAAGTACCGTTGCGCTCAGATTTCCGAGACGCATCCAACAATATATGACATGCATATAAAATTCTGTTTTTTGTCCGAAATTATCTCGAATTTCGCTTGAATTTAAAGGTCGAAAATAAAACTCTCTACTACGTTTTGATTGGCTCGCCTCGACCTTGTCGATGAGACCTGGGTCAAACTCGGGCTCAAAGGCATCAAAGAGGAGAAACAAGGATTGACAGGTAGAAGAAGGAACAACTTTTTAAAACCAACAAACTGCTATGTTGGCCCTAAACGCACCTCCTAGCCATTTATTCTCATCTAAATGTTAAGTGAAACCCCAAAAAAATTGTTGTGGTTTTGTCTCAAAACTATTGGGTAAACCATAACTTTGCCTATTCTTTTATTATATTTACCTAAGTTTTTGAGTTACCAAACATTTCAAAAGTTTAGTCCCACATTGAAGGATTGAGGGAACCTCTAATGGATTTATATAGCGGGGAGTTGCATTTATGGGAAAAGCCCATTGGAGGTATATCAATTGAATTTTAAACTTTAAATTTGGACTTTGGACTTTGAATTTGGATTTAAATTTAAGTTTGAGTTTAGGTTTAGGTTTAGGATCTACTCGGATAGGTTCGGTTTGGTCTTGTCTTGTCTTGACCTTTGATCATACTTTTTAGTACTTGGGATGATTTTATCCCCAAGACCAAGACCGACATTCATTAGCTTTTGATCAACCCATTTAAAAGCCTTGACCAACTGTTTTGAACCTGAGACTCAGTCAACCCAAGTCGTTGAAGCCTCTCTTGACCCAGTCAAACACTCCTGTGTGGCTCTTTTATTGTCCCAATGTTCCTAGATCCCCCCTCTTTATTTCCGAAGTTTGACTTTTGACTTCACCCATATTTTGAACAGATTTGACCATGGTTGGATCATTTCTAACCCTTTGACTGCCCTTTTCATCCTTTGACTTTGCCCAACCCATAACCTCCCTTCCCCTAGTAGTCAAGGCTTTTATTGTTAGGAGTCGGTCATTAAGGGTCATTCCTTGTTAGTCGTCCGAACCCCTTCATGACGCTGGTGGGGTTGAGGCCTATATAAGCCCCAGTCCTCTTCTCATCTTTTATTTCCCTCTCTATTTTCTACGCCTAAGGTTTGAGTTTAAAGCCTACCTAACCTACTCAAGGTGATCCTTATGGACAGACGTTCGTGAGTAGAGAAAGCTCGAGAGGTTGCACGAATACCCATTGCAAGTGGCACAACTATGAAGCAACTGGTTCAAGCTCAGTTATACCCAATGAGATAATTTCCCAACAAAAACTACATCTATTAAAAAAGCAAACCTTAAAAACTAAATAGTCTCCAACCCTGGAACCTCCTCAGCTTCTGTTTGTATGCTGTCTTCTCTCTCCTGAAAACCTAAATCAGTCGTTCCTTTGTCCCAGTCGGAGGCAGTATTTTTAGAGCGCATTTCAGGCGTCCTCACCACCCCCGAATACCAAAGAAAACAAGGCAACAAATTTTTTAAGGAAAATGGGAGGGATCCTGTTCAGAAACCATTTACGTTCCATTGCAAACAAAGAACAAAGCAGAGTCTACTATGAGAGAGAGAAAGAGAAAGAGAGAGGGCTCACTTGGGCCATTGCCTGACACCCAACTGGGAGAGTCTGGACTCGGGAGGGTTGCGCTCGATCTTGATCCCCAACTTCTCGGTTGCCATCGTCTCCGCTCTCACCCTCAGTTGGGCCCTCTTCCCAACCCTCACACCGGCTTTATTGGTTGCTCCACCAATAGCGGAGGACACCGTGGAGGAGAGACTCGGTGTGGTGGTAGTGCTGCTGGTCATGTCTTTAATTTAAAAAACTCACATACATGCTGTCCATGCCATCTGGCTAATAAACAAATATCAGAGTTCCAGCCGGCTCTTCCCAGGTTCGAACCCCTTCATTTCCACTCATTTCTTATCCTCAGCCCCACCTCGAAACAGAAGCTGAAACAAATATGCAAAGAAAAAAGAGAACGGACAGGGTCGGGCTCGATTCCAGTTTCTGACTACAGAACCCGCACCAAATTTCTCTCAACCAGGTTGAGGCATGTAGTGATTGGTTTCTGCCTAGGACTCGTGTCACTCTAAAGTTTGTTATCACCATTCACCAATATCGTTGATATTTGCCACCTCGGTGCCAACTCCAACCTAATAACCTAACACGGCCCGGTATAGCATTATTAGGTTCCCTTCTTTTGATCCAAATTCTTACATCTTTATAAAATGTCGCATGTAAGATGCATCGATTTATATTTTAGACTTTTTTTTTCTTAATTAGTTGTGAATCTCAAAACCCTATATCAAATCCAGGTTTGATTCAATTTCCTTGTGTTGGCGATACCCTCGTAAAATCAACATAGACAGGGAGCGTACCTGAATTCGCCATTGTTCGTGTAGGAAGTTCGGCGTTCTCCTTAGCCGGTCGACGCCCACAATGAGCCCAGGCCGTAGGTCGATGGTGAGCAGGACCCTATTCCGCTAAGTCTGAATGCGGAACTGAGTTTGGGCAGGATCATGGCTATGAACACTCATCATCTTCGTAGCCCCTAACCCCTTATTTATAATGGGAGATTAGGCAGTTACGTGAATGTGGTCTCTCCACATTCACGTAACTCCCACCCAATATCTTCATTACTTGGCCACTTGCGTGACCCACTAGTAGGTGTCAAACCGGGTCAGACTGTGGGTTGGACCTGTAACCCAAAATGTCCAGCATTCTCCCACTTGACCCATTGACACCAAAAGTGTACTAAATCGAGGTATATGTCGTTATCTCGATTTAATTCTTCATGTGGGTTCACATGCCACCCTTTATCACAATGATGAATCGTATGAGTCAAGGATATGAACACCCCTTTATGAAATGTCATATTTCTTTGTACTACACTACAATTCACCTTCAGTGCTTAGGCATGTAAAGAAATTACCTTTATGAATAGGTTAGTCTCTCACCTATTCTATTGGTCCTTTAATATTGTTATTTTGTTATTCTCTCTAACCCATATGAGAGATTCTTTATGCAAAATCAACAATAACACAAAACCTTAGAGAATCAAAGCATAAACACAAATGTGATCACATAATGTATTGTCATACATCAGAAGGAATCAAAAAGACCCATCCCCTTTACATGTTGGGAATACAATCCCGGTGCTAGCCCTTTAGTAAGAGGATCCGCAGTGATTTCCTTCGTGTCAATTGTATCAATACATATCAGATGATTCTCAGTCATTTCTTTAACAACAAAATATTTTAACTCCATGTGTCGACACGATGTTGAGCTCTTGTTGTTATTTGAAAAGGACACAGCTGCTTCATTGTCACAAAAGATCTTTAGTGGTCTCTCAATAGAGTCCACTATACCAAGATTCATAATGAAGTTTCTTATCCAAATGGCCTATGACGTAGTTTCGTATAGAGCAATAAATTCTGCCTCCATGGTATGAGCAGCAGTGGTAGATTGTTTTCCACTTCTCCATGAGACAGCACCACCCGCTAGAAGGAAAATGTATCCAGTAGTGGATTTTCTACTGTCAATACACTCTCCTAAGTCCGCATCAGAGTATCCAACGACCTCTAGGTGGTCAGCTTTACTGTAGGTCAACATATAGTCTGTTCCTTGTAAATAGCGCATGACCTTCTTTGCTGCCTTCCAGTGCGCAATGCCTGGATTTGACTGATATCCACCAAGCATTCTCACAGCAAATGATATATCAGGTCGAGTACAAGTCTGCGCGTACTGTAAACTCTCAACTGCTGAAGCATATGGGACAACATCTATCTGAGCCTTCGCAATATCATCTTGAGGGCAGTCCTTTAAGCTCAATTTATCCCCTTTCACTATAGGTGCCGAACTAGGAGAACAATTCTCCATCCCATATCTTTTAAGAACCTTAAGGATATAGGATTTCTGAGATAGGCCAAGGACACCCTTAGTTCTGTTACGACGAATCTCGATTCCAAGGACATAAGTGGCCTCACCTATGTCTTTCATATCGAAATGAGAGGAAAGAAAGTCTTTTGTTTCATGTAAAAGACTCAAATCATTAGTTGCAAGAAGAATATCGTCAACATATAAAATCAAAATTATGAACTTACTCTCACTAGTCTTAATGTAAATACACTGATCAACAATGTTTTCAGTGAATTCAAAGTTCATTATTACCTGATTGAACTTCTTATACCACTAGTGGGAGGCCTATTTAAGTCCATAAATTGACTTATTCAATTTGCAAACTAAGTCATTCGAGTCATCTATATTGAAACTAGGAGGTTGTTGCATGTATACCTCCTCATTCAGATCCCCATTCAGGAAGGCAGATTTCGCATCCATCTGATGCAGCTCTAAATCAAAATGAGCTACGAGGGCCATGATTATTCTCAATGATTTCTTAGTTGAGACTGGAGAAAAAGTTTTATTATAATCAATGCCCTCTATCTGTGTGAAACCTTTTGCAACAAGCCTAGCCTTGTACATCTCCACATGACCTTTAGAGTCTGTTTTGGTTTTATAAACTCATTTACAACCAACAGGTCTAACTCCATCAGGTCGAGGTACAAGATCCCACACTTGGTTCTTTGCCATAGAGTCAAACTCTTCTTTCATGGCATTAATCCAATGTGTTGATCTTTCACTTTCAATGGCTTTTGCAAATGTGAAGAGATATTCATCAATGTCTATGAAATCATTTGACTCTTGTAAATACACCACATAGTCCAGATGGATAGCAGATTTCCTAATTCTGGTAGACCTCCATATAGGTGCTACAGGTGGTTCAAAATGAGCCTCTGTATCTTGTTGTTGTTGTATATCCTCATCAACAACCGGATCTAGTTGGGATTGATATTCATTGACTAGACTTTCTATTATATTACTCGAAGGAACAATGATAGAAAAAATCAGGTCTTTATCCTTAGCAGGTGAGAAACCTGAATCCTGCATTTCCTCAAAATTAATATTTTGAGACGCATCTATCCCAACAAAAACATTTTCAAGAAATCTTGCTTTATCTGTTTCTATTATCTGTGGTATATGAGATGGACAATAAAACCTAAAGTCTTTCGATCTTTCTGGATAACCAATGAAGAAACCACTAGTTGTTCTAGGATCAAAAGCTTTTATATGTGGGTTATACAATTTAGTTTCAGCTGGACATCCCTATATGTGCATATATGATAAAGAAGGTTTTCTACCTGTCCATAACTCGTAAGGAGTCTTTTGAACAGCCTTCGTAGGAACCTTATTCAGAATATGCACTGCTGTCCTTAGAGCTTCACCCCACAAGGTTAAAGGGAGGTTTGAGTGATTCAACATCGCTCAAACCATTTCTTTAAGCGTACGGTTTCTTCTTTCAGCTATATCATTCTGGTAAGCACTACCAGGCATGGTATACTGAGGTACAATGTCTTCCGCTTTTAGAAACCACGCTAATGGACCTTCCTTTTGTCCCATCTCAGTGAAACGACCATAATATTCGCCACCTCTATCAGACCTGACAACCTTAATAACTTCACTGGTTTGTTTCTCTACTTCTTTCTTGAAGTCCTTAAAAACCTGAAAGACTTCTGATTTTTCAGATAATAAGTAGAGATACATATACCGTGAGTAATCGTCTATAAAGGTGACAAAATATTTTTCACCCGTATAACACGGTGAAAAAGGGCCGATACATCCGTATGCACTATTTCTAACTTTCCATTGTTGCGTTTGACATCTTTCTTATATGTGTTAGACTGCTTAGCCTTTATGCAGTCAACACATGGCTCTATATTCATAAAATCAAGGGATCCAAGGATTCTCTCTTTCACGAGTCTTTGGACTCTCTCTTTCGAGATATGTCCTAATCTACGATGTCAAAGCAAATAGGATTGATCATCCTTTAAACCACGTTTTTTGCCAATCATTGTGTTCTCAATGGAGTGAGATTCCTGAATTTGGAGTTTGGTTCTTAATCGATACAAACCATCACACATATATGCAGAACCTATATTCATTGAATTTTTCATAATAATAAGTTCAGATTTTTTAAATTTAAATATAAAGTCAAACTTATCAAGTTTTAAAATTGAAATTAGGTTTCGACTATAAGATGGAACATAAAAAGTATCGATCAAATCCAATATAAATCCTGACTCCAGCACAATTCTGCAGATCCCAATGCTCTTGACATGCGAACATATCTTATTTCTTGAGAAGATGCTTCTTTCATGCTTCGTTGGTTCCCTTTTGTTCAGAAATGCCTGCAAAGAGTTGGCAATGTGCACTGTGGCACCAGAATCAATCCACCAACTATGCAATGAAACATGAATTAGATTGCACTCATAAGAAATGAATGACCTATTACCTTTATTTTTGAGCCACTTCTTGAACTTCAAACAGTCCACCTTCTTATGCCCTTTCTTTTTGCAGAAGAAACACTTTATAAAAGGGCCTTCTGACTGGGATCTAGCTTTCGTCTGAGAGTTTGAACTCTCCCAGTGGCTCTCTTCTGATTCTTCCTTTTGAAGGAGCTTTTCTTTGGCCTCGACCTCTGTTTATCCTTATGAGAGGCCATATGTGCACTTGACACCCTCTCACCCTTCAATCTCTCCTCTTCCTCAACACACTTAGCCAATAGGTCATTAAAAGACCACTCATCATTATGTGTGTTGTAAGAGATTTTAAAGGGTACATACTCAGTAGGTAACGAGGTTAAGATCAGATGGACTAAGAAGGAGTCAGAGATGATGAACTTCATGGCATTCAGTTGAGTCGCAATATTCCTCATTTCCAAAATGTGCTGTCGGATGTGACTGTCACCAACATATTTCATAGACACTAATTTGGACATGAGTGTACTGGCCCTTGCCTTATTAGAAGTGACAAACTGAGCCTCAATGGCTCCCAGAAATTCCTTAACTGTCCTACAATGAGGAATGACGCCTCGAATGTTCTTAGCCACCTGAGATTGCAAAAGCAATAGGCTAAGTCTGTTCGAGCGCTCCCACTTCTCAGAGGCAGCCTTCTGATCGGTTGTGCTCTGCTCTGTAAGAGCGGGAGGTTCGTTAATTCTAAGCGCCAGATCTAAATCCATATAGCCCAAAGTGAATAACACGATTTCTTTCCAATCAGAAAAATTTGATCTGTCTAAGATAGGGATACTACTTGAACCGTCGATATGGAAGGAACCTGATAAATCAAGGAACGAAAATGGAAAGACATTATTATTATTGCTCAGACGAGACTCGTGTTGAAAAGGTAAAAGTGAGACCCTTTATTTTCACCTTTTCTGAGACAAGCATAGTTGAGCCATTATCGTTTCACTTTGGTAAAGACGACAATACTTATAATTGCTCTGTCTCTTCAATTCTCACGGAATTGACTTCAATTGGTGAAACTAGTAGATCATGAATCCAGAGACAATTCATCATTGTACCTTTGGGTACAAACATGCTTCATGGGCTGGAATACACATCTACTATCACACCCTGTGTAAATTTGGAACACAACGACCTACCTTTGGGTAGAATCAATGTTTCATAAATTCACACACAATCATAATTACGAATCTTAATACGGTCCAAAGAATTCTTAATTAACATGACTCAGATCACTTTGGTGATTACATGAATCAATCAATCAAAATCTTTTACCGAAAATCTTATTCGTATTATGGAGCATGCCCATGCACACATTTTAATGCATGTATATTCATGACATAATATTAGTTCATACTTTAACAAAAATTCATAAACTAATTGTCATAAATTTAGTTACAATTCATGCTTAAAATCATCATGCATAACTTAACCAAGGCAAAATACATGAATTAACATGCATAAGTCATGCATTATTCAAAATAAATACTTTATAAAGCATGAAAGATAACAAAAACATGCTCATATGGGTAAAACTCAGAGTCCTCAAGTAGGAACGGGTCTAAAAACACTCTGAACCGGTCTAAAACTGCCCTGAACCGGTCATCTAAGGGTCCGAACCGGTTCTAAACCTTATAAACCGATACTTAATATGAACAAAAGTTCATAAAACCCTATAACCGTATGCCAAAATCCTTGTATCTCTTTATATTTATGAAAACAGGATCTCAGCATCTCGGAACCGGTGAAAAACTGGAAAGAACCGGTCAAAAAATGGCTCTGAACCAGTTCCAGAAAGGGTCGGATCAGGTTCCTGATCCGATTCAGTCTTAATAGTGTTTGGATTCTGCTTACATGGATCTGACCCGGTTTAAATGGGATCTGGGTCTGACCCGACCCATACTTGATACGGACCAGACCCGGCCCGAACAGAACCCGGGTTAGACCCGGTCTGAAACAGGCCTAGGTCGGACCCGGTCCAAAACAGACCCGGGTTAGACCTGGTCCGAAACAGACGCGGGTCGGACCCGGTCCAAACGGACCCCGGGTTCAACCCGGTCCAAACCGGATCCCGTGTGCGACCTGGTCCATAACAGAACCGGGTTAGACCCGGTCCATAACAGAACTGGGTTAGACCCGGTCCTAAATGGACCCGGGTTCGACCCGGTCCGAAACGGACCCCGGGTACGACCCGGTCCATAACAGAACCGGGTTAGACCCGGTCCTAAATGGACCCCGGATTCGACCCGGCTCTTAATGGGTCTGGATCAGACCCGTACCAAAATGGATCTGAATCAGACCCGGCCTAAAGGAAGACCCGACTCTTTTCGGATCAGACTCAGACCCAATGCTATATGGGTCCGGGTCAGATCCAAAAATTAATCAGCAGGCCCGATCCACCCAAAATGGGTTTGGATCGGGTCTGATATCGGGTTTTTCACTCGGGACCCGATCCGGTCCCTAGATAAAAATTTAAACAGCTTTGTTTAATTTTTTAGGGAAACTGAAAAGGGGTTTCCGCCCTTTTCGGTTCCACGACGACCCACGTCGCCGTCACGGCGACTGACGCCATTTGCCGGCGACCTGCGTCACCCCACGGTGACGTCGATTCAACGACAGCCCCCCGGCTATAATAGTTCCAAACGGCGGCTGCCATTTCCGGATGCCCTAAAATCCGCCGGCGACATCCCAGCGGTGCCAACAAGGCCATCAGCAATCGACGGCGCCCTACGGCGGCGTGCTATTGCTGGCACCGGCTACCGGCTAGAATCGCCTACAGATGCCCAGGCGACGGCGACTCCATGGCGGCCTGATGGAACTCCGGGTAGAGAAAAGGGGGTTTTGTCAAACCCCAAACGCCGGCCATCCAACGTTCAACCCCGGCAACACCTCTGACATATGCCGACCACCCTGCAACCCGACGGTGCAGGGGATTTCAGGTGACGGCTCCGGCGATGATCCCGAAAATGGCAAAAACCTCCCTGCAGCCCAACGGCCACAGGTATAAAACAATCATTTTTATGAGGTTCGCCTGAACCGAGAAAAAGATGTCTCCCTTTTCGGCGACAGTTGTTGGTGAAGACTGTCGCCCCACGGCGACAATCTGCAGCTTACCGGTGGTTGTCGCCCCACGGCGACTCCACCGACGCCAAATCGCCGAAACGGCCTACACAGCCACACGCAGCGGAAATGCGTGGCAGTGTGGGCCCATAACCCAATGTTGGTGATACCCTGTAAAATCAACATAGACAGGGAGCATACCTAAATTCGCCATTGATCGTGTAGGAAGTTTGGCGTTCTCCTCAGCCGGTCGACGCCCACAATGAGCCCAGGCCTTAGGTCGACGATGAGCAGGACCCTATTCCGCTAAGTCTGAATGTGGAACTGAGTTTGGGCAGGATAATGGCTATGAGCACTCATCATCTTCGTAGCCCCTAACCCCTTATTTGTAATGGGAGATTAGGCAGTTACGTGAATGTGGTCTCTCCACATTCACGTAACTCCCACCCACTATCTTCATTACTTGGCCACTTACGTGACCACTAGTAGGTGTCAAACCGGGTCAGACTGTGGGTTGGACCTGCAACCCAAAATGTCCAACACCTTGGCCTTATAAAACCTATTGGTCAAGAGAGAAAAACTCTCACAAGGAAAAGAAAGTTTTGCTTATGAGAGTTTTTGACTTCGAGAAGTTTTTCACTTGTTTGTATAGCATGACAAAAACAAAGTGAAAATGTGAAAAAATGAGAGAGAGGAAGAGGTGGGTGTTGGTGATGGTGGTGGGCGGTGGTGGCGATGGTGGGTGGTTGTGGTGAGATGCGGTGAGATGGGTAGTGAAGAGCGTAAAAATGATTTTTTTCTTGTTAGAAAACTTTACTTCACCTTCCCCATGGAGGAATGTTTCCTATCAAAAAGTATACTTTTTAGAAAAACTCTTAGAGAAAAAGTTTCTCTCGTTTAGAAGGATGGTAAAATTCGTACGGGTTTTTTCATTTTGCATCACTTTTCCTACATCTTTCCTGCTTCGAAGAGAGAAAAACTTTTATAGGAAAAGAAAGTTTTGCATATGAGAGTTTTTCATACGAGAAGTCATCCAAAAGAAAGTTTTTCACTTGTTCGTGTAGCATGAGAAAAACAGAGTGAGAAAATGTGAAAAAATGAGAGAGAGAAGCGGAAGAGGGTGGTGGGTGGTGGTGAAATGTGGAGAGATGGATGGTGGAGAGTGTAAAAACATATTTTCTCTTGGTAGGAAACATTCTTCCACCACACGTCTCTCTCGTTTGAAAAAAGTGCACTTTTTAAAAAAACTCTCAGCCAAAAAGTCTCTCTCGTTTGAAAGAGTTCATTTTGCATCACTTTTCCTACATCTTTCTCTCTTTGCCTTTAAAGTTTTAAACCCAAACCCATATAGTTAACATCGTCTGTTGGTAGTGGGTTTCACGGCATTGTGACCTAAAATTTATCAAAAGTTAGCAAGAAAATCAATTCATACGTGACGTGTGAACATGCTGATGAGCTGCGATGAATTGATCTTTTTCCATCTTGCTAACTTTTGATCAAGTTTAGGTACGATGCCATGAATCCCACGACCAACAGACGATGTTAACCATACGGAATTGGTACCTGCAAAAAGATTACATGCCTAGTAGTAGTGCACTATCATTGTTCTCTCACTCACAGGAAGCAGAAGTACAAATTGAAATATTAGTATCATTTCTAGCTAAATTATGTTGCATGATAGTCGTAACGCATTTTACGCAATTATGCCAGCTAGTAAAGAAGCATGAAACCAATACAAGTTCAAGCTTTATTTGATGGTGAAAGCACACCATTTTGATTATGGAGAGTGGGCATATGCTTCACGTGAATATCAGCAACCATAGGCCCACAGCAGAAGTTGAATGTCAGGATGCAAGCTGCATACATGTGAAAATGTGAAAAATGGACAAATTATACTGCGCACCAAGGGAAACAGAGCATTGACATGAATTAATTTGCTCGACCTTATACACTTTTAATAACACCAGCTA
Source organism: Nuphar pumila (assembly GCF_984573655.1). Classification (NCBI taxonomy): domain Eukaryota; kingdom Viridiplantae; phylum Streptophyta; class Magnoliopsida; order Nymphaeales; family Nymphaeaceae; genus Nuphar; species Nuphar pumila. The sequence continues at coordinate 148,483,770 of NC_143250.1, read as the reverse complement.
CATCTTCCATAACCTGTTGGGGGTTCTCCGGCTATAATTTAAATACCTGATTTTCAGCCATGCTTCCAATATCAATTGTTGTAGGTTCTGCCGTAAGAAATCTCATCAAAATTTTACAAGCATTTTTATCTCGTAACCACATGAATAACTGTATGTTGGCATATTCTTCAGGTATGTTGGCATATAAATAAATAAAATATATATAATGAAAACTGAACATATTAGGCTCTCTTTTCTGGCTCTGCAGTGTTTTATGATGGATCTAAACTGCCATTGATTTTGCATCACCGGAAAACATGTATACAGATCAGATTTTGGTGATCCAAAAGTCTGTTCCCGCTAAACAAAACCTATAGATCACATCTATTGTGTTTTTTTGAAATTCTGACTTTACAAATGTGTTCAGCATCATTGATTTACTAGAAATTGACACTTTAATCATGCATTTTGGATGAAAAAACAATATTTGAGGCCTAAAAAAATTATAAAAAGTATAGATCCTTTGATTTTTTAACATTATAAAAACCTATCCATGCATGGGAATCAAATGATCCAAGTGTCAATTTCTAGTAAATCAATCATGTTGAATACATCTGTAACGTCAGAATTTCAAGCAATGCCATATGGTAGGGATGCAGTTGGGTAGCTTCCCACTACCCATATATATATATATATAAAGAGAGAGAGAGAGGTATTAAATGGGTTTTTATGCCCTTCCCATATTTTTTCGCAGTCTTGACCCTATAAATGTGTTGGGCATGATCGATTTATGAGGAATCCACACTGGATCATGTGTTTTCGATGAAAAAAATGATATTTGGAGCCTTAAAAATTTACAAATATTTTCGACCATTGATTTTTTGAACCTTATAAAAACCCACCCATGTGTCGGAATAGAACACTTCAAGAGATAATCTCTATAAAATCAAGTACATAGATTGCAATGTATGGTCGGAATCTAAAAATAAAATGAAAAAACTCTGAAACACATATCATTTAGCACCTATTATTTTGCACCTGCCCATTACTATATATATATATATATACTTATTGTCGTACTAAGATACTTTATCAGACGGCTAGTATTCTAGCACAAATTGGTAATCAAGTTGATTTCTCTGAGTCAACATAGTTGGTTTTTCCCTTCTAGACTGATGTCGAGCTTGGGGTTAGAGTCTAGGTTTCATGCTATTAAGAGTTGGATACAATAGAATGAAAATATTGCAAGTTGGCAACCGAGATGGAGTTGGTTAGTCTTTTCACAATAAAGGCGTTATCTCCGACAGCCATGGCAGGAATATCTTCACAAGAAACAACTCCTCAAGCTCCTCCTTGGCCTCATCAATGATTTCATAACCACGCAAGGTGAGGTTGTACGGGGAGCCCTCTGCCATGTTATCCTTTGTAGAGTAGATCAAAACTGATCCATCACGTCCCTATGCATAAACATAATATCAAATTCTTAATCAAAACAGATCCAAACCTTAGTTTGGTATAACATCACAAAATATTCACCAAAGTTATGATCATAAGACATAAATGTTGGATTTTGGATCGGATCAGATCAAATCCAACCTAGATGTGACCCATATTGACATGGGCACATCAAATGACATATATGGGAGAGGCTCTTGGGTTTTGGGGGTTTCAGTTTCATAACTGTTCATTCATGACCATTAGGGACCTCTACTAATGCCCATTATGGATCTCCACCAAATCTCCCTATATATAGGAGATTCGTAGTGGTGTGATGAGTGCCACATATGTGTATGATCTCTATCTAGTTCAAGGGCCCTTTTCACCTTTCGACATTCTGGCCTGGGCTCATTGAGGGCGTCAATTAGCTGAGGAGAATGGCGACCACCCATATCCATCGAAGCAACATTTGGATCGTCTAAGGCCGCATCAGGTAAGTGACTCTTTTACGATCCATTTTATGTCAACATTGAGTTATGAGCACACACCACACTTTCGTTGCGCACATTGAGAGTGTGGGTGTGTCAGCATCTATACAATGTTTGTCAACATTTTTTGTCGGCGTTGTTCTTTCTATCTGGACTCCCGTTTGGTTTTGGGATATCGAACAGTGACAGGGAAGCATTGACAAGCGACCCACCACCTACAGGTCGGTAAAAGGTGTTGCCCCCCATGAAGAAGGTGGTGGTCACCATTGGCGAGCAAGATCATCGGATATCAATTCTCAGTCAAATTTTTAGAAGCCTCCCATCCACCTTAGCTGGATTGTCGTCGCTGGTAGCCTGAGGCCAGCCGCAACCCCCACTACTTTTGTGGTCGTTGACTATGGCTGTGAACAACCATAGTGCTTTTAGCCAGTCATTCGGTTGGTCATCTGACCCAGTCCAAGACCCAAACTGGGGTTCCAGGTGGACTGGGTTTGAGTCTGACTCAGTTGGACTCGATCCTGAAACCTGGACCTGGCATTTGGTTTCTGGGTGGACCGAGTTTGAGCCCGACTCGTTGAAACCCGATCTGACCCATTACTGTTTTAGGGGGGATCGAGTCAGACCCTTGGGTCAGATCAGATCCAAAATTGGACCCTTTAACCCATTAAAGACAAAACTGGTCCAAGAACCGATACAAACCTTTTCAGACCGGTTTAGGGGTTCCTAAGACCGGTTCAAGGCATTTTAAGATGGGTTCAATGATTTTTCATATTGGTTCAATAGTTTATGAGACCGATTTGGGCCTCTTATGACCAATTTAGGGGTTTTCCTAACCGATTCAGGGCTTTTAGTGACTGGTTTATGGTCATTAAGGACCATTTAAGGCATTTTAAGACCCCAATCTCAGATATGACTCATAAATTCATGTCTTTGTCATTGGCCCCATACTTTTTTATAGCTTTAAAAGATATAAGGTATGTTTCATGTTGTTTTTTAGTTATCAATAATTGTTTATGCATGAGATTATGAATGTGTGTGCTATTTATGTGTAGTGACATGCTTTACATGTGCTTACGATAAAAGATTTTGATTAACTCACTCTGGCAATCACCAAAGTGATTTGAGTTGTGTTGATTGAGGGTTCCTTAGACCGTGTTGAGATTGAAATTCGGTATTGCAATTGTGTGCGATTTTATAAAACAATGATTATACCCAAAGGTAGGTCATTGTGTTATAAATTCATATAGGGTATAATAGTAGGTGTGTATATCAGCCCATGGAGTATGTTCGTACCCAAAGGTATAACGTCAAATTGCTTTTTGTTACATGATCTACTAGTTTTATCAATTGAAGTCAATTTCTTAAGAATTTAAAAGGCAAAGTAGCTCTAAGTATTATTATTTTCACCAAAGTGGAATGATAATGACCTTATTATGATTGTCTTATAAAAGGTAAATAATAAAGGGTCTCATATTTACCTTTTCGGTCTGAATCTCGTATAGAGTGATTATCTCACTTATACAAAGAATAATACAACCGATCAGAAGGTTATCTATGAGAAGTGAAAGTGCCCATAATGTTGTCTATGAGAAGTGAGAGCACTCATAATATTGTCTATAAGAAGTGTAAGTGCTCAAATAATCTTAGCTTGTTGCTTTTGCAATCATGAGTGGCTAAAAATATTAGAGGTGTCATTTCTCATTATAGAATAGTGAAGAAATTTCTCAAAGCTATTAGGGTAGAAATTATTAATTTAAACAAGATTTCATTTGAGACCATATAGATAAGAAACTTCATTATAGTCTTAGTATAATGGGCTCTATTGTGTAGCCAGTAAAGAATCTTATGTGTCGATATGAGGTGGAGCTCTTGTTGTTATTCGAGTATCTTTCTCGAATAACGACAAGCGCTCCACCTCATATCGACACATGGAGTTAAAGTATTTTGTTGTTAATGGACTGAGAATCATTTAAAATGTATTAATACAATCGGTACAAAAGAATGACCGTAGATCCTCTTACTAAAGGGCTGGTACTAGGATTATATGGATCTATTTGATTCCTTATCATATATGAAAATACATTATGGTGTTTTGTGATCATATTTATGAAACTAAATTGGTTCTCTATGATTTTGTGCATTGTTGATTCTGTATAAAGTATCTCTCATTTAGAAAGAAAGAATAACAGAATAACAATATTAGAAGGATCAATAAAATGGGTTAAAGACTAATATATTCATAAACGATAATCTTGACATGCTAAAATGAATAATATAGTACATGAAAATATGGCATCTCATATAAAGGTATTTATCTCCATGACTCGTATCATCCATTCTGGTGATACAAGATAGTATGTGAACCCACGTAAAAATTAAATTGAGATAACGATATAAAACCTCAATGAAGTTGGATTTTGAATTTTGGATGTCAATGGGTCAAGTGGGAGAATGTTGGATTTTTTATCAAATCGAATCCAACCTAGATGTAACCTATATTGACATGGGCACATCAAATGACTTATATGGGAGATGCACTTGGGTTTTGGGGGTTACAAGATAGTTATGAACTCTCCCAGCTGTCCATTTATGTCCATTAGAGACCTCCACTAGTGTTCATTATGAATCCATTATGAATCTTCACAAAATCTTTCTATAAATAAAAGACTCGTAGTTGTATGATGAGTGCCACGTATGTGTGTGATCTTTCTTTGGGTTCAAGAGTCTTGTTCCTTTCGACATTCTTGTTTGGGTTCATTGAGGGTGTTGATTGGCTGAGAAGAACATGACCCTTAGCATCTGGCCGTTTAAATTGTCCAACGCTGCATCTGGTAATTCATTTTGCGCCAACAATAAAGTCAGTACTGCTTTAAGAAAGACATCATATATAGATTACAAATACATCCACTAAACAATCATGAAAATGCATCCGCAGCAAAAGGACAACTCATGGCATGATAAGACTATTGGTACAGTTTATCATCATTCCTAACTATAAAATCAGCTTAAATGTGTGTGAGGCAGCCATGCATGAAATCGAAGGGTAATTGATTGCAACAGTCTCAATGCACGTGTATGTTAAGGGTTGCTAGATGGAAGCGAGAGCGTACAGCTTTTATGACTGAAGAAAAATCATTCAACATTTTGCAGTCCAAAAATGAGAGATCTGATCTACAAAATTCCCCACCACTAGTCGGAGTGATAAGGTGACATAAACAAATATATTTGGGGTTCAAATAAGGAAAAGTGAAAAAGGTGTGGTAATTAATCTCATCCCAGCAAGAAGAGTGTGGATGCAATGTCTCTTAAGACACCATAATGGATGTCAAAGTTAACCAGACCAGTCTCAGGTTGAGCCCTGGATGGCTGGATCACTTGAGACCTGGCAATCCTACAGGAATTGGATAAGCTCACTCAAGCTGTTCTCGCAAGACCAAAGAGCTGAACAATGCTTCTTCCATGATAAGTCCTATGTTCAAGATTTAGAGGGCGCAACAAAGTTTGATAGACCCAAATGACTAGCATGGGACTTTATTCATACTCAAGAAAGCTATGATCACCTGAGCTGTTATAGATAAACTGAGCTGTCATCATGTACGGTCAGATTTAAGTAATACATGAGAAAAAACCTTCGAAAGCACGGTTAGCATGGCCGTTAGCGAAAAAAGTGATTAGCAGCTACCACCTAATATATATATATATATATATATATATATATATATATATATATATATATATATATATATATATGATTGGGCCCTATAATCAGGGATTCAACGAGCTGCTTAAAGAATGAAAGGCAATGAGAATTATTGCGACATGGAAATTGATCAACAGCTAAAATGCTCTATCTCTCACCTTTTCACCTGTGGAAGGATTGTGTCCTTCAGGAACATATTTTATCATTTAATTACTAGGCCACCAATATTTGCAGCTTATTGAATAACATCTCTAGGGCACACTAGCTTTCATCAAAATTCTTCCAAGAAAGCTATATACATCTAGTAACTCTTCAGGCACCGTCATGCTATCTTCCTGGTTACACCACAACAAAGCAGTGGATTAGCGACGATCACATTCCGTTGCTAACAGGCGTAGCGACGAATTAGCGACGACGAGGCGACAATATGCTTACATCGCGAATTTTTTGACGCTAACTGGCGACGGAATAAATCCGTCGCCAGGTCCGTCGCTAATTGCGACGGACTAACGAGCGCTTTATTCCGTCGCCAATCCGCCGGTACTAAATGACGACCTCGTCTTGGCGACGGATTTACGTCCATCGCTAAGACGTCGCTAGATTTATATATATACCGACAGATGTTTCCGTCGCAAAAACAAAAAAAAATAAAAAAAATTTATTTGAAAATTAAATATCGAGAACGATACAATTTATATTTCCTGTACAATTTATATTTTCTGTAAATAAAAAACAAACTACACTAAAAAATTCCATATAAAAGGAATCTACAACAATTAATCGTTCCACCTTAAAATTAACAAGTTTAATTATTTACAATTCAACAATTACAATTAGGAAACATAAAAAAATAGAACTTCTTCAACACAGTTCTCTAATCATCGCCAAAATTTTGTGCGTCTTCTTGTTCATTGCCTTTATCTGTCCCTTCAGCTCCGCTACGCTGATTATCGCTAGCAGCCTACACAAGAAAAGAACAGTCAGTATTGATAAACAAAATATAATGAAATAAATTAAACACTATATGTGATTCTATCATGTGCTCATGTGTGTTCTAAGGCAATAAAAAAACTCTATATGTGATTCTATCATGCTCATATGTGCTCTAAGGCAGACAAAAAGTTATATATATGATTCTATCATGCTCATATGTGTGCTAAGGCAATCAAAAAATTGAATATGTGATTATAGCATGTTCATATGTGTTCTAAGGCAGCTAGAAAAACTCTATATGTGATTCTATCATGCTCAGATGTGCTTTAAGGCAGGCAAAAAGCTATATATGTGATTCGATCATGCTCGTATGTGTGCTAAGGCAGTCAAAAAATTGAATATATGATTATAGCATGCTTATATGTGCTCTAAGGCAGGCAAAGGAAAAAAAATTATATGTGATTCTATCATAAATGATATATGTTCTAAGGCAGTAAAAAAACTCTATATGTGATTTTGGCATGCTCATATTTGTTTTAAGGTAGTCAAAAAACTGAATATGTGATTATAACATGCTCATATGTGTTCTTAGGCAGTCAAAAAACTGAATATGTGATTATAGCATGCTCATATGTGTTCTAAGGCAGTCAAAAAAACTTTATATGTGATTCTATCATGCTCATATGTGTTCTTAGGCAGTCAAAAAACTGAATATGTGATTATACAATGCTCATATGTGCTCTAAGGCAGGCAAAAAACTTTATATGTGATTATAGCATGCTCATATGTGCTCTAAGACAATAAAAAAACTCTATATGTGATTCTATCATGCTCATATGTGCTCTAAGGCAGGCAAAAAGTTATATATGTGATTCTATCATGCTCATATGTGTGCTAAGACAGTCAAAAAACATAATATGTGATTATACCTGAGAGGGACCTACAATCGAAGATCCTCTATTCAGCACAATACTGGTGATCTTATATCAGAGAAAGGGGACGACGGTGTCATGGAAGTAGTCATTCATTGTGTCCTTAATGATCTGGCATACATCATCACCAGAAAGAATAGGCTGCTGCTTGGAGCTTATGTCGGCGAAAGTAGCCTATGAGTTGTAACTGGAAGAAGCAATAACTGGTGAAGTGTTCAGATTACTCTCAAACCCGAACACGCGACCTTTTTGGGTTCACCTGCTGCAGTCACCCATGCTGCAGGATCAAATGATGGATGCTGAGTAGCGTCATCTTCATATCGCTCTACCATCTGTTGCTCATATGTCTCCTATAAAATAATGTTTAAAGTATGCATTAATAATTAATGATAACATTATGATAACTTGCATATTGCAATGATTATTAATAGAATAAATACATATTGTTGTCGTTCTCGCCTTCTCTGATATGAAGACTCCCGTGGTCTTTCGTTTATGTGTTTTAACAAACACATCCTTATATGGTACAATGCCTCCTTTTTTTGTTTCCTGCGAAGTTAAAGGACAAAAGATTTAGTACACAAGTTTGCAACAATACTTATAAAATTAATATTATATATTGATGAGTTACCATTTTCTTCAGGTGGCTCCCAAATGTCTTAGATCCACCTGTGTGTAGATGGGCTTCGAGCATTTTCGCTCGATTTTGTGCAGCCTTCGCAAAGCGATTTCTAAATGCATCTCTCGCCCACTTATTGCACATTTCATTCTAGTAATCTCTCCTGATAGTAATAGGGTCATGGCCCTTCCACTGTAGTGGATCATCTACTACGCCATATGCTTTTTTTGCTGCAATTTTCATAGTGTGCAGCATGTCTGCAAATCGATTAGCAGTCACCTTCGGCCACACCTTCCTTGCATCATTTTCTTCTACCGTAGTTGCGAAGCGATTCGAAGCCTACAAATATTTTCAGAAAGTTAATAGACATTACTTAAAAAAATTAAATATGAAACACATTAACTATGAGGAACAACTGTATACCGTGAATGAGGATCACAATCTATCTAACACCTCCTTTGGGTACTCTTTCCATTGAGCAACCGGTCCTGGTAGATATTGAAAAAGTGAATTTCTAATCTCTCGTACTACTTCTTGTGGCTCAAACCTCGTGCTGCACATGAATTGTTACACAGTAAATATCAATATAAAATATTTATAAGATATGCAATAATTGAAAACGAAATACTTACGGTCGATTATCGATATACACTATTCAAATGAGTCTTCTTGTGCCAGACTGAGAAGACCCTGCTTCTTGTGTTGGCTCCTGACTTGTGTGATCAACTGGTGTAGGTGGGTCGTGTATAGGCGAAACATCATCTATAAAAAAATACGTTAGAAGTTCTAAGAATGCGCATTTGAACTAATCAAGCATCCAATTAGTTAATCAATATACCTATCACAGGAGCCCGTGAAGATGAAGGTTGGGCCTGGCTACTACTGGATGAGCGACCACTGTAACCTCTACGAACCATATTCTAACAAATAACATATGTCATACAATACATTCAAATAATTCACATCAAGTATTACAATACATTCAAGTCATTCACATCAAGTATTACAATAATTCAAATCATTCATATCAGGTACTGCAATGCATTCAAGTCATTCACATCAAGCATTGTAATGCATTCAAATCATTCGCATCAAGTATTACAATGCATTCAAATAATTCAAATCATTCACATCAAGTATTGCAATAATTCAAATCATTCGTTGCATAAATTACAATACATTCAAATAATTTAAATCATTCACATCAAGTATTGCAATGCATTCGAATCATTCGTATCAAGTATTACAATAATTCAAATCATTCACATCAAGTATTGCAATGCATTTATCAAGTATTACAATACATTCAAATAATTCAAATAATTAGTATCAAGTATTACAATGCATTCAAATAATTAGTATCAAGTATTACAATACATTCAAATAAAATTTTTAATCATTCACATCAAATGTTGCAATACAACTCATACATTCACATCAAGTATTACAATACATTTAAATAATTCAAATCATTCACATCAAGTATTGCAATGCATTCGAATCATTCATATCAAGTATTACAATACATTCAAATAAAATTTTTAATCATTCACACCAAGTATTGCAATACAACTCATTCATTCGCATCAAGTATTACAATACATTCAAATAATTCAAATCATTCACATCAAGTACTGCAATGCATTTAAATAGAGGTTTGTAGTAAAAGATTTTGCTCACTAGCTTGAGAATTCTTCCTCGTCACTAGTTTAACTTTCTTCTTCTTCTTCTTCTTCATTGTTTGCCCATCCACTTAATACATTATTTGGATCACATTCCTCTATGAATGTTTCATCGACCAATGGAGATATGACATGCATATCATGCGCAACATCGTGACCATTAGCGAAGTCATAGACATCATCTGATTGATAGTAATCATTGTCTTCAGCTAACTCATTTTCCTGTAACTGATCATACTCGGGGTATAGTTTGGACTTCACCTTGCAAACTGCCCACCATTCATTTCTATCTGACTTTTTTATACTCGGATATGAAGTATAATAAACTTGTTGAGCTTGCGAGGATAATATGAATGGTTCATATGTTACAAACCTGGATTTATGATTCACCTCCACAATGCCTGAAGCTTTATCGAGTCTTGTTGCAGTTGGATCAAACCAATGACACTTGAATAAAGTTACCCTGTTATTTATGCCTAAGTAAGTCAACTCTATTATTTCCTCTATAACACCGTAGTAATCATGTTCATTTTCACCGTAGCTACTACCCTTGACACACACGCCACTATTTATCGTCGATTTGTTTATACCGTAATCTTTTGTATGGAATCGATAACCATTTACGATGTAACCGTTGTAGCATTGCACAACTTTGGTTAGACCATTTTCTAAATCACATATTCCTTGATCTTTAACATCACCATGGCGGACCTACGCACAAACATAAACAATGAATGTGATCACGATCAATTAAGTAACTTAGTGTTGTTTATAAGTACAAAATTTATGTTAGCTTCTTTACCAACTGTTTCAACCACTCCACAAACTTAGTTTCACGTTCTTTTTGTACTTCTGCATCAGTGAGATGTGAAACTTCTCTTTGCAACTCCAGATCAAATTGTCTGCAAACCACAAATACTTATATTACCGAGCCATGTATCCACATATAGAACATAAAAGGATTTATAATTGTGTTACATCTACATATACTTACTCGATGTATGGGTCGATCGCTGAGCAATTAAAAAGAATATAGATGTGTGCTGCGTCTTGCTTTGATCTGTCAATAGCCTTGATCGGCAACTACTAAATACATGCCCAAGTGGTTGAAATATCAACAGCTTGTCAGCTACAGTTACTTGTTCTCCATCATTATTACGGGGCAGACATGTGTAACGTGTTGGAATATGAGGTTCGAAATACATAGATGAGAAATTTGAAATCTCTTCTAAAGTGTACGCCTCACAAATAGAGCCTTCTACTATTGCTTTATTACGAACCTTTTTTTTTAGGTCGAACATGCATCTGACAAGAATATATATTTCAAATTTTAAATATCTGTCATTAAAGAGACAAATATAAAAAAAACATATACCTTTCAAATAGGTACACCCATCAATATTACACAGGGCCACCAACCCTTAGTTCATATGGCAGATGTATGATCAAATGTTCCATAACATCGAAAAATGCTGGCGGAAATATATTTTCTAGCAGACAAATAGTGGTGATGACAGAGTCCTCAAGATTCTTTACATCTGATACTACGACCTTCGATGCGCACAATGTTCTGAAAAATCCGCTCAACTCAGACAATACCCCCCATATAGGTTTGCCTAACATATCATGGAATGCTAGGAGTATCAATCGTTGCATAAAGATATGACAATCATGGCTCTTCAACCCATATAACTGTCCATCGTCAATCTTCACAGCCCGAGCAATGTTAGAGACATATCCATCTGGAAATCTCAGTTGTCTCAACCATTGACATACATGTTTTATTTGATCAGGTCCGAGCACGTACTTTGCCTTTGGTTTCAGTACTTTGCCATTATACTCTTTGAGTTCCAATTCTGGTCTTTTACATATTAATTTTAAATCCATACGGGCCTTCAGATTATCCTTCGTTTTTCCTTTAAGATTCATTATTGTATTGAACACATTATCAAACACATTTTTCTCCATATGCATCACATCCAAATTATGTCATATCAATAGGGTCGGCCAATACGGTAGTTTCCAAAAAATAAATTTCTTCGTCCAATTGTGATCCTTCTCAAATCCACGGAAGGGTGTAGGACATCGGGAATCTGTCAATACATCTGGAAAATATTGCAATCTTCTTAGAATCTCTATGCCAGACAATCTTGAGGATGAACCTTCTGTTTTAGTTGTGTCCGCTTTAAATGCATTCTTTTGTCTTCGGAATGAATGGTCGCTGGGTAGAAATCGACGATGGCACTCAAACCAGCAAAGCTTCCTTCCATGCTTCAATCTAAAAGCTTTGGAATCCTCTATGCAGTACGGACAAGCCAACCTTTTATGTGTGCTCCAACCAGATAGCATACCATATGCAGGGAAGTCACTGATTGTCCATAGAACATCGACCTTCATGTTGAAATTTTATTTTTTGTAGGCATCATACGTGGTAACACCGTCATCCCACAGTATTTTTAGTTCATCAATCAATGACCTTAGATATACATCAAGATTTTGGTCAGGTGAGGTCGGACCAGAGATCAACAGAGACAAGAAAAGATTTGGACATTTCATACACAAGCTTGGTGGAAGGTTGTATGGAGTTACAAATACTGGCCAGCATGAGTATGAAGTTGATCTACCCCCAAATGGATTAAATCCATTTGTACATAGACCGAGTCTAACATTCCGCACTTCCATTGTGAAGTTCTGATGAGTACGATCAAAGTGTTTCCAAGCTTCAGCATCAACAGGATGCGTGATCTTGTTTTCATTGTGTCGAACTTTATTTGCATGTCATCTCATGTGTTTAGCTGTCCTTGAATACATATACAATCGCTGCAATCTAGGAGTGATAGAAAGTAGCAGAGCAACTTGTATGAAACTTCCTTTGATCTCGTGCTACCATTGCCTCTTGTCTTTGGCTTGAACCGAGGATGTCCACATGACGGGCATGATATGTTGTTTTCCTGCTCCTTGAAATACAACATGCAGTGATTTGGACAAGCATCAATCTTTTTGTAACCCATACCTAGAGCATTGACCATAACTTTCGCACGATAGAAATTTTGTGACAATTTCTCATCTTTGGGCAATATACTCTTCACAATCATGCACAAACGGTCAAAACATGATTGACTCAAATTATACTCAGACTTCAAATTCATTAGTTGAAGAACTGCAGAAAAGATAGTGTGACTCTCATAACCGTTCCAAAGTGGCTCATCAGCATCTCTAAGTAAATCATAAAATCTACTAGCTGCATCGTTTGGTGATTCTTCATCTACGACAGTTCTTACATCACTAGAACTCATAGCAGAACCCAGTTCTGTTCCTTCGGCATCAAATATCAAATCCGTATATGGATTATTGTGCACCACATTCACTCATGCATCAAAATTGTTTCTAAATTCTTCTCCATGAAACGTACAGTTCTGATAATCACTCACAAAACCCTTTCTGTATAGGTGACGTCTAACGCTATAAGGTTCTACAAATCAATTATTCTTACAAATCTTGCAGGGACACCTAATTTGACCTGTGAGATCCACTGTACTGACACTTGCCGTTGCAAATTCAATAAAACTGTCAACACCATCCATATATTCATGCGATAACTCATTGTCCACTATCCTATGGTACATCCATTCACGGTTTGCAGTCATTTTCTTATGATGTTACGAATAATAGCCTAACGAATTAAAAGAGAACAATCAGAATGCTACGATGAAGAACATATCAAATTTATCATGCAATATATGATGTCATACAATAGCAAGAATTTTGATGCATGCATTGATAACTTAATATTTTTATGTGCAAACTATTAATGTCACGATACAATCATTTGAAACATGCTTTCATTATACAATTTCATATGGAAGTCATAATCAAATTGAAAGTAACTACATGCAAGCATGGATACAATTACATCAAACATTGCAATACATCATAATCATTCATATCAAACAAATGGCAAACATGTACCTGCAGCAAACACACTTCAATATCTCACTAACTACTACCATGCCTAGCATGGACTCCGTACTCCAAAAATAACAATACTTCAATATTCATACATTAAAATCATACTCAGCATGATCTCTGAACTCCAACGTAGCAACCTTAAATATCAACAACTAAGTGAGTGTGTGAACAATAAAGTGTTACATCTAATAAATTAAATAACATGTGATACACTTGCATCACTTACTCACCACGAGTATTTACCCGATTTGCATTGTTTTTGACACTTACTTACCACAGATGGCTGAGCACGAGCTGGTTCCGTTGAAAAATCTGCAAAAAAAAACACTGTTTTAAAATGAAGTCACCACGAAAAAAAAAGTTGTTCTGGCAAGGGGTCGGCCCCCTTACAGAACATAGGCGGTTAACCCCCTTATGGAACATAGGGAGTTAACTGACCCCCTGTTCGGGCAGGGGGTCGACCCCCAGCCTTTCCGCCAGTGAGTCGACCCCCTGCCGGAACAGTAGGGGGTCGCCCCCTTGCCTGAGCAGGAAAGGCTTGACCCCCTGCATGTTACGACAGGTGGTTAAACCCCCTGCCAGAAAGGTAGGGGGTTTAACCTTTGCCAGAAAGGCAGGGGCAGGGGTTTCCTGCCGGAAACGGTAGGGGGTTAACTCCCTGCCGAAAACAGTAGGGGTTAACCCCCTGCCGAAAAACGTAGAGGTTTAACCCCCTGTCAGAAACACAGGGGTTTAACCCCCTGCCGGAAAATGCAGGGGGTTAACCCCCATGTTTTCACCCAGGGGGTTAACCCTCTGCGTTTTCGGCAGGGGGGTTGACCCCCGGCCGGAACAGCAGGGGGTCGACCCCCTGCATTTTTGGCAAGGGGTCGACCCTCTGCCGAAAAACGCGGGGGGGGGGGGGGGGGGGGGGGGTTTACCTTTCTCCGGGCGGCGGGGCCTGCGAACGGTGGGACCGGTGAATGGCGGGACTGGGACCGGCGAACGACGAGAGCAGCGAAAGAAGAAAAGGAAAAGCTGTTTGGGATTAGGGTTATTCGAAACTTAGCGACAGATTTAATCCATCGCTAAGCCCACGTAAATCAAATTTACGAAACCAGCGACGAACGATACGTCGTCGCCAAGTCCGCCTCGACTTAGCGACGGACTAAAGTTTGTCGCAAGAGTCGTCGGTAAATCGTGCGGTCGTAACGACAAAATAGTATGTCGCAAAATCCGTCGCTAAATAGCGACGGACTGGGCGACAGACTATATTCTGTCGCTAGTTTCATATGCTTCATGGATTATAGCGACGGATGTTTTTCGCTCGTTAATCCGTCACTAACTAGCAACAGAAATATTCCGTCGCTACCGTTCGTTGCTAACAACGTGTTTTCTTGTAGTGTTAAAGATCTATTCACAGTAATCATGGAAATACCATGTGTAGATGGTAGACACTGGAGACAGCCAACCGCACATGATGACCCATTGGAGGAATGGTGGTATCCAAAGTTTTATTATTATTATTATTTACATGGAGAAACTGCCTCCAGGATCAACAACCTGGCTGTGTTGGCTCGGCCTTCTGCACTTAGGGTCGTTGTCTTGACAGCGTAAAACTCTGCAGGGTTACCCCTTGTCTTCGGGGAGTTGTCACGCTTCGATGCCCATGAGATTTGAACCTAGACCACCCACCTAGGGGCCTAAGCCTCATCCCAATATGCTAAACCCCTTTAGGGCGGTATCCAAAGATTATGCCAAAAGGCCTCGAAGGAGGATATCCAGTGGTTGAACCCAAGTACTTTGCAAGGGACTCGGTCCTTTTGAATGTGTGTGGAATGTGGCAGTCGGTGATTGGGCCAATTCGAGCAGCTTATGCATTAATCACGAGCAGGTTCACTAAATCTAAGAGGGGGTAGCAAGGGAGGAGGTGAAATACCATATGTTCAACTTCATAGCAAGCTGTTGATTGCTTGCTTTCTTCAATCATATATGTCCAATAATGATGATTGAATTGGAATGAATATTATCTTGAACTTTTGTTTGCACTCACACATAAGGGTGGCAAAATCTAACCCGACCCGCCAACCCGCTTCTTAGCCGGGTTTGGCTTAAACGGGTTTGTGTTGTAAATGGGTTGACCCGCCTAACCCGTTTATTAAACGGGTTGTGTTCGTGTTAGGGGTATGCCAACCCGCCAACCCGTTTGACCCGTTTAATAAACGGGTTAGACGGGCGGGTCAACCCATTTAATTATTTATGTTTATCTTGATGATTGTAAGACAACTTGGTGGATATGTTTGTAGTATGCTTGTAACTTGTAAGATAATTATGCTGATGTTGTCTTTATGTTTATGACTTTATGTTAATGTTGGTAGTACAATTTCATATTGAGATTTGCAGAAAAAAAGTATACTATGTATTTTTTTTTTTGTATTTCTAATTGTGTTATTCGGGTTAGACAGGTAATTCAGGTTACTCGGGTCGGTTATCGTGTTTATGCTATCGGGTCGACCCGTTTAATAAACATGTCGCCGTGTCATGCAATCGTGTCGTGTCGACCCGACCCGTTTATTAAACGGGTTAACCGTGTCGTGTCGGGTTACCCGTTTAATAAACAGGTCATGTCCATATTGAGGTATTCTGACCCGCCAACCCGTTAACCCGACCCGCCAACACGCCGACCCGACCCGATTGCCACCTCCTTTTTTGGCTACTTGGAGCAAGTTGCTGCAACTTTGTGTTTATGCTTGTAAAGTATCTAGTAATTTCAGTTTTCTTAATTCTCTGGCTGCTTATTGTACATGTATTGGTGGCTCCTAGTCACGACCAGCATATATTCTGAGCTTTAAAATTTGCTGGGTAAAATAAAAACGAAGGGAAAAAAAGAGATCCAAAGGTTTCACTTCTCAAGTCAAAGGGTTAAGTGTCACACTTCATCGCTCTATACGAGCAAAAGACACCGCCTAGTTAGATAGACATAAATTAAGATTATTGGTGCCAATGTAATGTGACACAAACTATTGAAAGTAGAAGTGCTCACATGAAATGAAACGCCCATGACCAAATACTTGGGCGCTGCCGCAAGTGTAGATCGATTACAGGATTGATTCATTAGCTTAAGTACAATGAGGCTTTTAGGTTGATTGTTTCCTGGGACTATGAGCTCATTTCCTGGGTCCAACAAAATTTAATTTGTGAAATACACTAATACGGAAGCCACATCCCAAATAGATGAAGAAAGGGGAGGGATACTTGAGCAGTAATAAGAGATGGAATTTTTTACCCCCAAATTTAGTTAGGGAATGTTGGCCACACAAAACACACAAAATCGCTGAGAGTAGCAATTCTGTGTTTGTGTTTTACACAGAAAACTCTCTCCATGCTTTAATAATGATTTTCTGTGGAGTACTTTGTGAAGTGCCAGGTCCCGATCACCTAACCACACCTCTTGAAATTTATCCATCAGACACTTGAACATGTTCATTGGTATACAAAATTCATCCTATCAGAAAAAGAAAAATCAAGACATAAAATAACAACAACAATAATAGTAATAATAACAAACAGCAATGGTGGGCCCTTTTTATCCAAGGGGAATTGAATCAAGAGGCAAAGGATCATCCACGTCAGCATATGATCTGCCATATCATCAATAAGGGGCCTATCACAGCCCTCCATCAGATTACAACATCCACCAGGTCATCCAATGGGAATCCTCCAACCCCAATCCGACTTGTCATCCTCTCGACCATGGGTTCCGTCTTTAAAGTTCCCCCGGCCACTCTCCCCGCTCCGCTCCACCCCTGCTTCGTCTTCCAAAGAGGCTACTCCGGGCGGACGTCCATGGCTTCCCTCACCGCAGCAACCGCCTCGGCGATGTCAGAGATGCTCGGAAACCCCCTCAACTTCTCAGCAGCCCGGCCGTCTCCGGCGACCTCTTCCTCCTCCTCCACCTTCAAGGTCGTCTCACTCTTCTCCAAGAAGAAGGCGGCTGCCCCGGCGAAGTCAAAGGCGGCTGTCTCTCCGGTAAACGACGAGCTCGCCAAGTGGTATGGTAAGCGGTCATCCTCAGAAACCTCGCCTTCAGCAGCTGCCTGCCTTTAGTCCGTTGAACCGATCACCTTCTTCTCCTTCTGACTGTGAGCGCTTGGTGATCTGTTGTTTTTCCTTTTCAGGTCCTGATAGGAGGATTTTCTTGCCGGAGGGCCTCTTGGACCGCTCAGAAGTGCCGGAGTACCTCACTGGAGAGGTTCCCGGAGAGTAAGATTCCTTGGACTCTTTATTTTTCCTGGAAATCAAATTTGGCTTCTCATTTCTTCGATTTCGTTAAATTAAATCCTCTTATTAATTTGTTCATGTTGTAGCTACGGTTATGATCCGTTTGGGTTGAGCAAGAAGCCGGAAAACTTTGCCAAGTAGGTTTTCCTCTTTTAACTTTTCCCTTCCTTACACACACACACACACACACACATATATATATATATATATATAAAATTCTTCTAATTTATGGGTGCAAATGTCATGGATATGAACTTGAAGATTATTTGTTTTTGGTATTTTTTTTATATTTACACGGAGAAACCACCCCCGGATCAAAAGCCTAACCACGCTAGCTTTGCCTACCGAAAACTCCATAAAATATGATTTCTGTTTGGTTGAAAATGCGAAGCCCATCCATTGGATCTGAGGATGCAAATCCTTGTACCATAAGAAAAAGATGTCTTTTCCCCTTTTTCCAGTGGAATGTGAATAGCGAAGGCCTCAAGAGACCTTAGGTTCGCCGAATTGGATTTTGAATTCCCTCTCCCCCAACCAAACATGCTAATCGTGTAGAATGTGTCAATAAGGAAAAAGATGGAAATGCAACCAACAGCCTCAATGTTTGCCTCAAAGGGGTCTAGGTTCAAATTCCATGGGCATCGCCCCTTGCGAAAATGAAGTGTGGCAACTCCCTGGGGGCAAGGAGTAAGCCCACAGACTTTTACGCTGCCAGGACATCGATCATAAGTACAGCAGACAAAACCAGCAGCGGGACTAGGTCTTTGATTCTGGGGGTGCTTTCTCCGTGTAAATATAAAAAAACTACATGTTTTTTTCGTTTTTGTTTTTTTGGTACATGATATAATGGAAAGTTGTGGGGATGAATACAACAGGTACCAGGCTTACGAGCTCATCCACGCACGGTGGGCCATGCTTGGTGCTGCTGGGTTCGTCATCCCGGAGGCCTTCAACAAATTCGGTGCTTATTGTGGTCCCGAGGCTGTGTGGTTCAAGGTTTGCTCTCTCTCTCTCTCTCTGTATGTGCGTTAATTAGTGGAACTCGAGCCATTTATTGACGAAAAAAAAAACAGCCGGGATTAAGTCATTAGTAGAAGCTCACAAACTAAAATTGGCCATATAGTCGACCGCCTGCTTGGATAGACTTGTTAGACCTACGCAATTCAAGTATGTTCATGTCAGCATCTCAGCCTGTTTCTTGATTCTTATAGCCAAATGCTTTGGCTTGAAACAGGACAGCTTAGATTGCAAAATGATGTTAAAATTAGAGCTCAAAATACATGTAATAATAATAATTACCCCTACGCATAATCTCAAATCTAATTTTCAAACGTTCAAACATAGAAAAGTGTAGAATGGTTTCAGACCCCATTAAATTTTCCAAAAGTGGACATGTTTAGCTTTCTCAAGGGTTTTTGGAGTTACTATTATAGTGGGGATGGAAATTTTGGGGGCTCACTGTACCTGATAATCCAGTGTTCGGTTTGTGGAATCGGAATCCCCATTACATGGAATTGATCCTGTAAAGTGCAGGGAACCTGCAGTCTACAAAAAGCTAACTTGTAGGTGTTAGATAAAGGCTCTCATTTTTTTTATACAACGTGAATGACAAGAAAAGGATCTCTAGTTCTTTGGACTTGCTTCCAGTTCCACTGATCACCCAGGTGCATTTCTTCTGGTTTTCTTGAACAAGATCCAGGATGGACCTTGGCAGCGCAAAATCCGGTGAAACTGGCCAGGTATAGGTAGTATCGTGGCCACAAATGCTCACTCAGAGAAAATGGAAAATGATAGGTTAGAGCCGGATCCGAATCATATGTAATGGCCTCTATCCGGATCTGGGTCTAGAAGGATTGATTTGACATGACCAACTTGGTCCAAGTATAAAACGGACCTCTTTTTTTGTTCGAGTTATTACAGATAGAGCTCAGTTCAAATCTAGACTGGACCTCCATAGACATGATTAACCATTCATTGCTAAAACTTTTGCAGACTGGAGCTCTCCTCTTGGATGGGAACACCCTCAGTTACTTCGGTAAAAACATCCCCATCAACCTTGTAGTTGCAGTCATCGCTGAAATTGTCCTCCTTGGAGGCGCTGAATATTACAGGATTATCAACGGGCTGGTCCGTATCCATTTCTCTCCTTTTCTACTCAATACTGCATTTTTTTAGCCTTCTTTCATGTCACTGAGGAAGCAATATAATGACCGGCAACATGGTCATTGGCTTGTTGGTTTGCTTGTAGAATCTTGAGGACAAGCTTCACCCAGGTGGTCCATTTGACCCGCTTGGCTTAGCCAACGACCCAGACCAGGCAGCACTGTTGAAGGTGAAGGAGATCAAGAATGGAAGGCTAGCCATGTTCGCCATGCTAGGTTTTTTTATCCAGGCCTATGTCACCGGCCAAGGCCCTGTGGAGAACCTAGCAGCTCACCTAAGCGACCCTTTTGGAAACAACCTCCTCACTGTCATTGCAGGAGAGCGAGCCCCAGTTCTGTAATGAATTTTAAATTTATTCCACAGTGTTGAATCCGAACATTCTCCTTGCTCCAATGACACATCCTCTCTGCTTAAGAAAACAGGTCATTTTTCTTTTATTTTATCTTCCTTCTTTTGTGGCTTTATTATCTTAATTATTATAACCATGATGAAGGCAGCTGCATCGCAGAGAGAGAGAGAGAGAGAGAGAGATGACTACCAAATTGGATTGCGTCACCATATTTCATCTTAGACTAAATGCCTCCACTACAAAAATTGGTAGAGATCAAAAAGAAAAAAAAAATATAACTTTATACAACAAAAGAGACCACAATTAAAGGAGTCACCATCTTCATGGTGTGACCATGGCCACAAGGACTCCGTTCATCTGGTAGGGGCGACTTGTGAATGTCACCAAGTTGATGGGATGTCACAAGTTCGAAACCCACAGGTAGCGTCCCTTGCCGCAAAGGTCAAAGCTGCGTGTACTGCATGGTGGGCAGGGGGGCATCAAGGGTTTTGCCAGCAGATGTGCGGTCGGTGATGGGGTCCCTTGCCACTCCAAACTACATAGTCCTATGCACCGCCTAAAGATTGAGGATACCAATGGTTGACTGTATCTCAGTGCCCTTCTCATATTATTCATCTCTATGTGGCTGAATGGCTCCATCCAAAAGTAAAAAAAATACATGACACCTAGCAACAAAAGACAAACCTAAGTAGGAAGACAGACGTAGAATTTCCACACTATATCCAGAGAAATACATATATCCCAAAGGAAAGCTGCGGACTCAAAATTTCCAGACCAAAACAATCACAAAAAATGAATCTCAGGAAAGATCCAGTCTTAAGTTGTACACTGAATTATAATGAATGAAGGGCAAGACAAAAAAATTAGTAGAACCTTCAAAATAAGTCAGGATTAATCGATTGTGCCCCCACAATTAAGTTCTTAAGCACATACTTTATAGGCAGAATTCTTTTTACTTGAAATCACTGGCCGATGCATGTTCGACATGGCTGCAATCAACCCCCATTTAAAGTTTAACTGAAGACGAATCTTGTTGATTGCTCTTTGGCTGGATAGGCCATGCTCTTTCATTTGAAATTGAGCACACCTCTGCTCTCTATCAATGTCAGCAGTTCAGATTTATGAAGCATCTTTAGCATTTTGGGCAAAATCTAGAATCATGTCTTTGATTTGTGAATAAACAAAGATCGTGCACATCCCGAACAGTATTGGTTCATCAAGTAGATAATGATGCATAACTGATTCTGTTATACTCTTTGAGGAGCTGGACCTCTTGCAGGTCTCCAGTCAGATCCAAGCTCTTTAGGCTTAGGTTAATCTTATCCATCCTCAGATATATTTCATGTATTTGTAAACAGGACATGGCTAGACTACTGAGTAAGATAAGCTGATCCTCCATTGCTCCTCTCCCCAACATATATTTTTCTTGCTTGTAAGTGTTCATATATATATATATATATATATATAGGCGTGTGTATGTATGTGTGTGTAGGTATACAGTTAGGAGTCTTTGACAAATGAAGGTTAAAGATCCCTGACTTCAAACGACTACAAATAAAAAACATAAAAGGAATAACCATCAGGATGTGTAATGAATGACTTCTATAAAAGTGATTCATTCTTAACCTTAGTCTGATTTAGCTTAAAGGCTTAATAAACAATCTCAATAATCTCATGAGCACAATTCAAGATCGTGAGTTCATATCAGGGACAGTTGCTTACTCTCTGCTCACCAAGGGGCAGCTCAAGATGATGCTACTATTTTATATGGGCAACATTATCTTCATATACAAGGAAAAAATGAAGAAGCTATAGTTCTCATTATTATCTAACAAAAGAAAGTAAAAAGAAAGATTGATTTTTCACAGTAAAAGCATGATAGAGGCATTTATCCAATATTCTTTCAACCACCAAAATCCCAATATATTGTTAAAGATGGTGATGCACTAAAATGATACATGTTGATATGAAGTATCAAATCAGTAATCATGAACACACAGGAAACACCAAATGCATTACCAGATAGATCAGTCTATTACTGTGATTCACGGCCCATGTCTCATACATTAACCATTCTTTGCCACATAGCTTCCTGAAACTTCATCTTCTGATAGGAAGATCATGCTATCATGGGGCAAATAAGGCTTTTATTGCAGTACACAATATTCTTGTAATAGCATCGAAAGGGGGAAAAAACGACTGACAGTGTCTTCCAGTAACCCTGTTCCATTATGTTAGAGTGTATTGAAATATTAATATGATCTCTCCCTCCCACTGCGCATCCATGTCATCTATGAACAGGTAAACCCCTAAGCATTGATGAGAATATGACATTGATTATCCACCCACTGAAAATGGCACTACATTTGTGTTCACAACAATATACATGGTTTATTTATTAACCTATACATGAATCCAGTCTCTAGTACTTATAGCATCAAACATTCATAGGATTAACAGGGAAGACATTTTGAATTCTAATACAAGAATGAGTAAAGCAAGTAGTCTCTTTCCGATTTTGGATAACAAATAAGCAACTGATTTCCTTATGTTGTATAAAATAAATACATGAAACCAAGGTTGTAAGTAGCATATGTAACCCATATCGGTCGAGCCCAAAGTTATATACATATCGTAGTGTATAGTAAAAAATCATAAATTTTTAATAAAAATTTTCAAAAAATCCAAAAAATCAAGAATAATAAAAAAAATAGCAAATATTCTAAAAAAAATCATAACACATGATGAATTGATGGTAAATTGCACAAAATACAACCATAAAATCATATATGAAGCATTTATGTTTCTATGAGTTGCATAAAACATCATCAAACATCAACTAATATAGATAATATTGCATGCATATCTCACAAGTACAATGCAAAATATTAAATATCTTGCAATTAAGAACATGCCACAAGACTCATACTTTCATATTACATAAACAAAAACAAAATAACCAAGTTTATAAATACTCAAGTGTTAAATAACTAAGTTTTTTGAAAATATAACTTCAATCATCACCATCATCATTATCTTCTTCTTCTCCTCTTCCTCCTTTGACATCCATATCGTTTCCAATATACGTGGATTGCGCATACCAAGGCGGTTACAATTTTTTTGAAAATGCCCTTCTAAAAAAAAAATTAAAAAAAAACTTTAGTTTGCAAAAATTTTCAAAAACCCATTTCTTGTTTAACCTAAAATCACTTTCTGAAATTTTGCCTTTTAATTTTTATTTTTCGAAAGAAAATCTAAAATGTAAGTGGCTCAGAAGACGAGATCTAAAATAGAATTTTGAGAGATTTTGCAAAATATTGATTTTAAAATTTGAGGATTTTCTAAAGGAGAGCTTTTGAAATAGAAGAATTAATTTTAAATTTTGAATTTTAAAAATAGATATGGATCTGAGATTTTGAGTAAAGATTGAGTTTAGATCTCGAACTGAGAAAAAATGAGAGGAATTGATCCAAATAGAGATTGGATCTGAATGAAATACCTGAGCCATACAGAGAATTGATTTTGGATTTTTAGATGTAAAGTGAAAAATAGAGGACCCAGGCTCAAAATTGGATCTAAATGTCTGATCTGGATTCGAGGTTGGGTCAAGTATAGAAAATAAAATTGGATTTCGGATCTTCAATAAGGAAGTGAATCTGAGAAATGATTAAAAATTGACCCAATTGCCCTTCTAACTGACTCAGAAGGTGGGTCCTAGGGGCAAAAAGAGAAATTTTAAAACTTTAAAAAAATTGGGGTGTTTACACCGGCATGTGCCAACTCGATCTAGTTCATTCAGATATAACAACAAGAAACCACTACCTACTTCTCGGTATAGATTCTTGATCGAGAACCTCGATGAAGAAGAAATCGTGTGGGACTACTTCAACCGTCAAGAGTCACTCTCTTGATACACCTATGCGTACGATGAGCGATTCAAGCTACTCAGACCTCTTCTTCTTCATTTATTACCAGCTAGAGCAATGTGTCAGACAGTTCTCGCAGAGGCAGAAGCGAATTGATGCTCGACTATTATTAGGCATGGTGCCAGAGTTCAATCTAAAGTCTGATAAGTGGTCTGGAGCATACCATTTCGCTAAAAATAGCTGAGATTCTTTTGTCACCCTCACAATTTTTCCTAGTCCTCAAGTGTTTTCTGACTACCGTGAGTGGTGGCAGATTGTTTGTCTGCCCCCCTTTTGTCAAGTTTATTATTAATAAAATTATCATCCTTCAATAATTCTCATTCTATCATGGTTTGACGACCTCGCCTAGGTAACAAGGTATATTTTAGTTATTTATCAATGCAATTGTCATTATTCCAGCGACGACCCAATCCTTGGTAATGGGATATGTTTCAAATTGTCAACTTGATCCTCAATAAATATTCTCCCTCTATTTGTTTTATCCCAAATCATTTTTTTAGAGTCTAATCATCCAGCTTATTCTGCAGAGAGCATTCATGATCCCATATGGTTCAGACAAGGTCTGGGAAGAAAACCGCACTCGTCCAACAAATCAGCTACTCTTCTGCATCTGAACAAGAAATGGCCTCTCCATGATCCGCCAGGGACCAGAGCCAGCAATCCAATGATGACATTGATCCTCATATGTACTCATTATTTCGGAAGATGATGATTAAAATGATGTCTAAGGAAGCTGAAGCCAGTCCCAGAAAGGCTCCTGCCAAGAAGAAGACTCACTTTACTCTTTCTACCAACAATAACAAAGGCAACATAAATAATCGTGATAAAAATTTAGAGGGATTCAAAGGCCAAAAAGGAAAGTTCTTCAACAATGATAAGACTCTCCAATCTAGTCCCTAACATAAAGAGAAAGATCAAAAAAAAAATAAAGCGCAAGAACTGGAGTACTGATCGAAAGTTCACCCCTCTAGACCAGACACTCGAGAGTGTTCTGAAACACATGCTCGCAAGAGATATGGTATGTTTGCCTAAAGCCGCTGATCCCCCAGCAATTATGGGCAGATTCAAAGAACAGTTCTGAAAATTTCATCGAGCAGTAGGGCACGACACCGAGCACTGCTTCATCCTGAAGAACATCATCCAATATTGCATCGACAAAAATCTCCTTGTTCAAGATAAAGAAGACACCAGTCAGCCATCTTGATCAAGCTTCTCTTTGAAACTGACAATGCCAATGTTTTGTCTTTCCTTTCATTTTGCTTTTGAAGGAGCAATTTAGTATCGTTTCTTTCCTCAATTTATCATTCTTTCTTCAAAGACATCAATACAACATCAATTTTCCTCATAGCTTGGTGATATCTTCTTTATATATTGTCGTTCTTTCTCTTTTTTTTTTCAATATGCCTTTTTGCAAAGAGTAACCTCTTTTAGAGTACCTCCCGAGTCAATCAAGAAATGCATCATAAATTTTTCTCTTGTTATCTTCAGACAATGTTTGTCAAATACCAATTATTTATCCTTTTGTTCAATATTTTATTTCTTAGTCACATTGGGGGCATCTTTTGAAAGTCGATTTTTACCTCAAAATGTTTTGTATGCAGACAGAATCAAATAAAATCTTTCATCATTCATTTGCATTTATTTGCATCAAATTTATATCCATTTAGGAAAAGGGATAAATTTTGAGACCCTCGCAGTTGTCCAAGTCATCGTGAGGGTGAAGATTGAAAATCTCTCATCACAATCATCAAGCACTTTCAAAACACCCCTCTTTTCCAAATTCGATCTTCGGGTCAAGTCTTCTATCAAAACCATTTTCGCCAATCTTGCCAAAATCAACCTTTGGGTTGAGTCTTTTCCTAAATCCAGCTTTTACTAGTCGAACTCTCTAAATTCGGTTTTTACTGGTCAATGTTTCCGAACCCAATCCACACTAGTCTAGTTTTCCTTCAAAGATTTGAGTTTCGACTCAAATTTTCTTTCCTTCAAACTTCAAGAATTGGTCTAGAGAATCCGAGTTCTGACTCGAATTTTCTTCCAAATCCAATTCGCCTAGTTTTCATTTAAAGATTTGAGTTCTGACTCAAATTTCCTTCCTTTAAATTCCAGAATTTGTCTAGAAAATCTGAGTTCCGACTCAAATTTTCTTCTAAATCCAATTCGTCTAGTTTTCCTTTAAAGAATCGAGTTTTGGCTTGAATTTTCTTCCTTCAAATTAAAAAATTGGTTTAAAAAATTTGAATTCCAACTCAAATTTTCTTTTAAATCCAATTTGTCTAGTTTTTCTTTAAAGATTCGAGTTCTGACTCAAATTTCCTTCCTTTAAATTCCAGAATCGGTCTAGAAAATCCAAGTTTCGACTCAAATTTTCTTTCAAATCTAATTCATCTAGTTTTCTTTTGAAAATTTGAGTGTCTACTCGAACCTTATTTCAAATTCAAGAATTGGTCTAGAAGATCTGAGTTCCGACTCAAATCTTCTTTCAAATCCAATTTGTCTAGTTCCTTTTGAAGACTCGATTTTCGACTCAAACTTTCCTTCTAAACCTAGCTTTGCGTTGGTCCTTTTATAAAATCTAGCTTTACGTTGCTCCCTTCACAAAATCCAGTGTTTGTGCTGGTACTATTTCAAAATTCAGTGCTTGTGCTGGTACTTTTTAAAAATCCAGTGTTCGTGGTGGTACTTTTTTAAAATCCAGTGTTCGTACTGATACTTCTTCAAAATCCAATGTTCGTGCTAGTACTTTTTCAAATTTCATTTTTCATGCTGGTACTTTTTCAAAATCTAGTGCTCATGCTGGTACTTTTTCAAAATCTAGTGTTCGTGCTGGTACTTTTTCAAAATCCAGTGTTTGTGCTAGTACTTTTTTTTCAAAATCCAGTGTTCGTGCGGGTACTATTTCAAAATTCAGTGTTTATGCTAGTACTTTTTCAAAATCCAGTGTTCGTGCTGGTACTTTTTCAAAATCCAGTGTTCATGCTGGTACTTTTCCAAAATCTAGTGTTCGTGCTGGTACTTTTTCAAAATTCAATGCTCATGCTAGTACTTTTTCAAAATCCAGTGTTCGTGCTGGTATTTTTTCAAAATCCAGTGTTCATGCTGGTACTTTTTTTCAAAATCCAATGTCTGTGCTGATACTTTTTCAAAATCCAGTGTTCGTGCTGGTACTTTTTTAAAATCCAGTGTTTGTGCTGGTACTTTTTCAAAATCTAGTGTTCGTGTTGGTACTTTTTCAAAATTCAGTATTCATGCTGGTACTTTTTTAAAATCCAGTGTTCGTGTTGGTACTTTTTCAAAATTTAATGTTCATGCTTGTACTTTTTCAAAACCCAGTGTTCGTGGTGGTGCTTCTTTAAAATCCAGTGTCCGTACTGGTCGCCCTTCCAAAATTCAATCCAAACACTAGTCTCGCATTAGGGTTCATGCTCAATGCCAATCTTCAGACCTACGAGCCAATCAATCTTTATCAGACCTTCGGGTCACTCCAGTCTATCAAACT
Source organism: Nuphar pumila (assembly GCF_984573655.1). NCBI lineage: Eukaryota > Viridiplantae > Streptophyta > Magnoliopsida > Nymphaeales > Nymphaeaceae > Nuphar > Nuphar pumila. Next base: position 148,455,834 of record NC_143250.1, on the reverse strand, counting down.
GACCTTAGAGTCACCAATTTTTAGCAATCAGATTTCTGGGTCACCATTTTGTCAAATCGATCTTCGGGTCACGAATTTTAATCAAGCAAACCTTCGGGTTATCAATTTTATCAAAGTCACTCCCAATTGGCTCAATATCAGTTATCAATCATTTTTCTTGCGAGGGACCCTTTTTCAGGTAGAGCTCGAGGAAGCTCATTCTTTTTTCATGCAATCATTGTTTGTTCGCTAAACCATTTTCTAGGGAGAGTTTGAAGGGAGTTGCGTTTTGCGAACCGTTTGCAAGACAATTTTTATTATCACATAAGGAACCCCTTTTCGAAGGAGAGTTTCAATGGAAGTTCATTCTTCATGTGGCCACCCAATATTTTTTGTTAGTCCATCTCGTCATTGAGGACTCTATTTTCAAGGAGAATATGATAGACTCGCTCCTCTATGACAATTCATCGACCTTACCCAATCAATCACCTTTCCATAAGAGAAGTCTGGAGTTAGGAAGTTTCGACGAAAGCTTAATTTCTCGTTGAAAGTTCATTTTGCAGACACCTCCTCTTCAAGGAAGAGAGAAGCATTTTTTATTACCCGTTCAGGTAAGAATCAAGCCTGAGTCTCTCTTTTAGGGAAAGGAGAGGAGAATTTATTCACAGATATGTCAATCGAACGTCAAGCAATTTCTTTCACCAAGGATTTCAAGAATATTTTGCCAAATTATCATAAAAAAATAGTCATTGATCTCAAAACTTTCATTGCACAAAAAATTACCTCAAATTACCTTCATTATTCTTTCCAAAAGGATAAGACTTATGCAAAGAAAGAAGAAAATTCAAGTTTTTCTGTTGGTCAACCAAAAGGATGAAGAAAAATCTTTGATATGACTAGCAAGGAAAATTCAATGATGTTGAAAAGCCATAAGTAAATTGATATTGATCATAGCTATGGCACATTTTTAAAGACTATTCTTCTGGTAATAAGGCAGTAGAAATTTCTTGAGCAAAAAAAAAATCCACTCAATTTCAATATCTCTTCAATCATTTAAGCTACAATTAATTATCTACAAAAGGGATCTCTCAATCATCGTCAAGTTGAAAACTCATGAATGAGTTAGACCCCCGAGGCCAAAGAAGACTCGGATCATCTCCAAGTTGAAGGAGTATATGATGCGTCCTTTCAGGCAAAGTTTAAATCATCGTCAAGTTGAAGGCCGATGCGATAAACCTTTCCCCAATCCCTAAAAGATATTTGATCATGGTTATCATAAAGAGATTTTCAATCCAATGAGACAATTTTATCAATTTAATTCTCGGGACTAAAGAAGACTTAGATCATCTTCAAGTTGAAAAAGTATATGATGTGTCCTTTCAGAAAAAATCAGAACATCACCAAGTTGAATATTGATGTGATGAAATTCTTGTCAAATCCCAAGAAAGCTCACTTTTCATGTCTCAAAAGAGCATAAAAGATCATCAAGAGATTTCAATCAAAGAGACAACATCATTAATATAATTCTTGGGACCAAAGAAGACTTAAAACATCTCCAAGTTGAAGGAGTATGTGACATGCCCTTCCAGGGAAAATCAAAACATAGCCGAGTTGAAGGCTAATGTGATGAAATTCTCGCCAAACCCCAAGAAAGTTCAATTCCTATGTCTCAAAAGAGTGCAAAAAGATCATCATGGGTAAACCCCAAATATCAAACTGTCAAAACTGCCAAGAATTATCTTTATTCATATGAAATTCTTTTATCAATGTCTTTTCATAAGCCACTTTTATGATATTGAGAGCAATTTTTTTATTTTCATATCAAGGAAATGGATAGCTTCCTTGAAGAAACCCAACAACAATAATTTGATTTTGATTCTAGATTCTAGAGAGTTAACTCAGTTGGAGGAAATACTCTAGGTAGAAGAGGGAATATCTTTCAAACAAATGTGCTTACATTTCAATTATTTTGAATCAACTATAATTTTTATCTTATTGACAATCTTTTCAAGCTATCCCGACATGAAGTGAGAGTTTATGTCCATTTTGATATATCATGGCGTTGTTATTATCCATTTTTAGGACTTGATAACACGAGTTTTCAAGACCCTTCCCTTCTTATTTTGATTTGAGCCTGAGCTCTCAGATTCGCACACTTTCCTGTGTTCCCCACTGTCCCACCATAGACAGTCCTATTGTCCCATCATAGATAGTTTGTTTTTGGTTTGAGGTCGAGACACCATTTATATTTTTCTGCAAAAGGTCATCAGTTTCAAAAGTCATTCTGTCTTAGCAATGAGACGTCCAAGATCAACCCCTTTTCAAGCTTTAGGGAACCTCATTTTTCATTCTTTTACAAACCCCTCTCAGATTTATTGTGCAAAATCTGAAGGTTCCATCGTGGTTTCTCCTTTCGAGAATTTTGTTTTCACGTTCAGGGTAGGGTTAAACATGAATTATTTTTGTGAAAGGTTATTGTTTTAAAAGTCATTCAGTCTCAACAATGAGTCACCCAAGATCAACCCCTTTTCAAGCTTTAGGGAACCCCATTTTTCATCATTTTGCAAACCCCTCTCGGATTTATTGTGCAAAATCCGAATGTTCCGTCGTGGTTTCTCCTTTCGAGAATTTTGTTTTCCTGTTTAGGGTAAGGGTTAAACCTAAATTGTTTTTGCGAAAAGTTATTGTTTTAAAAGTCATTCAGTCTCAGCAATGAGACACCCAAGATCAACCCATTTTCAAGCTTTAGGGAACCCCATTTTTCATCCATTTACAAACCCCTCTCGGATTTATTATACAAAATCTGAAGGTTCCATCATGGTTTCTCCTTTCGAGAATTCCGTTTTTCCGTTTAGGGTAAGGGTTAAATCTGAATTGTTTTTGCAAAAGGTTATTGTTTTAAAAGCCATTCAGTCTCACCAATGCGACACCCAAGATCAACCCCTTTTCAAGCTTTAGAGACTCCCATTTTCTTCCTTTTGCAAACCCCTCTGAGATTTATTGTGCAAAATTTAAAGATTCCGCCATGGTTTCTCATTTTGAGAATTTTGTTTTCCCATTCAAGGTAAGGGTAAAACCTGAATTATTTTTGCAAAAGGTTATTGTTTTAAAAGCCATTCAGTCTCAACAATGAGATGCCCAAGATCATTCTCTTTTCAAGCTCTAAAGAACCCTATTTTCTTCATTTTGCAAACCCCTCTTAGATTTATTATGCAAAATCCGAAGGTTCCATCATGGTTTCTTCATTCGAAGATTTCATTATCCATACCCGTTCAGGTTAAGGGTTACACCTGAGCCTCCATTTGTGAGGTATTTTATCCATGCTCGTTCAGGTTAACGGTTACACCTGAGCCTCCTCTGTGAGGTATCTTTCATCCCATCCAGGTTAAGGGCTAAGCCTGAGCCTCGTTCCAATGAGGTGAATTTTCTTATCCATTCTCCATGTCATATCTATCATTATCACCTGAATCAATTCTTTCATACTCAGTCAGATCTTTCTAATTGGAGCATTTTTATAGTCTAAATTTGGTGTATTTTTCTTTGCCACTAAGCTCAGCTTTTAATCGGCTTAGCAGCAAAGAGGGGCATCTATAAACACCCTAAATTTTCCACATTCGCTCACAAACCCTTTCCTCTTGCCACTGGGATCCGCTCTCTAATTCTTCAAGAAATTGATTGGTCGACATCTGAGCCAGGGCCATCCAGAGCCAAAATTTTGCCCCAAAATCAAATACTTTAAAATTTATTCTCAATTTCAATCATCAATTTTTGCCTTCGAACAGAAATGTTCAACTCTTTGTCTCTGCCAAAGGTACGGGACTTCAAATCCCTCATCCAGGGTTTGCATTTTGCATATCATTTCATGTTATTTTATGGCATTGCATGGCATTTTTGAGATTCAAAACTCTGGTTTTTCAAAATCTTTCAATCTAGATTCAAGTTTTAAAATTTTCCTTTCGAAATCAATTTCAAAAACCTAGGTTTTAGATCGATATTTGCCACTTACCAACCCCCAGGATCTTGTATTCCTTTATTTCAAAATATTTTCTTTAGAAAGCGATCTTCATTCATTTTAAACTCAATTTTTAATTGATCTCAATTCTCAGATGAGACCCATCTAGGTGGTGTCGCTTCTGGATTCCTTCATTTCTCAAATTTCAGAGTTTTAGTTGATTTAGGACTCTATCTTTTTACCTTCTTGAACCTTTTCAAAATTCTATTTTTGATTTTAAACCAGAAGTAGCCTTGTCCCTTGTCCATTCCCTTCATTTTGACCCAAATCTCAGAGTTTCAGTCGGACTAGGACTCTATTACAGAGTTTCAATCGGATTAGGACTTTATCTTTCGTTTCTATTTTCACCTATTTTCAATAAGATCCTTTAAAATCTTTTAAAAGAAACTAAAATTTTAGTGTTTCAGTCAGACTAGGACTCTATCATATAGTTTCAGTCGGATTAGGAATCTATCTTTCATCTCTATTTTCATTTGTTTTTAAGAAAATATTCCAAAATCTTTTGAAAGAAATTAAAATTTTAGAGTTTTAGTCAGATAAAGACTTTGTTCTAGAGTTTTAGTTAAATTAGGACTCTAACCCTGACTTCATTTTTTAAGAAAATCTTTCAAAAACTTATTTATTCATCTTTCAAAAAATCAATTTTTAGGACTTTATTAGGGGTATAGTTTAGACTTCACCTTGCAAACCGTCCACCATTCATTTCTATCTGACTTCCTTGTATTCGGATATGAAGTATAGTAAACTTATTGAGCTTGCGAGGCTAATATGAATGGTTCATATGTTTCAAACCTTGATTTATGATTCACCTCCATAATGCCTGAGGCTTTGTCGACTCTTGTTGTGGGATCAAACCAACGACACTTGAATAAAGTTATCGTGTTATATATGCCTAAGTAAGTCAACTCCATTATTTCTTCAATAACACCGTAGTTGTCATATTCATTTTCACCATAACTGCTACCCTTGACACACACGCCACTATTCATCATTGACTTGTTTATATTGTATTCTTTTGTATGGAATCGATAATCATTTATGATGTATCAGTTGTAACATTGCACAACTTTGGTCAGACCATTTTGTAAATCACATATTTTTTTATCATTAACATCACCTTGGCGGACCTACAAGCATAAACAATGATTGTAATCATGACCAATTAAGTAACATATTGTTGTTTACACGTAAAGAATGCATGTCATCGTCCTTACCAACTCTTTCAATCATGCCCCCAACTTATTTTCACGTTCTTTCTATACTTCTGAATCAGTGAGATGTGAAAGTTCTCTTAGCAACTCCAGATCAAATCATATGCACTTAACAAATATTTATATTATCGAACCATATACACACGTATAGAACTTAGTGTTACATATTAAGTATACTTACTCAATGTAGGGGTCGATCGCTGAGCAATTAAAAATGTTATAGATCTGTGTTGCATCTTGATCTTGATCTTCCAAGAGTCTTGACCGACAACTGCCAAAGGCATGCCCAAGTGGTTAAAATATTGACAGTTTGTCAACTATAGTAAATTGTTTTCCATCATCATTATGAGGTGGGCAAGTGTAACGTGTTAAAATGTGAGGTTCAAAGTACATAGATGAGAAATTTGAAATCTCTTTTAAAGTGTACGCCTTAGAAATTGAACCCTCCACTCTTGCTTTATTTCAAACCTTTTTTTTGAGGTCAAACATGCATCTATCAATAATATACATCTCGTAATACAATAAATTTTTAATAGCATTAGAACAAAAAGTATAAATAAAAATATACCTTTCAAATGGGTACATCCACCGATATTGCACTGGACCACCAACCCTAAGTTCATATGGCAAATATATGATCACATGTTCCAACCCTAAGTTCATATGGACTGTGGGTCTCGGACCCGGGCCGCGCCCCCCATTACTGATAAGTAAAAATAAAATAAATAAAAAGGTTTTAAGAAAAGGGGCATACAAACGCCCAAAAAAATCTGTTAGGGTTCTGAAGGAATCCTAACATGATGGAAAAGGGGAGGGGAGGTGCGTAGCCGCCAGAGGTGAGGGTAATGGCCTCCTCCCTTTTTGGGAGGCCACCCTCCTACTAAAGGGGTCTCGAACCCCTCTTCCTCTCACTCTCCTCTTCCTACCTTGGTACCTCCCATCTCACTCTCATTTTTGTGCGCGACAGTAGGACCACCGCTGGCGGCGACCTTCTTCTCGCAACAACAACATCCCCAACCGTCGATTAAGGTAGGATCTCTGTAACTTTTCTTGTAGCTATACCTATGCTCGGGTGTGTGCGAGTGGGGCACCAAAAATCCTCAATAGGGGAGGGGTGTTCAACGTCCTGAAAAGGGGGTTCTGTTAACCCTAATATGAGAACCCCAAATCTACGATTTGGGGGTTTCGGATGTGTAGGTTTCTCTATAATTTTGCATATGTGCCAGTTCCAAGTATGAAATGTGTTGTTGTCAAACTCACATTGATTTTTTTTTTGGGATTTTCAATTCGAAGGAAGGGTTTCTGTGATTCATGGATTGGGTATTTTGTTTCAAGGATGCACACACAGTCTATTCATGTGGGTTGAAGAGTGCACGTCTATAGACCGTGCTTATGGAATTTTTGGTCATGCTACAAGTTCCTTAGATTCAGTATTCTAATCAGCCATGTTTGTCATTTTTTTTTATATAATGAATTTTTGAAATGTTCATTTTGATCGAACATCTTATCTTCGGACAAAAAAAATGTGCCTATTATGAATGTTTACATGTTTATGTTAAGGAGTGTGTATAATTGTACTACTTTAACCTAAAACTGCATCTCTATTTGCTTTAGCATCAAGGAGGTTGTGTGTTTGTATCTCAAACTATGTTTGCATATGACTACTTAATTATGGCAGATTGTATATTGTTTTAAATATTTTCGCCATGAGTGAAATCCGTAGTGCGCATTATTTTCTGAAATTACTAATTGAAACTTATAGTGGAATTTGATGTCCTACCATTTGATACTCTACATTACACTCAACGACCGATATGCACATATTAGACTAATCCAGACACGAATGTACATATTCCAGTTTTTAAGCATGCATAGTTCAAACACTTAGGGTTATGTTTGGGACCACACGTATCCCTGCGGTACACTTGGAAACACAGAGCCATGCTTGTGGGTTGAAAAAATCTTTCTATGAATACACTTATATACATGTATATTTATCAGTTTTTGTAGTTGGCTTATATTCCAAAAATTTGTATTTTTGTATACGGGTCCAGACCCTATGTTAGACAAACTTGCATTTGTTTTTGGGCATGTTCTCTTATTGTTAAATGGTTCTTTGAAAATTATACTCAAGATATGCTTGTTAGGACAAAAATTGTAGATTGGTTGTTGTAGAAACACCATGTTATTTCTTGAAATTATTGCATGCAAATCAGAATTTTGTGAATTGATCCTCCTTGGTCCACTATTACTTTATGTATGTTTCATACTTTATTTCATTATATAGTGCATTCACCTAAGGGTTCAAACACCTGCACACGAGTAATGGTAGAGCCCAACTGGTTTAATAATATTGTGGTACCTTAAATGGAAATTTTATTAAGTTAATCATTTTGGGAAATCTTGTCTAATTGGGCAATATGAGTTGATTACCGGATGCGGGTACTTGAGCTATTAGCTTGTGTGTTATGGCAATAAAACTGATGAAAAACTTAATCTTAAATGGGGTGTGCTCGACTGGTTTAAAGGCACCAGGGCTTGTGTGCTTGACTGGTTTAAAGGCACCAGGGCTTGTGTGCTTGACTGGTTTAAAGGTACCGGAGCACTCTGAGTGGGTCTGTGCAATCAAATAGACAAAAAAAATCGGCTCATATACCCTTGTAAGATTACAAAGGGTGGGGATCTACTACTATGGTAGTAAATTTTGAGGAAACACCCATGTACTTCAGAAAATTTAATTAAATGAAAAGATCAACCCACTCAGATTCGGGCTTACCTTGGAGAGGGTAGGTGGTACAAAACTCTGGGGACATGTGTTTAATTGTTTTGAGCGGAAATGACTCGTTGGTCTCCAGTCCTCGGAGTTGGGGGACCCGGACTACCAATGTGTCCTAGGTGATAGCTCTTTGTTCTTCTGTAGAAGTTAGGGATGCATCCTGTTTTGGTTTGGGCCTTTGGGAGGTTCTCTCGGTCATTGACCACTCCCTTAGGAATTACAATTTTGGTTAGAACATTCGGATTAATAAAACACTCATGAATAGTAAACCTCTGAATGTTCTCTTTCATTACGGGTGATTCGGCCCACGTGTACCCACGGGATAATTAAAGATAAGCATTTGAATTAGATCATCTTAGGTATCACATCTCAGTAGGTAGTGACAAATTTACAATTTTACCCATACACAGTTATTTTGAAAATGTGGGCATTTACATTTAGCATTCAATGAAATTTGTGGTTATGAGATATTTAAATGTTGTTAATGATGTTACATGCCAATTAGCTTCTGATAAATTATTGGTTGTCGTAGCGTAGATCTTTACTTACTCGTGTATATCCTGAAAATCACACACGACACCCATGATGTCTTTTTTTTAAATCGTTGTAATTTTGAAAAGATTTTTAAATGTAAAACATGTGAAAACCAGACATCAAATCATAAAAACCGGTTCTCACTAGTGGATGAGACCGGGTCGAACTCAGGGAACGGGAATATTTCGTATTCAAGTACACAAATCTAACTATTCTTTATTGTCGAATTTATTGAAGTGTAAAGTGTTCAAGAAAAGTAAAAACAACTAACTATTACAACAAATGAATACCCTTCGCAGAGGGCGTAAAGTGCAATATTTACAAACCCAATCAAAATTCTAATCTAAACTGAAAAGTAAAAATCTTCTATCTTCGTACTTCGTGTCACGTAGTCGCTTCCGCTCCAGTCTGTGCTATCCTGCACAATTCAAATGAACACGAGCAGTACCAGAGATAGAAATAGAAACCTATATTAACTAGCTAAATCTTAAAGAACACTGAAGAATATCATCAAAAGAATTTCATGACAATTAAAACTACCTTAACTAACACAAGTAACTAACACTCCACTTTATGAAATCTAATTATTTCAATTAATGAACAATAACGACAATTAACAACTAACATTTCCTCAACAAAACATGCAAAATACACGATTAGGGAATTGAATCAAGGACTTGATATGAAACAAGAAGACTAGTAAACTGAAAAGATCATAAAAAGGAATTGTAAAAACAGATATTTGGTAAAAAACATATTTAAAAACAGGAATTACATGTAATGAAAGACAAGAAACCTAAAAAAATTGAATTCAGGAGATGAAAAACAAGGAATTACTAAAAAAATTAAAGAAAAACTAAATGTAAATGAAGACATAGAGAATTTTCAGAAAACACAATAATCGATGAAATCAGAAAAATAATCAGAAATCAGCTAAAAATAACTAATATTACAATTGAAAAAAAACAATGAAACTAAAATCTAATTCAGTAAGCAATCAGAAACACAAAACAAACTAACTATCATTACAATTGAAAAACAATAAAACTAAAACAGGAAATCCTATGATGAATAAAAAAAATTATGATTAACCAGAATTGGAAATCAAACAAAACAAATCTAAAATTGAACAAGATTAAAAACAGGAATGAAGAGCTGATGCTAAGATCAAAGTTCTATTTATCAGTTTTTTTTTTTTCTGAAACAAAACATAAACACACAGATGATTGATTGAAAAAGAAAACAGAAAAAAAACAAAGAAGAAGAAGAAGAAGAAGATGAAGAATTAGAATAAAATGAAGAGGAGGAAGAAATAGAAGAAGAAGAAGAGGATCGGATGAAGAAAAATCGGAGGAAGAAGAAGAAGAAACTGCAGAAATTGGAAGAAGAAGAAGATCTGAAGAATTAGAATTATTAGAAGCTGCAGAAGACGAAGATTCGGATGAAGAAGAAGAAGAAGAAGACTCAGCACTCACCGTGAATCTGAGAGGTTAGGAAAGAATGTGGCGACCTCCTCCACCACTGCCATCGCCGGAATGAGGAGCTTCCACCACTGCCGCCGGCTGGAAAGAAGAATAGGAAGAGGAAGAAGGAGAAATTAGGGAAAAAGGGTAGCCACCGGCAATGGTGGAGGGAAGAGAGAAGAGAGGGAATAGAGGAGAAGAGGGGAAAGACGGCTTCAGCCGTGAATGAGCGGAGGCCCTGGTTTTTACGATTTTTGGGGTTTTTAAAAGCTTTCAAACCTTTGAAACCGGCTGGAACCGGTTCAAAACAGTTTTATTTTTGAAAAGCAAACCGATTGAACCGGTTTGTGTTTATTTTTGCAATTTTCAAAAATAAAAAACTATATACCAGTTTATTATAAAATTTTCAAATATTTAAAAACAAAACTTATTTATGAAGAACTAAAAAAAACTATTCTAATTTTTTTTTATCTTTTTAAAAAAAACAAACACTTAAAATGAAAAAATATTTGTCTATATTATTTTTTTTATTTCATTTTTAATTGCAAACTAAAACTAAACTACTATGAATATAACAAAAACTAAAATATGTATAAAAATGTAAAAATAAAACTATTTTTCATGCATTTTCTATTTTTAAATCATTTTAGCACATTTACTCAAAAACTAACATAAAATTGGGTTTTTGAAACATTATTTCATAAAATCATGCATATTTAAATGTTAATAAACCCTGAATTATATGCATGATCAAATACCCCCATGCTTATGTTGTGCTAGTCCTCGAGCAAACTAGAAAAATGCAAGAAATCAAACTATCACCTAACTCACTTTCGTAGGAATCACGGTTGCATTTAGCTCATGCAACAAGCTCTTTCAACTCCTGGGTTACCCCAGTGGACGAGTAAGGTCTCGTGAGGGTTTGCAGTGATGCTACCCACAAACATCTCTGTCATGTATGCATAATATTACACATCCTCACAATCAGTAGGTAATCAAAGACTTTATTTTCACAAATATTTCCTATTATTTCAAAATCGAAATGTAATTAGAGTCTTTTATGCACCACCACAGAAAAGAATTTCTTTCACTTTTCTAAATATCACAATTATTTATGTTTTATTCTTAGAAAATCCAATGAAAACATATTATTATTTACTTATCCTCACTCATATGTTTTCTGCACAGGTTTTCTCAATCACACTTCTAAGCATTGAACTTTTCTTTCTTTTTAAGCTCTTTTCTCTCTTTTTTTCTTTTCACGCTTTTTCTTTTTGCGCACTTATTTTTCTCATATAGCTTGCGTGTGGTCTGCTTTTATGCCTTGTGCAATGTCAATATCTTTTATACTTTTTCAATACATACAAAAAGATATCAACTAAGACATAAAAGTGACTTCCTTCATTCACATTTATAACATGAGAGTCAAATATTTCAACTTGTATCTGTTCTCAGTTACTTAGGATCACAAAGTTTTCCACTCTCCTTTTCGAAATGGAATTAAAAGTTTCAACTTACATCTAAGTTCCATCTACTAAGGATTGTGAAATTATCCAAACAACTTAACGCATGCTATTTTTTTCTTTTGAGCTCTTTTTTACACTTTTTTTCATTTGCTTAGTTTTTCAAAAATAAAACTGTGCATATTCATATTTATGATTCAAAATAAATTCTAACATGTATTTATCATCATTTCTTTGAAATCCGCATAAACAACCATAATTTTTAGATCTATGTCAGAAAAAAAATTTCATGGGGCTTAAAAATCCTCTAAAAACATCAGATTTGAAATAACATTCATATAAGTTCCAACTGTTTCTTTAAAAAATCTACTTTTCATGAGAGATGTGTAAACATGTGCAAGAACTTAAACAGAAATATCAAGGTGTGCACTCTACACCCTCCCCCATGCTTGAATAACACTGTCCCAGTGGCACTCCCCCATGCTTGAATGAAACTAAGTGAATGCACATGAGAGGAATAAATGAGGGAAAAGAGTAGAATAACCTGACATGAATTAAAAATGCACATTTTATGAATGTAATGAATGCAATGTATACATGACAATACCTGAAACTCATAGAAAAGATAGAAAATGAAAAAAAATAAAACTAAATGAAATCTACAAATCCTAACAACAAATGTAAAACTGTACAGAATATGGGTTGCCTCCCATAAAGCGCTAAGTTTCACGTCCCCAGCCAGACGGATCCCTGGAAAAACCTTCATCTTCCATGAGATCAATGGACATGAAGTCAGACTCAACCGGGCTCTATGAAGAAAAGAGTGTCATCTGTGACACTACGCACTGTGTTTCCATCCCGTCTACCTCTAACTGTAGGATCATAACTCTCTCGACGTGAAGAACAGAGATTAGTCTCATCTGAGAGACTGGTCAAGAATCGAGAGTCTAGGACCGACCGAGTATCAATGAATGCTACTTCAGACAAGTGGTGAATATGATCAGGCTTGACTTGGTCAAGCACCTTCTGCATCTGCACCTCTTGCTTACTCAAAACGATTGGTGATCCTAAAGGCTGAGAAAATGGGGCTTTATATGATGAAAATGTATGTTGTGAGTAAGGCCCCTTCTGTTGAGGTATCATAGAGATCGACTCGTCAGTAGAAATGATATGGGGTTCATGAGTCGATTCCTGAGTAGGGTGACACGCCTTCCCATACTGAAGGGATGTAACAGATTTGACTTGCTCATGATGTGAAGTAGTGGGTTGCAAATCAAATAACATGGAATCCTCTCCCTTGGATGTGACAACAGACTGACTATGAAGGTTCCCCTGACTTTGTCTACTCAATGTCTGAGCTAACTATCCCATTTGAGTTTCTAGCTTGGCTATTGACTGCGTATGGGAACAAAGAGTTGCATTGATATCAGAAAAGGCTTCTAACATCTTCTCTTGAAATGATGAACTTGGAATGGGCTCCTGAGGAGAAGGTAGACAATACTGGGAATGAACCTGTGGAAATATAGGATGCGAGTAACCTTGTGAAGGGTTACTGGGTCTATACTGTGTCTGGGAGGGCTGATGGGATGGGGAACTAAACTGGTTTCGCCAACCTGGGTTATATGAGGATGTAAATGAATCGGGCATGGGTTTAGCGAAACCTTGGGCAGCATTCACCTGCTCCTGAACGAATTCAGGATATAATGGCGCTGCCGGACAATCCGCAACACAGTGTGCAGGGCTAGCACATAGCTTGCACACTCTTTCTACTGGATTTCTCGAGGAATTGGCTAGGAATTGATCTAACTTCCTAGTCAACTGGTCAACCTTGGTACGCAATTCTAATTCAGACCCAACTTTGGAAATCCCAACCTTCCTAGGACCACTAGACAGAGATATAGTCCTATCGAGCCGTGAAGACAAGTTATGATGCATCGTGTTTTCACTCAAGGTCTCGAATAGAGACCACGCCTCGTCCTCACTCTTGAGCATAAAAGTGCCCCCACAAGACGAATCAACCATTTGACGATGCTTCTCAGTAAGCCCGTCATAAAAATACTGCACCAACTGCCAACGAGGTACTTGGTGATGGGGACACTTACGGAGAAGATCTTTCAATCTCTCCCAAGACTCGTGAAATTGTTCTCCCTCAATTTGAGAAAAACTAGTTATAGCTTTACGAAACTGATTCGTTTTACCAATTGGGAAATATTTTTTTAAAAATTCTCTTTGCATTCCTTCCCAAGTAGTAATACGAACTGTCTCAAGAGATTTTAACCAGTGCTTGGCTTTATCTTTGAGAGAGAACGGAAACAAGGTTAATCGCATAGCATCTTCTCCAAAATTATTGATTCGCACAATCGAGCAAATCTCAAGGAATTCGTCGAGATGACGATATGGGTCCTCATTGCTACGGCCATAAAACGAAGGTAACATTTGAATCACACTGGCCTTAATCTCAAAATGGCTCGCTCCTACATCAGGTCTCGTGATGCAGGAGGCGGGAGTATACGTATTTGGCATGAAGTACTCCCTCAAAGGATGGATCAAATGATGATCGTCAGCCATTGCGTACACCTTAGAGTAGACCGGTGTAGCACACGTCCTAACTTTGGGTTTTCTACCTAACTAACACACTAAGCGGCAAAACCACGCAAACCACAAAGCGAGTAAACTAAAAACAACAAAAACTAAACAAACACCACGCAGTTACACATAACAGAGATTATGCATGAGAAATATAAAATCTATGTGTACGGTACCAATCATACACAGTCACCTCTAAGGGGATCCTAATAGGTGGGTTGTGCAGAAAAGTAAGCTTGTCTCTAAAATATGCACATACGTGGTTCTAAACCTAAATGCAACACAAACACTAGGCAATAAAGTGAATACTAATATTACGCCGTTCCCCGGCAACGACGCCAAAAATTTGATGTCTTTTTTTTAAATCGTTGTAATTTTGAAAAGATTTTTAAATGTAAAACATGTGAAAACCAGACATCAAATCATAAAAACCGGTTCTCACTAGTGGATGAGACCGGGTCGAACTCAGGGAACGAGAATATTTCGTATTCAAGTACACAAATCTAACTATTCTTTATTGTCGAATTTATTGAAGTGTAAAGTGTTCAAGAAAAGTAAAAACAACTAACTATTACAACAAATGAATACCCTTCGCAGAGGGCGTAAAGTGCAATATTTACAAACCCAATCAAAATTCTAATCTAAACTGAAAAGTAAAAATCTTCTATCTTCGTACTTCGTGTCACGTAGTCGCTTCCGCTCCAGTCTGTGCTATCCTGCACAATTCAAATGAACACGAGCAGTACCAGAGATAGAAATAGAAACCTATATTAACTAGCTAAATCTTAAAGAACACTGAAGAATATCATCAAAAGAATTTCATGACAATTAAAACTACCTTAACTAACACAAGTAACTAACACTCCACTTTATGAAATCTAATTATTTCAATTAATGAACAGTAACGACAATTAACAACTAACATTTCCTCAACAAAACATGCAAAATACACGATTAGGGAATTGAATCAAGGACTTGATATGAAACAAGAAGACTAGTAAACTGAAAATATCATAAAAAGGAATTGTAAAAACAGATATTTGGTAAAAAACATATTTAAAAACAGGAATTACATGTAATGAAAGACAAGAAACCTAAAAAAATTGAATTCAGGAGATGAAAAACAAGGAATTACTAAAAAAATTGAAGAAAAACTAAATGTAAATGAAGACATAGAGAATTTTCACAAAACACAATAATCGATGAAATCAGAAAAACAATCAGAAATCGGCTAAAAATAACTAATATTACAATTAAAAAAAAACAATGAAACTAAAATCTAATTCAGTAAGCAATCAGAAACACAAAACAAACTAACTATCATTACAATTGAAAAACAATAAAACTAAAACAGGAAATCCTATGATGAATGAAAAAAATTATGATTAACCAGAATTGGAAATCAAACAAAACAAATCTAAAATTGAACAAGATTAAAAACAGGAATGAAGAGCTGATGCTAAGATCAAAGTTCTATTTATCAGTTTTTTTTTCTGAAACAAAACATAAACACACAGATGATCGATTGAAAAAGAAAACAGAAAAAAAAACAAAGAAGAAGAAGAAGATGAAGAATTAGAATAAAATGAAGAGGAGGAAGAAATAGAAGAAGAAGAAGAGGATCGGATGAAGAAAAATCGGAGGAAGAAGAAGAAGAAACTGCAGAAATTGGAAGAAGAAGATCTAAAGAATTAGAATTATTAGAAATTGCAGAAGATGAAGATTCGAATGACAAAGAAATGAAGAAGAAGAAGAAGAAGACTCAACACTCACCGTGAACCTGAGAGGTTAGGAAAGAATGTGGCGACCTCCTCCACCACTGCCATCGCCGGAATGAGGAGCTTCCACCACTGCCGCCGGCTGGAAAGAAGAATAGGAAGAGGAAGAAGGAGAAATTAGGGAAAAGGGTAGCCACCGGCAATGGTGGAGGGAAGAGAGAAGAGAGGGAATAGAGGAGAAGAGGGGAAAGATGGCTTCAGCCGTGAATGAGAGGAGGCCCTGGTTTTTACGATTTTTGGGGTTTTTAAAAGCTTTCAAACCTTTGAAACCGGCTGGAACCGGTTCAAAACAGTTTTATTTTTAAAAAGCAAACTGGTTGAACCGGTTTGTGTTTATTTTTGCAATTTTCAAAAATCAAAAACTATATACCAGTTTATTATAAAATTTTCAAAGATTTAAAAACAAAACTTATTTATGAAGAACTAAAAAAAACTATTCTAAAATTTTTTTTCTCTTTTTAAAAAAAACAAACACTTAAAAGGAAAAAATATTTTTCTATATTATTTTTGTTTATTTCATTTTTAATTACAAACTAAAACTAAACTACTATGAATATAACAAAAACTAAAATATGTATAAAAATGTAAAAATAAAACTATTTTTCATGCATTTTCTATTTTAAAATCGTTTTAGCACATTTACTCAAAAACTAACATAAAATTGGGTTTTTGAAACATTATTTCATAAAATCATGCATATTTAAATGTTAATAAACCCTGAATTATATGCATGATCAACCCACATCACTTACTTGACACATGATATACCTGCAAGAAAAATTACAGTACTTCCTACTTAGATAGTTGTAGTCTAATTCTTATCAATTTATCATTTTTTAGTTGAAGAATAGAGTTTATAAGCGACTGCGGGATGAGGCTTTGATCGAGATTTTGGATTTATTGTTCCCAGGATATTTTGGTTTTCCTTTTAATTATTAGAACATGTCATTAAACTCTGATATTATTATTCATTGATAATAAAATAAAATAAATGTGTTGGTTGGCTCTTCACTGTAATGTTCCAGAATGCTTAACCTTATAGTATTACTTGTTTTCGCTGTTATAAAAAAAATTCTCAAAAATTTTGGGGCGTTATAGTTATGAACAAAAAGTATAAATAAAAATATACCTTTTAAATGGGTACATCTATCGATATTGCACTAGACCACCAACCCTAAGTTCATATGGCAAATATATGATCACATGTTCCATAACATCAAAAAATGTTGGCAGAAATATCTTCTCTAGCTGACAAATAGTAGTAACGACAGAATCTTTGAGATTCTTTACCTTAATTACTACAACTTCTGATGCACACAATGTTCTAAAAAATTTACTCAACTCAGATAATACCCCGCATATAGGTTTGTCTAACATATCATGGAATGCTAGGAGAATCAACCGTTGCATAATGACATAACAATCATGGCTCTTCAACCCATATAAGTGTCTCTCGTCTATCTTCACAGCTCGAGCAATATTAGAGACATATCTATCTGGAAATCTCAACTGTCTCAACCACAGACATACATGTTTTACTTGATCTAGTCCAAGCACGTACCTTGCCTTTGGTTTCAGTACGTTGCCATTGTACTCTTGGAGTTCCAATTCTGGTCTTTTACATATTACTTTTAAATTCATACGGGCCTTCAGATTATCCTTCATTTTCTCTTTGACATTCATTATCGTATTAAACACATTATCAAACACATTTTTCTTCACATGCATCACATCTAAATTATGTCGTATCAATAAGGTCGACCAATATGGTAGTTCCCAAAATATAGATTTCTTTATCTAATTATGATCCTTTCCAAATCTAAGGAAGTGTGTTAGACTACAAGCATCTGTTAGTCCATATGGAAAGTATCACAATCGTCTTAAAATCTCTATGTCAGACACCGTGTAGGTGGACCTTCTATTTCAGTTGTGCATGCTCGAAAAGCATTTCTTTGTCGTCGGAATGGATGGTCGCTGAGTAGAAATCGACGGTGACAATCAAACCAGCATAGCTTCCTTTTATGCGTCAATCTAAAAGATTTTATGTCCTCCATGCAGTACGGACATGTCAACCTCCCATGTGTGCTCCAACCAAATAACATACCATATGCATGGAAGTCACTAATTATCCATAGAACAACAACTTTCATATTGAAGTTTTATTTTTTTGGGGCATCGTACGTGAGAACACCGTCATTCCATAGTATTTTCAGCTCATCAATCAATGGTTATAAATATACATTAAGATTTTGGCCCAGAGAGGTCAGACTAGGGATCAATAAAGACAAGAAAAGATTTTGATGCTTCATACATAAGCTTGGAGGAAGGTTGTATGGGGAGACAAATACTGGCCAACACGAGTATGGGGTTGATCTACCCCCAAATGGATTACATCCATCTGTACATAAACCTAGCCTAACATTTCTCACTTCTATTGCGAAGGTCTGATGAGTACGATCAAAGTGCTTCCAAGCTTCCATGTCAACAAGATGCGTGATCGTGTCTTCGTCATGTCGAACTTTATTTGCATGCCATCTCATGTGTTTAGTTGTTCTCGAAGACATACAGTCGTTGTAATCTAGGGGTGAGAGAAAAGTAGCAGAGTGACTTGTATGACACTTTTTTTGACCTCGTGCTACCATTGCCTCTTGTCTTTGGCTTGAACCGAGGATGCCCATATGACGGGCATGATCTACTATTTTCTTGATCTTTAAAATACAACATGCAGTGATTTAGACAAGCATCTATCTTTTGATACCTCATACCTAGAGCGTTGACCATAACCTTCGCACGGTAGAAATTTTATGACAATTTTTCATCGTTGGGCAACATACTCTTCATAATAGAGCACAGACAATCAAAACATGATTGGCTCAAATTATACTCTGACTTCAAATTCAGTAGTTGAAGAACTACAGATAAGATAGTGTGACTCTCGCAACCATTCCACAGTGACTCATCAACATCTCTAAGTAAGTCATAAAATCTACTAGCTGCATCGTTTGGTGCTTCTTTCTCTACCTCAGTTGGTACATCACTAGGACCCATAACATAACCCAATTCTTGTTCTGCGACATCAAATATCAAATCCATATATAGATTATTGTGCACCATATCCACCCGTACGTCAAAATTGTTTCAAAATTATTCACCATGAAGCATCCAATTCCGGTAACCACTCACAAAATCCTTTCTGTATAGGTGATGTCTAACGCCATGAGGTTCTACAAATCGATTATTCTTATACATTGTACAGGGGCATCTGATCTGACCAATGGGATCCACTGTACTGACACTTGCTGTTGCAAATTCAATAAAATTATCAACACCATCCATATATTGAAGTGATACCTCATTATCAATTATCCTACGGTACATCCATTCATGGTTTGCACTCATTTTATCCTATAATATTACGGATATTATCTTCACCAGTTAAAAGAGAATCATAATAATGCGTAGATGAAAAAAATATCAAATTTATCATACATTGTTGGTGGATATAATGATTTGATATATATATATATATATATATATATATATATATATATATATATATATATATATATATATATCACAAAGATATTTAGAAAGATGAAATCACATTCATAAACACGATACATTCAATTTAAACATGTTTTCATAATACAATTTCACATGAGGGCATAATTAATTCAAAAATAACTTCATGCAAGCGGGGGACGAGGTCTCCACAGTATCCGGTAGGAGGCTGGAGGTTGGATGGGAAAGGAGAGAGGGCAGAGAGGGATGGGGGCGGAGAGGGAAGTGGAGTTGTCGGTGAGGCAGAGAGGGTGGGCCGGATGCGGGGGAGGAGGTCTCCAGAGGGCATCGTCAGTGAGTCGCCGGAGAGTGGGGGCGGAGATGGCGAGCAGCGTGGTGGTAGGGGGCGGAGGAAAAGGAGGTCGGTGGGCGACGGGTGGTGATAGTCAATAGATGCACACGACGGTCGACGGATGAAACAGAAAGGGAAAGAAAGGGGCTCACATTAGGGTTTTACGGAAAAAATTAGCGACGGAAAAAATTTGTATCAAAATCAATCGCCAATTAGCGACTAAGTCGCGACAAAAAAATTTTGTCGCTCATCCTTCGCTAAGCTAAGACGGAGTTTGAGACAAATTTTTTCATTACTAATCTGTCGCTAATTTGTGATTAATTTTGAGACATAATTGTTTCGTCGCTAACTCCGTCCCTAATTCTAATTTTAAGGACAACTCATTTTCTCTAGCTAATCCATCACAAATTTATGACGGATTATTTCCGTCATAAATTTGCATCGCTAATTAATATTTTTCTTGTAGTGATAACATCATTAGCGGCACTCTTTTTTTAACGATATATAACACCAACAGTAATACCCTTTTTTTAAACGACATTCATCTTTTAGTAATGACACCATCAATTCTTTTTTTTTGGAAGCGACACACCTATTTTAGCAATGACACCATTAGCAACACTTTTTTTTAAACCAACACTCCGACACTCCTCTTTAAGCAATGACACTATCAGTGACATTTTTTTTTAGAAGTGATCTTCATCTTTTGGAAGCACCACTCGTCCTTTGGCAATACCATCAACAATGACATTTCTCTTTCAGGGCACGGACAACAACGTTTCATTGCCTGGTAATTGGTAATTGGCATCAATTATCATCATTGCCTGGTAATTGGTAAGCGATATTTTTCTTTAGGTCATTATTGTTAAAGAGTAGTAGTGTCCTGTGAGTCCTACGTGCCAATTTTTGACACATATTGGGCAGCTAAGGGGAGCATCACATTTTTCGTGCAATTTCATTGGACCTAATTCGTACTTGCTTCCAATGGGGCATAGATTTAAGCCATCTTTGGTGGGACCAATTGGGTCTCTAAGTATGAGACTAGTTTTTGTATGATATTTGTATAGTCAACCCAAATAATTAAGTGGGTCCAGATTTAAGCTAATCATGAAAGGTTTGGTCACCCTAAGTTCTAACATCCTTGTTCCCAAAAACCTGATTCTGAGCCGCCCGGGTCCTCCATAGCTAATGCAAAACGACTCTCCGGGCCAGATAAACAGGTACTCTTTTTCACCTCCAGACTCTTGCAGGTACAGGTTAGTAACACCAAGTGAAGGGCCTCTCCTTGCATAGACAAGTGAAGCGCTGAGAATGTTACAAGCATTAGCAAAACCAAATTCATCTCCATCTTTTTTCGTGCGTGTTCTTCTTCTTGGGTAGAAAACTAGCTAGAAATACACTTTCATGTCAATATATCAGTCTCTCTGGTTCAGGTTAGAACTTTTTGATTAGTTTCATGGTGTGGTGAGACTCAAAATAACAAGATGAAAACGTTGAAGGGAAAAGTAATAGTTTCATTAACTCTTTCAAAAAAAACTATAGTTTCATTAACAGACTTGTACATATTATACAATGGCAGTTACATCAAAAAAAAAAAAGATGAAACGTTCCCTTGATCTTAGGTAAGTCCTGCCTGCCTTGATTTTAGCTAAATTCTCCCTTGATTTTAGCCAGCTCTTTTCTTAACGAAACAACTTAAGTCCAGCTGCTCCCTTCCTTGATTTTAGCTGAATCCTCCATTGATTTTAGCCAGCTCTTATCCTAATGAAACAACTTATCATTTTTTTTATTACCACACGTTTCCATATTTCCCAATACTCTTTTCATTGACAAATTTGGTTGAATTCCAAAGCACAGTGAGAAAAGAAATAAGATCATGCTCATGTTCAACATTTATCATTAATGCTTAAATGAAGTATTCCAAGAAATCAGCTAGGGAAACACACAACACGCGTATGCATGGGCATGCTGCGGTTGCAATGCGCATGAGATCCCGAAGGACATTGTAGACAAGGGTAGGTGCACACAGTGTAACAAATATTTTCAAACATATATAGTTCATAGAGAGAAAAGGGCCTTTATTCCTAAACTCTCCAATTAATTAAGTCCAATAAGAGTAACCAACGCATCATCGTTATTCAGTACTACTTTCCGTAAGTCCATAAATCCATCTCATTCCGTAGGGACAGAGGATTGATGTGGTGCGTGGAAGAGTTGGCATCTCCGAACCTCACCCTAGAAGCATCCTCTTGGTTGATCTGGCCCCCAACAAACTTATCAAGCACAGCCCATTCATTCAAATTCTCATCTCTCATATCGACCAGTTGAGCACCTCCGCCTCCTCCCCCGCTCGCGGCCACCTCCATCCCTCCTTCACACTGCTGGTAACCAACATGCGGCCTCTGGTTAGACGAGAACTGCTTAGCCAGGATGGACGGAGCGGAGGCACTGCAGAAGTCGTAGCCAAGGAGCTTCTGGCCGTGCAGCTGGGCAGCTTGTGCGGGGGGTGGCATGTTCAGCATCTGATCGTGTCGGGGATTGACGCCAACGAACTGCAAGCTACCAATACCATGATCAAAGGGTTGGTGCTGATCAACGTTGTAGTGCCTGTAGCGCAGTTCCTTGTGAGCCCCTGCATGCATCTCATGATCGCCTCCAAAATCGACATTTCCCTCTTGGTCCATGCACATGCTCGTGCTCCCCTCGTTTCCCACTTTGAAGTTCTTCTTAAACACGCGGCAGACGACCCATCCTTCTTCCTGCAAATGCAATGGAGGACTGAATATTACTAAATACATACACGCTGATCGCTATGCAGTGTGCACAAGTGCTTTACTTTTTTTCATAGTGCAGATTCCTCAATTCGATCAAGTACCCTTAAATTAGCCCCAATTGGGAGGGGTTTTGGCTGCTAGGCGGGTAGTAACGATTCCATTCTCATGGACGTCAACCTCTTGCATATAAGATAGTGCAAGGGTATTTTGCCTCTTGCTCTTGCCTAAGCAAGGCGACTCCCTAAGAGAAAGGGGTGCATCACAGGTTTACACCACTGGAAAATCGACCTTAAGTACAGTAGGCTTAGCCAGCGCTACTAGTTCTCTGATCCAGAAGGTGGTTTCACCGTTCCTCAAGAAAAAAAAAACCTTAAATTGCTAACCAAGCCAGAATAGAATGCACCCACACCACTCGGGTTTTTCAACATGCCATATGATGGAATTCTTTCATATACCAGTAGAATATGGCACTTGCCCTTTGGGTTAATGGCAGCTGTACACCTAACCAGGAGAGAGTGGTGTGTGTTCTCCCCCGACGATGGCCGTTAGCTACATCTCGTGTTCGGGGGTCCCAATGGGTGCCACGTATAAGAGCTCTTAGAGCTCGTATCCCCGTGTGTGTCGGCATCATTTAACATCGAAATCTGGTGTGGTTGCAAAGACTTAAGTACCCTTTCCTGCTATGCTCGCCATGAAATGACGATTCAAGAAAATTACAAAAATATCCTTCATTCAAAAGAAGGGAAACAACGGTTCGAAAAAGGACAAAAAAGTCCTTCATCCTGAAAGTATGATGTTAACTCTTCAAAGTCCAAACGTTTCGTTTTCGCCCTAAGCAGTAAACTTTTGCGCCAACTGCTATAACAGGAGCTCCCTTTGACAACGCAAACTTTGTCGTCGTCTCGAGTTGATGTTCCCACCTTGTTTTTTTAGCCTGTTTTACAACACAATGTCGTCTTCTCGACCCTGCCTTGTGTTACAAAACATTCTTGTGTTCTTGATCGATTGGTTCAATCATTGGTGGGCGTTATAGACGAATTTGTTGGCCATCTCTTTTTACAGTCTTCTCTTCTTTTTCTTTGTCGTTAGACATTATAGAAGAAAGCAATGACGCACAAACATTCCAACCAGTGTCATTAAGACATCGTGAGTACCTTTCCATGTCATCATGCTATCGTTGAAGAACGTATGTCGTCTTGAGTGCCATTAAAGCGTTGTTTTGTTATTGCAGGTGGATTTTGTCCTTTCAATGGTTGGAAACTTATCGATATTTGTAAGACGCTGAGACCTGTTGACAAGAATGTTTGTTTACAAATGCGAGGAAAGGCCTCTACTCCATCCGGTATCCTCTATTCAATCAGTATATGCATTGTATCTCAAATCACACTTTTAGTAACATACTCCGATTTGTGAGATATTGTTTTATTTTTTAATATCGATTTGTTTGCTATTATACTGAATTTTAGTATCGATTTGTAATATATTTTGTGATATATTTAGCGATTTGTAAGATATTATGTGTTTTATAGTGTCGATTTGTAAGGTATTATGTTGAATTACCATATCGATTTGTAAGATATTATGTGTTTTGTAGTATATATTTGTAAGATATTTGTAGAAAGACTTTTAAAATGTGTGCGCAGAAATACATTTTTACGTGCTTGCGGTGGCAATTTTCGTATTCAAATCGCTGCTCATTTAGCGATTTTTATTAAACTCGCTTCACAGCATTATAGATATAATGAAAGCGCTATCGTCAACACACATGTATGACATATCGTTTCTTTACAAACTGCAGTTGCTTTTATACTACAATTCATGAAATCGTTTCTTTGACTTGCTTAACCTTATCGGTATCTATTGGTATATGCATCTTGAATAAATCATAGTAAACGTATGCGCTTGCTAACGCAAATTGATATCTTGCTTATAGCAATGGTGAGCTTATCATCTGGTTGTAATGAAGATGATCTATCTCAGTCATTTGAATGAAAGATATAAAGAAGTGAACATATGTATTAATGACGCACCTGAAGAAGTGACCACATGCACTAATGGTGCACATGATAACAAAGGTGCAGACATTGGATTCACTCTTGACTTGAATGTTCCAACAGAATAAATGCAATTCGATAATGAGGTAGATGATCCTGACAGTACACTTGATAAAGGTGCAAGCACTGGAAATGTACAAGATAGTACACCTGACTATGTTCCTGTAGAAGGAATGCAGTTTAATACTAAGGATGATGCATATAAATGTTATAATGATTATGCCTTAAAATTTGGCTTCAGTGTTAGAAGATTTTCTTGGTCAAAAAATGTACAAGGTGTCGTGGTGAGAAAGACATGTTTGTTCTAAGGAAGGTTGTAAGAAATCAATTGAAAATACAACAAGGAGCATGCCAGAATCAAGATGTGGATGTCCAACGAGAATGGTGTTAAGAAGACTTTCAAATGAGAAATATATAGTTCATACTTTAATCAGTGATCATAATCATGATTTATCTGTTTCATTTATGACTCCTATGTTAAGGTTAAATCATAAAGTAATTATAGTGCATGCTGCAATGGCTGAAATAGCTTATAGCACCGGCATTGCACCAAAGAAGACATACAATTTGTTTGCACACATAGATGTTGGTCGCGAGAATGTGTCATTCACACCTATGGATCTAAGAAACCACTTAAGAAGGAAGAGGACAGATAACATGAAGAATGGAGAAATATATTCTTTGGTTGATTACTTACAGAAGAAATCAAGCATTGGCTCTTATTTCTTTAGTGCAATGCAACTGAATAAAGATGGATATGTTGTGAATATGTTTTGGGCAGATTCAAAGTCAAGAGTAGATTATGAATGCTTCAATGATGTGCTTGTTTTTTTATACAACAGTGAAGATTATTACTGAACAATTGTCATTTATGCAGTTTGTCGGAGTGAACCATCACTTAGAGAGTTGTATATTAGGCGATGCTTTTTTGTATGACTAGACCAAGGAATGCTTTGAGTGGTTGTTCAGAGTATTTACACAGGCAATGAATGAAAAGCAACCTGAAGTTGTACTTACAGATGGTGATCAGGCAATTGTGGTTGCAGTGTTTCATGTGTGACCAGATGCACATCATCGCCTATGTTTATGACATATCTTTCAAAATGCACCATAGAACATAAGACACATATTTAATCAGAAGATAGGGTTTGACAAAAAGTTTACAAGGTGTGTAATTGAGAGCGTAGATGAGGTCACCTTTATGTTAGATTGGGAGGAAATGATTCAGATATACGACCTTAAAGACTGTCTGTGGTTACAAAACTTATATGCAGAAAAAAAGAAGTGGGCATTGGCATATGGAAGACAATACTTTTGTACAGATATGATAAGCACACAAAGATCTGAATCTATGCATGCCATGCTGAAGAAAACCTTGTATTCATGTTTCACAATGTTTCGCTTCATGGAGCAATATGAATTATTTGTAGATGTTCTTAGACAGAATGAGCTTAAACAAGATGTGAAATACTTTAATACACGCCCTGTAACTTTGGGCATAAAAATATTGATGCGACTTGTAGATCTGTATACAATAACTGTATTTGAATGGATTAAGAAGGAGGTTATACAGGTCATGAATTGCAACATAGAAGGATACGTGCAAACCGAAAATATGCACAAATACCATATTTTATGGGAGGGCGAAGAGCATTAGAAAAGGCAAGAAGCACATGTCACGTACAATGTTAACAACGAAAAAGTTCAATGTATGTGCAAAATGTATGAATTCAAAGGTATTTTACGTCATCATGCATTAAAGGCACTTAATCAAGAGAAGATACAAGAAATACCTGAGTCATATTTAATACGAAGATGAAGGAGACAAGCAAAGATTGAACTGCTGGATATGAATAATGTCAGTCAATCTGGTGTTGATGAGAAGTGCCACATAACCTCCCGTTATCAACAACTGTATAGGTCATTTATGCATGTTGCAGATTTGGCATCGCAAAGTGAAGAAGCCTATGTATGTATGAGAAAAACGTCAAGAGAGTTACTTGAAGATGTGCAATTAATTTACCATCGGTCCGTTGCAGCTCATGAATATCAGTCCAAGATAATAGGATCGAACAACATAGGTGAAAATCATGTTTCCCTTGACACTCCTGAGAAGTTGTGCCGGAGCGTAAACATCGTCTTCAACAAGTCAATAGTGAACGTTATTGATTATGATGAAAAGATTCACCAAGCAAAGGGTATCAAAAGAAAACATGCCTCTGATCGTAGTTGTTGGAAGGCAAATGATGCACTAAAATTGGTTGGCAAGAAAAAGTCTAAGAAACAACCAACCTCTAATCAAAAGCAACAAAGCCCTTTGCATGAACAGATATGTAAGACATTATATTGCTTCCTATGTAAATTGCATTACGCGAAGCTTATCAATATTCAACTTGTGTAATTTTCAACATACAGCAATACCCTACGGATGTAATTTCCAATGTTGTAACCTTCGATCATTCTGACCAGATTTCCCGAAATGATAGCTTCAGTTTTACAAGTCTTTTGGTATGTAATCAATGTTGGGAGGATGTTTGCATTTCTTGTGAAACTTAATGCAGTGTCATATATTTTCTGTTTCATGACAGGCTCAGATCAATTCGAAAGCGAGCTATGGAACATAGGAATCGCGTGTGGACTATTTTTAAGTATTACCATCAAGTTAGTTGTCATGCCTCTTTGCATGACCCAATTTCCTTATTGTCGGATTTGTTAAGAGTTTAACAAAATAGCAGAGCTTGTTTACTGAGCAATAAGGTACAGTGGAATGTCATTACTACTGAGCTCCTTTACTTGAAGAGGATGTATTCTCATCTGCTCATAGACATTGTAACCAACTACCAATATTTTTTATATATGAATGTGGTTGTAAATCATATAATTCATGTAAATCATATGGATTTGTAGTTACGAAGTTACGATGACAACGATATGTCTTTATTTTTATTTCCAAACAAAATCGTTTGTATTCAAGAATCTAACTCATTTTTTATCATTGAAGCAAAACCTGAAATCCTTAAACCATCTTTCTCAATCGCCCATAAAAGCGATTAGGAAAAATTGATGGTATAGACATTGCCCGTAATAGCAAATCGCTACACCATGTAGCCTTCATAGATCATTGTGTAAATCACGATGGTACGTATTGTTCACTTAGACAAAGCTCATTGTCTAAAAGATAGAAGTCATTTTGTAAATCGTGATGGTATAACGATTTATGATTTGACGTCTATGTCAGTCACAACTAGATGACAATCACTCTGTTCATGAGCACAAATCGTGATAGAGGTGCACTGTGATTGCTTGTGCAAATCAATTTCACCATTTATTAATATTTTTGCAAATAATGTTTATACACTTATATAAAGTCACGTTCAAGAAAACAACTCATTTTTATTTTACACAACGTGAATCGCTTGAACGATTTTCAATTACGAAGGGCAAACATAACAACGATTTGCTTTTACTATATAACAGTCTAATTCATTGGCATATTTAGTGAAATTGAAATTTTATTTATTTGAACCTAGTGGTATTTACATAATTTGTATACATAGTCTACAAGAATTGTTTATACAAAAGTTGGTTGTGCAGTCTATAAAATCTGCTGGAAGTCGA
Source organism: Nuphar pumila (assembly GCF_984573655.1). Classification (NCBI taxonomy): domain Eukaryota; kingdom Viridiplantae; phylum Streptophyta; class Magnoliopsida; order Nymphaeales; family Nymphaeaceae; genus Nuphar; species Nuphar pumila. The sequence continues at coordinate 148,427,733 of NC_143250.1, read as the reverse complement.
TGCACATCAAATTACTCCTGCGTGGGGGGTCCCGTTGTTCGTTGCCTTTTCGGTATTCTTGTCGACTGAGTTATTTTCTCTTCCGCAATTAGAAACGCCATCAATTTTCCACATAGTTCTGTGTGAAATCCAAGCATATCAATCTGTAACAAAAATATAATGTGGCACCAATACATACATTGAGACCCAAATAACAGTGGGTAATAAAGAGCATACAACGTCGAAATAAGGTTCTCGGCCATTATATATCACTTTAATATACTTCATTATAAATACACCACAATCAACGTCATTATTTTATAAAGGAGCATGATGTGCAAAGTGAAAGATCCACTCGCTAACGTTGACTCCCAAACTGTCTTTGACGAAACTGACATGTGATTAATGCAGAAGAAAGTAAATTCTTGACCACTGTACATGATATGATACCCTTATAGATGGAATCTTACGAAATGCAAAATGCCAAGTTGTAAACCACTATGTAAGTCCAACGCATTATAACACCATAGTTGTTTTTCATGTAAATCCATCACATATAAGACCCAATGCTTTTCAGATTGCCAGAGTGTAGGAATCAATATCTGTAAATTGATCATACAAATGGTGTTAGGGTTGTTATGTCGTAACCTTGCACAAGAGATTTGTTCACTTACTTTTACACTTGACCAAAAGTCTCTACAATGATCATCGTTAACCCAGTATGGTAGTCCATCTTGAAATCTAATGGAGTATGGCAATCGACGTATAGTATTCTGTTGACCGAAACAGTGATAATAGCAATGTTAAAACACGAAGCAGCAAGAGTAAATCAAAAACCAAAATAAACATAAAAGATAACCGATATACCATGAAATAAGGGTTGGTGATGCTTCTGGTTTTGCTTGTTGCGTTGCTTTTAATATACTTGACAAAATCGAATATAGTCTATTCGCAATAAATATGAACTTGTTATCATGCATACCCATAGCATACATAAATAGATAACTGATAGTGGTTTCAAACGAACAAAATTACTGATAGTGTTTCCTTCTGCGAATTCATTTTGCAGCTAATTGATGTTGTCTTCGAGTGATTTGTTGAGTTTTTGCCCAACTTTTTTGGTGGATGTTCCACAGACATTAGCAGAATATTCAATAATCGATAATGAAATTCCATTATACAGTACACAACATAAATTGCATAAATGACATAAAAGAGACGAATTGTCAAGAAAACAGATATGATGTTTAGACAATATATGCTTGAATCGCCATCATTGGTTGTGTAGTTGTCGTCGTCTCCTTCCTTGTCCCCTTCATCGATATCGATAACCTATTCACGATGAAGCTAGTTATATGTTCGATTCACGAACATGAGATTTATAAAGGAATTGTTGGTTTGTTTGTTCCTCATTCACGAAGCAGTGGATAATCACACCATCCATTACTTGTGTGACATGTCATTCATATATGAAGGAAACGACATTTCACAGACTGCCAGTATTCAAACAAATAACGCTAGCTACCATAAACGAGAGCCAATAAATTGCATTACGCAGTAATAAAGTTAAAAAATATCATTTCATCTTCCTTATACAAAACTAATCAAAGTGATAGGACGAATCAGTCAAATCACGATAGCAAGTCTCGTTTGGATTTGTTTTTCATCATCTTTTGCATCTTTTATTTGTGATTATGTAAATCGCTATAGGAAAAATGTTAACTAGACAATGCTCGTCAACACAAATCGCGATCAGACAAATCTTAGCAACGAAATCGATTTGCAATTGTGATTTAAATCGGAATGAAATTGTAAATTGTGATAGGCTATATCATTCACATAGACAAAGATCTTGACCTTAAACCCTAAATCTAATTTCCTCCACCAAAAAATCTTAACCTAGAGATATTTACATAATTTGTATACATAGTCTTACAAATTTTTTTATAATAATTGTGTTGTAGAGTACATAAAATTTGTTTGAAGTCGATATCGATACCACAATTGCGACGATGCAGGTTATATGTGTGATTCATGAACACGTTGATTATGAAGGAATCGTCAGTTTGTTGGTTCCTTGTTCACAAAGCAAAGCAAACCCACACCATCTAGAACTTATGCGACGTGTCATTCATACATAAAGGAAACTTCGTTTCACTCACCGCCAGTTTTTAAAAAATAAAGTCAGTTTTCAAAAAGCGCGAGCCAATAAATTGCATTCCACATTAATTAAATTAAAAAATGTCATTTCATCTACCTTTTACAAAACTAATCAACATGATAGGACATAGCAGTCAAATCACGATAACACATCTCGTTTGGATTTGACATTCAAACTCTTTTTGGTCTTTTATATGTCATTGTGTAAATCGTGACAGGAAAATCCTTAACTTGGACAAAGCTCGTCAAAACAAATTGTGATAGGATAAATCGTTGCAGCGATATCGATTTGCAACTATGACAAGATATATCGTTCACATAGACAAAGCCCATCACCCTAAACACTAAACCCCAATACCTAAACGCAAAACCCAAAAACCTAAAACATAAAGCTCATCAAATCATGATATTATATATCACTATCGTTCGCAAAGACAATGATTGATATATCGTTGTCGCGGTCACTTCTTAAAACCTAAAACCCTATACCCTAAACACTAAATGTTGAACCATAATCCTAAACCTTAATCCCAAAAGCCTAGACATTAAACCCAATACCCTAAATCCTAAACCCTACTATCTAAACCCTAAACACTGAACCCTACTACCGAAACCATAAATGCATACTATCTAAACCCTAAACCCAAAAACCTAAATCCTAAACCATACTACCTATACGCTAAACCATAAACCCTACTACCTAAACCTAAAACCATAAACCCTACTACCTAAACCCTAGACCCAAAACCTAAACCTTACTATCCAAACCCTAATTCCTAAAACCTAAAACCTAAAACCTAAACACTAAACCCTAAACCCAAAATGCTAAATCCTAAATCCTAAATCCTAAACCTTAACTCTACTACCTAAACCCAAAACTATAAACCATAAACCCTATTACCTAAACCCTAGACCCAAAACCTAAACCCTACTATCCAGACCCTAATTCCTAAAACCTAAACACTAAACCCTAAACCCAAAACCCAAAACCCTAAATCCTAAACCATAAACCTTAACCCTACTACCTAAACCCAAAACCATAAACCATAAACCCTATTACCTAAAGCCTAAACACTAAACCCTAAACTTTGCTACATAAACCCTAAACACTAAACCTTGCTACCTAAACCCTAGACCCATGCTATCATCGCAAAATTTTTTCCCTCCCTTGCGAGAGAGAAACGAATTTGCGCGAGTCAAACTCGACCAAAGTTTTGAAAATGGTTTTGAAAATTACTCGCCTCCGTTTTGAAAATTTGCGGGAAAATTCCGTGGAATGGGATCCGCCTGTCGGTACGAGATTCAATCGTTCCTGGTGCCTTTACCAGGGGTAATTGAACCAAGGACCAATTATGTGCTTTAACTTGACTCAAATATCTAAATTATGCTCTATTTTCCCTAGAATGCACAAAGAATCAGGCTTGTGCTATGGAATTTTGAAAAATGCAAGTTTGAGAAAATATGATGTTTGCTTTGGAAAATTGAAATGCATTTGGAAAAGGATTGGAAAAGTGCTTGAAATTGGAGTTTCTGGGAAAATCATTAAATTTCATTGGAAATCAGAAATTTGCATTGGAAAGTGATTTTTCAGGAAAGCTTAAAAATCTGAGAAAATTGGTTTTGAGATTGGAAACTTGGAATTGATTTTATGAGAAAATGGATTTGAGAAATGCTGGGAAAATCAGGAAATTCATTGGAAAAGTATTTCTGAAAAGGAAAATGAATTCTCAGGAAAACGGGAATTCTGAGAAGATGGATTTCTGAAAACTTGGGATTTTGAAATTTTATAATTTTAAAGCATAGGAAAATCTTGATTTGAACTTGGGAAATGCTTTGGAATGTCATTTGAAAAACTTAGGATTTTGAGAAAATCAGATCCTGAGAAAGACTTGGAAATTCTTGAGAAAACTGAACTTTTTTTAAATTGAAATTGGAAAATGAATTTGAAAACAATGCAATTTGAATAATATGAATGAATGAATATGAATTTGAAAAGGGAATTTCATTGAGGAATTGGGAAATCCTTTTGAAACTTTGAGAAATGCAGTGAATTTTTGAAGTTAGCCTAAGAGTGTAGGCTGAGGAGGGCTGGAAGCTTGAAGACAGGTCCCAAGTGCTGCTGGTGGAAGACTGTCTCAAAGTGGAGGCTGGCTGGAAGAAGTTGAAGATGATTGTCGGCTGAAGCTTCTCTTTGGTGGCTGGCAATGCACTACAAGAAAACCGTGGATTAGCGACGGCCTCTATCCATCGCTAATCCGTCACTAAGCCGTCGCTAAACTGTTTAGCGACGGCTTAGCGACGGATTAGCGATGGATAGAGGCCATCGCGTTTTTTTGCTCGCTAATTAGCGAAAAAAATTATCTGTCGTTAATTCCGTCGCTAATTTGCGACAGATTAGCGACGGACATTATCCGTCGCTAATCTGTCGCTAAATTTTAAAAAAAAAATAAAAAAAAATTGATCCTTGTCGGGCGGTATTCCGGCAGCACTAAGCCGGACTTATACCGCACCCGACAGGCATTGCATGCACATAACGATCGCTCTGCCTCATCGCGAACCGGCGTCGCCGTCCTCCATGAACCGGTGCTCTCCGGCGTCGCCGTCCTCCATGAACTGGCACCGTCATCTTCCGTGAACCGGCGTCGCCGTCATCCTCTGTGGACCGGCGTCATCGTCCTCCATGAACCGGCGCCAACGTCCTCCAGCGATCGCCGACCGTCCTCCGTGAATCGACGTTGTTGTCCTCCGTGAACCGGCGCCGACATCATCCAGCGATTGCCGACCGTCCTCCGGCGTCGCCGTCCTCCGTGAATCGGCATTGTCGTCCTCCGTCAACCGGCGCCGACGTCCTCCAGCGTTCGCCGACTGTCCTCCGGCGTCACCGTCCTCCACTCTCATGTACATGCTCTCCAATAAGCTCTCCGACGTCGCTCGGTTTAAATCGAGCGCGGTCGATTTAAATCGAGCGCGGTCGATTTAAATTTCAAACAGGGAGAGAGGGAAAATTTCGCGCTTGGTTTAAATCGAAAATTAGCGACGGATTAGCGACGGAAATTTTCCCTCGCTAAATCCCTCGCTAAAATGTTTTTCTTGTATTGAGAATTAGCGACGAAATACTTGTTGTCGTTAATTCGTCGCTAATTAGCGACGGATTAGCGATGAAACAACTTTCATCGCTAATCCGTCGCTACTTAGCGACGGATTCATTAAGAAAGTTTTCTCTAGCTAATCTGTCGCTAATTTGCGACGGAAAAAATCCGTCGCAAATTTCCGTCGCTAATTAACATTTTTCTTGTAGTGATGGTGGCGTTGAAGGAGTCGGTTGCTGCTTCAAGGCGGTGGCTGCAAGCCTGTAAGGGTGGCAGTGGTAGGGCTGTAGCAGCAAAGGGGAGAGCTGTTGTGGGCTGTAGAAGCAAAGGGAAGAGCTCAAGGGAGAGAGAGAGAGAGAGAGGGAGGCGTGAAGAGGTGGGCAGCCGTTCTCTTTCTTTTTTTTCTTTTTGTATTGAACTTAGGTTTTGATTTTCATCAAAATCTAAGTTTCCATTGTTATCTAATGAGCCATACGTGAATGGCTATGGCTGCAGCTTTTGCTTTGAAAAAGATGGAAAGGAAGTAGGGAAGAAAGGGGAAAGAAGGAAGGGAAAGAAAAGGAAAGAAGAGGGGAAGAAGGAAAAGGAAAGGAAAGGAGGGAAAGGAGAAGAAGGACGGGCTGGAAAGACTATACGTGAATGGAGGGAGAGGAAAGAAAGGAGGAAAGAAAGAAAGAAAGAAAAAGAAAGAAAAAGGAAAAAAAAAAGAAAGAAAAGAAATAAAGAAGAAAAGAAAAGAAAATAAAAAAAAATATAAAAAAAGAAAATGGAGGAAGAAAGAAAGGAAATGGGCTGGAGGTTTGGGTGACCCCCTTGCGGGTCCCACCTCACAAAATAAAATAATAAATAAAAATAAATAAATAAACACCAACAAATAAAAAGAAAATTGAAAAGAAACACAATTTTTTTTTATATAAAAGAGAATTGTAAATGAATGGGCCATCTCAGAGCGGGTCCAAATTCTACTTTTGAAATTTATTTTGACGATTAGAGGGGTAAAATAGTCTTTTCAGAAAATTTCCACGCAAAACGAGCTATTTTTGGCAGTTTTTAAAACGAGCTCGGATTTTGAAGTTCAATACCCCGTTGCGAAGCAAATCTAGTGTGGATTTAAAAATGTAATTTTGAAAGAAATCCAGATTGTTTTTCTTGAGAAAATATTTTCAAAACGAAACGAGCTATTTTTGGCAGTTTTTGAAATGAGCTCCGATTTTGAAGTTTAATTGCTCGTTGCGAAGCAAATCCAGTGTAGAATTTAAAAATAAAATTTTGAAAGAAATCCAGATTGTTTTTCTTGAGAAAATATTTTCAAAACGAAATAAGCTATTTTTGGCAGTTTTTGAAATGAGCTCCGATTTTGAAGTTTAATAGCTCGTTGCGAAGCAAATCAGTATAGAATTTGAAAATTTTATTTTGGGAGAAATCCATATTGTTTTTCTCGAGAAAATACTTCCAAATTTAGACTCCCGGTGGTAAAAATGTTAATTTTGGAAACCCGAGGTTCTGAAGTTAATTTATGAAAGCTTTTAAAACTCGATCTAGATTAAAATTTATAAAACTGGAGTTCTGGACTTCAAAAATGAAATGAAATGTGATGAAATGTTATGAAATGCTGAGAAATGATATGAAATGATGAGAAATGACATGAAATGACATGCGAAATGCAGACCCTTAATAAAGAATTTTGGATGTCAGACCCCGATTGACACTTGTACCAGTTTAAAAAGCATTAAAATTGATAAAATTTGCAAAATAGCTCAAGAAATGGTTTTCGAGACTCTATTGGGTCAGAGTGACACTGAAAATTGGGGTTCGAGCTGGATTGAACTGAAATGAGCCAGATTGAGCTGGGTTTTAGAGTTTCAGAACTCCAATGAGTTGACAAGGCACTGACTCAACTGACCTTTCCGACTGAATTTTCAAGAAAAGCTGCCATTTTTAGAGAAATGGTACAGAATGGTCGCTGGAGTGAAGTGAATTACGAACTTGAACTGACTTCGAGCTAAGAAAAAGGTCAATAATACTGACGTGAACTAAAATCGAAGCTCGAACACTAGCTCAATTGGCTGAACTCAGCTCAATTTCAGCTGAAAGAGCTGAAATGGACTAAAATGGACTCCTGAACACTTGGAAATGGTTTTGAACTGAAACTGGAGCGCTTGAACTCCTGGTGAGCTCAAGTTAGACTCTGGGGAGTATGACTGACTATAAATGACTGACTTGGAGACAATTGGCTTGGATTTGAGCAAGAAATGAGCTCATTTCTGAAGAAATGATCCCATTTTGGCAGGAATTGTCAGAAATAGAAATGGTCTTCTCACTGTGAGCTCAGATGAGCTTGGAATGACTGATATTCTTAAATGTTCTGAACTGACCAGTGAACTTTGTTGACTCCGACTGACTAGGGTTCGGGATGACCTAGGGGTAAAATGGTAATTTTCCTAATGAAAATGGGTAAAATGGTGATTTTCTGAAACTGACTCGGGGTTTGACTCCTACACTGACCTAACAGGGTTGGCACTGCACGAGGAGGATTGTTTGAGAATGGATGAGGAAAATTTGGGGTGTTTACAACCCAAAACATAAACCCTACTATCCAAACCCTCATTCCTAAAACCTAAACACTAAACCCTAAACCGCTTATGAAAGTTTTTGCATGAGTACACATCTCTTATCGCTTATAGGATTTTCATTTACGAAGGGTGAACATTACAACCCTTTGTTGACCGCATACATCACAAATCTATTTTGTGATTTTCATTCATGGAGGGTGAGCATTACCCTAAATTTAAACAGCAAACATCTTTTATCGTTGTGGACTATTTTTATTTATGCCAGGCGAACATTAGAAGTCTTTGTTGACCACATACATCGCAAATCTATTTTGCGATTTTCATTCACGGAGGGTGAGCATTATAACGATTTTTGAACATCACACATCACTTATCGCTTATAGGATTTTCTTTTACGCTAGGCAAACATTACAAGCCTTTGTTGACCGCATACATCGCAAATCTATTTTGCAATTTTCATTCACGGAGGGTGAGCATTACAACGTATTTTGAACATCAAACAACTCTTATCGCTTATAGCATTTTTATTTATGAAGGGCAAACATTACATGCCCTTGTTGACCGCATACATCGCAAATCTATTTTGCAATTTTCATTCACAGAGGGTGAGCATTACAATGATTTCTGAACAACACACATCTCTTATCGCTTATAACTATTTTCATTTACGAAGGGCGAACATTACACGCCTTTGTTTACAACATACATCGCAAATCTATTTTGCGATTTTCATTCACAGAGGGTGAGCATTACAATGATTTATGAACAACACACATCTCTTCTCGCTTGTAGGATTTTCATTTACGACGGACGAACATTACAAGCATTTGTTCACCGCACACATCGCTAATCCATTTTGTGATTTAATTTATGTAGGGTAAGCATTACAAGGATTTACAAGCGTGTTTAGTAAAATTGAAATTTTATTTCAACCAAGAGAGATTTACATAATTTGTATACAGTCTTACAAAATTTGCATACAAAATTTGGTATACACAGTCTACAACACATGTTAGAAATCTATGTACATCATATTAATCCTGAGGGGATCGCGTCGTTCATTTCCTTGTAAGTACTCTTCCTGGTTGATTATTTTTCTCTTTCGCATTTAGAAACTCAGTCAATTATTGGCATAGTTCATTGCAGAATTCCAGTATATCATCTTGCAACAAAAATATAATGTGAAACCAATATATAAATTGAGTCTCCAATAACATAGGATAAAAATAGCATACAGCGTCGAAACCAGGTTCTCGTCCATTGTATATTGCTTCAATATACTTCATTATGAATGCGCCATAATCGACCCCATTACTTTGTCAAGGAGCATGATCAACATAGAGCAAGATCCACTCGCCAATGTCGATACCCAAAATGTCATTTAGGAATCTCTCATGTGGTTAATGCAGAATATAGTAAAATCTGGGCCACCGTAAAAGATATGATACACCTATGGATAGAAACTTACCAAATGCATAACATCACGTTGTACACCAGTGTGAAAGTCCAATTAGTTGTAGCACCATAGTTGATTTTCTCGTAAATCTATCACGTATAAGACCCAATGCTCAGCAGTTTGCCAGAGCATAGGAATCAATATCTGTGAATGGATACAATATATTAAAAATTGATAGACAAATCGTGTTAGGAATGTTAGGCCTAAACCTTGGACAAGAGGTTTGTTCACCTACCTTTTCACTTGTCCAAAAGTCTCTACAGTGATCATTGTTACCCCAACATAGTAGTGCATCTTGAAATCCAATAGTGTATGGCTTTCAGCAGACGTAAGTCTGTTGAACGAAAGAGTGATAATAGTAAGATTAGACCACGAAACAACAAGAGTAAATCATAAAAGAAAATAAACCAAAAAGAGTACAGATATAGCATGAAATAAGAAGTGACGATGTATCTAGTATTGTTTGTTGCGTTGCTTTGAATATAATTGATGAAATAGAATATAGTATGTTTGCAATAAATATGATTTTGTTAACATACATACTCATGGCATACGTAAATATATAACTAATAGTGGTTTCATACATACAAAATTATTGATAGTGTAGTGTTTGGCAAATTCATTTTGCATCCGATTGATGTTCTCTTGGAGGCCTTTATAGCGTTGTTGCCCACCTTTTTGGTGGATGTCCCACTGACATGAGCATAATATTCAGTATTCGACATTGAAATTGCTTTCCACAGTATACAACACAAATCGAATATATGCCATAAAAGAGGCAAATGTTGCCAAAACTAGTCACGAGGTTTAGAAACTATATGCATGATTCGCCATCAGTGGTCGTGTAGCTGTAGTCATCTCCTTCATTGCCATCATTGGTCGTCTAGCTGTCATCGTCTTCTTTGGTGCCATCGTCATCTACTACGTCGATATTGATACCCTCTTTGCGATGAAGCATGTTATATATTTGTTTCATGAACATGTTATTCTAAAGGAAAGCTAATGGACAGTCTGCCAAACTTGTTCGACGTGTCATATATATATATATATATATATATATATATATATAAAGGAAACGTCCTTTCACCTACCACCCATTTTCAAAAACCGCGCGCAAATTAATTGCATTGTGCTTTAATTAAATAAAAAAACATTGTTTCAACTGCCTTTTTTTAAAACTAGTCAACGTGATATGACGTATCAGTCTAAACATCGTGTCAATTGGTTTATTATTTTCTTTTTCATCATTTATGAATCAGTTATTATGTAAATTGCGATAGGATATATTGTTCACATTGAAAAAGCTTGTAACAACAAATCGCAATTGGACAAATATTGTTAAATTTTGAAAATTAAAGTATTGTGGTTGTAAGTCGGTTTGTATTTATTAAGTAACCTATATTTGTATTTATTAAGTTACCTAGATTTGTAGTATGAACAATGTTTCGATTTGTGTGATGAGTTTAGGTGAGAGAGTGACCCGACCCGACCCATTGTCCAGGTCTAAATCACCAATCTATTTAACCTTTTTTTTTATTTCTTTTATGCGGCAGAGCAACTTCTTCTTCTTCTTCTTCTTCTTCTTCTTCTTCTTCTTCTTCTTCTTTTCTTTCTTCTTCCTTGTATTTTTCTTTCTTCTTTGTTCTTTTGTGTTCTTTCTACCTTTGCTTGATGGATGGTGTTTGATGTTGATTCCATAATTGTTTCATGCCATGCTGAAAGATCTGTATAATCTTTGATGATGATTATAGTGGTTATCTTCTATGGATATATCGATATATTCATGACACATATGATTATGTCATATTTGTCATGAAGTATATCAAAGCCTATGCAATATATAACGACCATAATTATCCTCAATCTTTGCCACCATACCGGAGCAAGCACAGATATTTTGCATGATTGACAGGTGGGTGATGATGACAATTTATTTGATCTATTCCTACTGTCGGACTCTCAATCGTTCACAAACCATACTTTTCAATTGAAAAAATATTTGCCTAATCTTCGATATACTTCATGACAAATATGATAGTCGTGCGAGCTGCATCTTCTCTGTCTGTTGGAATTCATACCTTTATCTGTTGCCAATATACATCATGAAAAAAAACTTGCAAACAAATAAGGACCTCCATTGGTAGATACATTTGCTTTCGTTCGTTCACAACGACTAGCGAAGGCCACTGAGTAAACTGAAACTACTGATGTTGATGTTGATGTTGATGTTGATGTTGATGTTGATGTTGATGTTGATGTTGATATTGATGTTGATGTTGATGTTGATGATGTATGTTTTGAAGCACATCACTACTTGGATGTGGGTTGATGCTGATGATGATGTCTGTTTTCTTTGATGATGATGATGGTCATGTATTGTATTCAAGCCAAACCATTGGTCATGATGTATTGTAACTAAATACTCATGTAAATGAATGTCATAATGTATCGTTCAAATTATTTATAATAACGATTTGTACTAAGGAATACAAAATCCTTCAATGATCATGAGTTATGAATGCAAACGATTACAACGATTTACAGTTTGAAAGTTAAATGCTAAAGTCATAATGATATGTACTAAAGAATACAAAATTCGATAAAGATCATTACTTAAGAATGAAAAAAACGATTACAACGACTTACACTAAAGAAAGTTAAATACTAAAACGATAATGACTTGCACTAAGGAATACAAAATCTTGCAATGATCATTACATATGAATGCAAAAGATTACAATGATTTACAGTACTGAATGTTAAATGCTTAAGGCATAACGATATGTACTAAGGAATACAAAATCCTGCAAATATCATTACTTAAGAATGCAAACGATTACTACAATTTACTGTACTGAAAGTTAAATGAGTAAGCGATAACGATTTGTACTGAGGAATACAAAATCTTGCAACAATCATTACTTAAGAATGAAAACAATTACAATGATTTACAGTACTGAAAGATAAATGCTAAAGCGATAACAAATCGCGATAGAACGTATCATTCCCTAGGACAAAGCTAATGAAGGAAAATCATAATAGAATATTCATATAAGTTGTACAGATCGTGATAGAACACCTTCTATGAAAAACAAATCGTGATCTCTTATATAAAACTGATTGCAATGAAATCGTGATCTCTTATAAAAAACAAATGTGATCACTTATATTTATGAAGGTCGAATATTACAACGATCTGTTCAACGAAACATGTGTGTTAGAAGTATTCAAAAAAAAATTAAATAATTAAAGAATATCATGTTACAAAAAATAATTATAGAATTATAATAAATAATTATCGGGATAAAAAGAATTGCTATCGTTTATTCAGTGGCACTTGATGACTCATATGGACTATGACATACAAATTGTTTCTTTTTCTTGGTGGACTGTCTATCCTCGGTGGCCTCTTGGTTCTCTCGATCTTATTATAAACATTGGTCATCATCTCTGCGAGTGACTGCATTTGTCTCCCCAAATTGCTCACCTCCTTCTGTAAGTCCTTATTTTCTCTCTCTAATATCTTGAACCTTGTGCCAGAGACAATGTTCTCTTTTATGAGTTGTGTTCGCTTTTCATCGTGTATTGTTACTGAGGAAATTGTTGTTATAGCCGAAGGGAGACGATGAACGAGTTTTAGATGCTGGGATGCGACATGATGGGGGACAGGAGGGAGGCATGGGTTCCCAATATTCTCAATCTCCATATTTCACCACATGGGTTCCCAATATTTTTGGAAATAGAAGAGATCATATTGTCGTTCTTTATAATCATACGCTATGGCACGGATACCTTCTGTGTTTCAGCTATCTAATTATTCCCTATAGTGTTCGTGCCAATTCACGTTCTTGGCCCCACCATTATGCATCTTCCTTCTCACTTCCACAGGCTTCTTTGGGATAGACTGTCCCAAGCCAGGTTGTAGGAGAACTCGACTACCATGCTGTAACTTAGCTTCGTAATTGCTAAACAACCAAATATTGCAATCAGACAGTCTCGCACCCTCGGCAACAAGCTCTTGGTCCTTGTCCTCCCCATCTTCATACGGTCTCCACACAACCTGTATATTGGAGATTATGGTTTAAGTATAGACAATTATTCATGTTAATGAATGTTAAATATTAAAATTCTTTTTAATAACGAGTGCTAAATATATTACAACGACTGTTACTAAGAATGAAAACGATTATTATTAACAGTATTAACAGATAAATGCTAAAGCGATAACGATTTATACTAATGAAGACAAAATCCTGCAACAATAATTACTTAAGAATGCTAAACATTTCAACGATTTATACTACTAAATGATAAATGTTGAACCGATTATAAATTATTTTAGACCATTTACCTGATTTAGTTACAGCTCATCTAAAATGAACTTAGCATTATCCTCCTTGACATTTATTCTAGCTCACCGACCGATCTTTGGAAAACCATAAATCGCAGAGCCACACTGAGGACGCAATGCGATAGTATGCTCTCACGTCCACGCCTATAAAATTAATATATTAGTAACACTACAACCTTCAACGAGCTTAGTCTACAAGTACTAAATATATAATAAACAAATATCTGAACAAATAGCCAAAACCCACTGACAGTTTTCATACCCTTACTTGCATGATAAAGTTGATTGTGCAAGTGTGCGAGCATAGCAGCACCCCATGCATGATTGTCGACTTTGCTTAAGTCTTCCAGGTACTGCAACCACAAGTAACTTATTCTCGAACCAGAACAATCATAAAATAAAGTAAGACAAAAAAAATAAAGAAGGAAGTCGCGCAACTCTTGGTCAGCTCTTTTAGATGCACATGTAGCAGACCGACCTTTCCATTTATTACGAAAAGAAGAAACTTTTATCGATATAGAATTGCTTTAACCAAAAATACATTGACTCCAGTCGTCCATCGACATTCCTAGAAGGGTCGTGCACTTTTCCCTTGCGTTATAGTTTGAATCCCGTAATATGACAGCACTGCCATGGCACTTAAGGCCAGTAATCTGCACCACATCTTCTAGGGTCATGGTGATCTCAAAAAAATCAAACTGAAATGTGCTTGTCTGATGATTCCACTTATTTACCAGGTGGGTCATGGTGTTTCAGCACGTTTCAAAATAATGTTGGTTCAGAAGGCCACCGAAGTGCATATTTTGTAATTGATTCTTCTGATATGCACTCAGCTGACCATACTACAACAGAACTACACGCCACAAACACCGCCCTCCAAGTTTTTCACTTGATGCTCTACTTCTCTTCTGACCTCCCTGTAACACAAAATAGCATATTATTCGTATTAATTGTAAATTAGTCGCATTTGTACTTATACACTTAGCTGTAGACAGTAATCGCTATAAATAATAATTGTTTCACACACACTATCACAGTAATCGCTAACACAATAATCACTATATATAGTAATCGCTATATATAGTAATCGATATCACAGTAATCGCTATACAAGGTAATACTCATCACAGTAATCGCTATCACAAAAATCGCTATACATAGTAATTGCTAACACAGTAAATTATGACAGATAGGATCGATTTACATACCTTGGTCACACTTTTCTCCTCTTCAACCCATCCCTTCAACCTCTGACTTTCTTGTTGCTCTGCCGCATCCCACTGCTTTTCTACTACTACCGTCCTTCGCTCCATTGCCTCCATCCTCTGCTTTTCAATTTCTTTCTTCCTTTCCTTCTCTTCCTCCTACTTTTTCCTTCTCTTTCCTTCTCTTCCTCTTCCTGCTTCTTCCTTTCTCTTTCCTTTTCTTCCTCGTCCTCTTGCTTCTTCCTTTCCCTTTTCTTCTCTTCCTCCTTCTGCTTCTTCCTTTCTCTTTCCTTCTCTTCCTCATCCTTCTTCTCTTTCTTTTGCCTTTCCTTCTCTCCCTCGTCCTCCTTCTTCTTCCTTTGCCTTTCATTCTCTTCCTCATCCTGATACTTCTTCCTTTGCCTTTCCAATTTCATCTTCATCATTTGTCTTTCTTTCTCTTCCTCCTCCTTCTTCTTTAATTGCCTTTCTCTCTCCTCCTCTTCCTCCTTATTCTTTTTTTGCCATTTCCTCTTCTCTGCCTTCTTCTTCATTTGCCTTATCCTTTTTCGTTATGCTAAATACTCCTGGATCATCTTTTGCCTTTTCTTCTCTTCCTCCTCATCCTTATTCTTCAATTGCCTTTCTCTCTCCTCCTCCTCCTCCTCATTCTTTTTTTGCCTTTCCCTCTCCTCCTCCTCCATCATTTGCCTTTTCTTCCTTTGATTTTCATTCTCCGCCTTCTTCCTTTGCCTTTCCCTCTCCTCCGCCTTCTTCATTTGCCTTTTCTTTTTATTCTCTTCCTTCTTCCTTTGCTTTTCCTTCTCTTCATCATCCTTCTTCTTCATCTTTAGTTCTTCCTCATTCTTCCTTTGATCTTCAGCCTCAATATCTGATGGATAATCCTCTGCATAATATAATTTCAACGCTTTGTCCCTATCTTTATCATTCTCAATCTTCATTATATTTTGGTACCTTTCATAATGCTCGTATAGATAGGATTGGTGGATAACTTCTCCAATATTCATCCCATATAATGAAGGGTTATTTCTTGTCTGATGAGTTGTAAATATTGCTAACTTATACAACACATAAATTTAACTGCATCATTATACGTTACAACCACCTCCCCAAGTATATAATAATACAAATTATCTCATTCGTTAAACAATCACCAACATTACAAATCATCGCAATATTTGGCTTCATAAGTAAACATCGTTGTAAGATTCAGCAAACTTAAGTACAAATCGAGGTAACTTCATAAATAGACATCGCTATTACTTTAAATGTATAAATCATTGCAGATTCAAACTTACAAATCATTGTATAAATCGCAACCTTCATAAGTACATATCGTTGAAATGTTTGGCATTCGTAAGAACCAATCATGCTAACAGTTTTTTGATGCCCACAAGGTGAATAGGTACAAATCGATTTGTTTTTGTATGGTAATAGGTGTTATTTAGTATGGAGACGGCCACCCAGTTGTAAGATTTAGCATTCAGATTTATAAATCGATTCGTTTGCATAATGAAACCTTACACGAAACTCACTGAAATGATAGGAGTTTTGGTAATTTGAAAGTCAAGGAGAAACACCAAGAAGGTAGGCATAGCCGATGGTGGCAATGATGTTGCCTCTGCGAAGAAGACGACAAAGGATGATCTGGCGGTAGCAGAATAAGGAAAAGGATTTTGGTAATCCGATAGTGGAGGAGAAATACCCAGAAGGCAGACGCAGTCGATGGTGGCAACGATGCTGCCACTGCACAAACGACGACAAAGGATGCTCTCGCAACAGCAGAAGAAGGAAAAGGATGCTCCGGCGGCAGCAAAAGAAAGCAAAGGATTCTCCGGCGGCAGCAGACGATGGCAAACGGTGCTCATGTAGACTTTGCTGCTTAGGGCGAAAATAGAATGTTTGGACTTTTTAAATCCTTAAGATCAACCATTTTGTGCTTTTCTTGAACAGTTGTTTCACTTTTCTAGATGGAGAACAATTTTGTCCTTTCTCAAACTGGCGTTTCACTTTTCTAGATGGAGGGCATTTTTGTTCGTTCCATGACGAGAATGGCGGTAAAGGGTATTTAAGTCTTTGCATGATGATGACAAACATGGGAATACGAGTTGCACGTGCTTACATATGTGACGCTCATTGGGACCCCCAAACAGGAGATGTAGCTAACGGCCGTCTTCGGGGAGGGGGGGACATATAACCTGCTTGGCCTAACCAGATTTAGATGACAGCTTGATGTCATGTTCTTAGAGGCATATGACAGAATTTTATCAAATAGCCTATGATAGAATCCGCCCTTGATCAGACCAGTACACACCACATCCAAACCACTGACCTGGTTTGCACTTTACTAAGCAAATTATAGTACAAGAGCCGCTCGGCAGAGCCAAGGTTCAGGAACATCATGGTCTGTACATGATTTGACTCGTATTTCCGGGTTGGGAGGAGGAGGAGAGAGAGAGAGAGCTTTGCAGTCTGGTAAATAGACACACATAAAATATGAATTAATAAGTTTAATATATAAAATATATATTTTTAAGTGTAATATATAGAGAAATATATAATTCATGTATAAATAACATGAAAATTGTTTATATGAGCCAGCTCGTGTGCAGATCGCATTGTTCAAGGAAGAGCTTAGCTCAAACATGAACACAAGCTGAGTCATGAGCTCGGTTCATTGATAAATGTGCTAAGCCTGAACATGCCCTGTTCCTGTTCGTTCGGCTCGTTTACCAGCTCTACTTATGGACCTCAAATGTGATTTCTTTTAATTTGGTATAATGGGTGGTTATTGGATCACAAACATGTTAACCCCATTTTCCTTACCAGAGAGGAAGAAAGAGAGAGATGGCATATAATACATACATTGCCTTGCATGTCGTCGTTCTCCTCCAGTCGATACTCATGCATGATCCAGTCAGTCTTCTGGCCGTGGGGGGCACGACCTTTGTAGAACACCAGCGTCTTCCTCATCCCGATCTTCTTGTAGCTGTTCCTTATGCATTTATCCCTCCCCGTCGCCTTCCAAAACCCTGCGCTAGTCGCCCTGTTTGTCCTCGAACCTGTTGGATATTTTTTGTCCTTGTGACTAAAGAAATACCACTCGTTCTGTGGAGTCGACCCAATTCTGCACCTATCTACATTTCATAAACAAAACAATAAATAATTAAAATGAGGGTTATGCAGTTAAATATTGTCTAAAAATATCGTCTTGTTATGTGTATTCAATATAATCTTATCCTAATTCCTTTTTTGGTTCATACGGGAATAACCAATTCAAAAGTAGCCTCCATGGTGAATTGAAGAACCCCGCTTTTGGAAATTGTCATTCTTCCTCAACCAACATTGACATTTTCCTTATTTTCATCAGAGAAAAGTTTTCCTTCTCTAGTGTAGGTTTTGAGCTTTTTCTCTAGTGATGACTATAACTAAAAGTTTAAGTAAAACGAGAAAATATAATGGAGATATTAAAGAGATACAAGTAGAAACTTCTCAATATAGTGAATATATTATTGGAAACTTCTCTGTCTTCTCAAAAAAAAACGAAACTTATATTCAAACGTTATGCTCATTCATGCATAGACGCAGGCATGCATTGTTGTTTTCATAGAAAAGTCAAATATCGTAAAGCAATTCGATATCATAAGCATTTGTGTGCACGATGTGGTGAAGTGTACACGCTCTAGCCTTTAGGCGCGTATATGTGCGTGTGAAATATATTTTACTCTAAAATGTATTTTTTTTTTTGTAATATTTCTCTATGAAGTTATTAATTATAGTCAGCTTTAGACGAAATTCTCGTCCTATGCTGCATGCATCATCTTGAATGACTATTCCTGAAAACAAATCCATAGATGTCACTGAACTTATTTTCAGAAACAAAAACAAGGCTTTGATTCAGAAAAAAACAAGGATCTTTGCTGAGAGCAGTTACCGACATATTGTATATGACGTTATATATAAATACATACTCCACCACCGTCTCACATCTTACTTGATGAAGGTGTGTGGGGGCCACACTCTTGCATATCCCGAGCGAGATGAGCGGTGGTGATTGAATATAACCGACTCTGGGTTATATACGACATGATCAAAACTGCTCTCCAAGACTTGTTACACATAACAGGAGAGAGAGAGAGAGAGTTTAGCATAACGAGTATGTGAAGAGAGAAGGCGAGGTGAAGGTGTATTTACCTTGCAAATCCCAAGGCTCCATCTTATTCAAGTCCACCTCTCTTATCACCTCCAATTCGAACTTTTGGAACGACACCTTCTTCTTCAGATAGTAATGCAAGAGTTCCTCATCCGTCGGGTGGAACCGGAATCCGGGGGGCACTCCTGCCGTCGACGTCATTTCCCGACGAGCAAATTAAACGAAACAATTCTCGATCGCTACCCTTCAAACACCTACCTCTCTCTCTCTCAACAACCCTGTGCATGATGGCCTCTTGGCGTTTTATAGATCTCGAGCGTCAAAAAGTTGACGCCGTTGACGTCGCCGGCGGTTGGGGCGGTCTGCAGTGTGCTAACGTAGAAACGAAGCCATGGGCGTAAGAGAGAGAGAGAGAGAGAGAGAGAGAGAGAGAGTTTCTGGGTTTCCGTGGTCAAATTTTAAGCCGGGAAACGATCCCGATGCGACTGAAAAGGTAGTTCAATGGGGGAAGCAGATCAGGTCATGCTGAACATGAGCGTTTTTCTCATGCCGACATCGTGGCCGTCTGCTTGTATTTTGGATGAATGCCACGTGGTTTTGTTGACTTTTGAGCTTTTTAAAATGCAAATCGGATGGCCACCGGCATGAGCAAAAACGCTCATGTTCAGCATGACCTGATCTGCTTCCGTTCAATGGCGTGGCGCACCATGGTAATTCATATACCCTGTGCTTCTCACCAAGTTCCTAGAGAGACGAGGCACTTGATCGCTTAGTTGCTCATCGATCGTCGTCGATCCGGAGCACAGTGGTAGGATAAACATGTTAGATGTAGAACCCTTCAGGATATTGGATATCGGCTTTGTCTTTGTTTTCAAAGCCATACTCCAACCCAAATCCATACCCAGTGTAATTGATCATACGTGGGTTAATTAGATGCATATCAATCATGAAGTATGGGCTGTGTGCTAATATTGCTTGTCCAGATTCACTTTTTTTGTTTTCATTTTTTTTTTCTTAATTTATAAAAGAAACTGCACCTGGTATGAAGATGATGTGTCCTTAAGCCATTGCCGCCGCATTCAAGAGCTCGGTGCCTGTGCAAGTGCACGGGAACTATGTGTGTGTGGAAGAGCATGCCATGCGGAAGAAGGTGTCACATGGCAGTGGACCGGGGCGGGGCGGGGACAAGGTCTCCACCCTTGCCCCGTTTCAAAATCCGAACCTCCATTCCCGCACGGAGATGGATCTTAACCTCCACCCCCGCCTCCATCCTCATTTCATGTCCATCCCCAGTTCAAATGGGGGCGAGGCGGGGCCCCTTTTACCCTTAGTTTATAGTCATCCCTTAAAGGATTGGGGATGGGGTGGGGAGGGGCTAGGCGGGGATTGGGACAGAGACAGGGCGGGGAGGGGAGGGGAAAAGCGTAAGTCCATCCCCAATCCTTTAAGGGATGCGCAAGCAGTTATGGACATGCGCAAGCAGTTTTGGACACCACGCACGTGCATGCATGCGCAAGCCTTTCTTTTCCAGCCTTTTCTCTCTTGTGCGCCCACTGGGTACAGTTAGCTTGCTTTTAGCACTTTTGAAATTCCTCCAAGGCTATTTAAGCCAGACTTGTAATGTGTTTTGATATGGATCAATACTTTTGAAATTATAGAAATATAAGTGATTTGGCCTATGGGCTTTAGAGTGGAAAGACTCCTTCTTTTCCCCTTCCGTTGAAATGAGATTTTCAGCACAAGGTTGTGAGATCCTTCTTGTTATGCCACTTTGGCTCACGCAAGTGCTGCGAAGCACTTGGGTCTGCTTGGGCCAGCAACGGCGCGTGATCGACGATGTTGGTGGAATAAGCACACGCCGAGTGAGTCAAATAACCGGCTAGCACCTGTGTTCTGCACGCCCTACTCGGCACCCTGCGCTACACACTACCTTGCGCCCCACGCAAGGCATTATGCCCTGCACTGCACCCAGTGTTGCGCAATTGCACCATGCCCCACATTGTGCACATATCGCGTCCTGTGCAAGTCTGTTGCGCACTGCCCTGTGCCATGCCCCATGCCTGATGTATCCCGCGCCTGCCGCAGCTCGTGTCCTACGTCTGCTGCTGCCCAATGCCTGTGTCCTGTGTCTGCCGCAGCTCATGCCTGCCACCACACCGCGCCCTGCACTCTGCCTCACATCACACCGCACTGAACTGCATTTTGACACCCCTGTGCGCTACGCATTGTGACGCACCCTGTGCACCGCAGTAACCCGCATGCCTGCATAGCGCGCTGCCTCAAACCACGTGCCTGCATAGCACGTTGCCTCACATGCGCAACCATGCTGCGCACTGCTCTGCACTCTGCGCTAAGGCAGTGTGCCCTACATCGTGCTTGTGCTGCTCACTGCCCTGCTCCCAGCACTATGCAACTTTGTTGTGCCTTACACTGTGCCCCGCACTACATCCTGTGCAAGTGTGTTGCACACTGCCTATGCCATGCACAACCTTACAGCACTCTGCGCCTGCGCCCTGCACGAGTGTCGCAGCCAGCACCTGCTGTCGTTTGTTGCAGACCTGCAGCAGCCTATTCGCTGCAACCCCACAACATCCTCTTGTCCGAGCTCCTTCTTCCAAACCGCGCGTGCATTTGGCTTCAAATTTGGTAAGCATGTTAATACTTAAGTGAAGCACTTACGTGTACAAGGGTTCGCTCTTTTGAGCTTATAATTTGGGTTTGCGCACCCGTGTAAACAGCCTTGTACCCTTGTCGTGCACTAGACAAAGCCTCCACTCAGCCTTTGTTTTTATTTGGATGTGTTCTTGACGTGTCTAAGCTGAAAAATGCACTTGGCTACCTGTCCGCTGCCTTAGAATTAACAACTCTGCAGAAGAAATATATCTGTCACCTTACGATGGCCGCATCAAAAGACCTAGTGGTGCCGTATCAGTCTGCCATACCTACTGTAGTTGTGCCTACAACATAAAATTCTGAGGTTAGGATCCCCGTCTCTAGGGCCTATGCTGATCACTAGCTTAGGCAGAATTCAGATTACCATGAAATCGAACCTTGACCACCAGTCTAGTCCGCCAAGGCCCCACCCCGCTATGCCAACCCCTTTTTTTTATAACAAAAGCTTGGTGATAAACTCCGTGGGATGAAGGCGTAGTTGTTGTTGTTGTTGTATATGTGTGTGTGTAAGAGAGAGATCAAACCCAGATATGCCCATTTTTACTGGGTTGGTTACGTCAAGCTTGTTGTGAATTCTAATCGCAAAAGGTCCGGTTGAAAGTGCAGCGTGATCTGATCAGCTTTCATGGCTAGCCATCATGTATGGCATTAAGGTTGAAAGGAGTGTAGGTTGACCCACCATTTAGTAGCAAAATTTGCACTCAAAGGGGTGATTTATGCAGTCGTTTTGTGCCAAATCAATGTTATGATACGAGTGAGTATTGCGTATAGCACAGGAAAAGTCGTACTTCTTGATTATAGCAATACCGGAACACATTAATCCTGGATTACAAAGTTAGGATGTCAGTTTAGGAAGTTTTGCCCCTCACAATGCGGTTCTTCATGTTTAAGCCAAACATGCAATCTCAAATCATCCACTTCAAAGTTCAAATCTTCTGTCCGATCCAATATCCCTCCACCGTGATCGAGGCTTTTTACTTCATTTTAGGAATTACTCCCCTCCTCATCAGGTCAGCTTCTTGGCGTTGGGGTCCGAATGAAGCAATCCAATGTGGCTCTCCGGCTTCATCAACGATAAATCAATTAAAGACAGTCGGATTCTCGAGATTAGAATGGCCCATATATATATATATATATATATATATATATATATATATATATATATATATATATATATATATATATATATATATAATGAGACCATCCGACGCACATGAGCATCTTGTACATGTATTTACACTGCAGTTTAATTAAATTACACTGGTTTCTCTTCTAGTGGTTTAGAGATGGAAGGATCAGCACTGTTCCTTCCTTTCTTTCTTTCTTTTTTGAACTGAGGACCTGCATTGGTTGAAGTAGTAACAATTGCAGCTTCTTGTCCTAAGATAAGATGCTTTACCCCAATCTTAGTGGATGGAGCTCAGCTCAGCTTGGTTAATTAAGCACAGCAAATGGACCAAGAGCACGTTCGGAAACCTGTGAAACATTTTTTGTCACCCGGGAAAAGTCGACCACTTTTTTTTCTAACTAGGTTACAAACTTTTTCAGAGTTAGCAAAATTATATCTCATATTTTCCATGTCTTAAAATTTTCATATGTGCCAAAATTTTCCAATAAAAGGTTTCCCTGGCCTTTATCTTCTTTTTGTTTTTATAATCCAAGGGAAAAAACCTCCCATCACCAATTGCACATTGGCTGGTGGCCTCCTGTTGATAATAAGACCCTTGAGGTCCTCTCTTCCCACCAGGGACTGAGTACACCCAGCTTCGACCTTGAGGCAAGGGACGCCAACTGCAGGTTTTGAGCCTGTGATGTCCCGTCAACTTGGTGACATTGACAGGTCACTCTTACCAGATGAGTGGAGCCCTTGTGGACCTGCCTGACCTTTCTTGTTGGTAATCGTCTTTCAACTGATTAATTTCTCTGGTGAGAAGCTTAGGCCTCGGGGGCGGGGTCCTAACTTCAGAGTTTTATGCCGCTGGTATGACGATTGTAGGTATGGTATAGGCTGAGCCAGCACAACCAGGTCTCCGTGTTGAGTGCAGTTTCTTCGGGTTATAAATCCCAAAAAAAAAAAAAAAAATTCATGAGTTCACAAAATGAGCTCCAAGTGCTGTTGAAAGCTGCAAGGCTTAGCCCTATATGCAGCTATATAACTTTTTTTTCCCTGATTTAGCATTTAGAAACCACTGCTATGGTTTGAACATCCCGTTACTGGCTAGGAGGTGTTACATTGACTGTGAACCTGAGTTGGTGTTTGTGGTATATATAAAACTCTAAGAGTACTGCTCCCTTGCCCACCACGGATAGTTTTCCATTTAATTTAGACCTTGGGAAAAAAGACACAAACGACTTCCTTCAACTTGAAAGTCATTATAAGTCGACCCACCTAACCCGGTGTGCGAAGCTCATTTGGAAATATACTGCTTGCTAGTTTGGTGACTGTAATTCTCTATTTCTTTTGCCAAGGAAACAAACCTAGGCTCATGTGCTGCTGAGCCTGAGGTATGAACCACCTCAGACTCAGACTAGTATTCCAACCTAAGTTGTGTAGCTAGTGCACGAATAAATCCTTGCTCACTTAATTAGGCTCAAATATATAAAGGTATGCACCTAGCTAGGTCCTGCAGCCAACTATAATTATAGAACATACCCGTGTGGCCGTGGGGTTTGATCCTGCACCTTCATCTCAGCACCCTCACAACTATAGAACAAAGTGAGATAGCTTAATTTGCTCGAAATTTTCAGCAGGGATCGTACCTAGCATTGGGCTTGATCATTGCCCACAGATTTGAAATGTAATGTAGTATCACGATATATATTTTTTCAAAAATTGCAGGGAGGTTGAGAATTTTTTTGCTTAAAACTTGGGGGTTATTCATGAGAATCTCCTTAGTTGAATTTGTTATTGGTTTTATTGATTGCCCTTGAAGCAAAGAAAGCTCGGTTACAGCGCGTCATGCAATTGGGATCTTCACTTTAATTTGTTGAAATTATAAAAAAATGGTGATTATTAGTAAACAATAATAAAAAAGGAAGAGACAGAGCCGCCATAGCATGAGATGAGCCATGTGGCCTGTGGACTTCCGGGATTTTGGATGATGAAGTTGATTGAATTGCACGCATGGGCTGAATTTAGCCTTTATAAAATGGCCTTGACTTTTTGTTGGGTGATATCAGTTCGATCTTTTATATTTTTCAATGTAACTTTAGTTCTTTTTGACCAGATCATGACCGTTCAAGGGAATATTATCATATTTCAGAGGGTTCATTGGTGTCTTCATTTTCAATCCCAGTTTACAGCGGGGGACGTGGATAAGATTAAGAATACCATTTTCTTAAACCCTACTGGCAGGGGTGTAAACGGATCGGACATTCAGATATCCGATCCGAATCTAACAAGCTATTTCAGTATTCGGATCCTTAAAATGATTAAGATTCCTATCTGCACTCGGAACAGACTTGGATTTTCTTATTCGGATTATTCTTGAACTGTGATTGCATTTGGATTAGTATTGTAGATTGGATTTAATTTGAATTCGGATCAAGATCCGATATGATTGCATTTTTTCTTGTTTTTAATCTTTTTTTATTTAAGTTCCAGTGTTACGCCATATATTATCCAGATTCAACCCTGAGTTTTTTCATATGATTCTGATCCAGACTTCTTGGATTCAAAAATCTATTGTTTGTATTCTGGATCTGGACCCATATCTGATCCATTTTCACCCATACCTACTAGATGGCTACCTTCTTTGCTTTTTCAAAACCAATCTCCATTTTTGTTCTTCGACCATTGGTTTTTGTAGGGCATGCAAAGCATGGTAATCTCTTATGCACAGGCATATATAGAGGCATATTAGTGGTTATGTGAAAATCTGTGTGCCTTCATGTGCAAAACATGAGTAATTTTGTTATCCATCTCCAAAAACGTTGCCTTCTTTTCAACCCTAGGATGGATTGACCAAAGGAATTCTTGAAAATTGAATGTCACCTAAAAGTTGGAAATTTTGTATTATATTGTAATCAAAAATAAAAAATGTCTTTTGAAGTAAATGAAAGTTGTATAGAGATAAAAAAAAAGGTTTTCATGCATTTAAATCCTATGGTCAAGGAAATTAAAGTGAGTGGCCACACGAGCGCATGGTTTCGAAGTAAACGTAGCACTCTTTGACACCTTGACTAATGAATTAGTAATAGAGCAAACTGAGAATCAAAAGCATGAGGATTTTAATATCCGTGAAAATGCATGTCATTCTTTAACAGTTAACGGTTTGATCTAGTCGATGTTGAATCGAACAGAGCTGCTTCATCTTTCTTTCCTTTTCTCTTTGAGGAAATTAATGGGGTGAAGTCAGTTGCAGACAGTCATGCATGTTTATTTCCTATCGATGTGCGAATATTATATATTAACAATTTTGCGAAGTGAAATATATTGCTAACTACGTTATACTCTTTTGAGCAATATATAGCAATAATTGACCACGAGAAGACCTTGAATTCATTGTTAAATTTTTTATAACAGCTTCAACTTGCTAACATGATTGATGGGATCGTCTCTCCCTCATAGCCTTAACTCAGCACTCCAGTACCCATATGTGAGAATGGCACTCTGAGAACCTCATTTTTCAATGATAAATTGGTGCAGTCGGATTAGTCTCTCTGCAGAGGCCAATTGTGCAGTTTAAGCTATAGCCATTTGCAAACTCGGGGGAAAAACCCTTGTTGGATTTGTTTGTTCACAAGAATAACCAAATAAGTAATTAGAGGGGGGCATCTTGATTAGATATTCCATGTATTATCAAATAACCCGAAAGAATTGCCAATCAAAGATATTCCATGTGAATGTAGTTTCTGAAATTTTACCATCACTTTGAAGCTGTCAGGCTGCCAAGGCAGTGATACAAAAAATTTGGTTTTTGGGAACGGCCAGATTCAAATTTGTTACTAGCCACCAACTAAGATTAATCATTGTATATTTGGAGGGGAACTACCAAGTGTAAGATATATATTTTCACACAATGGTCGATCGGTTGACATCAATTAGGAGTGTCATGCAAGCATGGAGGATTTGGAAATTGAATGAAGGGAATGGAAAACTAAAAGATTATGTCATTAAAGTGTAGCTGGACCGTGTTGACTTAAAGCCAGGATAGTGCTGTATTCCGAATGTGCCTCCCTTTCACGTTGCAGATCTATTACGAGGTTTCTTGCGAAAACGGGATCGGTTTGTTAAAAAAGGTCAAGAATAACATAAAATCTCAATAAGGAAGAATCCGTCGGATATATTTCTTTACACAAAATGGCCCAAGTTGTATGGCATGTACAGCCTGTATGCAACGAGTCCAGAACCTGCACACCATTATTTTTTTTCGATGAAATAGCTGGGGGAAGGCCCCCTTCTTTTATTCATATGTTACTACAAAAAAGCAAAGAATGAACAATCACAAAGATTATATATACATCAATACTCAGTTTTTTTTTTGTCTGCCGTACTTACGGTCACAGCATAAAACTCTTAGTTTGCAAGCTGCAAACCTGTACAGGATCCCACCCACTTGGCAAATCAAACCATATGCATGCGTTCCTGATCAAGAGAAAGCGGAGCAAACAAAAGTAGCCCAGTATTAAGACTAACACCAAAATAGCAGGCTGACAACTTGTGAATATTCCCTGTAATCCAAACAAAACCATGATCCAGTCTTCTATGACCCTCACATACTGCACACCATTATTTTGGATGCACCTACTTGTCTGTAAAATGAGATATTTCAGGACATTGAGCTGTATTCGGTGACTGAATATTCCTGCTGTTTCCATTTTTTAGATAAGAGGGTGCCCTAGGGCGCGGTGGGATGCAGGAGAGAGGAATGACTTAGTTGTCACCATGAAAGTATTTTCGATAGATTCATAAGAAGAGCACATCCCGCCAGAGGTTTTTTTTTTTTTTATAACCCAAAGAAACCGCACCCGGCACGAAGACCTGGTTGTGCTGGCTCAGCCTGCCATACCTATGGTAGTCATGCCGACAGCATAAAACTCTGAGGCTATAGGACCCCTGCTCGGGGGGCTATGCTATGCATTGGCATGCATAGAGGGGCGACACCCATGAGAATCGAACCTTGACTGATCGCCTAGCAGCCAAGGCCCCACTCCACTGTGCCAACCTCCTTGGGGCCATCTCGGCAGAGCTTGCATATGCAAACTAATATATATATATATATATATATATATATATATATATATATATATATATATATATATATATATATATATATATATATATATATATATATATATATATATATACAGGGTAACTGAAATATGTTTACTGGTATGAACTAAGATTTTAATAGTTTTTTTATTTTTTAGAAAATTTCACCATACCTATTTGATCTAGACACTTGGTTTTAAAGAAACAAACTCTTGGATCATCCAATTACAATGTATAAGAAGGATCTTTTAAGGGTTGAAAATCAATGGTTTAGAATTTTCATAAATATTGAAGCATAAAAACTCGTATTTCTTAATCTGATTATGATGACCCAAAAGACGATTTCTAGAAAATGGACCATGCCGAATGCATCTACAGGGTTAGATTTGCAAAAAAAACTATGAAAATCTCGATTCATATCAGCAAACATATTTGGCTGGTAAACATATTCTAGTTTCCCTATATATACATTCACTAGAAATATGAGTATTGTGTAAACTTGGCATTTTCAGCTCTTTTTTTTTTGCAAATCTAACCATGTAGATGTGTTCAACTAAATTTGCTAAGAATCGACTATTGAATTGTGCATTTTAGCTGAAAAAATATGATTTTTGGATGCTTGAATATTTATGAAGATTACGAAGAGTTGATTTTATATCGTTAAAAAATCTTGTTAATGCATCATAATCGGATGATTGTAGAGCTGGTCCTTATAAAACTAAGCATGTAGATCACATCCTTTGGGTTAGATTTAAATGAAAGAATGAGAAATCCATGAAAACCATGGTTCACACGGTAGTTCTCATATTTTCAGTTCTTATATATATATATATATATATATATATATATATATATATATATATATATATATATATATATATATATATATATAGAGAGAGAGAGAGAGAGAGAGAGAGAGAGTCACTAGAATATGATAACTGAAAATATGAGAATTAAAAATATGAGAACTAATGTGTGAACTTTGATTTTCATGGATTTTTTGTTCTTTCTCTTGAATTTAATCATACGGATGTGATCTCCATGCTTTGTTTTATAAGAACCCACTATTGAATCATCCAATTTTGATGCAAAAACAAGATTTTTTTAAGGCTTTAAAATCAATGGCTCATAATCTTCATAAATATTCAAGCATTCAAAAAATCATATTTTTTCATCTAAATTATATGATTCAATGATTGATTCCTAGCAAATTCACCATGCCAAGGACATCCACATAAATGGATTTGCAAAAAAAGTGTTGAAAATGCCCATATTTCTAGTTCTCATATTCTAGTGATTATATATATATATATATATATATATATATATATATATATATATAGAGAGAGAGAGAGAGAGAGATGCTAAATGGGTTTTTTTGTTTTATTTTTTAATTTTGACCATACAGATGCCACGTACTCAATTTTATTGTGATCAGCTCTTGGAGCATTCAATTCTAATGCATGAGTGAGTTTTTATAAAATCTGAAAAAACAACGGTCCAAAATCTTTGTAAATTTTTTAGACTCCAAATATCATTTTTTCATCAAAAACGCATGGTCCAGACATCGATTCCTAGTAAATTGACCATGATGAAATGCAAAAGAAGCAACAAAAAAACCAAAAAAAAACTCATTTAGCATATTTTTCTCGTTATATGTATATATATTACATTACAAATACCTTCCCTTTTGATAAGCATTAATGATACCTTAGTGGTAACAATTAATATAGTTGGAATGTGCATAAATTTGTGGTGAATGTTGGTACGCCCATAAAAGAATGTGAAAATTAACAAGCCATGTGTATGTGCGAGCGTGTGGGTGGGTGGGTGCACATGCATGTGTATTGTTATCTTCCTTGACCTTTTATGGATGTTTTGCACCTTACTAATTGGAAAGTATCATTGTGGTTATATGAATTAATCGAACCGCCAAAATTATTTTTCAAGTTTGTGAAACATAAACACACTTGTGCACACACACACACAAATGGTGCTTCACCTAGAGGGTAAATTCTTTTGTTTATGTAAGAACCAGCAAAATTAAATTTTTACTCCAGAAAAAATGTTAGTCCCATTACTACATGTATAGATTTGATTAACAGTGAAAAAAGATAGAATTACAACAAAATGTAGGTGCAAATTTAAATTAGGTTAAATTAAATTCTAAATATGTATTATCATACCCTTTGCCCCAAAGGGGTTTGGCATAATGGGATGGGGCCTAGGCCCCTAGGCAGGTGGTCTAAGTTCGAATCCCATGAGTGTCATCCCTTGCACAAGAGAAAGCATGACGACTCCCTGAGAACAAAAGGTAAGTCCACTGAGTTTTATGCTACCAAGACAGTGATTGTAAGGCAGACAGAGCCAACATGGCTAGATCTCTAATTTTGGGGGTGCTTTCTTCGTGTAAATGTAAATATAAATAAAAATAAACTTTGTTTTCCAAACCCTCAGATTTCAAACCTGAGGGATATTCAAACCCTCAGATTTTAAACCTGAGGGATATTCAAACCCACGGATTTCAAACTTAGGGATATTTTTCTGACTAGAGAATCGATCCCCCCCATCGGCTCTTGGATGTGTTTTTGGGTCTCACTCACAATTTCCAATGAGTCCCCGCACCAACTCAAATCCTCATTTTTGACTGAGCTATGAGGGTTTCAAATACTACCTAAATATTGGCCACACAACAATATTGAATTCACTATAAAATGGAAAAACTCTAGAGAAAATGATGGTATTGTACGACTAATTTGACCTTATTTCTTAAAAACTCTACAATTTTCGATATTCTCCCAATGTCCATCGCAATACTACCCTTTTACTCTTCGTAACTACGAATTTAGGCCTTTTTGGGGATAAAATTATACTACCCATCAGCTATCTTCAAC
This sequence comes from Nuphar pumila, assembly GCF_984573655.1. Classification (NCBI taxonomy): domain Eukaryota; kingdom Viridiplantae; phylum Streptophyta; class Magnoliopsida; order Nymphaeales; family Nymphaeaceae; genus Nuphar; species Nuphar pumila. The sequence continues at coordinate 148,396,986 of NC_143250.1, read as the reverse complement.
ACCCACTTAAATACAAAATTGCAGTTTTTTTTATGTGAATTTAGACCTCAAGAACATCGCATAAATTTATTAGAAAAATTTTGGTGAAACTGAAACCACTAAAATCGCAAATATCGTACTTTTACATATACGTCAATATTTTGCATAAATATATTTGTGAAACACCTCTTGTAAATATCCTACCTTTTTTCGTACACTTTGCGAAATTGCATAAATTTATGTGCAAAACACTTACCAATAATTTTGTAAGTAGCTTATTTTTTCACATATATTGCTCGCGCTTGCATGAAATTATTTGCAAATCTCTAGATATAACATACATCGTACTTAAATATTTGCAAAACTATGAAAATATGTAATATTTCTTATTTTTTGTGAATTTCTCAAATCATACTTGTTTGCATATACATTCCAAAATCTCTTGAAGTATATCTGTGAAATTCCTATTGATCAACAAAAATCAAACAGTTTTGCAAAATTGTTTCTCCATGTATAGACAAGTCAATATGATTAACATAGAACTCAATACAGTTGGTTTGCACGAAATCAGATAACTTAAAGTTTAACAATTACAAAGTTACATTCAATACATGTGCTTCGTTACGAAGTTATTATAAAGACACCTATATTGACGACTTTATATATCGTTGTTATAAGTATGTTTATAACAATGACATTATATGGATGTTAATTCTTATTATTAAAAACTTTTACAGCAGTATTTAACGGGCATATAATATCATAGCTATTGATATATAACGGCGATATAAAAAAGGTCATCGTTATAGGTTTGTTTATAACGATAACATTATACAACAACAACTATGCCTTCATCCCAAAACAATTGGGGTCAGCGATATGAACCAACAAAAAAATCATTCTGGGTCTTCCACATGAATCCTTCTCCTCCAATCATTTCTATCCAATGTCATGTCCTCGGTGAGGTTCAAAGCATTCATATCCTTTTTTATCATCTCCATCCAAGTCTTCCTAGGCCTACCCCGACCTCTTTTAACTAATATATTTTCCCATTTCTCCATCCTTCTAACTGGAGCATCATTAGGCCTTCATCGAATATGTCCAAACCACCATAAACGATTCTCTCTCATCTTATTTTCAATGGGTGCAACGCCTACCTTCATACGTATCTCCTCGTTCCGAATCTTATCTTTTATTGTAATTTCACACATCCCTCTAAGCATACCCATCTCAGCTACACTCATTTTTTGAATATGATGTCTCTTGGCAGCCCAACATTCTGTACCATATAGAAAAGCGGGCCTAGTAGTCATCCTATAAAACTTTCCCTTCAACCGTAATGGCATTCTACAATCGCACAACACTCCAGTTGCACTTTTCCATTTCATCCACCCAACCTTTATCCTATGATTTACATATCCATCAATTTCTCCATACTTTTGAATGATAGATCCCAAATATTTGAAACAATCATCCATTGGTATTTCTTGCTCACCAAGCTTCACTACACTTCCATTACTACTTCGTTGCTTACTAAATCGACATTTCATATATTTTGTCTTACTCTTACTCAACTTAAAACCTCTTGCTTCCAATGTCTGTCTCCATAATTATAACTTAGCATTAACCTCAGCTTTAGACTCATCAATCAAAACCATATCATCAGCAAACAACATACACCACGGCACATTTTCTTGAATTGATCTCGTAAGCTCATCCATCAGCATAGCAAATAGGAAAGGGCTTAAAGCGGATCCTTGATGTAACCCAACCGTTATAGGAAAATTGGTTGTCACCCCTCCACAAGTGCGGACATTGGTTACTACTCCTTCATACATATTCTTAATTATACTAATGTACTTGAGAGAAACACCTTTTTTCATCATTGTCCACCAAAGAACGTCCCTAGGTACTCTATCCTATGCCTTCTCCAAATCAATAAAAACCATATGCAAATCGTTGCTCCTCTCTCTATTTCTCTCAATAAGTTGTCTAAGAAAATGTTTAGCTTCCATACTTGATCTTCCAGCCATAAAACAAAATTGATTCTCTGATATCATGAAAATCTTCTTCAATCTAAACTCAATCACTTTCTTCCAAAGTTTCATAGTATGACTCATGAGTTTTATATCACGATAGTTTGTGCAATCTTATATATCACCCTTATTCTTATATAGAGGCACTAAAGTACTCTTCCTCCACTCATTAGGCATCTTGTTTGTCCGCCAAATCTTGTTAAAAAGATTTTTCAACCATTCTAAATCTTTCTCTCCCAAGCATTTCCAAGCCTCGATAGGTATACCATCTAAGCCAACTGCCCTTTTTTATTTCATTTTCTTCAAAGCCTTTGCAATTTCTTTCTTTTGAATTTTGCGCATGAAGTCACGATTCATCTCATGAAAAGGAATGGACAAGTCTCCAAGATCCTGAGCTTGACTTCCATTAAATAGTTTATCAAAATAATCTTTCTATCTCTCCTTAATCTCCTCATCTTTGACTAAAACCCTTTGTGTTTCATCTTTGATACATCTAATCATACCCAAATCCCTCGATTTCATATCTCTCATCTTTGCAAGCCTATAAATATCCTTCTCGACCTCTTTGGTATCCAACTTGTCATAAACCTCCTTATATACCTTATCCCTCGCGTTTTGAACTACTTTTTTAGCTTCCTTTTTTGCTATTATATACTTCTCCAAATTCTCATTATCACGACTCTTACTTAGATTTCTATAACACTCTCTTTTAACCTTAATAGCTAATTTGACATCCTCGTTCCACCATGATGTATCCTTACCTAGCGGTGCACCGCCTTTAGACTCACCCAATACCTCCTTAGCCACCTTTCTCATGCCACCCGCTATCTTATTCGACATTGAGTCTGAATCCTCATCGAGACACCAATCAACTTCCTTAACTATCTGCTCTACAAACATTCTTTGTTTAGCTCCTTTCAGTGCCCACCACTTAATTCTATGATCTATCCTATGTCTATCCCTTTTGCGGCATTGTCTAATTTTAAGATCTAAAATTAAGACTCTATGTTGTGTAGCTACACTTTCTCCCGGTATAACCTTATAATCGATGTAACAACCCCTATCTCTCTTTCTAATTAGGAAAAAATTTATCTGACTTGTATTAACCCTACTTTTAAATGTTACTAGGAGAGACTCCTTCTTCCTAAACCAAGTGTTTGCTAAGATCATATCATAGGACAAACCAAAATCTAAAATCCTTTCTCCACTTTCGTTTCTTTTTCCTATACCATAGCCTCCATGGATACTCTCAAATCCATCCCTACTAATGCCTACATGTCCATTAAGGTCACCGCTGATGAAAAGTTTTTCACCATAAGATATCCCTTGTACTACTCCATCTAAATCTTTCCAAAATTGATGCTTAATGGAATCATCTAAACCTACTTGAGGTGCATAAACACTAATAATATTAATAATATATGTACCTAATACTAATTTAATAAGTAAAATCCTATCACCCTTCCTACGGACCTCAACTACATTATCTATAAACTCACAACTCATAAGAATCCCTACTCCATTCCTATTTCTATTTATTTCTGTATACCAAATCTTATATTCCCGAGGTTCTATCACTTTTGCCTTCTCACCTACCCATTTGGTCTCTTGTAGACATAAAATATCAATCTTTCTCCTACACATAACATCTACTAACTCTACCAACTTACTAGTTAAAGACCCTATGTTCCAAGTGGCTAACCTAATTTTATGGTCTTGGACTAACTTCTTTACCCCCACCCATCCAACAAAGTGAGGGAACCCTCGCCTATTTGACACCACACCCGGGCGCCGGTGTGGCGCGTCGCTTTCGGGCGACAACCTAGCAACCCTTGCCCATTTATCACTGCCTCCGGGCCTATAGAGTACAACGCGTCGCTCAGTAGGGAATGCCCCAACAAAATTCTCATATTGGTTCATATTCATAGGGTATGACTAAGTTTTTATGTTGGCTATCGCTGGCCTACCGCAACCCTCCTCCTTTATCCGGGCTTGGGATCGGCAGTGTATAACTAAACGATAACATTATATGGTTGTTAAATATGTTGCCATTATAAATACACTTATAATGGTGACTCTAGATATCGTCGTTATAGATATGTTTATAACAGTGACATTATATAGCAGTTAATTATTGTCATCAAAAAACTTTTACAGCAATATTTAATAGGCATATAATATTGCCGCTAATGATATATAACTACGAGATAAAAAAAGTCACTGTTATAGCATAGTATTTTAAAAGGGCCTGATGAATCCTTTTTTTTTCTTTTCTTCTCTCTTTTTGATCGAGCTCGTCAAACCGCAGTTTGACGATGTCTGAGCTCTTCCCTAGGCACATGTCTCTCTTCCTATGGCACCCCTTGTCTCCCTTCGACGATGGCATGACACAACTGCACCCCATCTCTTTTGAGGTACAACTTTTTCATTGTGAAACTTGGGTTTCGATGAGAGAATCATCTTTTCTAGGTAAGGTTTCTGATTTCTCAATTTTTTTTTGTATTTTTCTTTGATTGTTCTTTTGTCTGTTCAAAATTAATGAGATGGCTGCCCCATCCTTGTTTTTTTCTCTCTTCAAATTTTTTTGGTTTGTTTTTTTTTTGCTATTTTTCCTGTTTAATTTTTTTCATGTGTTCTTTAGCTATTTTTTTTCCTATTCAGAAGGGTTTTCGGGTTGATAGTTGATGTCTACAATATGTTGTTAAGATTTTGTTGTTTTCTCCTTAAAAGCAGTGTATCAGTGCTATTATTGATAATCATTTTTTTCTTCATGCTTTGGTAAGTATTCCAAAAGTGTGTATGGTAACAGAATGATATAGTTCTATCAAATTTTTTTCACTGCAGTTTTAACAGTGTAGAAATGTCAGTGAGCAACTATAAGGATATGGAGGCTAAAGGCATTAGTACATCTATTGCAAAAAATTTATTGTAGGAATAAGCATATGGACTACCAATATTATTAGTTAAATTCATACATTTTAAAGAAAAAACATAAGATTATGTATTCTGAATTCTGTTCAAAATAAGAATTTTAAATTCTCTCTCTTTCTCTCTCTCTCTATAGAGAGAGCCATACACCAACGTTTTTTTTTAAGTTATTTGATCCCATTTAGTTTTTTTTTCATGTTCCATTTTTCTTCATAATGCAAGTGTGATCATTGGCTATCCGATTATCATTGGTTGTATATTTTGGACCTTCCTTTGGTTGGACAGTCTCCCTTCCCTATATATATATATATATATATATATATATATATATATATATATATATATATATATGCGTGATGCCAACTAGGTAGAGGTACTATTCCTCTACCTTCCTTTGTGAGGATGTTCCAATGCCTCTAATGTGATAATGTGTTGCATATGTAAATTAGAAGACTTTTTTGTAAATTTCTCTCACATTTATCTCAAGTATGCCAAATCGACTACATGACATCTAGTTGGTATATTGGAATTTTTAATTTTGTTGTGATGGCTAACATAATTTCTTGATTTATGTTAAAAATTCCAATATACCAACTAGATGTCAAATCGGTATTTCTAAATAGAAATCTCAAAGAAGAGCTTTATGTTGAACAACCACTTGATTTTGAAAAGAAAGGTCATGCCTTGAAACAAGTTCTTCGATCTTGGAACATAAAAAATGATCAATACTTTCAGAAAACTCATTTTCAAAAAAGTTCCAATGAGGCCTCACTATATGTGAAAAGAGAAAGAAAAAAAGATTTTTCAATAATGTGCTCATGTGTTGATGATTTGATCTATATTGAATCAAATAAAAAAATTACAAAATAATTCAAGAAAGCTATGAAAAAAAGAATATGAAATGAAATATCTAGGGATAATAAAATATTTTCATGTCTGTTTCTTCAACATTTTGCTTAAAAACTGCATAAACTCAGTACCAACGATATATCTTATGAAAGCCTTATGCTAAATCCATAATTTGAACTTATAAATTAGTGCTCTTATGTTTATTTCTTATGTTTCTGCTTTACATTTAATGATTTGGTCATATTTTAGATTTGTCTTGAACTGCAAGTTGTTAAATAGACTTGCTAGTGGTATGTTTTTTTGTTTAAGTTGTTTCATGAAGATTTAGGTCATTTAAAAGATTCAAGTCATTCAAAAAACATGAGCAAGCCCTTAGGAAAATTTTCAAATACCAAAATTCTCAAGTACCAAGCAAATTGAACCTATCTTGTTTTTAAATTCTTACCATACAGATGTTGCCAGAAAGTCCTACTTGGTTGGACGCATGGCTAGACCCAAAATTTGCTATAAGTGCAATTCAACATCTACTTATTAAAGAGTTGGCAAAGCATCAAGGTTTATAAAGGAAGCCTTTGTGTTCTTTTTCCTTCTTAAAAATGTATATGGTCCTTGTTTATACTTCATAATTGTGTGATATCTTAACTTTATGATCTTGTTGCTTTTCATTTAATTTAATGTTGTTTTTTATAATAGTGTATATAAATATATGAATCAATTTTGTACAGTGTAGTTTGATATAATATTGTTTGCATGAAATTAATAGATGTCAACATATCATTCACGATGAAGAGGTGGGTGTCCTTCTTTCCCATGGATCAGTTCACTACTCACCAACCAAGGTGAATACCTAGATGGGATCAACTTTAGGTCACAGGTGGATGATACTTCAAGGGAGAAAAAGGAGACCCCCAACACACCACAGGCCACTGCAGATCTAGAGCCATCCACGATGGCCTCAGATAAATATTAATCCAATATTTTTTTAGTATAATTAAAAAGTTATTACTATCATTCCTATTAATATTTATTTCTTACAACAAATTATCAATTATAAAGCTCTCTTCTGATTGCAAACGTGAGAAGAATAAATGTATAACCCACCAGAAGATGTCTTTGTTAAAGTCCTTAAGGAGTGGTCTGTACATGTAAGAGGGATAGGTGCATTTTTCATTTTATCTAAAGGCAAAACCCATGTTTTAGAGCTATCTTCTCAACTCCAACAATTAAGAGAAGAACAAAAGATAAACCGAGAAAAATGTGAGCGAGAGAGAAGAACGAGAGTGACTCCTTCAACAACTGAATCTAGAGAGAAAAGAAATTAAGAAGCTCAAAAAGCAGATACAGACCTTTATAGATTCTTTCAGACAGATCCCTCCATCCTAGATTTCTCTTATTTGTTTGATGAATATGTCATAGTTTTTTTATGTCATGTTATTTTCTAAGAAAATATGTCTATTTATATCTTCTTTTTCTGTTTAGCCTGTACTTATTTTTACCATACTAATTATATATATATATATATAAATTAATTTTAAATACATATAAACTGATATATATATATATAGAATTAAAGTTGATGGCCTCTTAAATGTAAAAAGATGTTTTGTTAATGTTATCTTTATGATTTTTCAGATTCTCATGAAAGTGCAGGAAAAGGCAAAAGCATTATTGAGCCTTCTATCATATTATAATTAATATATATGTAAGTTATCAAACTGAATTCCCATACTGCTATCATCATCATTAGCATTATCATAATTATTATTTTTATAATTTTTTGAATTATCAGATTACAATCATTCTTGAAGTGTGTTTGTTGCAGATTTGGAGAGGATATAGGGGAGGGGGTTGAAGAGAATGTATGTTTATTTTTTGAAGTGTGTTTGTTGTGGGTTTGGAGAGAATATATGGGAGGGGGTTGGAGAGGATGTATTTTGTTTTTTGAAATATGTTTATTGATGGTTTTGAAAGGATGTATGAGAGAGATTTGGAGATGATGTATGCTTGTTTTTGAAGTGTGTTTATTTTTTGTAGTGTATGTTTATATTTGAATGTATATTTATAAAAATACTAATATATGTTTATATTTGAATTGATGTTTAAAGTGTATGTTTATGTTTGAATAGGTGTATGTTTGAGGAGGTTGGAGAGGATGAATGTTTTAGGAGGTTGGAGAAGTGTATATTTATATTTGAATTGATGTTTGAAGTATATGTTTATATTTCAATGGATGTATGTTTGAGGATGTTTGAAGTGTATATTTGAATGTTTATATTTAAATGAATGTATGTTTGAAGGAATATTTATATTTGAATGGATGTTTTGTTTAATGTAATGTAAAAATAAATAAAACTAATATAAAAATTTTATTTTTGCAGGTTTAAGACCTATAATAGCGACATTCTTGTGTCGTCATTATTGGTCTTAACCCTATGTCATTGTTACAACCTATAACATCGACTTCATTATCGTTGTTATAGCCTACAATGGAGACTTAATTATCGGTACCATATCCTATCATGATGATTTACTTTTCATCGTTATCGACTATGTCGTCATGTTATAGTCCCCATTACAGGCTATAAAGGCGATATAAAAATATTGTTAAAGGGTGGGTCACCACTATTGGTGTTCTCAATTATGGGGAGACTCTTTGTCAGTGTTGGGTCACACATTAATGATATCCTATAAATGTCATCATTCTTAATCAATAAAGGCAAAAAATTTGTCATCTTTTTGTCGCATTTATAGACTCATAGTGGTGATAAATAGGGCAACAGCAGTGAGGAAAGTCACTGTTATTCATTGTCATCCTTGTAGTGATTCATTCAATTACAAAGTTTAAATTCATCCATCCAATTACAAATGTAAGTTTAACTTGATTTATTATAAAGGTGCATAATTGTCCATAACTCAGCTACCTGGAAAGACTCTTATAACAACTTTCTAATTGATGTCTTTATCTTTTCATTGTCTTTCACATCTTTGGAAGCCCTTTCCTTTATGTGCTTATAGAACTTGATCATACAATTTCTTATATTTGTGACATCTTGCTGAAAATAACCTTTATTAGCAAACAACTAAATGCAATAAATATTTCAAACTAGTAAACAACTGACATATAAACACCTAGTTGTGTGAAGTTCAATCTCTAGTTTATGCCCAAATACTGCATATATTGTATGACAAATATACCAATGTCATACCTGTAAAATGAGAAAATACCAAGTGAAAAACATGTACATATACAAAATGAGTTAACAAATAAATGCAAAGTAATTATTGGTTCTCTTGTTGAGGAATACCCTTCATCCTCTATGTCGTCTAATCTTTATAACAATTGAGCCCAAATTACGCTAAAAAAATGAACCTACACACATACACAAAAAAGAGATAATAAACATATACAAAAAAATGAGTACATTATTGCGTAAGTTATGTTATCATACTATTTTTTAAAGTTTTTATCTGCTAAATATGTGTTCATCATGGAATTGTATAGCCTGAAGTCCTTTTTCTCCATATCTATTTTCCAAAGAAACCAGTGCTCGTTGCCCCAGTTGAAAGAAATTAAAAGTTGCAACATAAATCTAGTGTAACGTCGTTGTGCATGTGGAAATTTATTTGCAAGTATGCAAAGTTATGTAAAAACATACCTTGTCAGCAACAAGAAAATAATATGGCAAGTTGCTACTCTCTAAGTAGTAAGTTGCCCCACCTCGCTACCCCTTAGTTGCGACTATTTGTTATAAACAAACAAAATTTACTAGTTAGTTTTTATTAGTCGGTAGTAAAATAGTATAAACATCATTTTTATAACTAACAAAGAAATATGAGGTAAGGTAAAGGGTCTTTGACAAGTTCTCTCTTTCCATGTACTCGTTGTGAGCCACTTGAAAGCTTTCTACTAATCTTGCTAGATGCTACATAGTATATCTAATGTGGTAACAATAGAAAAGATAAAATTACATGCAAAAATAGCACTTACATCACTTGCCAAGAGAGTTTCTTTATCAAACTCATACTCTTTCAGCTTTGGGGTGTTATCTTCCATAGTTTTTTTTTTCTCATTAACCTCTTCTTAACAAAAAATAAATTGTATATGATTAATATCAAATACACACACGCACGATTGAGGATATTGCTTATAACTCATATACAATCAATTGTTTCTTGCTTTTTGAAACTCGAGGCCCTTTGAATCCACTTCTTTTGTAAGAATGTGTACAGCCATACATTTTGAACTACCTAGATATACACATAATGAAGCAATTAATTAAAAAATACTAGATATACACATAAAGAATCAATTAATTAAAAAATACTCAATATACACACAAAGAAGCAATTAATTAAACAACATTGAATATATATACATACTTATTTGTAGTGTCGCCCATTGTAGCCAACTTCACTACATACATTGCATTTGTATGGGATAACATCCTTGTATTTTGTTATCCGTCTATTAACCTTAGGTCGCTCAACTTTGCGAACCACTTTTGGTGGATAGACAACTATAAGAGTAGGTGGAGTGATGTGTGGGACATTATCCACCATCAAGAAGAATAAATATTGATTATATGCAACTCAATATGATTCAACTTTGAATAACTTGTCACAATAATCCTCTGATAGGTTGCCATCATACAAAATGCATGTGATTGTATGTTAGTAAAGAATTTTCTGAACTTGTCACACTTCACAAGAGCATAAGTGCCTCTAGACATCAACACTGTAACTGTGAGATCAATTGTGGGCTTCGTATCGTTGTCGGAGGCAATGCACAACTTGCACGCATATTTGTTGTGCATTTTTCTTCAATTTCTTTAGCTTTTCTTTTACCTTCTACACCATAACATATGTCATATATTGCCTCACAATCTTTCTTCCTCAAACAGTTTCATCAACATGAGATGAAGCTTTTCAATAAGTGAAATTAGGGGAATGCCATGTATGGCGAGAATCCATGAATTGAAGCTCTATATTATATTAGATGTTAAGCAACCATATATTTTTGGTTAAAAGTGATAGTTAGTCCAATGTTTTAGATCCACATTAGTGATGATATAATTGCATGTTTATGCATTGTTCCTTAACTTTGTCAAGAAAATAATTGCATTGTTGTTTTGTGGTTGCTTGAGTTGCACTCCACCAAAGTGCACTGAGTGGTGAACCAAATTTCTTTGAAAAGGTTTTCATCAAATGCTTCATGCAAAATCCAACATGACATATAGGTCATGTGTGAGAGATAACATACTTTAAACCTGGATGCCTATCTAAGATAATTGTCAATATTTCTCTCTCTAAACTCATCGAAGTGTATTGATTCATGTTTTAATACCTTTAAAAACCATGTACGTGAATCTTAGGACTCTTTATCAGCAATTACAAATGCTATCGAAAATATCTCATTACAAAGATCAATACAATAGGCCAACAACAATATACTCGTGTATCTAGGAATGTGCCATCTACCATAAGAACTAGATGACATCTTTTTAAAAACTCATCGATGTTTTGCCAGAAGGATAAGAACATATACTTAAATCAATATTTTTGATCAGTCTTAATATACCCTATCGATCATCGGTTAGCATTCATCATATGATCTAAATAGGCAGAAAGCATCTTGAAGGGTTATTTGAATGAATCATATAATGCAGTCTTAGTGTGTTATCGTTCATGCCATGCTTTTTTGTAAGTAACCTCTACACCTTCCTCATGGCTGATGTCATTCATAATTTCTCTTAGAGTTAACTTCAAGTTATCATACATGACATTGTGAATGACTTCAAATCCACTTGGAAGACACTTTCTCCATTACAAGGTTGTCACTAATCCATCACATATAGGCTCACTATCATATCTCTTCACTTGAAAGAAACTTGCTCCATGTACTTTTGTACAATGGATCTTTCAGGGGCAATCAACTGTTATATGTCCATTCTTCCTCATGCATACGATAGTGACTGTTATTGCAACTCTTTAAGAATTTTGCTTTATATTTATTCTCGCTCACATGATCTTTCAAAAACTCATGGCAGTGCTAAAGATCATTAAACTTTTGCCCAAATTATTTTTTTGATCGTTTGAGTGTGTTGATAGCCATTGAAATTGTTCATAAATATTAGTTCTTTCATTATGCAATTGCTCATATAAATAAAAGATGTTTACTTCAATGATTTTCAATTGCTCTTTATTGTATGAAAACCCATTTAATGAGAACCAAGGGTTTGCATTCTTCAATATCATCGATGCATCACTTTCATCCGCCCTTATTTGTCTGATGTCATCAATGTCTTCGTCGTCTTCTATTGATATGATATATTCATTATCATCGATATCATCTCATTCTACATTGTTAACATGACCGTTGCTATCACTAATTGGTTGTTTGGTTGAAACAACTAAATCAAAATTCATTGTTTCTATTAGTTCATTTGCTTCTATGCATGCATCATTCATGTATTTCCAACATTAAAGATTAATCAACAAAATATCGCATTCATCATCACACCTACACATCAACCATAAATTACATCAAAATTATAAATTATACTTATCATTGTTGTATGCCCAAAAAAGTTGCATGTCATCTAAATTATTGTGATGAAGATCACTACCATGTACAACATCAATATCATTCATTATTTGAGTAATCGGCAAAAGACTCAACTTGATAAAAGGTGTCTCAGATACATGCACATTCTCTACAAGATTCACATTATTTCACTGATCAACTACTTCTTGTTTAACTGCTCCTTCATTGACTTTGGATACTTCAAGTAAACATCACTACTGGTTAACATTGATTCTAAAAAAATATCCAATCGATAGATTGCATCCTCATCCTCATCAATATCTATCCACATTTCTTGGTTATTTAGAGAATAACTCTCTAGAGGCTCAATAAGTTTGTCGTATATCCGATTTTACAAGACATCAAAGCCACAAATTTCTTAAAGGTAATATTTTTAGAGATTAGTAAAGATTTTCAATTAGTGTAATCAGACCTACGATAATATACTTTAGTCCTTTCAGACGCCATCATTGATTGTCTATAACAACTACAATAGTATACTTAGCCCTTTCAATACTTGTGCATAGTAAACCCTAACATCATTACACCAACACAAAAACAACAAATATTAACTAAAGGAGAAGTAAACAATCATAAATCATGTACAATAATATATAAATTTCTATGCAAAAAAACCATAAACATAGTAACCCTAAACATTAAATCCAATGGCTCGAAACGTTGATGACAACACAAGAAAACATACAAAATCCATAGCAACAACCAAACACAAATGCGCATGGAAATATTTAATGATCGTGAGTTGGATCCATTCACACTCCTGATTATAGGTTGTCATGTTAAACAAAAACGCATGGGATTGCCCACATATATATTATATGGAACTCACCTTTCGAACCTATAGATGAGAAAGTAGATCACAAGGATAATACCGCAATCTTCTTGAAATGTAGAAATCACCGCAAGGGTTCTACAGAGAATTTCTTTGCAGTCATAAATGAGAAGAAAAAATCCTCGAACAAAAATGAGTATATATATGAATCAACAAAATCACAACTATTAAGAAAAATCACATATAATAAAAAATTTATAAATATTTCAGTAGCATATTTTTTATTTTGTTTGGAGTTTTGCAGATAAATTTATGCGATTTTAGAAAGTATATGCAATAAAGTAAGATATTTCTGAGAGGTGTTTCACAAATATATTTATGTAAAATGTTGACATATATGAAAAATAATAGGATATTTATAATTTTGGTAGTTTTAGTTTCACCAAAATTTCGCAAATAAATTTATGCAATGTTAGTGACGTCTAAATTCACATAAAAAAACTTGCAATTATGTATTTAAGAGGTGTTGGAAATAGTTGACAGGCAACATAATTTTATCGCAAAAAGACCTAAATTTGAAATTGCAATGGGTAAAAGGGTCGTAACGATGTTGGTTATTTGTGATTTTGAATATCGAGTAATCATGCATTTATTTTGCATCTTATTCATACATTTTTATGCATGATCCATTAAAAAATTGCATTAAAAACTCATTCTTGTCAATATTTGTGAGAAACTACTTTGAAATTAAAAATATAGGAATATTGCATACTTTAAACTCTTCCCTGCATTTTATTAGTGTTTTGCTTAGTTTAAAACTTTTTAATTTGTAGTTTAATTAGTTTAGGAATTTTTAATAATTATTTCAATTTTTTTAGAAGTGCTCTTTTCTGAAAACATGTTTTTCTAAGTGGACTCTTTTGAAAATTTTGAAAACTAATTGAAGTTTTCTAAAACAAAATGTGTGACCTAATTTTTTAGTATAAAAACATATTTTCCAGCCATAAGGGCATTTTTCCCTTAGATTTCACGAGCTCTATCTCCCTCCCTCTCTTCTCTTATTCCCTTGTTTCACTCTTGGTCGGTTCCTCCCTCGATTCTTCTTTCCCTTCTTGTTTCATCTTACTTCTAATCATTGCTTTCGTCGGCTTCTTCTTATCCCCATCATCGGAGCTACGTGCAGCTCAGAGGAAGATCACATTCTTCTTCTCAACCCCTCCATCAGAGGAGAATCATGAGGTTTGCTTTTTCTCCCTCGTCTCTCCATAGTTTACCATTTAGATTAGTTATTATTTCCTTTGTAGAATACATGCATCATGTTTCACCATTGCACACCGTTTAATTTATTTTCTACATATTTATTGCATATAGTTTAGATAAGTTTTATTTTTATCATCTGCGAATAAAAAGAAAAATATATAAAATAGCTTAATTTAGTTTAGCCAAATTTCTTAATTTTTTTGTAGATTAATAGTACTTTATTCAAATTGATAGATTTAGCATAGAGTATTTTTTATAGTTTAGTGATTTTTAATTCAGTTCATGTTAGATCTAGGTTAGATTTAGTTTAGATTAAATTCTTGATATTAATTAGATTTAATTTATTTATATTTCTAAAATAGCCGATTTAGGGTTTATGTAGTTTTCTTGATTTTTTTTTATTTTTGGTAATAGTTCCACTTATTTCTTATTAATAGATTAGTTTTTATTTGGTTGAATCATGTTTTTGTAATTTTTCAGATTGTAAGAATAGTTTTAATCAATTTTAATTGCCAATAACATTTAATTTTAATAGAATAGGTTAATCGATAGGTAGATTAATTGATTATTTTAATTATTTTTATTTCAATGGTTTAGAATAAGTTAATTTCCTACTTTTAATTAGTTAAATCTTTGTCTTTTCGTTCTAGAATTTTGGTTTCAGTTCTTAGTTAGAAATTAATTGTTTTTTTTTACTTATTAGAAATTTTGCATAGTAGTGTTTCTAATTTAGCCAATTTAGTTGCAATTTAATTATCGAATTTTTAGAATAGAGTAGAATATTTCAATTCATTCACGTTTTGTTGTAGTTTAGAGTAGTTGTGATTAATTAAGTTAGCCTAGATCAAGTTTAATTTAGGTCATTTATTTTAGCTTTATTTTTATTTATCATGCATAGTTAGTCAAAATAATAGCCGATTTATGCTTTTAGCATTTTTCATTTAAACAATAAAGTAGTAGTTGTTTTCTTCATAGAGTAATCATAGTGTGCTACAGTTTATTGATATTATTGGTATTCAATTCATTAGTGAGTAGTAGCTTAATACACGTTGGCTTGCTTAGCTTTAATTTCAATCTGGTAGTCACAATAGTTTTAGTTTTATTAAATACATAATAGCCAATTTTTTTATTTGTTTATGTGCATTGTTAATTAATTAGTTAGATATTTTAATTCAGTTTGTTATTACTTTCAGCATTCATTAGTAGTTAGATTTAGATTTAATTCATTAGTTTATTTCAGCTTTTGATTTCAATCTTGCATGCAAATCGGTTAGATAGTCAATTAGCATAGTCGATTCTTTATTTTGCTTATTGCTTAGTTAATTAGAATAGCTAGCATAAGCTAGTTTTTTTTATTAGTCTTTAGTTTCAAATTTGTTAAAGTAGTTACATCCGTACAACATATGGTTCTTGTTAGTTTAGTTTAGTTTGTTATTAGTTTTTGTCTTTTAGTTAATTTGTTATTAGTTTGTTATAAGTTAGTTTTTTTATTTAGTTAGTTTGTCATTTTGTCTTTTAGTGTTTTAGTTTATTACATGTTAGCTAGTTTGTTATAAGTTAGTTAGATTCTTGTTTTATGATTTTTGATCAAACTAACATTAAATTTTTGTTTAGTTTTCCTTTGTTTTGTTTTCGTTTGGTATTTTTTTTTGTAGAGAAGCGGTTGGACGTGTAGTAGGCCTTCAAAAGTACTCTTGAAGAGCCTTCTGAGGTCCTCTAAAGGTCCCTTCGAGCCCTCAAAAGAGCCCTCAGAGAGCTCCTAAAGGAATGTTTCATCAAGTGAGCAAAGAGTAAAGACGCCTATAGATCAAATACTAGTAGTCTGTTGGTTCAACCGAAGCATTTAAAGGGAAGCAGTGAAGATTAAAGAGACTAAAGCTCAAGCATTGAAGACCCTTTTTCTTTTTTCTTTTAGATCAGGATTATTTAATTCATTAATTTGGGTTTGTATAAGGCCATTTATTATTCTTTTTGAGCCTTTTTCAAGAGGGTAATTTATTTTAATGGTCGGTTACTCTTATTTATTTTTATTTCAAAGGCAATAAAGTTTGTTTTTGAGTGAAATAGAAAGTTTTCTCCCGTTCCTTAAGTTCAACTCGGATTCACCACTAGTGTGAGCCAGTTTTTATTATTTGGTGTTTGACTTTTACAAAAGTTTTTATCAAAAATATATTTTAAAAATCTATTTCATAAAACCTACACCATCGAGAGTATAAAAAATTATAGAGTTTTAAGAAGTCAGGTCAAATTAGTCGTATAATATGGTCATTTTTCAAAAACTCGATAGAAAATTCAAATGCTCATCAATTGCTATTAGGCAAACTGATTGCGTCCATATTTACAAACTTCCCACTGTGAGCTTTCATATTCCAATTGTTAATGAATGAATGATATTCAAACTTTTCCTTAGCATCAAACAATAACTTCCTACCAAAGGGGGCTCCACTTGTCTGGTACGAGCAGCTAGTGCACGTCACCTTGTGGTGGATGTTGCAGATTCAAAACCCAAAGGTATACTTGTGGTGGATGTTGCAGGTTCAAAACCCAAAGGTATAGTTGTGTAACTGGTAGGGGTCTGCCTAACCAAAAAAACAATAACTTCCTAATTGGCAAAAAACACAAATTGTGGCCTACAAGGATCCGCTCATCTGGTAGGGGCAACTTGTGAATGTCACCACGGTGCATCACAAGTTTGAAATCTACGGGTGACATCCCTTGCCGTAAGGTCGAAACTGGCTCTATTCCCTAGTGGGGAGGGAAGACCTCAAGGGTTTTACCAACCAGAAGCCAAACAATGTGCGGTCGGTGATAAGGTTTTTTTTTTTCCTTGGATTACCCAAAAAAAAATACAATTTGTGGAAGTATTGTATAAAACTCAAAATTAAAACATGTGCCTCTAAATGGTGATTCTTTTTGCACTACTAGGCGTAACAAATTACCCTAAAGTTAGTTTTACTATGCCTAATGCACATTGGATAGACTTTTCAGTTGTTCAAAATTGCCTAGATGATATACTGGCATCAAAATTAAAGCTATGGCATTTGAATTTCTCCTTCAAATTTTACCACTTTTGACCTTAACTTGTTTTACTTTATCTATAATCAAATTTGGACTTGGAGTGAACAGGTCTAATATTTTGTGAAGTTAAGTCTTGGGCTATTAAAGGGGGGCGGGAGGGTATATTGCTCCCCTCTCAAAACGGCAGAACATTTTATAAGTGTTCCATCCGGAACACAGAATCATTACTAGGAAAAAAAACTTTAGTTACGTACTTTTTTAGTCCACTAGTAAAACACTTGTTCCGTACCAACCAAAGGGGGCTCTGCTTGTTTGGTAGGAGCAGCTAGTGTAAGTCACCTTGTGCAGGTTAAAAACCCAATGGTATAGTTGTATGACTGACAGGGGTCTGCCTAACCCAAGGGCGTAGCTAGGGGGGGGGGGGGGGGGGGCAGGCTCCTGCAACAGTTATTTTTTTTTGTTTTTTTTTTAAAAGCCCAGTCCTAGCCCAGCCCTGATTCCATATGAAATAGATTTTTATCCATTTTTGTAGCCCAGTCCAGTCCTAGCCCAGCCCTGACTGCAGCAAATAGTTTGATTTGTCCATATGAAATAGATTTTTATTAATAATTGTAGCCATTTTTTATTTTATCTAAAAAAAAAATTTTTCGGGGGCGCTGCCCCCGGACCCCTGACTATCACACAAATAAATTTTTTTTTGATACACCCCTGTTTGCCCCCCCCCTCACATGAATCCTAGCTACGCCCCTGGCCTAACCCCAGCTTACCTTTAAAAAAAAATGCTTATTCCGTGTCAAAAATATTGTTTAAGTGAAAATAGGATAAACTAAATCCTTTTAAACATTCTAGTTTTAGAACCAACAGTTGATATCCCAGTACTTCAATGACAGATCTAAGCATATACAAGTTTGATGTAAAATTCATTATCAGGAAATGGTGCCATGCTATCATGCATTGGTCTGGTGTCCAGTGAGCATAGTGCGCCATAAAAAGCAATAATACAGAATAAAATCATTCTGAAGCAAGGTGACATTAGAGACTTCGTGTGAAAAATCAAAGAGCAATGTAACATTGAAGTTAGCAAATGTTTTAGGTACCACAATAGTAAGTGCATCCTAATGGATAGAGATACTACATAGGTTGGCATTGGATTTAGATGCCTGGTTTAGGCACCGTTTGGGAGCGGATCTTCAGAGGTAATCAGAGCAGAGATGCGGAATCCAAAGCGCCAAAGGTTGTTTGGGAGAATGAAAAAATAGGAATTAAGGGCATTGTAGTAGGAGCTGGCGACTCCAAATCCTCAAATCGGCTGCCATCTATGAGAGGTGGTAATTATCAATATCCACCGCCATGCCCATCTCTAACGGTATTTTGGTGCTCCAGTCGAATTTTCCGATGAACCTCTTAACGCATCTCTCTCTCTCTCTCTCTCTCTCTCTCTCTCTCTCTCTCTCGAGGTCGAGGGTGCGCCAGAGGGAAGGGTCGCAGGAGGCAGCCAGCCACCACCTGCACACCAGCGGGGCATACCTCCTCCGGTCCTCAAGGGGCTATCTCCCCATTATGGCCACCAATTGGGCGTTTTGGGGGCTTCCTCCTCTGTCTTCTGCCCTCTCTGTCCCTCCGTTAGAGGGCTGATTCAGGACACTCCGGAGCCACAAAGGAGGAGGAGACCGCGTGTATCCCCTCCAACTCTCTCCCATCCGTATAGACCTTCGTGATCTACGGCACCAAGGTCGTCTTCTTGAACGAGAGGCCACAGCTAGGCCCGCAAGGCCGTCAACCACACCTGCAGAATCTGCGAGAGGACCCTCCTTGCCTCCTCCCATTTTTGCTTTCTTGGGTGCAAGGTGAGTCTCTCTCTCTCTCTGACTTCTCTTGGCAATTTTGGAGGCTATCTCCTCAGAGGGAAGAGACTCGTAGTGGATAGGAGAGTCCGAGTGTTGGCCCATGCCTCCATCATCCCTCTTCTTCTGGGACTTAGGAGCCTCCAACTCCCTGCAGATCAATCAACATGCTCTATTCTCTATCCTTGTGGCTTTGAACGATTGGGGGCTCGCCTTCGCCCTTCGTCGCCAAGGGGCCTCTATTGCCCTCCCTTTCCGCTTATCTTTTCGTGTGTTCTTCTCTCTATCGGAGGCCTTCGCGTCCTACCTCGTCGCTGGATCACTGCTTGCTCGTGATGTCGGGCGATTCCTTAGAGCTGTTAGGGTGGAATCCCTTCAGGCATGCTTGGTTGGCGCCACTCTACGGGCTCCGTTCTTTTATCGTAGGCCGCCCAGCTCGATCGACGGTCGGGGTTGGCAGGAGGTGAAATCTACCTGGCAGCGGTCTTTCTCCAATAAGCTTTCTCGTTCTCGTCTTTTAAAGGCGAAGCCGGGTGACTGGTGGTGCGCGGGTTGCCATTCGCTCAACTTTCGCAGGCGTCGTGCTTGCCTCCATTGCGCCTCGTTGTTCAGGTCTCGGCGGCACCCAGTGTTCAGGCAATCGTGGGCGGTAGTCCATCCTCCCTCCCTTGGACGAGCCTCTTCGCGAGGTATGCACTGCCCTCGCAAAGCTTCATTCGTGCCTTGGGTCCAGATCGGTATCTTGGAAGATCCTTCGTCGTCATTTTTGGGATTCAAGATCGGCTCCGTTTGGGTGTCGATGCGACCGTCTACGGCTGCACCAATGTATTTCGCAGGGAAGCGTTTCCATCTCAACCATCTTTGTCGTGACCATACCTGTGGCTCGCCTGCCATCTTGGGTTGGGACAGTTACTGCTCTGCTGTGTCGGGCCCGCCTGTCTATTGTGCTGCCACCGTCTCTGAGGGTTCCACGTCCGGTGACTTCTGCAACCAGGGAGTGCTTGCGACATGCTCGGGGGTGCAGGCGGCATGCTCTGGGGTGCCTGCGATTTATCTATCCTTTTCTCCTCGGCGTAGATCGGGGATGCAGGTCGCGTGCTCTGCGGTGCCTTCGATTTATTCTCCGTTTTCTGTTCGACGAAGGTACTATTTCTCCTCTTTCGCTCTTTTTGATGTGCGAGGAGCTGTTAAGGCCAGAGGTGAGGCAAGCAGGCTCTCCCTGATGCATTTATCGAGATCTCGCCTCTCCTTGTCTTGGTGGTCGTGCTGGTCACTCGGCTTTCAAGCCGTACAGAGATCGGTGGATAACATGGGGCCCTTTATCGACGTTGCGAGGTCTTCTTGGGTGAGCAGGGATGTTCTTCGTCCGTTGTCATCATCTTGCTCTCCTTTGGGGGCATTGGGGTTCGGGCCACCGTGGCTCCGTGGTGGTGTTTGTGTATCTGTGTCGGCAGGGGGCTGTTTGCAGCCTCGGGGTGCGAGTCTGCTGGCATCATCATCATCATCTGTAGTATCTTCCTTTCTGGGCTCGTTGTTCGAAGTGGGACAGGTTTTCAGGTAGAATGGCGGGGGTGACGAGGCATCTTGGCCTCGGTCAGGAAGATGTTGGCTGTCGTGGCTTCCCGGGTGGTCTGAGTCTTGGGCTAGGTTGTTGCGGAACCTTTTAGTGGATCCTTTCTGCGAGCTTGATGGGGATCGGGGTACGTCAGGTGTCGCCTTGGCGCCTAAGGATTCTCTCTTTCCCTCGGCAGTTGCAACATCCTCTATTTTGTTTGCTTCGACCTTTGGGGCATCTGAGTTTGGGCCTTTCTCGCGGAAGAGGTCTCATCTCTCGGAGGACTCTCTCCTTGCTCGGGCCCACAGGTCGCCTATTTTCGGAGTCCCGATCCGACAATGTTTCTTCTTTAAGCTGGTTGATGGCCTTTCAGTCTTGGTTTCATCTATCTCAACCAAGTGCATCGTCTGTCCGATTCGCCTGGTCTCCATCAGTTTGGTAAGTGCCCCTATGTTAGCCGTGTATTGCAGGGCTCCGATGGCATTGAACACCTACTCTTTCATCCTGGAGGGCGACTTCGCAGGCCTGGAGGGCTCCCCAAACTTGGTCTATCCGTCAATTGCGGGTTCGTCATCTATGAGTGGTCAACTCTCATCCTTTTTGGGTCTGTCTGTGGACGATGCAGCTCGGCGGCTCAAGCTCGCGCTTTCCGAAGCCCAGCTTCTCAGCGTCGATTCTGTTATGCGTGAGTCCTTTGCCGCGATCGCAGATCGTTTACCGTCCTTGATCGTGGATGTTGGGCGTATCCCGCCCATCAACACCCCATCTCCTTCGGTCGAGGGGTTATCTCATCCTGGATGGGGTGGTCTCCCAATTAGGAGACGTCCTCGACCTTCGCTATCTCCTTTCGGCGAGTCTGGGGTCTCTTCTAGGCGGTCTGTGAGGATCCGCACTCCTCGGGTATTTCCGGACTTTCAGTTATGAAGATCTTGTGTTGGAATATTCGGGGACTGATTTGCCCCACCAAACGTCTTTTCCTGGCGAGTTGGATCCGTCAAGAAAAGTCCGATCTAATCGCACTTTGTGAAACGAAGATGGCAGATATCTCGAGCTCTGTCGTCTCTGAAATCTGGCGTGGTGCAGATTTCTGCTTCAAGCCTGCGACTCAATATGCGGGAGGCATCCTCATCCTCGGGAAGCATTCTCTAGCCTTTCAACGGGTGGACGAAGGTACGTTTTCCATATCCATCACTCTTCCCTTACCTCCTAAGACTATTCCAGCAGTGGTCACTATGGTGTATGGTCCCCACCATCAAAGCCGTCGGGAGGAGTTTTGGTTGGACTTAAATAGGGTAATTGCTTCATTCGGGGACCAACATATTATCATGGGAGATTTCAACTGCCTTATGTCTCCTATCGATTCTAGTATTCCGGTTAATTACTCGGCTTCAATGAGGGGCTTCCAAAGCTTTATTCAGATGAACCGGTTGTACCATGTTTCCCATGTTGGTGAAGCTTTCTCGTGGTCTAATCGACGATCTACTCCGTACTTCCGTCTGCTAGACAGGGTGCTCGTTTCGTCAGAGCTGCTGAGTTCTATTAATGACATCTTTTGTTGCCTTCTTCCACCATCTGTCTCAGACCATAGTCAGATTGTTATTCGATGGGGTCAAGGCTTCACCGGCTATAGATCCTTTAGATTTGAGCAATGGTGGCTTAAGGAGGCGGGCTTCGAGTCGTTAGTCTATCAATCTCGGAATAGACCTTGCTTTGCAGTCCGAGCGGCCACAAGATGCATGGTTAAGCTTTTCCGTCTATCCCGCGATATCAAATATTGGCTTATCTCCAATAGAATAAGCAAATTCCAAAATCTGGGGGATTGGGAGCGAGAGCTGGCTTCTATCAATCAGTCTCTCTTGGATACGTCCTATATGAATGCATCAGATATTGAATGTCTCAATGCTAGATTGGTCGAGCTGACTCTTCTAGTGCAATCGTGGCGTCTTAAGGATGAGATTCGTTGGAAGCAGCGGTCAAGGGTGGATTGGCTTAAAGCGGGTGACGAGAATACAAGGTTCTTTCATTCTTTGGCGTCTCACAGGCATCGAAGACATGCAATTCACACTCTATATATCAATGGTGTCTCCTTTTCGGGCGATCAGGTAATCAATGATGTCTCCAACTATTTTTCCAACCTGTATTCCTGCAACCAAGCTGTAGGTGGCAATATGGGTTCAACTTTATTTTTGTCCATGGATCGAGCGCTATCCAACTCGATTCAGGGGTTGTTCACCGAAGAAGAAATCGTCTCGGCGGTGCGGGAGTCGTCTGGGTGGAAAGCTCCAGGTTTTGATGGGTATCCTGTGGATTTCTTTCGCATATTCTGGAAATGCGTTAAGAGTGACATTCCTAGTGTCTTCGCCGAGTTTCATCGTAATGGCCGATTGCCGGTTCATTCTCTCCTAGCAATTGTGTCGCTTATTCCTAAGGAGGAAGCCGCATCGGATATCTCGCGGTTTAGACCTATATCAGTGTTAGGGAGTTTATATCGCATTATCGCAAAGGTCTTAGCCAACAGGATGCGGTCAATTGCTCCTAGGATTTTTTCGGAGGAACAGTTCGCCTTCATTCCTAACAGAAGACTTCAACATTTATTCATTTTGGCCACAGAAGTGTTGCACTCCCTAAAGATCAGCGGGCGTGCCTTTTTCACCCTGAAGCTTGACTTTCATAAAGCCTACGACTCGGTTCATTGGCCGTTCCTCTTCAACATGTTGGCAAACTTGGGCTTTGGTAGGCGTTTCTCTAGCTGGGTGCATGAGTTGGTAACCAATGCCCAATCTCAGTTTCAGATCAATGGGGTCAAAGGAAAACAGTTCAAACTTGGTTTTGGTCTTCGACAAGGATGTCCTCTGTCTTCGTTACTCTTTAACGTCGTCTCTGAAGGCCTGGTGGTTTTGGTTAATAGAGCAGTGGAGGGTGATCTAATTGAATCTCTCGGTATTCAAGAGTGTCGTAGTCAGATCCTGACCTACGCTGATGACATAATTATCTTCGGAAGAGCCTCCATCCAACAAATGTTAAGACTCAAGCTTGTCCTTCTTTTCTTCCAATCGATGTCAGGTTTTTCCTTGAACTACGAGAAGTGTTGTCTATCTATGGTCAACGCCCCTCCATCAATGTTGGACATGGGCCAGCGGATATTCGGATGCTCGGTTTCGGATAACTCTTTTTCTTATCTGGGTCTGCCGCTTCAAATCAGTCGTGTATCAACGGCAGCCTGGAGTACCACTATCCAAAGGGTTCAGAAAAAAATATCGGGCTGGCAAGCGTCATACCTTTCTATCGCGGGTAGACTAACTCTCATCAAGCACGTTCTTTCTGCTATGCCAGAATTTTTTATGTCTATGTTCCTGATGCCTATGGGGGTTAGTAAGAAGATAGCTCAGGTAGTGACGCACTTCCTGTGGTCTGGGCGAGGTCCCAAAAACAAGCGCCACCTAATAGGGTGGGACACTCTTCGACTACCCCCAAATAGGGGGGGGGGTTGGGAATCAAGGATCCCCGGCTGAGGAGTATGATTCTTGTCGTGAAGCAGAGCTGGCTTGCACACCAACCTGGGTCTCCGTGTGCAAGCGTGCTCCTAGCTAAATACGGTGGTGTGAAATCTTTGGTGGGGGCCACAAGCATGCGTCAGCGAACTATGTCAAAGCTTCGGCGATCATGGATCCAAGCATGGTCTGCAGTTCTGTCTCATAATGACAATGTTGACTCGTTGTCTTAGTTCTTTGGTCGTAACCTTGCTCTGAACGGATCTTTCCGCTCAAAAGAAGGCTACCTCGCTCTCCTTCCGTCGGGGGTGGACTGGTTCCCGACAAACCTGATCTGGGGCAAGGGTCCCACTCCGAGATCATGTTTTCTGGCTTGGCTAATCTTACACGATCGGGTGCAGACTGACAACTTCCTCAAATCCATCGGATTTCATCTGCCGAGTAAATGTGTGTTGTGTGAGGCGGCTGAAGAATCTGCCTTACACCTTTTTGGGGAGTGCTCTGTTTTTCAAAACATCTTTAAGGTGACTTGGAATAAGCCGGGGGTCAGCGTGCGCCAGGAATCATTCGCCAACGATTTGTTGTGGGGTCCTCAACAAGTTCGTCATTGCAACAAATGGCGTATTATTTGGCGAACCTGGCTGCTCTCGTCATGGTGGGTCGTATGGATGACTCACAACAACGCTATTTTTTCGGCATATTCCGACAGTGTTCAACAAAATGGTGAACCTTATTTTGGCGGACGTATACGCCATTCTCCGCATCAACATCCCTGATCTGCAACACCATCTGCCTCCAGGGACCATTCATGATCCAGGATGATGCTCGTCGCCTAATTGTATTTGTTTCTTGTTTATTTCGTCATTTTCTCCTTGCTTCGCTACTTTTCTTTTTTCCTTTTTGGGCTCCTTGGCATGTCTTGGGCCCGTGTTTGGTTACCCGGTAGGTTCAATGTTGGTTGAACCTGTTTTCGTTTCATAATGTTGATGGTTGATAGTTCGACTCTCTCTCTCTGGCTTGAGAAGGAGCGGTTGTTATGTGCCTGTATTCCCCCATCTTTGAGCCAAAATAAAGCAGTAGATTGTAGGTGCAATGTCGATGCACATCTATTGCATCATTCTTCTTTGTTGTGGTTATTTTGTTGTATTATTTTTATTTGGGTATCTTGTGAAATTCCTTTTTAATATTTTACCAAAATTTTGCTATGAAAATCCATTTTTTTGTGGCAAATGTTATGTGTTCTCTTTTGACGTAAGAAAGATGGGGATACCAAACATCGAACCCTGGACCTACCATTGAGAGCCTACATATTTTTGCATATATGTCTATTTTTAGGCAAATATCTGTTGAATACATGCATTTACACATTTGTTTATTATAGCATTTCTTAATGGGAAAAGAATACACTGCATATCTAGGGCACGTTTGAAAGTGAAAGATGTAGAAAAAGTGAGGATGAGAAGGAAAAAAGTATAATTTTTTTCACCGTTCCCAACAAGAGAATTTTTCTTTAGAGAGTTTTTAAAAAGTACACTTTTTGATAGAAAACATTCCTCTAGAGGGGTGAAGGAATGCTTTCAGAAAAAAAATTGTGGCTCTCCATCTCACCACCCACCGCCATCCATCTTCACCACCACCCTCCTCTCTCTCATTTTTTCAAGATTTTTCATTTTAGTTTTCTCATGCTACACAAACAAGTAAAATATTTTAATTTTAGAAAAAATATCATATCAAAACTTCTCATAGGCAAAATTTTATTTTCCTATGAGATTTTTTTCTCGCTTTCAGATGTGCCCTTACTGTTTTTGTTTTCTATTTTCCTTTTTGTATATAAAAAAAAAACTTTTGCTCTGATTTATTGTTTCTTACTCACCACTTCTAATGATTTGTGATAGCACTTGTCCTATTGCTTAAAAATCATGCTTATTTATTTCAGTTAAGACATCTGTAGTGTAAATTATAGGGTTTGGCTCTCTCTAAAAAACAACATAACCACTGTGCCATAAGAATGCTAAGACCTTTCTAAAGTCAAAATCCGTGGCACCGTCTGGGAGATGACAACTTTGGATGCAAATACTAAATCCACGACTGTTCTTTATATATCCCAAACAATGTGAACATGGAAGTTGTAAATCCCTTGCTCGTGCTCCCAAACAGGCAAGTGAAAAAATGTTAAATCCATAAATCCTGCAGCAATTATGGATTTCATAGATGCATCCTCAGCTGCTGGCTCCCAAACAAAGCCTTGGTGGTTTCCTACCTACTTGGTCAAATGACAGTACATTCTTGTTTCTTTTCTTTATTCCAAATACAAGACTCTCTCTCTTTAAGGGGAATGCATGATTCTCGGACAATCATAAGAAATGATTGTTGCACAAAAGGTCATTTTCATGCAAAAAACCATTTCTCAAGGGGAGAAACATGAGTCCCACGTGGGCCCCTTAGTTAGAGTGTTTTAGCCTGGCCAAGGGAAAAGAGGCTCATTTTCATACGAAAATGGGTATACCATCAAAGGGTAATATAATTGGATCAAAACATGGACCACTTGGATCTGATTGGACCTAACTAATAGTCAAAGTTAGGAAAAAAATATCTCTTATTGGTTTATGGCATCTTGGAGACTTCCAAGGAATGTGCAGGTTTGTTTTTCTACTTTTTCTCTCCCTCTCTCTTGCCGATGAGGATCTCACTAGGGTGAAGCCCTATATGTGACACCAACATATTGACCTATAGTGGTAAACCTCGGGAAAGTATATCATCACCATAGTGTTTTATACTTCTCATAGGTTTGATCTAGAGGGAATCAAACTTGTGACATCTTGGACCTCTGAACATCTTCTTTATTTCTCTATGGTTTGCTTTGTTTTATTTGCGGTTTACATAGCATTTTATAATCTAAAATCAACGTAATTTTGCACGCAAATGTCAATGGTATGTGTTCTTTATGACTACAGAACTCAAAAGTTTACTGATTATGCTAAATTTCCTTTTTTATTAAGCACATATTTTGGTCAAGATTAACAAGCAACATTTCTCATTATGTAATTACCTCAATTAATTGATTTTCGATGCCCGTGGTTGTTGGCTTATGCATGTAGATTAAAGGTTTGCTCAAGGGAGAGTGAGTTAGAGTTCTCCCAATTTAGGAATTTAACCTTCAACAAAAAGCTATTTCTATAAGTTGTTGGGTGTTGACACTTGAACCACTTGGCGGCATGACGACTTGCACAACTCTGGTTTGAAGTTTGCAAGTCATGATATTGAGAAACCTACCGTGAGTGTAATATCACGTATTTTCATACTTAGTCATTTTTGGGTTTTTCGAAAATTTGGCTAAGTATAGAAAAAATATCATTTGAACCTCGATCTTAAACTGATGTTTTTTAGTCTGGGCTTGGCCCAGGTCTCATCAACTAGGTCTAAACAAACCATTTAAAATGTAAAAAAGAATTTTATTTTTGACCTTTAAATTCAAGCAAAATTTGAGCAAAATTTAGGTTATTTTTAGACAAAATTCAAAATTTGATATTCGTGTAATATGTCGTTGGATGCGTCTCAAAATGTCGAGCGCAACGATATGTTGCTTTTTTGAATTTGAGTTTCACTTTGCCCAAAAATCATATTTTTTCAAAAAAAAAATAGTTTATCGAGTCAGATCCGGATTTAGATCGGACTGGATTTGATGGATATAATTCGAATGAATATGGATCTGAACTCTATCCAAGACCCATATTATTCTAGATTTGGTCCAGTCTAAAATTTATTTAGATTTTTAGAAATGGACTTGGATCTTGGATTCAGATCCAAATCCATGCCTCATGGTTTTTCAAGCTTTAAATTCATTAAAGAGCTTTAAATTTGATTTAATTAAGGTTAAAAAGCCTCCCCAGTTAATTTGGCTATTTTTGAAAACTTTTAAATAATTATTAATTATTTAACACTAAATAATTAATAAATTATGCTTAATTTTGAATTTTCATTTTTATGATTGTTTAGGACTTCTAAGTGGAGTTCTTAAACATACCTAAGAAAACTAAGGAAAGTTAGATAAGAGACTTTTAAAATTTGAAAACTTTGAAAACTTTGAAAAGTCAATTTTTAAAAGAGTTTTGAAAAAAATAGGAAAGGGTGAGAGGGAGTTTCTAAACCCTCCTTCTCCAGCACATCTAGAGAGGGCTGGAGAAGGGGGTGGGGGGGTCATCCCTTCTTTGGCCTACTTAAACAAAAAAAAGAAAGGAAAAGAAGAAAGGGAAGGAAAAGAGAAAAAGGAAAAGAAAATAAAGAGGAGAGGAAAAGAAATGAAGGAAGAGGAAGAAGAAGGAGCCTTCTTCTCCAGCCATTCAATGTTCTTCCACCATTAATTTATTTGGTTCTTTTTTATTCACATAAATGTTCGGATCTCCTTTCTTGAAAGCAAGTGAGAAACTGAATATAGATGATTTTTCATGCATGATTTTGATGAAAATTCATGGGGAAAAAGGGTAGATCTTTATGTCTACTCTAAAACACATGGATGAGGATTTATAGATCCTCTTCCATGGATTTGTTTTTGGTTTTACTTATCTCTTCAAGGAATAAATTTTTGTATATGCTAAAACAGAATTTTTATTTATTGTATAAGTGTTCTTTTGAAGCATACTTTTGATGGACATCAATTCCCTTGGATGGTCCATGTGTTTGACTGTTAGATGCATGTGATAAACTAATTCATACGCATGCCTTCACCCCTTAAAATATGGTGACTTTGAATATTTTTGGATGCTCATACTTGCATAGTTGTTGTTGCATATGCATGTATCTTTGGTCTTTGAATCTGTGTTTTAAATGCATACCTAAGATTTGAGTTTTGTTCATGTATGAAAATCTATGTTAAATATGCATATTCATACATACGTGAGGTATGAAAATTGGATTACACATGCAATTTGTAGTTGGCAAGCATATGTATGCATGATTGAAAGCTATAAGTATGTTTTCGCATGTAGGAAATATAGATCATATTCTTTTGTTGTGCTGGACTGGTTGGCAGCCCAACCGAGTGGAGTTCGGTTGGGCAAAACCCAACCCGACCAGGCCCATTCAATTGATTGGGCAAGCGGCAGGTCTGGCAACACTCGGTGAGTGCCCAGCCGATTGGTTGGACATGTGGTCTTTCAGAAAAAAAGAAATTACGTATATGTCTACTTTCATAACAAAACAAATTGTTATTTATGATAAAGGCAACTTATTAGATGCATGCTTTATTATAACAATCGTTTCCCACGAATAGTCTAAACTATGGGTCGTTGGAGGCATGTAGCATGTGAAAGAAATTCAGCATCATGCATACTTTAGAATAATCTCAGCTCGAGTATGTTAATCCATAGGTTTATCATGCAAATGTACTTGATTTTGAAACCATGTCTAATTGAATGTGAACATGCATATGATAGTATATGAGGATTGTGAAACTTTACATGCATAACTGAATAAGAGTATGCATATTTATGCATAAATGCGTTGATGTATTTTTTTTTATGGCTTCATGTTAAAATAGTTGGTTTAATGGTATGCTATACGATGATTAATTATCTTCAGAATTTATGTGAAAACCGAGTGCAAAACTTAGCATGTGCACTTATAGACTGCAAGCAAACCTGTCTAAATAAGCATATCTGAAGTATGATTTTGCATAAGGGTCCTCACTTGTTAGTAAATCTGGATATACACATATATTTGAATAGAGATTGCACAACATGCATATATCTGCAATAGCTGTGAGATAGACTGACACACACATACATACCAAGAAGCATATACATATTATTTTTTGTTGGTTTGTGTGTAGATAGGGCAAAAAAAAAACCTTTAATTGTGGTTACCGGGCTGACTGGCAGCCCAATCATGTGGCACTCGGTTGGCTGCCAGGCCCTGACAGGGAACCCATAGGCCGATCTGGGCCTGTGTGGTGACGACCAGGCCAAGCCGACTGAGTCAGTTGGGTAGAAGATGATTCCCAGACGACTAGGTCGATTAAGCAGAAGACAAGCCCCAACCGACTGGGTCGGCGGGGTGCTGAAAAAAAAAAGAGAATTTTTTCTGTTTGAGTTTTTAGCCAACTCATTTGGCTGACTGAATTGAGATAGTTCAGTCCCAACCAACTGGGTTTGGCTAGGTTGGTTCTTGTTCAGCAAGACGTAGACCCAGCTAGGTCGGCTGGGACATGTAAAAAAACAAAAAAAATAAATATAATATTCAGTCATGTATGCAAACTTGCAGATTTGGTTCAACATATGTAATTTGATTTTAATACATGCTAAGAGTGAAACTTTTTACATGATTTGGCTGGTTATGATATGCATACACAAGATGTCATTTCAAGTCTGTTTTTAGTGCATGTGCATATATAAAATGAATGTGTGCAACTATAATTAAATGTTCAGATTGGTTATTTGCACTGGACTTGATTTATGTATGCAAAAGAATGACATTTCATAGGTTGACACTTGGTATAACATGTTAAATTCCATTACTATTGCATGTTTGCTTTCATGGGCATGGGCATACATGAAGTGGATGTGACATTAAGTGAACCTGCTTGCTTAAGTATTCACATGTGTTTTGTGAAGTGAATTATGAATGAAGACATGCATTTGATATGAACATATGAATTAAATGAAGGCATACCTGCGACATTACTAATGTGAACTCATGCGCATGCATATGAATATTATTGTTTCATGCACATGGATTAAATTGGCATATATGAATGCGCATTTGAAAGTATGTTGACATCATTGAATATATTGCATGTCGTTATGACTTTTACATATAATGCATTGATGATCAAAATGAATCATCGTAGGCCTGGTGCGCCTTGAGCTTATGTTGCTCATTTACTTATTTTTATGTATCGTAAAAATCACAGTTTGACATTTTTCTCTATATTGCACTGTTTTGCATTTTCCATGATCTGAAGTTCCATGATGAGCCTCACATTCGAAAATATGAATTTATGATATTAATTTGGCATGTTGAATTATAAATTAATGAAACAACTATTAATAATAATTCAAATAAAAAGAACAATGTAATGTACTTTCTAAAATGTCTCGTCAGGAGTACATGATTCTTGGAATTATTGTTTTGGAAAAACTAATAGGATACAAAAACTCTGTGTGCATTGTTATTGCCCCTAAACCCGATATTGAGGTTTTTTCTTCTGACTACGGTTTTAAGAAGTTTTCGTCACTTTGCTTGGGGGTAATGTGTAGACACAACTGTGGTATACCAAGAAAAGTGACACTCGTGGATAGGTAGTCCTTGGTGTCCCGATATTAGATGGGTGACCTAATATTCTGAAGGCTGTATCGGTCAAGGGTTAAGTTTGAAACTTAGTAATAAAATACAACTTATGTGCTAAGTTGCCCTGTGAACCCTACTTGACCTCGAAAATTCTTACCCGTTTGGTGTATCCACGGGCAATGATAATAATAAAAAGTGAAACTTAAATGTGTATGCATTCTAAAAGGGACATGCATATGAAAGAAAACTTGATTAAAGATAATAAATTACTCATGCATGTGCACTGAAATCATGCATTTTCATGTTATGCATTAGATCATGCATATTTACTTGTTTATTTACTTGTCCTATATATTAATTTTATGATATTGCATCTTATTGCATGATGAATATTTATACTACTTACTTGTCATTGTGCAATTATTCTAATAACATCCCTCTTAATTATTACATGAATCTTATCTGTATTCTTTATGCTTATTTATTTTATTAAAGAGATTCATACACAAAATTCTTTGGATTATAACACCCTACTTTTGGTATTTTTCGTAGCCTCAGATGCTCAGTGAGGCGATTTGCTTATAAGAGGAGCTACGAGGGGATCACATGACTGTTTGACAGGCTTCTATGGACAACGGAGCTCTTTCTTTTTATTTTCCTTTTTGCACTCTCATGTTCTTATTTATTTGTCTCATGACTTTATCATTTTTTAATTAATAAAGTTGATTCAGTTTGGGTTTGGATTGAAAGATGAGGTGTAAGATCCCTTGTGGTGTGTCGAGTTTCCTAGTTGTGGTGAAACTATAAATGCCCCGGGTCTCTGAAAAGATTTGCACAATTAAAAAAAAAAATTGCACTTTCTTTTGGGTATGAGTTGAGGTCGTTAGAGTAAGTCTCAATAATCTAGTTACTCATGATGGGCAGCCATGGATATGTGATGTCACACTCCTAGCAAATCATCGATTCAGCCAAACATCAAAATTTGAAAACAGGTTCAACTTTTGGTGCAAAGTTTGTTTTTTTGTTTGTTTTTTTATTAAAAGCTGAAAAGCAAGAAGGAATTGAGTGGATGTCATCCCAACAAAAAAGAGAAAAAATAAAAATCACCAGCTGAAAACAAAGCACTACTGTGGTCAGTTAAGAAAGACACCAGTGTGCTATCTCCAGTCCCAGCCAAATCCTCATTTTGCCAAGACAATTTAGTCGAATGAAATACATCACTTTGTATTGCATTGTGAATGCACTGAAAGATATGAGTACTTAGTCTCTAAATAGACTACCATTTTTTTTCTCCCAAGTTCTCCACCAAGCCAAGAGAAGCCAACATTTCCAAATCTTGCGCCACTTTTTTAGATATCTTCACAAAGGGCCAACTACCGGAAATGGGTTCTATGATCAACTTGGAGGTGCAGACATGGTGCAGCTATTTTGCTCTTGTTTTATGTTTAAGGGATGGAAACAATCTTGGGAAATGATTTGAGAGTGAATGGAAAGAAGTATTTTGGGGGAAATTAAACATTTTTTTCTTGTTCGGAAGCGCAACTGATTTCTTTAGGTTTTCGGCTGATTCTCTATATTGTTTAGGGGGGATGAACGATGAGTTGGTGTAAAACAATTTACTTTTTCTTTTTTTATTTATCGATCTATGCAAGAGGGCTAGAATCATGCTGGAGAAATAATTGACAATTATCGCATCCTCTCGAGGCAATGCAAAACAACATGGAAAGAAAAATAACGAATTTTTGAGGGGCGAATTCCACTTATAATTTCAACTAATTATCTTGAGGAAAATATTGGCTAATCTTGATAGCACCGTACTATCTAAAAAAAGCGGTAGGTGTGACCGTGTGAGTATTATTTGTTTTGCTATGTCAATTATGTAATTCAAATATTAGCTATGTTAAAGGGACATGCCATTTTGGTCGCTTGTCCCTAGTGACATATTGAAACAAACACCGACATGTGTGGCCACTATTTAATGTTTTGAATAGGCATTAGTACTTTTTAAATTTGATTTCAATACGATTCATTTTAACATTATAATATAAAAACAAGTTTATGGATTAAAATTAAAATTTTCATGTGATCGTGCCTTATTTTCCAAAAAAAATTAAACTTGCAAGTTGAATCCATGTTGGATATCGTATTGTTGTGACATTGTTTGCAAGGAATCTCATCACTTTGGATCGAGTGGTTTTCACATAATAACAAGTGCTTTTTTCAATCATGAAGCTTTGGTGAATTAACGACTTGTAATTTTTGGAAATCTTGAAAACTTGCTTACACACTGACATGAACAAATCTAAAGCATGTTTAACTAACAAAATCTACAAATTATATTGGTAAGTTGTGATTTGCAAAAAAACAAAAAAGAGCAAGGGACCAGAGTGTGGTACAGCGAAGCTAACATTAACCCATCATCTTGTGTTAAACAACCAAATGTGACTGGGAAATGGAATATCTTTGACTCTCAAAACAAGCCCAACTCCACTCCCTTCCATTCTCTGTGGTGCCCACCCATGAGCATGACTCACCTCCTGATCCTAAAGATGATTGCCCTCATCTTGATGCCTGGGCATGCCCTCTGGTTGAAAGGGACCCGGCCATATTTGATTGAGTTAGTTCGTAATCAATTACTAATGACGTAAAAGCAGGTTCTGGAATTTTCAATAGCATGCCACGATCAAACAAACCAAAAATGAGTTTGTCCAGATTCCACTTGGAACAAACAAGATCTTATAAAACCTGAATTCATCAAAGTTCGAAAGTTTTTTATTTTTTTAATCTTTTTTCTCTGCAAGATTGTGGCTTAAAACCTGATAATCGTCAATCATTGTAATGGGCCTCTTCGAGAGAACCAGAACGGTATTCTTGTGATTAAGAGAAGAAGCCGTGTGCTATTTGGTCCAAGCATATCACCCTCGTTGGGAGTTGTGGCATTTATACCCCTCCCATTTGGGGTTTAACACCTTAAGCCTGCTTGCAGTATCCTCCTCACGAACTCTCTCTCTCTCTCTCTCTCTCCATCTGCTTTATCTTCTCCACATCAGACCTCCCTTCCTTCCTCCCTTCCCCCTTCCCCCTTCCCATCCTCCTTTTTCCAAGCTAGGGTTTCTTCGTGCTTCCACCTTCCGAGCCTTGAGAGGTAAGCAACCTTTCTTTCGCGCACCATTTTTTGTTTTTTCCAATTGCGGTGGGAATCAGCCACTTCGGGTTTCCTTTCATGGTGAGTTATTTTGCCGTAGAGAGACTGTCTGCATTTGGTTTATTGCTTTTTTTTTTTGATTTGAGTGTTTCATCGAGATGAATTTGTTGCCTGCCGAATCTCTCGAAGAGCTTGTTGATCTGTTCTGTTGATTATACAAAAGTAAGTTTAGAATCTTTGTGGTGGTATTCGGGTTTGCTATTTGCATTGCCGAAATCCCAGCCTTGATTCCAAATTATGGCGCTGATGATTTGTTTAGTTCCTAGGGCATTCTTGAGTGTTTTGATTGAATCCATCTGTCGGAGAAGCTTGAGTTAAGTTATGACCTTTTTCCTTTTCTTTTTTTGGCTCTATCTCTTCTTTTTAACCATGAGGTGGGATGCCAGTCAGCATCTTGGTTGCCCGTGATGTTTCTTATGAGCTCCTAACTAGCTTTACGATGCATTGCCAGCTATTGGATTTCTATTTCCAAGTCTCATCCCTTTTGCCCAAAGGGCGATTAAACGACCATTGTCGATAGCTTGCTGCATTGAAACTAAGTTTAAGCAAGGCCAGACACCGATGGGGATGGTTGTGTCTATTTGGGAAAAAAGGTTGTTAGTCCTACTCCATGCTTATTATCGGGAAAGACAATGAAAATCAAACAGGAAGAGTGGAAGAGAAGTTTTGGGGTGGGTTGGGTGATTAGTCGCAGGGTTCTTATGTTTTTGCAATAAAATGTGCTCTATTTTTATAACTGGTATTTTGCATCTTTGTCACTGCTTCTAACTTTAAATTTGTTTGCTGTTTGAATTGCAGTTCTAGATTTGAACCCGTGCTTCCACAATTCTCTTGAAGGGTGCAAACTTGGAACTCTTTTTCGTCTGGTAGCACCCATAAAAAGATTTAATAAACAGTCCTTCGTGGTGATCCTTCACAGACTAGCAAGAAGCCTAAAATGGCAAACGTGACCATTACAAATATTTTGGAAAAGGTGTTCCATAACTTTACATGCACCTTGGATTATTTTCACATCTTCTTATCTCATTATCTCATCATTGGTGACTCCATATTCTGCAATTCTACCTTTGAATTTTATATTGGTTGTATCAAATGCCTAATGTTTGTGTTGATTTTCCTTGTCCGAGTTGCAGACTGAATTTCTCATCTCAGTCAAAATTTGGCTTTCTTGTTTATTTGCAGATGACTGGAAAGGACAAAGATTATAGATATATGGCAACATCTGATCTGCTTAATGAGCTAAACAAGGAAAGTTTTAAAGTTGAAAGTGACCTGGAGATCAAGTTGTCTAATACTGTGCTCCAACAGCTTGATGATGCTGCTGGTGATGTTTCTGGATTAGCAGTTAAATGGTTTGTTTCCTATGCTGCCCTTTTTTCTGAATGCATCTTAAACTGCATCAGCTTCACATAGTTACTTCACTACATTTGTGCAACACCCTATTTTAAATAATCTCTTGGTTCCCTTCAACATTGCTTTTCTTGCTGTTATTAACTCCCTCCGTAGCTTTCAATCTCACAAAAATTTCTTATTTCCTTGTTCTGAGTGGGATATGATAGGAAGGGTTTAGGTCTGCATCAAAATCGAACATGATATCTTCACTTTTCTTTTAATGGGAAATATCACTATGACAAGCAGTACATGACAGAGGGGCTGTACTTTGATGGGTTTAGTGATGGATAAACTTTAAATTGGCAGTTGAAGGCTTCATGGAAGTGCATATTATCAATTATTGGAGCCTTTTCCCCTAGAAGAGTGATGATCAACTATAGAAACACTTGATGCTATGATAGCAGCTAAGCTGCTAGAGCATGTATTCCTTGTCAGCTTGATGTATAAAGCAACTGTACCAAGACTCATTCCGGTGACCCAGGATTATTGACTTGGCTTAAGAGCTGGCTGACTTAAGGGCAAAAGAGATTCTGACAGACTTAATTTTTATTTGGAAGGCACTCACATCTCCTATTGACATAAATCATGCTTCTGTTCCCGTGTGGCTTTTAGGAGCTCCATGTGTAGCATGGTGGAAGTTCCTACTGGCGTATGTTCCTACCTTGGATATCCAAAAAGAAAGAAAAGTAAAAAAGAAAAAAAAGAAAGAAAAACCAAGCCATTTCTAGTCTAGTGTAGAATAAATAGTTGAAGACTTTGGCTTGCTAACAATAGGTGTAGAATTCAGACCCTGCTATTTTCTTTTCTCTGAAAAGAGGGAAAAAAAGTCCTTTCCATTCATATTGTTGGATTTGTAGGAAGATTGAGTTGTGTTATGAAATCAGTTGAATTGCCTAGGAGTTGCGGTCCTTGGTTTTAGTCATAATCAATTTATAATCTTATTCTTCTATTAGTCTTGGCTAGTCTTCTCTTGGTTTGAGGCTTGACTTGAGTTGATTGATCTCCATGCAGTAGAGCCCTGAATGTATGTGTCCTGGTAAAGAGTTCTTTATGGCTATATATTACCAATATTGGTCTGACAAGTTCTTTCCTCCTTTCTGGAGAATAAAAAACACATTTTCTTGGGAAAATATTGGCAGTATTTTTTTTTTACAAAAACAAGAGAGTTTAATCTGTAAGGATGGAAAACAGAATTGTTTCTTGGGAAATATTTTGATAAATTCAAAGATACTGACAAACTGAGTGTCTAGAGAGATTCGTACTTTGTTGTTGTCAAAAAATTTGCCTGTCTTATATATTAAATTACTGCTTCTTTTCTGGAAAAGTAATTGGACAAAGGTGGAGGGGTGGCATTTGTGAATATAATTTATTAGGATTAACATTCCCTTGGGGCCAGGGAGAAGGTTGTTCTCTAGTTTCTGCAGTGTGATTCCTACAGCCCTCCCTTTCCTCGTCCTCCCCTTTCTCACCCTCCTCCTCCATATCTTTCAGCTTGGCACCATTGGTGAAGAAGGTAAGCGAAGAGAGAGTTCTGGAAATGATAGACAAATTATGTAACCGGTTGCTGCATGGGAAAGATCAGCATCGTGATGTTGCGAGTATTGCACTGAAAACAATTGTGGCTGAGGTCAGCAATATGGGTGTTGCCCAACATGTTATTGTGATGCTGTCTCCTCAACTAATAAAAGGAATTACAAGTCCTGTAAGTCTCGTCTTTATCTTCATCCTCGTTGAAAGGCAGTGCTAAGTTTCCTTTTTCTGTTTCTTGGGAGGAGAATATGAAGAATTGGAGAATTCTTTTTATTTGAATTTCTTCAATACTCATGTCTATTATGTTCTGCTATATATATCTTGAATTCTTGATGCTTGTTTTGAGTTGAAGGTGCCATTTCTTTGCTGTAAGTTTATTCTTTTTTCCCTTTTTCATTCTAACATAAAGAAAGGTTGACTACATATTTGCCAGTAGTACTCGGTATTTGAGTCTTTGTGCATGTAATGTATCAGTAAGTATTCAGGATTCCTCTATAGATGGAGCTACATGTATTTATATTTTTTCCCTTTTCTCAATCTGAACACTACTTTTACCATCCGGATGGAATATAATGAAATGTACTCTAACTGGCCAATAGAGAGATGAGTTATAAGCTAGTTTTCAATCTCAGTGAAGTATTTGGCTCAACTTAAAAGAGTCATGGTTTGGCTTCTCGTATGGAATGAAGGTATTCCCTACTGCCACAATTGATGCAGCTATCTTGAATTGTTTAATGTAGGTTAATCTATTGGCTTGAACTCTGTGGAGTTTGGTCAAGTTGTGTTGGTGACATAAAAGTTATAATTAAGTGTTTTAAGAGGAAGGTAAGGTGCCACCCTTGCAGTTACATCATATTATGAAAATATGTCAATCCTTCTTGGGGACTGTAGAAGCTTCTTGTTTTCACCTCTTCCAAAGGAAGGTAGAACTTGGTTAGGAAACTTGTACACTGATGAGGAGATAAAGAGGTTACCTTTTTTGTCTTATCCGGATAATGAATATGGCCTGAAAGTTTTGATTTTTTGATGCTATGAAAGGTGATTGCTACTCTATTCTCTTAGTTTACAAGCTGCATTTTAGCAAGGTGTTTAAGCAGCTTGTACACTAGACTGTGAGGTTGAAGGAACTGTAGATACCACAAACTTCATCCCTGAAGGGAGGGCTCTACAAGGTAATAAAAGAGTATTGCAGATAAATTTAGGATGTTATTCATCTTCCAATCAAAGTACAAAAATCAAGGGGCAGACGGTTTTGGTGGATTTCATTGTAATCAAATACAAAAAGAATAAAAGAGTGCCTCTTATGGGCTTACAAACACACTAGAATGTGTGCAACCTGTGAAGTTGTATATACATATTTGTTTCATATTGTACATATATATATATATGTATATATATTATTTATAATGATGTAATAGGTAAATATCCTCTAAGGGTATTTTCGTCTTTTCGTTAGTCATGTAATAGGTTGTGCACATTAGGGGCACAATAGTCTTTTATTTATTTTTTGTACAAACTATATATTTAGTTTGTAGTTGAGGGCATAGTGGTCAAAGTCACATAGAGTCGTTGGGACCTCCCCAACGACTCCATTTCTAGCCGTTGGGGAGTGTCCCAAGGGCTCTATGGCTCCTTTGTGTGTATAAATAAGGGTGTCCCCCCTCCTTGTAACTTGATGCTTCTCTTAAGCATTTATGCTCAATAAAGATGAATATTTTTTACATTTTGTATTTTTCTATTTAGTTCCTTAATGTTTTATACACACTTAGTGCTTGTGTTGTTGCCCCTTGATGGCTATTGTGTTGTCCTATAGTGGACTTGTGCTTGTGCACATTGTGTTGCGATCTTAAGTCCTTAATAACATTGGTTTGTGCTTATGCACTTTTGTGATCGTAATCTTGTAAAGCCCTTAGTGGCATTGTTTTTGTATTTTCCGCTATTTCATTACATGGTATCAGTGTTATTAAAAACACCCCTCAAGGCGCAAAAAGCGCGCCTCGCCTCAAGGCGAGGGCCTTTGTGCCTTGAGGCGCAATCATGAAGCGTAAAAGCATCGAGGCGTACGCCTCATACGCCTTGAGGCGAGGCGCGCCTCACCGTGAGGAGCGTACGCCTCATGTTGTTGGTCAAATGAGGGTCAAAGCCCTCATTTGACCAACATTAAAATGTTACCCCCGACCCTAATGAGGGTCGGGGGCCCTAATTTGTCTCTCACAACCCCTCTCTCTCGTCTCTCACAGTCTCTCCCTCTCTCGTCTCTCGCAGCCCCTCTCTCTCTCGTCTCTCATAGTCTTTCACCTCTCGTCTCGGTCTCTCCCACCTCTCTCTGTTGTCTCTCGCAGTCCCTCTCTCTCGTCTCTTAGAGTCTCGGCCTCCTCCTTCTCGCCGGAAGCAGCTGCGACGCCGACAACCCTTGCCAGACCCCAGGTAACTCTGCCCCC
The DNA here is from genome assembly GCF_984573655.1 of Nuphar pumila. Taxonomy (NCBI): domain Eukaryota; kingdom Viridiplantae; phylum Streptophyta; class Magnoliopsida; order Nymphaeales; family Nymphaeaceae; genus Nuphar; species Nuphar pumila. The sequence continues at coordinate 148,356,798 of NC_143250.1, read as the reverse complement.
CTTCATTTTTTTCCTTCCTGTCTGCCTCCCTCTCTTTAATCTCTCCATCAGGCAAGGGCACAACCCCTGCCGTGCGATTTATTCTGGCAGGCAGGGCCCTTGGCCCCTGCCGATTGTGGTCTCTGTCAGGCAGGGGCCAAGGCCCCTGCCATTTATTGTTTTAAGAAGGGCCCAAGAATTTTTTTCTGGGGGTGCTGCCCCCCAGAGACCCCCCCGCCCGTTGAATGCGCAGCGGGACCCGTGCTGGAGGGACCCCCCTTTCTGAAGGGCAAAAACTCTGAATCAGGCTCCATTTTAATTATGACATGATGTTGTTAATGCTAATATGCATTTCGTTGTTAATGTTAATTTTTTATTGAATGAATGCTCATATTTTATTTTTTAGATACTTACATAGATCAAGTTGTTGCATTAATGTTACTTTTACATGTTAATCTCATATTTTTTTAGTATTTATTTGAGATTTTTTATTTCTTGTTGGTTGTTGCTTCATCAATAAAGCATTTTTTATTTATTTATAATTTTAGATATTTTTTATATTTTTTTAAGTTAATTTTTTTTGAGGCTTACACTTTACGCCTCGAGGCTTACGTCTCGCCTCAGATTTTGGTAGAGCGCCTCACTACGCCTCAACGCTTTTCACAACACCGCATGGTATCAAAGCCAATAAATTCTTCTTGGCATTTTGCTTCTTTTGGGTCTTGAGATTCTTTGGTTTGAGTTCGTGCTTTGTGAAGGATTCATGATCATTGTGTGGCTTGGATTCAAGGAAAATATACTCGTTATGTATCTTATATCTTTAAGTATTTATTGTGTTATCTATTCCATGCATTATGCATACGAAAACACTTATTTTCTTTATCGTTAAATATATATATATATATATGTTATTATTATTAAAACAAAAAATCTTTTTAAATGATTTTTTAATCATCGTTGGATTTGTTTTTTACTAAATATGTTATAAGACTTATTTGTTTATTTTTGAGAAATTAGATGTATGTATGTTTGAATCTTAATTTTTCAATACTTGCTTTATTTGATATATATGTATACAATCGTCTATGCTTGAGCATGTATTGTTCGCATTTAGATGCTTTATTTGAACAAGTCATGATTATAAATGTCATAACTTGGTTTTGTTCTTTTTTGATAAATTGTTATATATTTTAAAATAATTTGAGATATTTCAAAATAATGATGTGTGTATTTCACAAGTATAATTTTATATAATTTTGCTTGAACTTGTGTTTAATATTTCTCTTTACTCAATTTATTAAAAGTAGCATACAAAGTGTTAAAAATTATGATCTAGCTTATAAAATAATTTTTATTGATATTTGATCCTTATGCACTTATGATTGCGTTACATGATGAATAAGATTGTTTGTTCGTGCATAAGGTATTGAGCATAATTTCCTATGAGAAGTCATTCACTTTAATAAATGTCTTTTGTGGGACAATAGTTATGATATTAGTTGTTTATTGTAATATCGCGTATTTTGGTACTTAGTCATTTTATAATTTTGTTGAAAATTTGGCTAAGTCTTGGAGAAAAATTGTTTGAGGCTCGATTTTTAGATTGATGTCTTTGAGTCTGGGCTTGACCCGGGTCTCATTGACAAGGTCGAGGCGAGTCAATCGAAGCGTGAGAAAGAGTTTTAATTTCGACCTTTAAATTCAAGCGAAATTCGGGTTATGTTCAGGCGAGAATTTGATATTCGTGTAATATGTCGTTGGATGCGTCTCGGAGTTTTGAGCGCAACGGTATTTTACTTTCTTGAATTCGAGTTCTGGTAAGAAGGTAGGTGTTGCACCCATTTAAAATAAGATGAGAGAGAATCGTTTATGGTGGTTTGAACATATTCGACGAAGGTCTAATGATGCTCCAGTTAGAAGGATGGAGAAATGGTAAAATATATTAGTTAAAAGGGGTCGGGGTAGGCCTAGGAAGACTTGGATGGAGATGATAGGAAAGGATATGAATGCTTTGAATCTCACCGAGGACATGACATTGGATAGAAATGATTGGAGGAGAAGGATTCATGTGGAAGACCCGGAATGATTTTCTTTGTTGGTTCATATTGCCGACCCCAATTGTTTTGGGATGAAGGCGTAGTTGTTGTTGTTGTTGAATTCGTGTTCTGGTTGGCCCGAAAATCACATTTTTATGAAAATTGAACAGTTTGTCAAACTGGATCTGAAGTTGGATCGGATTGGATCCAATGCATATGATCCGAATTATTATGGATTTTGATCTTATTTAAGACCTACATTAATCTAGATTTAATCCAGATCTTGATCCATTTTCATTTTGGGTATGAGTTTGGATTTTGGATCCGGATCCAAATCCAAGCTCAATGTTTTTTAGCTTTTATTTCAATAAAAAGTTTTAATTTGGAGTTTAATAAGGTTGAGAAGCCTTCTGGGTTAATTTGGTTATTTTTGGGAGCTTTTAGATAATTTTTAATTAATTAATATTTAATAAATAAATAAATAAATAATTTCGAATTTTTATTTTAGAACTGAGTAGGACTTATTAAGAGAGTCCTTATTCTTCCTTAAGAAAGGTTGAGAGTTTTAAAAGTTTTAAAAAGAAAAAAAATACAAAATGTGGAAAAGTTAACCTTTAAAGAGTTTCAAAAAAAAATTGGGAAGAGTTTCTCATGTTGGAAACTCTTTTCTCCAGGGCTGGAGAAAGGGGGGGGGGGGCGTCACCCCCTCTCCCACTATTTATATAGAAAGAAAGAAAGAAAGAAAGAAAGAAGAAGAAGAAGAAGAAGAAGAAGAAGAAGAAGAAGAACTTTATTGAGGAAGGAGGATGGGTTCTTTCATCTTTTTCATGGAAAAAAATTTCTGTACATATTATAATAGAATTTTTATTATAAATTCTGCAGGAAGTCATTGGCTGGTCCGGTTGGCAGACCAGTCGACCTCTGCTCGGCTGGCCAACCAAAAACCAAGCCAACTTCATGGGCTGGCCGGCCTGACTGAACTAGGCTTGCCAGGCCAGCCGACTTTGCTGAACCCAGCCGAATGGGGCTCGGCTGGGCAGTTTTCACAAGAAAAAAAAACCTGTGTATGGGCTGTCAGGCCCAATCGACAGGGGTCGGCTAGGCTGACTCGGCCAGCTCGGCTTGGCAGGGATTTGCCTGGCCCAGTCCGGCCCTTGGGCAGGACTGGGACAGGTCTGGCAGTTCCCTGCCAGGGTTGACCAGACCCGACCCCTAGTCGGTTGGGTGTAAACCCCCTTTAGAAAAAAAATGAGGGTGCTGGATTCTTGTTTTTACAAAAAAAAATTATTATATGTTGGCATGCTAGAAAGTAATTTTCGCATGCTTATGATTGACTAATTTTGCACGATCAATATTCAAATGCAATGTTAATTACATGTGTATTTTGTGAGCATGTGTAAATCTGGAATTTTAGATTATGTTGCATATGTATATTTGCATAAGTAGCCACATGTTTAAGTGAAGAGATTCACGAATGAAAGCTTGCATGTGACGTAAGCATGTGAATTAAAGCATGCATTTGCCACAAATAAATGCATTAAAGGGAATCATGCATTAACATGAATTTGGATATTGAGTGAGAGCATGCAATAAATATGTAGATCCAATGAAATCATGCATTTGACAAGAATGTGCGAATCGAATGAAAACATGCAATGAATGTGAAGTTGTGAACTCATGCACATACATATGCTTATCATTGTTTATGCGCACCTTTAATTGGCCTACATGAATGTGCACTGTGAAGCATTCAAAAGTAATGCATTGGGGTATGTTATTCATGGTTTTTGCATATGGTGCATCGATGATCCAAGTGAATCATCGCATGCCTGGAGAGCCTCGAGCACTGGATGCTCATCTTTATTTACTTTTAAATGCATCACAAAAATCACATTTATTTTTATTGCATTGTATTGCACTGTTCTATGTGTTTCCATGGGTGGGAGTCCCGTGATGACTCTTGCAGGGGTAGATATGAGCTTTTGCCTTTGCTTTTGCATGCTGAATTGCAAAACTTAATAATTGACTTTTAATAAAAAGATAATGAATAATAACAGTGTAATATATGTTCTAAGATCTTCTATCGGAAGAATGAGAATCTTAGAGATTTAGTTTTGTGAGACCATGAGGATACAAAAACTCCGTGTGCTTTATTTATTACCCTTGAACCCGATATTGAGGTTCTTTCTCCTAGCCACTGTTTTAGATAAGATTGTTAAATGCGCTGAGGTGAAGCGAGGCGTTGAGCATGTTATGAAGCGAGGTGTAAGGCGTTGGAGCGTAAGCTTCATGATCAATCAGGGGTCCAATCGAACCCGATCCATTTTCACCCCCCGAGTCCCGGACTCCTAGGACATCCTCATCCGCTCCCTCGCCCAGTTCTGCCTCACCGGCTCCCAGAAGGACTCCGGCTGCAGCAGCATCCTCGAGTACAACAAGGAGCGCAACGCCTTTGACAAGGTCCACCAGGAGACCTTCGGCAAGTTCGGTTGCCGCCGAATCGTCCCGTGTATGTTCCTCGTCGTCGACCCCAAGGGCCGTGCCGTCATGATCGGCACCTGCGAGAAGGAGAAGCTCGTCTACGCCCTCAACCGCGACACTGCTGCCTGCCTCCCCATCTCCACCCCTCTCGAGGCTCACAAGTCCCACACCCTCGTCTACTCCATCGTTGTCGTCGACTGCAACAACTCCATCTTTGCCGCCATCAAGCTCGACTACTCCGAAGCCAACCAGGACCCCTCCGGCCATGCTGCCATCAATGCTCAGAAGCATCTCACCTTCTACGAACTTGACCTCGACTCTCCCGCAAGTGGTCCGAGCCCATTGACAATGGCGCCAACCTGCTCGTCACTGTCCCTGGCGGCGGATTTTGGCAGGAAAGGGGCGGTTTGTAGGGACTACACAGATGCGTACGCTTTAGAAGCGAAATACATTTCGACTTGAGGCATGCACTTCACATGAGTGAAGCGTGCGTTTCAAGCCTGATACGCCTCAATGCAACGCCTCAATACCTTGAGGCGTGCGCTTCGCCTATGAGGCGTACGCTTCGCCTATAAGGCGTACGCTTCGCCTATGAGGCATACGCTTCAGGTATCGAGGAGTACGCCTCTCATAACACTGGTTTTAGAGAGAGTTTGTCACTTTACCTGGGGGTGGTGTGGAGACACAACTGTTGTTTTGGTATACCAAGAAAGTGACACTATTGGATGTGGAGGTTCTTAGTGTCCCGACATTAGATGTGGAGGTCTAATGTTTCGAAGGTGATTCGGTCGAGGGCTAAGTTTGAAATCTAGTAATAAAATACAACTTGTGTGCTAAGTTACCCTGAGGACTCTATTTGATCTCGGAAAATTTTACCCGTATGCTGTATCCACGGGCAACGGTAATTAAAAAGATGAACTTAAATTATGTGCATTTAATAGAGACATGCATATGAAAAGAAAATTCTAATAAGAGGTAATAATTTACTTATGCATTGCATTGAAGCCATGCATATTCCTGCTATACATTAGATCATGCATGTTTACCTGTTCTCTTAACTGTTAAATGTTGGTAAATATATAATATTGTTCCCTAATGTATGCTAAATGATTGTATTGCTTAAATTGTGATCCCTGTTACTGATCAAATGTTTTCTTATGCTTAATAATTGTCTCTAATGCATGAATGCTTAATCGAATTATAAATTTGTCATAATTGCATACCTCTAAAGCATTGCATGAATTCTTATATATATTCTTTATGTTCATTTATTTAATTAGAGGGATTCATACGCAAAATTCTTTGAATTTCTGACACCCTACTTCTGTGGGTTTTTTCGCAGCTGCAAGGGATCAGTGAAGCGACTAGCTTCTGGGAGAGCTACATAGAGACAACGTTGTTCAATTTTTTCTTATTTACTTTTATGTCATTTAAATAACTTTGATATGTCTCTTCCAATTATTGTTTAAACACTCTTTCTTTCATAATTAATAAATAATGAGTTGTTATGGTTTGAGGTGATAAATGTAAGATCTCTTGTGGTGTGTTTGGTTATCCAATTGAGAGTGAAACTGTAAAGGTGCGGGGTCTTTGAGAATATTTCTGCAATGGTTTAAAAAAAGATTTTTTTTTGCGTTTTCAAGGGGTATGAGTTGGGGTCATTACATTTATATTGCTGATCCTTTTGTCGTACTTATGATTATGTTATTAGTCTCATGATATTATTTTACATGTTTTGTATGTGATTTCAATATTTTGTTGCATATATAGTTTTTAATCATGAGAAAATTTTGTTTTTTTATGGGAGTTATGTGTTTCTTTTATGGTTCACTTTAGTACTTGTCTATTATTGATGGACATGTTTATCCACTTAGATCTTTGGTGGACATGTGTGTTCTTGATTAAAGACTCTTGATTCATTGCATACTTGTTATTTATAAAATATAAATTTTTATATTGTGCCCTTAGTGCCTTAAATTTATCACTTACGTATATGCTTAAATTTGTTCCTATGCATGTCTTTTGTATAAGATATGTTGATTTAAGTTATTTAGAATATTGCATATACATGAGTTCTTTTGATCGCTTTGTGAGAATCCATGATTAATTGTACTTGTGTATGCACTTGGTTTTTTATATGGTTATTTGAGAATCTCTATACATATTTTGGTATTTTTTAATGACATTGATCGTCTCATAGTATTGTAATCTAGATTGAGCTACCTCTCTATATAGCTTGCTTATATTAACAATGCTTATGATTGCATGTGCATATCATTGCACTATATTCATCAAGTTTTTTATCTACCGTTATTGGATTTGATTTGAAACTTTATTTTTTTTACAAATCGGTTCTTGTATTAAACTCAGTTGTTTGGAAAATGATTTTCGTGAGTATTTATTGCCTTACGGCATTTGTTGTGTCCATCACATAATTTTATATGATGCATTATTTCTCTTGGCCTTGTTATTTTTTTTAGAGATGTTGGGGTGAGTTGTGTGCACTTCGTTTTATGTTAATTTAGATTGTCAACTTATGGTTTGACTCTAACTGATAGTTGTTTGATCTCTGGATTCAAGTATGTTGTATCACTCATTTGTTGTATGGCCATTGTTATTATGAATGCTTGTAATTTTGTTTATCTTAGATGGCTATCTATTTTTTAAACCATGATGTTTCGAAAGATGATTAAAATTGATATTTTTATTGATAACATTAGTGTGTTTTCATTATAAGTTCTCTTACCTCTTATATTTCCTCCTATTATGCCTCTTATCTAAGTGCCATTATATGTAGACAAGAGATGTTTGTTTCTGCCTTCGTGTGTGTTTTTAGCCTATTATTGACATTATGATTATATTCTTGATCACTTGGTTTTTGAATGTCATTATATATAGACAAAAGATGTTTATTCATATTTTCGTGAGTGATTTTAACCCATACACTTATTTTGAGTGTCATTATATGTAAACAAGAGATGTTTGTACACACCTTCGTGTGTGTCTTTGGCCCTTTAGTGACGTTATGTCTATGCTCTTGTTCTAGTCGCCGATACACTTGATTTTTGATGTTTGGAGGTCTAGTGAGGCGATTGCTTGTGGTGGTCAAACTATCGTTAAAGTTTGCAAAATATCACTTCTTGATTTTGTGAGAATTTAAATCTCTTCATATTTTTCGCAAATTGGTATTGATTTGCAAATATCATTCTGTTTGTTACGTGAGATTTTTAAAATCTCTCATTGAAATTTTTAAACTTTTAATACTTATTTTTATGAAAAATTTTATAGATAAAAATTTCAAGCAATTTTGCATACTTATGATAATCTTATTATTTATATTAAGAACCTTCTTGTGTGTGCCCTTTTGTGGGTTTTGTGAGTGTGTTCCTTAACACCTATGTCACATGGGTGCGGGTGCAGGGGTGCGACAGGGGCAAAAATGTAATATATATATATATATATATATAAAGGGGGTCCGAGGGTTCCCCTGACGCGGGTTTTTTCAAATTTCATTTTATATACAGCTGCACGATAGCGCACCCATCTCGTCAGGAGAACAGTAAGGCTACCACCATCATTATCATTTATTATGAAGAGAGAAAATCCTTTACGAAAAAGAAGGATCAGCAAGGCTACCGCATCATTATCATTTATTATGGAGAGAGAAAATCCTTTACTAAAAAGAAGGATCAGGATTGAAAAGGCAGGAGCAGCAGCAACTGTCAGCAGAATTTTTTTTTAAAAAAATTCCGCAGCCCATTTCATAGGGCAATTTTAAAAAAAAAACATCAAAAAAAAATGGACCTAAATGATCCTGGGTGCGGTCAACGAACCCAGGATCGGGTTGACCGCACCCGGTGCCGCACCCGCACCCGCGTCGAGTCGCGTCGACGTGGGTGCGGCACCCTGCTAGCCGAATCCCTGTGACATAGCTTAACACACTTGTGTTTTGTTTACTCGATATTGATGGACACTTTGGTTCATAATTGAAGGCCACTTGATTCTTTACATTATTTCATGCATGTTATGTGCATTTTATTGATAAAAATAGTTATCTTTTTATTGCCGTTTCATGTGCATTAAGTATGCTTTAATTGCATGATGCATATATGTGTGTATTTTATATTAATTAGCTTGGTTCACATAATTGTATGCATGAATTGAATTAACTCATCTTTTTTATTATATGCATGATTGAAATGCTTAAGGTATTATTTATGCATAATTGTTTATCTCTTCTTGATGATTCATATGTTCGTTAATGATCAAATTTTCTTATGATCAATGTTATGTGTTCTTGAAAAATATGTTGATTTTAAGATTATGGTTTGATTTCATAAAGATTTATCCTTGAGGAATACTCTTCTTATCTTTCTTAATGACTATCTAATGTTTCTAAAAAAAAATTTGTTATTATGTTTGAAAAATTCTACTTAAGTGTTATTCTTGTTTTTTTTTTAAATACATTGGTTTTAAAACTTTATAACTATTGGGTTATGATATTTTCCTTGTGTAGTGATTTTTTTTTTGTTCTCTCTACGAGTTCTTAAAGATGTAATGGATTGAGAGATGATATCTTCGATGCATCATGGTATGAAGATGGAGATAGCCGATGAAGGTGTTTGGGGAGGATCACCGATAAAGACATTTGAAGTCTTGTATTTGCAGAATTCTCTGTGATAAAGATGGAGAGTTCCCTTAAAGACACTTGAAGACTTAGAGTCCTTTCTATGGAATCTTTGTTGCATTTCAAAACTTTCGGTATATCACATCGTAAGTTAGTCAGGGAGTGTTAAGTTGTATATATATATTTGTTTCTTATTTTACATATATATATATATATATTCATATATATATGTATATATATATTATTTATAATGATGTAATAGGTAAATATCCTCTAGGGGTATTTTCATCTTTTTACTAGTCATGTAATAGATTGCGTACACCAATGACCGCTTATGAGTCAAATACAAGAATACAAGTACAAGAGCCACTTAGAAGCTATACCATAACAAGCACAAGCGCCTCTTAGAGCTAAGAACACAACATAAAAAAATATAGGACTTATTAAGGTTAAATTGCTCGAGACAAGCATAACCCATCTAAGGGGAAACATCCCTATATATACACAAAGGAGAGCCAATATAGCTGTTGGGAGCATCCCAACAACTATAAATATAGCTGTTGGGATGTCCCAACAGCTATATTTGGGCAATGACAATATTGCCCATTACAAAACTAGGAATTTACAAAACAGAAAAATAAAGGAAACAAAAAATATACAAAAACACTAATGCCCTTACCGAGCACAGCCTATACAGTGGAAAGACTGAAATACCCCTATTGGGTATTACCTTATGTATATATATACACATGTACAGCTTAACGTACATTTCTCATGGCACTTGATGTGCATGAGATGCTTGTTGGCAATTGTGAAAACAAATATTAGAACTTGAATTGAAAAGACTGGATATTTTTTATGCTATGAATATATGTATATATGTATATATAAAATCTCCTTTATGGCTATTTATTTTTCTTATATATAATCTCCTTTATGGCTATTTATTTTTCTTTTTTTCCTGAATGTGGGCAGGGAATGAGCACGGAGATTAAATGCGAGTGTCTCGATATATTATGTGACGTTCTTCATAGGTTTGGTAATCTGATGGCAGCAGATCACCAGATATTGTTAACTTCCTTACTGTCGCAGATGGGTGCTAATCAAGCCAGTGTTAGAAAGAAATCTGTTTCCTGCCTTGGTAATTGAATTTTAAAACTGCAGCAATGATAAAATAACTTCTATGGTCTTCTTTTTCTTTATTTTGTTTTCTTTAAAATTTGATCCTTCTATTATGAAAAGTTTCAATATCATATTTGCTACAATAAACTTCTAGCCACACAAATGGAAGGACACTGGTCATTCTCTTTGCCATGCAGCCTCTCTTGCTTCAAGTTTGTCGGATGATCTATTGGCAAAGGCTACTGCAGAAGTTGTTCATCTATTGCAAAATAAAGGATTAAAACCAGAAATGACCCGTACAAACATTCAAATGATTGGTGCTCTGAGGTAACTCCATGACCATAATGTGTTCCAACGTTATTAGCATAATTTGATGTTGATAGTGAACATTCTTACTGCAGATTTGTATGTTCCTTTTGGAAACTGTTACATTTAGGGTTGCTTTTGGGGCATATTTAGCTATTTCAATCCTAATGTGGTCTTGTTGCAGCCTTAGTGTTAGGTGCAAGTTTTTGTTGCATCTGATGTAGATGTTTCTTTTCATATCTTTATCAAGATTTCAACTATTTGGCATACCTCTGTTTGTGGGTTTAATGGAATACTTATTATAGTTTGGTTGTAGTGAACTTATATTCTTCTAATGAAAGTGAGAATTGTATGTTACAATCAAGAATCTTATGGTGTTACAGTCGAGCTGTTAGCTATCGATTTGGGCCTCATCTTAGTGACTGTGTCCCCTTGCTGATTGGTTACTGTAAAAATGCATCAGAAGTTGACGAAGAACTTCGTGAATACAGCCTACAGGTATGTGGTGCATTTACATGTTTTTTAGATTCTGTTGGAAATACCAACTCAAATGTCCTTGAATTTGCTATCATCATGGAAACATGTAGCTTTTCTTCTCTTAATGCTGCGCTTGGTTTTCTTTGTTTAACCAGGCCTTAGAAAGCTTTTTGTTAAGATGTCCCAGGGACATAACCGTTTATTGCGACATGATTCTGAATCTTAGTCTCGAATATCTGAGTTATGACCCTAACTTTACTGACAATATGGAGGAAGATACTGATTATGAATGCCAGGAGGAAGACGAAGATGAGTATGTAATATTTTTTATGCAAGCAGATCGAGACATGTTCCTTTTTTCCCCCTTCATGCAACATGTGTGAATTATGTATCTGATTGATATGTGGTATTGTTGTTATTTCTTAGGGATAGTGCAAACGAGTATAGTGATGATGAAGATATCAGCTGGAAAGTAAGAAGAGCAGCATCAAAGTGCTTGTCTGCTATAGTAGTTTCCCGTCCAGAGATGCTGTCTAAACTGTATACAGAGGCATGTATTTATGAATGTGTTAAACTCTGTCTATTCATTGAGCATCCAATAATATGTTCATACATTTAATTGCTACTATGGTTTTTCTCTTTTTTGAGAATTGATCTTCTAAGTGTTACATTAAAATTCTGTGTTTCTTTCTTTCTCTCTCTTGTTGTCCAGGCATGCCCAAAGTTGATAGAAAGGTTCAAGGAACGAGAAGAAAATGTTAAGGTGAGCTATGTATAGACTATGGGTAACTCTTTGAGCTTATCAATTATTTTCACTTCTACATGTTCTTTTGGTTATCTTGTGCTGCAGATGGATGTATTTAATGCATTCATTGAGTTCTTACGTCAAACGGGAAATGTTACAAAGGGTCAAAGTGACATAAAGGAATCCAGGCAAGTGGAGGGGCTGTTTGTTATTTCACCTTAATATATGATGTTCATATTCTGCTTGGCATGTGCAATTGAACCTGACTATGTTTATGTATCATCATAGATGGTGTATTTACATGAGTGTTTCTTTCTAAAGGAGCTATATGTTGTTGGAATGGTGTTCATTTCTATTGTTTATTTTCCTTCTTTTCTTCTTGTATCATTTTACTTGCATAGTTAAGTGATTCTAAATTTGTTATTCTCCTTTTTATTTGTCAATTAATGATTGATGTGTCAACGATGAAAGTAAAATCATAACTTTTTGTACATTTTCTCTTTTCCGGGTCGGTGCATACACCATGCCTGGTGACGTGGCCAAGATACATCAGGGCTTACATTTAAGGTTATAGGACTGGTGAGAATAGGATAACAAACAGTCTGTGTTTCCTCTTGATAGTTGCATGCTGAATATGAAAATCCAGCCTGGTATCACAGAAGAAAGAGGAAACTGCAACCTGGTTAGATGTGACCCCTGATTCTGGCTTAATATTGTACAAATATTACACAACAAACCATTGTAAATATATTCATATATTACAATGTACCACCAGCAAGCCTGTGAATACGGGTGGTACTTGATTTTCCATCTTCTTAAGCTTTAATTGCATTTCTTTCAACATGATTATTTTCTTACAAAATGATAGTTGATCTGAAAGTGCCTGACTTTTGCATGTTAGGATCACCGGCCCAATTTGCGTCTAGAGTATCCAATAGTGGTTTCCATTGTGTATCCTGTTGCGTTGTTCTTTGTAATAAACCAAGCCATGTTCAATAATCCCTTAAATGTCCCTTAGAGTTCATGTGAACTATCTTAGGGAAATGCATTAATTGGCATTTCTGATCAACTGCATAAGATATGTTTGGTTATGTCTTATGTGATTTCGAGGTACTAAAGGATGCTGGCCATGCTTATATATTTTTCTGGTTCTTTAAGTAATTCACTCTTTGACAACTTTGTGTACATAGCACAAGGTGTTTCTATCGGCTTGCAAGTCTCCATATTAAATTCTTGAGTAAATCTACTGTGGAATTTAATTTCATTTTTGATTCTATCAATCTCTCTGCCAGGGAAATAACACAGTTCCCCAAAAATTTTCATGAAACCTGTTATGCAGAAACACTTTGATTTCATGCATAAGAGATGAAGAACTTCCTTTTGTAACTATATCATCCACAGACAATAATACCATCACTACTTCTATTACAGTGACATACAATAGTTCTATCACTGCACTTGTGAACCTTCCCTCTTTTAGTCCTTGATGAAAACTTTCAAACTACGTGCGAGATGCTTGCTTCAATCAATATATGGATCTTTACGTGCATTGCACTTGTTTGGCTTGGCTTATAGAACCCAACCAGCTGCTCCATATATGCTTCATTTTTCAGTTATCCATGTAAGAATGTGTTCTTTTAAATTCAATTGAAGCAGAATCTAACCATGTCATAATGCTAATGATCACATAATGTGATGTAATATTGACCACTGAACTGAATGTTTCTTCGTTATCAAAATCATTTTGTTGATTGTGACCTTTTGCAATCAGCCTTGCACTGTACCTATGTCACATGGGTACGGGTGTGAGTGCAGGTACGGTTTCGAGTACAGTGGGTACACCAAGACAATTCCAAAAAACGTGAGTACAGGGATACAGCGATATGTGTATATATATATCACATAAATACAAAATAAATTAAAAAATCAAAATCAAATTTTCCAACAAGACAACAGCGTAAATTAATTTAACATTTAATAACCAACTAAACTAAATGTATGAAAATATAAACTGGAAAACACCCTATATTAGTCGTCGAGAGATGCTCCTACCTCTTCGGTTGTCAGAGGTCGCTAGAGTGTCAGAGGTTCGCCGGAGTGTCGCGAGAGAGAAATAGAGAGATAGTGAGAAAGGGGAAAGACAAGATAGAGAGAGAAAGGGTTAAAACAAGATGGGGAAGACGAGAAAGGGGGAAGACAAGTTAGAGAGAGAAAGGGGGGAAACATGATGGGGAATCGAGAGGTCGACAAAGAGGGAGAGAGGTGAATAGAGAGAGAGAGGGAAGTCGAGAGTAGAGGGGGAGAGAGGCAAATTGAGAACGAGACCAAGGAGAGAGAGGGTCTAGGGCAAAAGGGAAAGCAGAGGGAGGGGAGTGGTTTTATCGGGTGGGTCCCGCCCCTTTGACCTTGGTCAAACCAAGGTTTTAACATAGAGCCGACCCGGCACAGTGCGGGATTGACCCTACTTGCCATGTCGACCCGTGTCGAGACGGGAATGACGACCTCCTAGGCGTGTCTATGTGACAACCCTGTACCTATTTGCTTCCAACTGGCATTTATTTAATATTCTGAACTCACTTATACCCAACTATTTTTTAATTCTGGGCCTTGGCTCAATCTCTCATGCCTTATTATAATGCATCACCTGCATCTTGTAGCCTTGTATCCTTGAGAACGCCTCAGGAATAGGTTTTTCTGTACAAACAACAGACAAGAAAGAAAGAGAATGAAATAGAAAAGGAGGAAAGGGTTCCCAATGGAGACGTCACCCATTGTGGGTGGCGTGATCTTGTATTTATAATATAATACTAGAGATTACAATAATACCCCTCACCTAGTTGGGTATTTATGATATACACATTACATGGAATTACATGGATCAAATCCAGATCCAATCCAAGCAGCATACTCTTAACACACCCTTCAAACTGAAAATGTTGGAGAACCATGGACAGTTTGGATTTTAAATCCCAGTACCGATTGACTAGAAGGCCCTTGGTGAATAAATCTGCCACTTGGTCTTCTCCGTGAATAAACATAGGATAATCTTCTTGGATTCAACTTTTTTTCTCTGAAGAAATTGTGGTCTATCTCCACATGTTTCATTTTTTCATATTGAACTGAATTAGTGAAAATAAAAACTGCACTGCTGTTGTCACAGTAGACTATAGAGCTCGAGATGGATTGATGCAAGCTACATACAATATGCTTAATCCAAGTGACTTCAGCAGTCACGACTGCTATGGCCCTATACTCTGCCTCAGTACTAGACCACACAACTATTTTCTGCTTTCCCAAGAGACTAGATGAAAACCTAAATGAACATTATAACCTGTGACTGATTTCCTTGTAGTTGGATTATGAGCCCAATCAGCATCTGATTTAGCAATCACCTTGATGGAATGATGGGTGTGCTCAAGGGTCGGTCTCATGTAGATAAGTCCATCAGAAAGAGTGCCTTTGATATACCATAAGATTTGATTTGCTTCACCGTTTCCATATGTTTTGTTTGAGGCCTATGCATGTACTGAGAGTTCTGATTCGCAACAAAAATTAAATCAGGCCTCGTGAAGGTCAAATACTAAAGAGATCCAACTATGCTCCAATATTTTCTGGGATCTTCCAAATAGGTATCATCTGCTGAGTCTGCACTAAAAAACATGTGCATAACCATCGAAGTATCCATGGGCTTACATTGTAACATTCCATTTCGTTATAGAATATCACGGGCATATTTTTGCTGAGAATTAATAAGACGATCGGGTTGTTGGTCCACCTGCACTCCAAGGAAGAATCGAAGAGGACCCAAGCCTTTCATATGAAATGCCTTGTGTAACAATGACTATCTCATTAATCTTTCTTGTGCTATTTTTCGTAATGATGATGTCATCGACATAAACCAAGATAATAGTGATGTCTTAGTGTGCTTTTTGCACGAATAATGAATAGTCACAATGGCTTCTCTCAAATCCAAGGGTTTTCACAATAGTACTGAAAGTATCAAACCATGTCCGAGAAGCTTGCTTAATACCGTAAATGGCTTTTTGCAATCTTAGTACAAAGGTGTTTGGGTCTCCTTCTGAATACCCAGGTGGATGCTCCATATACACTTCTTCAAACAAATCCCCATGTAAAATAATATTTTTAACATCTAACTGGAATAACTTCCATCCATGCAAAACGATCAATCATAAGACAATTCAAATTGTTTCCATTCTTACCATAAGGTTGAATGTTTCATCAAAATCTATGCCTTGCTCATGTGTATGCCTCTTTGCCACAAGTCTAGCTTTGAAACACTCAATGCGGTCATTTGATCTGCGTTTAACCTTATATATCCAACAACATTCTTATCGAGTGGCCTGAGAACCACTTCTCAGGTATGACATTCATGGAGAGCAACAATTTTATCGTTCATAGCCTCCATCCAACGAGAATCGAGCCTTGCTTCAGCAAAAGACTTGGGCTCTTCTTAAATATGTTCAAGAACTGCAACATATGTGTAAAAATCTAGTGAAAAGGATTCATAGCTTACCCATCTAGATGGCAGATTCCTGACTCGAGTACTCACACGAGTAGGAGCAACCGTTGAAGATCCTAAATTGGAACCATCATGTGTTGAAGTTGTAGTCACATGACTAGAAGGAGTCTCTATTGGTTGCTGTTGCTATTGATTAGAAATAAAAGAAAATACAGCACCTCGTGACTGTACCGAGATGGCATCGCTTGAGTGTTGTGCGGGTCTCCTTCTAGCATAGACCTAATCAAAGAAAGAAAACTGATTTGCCTTTGGTGCATGAGAATCCGGATCAGCAATCATGCTAAGCGAAGATGGGACATCAACATTACTATGTTCTACACTTGTTACCACATGTGAGGAAGGCCAAAAAGAATGCAAGAGGTCGGAATTAGGTTTCTGCCACACATGCTCTCATCGAAAACATGTCGTGAAATGATAACTTTGTTAGCAACATGATCAAAACAAGGATAGCTCATAAATTCATCATCATACCCAATGAATTGGGACACCGTGGCTCTGGGAGATAGTTTATTTCTCAGAGGCTTGTCGATATGAACAAAACATCGACAACCATAGGTTTTTAGCCTTGTGTAATCCGGATAAACACCATACAACAGAAAGTAGGCTGACTCTCCTCCAAGAGTGGACAAGGTCATTCTGTTTATTAAGTGAATTGTTGTGTGAAAATCTTCCATTCATAGGCCTTCCTTTAAATTCACATCATACATCATCGTTAGGGTTGTTTCGATCACATGTCGATAGTTGCGTTCAACGACTCCATTTTGTTGAGAAGTTCTAGGATAACTCAACTCACTCTGAATACCATTATCATGTAGAAAGCATGTGAATTCATTTGACATGTATTCACCACCATCGTCACTTCGTAGGTCTAGGATATTTCTTGAAAATTGAGTTTTCACATGCGATTTGAATTGATGAAATATGGCAAAGACTTGGTCTTTTGATTCTAAGAAGAATATCCAACTATAACAATTATAATCATCCATAAAAATCAAATAATATTTGGATTTTGATAAGGATACAATAGGTAAAGTTCTCATACATTAGAACGAATGAGTTCAAAAGGAAATAAAGCCCTTTTATTAGATCTTGAAAATGAGAGTTCATGACTGTTACAAACTTGACAACTAACACAAGAGGAGACACTTCAGTCTTTAACATCAATAAGACCTTTATTACATAAATTATCAAGAAAACTGAAATTGCAATGTCCTAATCTATGATACCAAATATTGGCATCCTGACCAATAACAGACTTTGATGAAGAAAACAAGGCAAGGCTAGCTGAAAAATGAGGAGTCAACGACGAGGTAAACAATGAGGTTGGGGCTTCATCAAGCAAATATAAATTCTCGCATCTTCTTCCCTTAGTGAGCGTATGATTCGTATGAATGTCTTTCACAGAAACAAAAGACGAAGAAAAGGTGACATAGGAATTAGTATCTTGACATAATTGAGAACCGGAAATTAAATTTTTATGAAGATTAGGAACAAGGAAAACATTTGACAAAGGAAGGGGACCCATACTGGTAGGGACAATAGTAGTGCCCGTACAAATAATGTGGTGATGTTTTTCATATCCAGTGATCACACGTCCATTTCCATGATAAGGTTCAAAATAAGTGAGTTTACCTGAATCTCTCATAACATGATTTGCGGCCCCGAAGTCCAAGAACTATCCTTGATGAGACCTTTATGAAGTTGACATGGCAGGCTGCGTTGTCCAAGAGTTCCCTGTTGGATTAAGGGTATCCATATCATAAGGAGATGCAACTGATTAAGTTGCTGCAGTGGGGTAACTCTGTATGAAAATAGCGAAAACGGGGAGGTATAGGCACAGTGGGTGGTCTATAAGTAGGGACATATCGCCAGTAACAGTTAGAGGCAATATGCTCTTTCTTTTCATATTTGACACACAATATTGAATTTTTTTGGGGTGTGGGTAAGATACCCGTACCTCAACCACCACCACCAAAATTTTGTCCATGCCCTCTTCCGCTAGGCACAAACGATCGAGTATATCATTAGGCAACAACCAACACTTTATGATTAACTTTATTCCTTTGAGGTCTTGTTGACAAACCAAACATTGCCTCATACTCTAGCAACATAATACACATTCGATCACAAGGTGGGTGTGGTGTGCTTGTATACACGATGGTAAACATATTGTATTTTTCCCCCAATTCTCGAATGATTTTTGTGCATATATCCTCATCAGACAAAGGAGAACCAATAGCTGCCAGTTGATCCACGATAACTTTACTTTGGTAAGATAATCAACAACGGAAGAATCACCTCTTTTTAAATATGCAAATTAAGCTTTCAATTTATACCTTTGGTGTAGAGATCTCTTCATATCAGTGATGCAAGACATCCCACAATTTTTTCGCAGGAATGCCAGAGGGGATATGCATCAGACTTCTCGTGAAAGAGTGGATGAAGGTTACAATCAAAACCGTGCAGGGATGAAGGCGGGGATGGAGGGCAAAATTTTGAGATGGGGCAGGGGTGGAGACCTTGTCCCCCGCCTCCACCCCGGTCCACTGCCATCCCTAAATGCAACTGTTGTTTGATCATCTTTCTGCAAAGCAATAAAAGTGGGATCACAAATTTGGAATTGCACCACCTTTTCTAAACCTCCTTTCGACACTAAAGTTGTTTGGAAAATAAATTCCAAAGATACAAAGATCAACCCGTCAAGGTGTCCCATTAAATCATAGCTGCACAAGAAAGGAATGATTTGCTTTTTTCAGATAATGAAATTTGTGGAATCGAGTTTTTTGGTGACGAGATGGCTTAGGAAAGAAGCATTGAGCCCAGCCATTGAGAAAATTATCGAAACAACGGAAATTACGGTAATATATAAAGAGAAATAAAACAAAGAACAAATACGGGAGAGGGATGAAATATCAGAACAATAATAAAATATCAGAAGAACAATAACTCTTTTTTTTCAAAGGCAGGCAGGGACGTCTGTCAAGACCCCTCTTTCTCTTTTACTGTTCATGCGTTACCGTTCACGCTTTACTGTTCACATGATTCTCTTTTAGAGAAAAATGATAGATCTAAACGGTTGTGGTGGATCTGATATGATTTGATCAGATTTGCAAGAAGGAGACAGATCTCAGTGCTTAGGGAGAAAAGAAATTAGATATGATGCTATTCTGATCAGATCTGAAAGAAAAAGGTATAGATCTGGTAAATACACACCAGATCTGACGCAAAAGAGGAAAAAGAAATGAAGGAGAGGGGCTGATCTGATTTAAAAACAGATCTGATTCAGAAAATAGGGAAAAAAATAAGAGATCTATATGTGAAAAAAGATGTGCAACCAAGACTTAATGAGACTTACCTTTATGAAGGCTTTGATACCATGTGAGAACGCCTCGGGAATGAGTTTTCCTGAACAACCAACAGACAAGAAAGAAAGAGAAAAGGAGGAAAGGGTTCCCAATGGAGACGTCACCTATTGTGGGTGGCATGATCTTCTATTTATAATATAATACCAGAGATTACAATAATATCCCTCACTTAGTTGGGGATTTATGATATACACATTACATGGAATTACATGGATTGGATCCAGATCCGATCCAACCAGCGTACTCTTAACAGTATCCACCATTTAGAAAAAGAACCTCATTATAGGAAGTAGGCTCGTGTTCATTTAGCACTTATCTAGGGGTGTTTCATAAGACGCTCATTACAACCTGATCTTTTTACCAAAGTATTTTTTTGCTGATCTTCTTTATGTATCAGCCATACTATATCTACAAATTTTCTTTTTCTCTTATTGAGCAATTTACCAAGACATTAAATGACCAAATCTCTTCTCTATGGTTGCTATGAACTTGCCAAAGATCAAAACCTATACTTTGGTTATCATTAGAATTTTTTTTCTTTGGATGGAAATATGAAGAATGACTCTCTTGTTTTAAGTTAATGTGAACCTTCATGATTTGAGATCTGCTCTTTCTCTTCTGTAAATATTATGCAAAGTGAAATTCATGTTCATCAAATGTAACATGCCTCATGATTGGTATTCTTTTGAGCCTAGGATAGCAGATAGGTTTGAAGATACTCTGCATATATATGTGGCTGAAACTTAGTATCTAGTTTTCTTTTTTCACTATCATCCATGAGGTTTCTATGGAAACTTGGTACCAAGAAGGCATTCTTAATGACTAAGAATTTTGGGAAGTATAAAATAAAATGACCAGTGTGAGAAATAGGACAAATGGTATCATTTCCAGTTACTATGGAACCATTATCTTTATATGCAATAAGGGAAGAGAACATGCCTAGATTGTCCATCACATGATTTGCTACCCTGCTGTCAGTATATGGGATCACTATACAGGAAGTGGAAGCAAGCTAAACATTTTAAAATTTATAGGAAGCAAGAAGTGAGGAATCGATTTAACAGCAAACTGGGAATAAAAAAGGAAGTGATATGGGAATCGAATGAGGAACGAAATGGAAATCAAATAACAAATAAAATAAAATGACTATTCTTGAGATTCATTTTTCTTTTGTAAGAATTAAATTTATATCAAAATCTGAAATTGATTTTTGATAGTTACCAATTTAGAGAAAGCAGGAGATAAAGCAAAAGAAAAACATGAAAAGAAGAAGCCTGAGAGAAGCATATAGAAAGTATGGGGGAAAGCATGGATAAAATGTGTGAAATGTATAGGTGAAACGTGGGAGAATCGAGATTCCCATCCATTTTTGGAAGCAAAGGAGTATCACGCTTCTAAAGTGAGTTTCTGGAAAGCATGCTTCCCACCTGTCTAAGAAGATTCTTTTAACTCTGGTTACAACTGTGAGGTAATGCCAATATTCTCAATTGAAGTACTTAGGGCTGCAACGGCATTATGCCACCTATCAACTAAGATTCCTCTTTCAGTTGGGACGGAGCCCTGGGTATTCTAACTCAGGCACAGCCATTTTTTTAGCCAGATTAATGGGTTGAAAGCTTAAGAATTTTATTCTTGGATTTCTGCAAATAAATTAGTTTAAGGTTGCAAGATTTTACTATTCATATATACAACAACAACAACAACTACAACTACAACTACACCTTCATCCCAAAACAATTGGGGTCGGCGATATGAACCAAAAAAGAAAATCATTTTGGGTCTTCCACATGAATCCTTCTCCTCCAATCATTTCTATCCAATGCCATGTCATCGGTGAGGTTCAAAGCATTCATATCCTTTCCTATCATCTCCATCCAAGTCTTCCTAGGCCTACCCCGACCTCTTTTAACTAATATATTTTCCCATTTCTCCATCCTTCTAACTGAAGCATCATTAGGCCTTCGCCGAATATGTCCAAACCACCGTAAACGATTCTCTCTCATCTTATTTTCAATGGGTGCAATGCCTATCTTCTTACGTATCTCCTCGTTCCGAATCTTATCTTTTATTGTATTTCCACGCATCCATCTAAGCATACGCATCTCAGCTAAACTCATTTTTTGAATATGATGTCTCTTGGCAGCCCAACATTCTGTACCATATAGTAAAGCGGGCCTAATAGTCGTCCTATAAAACTTTTCCTTCAACCGCAATGGCATTCTACGATCGCACAACACTCCAGTTGCACTTTTCCATTTCATCCACCTAACCTTTATCCTATGATTTACATCTCCATCAATTTCTCCATACTTTTGAATGATAGATCCCAAATATTTGAAACAATCATCCACCGGTATTTCTTGCTCACCAAGCTTCACGACACTCCCATCACTACTTCGTTGCTTACTAAACCGGCATTCCATATTTACTATTCATATATAATTATAGATAAATTATATGCACATTATTGATCACATATTAGTATCTGTGTGTGTGGCATGGATGTAGTCCCCTTGTGTACACTTCAAATCCCTTACCAAACATCTTACCAAATATTGCAACTTATCCCACTTATTGGCCTAAGGCAACTGCGTAGTTTGTTTCTATTTAATGGTTGAATGCAAACTGATCTAGGTGATGGAACTTCTTTTATATTCATTTATATAAATTTATAGAAAATGCATAGGTTATTTTAAACAGGGTCAGTTTCTCATGAATTATTCTATTTATGTTGCTTTTTTGTGATCTTTTTGGACTATCCTGAAACAAAGAATTTATGGGAAACCATTAACCAAGTTTCATATTTGCAGCCCCTTATGGTTGTTGAAACATGAAGTGCCTAGAATTGTGCGATCTCTGAACAGGCAGCTGCGAGAGAAGTCCATTAAGACAAAGGTGAAAATAATAAACATGATGTAATTTACAGGTTTATAGCTGGAATTTTCCTAAAGTTCTTTGTATGCAGGTTGGTGCATTTTCAGTCTTGAAAGAACTTGTGGTTGTCTTACCAAACTGTTTGGATGAGCATATTGGATCATTGGTCCCTGGTATTGAAAAGGCACTAAATGTAAGTTAATATTGTTCACACAGAATGCAATTGATGTTTATTTTGGCTTTTCCTCATTATTCTTTCAAGGCATATTCATTTTCATCACGCTGCACTTCTGCTTTTAAATGCTCCAGGATAAGTCTTCAACATCGAATCTTAAGATCGAAGCCCTGACATTTACTCGGTTAGTTATGGTGTCACATTCACCTTCCGCTTTTCACCCATACATTAAGGTGACTGCAATTACATTGATGGTTGAAATTTTTTTTATTTGATTCTCTTTTTTAGATGCTTATAAGTTATGTTTTTTATTAAGTAATTTATCTTGCCACTTTAAGTAGACTACCCAGAGCTGAGCCAGCAATCTGATTAAAATGTTATCCATTCATGTTTAGGTGTGTGATGGCTGGATGATGCATGGGGGGACCTAAGAGTTGACTATCTAACTTGCATGTTTGTCTCTGTTTTGCATGTGTGCATGCATACATGCATGTGTCCACATGCATGCATGTGTTTGTCTGTATTCATTCTGGATCAGTGTGTCTGTGTCTGCATGTGTATATCAAATTTCACCAAAGACTACCACTGGTACGTTCTCAAAGGATACTACTTGGGAAGTTCTTACCAGATGATGTTGTGATGATCTTTTTGTGCCAATAACACAGAGGGAAGAGGGGCAAAGCAAAAGAAAAAAGGGAATAGGGAAGGAGAAAAAAAGGAAGAGGTAGAATGGAGAAAGGAGAAGAAAAAAAAATGAAAAGGAAGGAAAAGAGATGAAATATAAAATGGAGTAAAATACAAAGAAGGAAAGGGAATAATAGTTGCTAGTTGTGCTTTAAATTTCATATATATTTCAGTTTATAATTAATAATATCTTTTCATGTTTTTTCCTTGCCATCTTTTTGACATTTTCTCTTGGAATGATAGGTTGAGCCCATGATGATAATTGTAACCTTTTGATTATTGTTGTAGGAACTCTCTGGTCCTGTATTGGCTGCTGTGAGTGAGCGGTACTATAAGGTCACTGCTGAGGCACTAAGAGTATGTGGGGAACTTGTTCGTGTTATTCGTCCAAATTTTGAGGTAACAAACTTTTTTGTTTCTTCATTTGTATCAGAGTATTTACCTCCCCACTTCTGATATATGCTGTTGTATGGTACAGGTTTGTGCATTTGATTTTAAGCCATATGTTCATCCGATCTATAGTGCCATATTAGGGCGTCTGGCAAACCAAGACCAGGATCAGGTTTGTAAAAATATTAACTTTTGTCTTGTCTTTTGTTTTCTTTAGTTTTTTATCTTCTTATGGAAAAAATTCATTTTCAGGAGGTTAAAGAATGTGCTATTTCTTGCATGGGTCTGGTTGTTTCAACTTTTGGTGATAACCTTCAAACAGAGCTACCAACTTGCCTTCCAGTCCTTGTAGATCGTATGGGCAATGAGATAACGCGACTCACAGCAGTCAAGGTATCTGTTATTCACAGGTTCCTGTTGGTCCAATTAGACAGCCTATCTTATATCTGTGATATCCTTGTGCCAATGTTCTCTCCATTCTACTGCATAACTATTCATTTTGTTGGATGAAATTCTTGAAACCTGTGAGCTAAGATTTATTATACCTGAGGTCTTATTTTAAATGTGGATTTTATGTTTCTCCTTGTGGTATTATATGGGAGCTTCAGGAATGTCAGTAATTAGTTTTTTGTGGTCATTGGTCAGGAAAAACTCTATGTAAATTTTGTTTTCTTCAGCACTTGTGAATTTTTAGGTCCTTGTGCCTTATGGAAACAGCAGTCATATGCGGTTGTATTAAGCCTGATTGGGGACATAGTTTTTATTTTGATAAGTGTTTATTGGGAAGGAACAACACAGATTACCCAATCACAATAAATCTTTAGTTTCCACTATTGTAGATTATTTTTGTTTATGAGTTATGGTACCTAGAAATTAGATATGTGCATTGTTGTTGGACATATCAAGGTTTGAAACTCTCTCTCTCTCTCTCTATATATATATATATACAGGTCCTGTTTATTGCTATGCATATTTATAAACACTTTGTATTTGTTTATAATGGGAAACATAAATGCATTCAAACAGGGTCTTAGAAATGGAAACTTTTTATTATGATGTTCTAACCTATGTCACATGGGTGCGGGTGCGGGGATGCGGCACTTTAAAAAAACTTGGGTGCGGGGGTGCGGGAGGGCAAAAATATAAAAAATTATATATATAATTTTTTTTAATATAATATATCTATGTATAAACAGTATAATGTTTATATTACATAGTTTTTACATGTAAAAACTATGTAATAGATAGATTTTTAAGAAAACGAGCCAGCCGAACTGAGTTTTCCCTAAAATGGGTATTTTTTTTTCAAAATGGGCTTGTTTAGCCAAGATTGAGAGAGACTGAGGTACACAGTAAGGGAGAAAAGATTGGCTACATAGAGAGAGGCACGCAGTATGAAAATGGGGAAAAAAATAGAGAGAGAGTAACATACCTTGGAGATGGAGACTGAGTTCGCGCTCCCCGGACGGTAGCAAGCACCAGGGTGTCGCAGCTCAGCAGCGTCAGAACTTGGAAGACAGGAAAGAGGTCCAAACAGTTTTGCCCTAATCCTTAGGCTCAAGCCCATTTCATCGGGCAATATTTTTTTTTTAAAGTCTAAAATTTGGATGAATATGACCGCACTCAGGGTCGGGTTGACTTCACCGGGTGCCGCACCCACACGCGCATCCGCGTCGCGTCGACGCGGGTGCAGCACCTGGTTGGCCGAATCCCTGTGACATAGGTTCTAACATTGGTTAGTTTTTCATCTGCTTTGTTTCATATTGCTTTTTCTCTGAAACTGAAAGTTGTCTTTTTGTGATCCACTGATTTTTAATTTTACTAGTTGCCTTCATTCCTTGAAGAGTGTGAACTTGTTCTTATTTTTGTATTTTACTTGTCCAGACATTTGCTGTTATTGCATGCTCACCACTTAAGATTGATCTGTCATGTGTCTTGGAGCATGTTTTTGCAGAGCTAACTGCATTCCTTCGCAAGGTACTGGTTTTTGACCTGTCTTTGTTTATTAATCTTGTTGAGTTATCCTGCAGCTAAATGTGCAAAAAATGCCGTCTTCTCATTGTAATACAGGCTAATCGAGCTTTGAGGCAGGCATCCTTGGGTACTCTTAATTCGTTAGTTGTTGCTTATGGTGATAGCATCAGTTCTTCGATTTATGAAGTTATCATTGTAGAACTTTCAGCTTTGATCAGGTTTGTTATTTCTGTATACATTCATTAGGCATTGTGTGGATCTATTCTTACTAGGTTTGTTCTGTTGCAGCGATTCTGACTTGCATATGACAGCTTTAGCTTTGGAGCTTTGCTGCACAATGATGACTAATAGGAAATCCAACCAAAATGTGGGTTTTACTGTTAGAACAAAAGTTCTTCCTCAAGCTCTCATCCTAGTGAGAAGCTCCTTGTTGCAGGGTCAAGCTCTTCAGGTTGTCTTTCCTTTTTCAGTTGTAACAGGTAGTGAATCCTTGTGCACGCTGCACTACGAGTTACAGCATCTCTACTTTTTTTGCAGGCCTTGCAGTGCTTTTTTGAAGCATTAGTCTGTTCAGCAAATACAAGCTTTGATACATTGTTGGATTCTCTTCTTTCAAGTGCCAAACCTTCTCCTCAGTCTGTTGCTCTTGCAAAACAGGCTCTGTATTCGGTGGCTCGATGTGTTGCTGTTCTTTGTCTTGCAGCAGGTGATAGAAAATGTGACTTAACAGTGGACATGCTGATGAACATCCTTAAGGATGATAACAGCACCAACTCGGTAAGATGCCCCTAAAACCATTCCCTTGCTACTTTATTAATTAAAAAAATGATATAACTTCAAATCCATTCAAGACGATTTTAATACATGGACCATTCTAGGAATATTTAGTGAGTGATCTAGGTAATTGATCCAATGTTACTCAAGGCAGACATGCCATGGGAAAATTATGTTGCCTGAGAATCGAAAAATATGTGGACAAATTTTTAATTGCAGATAAACCAGCATCAACAGAGATACTATTTGGCATTCAGCACAGTTGATATGTGGAAGGTGTGTCTGATATTGTGGAAAGATGTATCTGTCAAGTACAACAAACTATCATAAAGAAGAAGCTAGGGTAAACTAACTGTGAGCATTGTTGATGCTCATATGCTTAATTTTACATTGCGTCAAAAGTATTGCTTTGTAGGCCCATGATTGTCTCAAGAGGAACATGAGTGCCACTCTTAAGGTTGTACCATATGTCACCTGGGTTCGGGTACAAGTGCGGGTATGAAGGGTACATCACAACAATTTAAAAAAATGTGGGTATGGGGACACGGCTATATATATATATATATTAAAAATCACATAAATACAAAATAAATTCAAAATAAACTGAATATAATCTAAATATATATGCTATGTCTAGTGTGAGAAATCACCAAAACCTGTTCATAAACAAGAAAACACAGAGAGGAGAGAGAATGGAACTGTGTTTCCCGTATTCCCCTTAATGAATAGGGGCATGATCTGATTCTATTTAATATAAAGCAATAACCCTGTAACCCTAATACGCAATTTACAATAATACCCTTATAAGTCCCAGTTTAGGACAAGTTTATAAACATGGGTTGGATCCAGATCCTGGTTGGATCCATATCCTAGTTGGATCCATATATAAAGTATCATACTCTAATACCCCCCTCAAGTTGTGCATGGTGTTGAACCATGGACAACTTGTTTTTCAAGGACCAAAATTTGCACTTTGTGAGATCCTTAGTAAACAAATCAGCCGCTTGTTTGAACATAGCGAGGTTCGATCTCTTTTTCTTCAATCTTCTGCCTAATAAAATGTTGATCAATCTCAATGTGCTTAGTTTTGCTGCGATGAATAGGGTTAAGAGATATTTGAATAGCACTTTGATTATCACAAAGGAGAAGACAATTAGCGATCTGCTCTTGTAACTCTGACAACAAGTGCCTAATCCATGTAACCTCTGCTGTAGCAGCAACCATCGCACTGTATTCAACTTCTGTACTAGATCTAGCCACTGCCTCCTGCTTTCTACTACTCCAGGAAATAAGATTGGCACCAAGAAAAATAATATAACCCGAAACTTACTTTCGATCATCAGGGTCTCCAACCCAATCTGCATATGAGTAGATAGTGATGTCATGAACAGTCTTCATGGATCTTCTTTTGGTGTACAAAAGTCCATCTCCAACAATACTCTTTAAGTATCTTAGTATCCTTTTCATTGCATCCATGTGTCCAACCCTTGGCTCATGCATAAATTGAGAAACTTGATTAACTGGATATGTGATATCCGACCTGGTAAAAGTGAAGTATTGAAGCATCCCTACTAAACTTCGATATTCGGTGGGATCATGATACAACTCCATCTTGTATGCTTAATTTCTGATTAAGCACACTAGGAGTAGCAAGGGGTTTGCAATCCTTCATTCTGGCCTTCTCTAATAGATCCAGGGTGTATTTGTGTTTGTGCTGGGTCAGAGCAAGTTTGTCTCATTGTTTATCTACCTCTACTCCAAGAAAAAACTGAAGAGCACCAAGATCCTTCATCTTGAATCTCTGACTCAGAAGATCTTTAGTTTATTGAATATGGCTCTCACTATTTTCTGTAATAATTATATCGTCAACATATATCAGTAAGAAAGTAGTAATCCCCATACCTCGAAGGATAAAAAGGGTACGATCCAATTGCGATCGTTGAAAACCATATCTTTGAATATCTAAGGAAAAACTTTCAAACCAAGATCGAGACACTTGCTTCAAACCATAGAGTGCTCTTTTTAATTTGCAGACATATTCCTTAGGGTCCCCTTCAGTATACCCTGGTGGTTGTTCTATGTATACCTCTTCCTTTAAGTTCCCATGGGGAAAGACATTCTTCACATCTAATTGACTTATTCTCCAATCATAATTTACAACCAAAGAGATGACAATACCAATTGTGCCCAATTTCACAACTGGACTAAAAGTTCCATCATAGTCCTGTCTGAACTCTTGTGTGAACCCCTTTGCTACAAGTCGAGCTTTGTAGCGCTCAACACTCCCATCTGGTTTGTATTTGATTTTGTAAACCCATTGCGACCCAAAAACATTTTTATCTGAAGGTCGAGGAATGACTCTCCATGTTTGACATTGATACAAAGCCTCCATCTCTTTATTCATGTCCTGAACCCACTTTTTGGAATTAATCGCTTGATGGAAATGCTTAGTTTCACTCTCCTTTTCAATCTGTGACAAAATAACTGAAAATCCATAGTGAAATTCTCATAACTAACCTACCTTTCAATAGGATGCCGAATTCTTTCTGAGCGTCTGACAGAAGATGTCACTGTAGTAGGAACATGAGAATTTGGGTCATTGAGGGAGGAAGACTGAGGAACTTCTCGTTCACTATCATCGGAAGGTGAATGAGGATTCCTCTCTCTTCTCGTATAGACTTTTCCAGCAAACTTATTTATTTCTGGAGATGCTAGACTCTCTACTACAGGTTCTTGCACTCTTCCATTTCCTTCTTGAGATGATATCTCTTGCGCACAAGTTGAAGAGCAGCTATTGTTTCCTCAAAAAATAGTCCTGTGTTGAGCCATGGATCATAGAAGGGCATATTTATATTAGTTTGGGCAGAAACAACTCTTTCATCTCCAAAATCATTCTCATCAAAACCCATATTTCTACAGATCTTGATTCGCTTGATGACGGCACCATAGCACCTATATCCTTTATGATGACCTGCGTACCCAACAAATCTGCATTTTAACGCTTTAGCCTGAAATTTATTACGCAGAGAAGAGTCAATATGAACATAGCATATGTAAAAGTGTCTTCAAAGAGACACTACGATCAAGACCCTAAGTCTTTGAGAAATGAAGTGTGCACAAAGGCACAATAAGAACTCTTAAAACACTTGTGCACAAAAGCACCACCCACAATGACTCACAAATGCACAAAGGCATAAAAGAATGTATAAATCTCTATTAATCAAAGAATGGCTTTGACTTAAAGCCTTACTAAAATACAAAGAGGAGAGCTCTATTTATAGGGCATCAAAATGCATTTAGTGGGCCTTGGAGGGGCTCCACATGTAGTCGTTGGAGCCCCTCCAACGGTTGCAAATGTGACTGTTGGAGGGGCCCAACGACTATATGTGGGCCCCCCAAGGTACACAAAGTACAATATTTAAAAGAAAAGAAAAAGAAATAAAATAAAAATAAAAATATACAAACATATTCAAAAAGATGAAAAAACATATTAAAAAAGATAAATATGCGTAAAAAGAGAAAAACTAAAATACCCCTACGACTGATGTATATTTGTATATATATAATTAGATAGATACATGTACATATATATGAAATATATATGTATATGTATCTCTCTTTATATATATAAAATATATATGAGCATTACAATGATAATGGATTACAATTTAACAACATATACATCCAAAAGCCTTTAGTTCATCATAATTAGGGTGCTTCCCAAACAAAATGAAATGAGGCGATTTATTCTCGAAAATGTTCATGGGCAGACGGTTGATAACGTGAACAACATAATGAAATGTTTCGATCCATAACCTTATTGGGAGATTGCTTCCGTGCATCGTGCTCATAGCACTTTCAACGATGTGGCGATGCTTTCGTTTTGCAATCCCATTCTGCTGAGGCGTATGCAGACAAGATACTCTGCGATTAATCCCACTATCTTGGAGATAATTAGCAAAGTCTCGAGAAGAATATTCTCCCCCACCATCACATTGGAAATGTAGAATATTGCAGGAGAAATGAGTTTTAATTAAAATATGAAAGTGACAAAAAATGGAGAATACTTCATATTTATTTTTCATAAAGTATATCCAAGTGAAACGAGAGAAATTATCAACAAAAATAACAAAATACCTATTGCCAGAATTAGAAGATTCGGGGGCTAACCCTCACATATCAAAACAAACAATCTCAAAAGGCCTTGAAGCTCTTTCATTTATTGAATGGAAAGGAAGCACATGACTTTTACACATTTGACAACTCAAACACTATTTATTATATGACCTAGAGTTCAAGATGGACTCAGGAATAAGTCCATCAGACACAAGTCGTTCAACAAAGACTTGACTATAATGACCAAGACGTGAATGCCAAGGATTAGGCTTATTACATTTATTTGAGGATTCTAGACTAAAACACGAACACTTTCTGACAAAAAGGACTAAGGAGACGACTTCAAGGCCGGTTGAATACAAGTAGAAGGATCTTCCTGGAAGATATACATGTTTCCGCGTCGTTCCCCTCTAGCGAATGTCTTCTTCGTTTGTAGATCCTTGACATAAACAAAGGATGAAGTAAATTTAACAAATGAATTGGTATGATCAACAAGATTGGAGACTGAAACAATAGTTTTCTTAATGTTTGGGGCATGAAGGACATTTGAAAGGTGAAGGGAAGAATTAGACAAAGGAACATAAACATTTCTAATATGAGCAATAGGATGTTGGGATCCATCTCCAGTGACAATGCTACCTTTTCCAAAATAGGGAGTTAAGGTGGAAAACTTACCAGCATTACCTGTGACATGGGTAGCTGCCCCTGAATCAATGTACGACACTCCTCTTTCATCTCGCTTCAAATCAAGTTCAGACAACGTGGCCAATAGAAGCTCCTTCACATCTCTCCCAAATTTTGACAAACTCTCCTTTCGTCTCGATGAACTCTCTCCCTTTTGAAAATTTCCTTTATTCTGGGGATTGTGCCAACATTTGGCTTTGATGTGCCCCCGCTTATTACAGAGGTAACATGTGGGTACATTTTTTGTATTAAAGTTGGATGCAATATTCGGGATGGGCAACAATCCACGCCCACCTTGAATACCACACCCACGTCCTCTGTCGCCACCAAAACTGCCATCTCCACGTCCCTGACCAAAAAGGACTCCAGTAGCAAGAACTTGCCCACCATTCTCATTTGACATGTCCTTCAAAGTCATCTCATATTATAGTAGCTTGGCCTGTAAATCCTCAAAAGATGGTAAGTCTGGTAGACACAACAGTGAAGTTGAAATTTTGGCCTCAATCCATTCAATGTCTGTCTAACTTTATCTTTATCTTTATCTGCCACCTTGTATCCCACTACTACTAGTTGATCACTGATGCTCTTAACTTGGTTTAATTTCTCCATTATAGATGTAGAGCCCTTGGTAAGCAATTGAAATTCACGTTGAAGGAATGAAATCGTAGCCTCTGATATCTGAGAGTAGGTTTTCACCAACTTATCCCACAGTTCTTTCGCTGAACATTCATCTGGAATTCCTACCAACACCTCTTGCGATAGAGTGGAGGTGATAAAAGCGAATGCGGCTTGATCACGTTTCATCCAAGTCTCGTATTTAGGATTTGATAGTTGCTTTATAGAGACAGCTCTATTTTCATCCTTAGTTTCTTGTATGACAGATTCTGGAGGAGCTGAAATCAATTCATCCAGGTGTCCAGAAAGACCTTGACTCTTAATGAATGAAAGGATTTGTCGTTTCCAAGTTAAGAAGTTCGAATTGGTAAGTTTTTCAGAAATAAGTTGACCAAAAAAGTTAGATGATAGAAAAGATTGAGAAGAGGAATCCATGACTGGACAGAAAAGTTTTTTTTTTAGAAATAAGTTCGATCTGATTTCATCAAAAGAAGACTTTGAGTCTGATTCAATCACTGCACACTGTAGACAGTAATGTGATAAAATCGTGTGGGCAGATTTGCAAGTCTACACACAGATGAACACGAGTTTATCCAAGTAGTGGCTCTGATTAAGAAAGAACGAATAAGATGCCAATCAAACGTCACTTGAGAAAAATAAATTGATCAAACACTAGATCTGAGTATATCGGACGCTATGTGGGAAATAGAATTCAACGTGAGAGAAAAAATCAATCAGACGTTAGATCTGAATGTGTCAGATGTCAGATATGAAAGTACCAGACGTTATACCAGAAAGAGATGTTGATCTGAATATATCAGATCTGGTTCCCTTTACTTGAAAGAATACCCAAATCTGTTTACACACAGATCTGCAATAACAGAGATAGAAATAGAGCGATTTTAAGAAAGGAGAAGAAGATTTCAGAAAAGAAATGAGATGAAGAAGACTTAGAAAAGAGAAAAGTTCTTTCGAGACACACCTTCCGGAGGAAAATCCAGCCCAAGGGTCAGATTTGCTCTGATACCATGTGAGAAATCACCAAAACCTGTTCATAAACAAGAAAACACAGAGAGGAGAGAGAATGGAACTGAGTTTCACGTATTCCCCTTAATGAATAGGGGCGTGATCTGATTCTATTTAATATAAAGCAATAACCCTATAACCCTAATACACAGTTTACAATAATACCCTTATATGTCACAGTTTACAATATTACACGCCGGACAGGTTTATAAATATGGGTTGGATCTAGATGCTGGTTGGATCCAGATCCTGACCCAAACCCATATATAATGTATCATACTCTAATATCTAGAATTATAAATTAAATACAAACTTGTATGTATGGAGGGTAAAATCTGGTACTGAGGGCATAATGGAGTGTCCAGGTACCATAGCTTACATGTTTGGCTATGTCCTGAGGTTTCCTGGAATATGCAATATCAGCTATGTCCAATGGACTCACCAAAGAGGCCGCCACACCCAGGTCGACGTTACACGATGCGGGTGAAGGTGTGGTCAACCCGCACCTAGG
Source organism: Nuphar pumila (assembly GCF_984573655.1). Taxonomy (NCBI): domain Eukaryota; kingdom Viridiplantae; phylum Streptophyta; class Magnoliopsida; order Nymphaeales; family Nymphaeaceae; genus Nuphar; species Nuphar pumila. The sequence continues at coordinate 148,323,297 of NC_143250.1, read as the reverse complement.
GTTATCTTTGATTAAAATAGACTCGGTCAACTTTGATCGAGCACATTTTGGTCCATTAAAAAAAATTAGGTGGGGGGGGGGTTGTATACCTGGATTTTAGCCTTTCAAAGTTTAAGAAGAAGAAAAGAGGGGTAGGGGCTCAACCCCTCCTCCATTGCACCCTTCTCCTCCTGCGTCCCTTTTAGCGATCCCACCATTCAGGTACATACCTCTCTCTCTCTCGTGCTCTGCCTCCTCTATTTCTTCTCTTTCTCGCTCTCCTCTTGTTCTGCCTCCTCCATTTCTTCCTACTCTTCTGCTTCTCCTCTTTTTCTGCCCCTCCTCCATTTCCTCCTCTGTTGCATCCACACAGTCTCTCTCTCTCTCTCACTCCCCCTTCCCCTTTTTTTTTTATTTTTTTATAGTTTTACAAGATCTGGCGCAAGCAAGCAGCCAGGTGTTAACTGGGTCAGACTAAGGTTTGATCCAAGTTTGGGTCTGTTCTGGATCAGATTGACCTGGATCTGTTTAGACTCAAGTCTGATTCAGACTTGGGTCAAAGCTACCCAGATCTGAATCAAACCTGAACCTGTTTTGGCCCAAGTCAGACTCAGTCTTGTGTCAAAGAAAACCTAGGTCTGAATTGAACCTGGGCCTGTTGGGTTTGCTTTGACTCAGTCTGATTCAGACCTGGGTCAAAGTAACCCCAGGTTTGAATCAGTCTGGGTATACATACCCAGGCCTGTCCAATAATATATATATATATATATATATATATATATATATATATATATATATATATATATATAGGGTAACTGAAATGTGCTTACCAACCAAATATGTTTACTGGTATAAACCAAGATTTTCATAGGTTTTTTTACATTTTTTTCGAAAATTTCACTGTACGGATGTGATCTAGACGCTTGGTTTTATAGAAACAGACTCTTGGATCATCCAATTACGATATATAAGGCTTTTAAGGGTTGAAAATCAATGGCTTAAAATTTTCATAAATATTCAGGCATAAAAATCAGATTTCTTGATCAGATTACGATGAATCAATTCCTAGCAAATGGACCACACCGAATGCATCTGGGTTAGATTTGTAAAAAAACATATGAAAATCTCGATTCATACCAGCAAACATATTTGGTTGGTAAACATATTTCAGTTTCCCTATATATATATATATATATATATATATATATATATATATATATATATACGAAAACCCGTATCATCAAACGAGTTTTTGTCGAACTTGGGTCAGACGGGCGGCCATGCGCTGCTCGTCCAAATTTTTTTTGCCGCGCGTCCAATTTTTTTTTATTTTGGACCTTTTAGCAGTGGTTCCTGACCGCCGCTAAAACTCGTTAAATCACAAAAAAAAACTGCGCCACTGATCGCACGCGCAATCGGCAGCACACAAGTGTCTGATTTTGAATGCGATCAGCAGTGCACAAGTTTCTGGTTTTAAATCGGATTTTATAGTGTTTGACGATACTGCCTGCTATATATATATATATATATATATATATATATATATATATATATATATATATATATATATATATATATATATATATATATATATATAGCTGTGCCCCCACACCCAAGTTTTTTGAAAATGCTGCACCAGCACCTGCATCCGCACCACACCTATGTAACATAGAATATCAGTATCAGTATTGCATTATCTCAGCCCAGATCGGTGCGTCTAAGTGAAGTGCCTGTTACATACAAGGAGTGCTGTTCAAAATGGGTTGCCAGATAGGCACCTTTTTCTAACTCTAATGTTGGTTGGGGGGGGTTTAATGGGGGCAAAAGTAATAATTAAAAATAAGATATTTTGGGAATCTCGCAATATTATTGGGATTAGTACGTTTTTTTAATGTATTGCAATAATATCATGAGATTTTCAATATATTCACAATATTTGTCATTATGATTGAAAAATGCGGGTTGAAAGTTCAGTTATTCTTTTCATGACTTATTTAACAATTTTATCTCATGCTTAATTGCTTAAATATATATTATTGGTAGTTCACTAATTTCTATGGAATGCATAGTTACTAGTTCAAAGTATTTATTTTGACTAGAAAATTTATATGATGAAGTTTAATTGTGTCCATCTGTGGTTTCATAGGTGCTCATATTTGTAAGCAAAATAGGAGTATTTAGAGCCACAAACCCATCCATCTCTCTCTCTCTCTCTCAAATTACTTCTGATCTTTATATATTGGATTATATTCTTTCTATCTGGTTTTCAGGCAAAACAACACCTTTCGTTACTGTGTCTAGGAGAAATTGGAAGGAGGAGAGATCTTAGCTCACATGCAAACATTGAGAACATTGTTATAGAGTCATTTCAATCGCCTTTTGAAGAGATTAAATCTGCAGCTTCTTATGCATTGGGGAACATTGCTGTAGGGAATCTGTCAAAGTACCTACCATTTATTCTGGATCAAATTGATAACCAACAGAAGAAACAGTACCTTTTGCTCCACGCTTTGAAAGAGGTAGTTGTCATTATGGTATGAACAACTTTGATCCATGTAGTGAATTTGGCTGTCTGAAGTTGAAAATCTTATTATCCTTTTGCAGGTTATTGCAAGACAGACAATAGATATAACTGGCCAGGCAGAACTGGAAGATAGAAATGTTGAGAAAATTCTTAAATTGCTCTTTACTCACTGTGAAAGCGATGAGGAGGGAGTTCGCAATGTTGTGGCTGAATGTCTTGGGAAAATTGCTCTTATCGAGCCTAAGAAGCTTATACCTGCACTAAAGGTCCTGTATCGTGGCTTGTCTAAGTCTTGAGTGAGAGTGTCATACTTGTCATTGTTTAGCTTGTTGGTTTCCAGGTTTCTGAGATACTGTTTTAATATGCAGATGTCTCTGTTTTTGAGTTTGTCAATTGCTTTCAGGTTCTAATGTTAATGTTCATCTTTCTGATACTTCTTTATCTGTCCAGGTGCGAACAACCAGCCCAACTGCATTTACTAGAGCTACAGTTGTGATTGCTGTAAAATATTCTATTGTTGAACGTCCAGAGAAAATTGATGAATTTCTATACCCATCCATCTCTTCTTTTCTGATGCTTATAAAGGATGATGACAGGGTATGCATGTGATTTGTTCTCTTGAAAAAATATATCATTGCTCTCTGGATACTGTATCTTACACCTTGCCCCATGCTGCAAATGGTGTCTGATCCTTAATTATCCGGATCCAGCATAAGCAGATCTGGATATGGATTTGGATGGTTATGACTCACAAGCTGGTGCAACTGGGTCGAATGTGTCCTGGTCTTCTTTTGCTTCAATTCTTATGCATCTTCCTTTGTGATATATTTCAGCCTTACTGCATTACATTTCATTTGACTTCCATTTGGTGAGCTTTTATGCTTGATCTTTGATTTGCAAAGATTAAATAGCATAAATTTTCTTTTCTTTGCCATTCCTCTGCAGCATGTTAGGCGTGCAGCTGTGTTAGCTCTGAGTACAGCAGCTCATAATAAGCCAAACCTTATCAAGGGCCTTCTTTCAGAATTACTTCTGCTTCTTTATGACCAGACTGTGGTTAAGGTATGAACATATTGTTAGGTTGAATTTCTCATGTTTTCTTCAGCGATAAAGTGTTAGTATTTTTCCTTTTCCTGATGCAGCAAGAAATGATCAGAACAGTAGATCTTGGTCCTTTTAAGCATGTTGTTGATGATGGTCTTGAGCTGAGAAAGGCGGCCTTTGAATGTGTTGACACATTGCTTGACAGTTGTCTTGATCAAGTTAATCCGTCATCTTTCATAGTTCCATACCTCAAATCCGGTTTGGACGGTGCGTATTTGATGCTTCAATCTTCTTGCTGTCAGTCCATGTGCCATCCATGTTTTGTCCACACCAATGTTGTAAGTATCGTGCCAATACGTATCGTTACTATGGGGTTTTCCGATACGATACACACCCGTATCTTACGATACACTATGATACGGTGCGTATCTTAAGATATGCTATAATCCAGTTTAAATGCACTTTTTTTGAAAACATATAAGGCTCCTTGGGGCTAGTTCATATTCATCCCTAAAGAGCTTAAGAGTGATTTAGAGAGATTTTTTTCCAAAAAAAAAAAGATGATGTTGATGATACTCAATGATCGACTTTATCTAATTCATTTTTGTTTGAAATTTTAAAAAAATTTGTTATGTTAAATTTTTAAGCATTAAAAAAACAGTTTTTTTGTTTATGTAAACACACATTATTATGAATCTTATGACTTATTAGCTTAGATTCATTATTTAATATGCATATTATTTTACAGTTTGCATTTTTCTTGTGAGATTGCCATTTATAACATATTATCTTGATTATTTAATGTTCGAATTCGATGTGTTATTGCCATTCATGGCACAAAATTGTTTTGATATGTAATATTATAATTTTATTTATGCAATTCATCATTGTTTGATGATGTCTTATGCATCTCATAATGACTTAAATGCTTCAAATACTTTTATAAATTGAAATACTTTTGTATTTGAATACCTATAACTTTTGTAATTGAATACTTTTGTAAATTTGAATGGATATACAACTTGTGTAAAGTTATAATGCACTTTCTGTTTGTATGAATATTAAAGCTTAGATGTATATATGTAAATTTAAATGTATATACTTGTGTTATTACTTTTGTGATTTGAATATATAATTTTGTAATTGAAATTTTAAATGAATGTTGCAGCTTGTGCGAAGGTAAAAGAACAACCTAGGTAAGTACCTCTCACCAAATTTAGACTCTTCCTAATGGCAAGAAATAGGGATAACACATTGTTATGAAAGAATAGTCATCAACACCCCCTAGATTGTCGTTAGTAAACCCAACACCGATGATAAATTGTCATCAATGATCGAGGGTTTTCGACAACAATCTGGCCCTTTTTGTCTAATTTTTTCTACTAAATCCTACTTTTTGGAATTTTTAAACATGTTTTTAACTATCCTAAACTTGTTTTTTTTATGATTTGAGCCTAAAAATTCAAGATTTAGCATTGATTTACCCCCAAAATCTGATTTGGGGTTTTTACATACACTAAAAGGTCACCCTTCTATTCTACATCTAGTGTCCATTTGGTGTTCGTGTCCCTACTTTACAAAAATTTCAACCAACCTAGCCTAGTCTAGCTTAGTGCTCAGATCCTTATCTCACCCCCTTTTGGAGCTCATGCCTAGCCGAATTGTTGTTCGTGGTCTCTCACGCATGTCAATAACGTAGGAAGGGCTACTTAAGCTAGAAGGTGAGATTCAGTTCACTTTTATTGTTCATTTCATTTATTTGTTGTTTTTTTATAAGTATTGAAAGCCCTAACATTACAAGGATGAGGGTCAATAGTAATGATTTTTTTTATCGCAATTACTCTATTTTTTGTCGCTATTGGCCTATAATGGCGAGAATTGTCGTTGTTAAGTCACTGTAAAAACTGGTCATTGTTGTCTAATAATGGCGATGTTTATAAGTCACCGTTAAAGGTGACCCTACACCAGTGAGATTGCTCGCCAAAATTAGAAACACTAATAGCTGCGAGGTAAACTATAATGGCGAGATTGTTTTAACGGTGAGATACCCTATAACAACGAGATCTCTGGATCGCCGTTATAGGCTATCTATAGGTTATAAAATTTCTATGTTGTCGTTATAGCCTATAGCGGTGAGCATTAACTCATTGTTGTAGGATATAACAGGAAGAATTAACTTGTCGTTATAGGCTAACCTCGCCTGTAACGGTGAGATATGAATGTCGTCATTATAGGATATTACAAATTAAAAAAAAACCAATTAGTTTAAAAAAAATTATACTAAAAAATATACACTTCAACAACACTTCAAATACACTAAAATTAACAATTAAAACATACATTCAATAAAAGCATTACACTTCAAACATTCAACTTTAAAGATACATCCTCAAACATTCACTTTAAACATATATTCAACAAAAACTTCAAATACACTTCAAAAAATAAACATATACTTCAAAAATACAAACCTCATACGTCCTCTCCAAGCCTATAAGAAACACACTTCAAATATAAACTCACTACATATTCACCAAGCCTACAACAAACACACTTCAAATACAAACCCCTTACACTCTATTTCATCATCTCCAGTCTGCAACAAACATATACACTATGTGATTTTATGGTTATATTTTATAGAGCTGGGGTTAATGCTAAGTTAGAATTATGGAGACAGACATTGGAAGCAAGAGGTTTTAAGTTGAGTAAGAGTAAGACAAAATATATGGAATGTCGGTTTAGTAAGCAACGAAGTAATGATAGGAGTGTAGTGAAGCTTGGTGAGCAAGAAATACCGGTGGATGATTGTTTCAAATATTTGGGATCTATCATTCAAAAGTATGGAGAAATTGATGGAGATGTAAATCATAGGATAAAGGTTGGGTGGATGAAATGGATGTAATGAAATGGTGGTCTTCAACAAATGCACAAATAACTCACAAACAAGTGTCTATTGGAGACACTACAAGCATGACCCTTGAAAGGGTATAAAAGGAAGAACACTTGAAAAATAGATAATACTTTATTCATGAACAAAATGCTTAAGAAGCATGGATGATTTACATTGAAGGGGTTCACCCCTATATATACAAAAAAGTGGAAGAGTGAGGAGAGCTCATTTTGAGCTCTCCAAAAGAGACGTTGGATTCCAACGTCTCTTAATATAGCTGTTGGACTACAGTCCAACAACATTTATTATTATAGCTGTTGGACTATAGTCCAACAACATTTATTATAGCTGTTGGACTACAGTCCAACAGCTATTTGCACAGTCAAGTTCCAACAGGAACTTGACTGGATCAAATATCTAGTTTCCATTAAACTAGATGCTAAAAAAGAAAAAAAAGAAAATAATAAAAGAAAATATAATAATATTAAATTATATATATATATATATATATATATATATTACAGTTTACATTTTAACACTCCCCCTCAAACTTATGGTACAATGAGCGAAAGTTTGTCTAAGAGGAAGTGAAATCTGGGAGCAGCGAGAGGCTTGGTGAAGAAGTTTGCTAATTGATATTCTGATGTAACATATGGCAGATCAATGGTTCCATGTAAGTATTCTTCTCTGACATAGTGACAGTCCATCTCAATGTGTTTAGTGCGCTCATGGAATGTCCGGTTGCTTGCAATGTAGATCGCACTTTTGTTGTCACAACTCACAACACATCTTTGAAGCTTGCGTTGCTTTAGCTCCCATATCCGCTAGCAATCGTCTGAGCCAAACAACCTCCATAGTGGTGGTTGCCATGGCTCTGTATTCAGCTTCGGTGGAGGAAAGAGAGACTTTCTGCTGCTTCTTGCACCTCCACGAAATTAAGGTTTCACCTAGGAACACACAAAAACCAGTAGTTGAGTGTCTATTATTGGGATCACCTCCCCAGTCAGCATCAGTATATGCAATTAAATTTAATGAAGATGAAGCAGACAAGAGTCCTCGTGAAAGAGAGGATTTTAAGTATCTAATAATACGCAAAATCGCTCCCATGTGCACGGAGGTGGGAGCATGCTGAAACTGACTGACTGTATTAACCGCATGAGTTATATCTGGCCTAGTAATGGAAAGATAAGAAAGAGCTCCAACAAGCTGTCTATAAGGAGTAAGATCATCAAGAAGTTCTTCATCATCAATTTTCATTTTAACATTGACAACTTATGGAGTGTCTACTTTCTTATCATCTGTAATTCCAGACCTGGAAACGATATCAAGAGCAAATTTAGATTGAGATATCAAATACCCCCGAGGGGAATAAGCAACTTCAATGCCTAAAAAATATCTTAATAAACCTAAGTCAGTCATTTCAAAGTGAGTTTTAAGAAGAGATTTGATATTTGCAACTCTCTGTTTGTCGCCTCCGGTGATGATCATATCGTCCACATAGAGAAGAAGAATAATGATGTCTGCATCAGATTTCTTAACAAACAAAGCAGTGTCAGTTAAACAAGGTTGAAAACCAATATCAAGCATAACATGACTAAATCGGTCATACCAGGCTTTTGGAGTCTGTTTAAGACCATAAAGAGCTTTTTCTAGACGAAGAGCTTTACCCTTAGGGATACTAATACCAGGTGGGGCTTCCATGTATACTTCTTCAACGAGATTCCCATTCAGGAAAGCATTTTTGACATCCAATTGAAAGATAGGCCATGTTCTAATGGAGGCCAAGGCTATTAAAGTTCTAACAGTGGTCATACGGGCCACAGGAGCAAATGTTTCTTCATAATCGATGCCATACTCTTGGGCATATCCTTTTGCTACTAAACGGGCCTTATATCTTTTCAGGGTCCCATCACTTTTGGTTTTGACTTTGTATACCCACCTACAACCTATAGGTTTCTTACCCGGAGGAATATCTTGTATCGTTATTGGCCTTTTCTAGTGCATCCAATTCTATTTTCATGGCTTCTATCCATTCTATATGATTTTTTGCTTGAGAATAGGATGATGGTTCAACATATGATTGTATTAATGTAATGGCGGCCCTATACGTGGGTGAAAAAGATTCATAAGACACAAATTTTTTTGGAGGTTTAGAGATTCTAGACGTTCTTCTAGGTGAGATTTCAGAGTATTTTTGTAATGCACATGGAAGATTTTGCTCTCTACGTTTTGAATATTGTAGACTAACATCCCTATGGATTTGCTCTTCATTATCATCATTTTCAACAACAATAGGACTTTGATCATTGTCAAGGTCACATCCAACATCACATTCATTGGATTTTGAAGTTGGATCAATTAAAAACGAGTATTCAGTGACATCCTTGGATTTTTCAAATTCAAAGAAGCTTTCTTTTTCCAAAAAAGATACATTTCTTGACACATATAATTTGTCATTTTGAAAATCGAAACACCTGTAGCCTTTTTGATTATCAGCATATCCTAAAAAGGCACATGGGATTGCACGAGGAGAGAGTTTGTCATTTCTGTTGGTGAAAACAAAACATTTGCATCCAAAGACTCTTAATCTAGAATAATCTGGAGTTAAATTAACAAACTTTTCTATTGGAGTTGTATTCTTTAATGAGGAAGATGGCATCCTATTAATGAGGTAGGTGGCAGTTAGGACCGCTTCAGCCCAAAAACTTTTTGGAACTTGATTTGCAATTAGCAATGTCCTAGGTTGAAGTGCAATTAGCAATGTCCTACGAAATCCTTAGATCTTGAAGTGCTTCCGCCTCGATTTCCGTGCCACATTTACAAAAGGTGTTTCATCACCTTGTTCTTGGCTCAAGAAGATTTGTTTGAAAAAAAACGAACTTGTGCTACAAAAAATTTTGGTTTTGTATCCTCTCTTATTCCTTTGTCTACTCTTTTTCTTTTCTTTTTATTTTTCTCTCTCTCCTCCTATTTATTCCTCTCTTACCCTTGTAAAAGATGGATGACAATGATAAGATCACCATCATTCCTATGAAGCTCTGATACCATGTAATGAAATGGTGGTCTTCAACAAATGCACAAATAACTCACAAACAAGTGTCTATTGGAGATACTACAAGCATGACCCTTGAAAGGGTATAAAAGGAAGAACACTTGAAAAATAAATAATACTTTATTCATGAACAAAATGCTTAAGAAGCATGGATGATTTACATTGAAGGGGTTCACCCCTATATATACAAAAAAGTGGAAGAGTGAGGAGAGCTCATTTTGAGCTCTCCAAAAGAGACGTTGGATTCCAACGTCTCTTAATATAGCTGTTGGACTACAGTCCAACAACATTTATTATTATAGCTGTTGGACTATAGTCCAACAACATTTATTATAGCTATTGGACTACAGTCCAACAACTATTTGCACAGTCAAGTTCCAACAGGAACTTGACTGGATCAAATATCTAGTTTCTATTAAACTAGATGCTAAAAAAGAAAATAAAGAAAAAAAAGAAAATAATAAAAGAAAATATAATAATATTAAATAATATATATATATATATATATATATATATATATATTACAATTTACATTTTAACAATGGAAAAGTGCAACTGGAGTGTTGTGCGATCGTGGTTGAAGGGAAAGTTTTATAGGATGACTATTAGGCCCGCTTTACTATATGGTACGGAATGTTGGGCTACCAAGAGACATCATATTCAAAAAATGAGTGTAGTTGAGATGTGTATGCTTAGATGGATGTATGGAAATACAATAAAAGATAAGATTCAGAACGAGGAGATACGTAAGAAGGTAGGCATTGCACCCATTGAAAATAAGATGAGAGAGAATCATTTGCGGTGGTTTGGACATATTCGGCGAAGGCCTAATGATGCTCCAGTTAGAAGGATGGAGAAATAGGAAAATATATTAGTTAAAAGAGGTCGGGGTAGGCCTAGGAAGACTTGGATGGAGATGATAGGAAAGGATATGAATGCTTTGAACCTCACCGAGGACATGGCATTGGATAGAAATGATTGGAGGAGAAGGATTCTTGTGGAAGACCCAGAATGATTTTCTTTTTTTGGTTCATATCGCCGACCCCAATTGTTTTGGGATGAAGGCATTGTTGTTGTATTTTATAGAATTTGTCATTGTTTCATGTGCTATGATTTTTTTCAAGTTTTTTCTGATTTTTCTTGATTTTTTTGATTTTTTTTATTAAAATTTTATGATACGATACGGTACATATCTAACTTTGGGCCCTACCGATACGGGTTACGATACGATACTTACAACCTTGGTCCACACTGACCTGTTTAGCTTATCTTGCTGTACTTGTTGAAGGTGTCACTTGTGTATGAGGTTTCACCTATTCCAATATGAACTTGATGGTTTGTATAAAAAGATGTCTTGGTAATATGGTGACTTCTCAGAATCAAAGAGTAGGGTTCAGTGTTCAGATTATACACGAGATACAAGTATATGAGTAATTGAGTATGTTCATACTCCAGATGGATTAGTTATGGGATGGATGATATTGTTCCCTTGTTGCTTTCACAGGCTGATTCATGCTTTACCCTTGAGTGATAAACGTCGATTTTTTTGCATCTTGTCATTGCAGTTATCATTGTCATTGTGACAATCATGTCTTACCCCCAGGCATAAGCCTAATCACTTTTTCTGATTGATGGGGCAAGAGATTAATCCTTGAAGAATTGAATTGAAACTCATTAAACAAGACCTTCTTTACAACATCCAATTAGTAACTTTGTAAATGCAATACTTAAACTGTCATTAGAGTAGTTCTCTTTCTTTTTCTCCAAGATGAGAAAAAAAAACAGAAATTCATTATTTAGGGAGTTCTTTTTCCATTAATAAATCTTTCCAACTTAGAGAAAAAAGAAAACTTAGATTATTGATGGTCAGTCGGAATGGCAGTGAAAAGGCTTGAAGAACGTCAAACAGGAAGCCCAGTGGCTACCTTCTTTTGCTAATAGATTCTTGTTCTTGTGGTTCATGATTAGGTTCATGAAATGTCAAATGTCATTCATCTGTTAGTTGATTGACAGTCTTAACATATCTACTATGCATGTGTAAAGCACTAAATAGTTAAATGTATTTTTCTGAAAAATCACAAGGGTTGATATGATCTGTCATATTCTCAAGCTGCATTTGATTTTTCTTTTTCAACAGAACAAGAAAGAATGTTCTTATAACATGTACATATTTGTTATATGCCAAATTCTGACTATGATTGTCTGCATCTGTCCATTTACTTTTGGAGCAATTATATTTGTATCAGTATAGTGGCGCATGATAATTTTCTGTCAGTGTCATGGATTTGTGTTACTTCCAGATTCTAACTTTGAGTGGTGCAGGACCTACAATTTAGCTTAGACAACAGCAAATAACTACTATTTGAGCCAATCGGTAGACTCAGTACTGACAATCATGCTCTGAGTTGTTTCTGTCACCTCAACATGAGGAAGTCTTGAGTAGTTTGTATGTTTTATTATTTTCTGTATGTTAAGGTGCCATATCCTGTTCTGGTGTCATGTTGCTTCGCGATCTCTGAAAATTTTCTTCTCTTTTTATTTCGGCAAAGGGCGGTCCCTGAAATTATAAATTGTGTTCATCTTATGGACTAACATACTGATGCTGTGCAATCTCTATGCATTATGCCTGTTCTTTTTCAAAGTACCATGTCCATTGAAACATGATTTATGTTGCTTTCAGATCATTATGATGTCAAAATGCCCTGCCATCTTATCCTCTCAAAGCTTGCTGATAAATGTCCATCTGCCGTCTTGGCAGGTAACATGCACTATACCCAGGGTCAATCTATTTCTTGTCTGATGCATGCATACTCTCCCCTCACGGCTCGTTTTCTTTGCTTTTGTAGTTTTGGACTCATTGGTGGATACATTAGAGAAGACAATAAATCACAAGCCGAAGCAAGATGCCGTTAAACAGGAAGTGGATCGCAATGAGGACATGATCAGGAGTGCTCTTCGAGCTATTGCCTCCTTGAATCACATAAGGTCATGTTATATGGTCTTAATTAAGATACTCTGCTTCACATCTACTTTTTCTCCCTCGTTCTAATTGTAATGATCATTTGGCCATATATAGCTTTCATGCTTGTAAATTTAACTTTTTTTTATTTGGAAGTGTGATATTTTGACATTTTTTGTTGCTTATGATAGCACCTCTGCTCTATTGCATGAGAGCTATGATGGCTATCACATTTTTTGATTCAGGCACTTAAGGGTACTGTGCCATAAAGTTACTATTACAGTTTGCTATCTTGTGATTCCAGTTATTATAACAATCTCATTTCAAGCATGATTTACTGGAATTTCTTCACTTTTGAACTCTTGGTGATGTTTGAGTTTGGAGGCTAGACTTTGTACCAAAATGAGCACCAACAAGGAGCAACTTAGACTTTGCTGGCTTTTTTTGCCGAAAGGGTTTCTGTAACCTTTGCTCTTGTGTGTTTGATCATAGCTCAAGGCCTTGGAAACACTAGGGTTATGCTTCATCCCGATCTACGACCTATAGATCACTTAGAAAATTAAATCATCATGCCAACAACTTTTTTTCTAGTTCATTGATGGATTGTGTTCAGATGACTTTTGGCAAGGTTGTTTTATTTCTGTCAACCAGTTTTCTAATAAAATCTAATTTGATTTTGTGCAGTGGTGGCGAGTGCAGTCCGAAATTCAAAATACTGATGATCTCAATTATGAAAACTCCGATCCTTGCAGAGAAGTATAATGCAGTTCGGCATGAGTGAGGCTCCCTTGACGCAGCAGCCGTCTTGGAGACAGTGGCGTTGTTAATTGATCATTTGTGGAGCTGTGGTAAGCATTACTGCAGTCATTAAGGGAGAATTCTGACCGGCACATGAAGTTCCCAATGCCACACAACCGCCACAAACCCATAGTTTTTGTTTTTATTTTGCTTGTGCGCCTCTGCAGGTTAGTGCACACGAGTTTGTTTTTTGTTTTTTCTTGGCATTTAGTTGATTTGCTTTTAGGTTTTCTCTTTTTTGTCCCATAAAAACTTTTGGGTGACTGCAGATAGCAATTGTTAATGATGATCAAAAGAAATAGTTGGCATGTAACTCAATTGCTGGTATTTTTGTAAATGAGCCTTTTTGTTTTCACCCCGTTTTAGTTGTTGATCGTTCACTTGTGTCCTGCTGCTTTGTGGAGATCCTGAAATGTGTGTGAGAGAGAGATGCTAAGAGTTTATGTTTGGAAAAGAGGTATTTGAAGGGAATTGGTGGAATGATTTGGATGCAACTAAGACAAATATGATTTGGAGAGAATGGAGTTCCCTTTTTCTTTCCTGTGTTCCAAGAATTTAGCTTACAATTTCTTTTGGAGAAGACTCGTGAGAGAAAATGAACAATGAGTTTATGTGAAGTTTTAAAATTGGCTGGCTAGAGCTTTGGAGGAGAATCTGAATTTTGTGTGAAGGAATTGACAATTACCTCCTTTTTGTGAGGGGATCCAGGACTGGGAAAATGAAGAATTGGTAGGGGTAGATTCCATGTTTTTGTCTCTCCATTTCCTTGTATCGAAAAAAATAAAGTTTGAAACTTTAGATGTCCCTCGTAATCTTTCCATTTTCGGAATATTAGAATCTTGGTATCTAACATCAACAAATTAGAAACCTAGATGGTGGATCCAGGTGAAGAGGTGCTTTTTATAACCATGGTCTCATGTTTGCTTGAGTGCGGATCAGGTGCAGTCCCATTGCACAAATTCAATGTGCCGCAGCGCCTTATAATCTTCTTCTGTTTTTCACCCTGCCAGAGTGGGGCCCGAGTCCAACAGCAGATTGATGGTGACCTGGTACAGCGGCACATTGCATTTGTGATATGCACATGATCCCAATTGTGTTGGGATCCTGTGCGGTGCCGGACCTACCTGCTGGTAGCCAATTTTGTTTGAGCCAAGGGCCAGGTCATGTCTAACTTTTGAATTTAAAATGGTTTCGAGGTTGGTCCCCTTTGAGCCAAGGGGCTGAGAAGGTTATGCATGTGATCGTTGCGATTTTTTTTCTTTTGTTTCTTTTTAGGAGAAGAAAGTGAAAAACTCTCGCAAGGTCTCACTTGACCCTTTTGAAAATATATTTTGAAATTACTCACTTTCGTTTTGAAATTTATGAGAAAAGAAAAAGACGGGATTCACTCGTCGGTACGAAGTTCAACCGTTCCTGACGCCTTTAGCAGTTCTCGACGCTTTTACCAGGGGTAATTGAACCAATGATCAAATTTATGCCTTTCTTTTGCTTAAATTTATTTAAAACATCATTCTAAGTCCTAAATGCACATTGAATCAGACTTGTGTTATGATTTTGAGTTTGATAATGTGTATGCTTTTGAAAAATTTTCAGAGATTTGAACTTTCAACGTGATTTCGGAATTGAATTCAAAGTTAAGTTTTCAAATTTGAGATCTGAGTTGAATTAAATTGGAAAATCAAATTTGGAGTTCGATTTTTGAATTGAGAAATCAAACTTGGAATTGAATTCAGATTTTGAAATTGAAAATTAGAAGTTAGAATAGAAATTTAAAATTGAAATTTGAACTTAATTTGAAAGAATTGAAATTTGAAAATGAAAATGTAATTGAATCTGAAATCAAAATTGAAATTTGAAAAGAAATTGGGATTTAGGATTCAACTGAAATTCAAAATTTAATTTTAGAATTGAATTTGAGGATTGAACTTTGAGATTTAGAATTGAAATTCGAATTCAAGATGAAATTTTGAAATTAGAAATGGGAAGTTGAGAATTGGAGAATGGAATTAAGACTAGAACTCGAAAAATGGAAAAATGAGAATTAGTATTTGAATTTGGAATAAAATTTTGAAATTAAAAAGAATTAAAAAATTGAAATTGACATTTGAATTTAAAATGAAATTCAAAAATTTAAATTTTGAATTTTCAAAATGGAAAGTAAGGAATAAAAATAAAAAATTGGAAATTGAAAATAGATATTTGAATTTAGAAATGAAAATTATTTTAAAAAATCAATTTGAAATTCAAAAATCACTTGACTAGTAATTTTGAAAAAAAATAAAATGATACAATTCTATCTTAAATGATGAATGCATTAAAAGAATTTGTTTGAAATTGAGTCTAAAATGCAAATTTCATTCTTTAATAGAATTAAAAAAAAATAAATTTTAATATATCCATGACTATGGCCACAAACATATTTCAATTTAATCTTTATTTAAATTTCAATAAAGAATAAAATTAATTTTATGCCTTTATAAAAGTAAAACAAGATTAATTTTTTATATATTTATGATTATGACCATGAATATACTCTGAATTAATCTTTATTTTGGATTCTAATAAAGGAAGAAAATGCATTTTTGTGAAATATGATGATTTTTGAAATTGACTTGAGTGTAAGTCATTTTTTTTATATTTTAATAAAGAATAATAATTCTAAGTATTATTTATATTTTGACTACGGCAGTAAATACAAACTCTACTTAGTTTTACTTATCTTTTATTAAATGATGCACATGTCATTCATGTTTCTATAGTGTTTTTAATAAAATAAAAAAAAATACAACAAATTAAATGAAGAAAAATTAAAGTAATATGCTCATTCATTCTAAACTAAGCATAAAGTAAATTTCTCATTAATACAATTATTACAACCCATAAATGCATTACATTAATTGAAAATAAAGAAAAGAAAGATCTTACAAAATGAACAAACATGTTAGAAAAAAATGTAGGCATTTATGATTTTTCTTCAATTATTGAAAAATTAAGAAAATTTTATAATTTAGCCTTTTTATGCTTCAAAAAATGAAAGAAAAATCTATAAACCTATTAGAAATTGATGAAATTTGATTTGAAGGTTTCTAATATCCTTAAAAGTATCCTAGATTTAAAAAATGCAGAAAAAGTTGGAGGAAAACCCAAATTTGGGTTTTTTTATCTAAGTAAAACATGATATTTCAAAATTGAGATATGTAAATCGACCCTGTAAGAGTATTTTGAAGGAATAAAAGCCTAAAATAACTCAGATTGAGCTAAAAATTGATTTCATTGATTTTTAACTTTTTAAGGAAGCATATCCTTTTTACAGATCTTGAAAACATTTTTAAAACTTGAGATATGATTAAAACATTGAGAAATAAATTTTGAAATCAGGAAATTGAGCTTTGACAGACAAGTTTATGTAATTTTTGAGTTTCAGGGGCTAAACTAATTCAATTTCTCCCAAATTTATGGTAGAAATTGCTCAGTTTAACCGTGAAAAATTCTCAATTTACAGATCTAGAAAATGATCTCCTATTGGGAAGATCCCATCTGATCAAGTTGGTCAAAAAACTGTAAAAGCCTGTGAAAGAAAAATCAACAGGTTTCTGATTTTTGATCCAAATGACAAATGAAAACTTAACGAAGTTTTTTAAAAACTGAGATGCATAAACTAGACATTTTAAGGAGAAAACTCTTTTTTACAGATCTAAAAAATGATCTTCCATTAGGGAGATATGAATGCAACAAGTTGGTTTTGAGTCTCAACAATGCATGAGATTGCCGACAGTCAAGGTTCTGACTTAAAATGCAAAAGAAATAGAAATATTCCATAGAAATGGATAAAAATTTACATAAAGAAACTATACATGTAGATGAAGAAGATCGTTTTTTCATATCTCGAAAATGATCTCTCATTAGAGAGATATGACTGCCAAATTGGGCTAAAAACCAAACCCTAAAAGTGACACATCATAATAGGATTTCGGTTTTTGGCCAAAAACAAATATGAAAATACCATAGAAATAGATAAAAATTTACATGAAGAAACTAGACTCAATGCTGAAAATTTTATTTTTTATAGATTTGAAAGATCATCTCTGGTTAGGGAGAAATCACTCAAACAAGTTTGTTTAATTTCAGAAAAAATTCAGACGAGACCAAATGGTAGGGTCCGAATCGAGATTTTTTTAAGGAATCAAACTAACTCAGATTGATCTATTTTTTGGTGTGGATCCCGAAAATACATTTATAGAGATATGGTATAAAATCAGATCAAAATAAGACATAATTATATGCAAAATGATGAGAGAAAAAATGAACCAAAATTGAAAATATCATCTCAACATAATTGAATGGAATATAATCTCATAAATGGTTTGATCCAATGATCAAACTTGAGATCTACCATTCTAGATCATAGATGATAATAAAAATGATGTAAAACATAAATTAAAGCATCTAAAATGAAATTAAGTGCATTGGGCATAGATTGAAATTGATTTGGCCCATAGAATGTAGAATTTGATCTATTGAAAGATCAAATCCTAATTCTAAATGGCTAAAATGAAAATGCACAATGTAAATAGCAATTTGAATAGATCAAACATAGAAAATGATTTTTTTTTTGGAATTAAACTAGATCTATATTGCCATTACACGAAATTGAAAGAAAATGCAAGAAAGAAGTGAAGAAAAGGGTGGCGATTTTTGAGAAACTAAAAAAACAGAAAGAAAAGAAAAGAAATCAAAAGAAAGGGAGAGAGAGGGCCTACCTTGGGCTTCTTCTTCCTTGCTCCAACCACCACTCCAAGTTTGAACCACCAATGAAAAGGAGGAGAGTTTTTTTCTTTGGAAAACTTGTCAACCTCCAAGGAAAAAGAGAGAGAGAGAGAGGAGAAGGGAAGAGAAAGAGCAGATTTTTCTTTGTTCTATCAATTTCTCAAACTCCAATTTGTTGAGAAGAGAGACCCCCAAGGGGTCTACTTATAGTTTGAGAATGGGGATGACTTTTGCAAAATGATAGATATGGGATTAAAAAATCTCAAAAATGAGATGCCAAGCCCATGTGGGCATTTCCTTTTTTCCCAAATGGGTGAAATAGTCCTTTTAGAATTTTTTGACAAATGGCACCCCTTTTGCACATGGGTGGTCATGTGACAAATGGGGGGCTCACATGGGGTTGGCGCCAACCCCATGTGGGTCTTTTTCTATTTTGTCAAATGGGCAAAAGTGCCCCTTTGTGAATAAATTGACACATGGCACCCTCTTGCAAGAGGGTGTCCATGTGAGTCATTTTTGGGTTTTAAAGATGGGCAAATGGCCATTTTTTTGAAAATTTGATACATGGCATCACCTTGTGGGTGATGCTCATGTGGGTTTTTAAAAGCAAATGGGTTTTTAAAGGTTTTGTAAAAATGATTTTTATTTTTTATTTTGAAAATACCAAGTGGCGCCCCTCTTTGAAAACAACATTTTTGATATTTTGATTTTGAAAATTAAGAAAAAAAAGAATGAAATACGAAAATGAAAAGGGAAATTTTTGGAATTAGTTGAACTTCAAAATTTAATTTTTGATTTATAAATTCTGAATTGGGCAAAACCGGATCCAAATTGAATTTTTGAGAATTTTTGCAAAACACTAATTTTGGTTTCTAAAATTTCAAAGATTATCTTGAAATTGGATTTTGATTTTGAAATTGAAATCCCCAAATTGATTTTGAAACTCGATCTGGATCCATTTTGACATTTCGAATTCCAAATTGAATTTTGAACTGGATCCAGGGTATTTTTCAAAGGATTTTTGAAATCCAAAGGTTATTTTTTGAATTTACGGATGAAAATTGGATTTTGATCTTAAATTTGAAATCTCCAAATTGATTTTGAATAAAGATTGGATTTTGAAACTCGATTTGGATCTATTTTGATATTTTGAAATCCAAATTAACTTTTGAACTGGATCCAGAGTATTTTTCAAAGGATTTTTGTAAAATGATGGATTTTAATGTGAAATCCAAGGATTGATTTTAAAATTGGGATAGAAATTGAGTTTTTGAAAGAGATTTGGATACAATGTTTTGAAAAAAATTGGATCTGGATCTCGATTTGAAGAAAATTGGTTAGAAATGGGAATCGAACCCTAAATATTGATTTCTGAAGAATTAAAAATGGTAAAAGCCCCAAATTCATTATAAAATTGGGATTTTGGATTTGGATTTGGGATCCAATTCAGATAATGAAATTGGATCTTGAATCTAGACCAGAAATCAAAAAGTGAAATTGCATCTCAGATGTTAAATGAATTTGAGTTCAAAAATTGATTGAACTAAACTTTTAAACGAATCAAAAGGTGGATCCAGACTGAAATGGATCCGAAATGGCTTAATTGGATCCTGGATATCTGATGGGATATTCTAGGTTCAAAGAACGAATCAGACTCTAGATATAGATTTCTGAATGAATCAGATGAAAAATCCAGGTTTGAGAAGAAATTAGACATCAGATCTAGCATTAGATCCAATATCTGAATTGAAATGGACCGAATCTCGGATATTGATAAGATATTAGGTGAAGGAATTGATCCGAGTCCAAATTTGGGGTCTATCTCAGTTCAAAAATTATTGAAAATAGTGTCCTGAAGAATTTTGTATTTTTTTTTTCGCCCTGCAGGAGGTAGAAACACGGTACAAAACATGTCTGAACTAATTTGAGCTGGATTGGATCCATATGAACTGAATCCGAAGCCAATTATACTCAGATGAGCTAAATTCAGGACCAGTGCACTAGCTAAACCAGTTGGAGTCAGCTCGATTTGGACTGAATCGAGCTCAAACGAGCTAAAATGAGCTAAAATGAAGGTTCGAGTGTGAAAAATTGACTTTGAACTAGAACTGAGCTACTCGAACTCCTGGTGAACTTAGATTAGACTCACTGGGATGGGATCTAATGGTTTTGACTGACTCGGAAATAGTTTGATTAAGATTTAAGCTAAAATGAGCTTATTTCTCCTGAAATGGGCTAATTTAGATGAAATGATCAAGAATGAACAGAATTCGCTCATCGTGAACTCAGAGGAGTTAAAAATGATAGTTATTCTAACTTTTTTGAACTTGAAATGAGCTTGGTTAAACCTAACTGATGAAAGGTCTAAGGGTGACCTAGGGGTAAAATGGTAATTTTATTGGCTAAAAGGGGGTAAATTGGTCTCTGAACTGGGATAAACCTAATGGTGAGACTCGATATTGCCCCGCAGGGTTTTGGCATCTGCAAAAAGAAATGTCCAGAATAGATTTGAAAATTTTAGGGTGTTACAGATGCCCCTCTTTATTGCTAAGCTGGTTGACGACCGAGCTTAGTAGTAAAGAAAAACACACCAAATTTCAAAATAAATAAATAAATAAATAAAAATACACTAGTTAGGAAAAATCTGACTGGGTGCGAAAGAATTGATTATGAAGAATGATTTTCATGAAGTAA
This sequence comes from Nuphar pumila, assembly GCF_984573655.1. Classification (NCBI taxonomy): domain Eukaryota; kingdom Viridiplantae; phylum Streptophyta; class Magnoliopsida; order Nymphaeales; family Nymphaeaceae; genus Nuphar; species Nuphar pumila. Next base: position 148,302,587 of record NC_143250.1, on the reverse strand, counting down.
GGTTCAAGTTTTGCACCTTATCCTGAATGGCTTTGAGGAGGACGGAATCCTCGAGACTGAAATGATTGGATAAAAGAAGTGAGAAAACTGTGATGGGACATTTCTGAATAATATCTTGTGAGACAAGGCTCAGGTACAATCCTTACCTAAATGAATATAGAAAAATACTTCATGAGATGAGGCACAGTTACAATCCTTACCTGAACGGATATGAAAAATACCTCATGAGATGAGGCTCAGGTACAATCCGTACCTAAACGGATATGAAAAAGACCTCGTGAGCCGAGGCTCAGGTATAATCCTTACCTGAACGGATATGAAAAATACCTCGTGAGCTGGGGCTCAGGTACAATCCTTACCTGAACGGATATGAAAAATACCTCGTGAGCCGAGGCTCAGGTATAATCCTTATCTGAACGGATATGAAAAATACCTCATAAGCCGAGGCTCAGGTACAATCCTTACCTGAATGAATATGAAAATATGAAAAATACCTCATGAGACGAGGCTCAGGTATAATCCTTACCTGAACGGATATGAAAAATACCTCATGTGACGAGGCTCAGGTACAATCCTTACCTGAATGGATATAAAAAATATGGTATCTTTGAAATAAAGAAACCATGATGGGACTTCTGAATTTTGCACAAAGAATCCGAAAGAGGTTGCGAAAGGTGGAATAAAAATGGGGGTTCCTAAAGCTTTGAAAATGAGTTGATTGAGGTGTCTCCTGACTGGGACTGAATAGCTTTTGAAAATAACCTTTTGCGAGAAAAAACATGCTCAACCTTTGACCTGAAAATAACTGTCTATGGTAGGACAATGGAGAAAAAGGAAAATGTACATATCCGAGAGTCCAGGCGATCAGATCAAACAGAAGGGAAGGACCTTGAAAACTCCTGTAATCAAGTCCTAACGAGGGATAAAACAATGCCAGGATATATCAAAATGGACATCAAGTTCTTGCTTTATGTTGGAATAACCAGAAAATGTTGCCAATGAGATAAAGATTGTAGTTGATTAAAAAATGATTGGAATGTGCACATTTGTGCGAAAATATTACCTTTTTCTACCTAGAGTATTACCTCTAATTGAGCTAACTCCATAGAATTAAGAATCAAATTCAATTTTGTTGTTGTTGAGTTTCTTAAAGGAAGCTATTTATTTCCTTAATATGAATAGAGATGAATTATTCTCAGTTTTATAAAAGCAAATGAAAAAAGACATTGATGAACAAATTTCATATAGATAAAGACGATTTCTGACAATTTGGCAGTTTGATATCTTGGGTTTATCCATGATAATCTTTTTGCACTCTTTTTGAGACATGAAAATTGAGCACTTTTGGGGTTTGGCGAGAATTTTATCACATCAACCTTCATCTTGGAGATGTTCTGATTTTCCTTCGAAGGACACGTTCCATACTCCTTCAACTTGGAGATGATCCAAATCTTCTTTTGGTCCCAGGAATTATATTGACGATATTGCCTCTTCGATTGAAAATCTTTTTGATGGTAACATAGATCAAATATCTTTTAGGGTTTGTTGGGAGGTTCATCACATCAGCCTTCAACTCAGCAATGATTTGAACTTTTCCTGGAAGAACACGTTACATGCTCCTTCAACTTGGAGATGATCCGAGTCTTCTTTGGCCCTGGGGGTCTAACTCATTCATCCATTTTCAACTTGACGATGATTGAGAGATCTCTTTTGCAAATAGTTAATTTGTAGCTTGAATGACTAAAGAGATTGAGTGGATTCTTTTACCGCTCAGAATATTTCCACTGCCTTGTTACCAAAAGAATAATCTTTAAAAATATGCCATAGCTATGATCCATATCGGTTCATTTATGGCTTTTCAACATCATTGAATTTTTCGTGCTAGTCATATCAAGAATTTTTCTTTATCCTTTCGGTTGACCAACAAAAAAAGCTTGAATTTTCGTTCTTTCTTTGTAGAAACTTTATCCTTTTAGAGAGAATATTGAAGGTAGTTCGAGACAATTCTTTTGAATCAACAAATATCTTTGGTAGCATACTGACAATATGCTCTGGAATCCTTTGTGAGAGAGTTTACTTGATGTCAGATTGATAACACAGTGACTAAAATTTGGATCTTGAAAATTTGATTATTGCGAAGATTGGGTTTGGGAAGGACCAGTGCTAAACTGGGTTTGGAGAGACTAGTGATAAACTGGGTTTTGGAAGGAAGATTTATTCTGAAGGTTTGAAATTAATATAATTGCAACCTGAAGGTTTTGGAAAATGATTAAAATTGATAGAATTGCAACCCGAAGGTTAGAACATGATTAGAATTGACAAGATTGGTTGACCCGAAGGTCGGTTTGTAAACACATGACATTAATCATGAAGTTGAATTTAGAAGTTTGAACCGCTTGAAGGTTGGATTTTGAAAAAAAGTCCAACTCGGAAGTTGTATTTTTTAAAAGAAAGTCTGAGTCGGAACTCAGTTTTGAGAGAAAGTCCAAATCAAAATTCATTTTTGAAAGAAAGTCTGAGTCAAAACTCAGTTTTGAGAGAAATTCTGAGTCGAAACTTGGTTTTTGAAAAGAGATTGTCCGAGTCAGAACTCGTTTTTGAAAGAGGTCATCCAAGTCAGAACTCATTTTTGAAAGAAATCGTTCGAGTCAAAACTTAGTTTTAAAAGAGATTGTCCGAGTTAGAACTCATTTTTGAAAGAGATCGTCCGAGTCGAAACTCATTTTAAAAGAGATTGTCCGAGTCAGAACTCATTTTTTGAAAAAAATCGTCTGAGTCAGAACTCAGTTTTGAGAGAAAGTCCGAGTCAGAACTCATTTTTGGAAGAAAGTCTGAGTCAGGACTCGATTTTGAAAGAGATCGTCCAAGTCGAAACTCATTTTTGAAAAGAGATCGCCTGAGTCAAAATTCAGTTTTGAGAGAGATCGTTCGAGTCAGAACTCATTTTTGAAAGAAATCGTCCGATTCAGAACTCAATTTTAAAAGAGATCGTCTAAGTCTAAACTCATTTTTGAAAAATATTGTCCGAGTCAGAACTCATTTCTTTTTAAAGAAAGTCCGAGTCAAAACTCGAATTTCAAAGAAAATATGGATCAACTTGAAAGAAGGTGTGAGTCAGAACTTGGATCTTCAAGGAGAATTAGATTAACTTAAATGAAGGCCTAAGTCATAACTTGGATCTTCAAAGGGAATTAGATTAATTTAAAGGAAGGTCCGAGTCGAAACTCGGATCTTCAAGGAGAATTATTCCAACTTGGAAGCTGGGTAGCTTGAAAGAAAGACCAGCGCGAGGACTGGGTTTAGAAAATGATTCGATTGAAAATTTTGAATATGATCAGTACAAAAATTATATTTTGCAAAAGGATTCGATCTGGGATCAAATTTCGGGAAAGATCAGATTAGAAGTGATGGTTCAAAAGGGAATTCATATTGGTTCCATAGGAACAACATCTATTCCGTAAAAACATCGGTTCCGTAGGAACAACATTGGTTCACTAGGAACAACATCGGTTCACTTAAGAACAACATCAATTCAATTAAGAACATTGGTTCAATTAAGAACAACAACCATCGGTTCAACTAAGAACAGTAGTGATTCGCTTGGAATAACATCGGTTCATTTAAGAACAACATCGGTTCAACTAAGAACAACATCAGTTCAACTAAGAACAACATAGGTTCACTAGGAACAACATCGGTTCAATTAAGAACAATATCGGTTCGCTTGAAACAACATCGGTTCAAATGAGAACAACATCGGTTTGCTTGAAACAACATCTGTTCACTTAAGAACAACATTGGTTCAATTAAGAACAACATAGGTTCATTAGGAACAACATCGGTTCAGTTAAGAACAACATCAGTTTGCTTGGAACAATATCGGTTCAAATGAGAACTACATCGATTCGCTTGGAACAACATTGGTTCGCTTAGAACAATATCGGTTCACTTAAGAACAATATCGGTTCACTTAAGAACAATATTGGTTTAATTAAGAACAATATAGGTTCATTAGAAACAACATCGGTTCAACTAAGAACAACAATTTTGAGAAAAGGGATTAGTATGAGGACTGAGTTTTAAAGATGGGTTCGATCTAAGATCGATAATTTTTTAAAATGGCCAGTTCGAGGACTGGGTTTTAGCTTGTGAGCTGAATTTTGACAAAATATTGGCATTCTGAGAATTTTTGATGATTGTAATGATAACTTTGTGAAAATTCTGGGCTCAAGAACATTCACAATTTGACTGAACCATTATAGAGAGTTGCGTAGCTCCTATGAATGATTTCAGGATTATCCCTTATCCTGAATGGGAACGAAAAAAAGAGATTGATGAAAATTGATGGAGAATTGTTGATGAAAGATTTTGTTTGATCCTACCCGCATATGGGATCTTTTGAGAAAGACGAGAACATTTTGAAAAACTAGTAAGAATTCATTTTTGAGAGGAGGATCAACCCAAAGGTTGATTTTGAAAGAGACCAGTAAAATATAATTCTTTTGGCAAAAAGGATCAACCTAGGGGCTGATTTTGAGGGAATGATCAACACGGGAGTTGATTTAAAAAATGATCAACACGAGAGTTGATTTTGAAACACGAGGGTTGATTTTCGAAAATGATCAACACAAGGGTTGATTTTGAAAAATGATCAATACGAGGGTTGATTTTGAAAAATGATCAACATGAGGGTTGATTTTGGAAAATGTTCAACATGACGGTTGATTTTGAAAAATGATCAACACGATGATTGATTTTGAAAAATGATCATCATGAGGGTTGATTCGAAATGACCATTTTTGAAAAAATAGTTTTTATAAAAGAAGATCAACCTAAGGGTTGATTTGAAATGACCAATTTTGAAAAATAGTTTTTGTAAAAGAAGATCAACATGAGGGTTGATTTGAAATGAACGGTTTGAAACCAATTTTTGTAATAGAAGATCAACACAAGGGTTGATTTGAAATGACCGGTTTTGAAAAATAGTTTTTGTAAAAGAAGATCAACATGATGGTTGATTTGAAATGACCGGTTTGAAACCAATTTTGGAAAAAGAAGATCAACACGAGGATTGATTTGAAATGACCGGTTCAAAACTAGAAGATCAACACATGGATTGATTTGAAAAATGATTGATTCGAAACCAATTTTTGTAAAAGAAGATCAACACGAGAGTTGATTTAAAAAAATGATCAACACGAGGGTTGAAATGACTGGTTCAAAATCAGTTTTGAAAAAAGAAAACCAACACTACGGTTGATTCAGAATGGCCGGTTCAAAACCAGTTTTATAAAAGGAAGATCAACACGAGGGTTGATTTGAAATGACTGGTTCGAAGCCAATTTTAGAAAAGGAAGATCAACATGAGGGTTGATTTGAAATGACCGGTTCGAAACCCGTTTTTAGAAAAAGAAGATCAACACGAGGGTTGATTCGAAATGACTGGTTCGAAACCAGTTTTTGGTAAGAGATTCAACCCTAGGATTGATCTTTGAAAAAGATTAGTAAAAACTAATTTTTGATGAAAAGACTCCACTTGAAGGTTGAATTTTGAAAGGAGACCAGCAAGAACTGGTTTTGATGCAAAAGATTCATCCCAAGTTTTTTTTTGAAAAAGACCGTTGCTTCAAAAAGCTCTCGGTGATCATGATGGGGATTTTGTAAAAAATTTCAAAGATTTACGATTTTGGACAAACCCCTATAGGTAATCCTATCGCTCGCATGAATGATGTCTGGATTGTCCCTTATCCTAAAGGGAAAAGAACATGAATTTGATGAAAATCAATAAAAACTGATGACAAAAGATTTCGTTTGGTCCCCTCTGTATACAAGACGTTTGAAGTGAAAATAGAATTTCAAAATAAAAGATGCCCGAGTATAGCAAAAGAAAGAGGTATTAAACATAAAAAATATGAAGAAAATTGATATTTCATTGATGAGTAAAGTTGTTAACAAGGACTGAATATTTACAGGTATTTGACCAAAGGACACAAAAGTCTGGGATTGACTTGTCCCTACAAGATGACTGGAATAAAAAAAAAGCAGAAAAACTTTGGCATTGTCATTTTCTCGAGTGGTCCGGGAAAGGCTTGGTCAAGATGGCTGGCTGATCCTCTTCCTTGTCTTTCACCAGAAGATTCTTATCAATGCAGTCTTGGACAATATTTTTGAGCATGAGGCATCGTTCAATATCGTGCTCCATAGCTCAGTGAAACTTGCAAAAATGATCTTTCCATTTCCCTAGGGTGACCGGAGGATCAACAATTCTCGAGTGTTTAATCATTCCTCTGCTCAACATATATTCATGGATCTTTTCGAGGGGCTGATCTAGAGGAGTGAACTTGCGGTCATAACCCCATCCATCGTGCTTTATCTTTTCTTGGGTGCTTGGCTTTTGCTAGGAGCCAGAGGGATTGTTGTCATGCTTGAGGGCATCATCCCTTTTGCTTTTTATGTTGTTGTTGTTTTGGCTAGTGGTGTCTATTACGTAAGTGGGTCGCGCTTTCTCTTTGAGGTCTGGGTTACTCTTTGAGAGTGTGAGGCTCTCATATACGTCATTTTCTATCCCCATTTTGAGCCATTCGGCTCGTTATATCAATTTGACAAAGGATTACGCTGGGGAGGTAGAGATCAGGCCCCTTAGAGGTTGGAAAAAATTCTTTAGGATTACTGACAATGCATGCCCTTCTGATATCGGATCCCTCATTCGATTGCAAGTGAATCTCCACCTGTGAATAAAGTCCCTGGCCTTTTCATTTTCTTTCAGCCTGAGGTTATAGAGATGGTTCAATATGGGTAGAGCCTCAGTATTAAAGAGAAACCACTCGATGAACAAGTTAACAACTTTGTCAAATTTTCGCAGCTCGACAGGATTGATATGCTCTGCATACCATTTTGCTACTATGCCTTCTAGGCTGCGAGGAAAGCATCTGAATAAGGCTCTGTTATCCTTCTTAAAGTGGTTGCATTCTGGAAAAAATATGGCCAGATGAGCCTTGGGATCGCCGGTCCCATCAAACTTAATGAATTTGTGGGAGAGATCTTCCAAACTATCATCCCCTTCAAGACCATCGTAGAAATCCTCGCTTGTGTATACCTTCTTTCCCTTGTATCGGGCTTGCATGTCTCTAATCATGCGGGCCATCTCTTTGAGCTGAAGCTGGATAAGATCTTCGACTGCTGGCTGCGGCTTCAACTGTTCGGTAAACTCAAGCTTTGGAGTTCGGAGAAATGCCTCTTGCTCTTCATCCGAGGCTTCTTTTATAGAATTTGCCCCCTTCCGAACTGCTGTCAAGCTGAACCCTTTTCTTGGTATTTTTGACTGGTTTCCTCATGAGATTTCCCTTAAATTTCTTTTTGGACGACCTCTTTCCTGAATCTGCCTTGGCTTGCTCTGTTTGCATCTTGATCATCATCTTTTGAAATAAATCGTACATGGCGGGATCGATGTCATCGCTGCCTGTCTGACCCTGACCTCTGGCTGATCTTAGATAATCCATCTTTTGCTCGTTACTGCTGCTCTAACTGACACACTGAGATGATGCAATATTTCAATCAGATCTTGTGACAATGCCAAAGCTTCCTGCAAAACAAAGAGGGTGGTTTGGACTGCAGAAATTTTGGAAGAAAGAGAGATGATGACAGAGATATTTGAGAATTAGGTTGCCGATTTGGAGAGATATCCCATTACCAAGGATTGGGTCATCACGAAATTCGTGACAATTGCGTTACCATTCTCATAAAGGAAGTAAACAACTAAAAATGCGCCTTGTTACCCAAGCAGGGTCACCAGCCATGACGAAAGGATGAGTAAGAGATTAGAAGATTTTGGGTTGAGAATTTCTCACTGAAATGACCAGGGGATTTACTAGAAAAATAATTTGAACACAAATAACATGATTGAAATATAGGGATCAAAATCCAAGAGAAAAAGAAAGAGAGAAAAATATATGACTTTTGAAAAAAGAGCATACATGATCAGAATAAGGTTGGAAATTTGAGATCCAAAAGAAGGAAGAAAAGAAAAAATCACTTAGAGTTTTGGAAAACATAAGAGATTTTAGAAAAAAATTTCCAGGGTTTTTAGAAAAATTGATCCGAAGAAATAAAGAAAGAAGAAATTATACCCCTGAATTTTGAAAATAGAAGGAAAATTTGAAAGAAATACCCAGGATTTTGAGAAATTTATTCTGAAAATGTAAGAAAATATAAGAAATATGCAAGCATCACAAAATCAAAGTTGTACAAACAAGGATGCGTCAACAACACTCCCTAAAAAGCTGACTCTAAATGCACAAGTTTTGAAATGGCTGTAGGACCCTAATCCTAACTCTAAGGCTTAGATCATCTGAATCAAATTAAGATATGCCGATATACTCAAGCCGAAGCTCAAAGTATGTGGCATAGAAATTATCTCCGGTTTTAAGGTAATGACTTTCCAACATCCTTATGCGCCTTTCGATATATTTTGGATTATGACCCTTAGTACGTGGCAGACATGTATTAGCCCAAATAAGTGGCCAAGTTGTGAGGCTTTTTCCTGAACTATGGCTTAGTGAGAAAGTCCAACAACGTGAAAACCGAGACAATATAGGTAGGGGATGTTTTTAGAAATATGATCAACATGCAAGAAATCAAATGTCTCTTATGCAAAGTCCTAAAGAGATAGAATTTTGAAAATCATAAAGAAGCACAAACATACATACATTGTTTGCATTCAATCCCTAGATTTAGGAGGGTTGTATTAGACCTAAGTCTAAGTGAACATGAATAAAATCTCCTAAATTTGGTCCTACCAAACAATACTTAAGCCTATATGCATTATGTCAAATGGGTCAGAGTCTAGGCTTCTAAGTTTTGCATGAAAATGAAGCTGACATTTATAGAATAATGACTTAGATGATTTTACACAAAGTAAAGGCATTAATCCGACCAGACGAAGACGAGTCCCATCACTATCACCAAACCTGTGATCGTTGCAAAATTTTTTCCTTTTGTTAATTTTTAGGGAAAGAAAGAAAAAACTCTCGCAAGGTCTCACTTGACCTTTTGAAAATAGATTTTGAAATTACTCGCCTTTATTTTAAAATTTGTGAGAAAATGGAGAGACGGGATTTGCTCGTCGGTACGAGGTTCAATCGTTCCTGACGCCTTTACCAGGGGTAATCGAACCAAGGATCAAATTTATGTCTTTCTTTTACCTAAATTTATTTAAGAAATCATTCTAGGTCCTAAATGCACATTGAATCAGGCTTGTGCTATGATTTTGAGTTTGAGAATGTGTATGCTTTTGAATTTTTTTTAGAGATATGAACTTTCCAAGTGATTTCGAAATTGAATTCAAAGTTAAGTTTTCAAATTTGAGATATGAGTTGAATTAAACTGGAAAATCAAATTTGGAGTTTGATTTCTGAATTGAGAAATCAAACTTGGAATTGAATTCAGAATTTGAAATTGAAAATCAGTAGTTAGAATAGAAATTAAATTTTGAACTTTGAACTTAAATTGGAAGAATTAAAATTTGAAAATGAAAAATAATTGAATCTGAAATCAAAATTGAAATTTGAAAAAAAAAATGGGATTTAGGATTCAGATGAAATTCAAAATTCAATTTTAGAATTGAATTTGAGGATTGAACTTTGAGATTTAGAACTGAAATTAGAATTCAAGATGAAATTTTGAAATTAGAAATGGGAATTTGAGAATTTGAGAATGAAATTAAGACTAGAACTTGAAAAATGGAAAAATGAGAATTAGTATTTGAATTTGGAATAAAATTTTAAAATTTAAAATTTGAAAAGAATTAAAAAATTGAAATTGACATTTGAATTTAAAATGAAATTCAAAAATTTAAATTTTGAATTTTGAAAATGGAAAGTAAGGAATAAAAATAAAAAATTGGAAATTGAAAATAGATATTTGAATTTAGAAATGAAAATTATTTTGAAAATCAATTTGAAATTCAAAAATCACTTGACTAATAATTTTGAAAAAAAAAGAAAATGATACAATTCTATTTTAAATGATGAATGCATTAAAAGAATTTGTTTGAAATTGAGTTTAAAAAGCAAATTTCATTCTTTAATAGAATTAAAACAAGATTAAATTTTAATATATTCATGACTATGGCCACAAAATATTTCAATTTAATCTTTATTTAAATTTCAATAAAGAATATAATTAATTTTATGCCTTTATAGAATTAAAACAAGATTAATTTTTTATATATTTATGACTTTGACCACGAATATACTCTGAAATAATCTTTATTTTGGATTCTAATAAAGGAAGAAAATGCATTTTTGTGAAATATGATGATTTTTAAAATTGACTTAAGAGTGTAAGTTGATTTTTTTTGTATTTTAATAAAGAATAATAATTCTAAGTATTATTCATATTCCGACTATGGCCGTAAATACAAACACTACTTAGTTTTATTTATCCTTTATTAAATGGTGCATGTGTCATTCGTATTTCCATAGTGTTTTTAAGAAAAAAAATACAACAAATTAAATGAAGGAAAATTAAACTAATATGCTCATTCATTCTAAACTAAGCATAAAGTAAATTTCTCATTAATACAATTATTACAATGCTTGAATGAATTACATTAATTGAAAATAAAGAAAAAAAATCCTGCAAAATGAGCAAACATGTTAGAAATACATATAGAAATTTATGAATTTTCTTTAATTTTGAAAAATTAAGAAAATTCCATAATTTAGCCTTTTTATGCACCAAAAAATAAAAGAAAAATCCATAAACATATTAGAAATTGATGAAATTTGATTTAAAGGTTTATAATAACCTTAAAAGTATCTTAGAATAAAAAAATATATAAAAAGTTTGGAGGAAAACCCGATTTTAGGTTTTTTTATCCAAGTAAAACAAGATATTTCAAAATTGAGATATATAAATCGACCCTATTAGAGTATTTCAAATGAATGGAAGCCTAAAACAACTCAGATTGATTTAAAAATTGATTCCATGGATTTTTAACTTTTTAAGGAAGCATCTCCTTTTTATATATCTCAAAAACATTTTTAAAACTCAAGATATGATTAAAACATTGAGAAATAAATTTTGAAATCAGGAAATTGAGCTTTGAGAGACAAGTTTCTGCAGTTTTCGAGTTTTAGGGGCTAAATAGATTGAATTTCTCTCAAATTTGTGGGAGAAGTTGATCAGTTCAACCATGAAACATTTCCAATTTACAGATCTATAAAAAGATCTATTATTGGGGAGATCCTATCTGATCAAGTTGATCAAAAAACTGTAAAAGCCTGTGAAAGAAAAATCAGCAGGTTTCTGATTTTTTATCTGAATGAAAATTGAAAACTTAATAAATTTTTTTGAAAATTGACATGCATAAACTAGACATTTTAAAGAGAAAACTCTTTTTTATATATATAAAAAATAATCTCCCATTAGGGAGATATGAATGCAACAAGTTGGTTTTGAGCTTGAGCAATGCCTGAGATTGCAGACAGTCAAGGTTCTGAGTTAGAATACAAAAGTAATAGAAATATTACGTAAAAATGTATGAAACTTTTCATGAAGAAACTAAACATGCAGATGGAGAAGTATTTTTACATATCTAAAGAATGATCTCTTATTAGGGAGATATGACTCTGACAAAATGGGCTAAAAATCAAACCCTAAAAGTGATATAGTATAATAGGGTTGCGGTTTTTGTTCAAAGATAAATATGAAAACACTATATAAGTTAATGAAAATTTATATAAAAAAACTAGACTTAATGCTGGAGATTTTCCTTTTTACAGATTTGAAAGATCATCTCTGGTTAGGGAAAGATTACTCAAACAAGTTGGTCTAATTTCAGAGAAAATTTGTATGAGACCAAATGATAGGGTCCAAATCCCAAAATTTTTGAGGGACCAACCAACTCAGATTGTTCTGATTTTTGGTGCGGATCCTGAAAATGCATTAATAGAGATGTGACAAAAAAATTAGATCAAAATAAGACCTAATTATATACTAAATGATGAGAGCAAAAATGGACCAGAATTGAAAATATCATCTCAACATAATTGAATAAATTATAATCTCATAAATGGTTTGATCCAATGATCAAACTTGAGATCTACCATTCTAGATCATAGATGATAATAAAAATGATGTAAAAATATAAATGAAAGCATCTAAAATGAAATTAAGAGTATTGAGGCATAAATTGAAATTTATTTGGCCCATAAAATATATAATTTGATCTATTGAAGATCAAATCCTAATTCTAAATGGCTAAAATAAAAATGCATAATGTAAATCGCAATTTGAATGAATCAAAACATAGAAAATGAAAATTTTTATAGAATTAAACTAGATCTACAGTGCCATTACACGAAATTGAAAGAAAATGCAAGAAAGAAGAGAAGAAAAGGGGGGAAATTTTTGAGAAACAAAAAAATAGAAAGAAAACAAAAGAAATCAAAAGAAAAGGAGAAAGAGGGCGTACTTTGGGATTCTTCTTCCTTGCTTCAGCCACCACTCAAAGCTTGAGCCACCAGTGCAAAGGAGGAGAGTTTTCTTCTTTGGAAAACTCGTCAACCTCCAAGGGAAAAAGAAGGAGAGAGAGAGGAGAATGGAAGAGAAAGAGCGAATTTTTCTTTGTTCTCTCAATTTCTCAAACTCCAACTTGTTGAGAGGAGAGACCCCGAAGGGGTCTATTTATAGTTTGAGAATGGGGATAGCTTTTGCAAAATGATAGATATGAAACTAAAAAATCTCAAAAAGAAGATGCCAAACCCATGTAGGCATTTCCTTTTTTTCCAAATGGATGAAATAGTTCTTTTAGAAAATTTTTGACAAATGACATCCCTTTTGCACATGGGTGTCCATGTGGCAAAGAGGGGGCTCACATGGGGTTGGCGCCAACCCCATGTAGGTCTTTTTCTATTTTGTCAAATGGGCAAAAGTGTCCCTTTGTGAATAAATTGACACATGGCACCCTCTTGCAAGAGGGTGTCCATGTGAGTCATTTTTTCGTTTTAAATATAAGCAAAATGGCCATTTTTTTGAAAATTTGACACATGGCATCACATTGTGGGTGATGCTCATGTGGGTTTTTAAAAGCAAATGGGTTTTTAAAGGTTTTGTAAAAATGATTTTTATTTCGAAAATACAAAGTGGCACCCCTCTTTGAAAACAACATTTTTGATTTTTTGATTTTGAAAATTAAGAAAAAGGGGAATGAAATATGAAAATGAAAAGGGGAATTTTTTGAAATAATTGAACTTCAAAATTCAATTTTTGATTTATAAAATCCGAACTGGGCAAAACCGGATCCAGATTGAAATTTTGAGATTTTTTGTAAAACGTTGATTTTGCTTTCTAAAATTTCAAAGATTATCTTGAAATTGGGGATAAAAATTGGATTTTGATTTTGAAATTGAAATCCCCAAATTGATTTTGAATAAAGATTGGATTTTTAAAACTGGATCTAGATCGATTTTGACATTTCGAAATCCAAATTGAATTTTGAACTAGATCAAGGGTATTTTTCAAAGGATTTTTGAAATTCAAAGGTTATTTTTTGAATTTGGGGATGAAAATTGCATTTTGATCTTAAATTTGAAATCCCCAAATTTGTTTTAAATAAAGATTGGATTTTGAAACTGGATCTGGATCCATTTTGATATTTCGAAATCCAAAGTAACTTTTGAACTTAATCTAGAATATTTTTCAAAGGATTTTTGCAAAATGATGGATTTTAATGTGAAATCCAAGGATCGATTTTAAAATTAGGATAAAAATTGAATTTTTGAAAGGGATCTGGATCTGAAGTTTTGAAAAAGATTGGATTTGGATCTCGATTTAAAGGAAATTGATTAGAAATGGGAATCGAACCCTGAATATAGATTTCTGAAGAATTGAAAATGGTAAAAGCCCCAAATTCATAGTAAAATTGGGATTTTGGATTTAGATCTGGGATCCAACTCAAGGGATAAAATTGGATCTTGAATCTAGATAAAAAATTAAGAAGTGAAATTGCATCTTAGTTGTTAAATGAATTTGATTTTAAAAATTGATTGAATTGAACTTCTGAATGAATTAGAAGGTGAATCCAGACTGAAATGGATCCAAAATGGCTTAATTGGATCCTGGATATCTGATGAGATATTCCAGGTTTAAAGAATGAATCAAACTCTGGATATAGATTTTTGATTGAATCAGATGAAAAATCCAGGTCTGAGAAGAAATTAGACACCAGATCCAACATTGGATCCAATATCTGAATTGAAATGGATCGAATCTCGGATATTGATAAATAGAAGCACAACTTAATCGGTAGCAGAAAACAACACAACGGGAAGCACAACTTAATCTGCCATACGGGAATCGCTAGCAAAGAAATCGCACGTGTCAGGATTTGTATATGAATATTGTTCGTTCCAACCGAAAGAAATGCAATATGAAAGAGAAATTATCTAGTTGTGATTTGTAGATCTGGAAATATAATATAAATTTACAAATATTGAAAAAAAAATGAGAAAATTTGAGCGCTCGGAAATAACCTTCGTGAGTAGGTTTTCCTGGGGGTGGTGACAAGAAGAAAGCCTGTAAATGGCTGTTAATAAATGGTTTGATCATGGAGTTTTAAAATATTTTTCAATGGGTGGATACCCAAAAGGAACCATCTCTCTGTACAAGGGAACATTTCAAGAATATCTATCCGGCACCCTACTGCCCTTTCGAAAAGGAAACGTTGTTTTTTGTCCAAGTGGCTGCAACCATCCATATGATATGACCATATGGATGGGAACATCCATTTTAAGAGACCTTGGCCGGTCTTGGTTCAATTCCCACGGCTCTCATCCCTCTGCCCAAGCTGATGCCCAGAACAGGAACCAGGGCAGGAGGTCCTAATCTCGGAGTTTTATGCCGCCGGGATGACGACTGTATGTATGACAGGCTCAGCCAGCACGACAGACCTTCACATGGGGGTGCAGTTTCTTTGTATTAAAAAAAATACTAGCAACTCAGATCACAGGGTGCCCCATATGGGTTGGGTACAACCTGACCCTGACCCATACCGGATCTTTATAGGGTCAGGGTTTGGTTACAAAAGAAGGGGCTCCGATTAACTATTCGGGTCAGGTTCATGAGGTCTAATTTTAAATGGGTAGAGTATGGTTTATGAAATTTTATACCAAACCCAGGTCCGACTCGAGTTTCCGATTAAGGTCCACAAAATTTCAGTGTAAAAAACTTAAAAAATCTTATTTAACTGGGCACGAATCGGGTCTGATTTATGTAATTCTTGTCGGATCTGGGTATCATTTTTCTTTTGAAAAACGCTGTTGAACTTGAATCCGAATCTGATACCCACATTACTTAATCAGACCCGGGTTTGAACTCCAGTCATTTTAGTAGGGTCCCACCCGTTGACACCCCTAGGTGCCCACCCACAACCGCTAATAAGATTGACTGACTTGGCTTGGTAGATTGGTGATTCTACAAGATGGTGGTGGGAACGTTGAGAATACGCTCAAATGAAGGCAACAGCAGACAGGCACATAACAGCCATGAAATGAATTTATCATGGTTGCTAAATCTCCCATAGGATCAAGTTAGATCGGTAATTTAACAAAAACGGTGGGAGCATCAAACTCACACTCAAACCAAAGCAAGCGCAGACATTTCATGAATTTGTGATGGTTACAAGTGAAGTTTGACAAGCTGGACTAATTTTCGAATAAGGCCAGATTTGAGATCCGCCAGTTCTATGCCTTTCTCTTATCTGCAAAATACATGCAATATTTTCAGAGAAACCTTTTAGGTTTCCAAGCCACACAGCATTTTTACAAATTGCAGGGCCTTTACAAGATACAGCTTGTGAACACTTTTAGGTCTCAAAGAAAGCCAACGAAGAAAAAGAGGATTGAGCAATTAACAGCGTTTCCTTGTGACAAGATAATGAAAAAATGCACCATCTGTTAAACTGTTAATCACCAATTCAATAACAAACAGATGAACATTGGAATAAGAGCTTTGAATTTACAGCAAGGACCATAGGAATTTCCTTTCTACAGCTCTTAGAGAGAAGTGAAAAAAGGAATTGGTGAGTTTTTCAGTCTGTAAAAAAGAGTATATCACGATACTTGTTTTTTCTGAAAATTTACATCTTTCAGACACGTTTTAGACCAAAACTTAAATCCTTTACAAAATTTGCGAGCATTCTGCACATTAGGAATCATAAGCACAAGTCCCAACTTAACATAATACTTCATTTTCACTATAAGCAGTGAACAAAAGGAAACAGCTGTGATTATAGATCCACATTAGGAGGGTCCTGCATTCAGTAGCACCATCACCAAGGAAACAAAAGTCTCTCGCCGCAAACCATGCGGTCATCTTGAAAGAGCAGCGACTAATTTGTCCTTCATTAGCTGCTCGCCCCCACTTTGGGGCCTGATCACGAAAGTATGAAGAACCGAGTCGCTTTCAGTGGAGATCCTGGACTCCTGAATCAAGACCTGCATTTCACGCAGAACTCTCACTACTTTCGCAATTGGGTGGGCATCCAGTGGGCAGCTTACCTGGACTACGAGATCCCCATTCGCCGTGCGGATCTCAACATCTGGATTACATGTCTTCTTGGAGTCTTGTGCATTATACGCTACATCTGCAGCAGAAGCAGATGCACCGCGTTTCTCCTTATCGGCTTCCATCTCCCTGAGTTTCTTCTGAAGCTCTGTGATGTATGAGATTGCATCTCCGAGCAAAGAGGCCTTGTCCATCTTGGAGATGTTTGGGACGACGGCCCTCAATGCATAGAAACGTTGATTAAGCTTCTCACGCCTCTGCCTCTCTGCTTCCACATGGTTCAGAGGCTCTTCCCTTCCATTGGCAGGCTTTCGTCCCCTTTTCCTAGGCCTCCTCTCATCAGGTTGAGGAAGCCGGTCCTCTTTACATGAAGAATCCATGTCAGAGAGCTCTATTTCATTGATTGGTGTCCGGGAATTAGTGGGAACGGCTAAAGTGGCTCTCGATGTTCCCGAGAAGTCTATCTGCCTCTGTGGCGGGAACAATTTCAATCGGCTATCCTCAATGCCACCATTAGAATAATTCCCATACTTGATGCCAGGCTCGCAGTTTGTTATCAGTATGTTGTTTCCATGTTTCTGCTGAATCTGTGATTTATAAGCATCCACCGCATCGGAACTCCAATTCAAAGTCGCTACTTCCTTCTTTGCGCTCACTAAGGCTGCAGCCCCATCTTGCTTCTCGTGCACGTGCACGGGGCTCCAAACAGGAGAACTTGCATCCTCTAGCTTTGCAGTTAAGTGCTGCGTTGTAATATGAGTACTAGTTTTACCAAGTCTAAGATCTTGGCCGAAAATTTTCGTGAATTCCTCCGGCCGTTCATGCAACTTGAAAGATGTTTGAGATCCATGAGAATGGGAGATTGAAAATATAGACTTGACAGTCTGCAGGACATTCTGGTCCTCTAATATCAAATTAACTGAACCAAGCTCCAGCACTCCCGTCTCAGTGGGGATACAAACTAAGGTGCGAAACCCAGCCAACTTGGAGAGATGTGATCTCCAGTAATACTGGTCGATGGAGTTGTCTGGGTTCACAATCCATACAGGTTTTCCGGAAGCAAAGCTCTTACCAGGCGCTCCAATGCCACGAGGAAACGAGTAGTACATTGAAGTCAAGTAAAACATCTCTATGTTCGAAACAGTGTCCAACCTCATGGCAATGTTATCGTCGTCAGAACCGCCGAAGAAGGTATGAAGCTTCTGCAACACCCTCTTCCTCATCATCTGCTCATGATTTTCAGTGCCTTGCCGGACCTCGGAAACTACTACTCCACCTTCCTTTGGTTCTCTGATGTGCCCATCTCCCCACCCCAAAACAAGATCCCCGGACTTCGATCTAGAGATCTGCCAGAAGATGGCGTAAGTCCAGTTTGCCACGGCGGACCCTTCAACCAGTTCACATAGCTTAGACTGCAACGCTCCACCCCCAACGGCTGTAGACAATCCTTCCGACGAGGAATTTCCGGTCATCAAATACTCGCATGCTTGGCCGCCCAAAACAGCCTCCAACATGGCCTTATCTTCACCACTCCAAAACTTCCCCGCTGTCTCCATTTCGCTATCAAAATCAAGCTAACCGGAAACTCATAAAAACCAAAACCAAGTAGAAGCAAAACTCTCTTGCAAGAAGAAGAAGAGCACTTCAAAACTACCGAATCCTACCGGAGACAGTCAACAACGATCTAAAACAAGATGGAAAAAATCAATTTGTGTTAAATATCATTCACTGCATCATTCCAGCATCAACCCATCTTTATGCGTCCAACGCATGCCCTCATAAGAAAAGATCTCAACTTTCAATCGCCCCTTCAGGCCCTAGCCTTCCAAAATCCAACCCCGATAGCTCTTTTAGACGGAATCCAATCGCATCAGCAGATCCAAATCTTCAATTTCTACACGCTACGAGCGCGCCTACTCACAAACTTACAGCAGAAAACCCCCAGAGGGTCGATCTAACAAACACCCACAAAATGAAAATCTCTTACGCACCACATTCGAGCTTCGACGCCCAATTCACAAACTTCCACTCCTCGAATTGCACTCCAAAACCCCCCATCGTCCCTCGCGAAAAACCCTAGCCATCAGATCCCCAATCCCTTCAGAGATCGACCCACCATTCTCCTAAAAAAACAAAAAACAAAACCACCATTAACGATCCGAGAAATCAGAGACTCACGATCCCAGAAAAACCAAACACCGAGAAATTCCGTCCGTTCTTCTACCTCGTTTCAAAAACCCCAATCCCAAAAACGAAGGTACACAGACGAGAAAACGAAACCCAAGAGAGAGAGAGAGAGAGAGAGAGAGAGATAAGGAAACTAACTTGCTTCTGTGCTCCGTTGAACCATGAAGCAGAATTGGGGCTTCACGTCTTAACCTCCCCGCTCTCGATCGAAACCCCTCGCTAGGGTTAGGGTTTTTCCCCTCCTCTTTTTGTTCTTTTCAGGATTTTTTTTTTCTACTTTTTATCGTCCCTCCCTCACAGAATAGATCTTTCCATTCTGAGAGAGAGAGAAACAGAGAATGAAAAACGGGGCTTTAATGTGCTCAACAATTTCTTTTATCAATTTTCCCTTTAGTTTTAGGCTTTCAGTAACCATGGTTAGATTTCAGAACCACGGTCCGGTCCCTTCTAACCGCATCCTCGAGTTCGTTGAACCAATCACGAGTCACGTGGTCGTTGCTTCCCAGAGGACAAAAGGACACCTCCCGTCTCAATTCTGAGAAATGACTATGATACCCTTCATCTTTTGGCTTTTGGAGACGCCCAACTCTGCTGTCACTGTGTAGGCCGTCCCGGTGATGGACCGTCCATCTCTATCCATGTTTGTCCCTTTATTTTTATTTTATTTTACCTGGCTGTTGGGGATCAGATGCTTCGTTACAATTCTTTTAAGCTGATTAAAGTAAATAATGCAAGTATTTCAAAGGTGATATATATATATATATATATATATATATATATGGTGCCTCTATTATGGTACTGTACCATCATAAGTGATGCACACTTGATTTACGTAGATATAAACTTTAAATGCAAAATCTAATGTTTGGAATATGTTTAACATGTTCTATTTAATCTTTTTACGTGTTAAAGTTTACTGAAATATGATATTTTATATCATTTCTACATCACTCTTAATTTCATGAATTGTGAACTGTTGATTTTTATTATATCAAAAATAAGATCTTATGATAAATTACACATGATAAAACCTCTAACATAGTAAATAAATAATGATAAATGCATATGTATGGTTAGATCTATCATTTGGTGGTTAGATCTTTATACAAACAAAGGTGTGTACCACTATACCATATCATGGTACAAAACCACGTTATATTATATATATATATATATGAGCACTTTTACGGTGGTACTTTACATGTATATAATTTAAATAGATCTAAGCTCCAAAAAAAAATTCTAACCACTTTTATATATGACCATGTTTAGCGTATTCTATTTATTATTGTCATGTGATAAGGCTACTCAAATATGATTTTAAACCACTTTTATTTTCATACAATGTGAGCAATTGATTTTGACCGTGTACTAAACATGATAAAACCTTCTAACATAATAAATGAATCATTTGGCTAGTTTTATATATGTAAATAAGAATGTATTCCACCGTAAGGTTTTATGGTACATAACCACCATATGTTTTATATATATATATATATATAAAAGACAAAAAGGGTAATGATAAGTTTTACATTCAATCACCTCATAAATTTACTAACGATTTCCAGTTTCATCGAGTTACTATTATCTCTATTTGACAGCTGTCACATGTGAAGGATAATTCCAACTAACAAACTTTTCTTACTATGAGTTGAAAAGATGTATTGTAGATTTCTTTTGTATGTTATGTTGACTCTACCATGTGTAATTTCGTGGATCATTTAAAGGATCCACAAACTTTTAATAAGGGCACTAATAGTAGGAGTCTACAAATTAAACACAAGGGATTCTAGATAGGAAAGGTAAGTGTGTGGTTGATTTTTATGTTTTTTTTTTTTAAGATTTATAATACATAAACTGCTCTAAAAATTAATTTGAGACCTTTTTTTTTTTTTTAGATTTATAACTTGAAGAAATCACACCTGGCACGAAGACCTGATCACACTGATTCAGCTTGCCATAATTAACTACAGTCGCCGTGCTGGCAGCTTAAAACTCCGAGGAGGTTAGGGACCCTTGAGTTACCAACAGAGGGTGTGGTTGTATGGTAGCAGCAGTTAATGCATGGACATCGCAAGTTCAAATCCCCAGCTTCCCTAGCTATAAAAAAAAAATCGTGAGTTGAAATTACTTGGCCGATTAATTACGCACATCAATAATGAACTTAATGCCGAAAACTTTTGGCATCCTTGCTTCTGCAGGTTTCTCATGATTACGATAAACACATCTTAATACTTGACGTCGTTCGTTCTCTAAACGTAAAATGTCATTTTTATATGATTTCTTTATTTTGTCAAACTAAGATATAATCCGTGCTTTAGACTTTGGATGAGCTTGTTTTATGTTTTGGAAGACGGGCTATAAATCGGATTAATTTATATCATACAGTGCGTGGCACACATACTAGGATAAGAAAATAAATTCATAGCCAACTCAGCCCTCAAAGGAGTTAATTTGACGTAGTGGGATGGGGCTTAGGCTGCCAGGCAGACAGTCTAGGTTCGAATCCCTTGCGCAAGCCGAATCGTGGTGGTGACTCCCTGGACTGGAAACAAGGGGTAATTAAGCCTGTATATACAGGAGGAGGAGTTTTACGTTGTCAGGACAGTGATCATATATATAAGTATGACGCACAGGCAGAGCCACACTAGTGCGGGCGGCTATAGCTATAGATCTTTGATCCTGGAGGCAGTCTCTCCGAGTAAACATCAAAAAAGTAAATAGCCAACACCAAATGTTGATGGCCCACGTATGCCCCCAAATTAAGAAAATATATTACGAGAAAAGTTGGGTCGTGCATGTTTCAGCCGGGAGCAGCCCTCGTGTTCAAGGTGCTTCAAATCTGTTCACCATATGTTATTGAATACGTTTTTGGATAGTATTAGCCAAGAGCCAACCCTTGCACGTTCATCTGATGATATAACATATAACAGTAAATATATGCCTAGAATTAATTTGTTATTTCAAATAAAAAACAATAAAATTAAATACGCCTAGAATTTCAGGGGATGTGTTGATGATGGTCATCATTCTTGGTAGAATTTCACAAATTTTCATAGGTTATACACATGAAATCAGATATATAGGGAGCCCCAAAAGGGTTAGCGTAGTGTAGTTGGAGCGGCCTCGGCTGTTTGAGAGACAGTCAGGGTTCGATTCCTGTGGGCGTTACCTTCTTGCATAAGCCAAAAACCCAGCATAGACGTTGGGGGTAAGGGTCCTAGCCATGAAGTTTTATCATCTAAAAGGTCAAACTAAGATCTACCTGCTATCGGGGCTCGAGTTTCTCGGTGTAATAATAATAAAAAAAAACAGATTGGGAAAATATTTGTAAGAGAGGGTTCTACATTCAAAGCACAAATATTAGACAACTTTGTCTCTCTTCTCGAGCAATTTACTTACATCAAACATGGCCTATTATTTAATTAGTACTCTATTAGGGCTTGATCGGTGCTGACTATACAATAACATCCATTTTCAAATTATGTTGCGTTCACGTCTTTTTTGACAATGGGTCTTAATTACCATTAGGGGTGGCAATCGGGTCCGGTTGGCGGGTTGGCGTGTCAGCATACCTCAACCCGAACACGACCCGTTTATTAAATGGGTCAGCTGTGTCAAACACGAACCCGACCCGCCAACCCATTTAATAAATGGGTTGGGTCGGGTAAACGGGTTTTCAGGTTCGCGGGTCAGGTTGGCGGGTCGGGTTGGCGGGTTGACCCACCCGCCTAACCCGTTTATTAAACGGGTCAGCCGGGTTGGCGGGTTGGCATACCCCCAACCCGAACCCGACCTGTTTAATAAACGGGTTACGCGGGTCGACCCGTTTATTAAACGGGTTGGCTTAAGCCCAACCCGAACCCGCCTAAGAGGCGGGTTGGCAGGTCGTGTCAGAAATTGCCACCCCTAATTACCATCATAGCTAAACCTGATCATGCATTTCTTATTATTAACTTAATGGATCCAACTTTCAAGTTGGCTTGGGCATGGGATGGTTCTTGTTTTGGTGTTTTTTTTTTCTGCTCACAAAATAAATAATGATAAAAAAACAGCATTGCTTGTATGCAGCATAAGTTGGTAGAATTGCAAGACCCAAGGGAGTTGGCTTAGTGGGATGGGGGCCTAGACTGTCTGACGGACAGTCTAGCTAGGTTCAAATCTCATGGGCATCACCTCCCTGCGTAAGCCAATTGAAGGTCAAGTCTTTCAAAGTTTTACGTCGACATGGACAGAAGCCGTAAGTACAACAACAGACTGAGCCAGGTCTCTGCGCTTAGGCAGTTTTTCAGAGTAAAAATTTTAAAAAAAGTTGGTAGAAGTGCACATAAGGCAATAGGCAAGGATGGATATTAGATAAAACCTATAATTTCCTAAAAGTCGAATATAATATTGAGGTATATTCAATTATTCACATCATCCTTGATATATTTTTTTTTGGGGTGGGGCCTCTCGAGAGAGGAAAGAAATTATGGAAAGCAATTATTTAAGCAGGTGAAAGGGAAATAAAGTAAAATTAACGGAAGATTCAGTAGAGCAAAAACACGTGGACTAACGTGAGGGAGTGTCCTTCTGACTTCTGACAATTAGGTTTGGTCACGTGCAACAGGGCTCGCACTTTTCAAGGGGTTAGGGTTCACGTGGGAATAGTGGAATCATCACAGGCTCTCGGGACAACCACTTTTATGGTGCGTTTGCATGAGAGGTGCCGCTGCACCCTTCTGGTGGATTTCACTGTTGCGAAAATGGAATCGAATCCTTGAACGTGAACCGTTTCCACGAAAAAGGGGAGCCCACCATGCATTTTTGGCATGCCGGTTCAGGTAAATTCACACTTACACATTTGTTTCAAAATTTTGAGCACCCCAAAAACAGACGGCCATACGTTTTCACAGAAAATGACTGTTTTTCGTGACATGCAAACGCCCCTTTAGTGTTGAGTACAGTCACAAATATTGAGAGCCAATGCAGCTCTGACGGTAAATCGTCAGCCTTGGCTGCCATTCATCCATGCCAGAACACCACCCTAATTCGTTTTGTGCCAGCCGTTGATTTTTGGGGATGTAGATGCCATCCATCTAAAATATGAACGGCTCTCAAAAAAGTTGTGGGAACCCTCCAAGTAATGAGCTATCCACATATGGTGTTTTGGCTGGAGTTCATTGCATGGATGAACGGCATCCAAAACACAGCTGCACCTGATCTGACTCTTTCTCTCTTCATCGACTTGCTTTTTGCAAATTGGAATTCGAATCATAGTATTACAAAAATATCATGATATTAACACATTTTTAATACTTTATTTCCATATTTTAATACTATTGTATTTCGGAAATTTACATATACTCTGGAATGTTGCCTAGATTCTCCTTAAAAACACAAATTTTAATTTATTGTGAGATTTTTTCCTTGCCGAAAACCCCCTGTAATTAACCTACTTGTTAAAGGTTCTTTTGATTCTTAATGTTGACTATCATCATCATCATCAACCCTTATCATCCCAATTACATGGATGAGCTCTATTTAAATAATATCTTATTTAAAAAAAATTGCAACTAGGAGATGGCTGGGGGCACTCCTAGGTTTCTGAACAGTGCTGTAATCGTTGGATTTGCAAGCTTATTTTGAGTTGTTGATCAAAGTCAAAATATCAATATTAACATGCAATTAGTTAGTTATTTTGGTAAAGTAACAAGAGTGGAGAACTGATATACTTTGATATAATTTTTAGAATAATGTAAGCATAGCATGGGCATGATAAAAATCAAAGGTGCATTTAAATATACATATGGTGGGCTACGTGTAGAATCAAGTATGAATGCAGTGGGAACGTGTAGAGTTATGCATGCATGGTAAAAAAATATATATGAAACCTCTTTATGTAGAATTTATGAAGTGTTATAACTTATATGCATGACCTTAGTGGACCAAGAGTCATTATAATTGCGTTAAAATTGTACACATGAGTTTCCTATATATACCCATTGCAAATGTTTGAAAAGATAAGCTTTCAAAACAAAGTTTTCTTGTCTCATTTTTCAAAAAGTTTTCAAACTCTCACGTGGAGCCGTACTCACATGTTGGTGAGATAGGTATCCAGCAATTTTGGAGCAGACCAGACCCACCGATCAAGTGAATTTTTCACGTGAGACATGAGGAATCACACAACCGGCATGCATTGACTGTGTCCAGGTGAGGGTCCTGTCCTGCATATGCTTAACAAAAGGGAGGTGTATGGAGCACCATGGCTTCTTCACTTCACAATTCACATCAAACATCAAAGAGACCGAGTGTGTCATCTTTAAGAATTTCAAGAATTTTGTTATATTGTTATATAAATAAAATACAACTTCCCTAAAGCAACCAGTCAATCAACGGCTATGTTCCAACCATACCAAATGCTAGAGAAATCGATCGCATGAGCACAAGCACCGGGCATATTATTATGCTTTTAGCATAACGTTCATCAAATACCATTTCATACACTCCATTATCATTCTCAAATCTGATTTTTAGTCATGCATTTTCATTTATTCAAAACTGAATCTCACATACATGCACAGGTAGTTAAAAATATGAAATTTAACATACAAATGTGCATGTTGAAATCTAAATTTAAACATCTACATGTACATGTAACAACATCTGAAATTTAGCATCTACATCTACATGTAGAAAATCTGAAATTAGAATCTACATATACATATAGAAAATCTGAACTTTATCATCTATACGTACATGTAAAAATCCAAAAATTTCTTACACCATTGGACATGTTTTATAAATACCATCCCACATGCATTTGAACATCCTCAAAACCTTAAATAGCATCCTTCATAAATCTCAAATAAAACTGATTTTATAAACATTACAAAAACTTTTTTCAAAAACCTCCTTTCAAATCTAAGAGTTTTCTCATGTAGGCATTTCATCAAACACTTCATAGGTAGCTATACCTCACTATAACAAAATTTTAAAACTTCTCCATTAGGCAAAAATTTCTAAATAAGCTATCTTACAATGCTAATTAGAAATGAACTAAATTATGCTTACACATTGAACACCTAACATGGTTTCTACAAGTAGGGTAGAGATGTTCCTACCTTAGAGAATAAATAGAACTAGGAAAAAGAAAAAACTCAAAATGCCAAAGGGTTCCTCCACCAAAATTGGTGGTGGTGAATGCTCCAAAATGAATCTCCAAGAGAAAATGGTGGAGGGTGTTCTGCCCCCTCCAAAAAAATCTCCAATGGTGAGAGTCCACCAAAAATCGACAACAGAGAGAGAGAGAGAGATAAGGGTTGCGATTTTGGTGGCTTCTTCCACCAAAATTGAGTTGGGTTCTCTAAGAACCCAAGAAAAAAGAGATGAAGAAGGTGGATTGGTTGTCCTGTACGAAACCGAGTGAGGGAGAGAGCTGATGGGTCTCATGGCAGCAAGAGGGTGATATGGTGATGATGGTGGTCAATTTTCCACCAAGGAAGGAGGATATGTGGAGGGTTCATTTTTTTTCTCAAAGAGAGAAGGGAGAAAAAAATGGTGTGAAATGGGGAAATGAGGGAGAAAGAGGGTCTCACGGCTGGGAAAGAGGTGAGACGTCAGTTATAAAACCAGTAAAATTTTGACAATTATCGAAATAAATAAAAGTACATTTTTTTCAGAATAAATATGATAATATGATATTATTTCAAATGAATTTGATCCAAATGGATCTTGAATCCGAATAAGGTCATATTAAATCCGATATTTGGATTTGGATTTGGATATGGTAGGTGGATTTGGATCTCAAATAAATCTGAAATTCAGTTGGAGATTTGATTGGATTTTTAGAAGATCCAAGTATTATGTGAACCAATCAAGATCCAAAATCCATTAGAAAACCTATATGCATACAAATAAAATTATGTAGACATAAATTGTAACAAAAAAGAGCAGTAGTGTTGTGGAAGAATTCATTACCTCTTTGGGAGATGACTTGAGTTCAAATCCCATCTCATATAGTAAATTTTATTGGATGTGCTACATTTCCTTTTTGACAAACTTTAGTGATTTAAAAAAAATACACGTTTTCCTAAATAGAGATAAAGTCAAAAAAAAAAAAACAAGAAAGGTAAGTCAAGGATCAAAAAATGAAATACATGACTATTGTTTTGTAATTCAAGATTTTAGCTGTAAGACATGAGGACATTCCTCATATAGCACATGTTTTTCCTTATGGTGTATTAAGATAGAATTTAAGAAAAAAGAAAGTTAAGAAATTTCATTTTTGGTAAGCTATTAATCCTCTTCGTTACACGATTTTTTTTTGTGAAACATAGTGGCTAGAGGGGCGATTTCAATATGAATTGATTTAGGAAATAAATCAAGAGAAATAAAAAGGAAAAAAATTCTTGAGGTTGCCAAAACACATTACACAAATTTTTTGGCTGCCAATCTTTCTCTCTCATATCCTCTCTTCCTTGCTCCTCTTCTTCCTCATCCCTTGTCGTGCAACCACTTATCTTGGAGGTGCTGGATGATGAGCTGATTGAAGGAAGGACTGCAAGATCCAGCCATACCTCGGGAGTTTGTTCGGTGACTCGATTCATCAAAAAGAGGTAAAGATGAGAGTTCTCTAAAGAAAATAAAATATATAGATCTAGATATATCCGAATGTGGTGCTTAGAAGTAGGATATATCGGTTATGATTAAAAAAAAATTTAGCCATGAACACGCATCTACCATGACTCATTGTTTGATATGTTTCAAAAAAAATATATTATATGCAAAACATATCAGCCTTATATTGTTATGAAATGTTCATGTGTTGTAGCCATAGATGACAGACCCGCATAAGGGGTTCTGTTGGATGCCATCAGCAGTGCAACGATCCACCTTGTTGTGGTGTGATCGATGACCTCATGAGCATGATTTTTTAAAACACGGCAAAATATGTGTTTTGATACAGGCAACAATTTTTGTTTGCTACATGGAAAATCTGTTTCTATGAGGTTGGGATGTTGTAGATCTATTGTCATTCATGATTTATTGTTGGAATTGAGATTTCATGATTAATAAATCATTCATGCCATGCACATCAATTTGTTCTATTATGATTAGAACTATTTATACATGATTGATATTTCATGGCAGTATAAGATATATCATTCATGTTGCGTATATTAATTTGTTCTAATATGATATGAAATGATACATAAAAATATGACTATCATTTTAAGTTTTTGTGAGATAGTTTAGTATAGTGTTTTCTCTTTTATGTGAACCATGAATCTACTGTTCCAACGTACCTCTACGCGTAATGACTTGTGACTGCATTCATTAAAAAAAAAATTGCTAAATGAGAACAAGTGTGTTATGGCCTGCAGGCCCGACAACATGGCTTATCATGCCTGAAGGACCAGCCATGCCTGGTCAGCCTAACCAGACGCACCATGGTCTGTCGACCCTACATGGGCTGTGCGCTGCAAAGCATTTGATGCACAAACAATATCGAATGTTCTTGCTGGGCGGTCTAGACCTGAACAGCACCACGTGTTGTCTCAATGGGGTCTGCCGCAACCCCAACTTGCCTTTCAAAAAAAAAACATTATGTTGGACTGGGCGTTGCAGACCCGAACAACACCACAGGCTGTCTCAATGGGTTTTGTCGCAGCCCCAGCTTGCCTTTCAAAAAAAAAAATATGGCTAACGGGTTTGGTTGTCATTGCCACTGTCGATACTCACCGTTAGCAAATGAGGATCGGCTGGTATACTTAATTGGGTTGCAGTCCGTCATGAACTTTCTGCAGTAAGGTTGTAACTGAAAAATAATAAATAAGCAAACAAATAAATTTGCTACGATGGACAACTTAACTCCCATTCGGAATGGGTACGGGAACAGACCGAAGGAGGTCTGTATAGCCCGGTCCATGTAAGTCACGCAATTATATATATATATATATATATATATATATATATATATATATATATGTGTGTGTGTGTGTGTGTGTGTGTGTGTGAATATGGCATATATATTTATATATGTCGAGATATGCAAGTTGAAGGAAAAAATTTGAATGGACTCTCAAATCGCATCTCAAATTGTGAGGATGCACCTGAGATGTTCACACTCCGAGTACCAACTAATGTCAATGTTAAAATCAATTGTACCCTGAAGGGAAAATTAGATCATTTCTAAATGCTCAGAAATAGAGGTGGCAATCGGGTCGGGTTGGTAGGTCAGAATACCTCAACAGGAACACGACCCGTTTATTAAATGGGTCAAATGTGACAAACACGAACATGACCCATTTATTAAATGGGTAACCCGACACGACACAATTAAACCGTTTAATAAATGGGTCGGGTCGACACAACACGATTGCACGACACGGCGACCCGTTTAATAAATGGGTCGGGTCGACATGACACGATTTCACGACATGGCGACCCATTTATTAAATGGATTGGCGGGTCGAAGTTAGGGTTAGATAAGTTAATATATATATAAACGGGTCAGTCGATTGATGGGTTCGTGTAAACGGGTTGACCCGCCCTGCTAACCTGTTTATTAAACGAGTCAAATAGGTTGGCGGGTTGGCATACCCCTAACACGAACATGACCCGTTTAATAAACGGGTTAGGCGGGTCAACCCGTTTATGACACGAACCCGTTTAAGCCAAACCCTAACCCGACTAAGAAGCAGGTTGGCGGGTCGGGTCAGATTTTGCCACCCCTACTCAGAAATGAATTTGTGGTTTCGCCGAAACTGTATGGTGCCATAAGAGCTCTGGCAAAATTTATAAAAATACATGACATGGTCATGTACATTTGGACTGTCAAAACGACTTGACATTTAATGCAAGAGTGTTTGGCTTGAACATGAGTCTGTGGTTTGTGGATAATTGTTCGAGTGTCTTATTTGCACTAAGTCGGACATGTTTACACTTGGTTTTACCCGAGTGCGAGTTGAAATTATGATATTCCTGTGAGGTGTTGTGACACGCACCAAGTAATATACAAACTAATATAATCACTCTTAAATGAAATTTGGGATTCTGGGTATACCTGAAAGATGGTACATGTTACTGGAATTCTTGGGTTCTAGGTACACCTGAAAGATGGTGTATGTTACTGGACTCGTGGTCTACTTGAAGAGGGTAGATGGTACAAACTCTATGGGATACTCTTTGTGTTGTGAGAGCTAGGCATCTCACCCGGTCCCCTATCCTCGGAGTTAGGGGGTCGTCTTTTGCAGAAGCTTCAGGATGCTTCCTATTTATAGTTTTTGTCATTGGGGAGTACTCTCTCGGTCATGGACCGCCCCATTTGGGTATCCGTATGGTTAATCACTCGGGTTACCTAATAAAATCATAACAAACCCCCAAGTGGTTTCGGTCCGATACGATGTCAAGCATGTGCGTACCTATAGAGCGAGTTAATAAAAAAAATATTTTTGTTTTTAATTTGTAGTGATACATGTCTATTAGAATTGAAACTATGGTACAATGATTTCAATTATATTCTATTGAGTCTATCTCTTGATGATAAATTCTTTAGCCAGATGAAAAAAAAGAAAACTGTAATGTTGAGAACATTTAATTTGATTCGTATGAATTATGTAATTTTGTACATCCATATTCTAATAGTTACATGCTTACTTGTACACATGGTACTACACACATATATATTGATAGAATGTTGCTTACTCAGACCGGTTGTAGTCTGACCCCTCTATCTTTCTCATCTTCCAAGTAGCGAATGATTTGCGCAGAGCATATTGCGAGCATCGTTTTGAGCAGAGCCATGAGATTAAATCTTTTGTAGTCCTATGGATCTCTGATGATTTTTATTTTACATGACCTTAATTTCTTCATGTAATAATGTTAGACAAATTATTTTATTTGAATAATATGGAATGATATTCAAATGGCATGGAATTCTCGGTTATCGCATGTAACTTGCCCAACTTATTTAACAGAAGGGTTAACAAATTAGTCTACTGTAATTTAAAAAAATTTATTCTAAAATTTTTGAGTTAAATATTTTGGGCGTTACATCAACTAGGGCTAGGAAAGTGAGGTGGGTGACTTAAGTGTGTGGGCACCACTCACCTCTCCTTCTCCAAAATGCGCCAACCCTAAACGGGTCTAAATTTGGATCGGTTCCCACTCCAATCCAAGTGAGAACCAAACCAAAACACACCATACTAAAAAAATAAAATTAACAAAGTAACCAAAAAATAAAATAAATAATATTTCATAAAAATAAAACAAAAACCCTAATAATCATCTCATAAAAATCAAAATAAAGATGAAATAAAAGACAAATCAAATCCTAATGTTAAATTGGATCAACTCACTGGGTTCAAACCCATTTGGACACCAAGTCCACAATAAAATCCATTTTATGTCTAACAATTCTAAAAAATGTACTAACACTTAAAAAAATTTATTCTACTCCATTTTAATCATAACAAATCATGAAATTTAAATAATTAAACTATGCCACTGTACTCGACTCAATCAAAATGCTCATTTTATATAAATTTAAATTTCTAAAAATTTACAAGTCTTACCGAGAGAGAGAGAGAGAGAGAGAGAGAGAGAGAGAAGAAGAAGAAAAGAGAAAAATATTGTTCTTTTTTTTTGCTGCCCAACCCTTCTTGTAAAGCTTGGAGTTGATACCTCATCGCTCTAAGCTTCTCTTTGTTGCTTTGCTCTTCTAATAAAATCAAGTTTCCTTTCTAAAAAAATATGGCATCAAACATGAGAGAGAGAAAAAGAGAGAGAAAAGAAGAAAAGTGAGAAAAAGATTGATGCTTACGTTAGCCTCTCAAGAAGTTGGGATGCCCCCCTATGGAGGTGGGTTGCGTGAATTCCTAAGTTAAATTAGGGCCATCCAATTTGGACATACATTTTCGTGGTAGCAGAGCACCGAGTCATGTTATCCTTGTTCACCTATCTTTGCTTATTCCATACTCATCCATCATACATGAATCATCCCAACTTTTACCGACTTTTAAAAGAGTTGTGAAAGAGACTTAGCAAGGAATTGCTTTAGTAGTCGTTAACAAATCTCTATAATTACCATTTTAGTACAATTAACACGTATATATTATCTATAACAATGCTGTATTTTGCATTTATCAAAATATGTTCATGTTTTGGCAACAGTACTGTGGTGGGGGGTGGGGGAGGACTGGACAAGGATTGACCCTTACTTGGATCACTAGCTGAACTGGCAAAGTGTGATATATTATTGAGATAAGTTTTTCTAAAGTTTCAGTATTCTATTTTGTTAGCATAAAAAAATGTGGTTATTGATTTATACTATAATCTGTGCTCATCAATAAATAATAGAAAACCATGCTCAAGTTAATATTGGATAAATTCTACAAATTCATTTATAATATAAAGATATTGCTAAGAGGAGCGTTTTGCGTTTCATAGGAAAGGAATTAGTGAGAATAAAAACTACTGCTATGAACCCAATCTTCACGTTCCATATGTAAGAATACATCATTGTCACATGTATAACAATTATAACATGAAGAAGGAAAGGATATCAGGAGGAAAAAAAAGTCAAAAGTGCAACCCCCAGCAAACAAACTATGCTAAACACATCTATTTGGTCGAATTGAGTGGACACAACTCGCACTTGTGATTTTGCAAATAGATTTTGAAACAATATGCAGAACTTGAAGTAAAACGCAGAGCTGAATAACACGTTGTTGTATTCCTTAGATTGATGATTCTGGGCAAACATATGAAGGCTATTTATAGCCATACAATATACAATCCATACACGTTAACATAGGGAGACCCTTTTTTATCCTTATCAAAAACGATAACATTCAGGCATCAAGGATTCTTTAATGTTCACAAGTCTTCATACGTTGGAGACTCTGGTGTTCTAGTTTATATGGAGGTTCACGCACTTTAGAGGTTTGCTGCATGTATAACTCTTGATGAACCATATTCTTATCATGCCCCTGCAGGCTCAACGTGGGGTCAGCAACGTTGAGCTTGTCTCGAATAAAAACAAATCTCGATACTGGAAGCGGCTTAGTGAGTCCATCAGCAAGCTCATCAGGGGAAGATAAAAACTGAACTTGAATATGCCCTTTTTGCACATGATCCCGAACAAAATGAAAATTGATTTCTACATGCTTAGTGCGAGCATGAAAAACTGGATTCACTGCAAGATACATCGTACCAATGTTGTCACACCAGAGAATGGGTGGTGAAAGAGGAGCTCGACCAAGGTCAGTCAGGAGAGACTTGAGCCAAAGAAGTTCGGACGTGGCACATGCGAGAGATTTATATTCGGCTTCAGTGTTGGAGTAGGCAACAGTCTGTTGCTTGTGAGACGACCAAGAGATCAAATTGGAACCCAGAAAAATAGCAAAACCACCGGTAGATTTATGGTCGTCAAGACTGCCGGCCCAATCAACATCAAAAAATACACTTAGTTGTAGTGAGGGAGACTGTGAGAAAGCGAGGTCATGCTGAATGGTGCCTTTGATATACCAAAGAATACGTTTGACTTCCGACCAATGAGTGACTGTAGGACGATGCATGGACTGGCATACCTTGTTGACAGCAAAGGCAATATCAGGCTTAGTAATGGTGAGATACTGAAGACTGCCAACAACACTGTGATATAGGGTGGGATCATAAAATGACGAATCATCATCATTGAGTAAGTGAATGGTGGAGCTCAAGGGAGCGGAGACAATCTTGTCATCAGCCATAGAGGCACGATGAAGAAGATTCAAGGCATAAGTACAGACCGGACGTGGCGTAGTGAACTTCAATACCCAAAAAATAGTTGAGACGCCCGAGATCTTTGACAGAGAAGACACAACTAAGATGCTGAATTAAATCTTGGATGACGAGGCGAGAGCTGCCGGTAATGATGATGTCATCAACATAAACTAGAACATACATAACTAAATTATGACTCTAAAGGATAAACAACGAGGCATCAGAGAGAGATATGTGGAATCCATGAGATTGAAGATAAGAGTTGAGACAGTGGTACCAGGCACGCAGAGCCTGCTTGAGACCATACAAAGCACGATCCAGCTTGCAAACATGATTAGGATGAGAGCGGTCTTCAAAACCAGGAGGTTGTGCCATATAAACATCTTTCGAGAGAATACCATTGAGAAAGGCATTATTAAAATCCAATTGATATAACGGCCATGCACATGAAACCGCAATAGCCAGAACTACAGGGATGGTAGTAGGCTTGACCACAAGACTGGAAGTTTCAAAATAAGCAATACCTTCTTGATGAAATCCCTGGGCAACAAGACGAGCTTTATAGCAAGCAACATTGCTATCGGCATGGCATTTAATCCAAAAAATTCATTTGGAGCCAACAACATTATAGTGAGGAAGACGAGAACAAGATGCCACATATGATTGACTTGGAGAGCATGGAATTCATCTTGCTTGGCCGAGTGTCACTTGGGATCGAGACTGACCTGTTTAAAGGAGGTGGGTTCAGGTATGAGCTGAGTGACCATGGGATGAACACGATTAGGGGGGCGGGTTAGGACAGGTTTGAAGAGCTCATGAGCTGAGGAAGGGACAAGTGATGAGGAGAGATCAGGTGGTCCAGTATGAGGGACAACACTCGAGCAAGGATAAGGTGGAGCTGATGGTTCAAAGGGAGGTAGGAGAAGTGGAACTGAAGGAGAGAGGATGACGGGTGGAGAGAGACCCAGTCAGAAAATGAGCGTGAGGAGGAACAAGGATCTGAAGGGACGGGTCCAAGAGTAGACTCGTCAAAGTAAACATGACAAGAAACATAAGTGTGGTTGCAAGACGGGTCAAGACAGAGACAACCCTTGTGTCAAGTGGCATAGCCAAGGAGGATGCATGGGACAATCTTAGGTTTGAATTTGTTGGTGAGATAGGACATTAAAAGTGGATAGCAACGAGGACAAAAAATATGAAGATGATTGTAGGTGTTTGGTTTGTAAAAAAGAAGCTCGTAAGGAGTTTTATGGTGAAGGACTAAAGTAGGTAGGCGATTGATGATGTACACGACGATACAAAATGCATCTACCCAAAAGGAGTAGGGCAAAGAGGATGAATGAAGAAGACTAAAGTCAGTCTCAACGACATGCTGATGTTTTCGTTCAACAAGACCATTCTGTTTCGGGGTGTAGGGGCATGAAAATCGATGAAGTATGCCATGGTCTTGTAAAAAGTTTACAAACTCATGACTGATAAACTCTCCACCATCGTCTGATTGAAAAGTGCAAATGGAGGTTTGCAATTGCTTTCTAATAACACACTTGAAGTTTTTAAAATATTCAAAAACTTGTGACTTAGTGCGCAATGGAAAAAGGCATGAGAACCTAGAAAAATCATCTACTATGAGAAGATAAAAGCAAAAAATTTCATGTGAGGTGACTGAAGTAGGCCCCCAGACGTTGGCGTGAAGAAGTTCAAGAGGTGATTTAGTAGACGAGACCGAGTGTTCAAAAGGAAGTTTGTGAGCCTTGCCAATAAGGTAGCTTTCACACACTTTTGTTTTATTATTTTTGTTAATAACGACTAGAGTGTAAATAAGAGATGATCTTCTTATTTGCATGACTAAGACGCTTGTGCCAAGTATCAAAGGATGCTACTTTGCCTGCATATGCCGCCACCTGTATGTGGATCAAACTTGATTGGATAAAGCTCTGCATTGGATTTTGGTCCCCGTAGATTAATCTTGCCTATCTGCCGATCCTTGACAAGGAATTCAAAGGGAGTGAATTCAAAAGTGCAGTCATTATCTTCAATAAATTTGCCTACAGACAAAAGGTTCTTCGTAATAGCTGGAACGTGAAGAACATTCTTTAAATGAAATGTAGAGCCTTGAGAATTTAAGGTGAGACTACCAGTATGAGAGATAAAGAGCATTTTACCATTACCCACCATGACTTGCTCACCACCTTGGTATTGTGATTTTTGAGACAACTGATTATCGTCCATGATTAGATGATTTATAGCACCAGTGTCAAGATACCAATAATCATCGTTTGATTGTTGAAAAGACATGGCAGAGAAAGCTTTAGGAATGTCTCAACATGTTTTAGCAGTGTGCCCTCATTTTTTGTAATATTGACAGGTAACAGGTCCATGACTGCCTTGAGAACTAGAGATATTGTTCATCGTGTTAGGAGAGGAAGTTCTACCTTGGCCTCTCTCATGACCTCAAGAAAAATTGTGACCACGGCCTTGACTTCTAAAGGTTGTGAAGGTCGTTTGTTGGGAATCTAATGTGTCAAAATTCTTAGCATGTGAGAGGAGTACACATTTTTCTTGATTAAGGAGCTAGTCATATAAATCCGTGAAGGAGTATGACATCGAGTTGGTTATGACAGATATTACAAAGCTTTCATATTCATGAGGAAGACTATTCAAGGTGATTTGGACTAATTCTTCATCGTCTATAGGGTGATTGGCGCCGGCAAGGGAGTTAGCTAAAAATTGTATGTAGTCCAAATAGGACAACATATCCAAATTGTCTTTCTTAATGAAAGTTAAGTCTTTCTTCAGAATCATGAATCTCAAAGGAGATTGAGATCCATATGATTTTTTCAGAATAAGCCACACTTTATAGGTTGTTTTAGTTCGTATAATTTGACCAAGAACCATTTCTGACACAGTAGCTTTTATCCAACTAAGTGTCAGTTGATCGGAGCGAATCCAAATAGGGTAATTTGGATTATGTATCTTACCTCTATCTGTTGTAGCAATGAAACAATCAGGTTGAGAGAACATGCCATCAACGAACTTAAGAAGATCCTGGCTGATCATGACCGATTCGAGTTGAGATCTGCATAATAAATAATTGTCTCGATTGAGTTTGATTGAGTTGAGGCTGGCAGTAGCATTTCACTGAGTCATAGGACAAGAATGAGACGACAAAGAGGCCATGTAAAGCTTGATGACGATGAGGACGGTGCAGTTTGGGCGGTGGAACATGACCAATCCTCCAGAAGATCTGGCCAAGAGAACTGAGATTCACGGTTGAGTGGTTGATGAACCGGGCTCGACTCAATTTTGCGTAGACACAAAAAAAATTTGATCAGGATGTCGATGGCTTTGATACCATGAAAGAATATGCAAAACTTGAAGTAAAATGCAAAGCTGAATAACACGTTGTTGTATTCCTTAGATTGGTGATTATGGGCAAACATATGAAGGCTATTTATAGCCATACAATATACAAGCAATACACGTTAACATAGGGAGACTGTTTTTTATCCTTATAAAAAATGATAACATATAGGCATCAAGGATTCTTTAATGTTCAGAAGTCTTCATGCATTGGAGACTCTGGCGTTCTAGTTTATCTGGAGGTTCACGCACTTTAGTGAAGTAGGTTATATGTCCCCCCCCCCCCCATTGTTTGCTATAGTGCGTGTTTGGGGGTCCGAATGAGCACCACGTACGTAAGCACGTGCAGCTCGTATCCCCATGTTTGTTAGCATCAATTAGCATCAGAGTCTGGTGTGGTTGCAAAGATTTAAGTACCCTTTCTGCCATTGGTGCCATAAAACGACAATTCTAGAAAAGGAGTGTCCCCAGAAGAATTTTTTTTGGGCCTTGTATAAATTCTTTTTTTTCTTTCCCTCTTGTAACTATCGAAAAAGAGCAATAAAGTTTTTTCTCTGGGGCGGCCATGGTTTTTTACTCCCTCTCGGATTTGAGGGGAAGTTTTTCCACTTAAATCTGTGTGTCATTGTGTTTTGTTTGATCATTCTTGTTTATTGTTTGCTTCGGTTGTTTCTTGCTCGCGATTTTCGTAACACCCTTTTCCGTCATTGGTGTCATGAAACGACAATTCTAGAAAATGTCAAAATTTCTTTTTTTTATATGCGATTTACCTTTTTTCGCAATGCGATTTAGCAATTTACGAACATCGCGTAGCGATTTGCGATTTTTTTGTTATGCGGTTTCCATAAATCGCTACTCAATTTAGCAATTTTCTATTTTTTTTTTTACGCAATTTTCGTAAATCGCTACTCGATATAGCGATTTACGAAAATCGTGTAGCGATCATTTTTTTTTGCTACACGATTTTCATAAATTGCTATTGTGTGTAAATCGTAAATCGCTATTTTTTTTTTTACATGAAGAAACCACCCCCAATATGGGAGACCTATCCGTACTTATGGTACGGTCACTGTTGTGGCAGCGTAAAACTCTCTTGCCCGCCACGCTTTGGCTTGCGCAAGGGGTGATACCCATGGAATTTGAACCTAGACCACCTGCCTAGCGGCCTAGGTTA
This sequence comes from Nuphar pumila, assembly GCF_984573655.1. Classification (NCBI taxonomy): domain Eukaryota; kingdom Viridiplantae; phylum Streptophyta; class Magnoliopsida; order Nymphaeales; family Nymphaeaceae; genus Nuphar; species Nuphar pumila. The sequence goes on along the minus strand of NC_143250.1, from coordinate 148,264,549 downwards.
CATCCCAGTACGCCAAACCCCTTTGGGGCCTGGTCATTTATGAATATGAATTCGACAAAATTGGCCAAACACCTAAAATGGGTCAAATTTAAATGGAAAGGATGCATGACCAGAAAAGAAGGTACAAGAATGGGCCAAACTAGTAAAATATTTGGTTTAAACCCCACTTTGAGGCTAGTTAACTTTTCATTGTTTCACATTGAGCTTACACAATGCAACTATTGGTTCTTGGTATTGGACCTGATATTAGCCTATTAGGTATTATACGAATATCAAATACTGGGTCTGAATGGCATTGCGAAAAAACACCAATAGGAATATAAATTATTGAAGGCAAAACTCTTTTTTTTTTTAGAAGAAAGAAAAAGATTTTATTATAAATCGAGCAGCGTAGACGAAGAGAATTCGTCCAACATATATGGAAACAGGTGGGAATTCAGGTGAAATAATTACAAATGAAAAGAATTTAGAGGGGCTTCGACGAAAGAAATGGACTCAGAAGACGAGCCCCAATCCAGCCATACAGCTTGGGCCGAGTGAAACGTATCAGATTGATGGCCAAGATGATGCATCCCACATCATTTTTGGTACCCTTGAACAACCGGCCATTTCTCTCTTTACAAATCTGCCACCAAGCCGATAAAAGCCAACATCTTCAAACCCGTCATCATTTCTTAGAAAACTTGATGAAACGAGGATCCAGAACCAGAGATCCTTCAGGACATGCCATCATGTTTAGATCCCTCCATGCTGACTTGAAAATAGAATGGAAGAAAAGGCATGACCAAAACAAGTGCTCTGCAATCTCGAGGTCATTCTAACCCATATAACAACCATTTGGAAACTGCACTCCCGTTTTTTAATATGATCAAGAGTATTTACATGACCAGCCAACAAGGTCCAAGCCAAGAATTGCTTCCAATCCCCAAACCGAATACCTTAGAAACTCATACAATACACAATAGAAACTCACTTCTAATACAATGGATGAAGCTAATTTCTGTCCATAAATGATAGTGTCATTACGCAAGTGTATCATTCTATCGAGGCTTTGTATTATTTTTTTCAATGAGAACAATTCACAACACTATATAATAATTGATTAAATATTATCGGTTACATATTTCAGTTCGTATGTATATACCTTCGAAGCAGGTTATATGTCCCCCCCCCCTCCCGAACACGCAGGTGCGTGTTCTCGGGTCTGAATGAGCACCACGTATGTAAGCATGTGGGCCGTGTTTCCCCGTATGTGTCGGCATCACTTAGCATCGGAGTCCGGTTTGTTTGCAAAGACTTAATTACTCTTTCTCCCACCATTAGCGCCATGAAATGATGTTTCGAGTAAAGGACAAAAATGTCCTCCTGCCAAAAGAGAGAAAGGGTTAAAATCATCATCATTTTCGCCCTAAGAAGTAAACGATTCTGCTTTAACAGGAGCTCCTCGCAATATGTTGCCCTAAACATTCTGGCTCACCCTTTAATGATGCACCATCTGCTGTAACAGGAGCTCCCTTTGACGACGCAACCTTTGATGTCATCTGCTACCGCTGGAGCACCCATTTTCATCGTCTACTATCGTCGAAGCGTAGTCGGAGAACTGTTGCCACCATCAGCTGCATCTACCTTCTAGGTGTTTCTCCTCCATTGTCGGATTAGCAAAACTTGTGTCCTTTGGGTGAGTTTTGTGTAAGGTTTCATTATGTAAACAAATTGATTTTCGTTATGTAAATCTGAATGTTAAATCTTACAACTGGTTATACTATTCATGCTAAATAACACCTATTTTTATACTAAAATAAATTAATTTGTACCTATCCACCTTCTAGGCGTCGAAAAATAGTTAGCACGATTTGTTCTTATGAAGGCCAAACATTACAACGATATATACTTATTAGGGATAAATTTCTACAATGATTTATAAGTTTGAATTTAACAATGATTTATACATTTAATGCAGTAGCGATTTGTTCGATGCAACAACAATTTATACGTTTCAAGAAGTAGTGATTTAGCCGATTTATGATTTATGATTCATGATTTATACATTTAAAGCAGCCACGATTTATACATTTAATGCAGTAACGATTTATGATTTACAACGATATGTACTTATGAAGGGTTCAATTTCTTCAACGATTTGCGATTAAATTTATGTGTTGTGCAGGTTAGCAATGACTATAATTCGTAAGACAAAAAAGCCTTCGCTGTTGGAGGGGGTGACTCTTGGAGAAATCATCCGCCAATCTGATATATATGAGGGTTATGTAAAGTACCAAAATATAATGAACATTGAGAATGAAAAAGACAGGAGCAAATTGTTGGATATTTATTATGCAGAGCCTGATCTATCAGATATTAAAGATGAAAAGCAAACAAAGAAAGATGAGAAAGAACTAAAGATGAAGAAGAAGAAGGAGAAGAAGGATGACGAAGAGAAGGAAAAGCAAATTAACAAAGAAGGAGGAGGAGAATGAAAACTACGCGCACTTATGAGGCAAAAGGATTTCTTCCTGTCGACCATGCAAAATTAAATCTATATGCACATCATTCTTCATGTTATATGTCATGATCGTCAGTTTCATCGCACTATACTATGCATGAAGTTGTTATTTACCGTGCCAATTAAAGAAATGAGTTATCCTATATGTGTGTTGACGATAGTGATTCATGTGATAGCGATTTAATGACAATTACGACGCTGTGAAGCAATTTTGATTTTAATCGCTAAATGAACAGCGATTTGAATACACAAATTGCCACCATAATCGCGCAACAATGTAAATGCCGCACACACACATTTCAATATCATAATAAAAATATCTTACAAATCGACACTAGCAAACACATAATATGTTACAAATCGATATACATATCACATAATATATTACCAATCGATATAAAAATTCAACATAATAGCTTACAAATCGATATTAACAACCGTGATTTGCGTTATACTATTCCAATATTTTCTATACAAAGGCAAATTGTTATGGCCGATATATACGTCATTGCGTAAATCGCATAAATCGTCAACCGAAATCCAGGTCTCACAAGGCATATCAATTTTTGACAATGAGCGGGATGTGGAACGACGTTTACTGTTGAAGCCCAAATGTTACAACGATATATACTTATGAAAAGTGTGATTTCTACATCGATTTGTATGTTTGAAGCAGTGATTTGTATGTTTAAAGCAGGAACAATTTATATGTTTGATGGAATAGCGATTTATACTTGTTGATGATAGTGATTCACGTAACAACTATTAATTATAGGTATGAACCTATAAAGCGATTTTCATAGAAATCGCTAAATGAGCAAGGATTTGAATACACAAATGACCACCTCATGTTGCTATAATGTTAATTCCTCACGCACAATTTTCAATTACATACTACAATATCTAACAAATTGATACTAGAAAGCATTTAATATTTTACAAATCGGTACATATATCTCCTAATATATTACTATACCTAACCCTATATCCTAATCCCTAAACCCTTAATATCTTATTAAACCCTAATACTAAACTCATAATATATTACTAAACCCTAAACCGTAAACCCTAATGCCTAAACCTTATCCCTATCAATTTGTAATATATTATGTTGAATTGCCGTATATCGATTTGTAAGATGTTATGTGTTTTCCAGTGTCAATTTATGAGATATTGTTTTGTTTGTTAATATTGATTTGTAATATATTATGTTGAATTGTCGTATATTGATTTGTAAGATATTATATATTTTTTAGTGTCAATTTGGTGATATTATTTTGTTTGTTAATATCGATTTGTAATATATTATGCTGAATTATCGTATATCGATTTGTAAGATATTATGTGTTTTATAGTGTCAATTTGGTGATATTGTTTTGTTTGTTAATATCGATTTATAATATATTATACTGAATTGTCGCATATCGATTTGTAAGATATTATGTATTTTCTAGTGTCACTTTGTGAGATATTGTTTTGTTTGTTAATATCGATTTATAATATATTATGATGAATTACCGTATATTGATTTGTAAGATATTATGTTGAATTATCGTATATCGATTTGTAAGATATTATGTATTTTCTAAAGTCAATTTATGATATATTGTAACTTCATAAATCATAAAAACACATGGTTACACGAAACTCACCGAGATGGCAAATCATATATTATGTGTTTTCTCGGAACAAGCAGGTTTGTGAGATATTGTTTTGTTCGTTAATATCGATTTGTAATATATTATGCTGAATTGTTGTATATCTTGTAACATATTATGTGTTTTCTAATATCAATTTGTGAGATAATGTTTTGTTTGTTAATATCGATTTGTAATTTATTATACTGAATTGCCGTATATAGATTTATAAGATATTAAGTGTTTTCTAGTGTCAATTTTTATGAAATATTGTTTTGTTTGTTAATATCGATTTATAAGCTATTATGTTCAATCATCGTATATCGATTTGTAATATATTATGTTCAATTGATGTATATCGATTTGTAAGATATTATGTGTTTTCTAGGGATGAGTTTTATGATATTTGTAGTATGATTTCTATTGTAGAATTACAATAAAGAATTATAACATTACAACAAAGAATTATAGAATTACAACAAAGAATTATCGATTTACAACAAAGAATTATAGAATTACAACAAAGAATTACAGAATGCTAAACATTACAATGATTTACACTAATGAAAGTTAAATGCTAAAACTATTTTGTAGCTAAAGAATCCACATGTGATTCCTGTGTTGCGTTGCTCACTTTTGAATTGAACTGAGCATGTCATTAAACAAAACAATATCAGGCACTACATTAAGTTCAACAAGAAATGCAAACAGCCTCCCAAAATTGTTACATACCAAAAGACTTGTCAAACTTATGTCATCGTTCTACTCAAACAGGTCGGGGGGATTGCAGGTTCCAACGTTGTAATGCACGTCTGTAGGGTATTGTTGCATGTTAGAAATTACACAAGTTAGATATTGATAAGTTGCACGTAATACAATTTACATGAGAAACAATATACTGTATTACATACTTGTTCATGTGAAGGGCTTGGTTGCTTAGGGGTTGGTTGTTTCTTACACATTTTCTTGCAAACCAATTTCAGTGCACCCTTTGTCCTTTGACGACTGCGATTAGAGGCAGATATTTTTTTGATACCCTTCGCTAGGTGAATATTTTCATCATAATCTACAAGGTTTACTCCTGACTTGTCGAATATGATGTTAACGTTTTGACGCAACTTATCATAAGGGTCAGGGGAAGCATAATTTTCACCTATGTTGTTCATTCCCATTTTCTTAGATTGGTCTTCATGAGTTGCAACAGACTCATGGTGAATTAACTGCACTTTTTTAAGTAATTTTCTAACACTTTTCTCATACATACATAAGCTTCTTCGCTTTTCGATGTCAAATCTGCAACATGCATAAGTAACCTACATAGTTGTTGGTAACAGCAGACTATGTGGAACTTCTCATCAATACTAAATGGACTGACATTATTTGTATCCAACAGTTATCTTTGTTTGTCTCGTCCATCTTCACATTATATATGACTCAGGTATTTCTTGTATCTTCTCTTGATTAAGTGTCTTTAATGCATGACAACATAAAATACCTTTGAATTCAAACATTTTGCACATACATTCAACTGTTTCATTGTCAACATTATGCGTAACATATGCTTCTTTCCTTTTTGGTTGCTCTTCACCCTCCCATACAACATGATATTTGTGCATATTCTCATATTGTATACGTCATTCTATGTTGCAATTCATGACCTGTATAACCTCCTTCTTAGTCCATTCAAATATAGTTAGTGTATACAGATCTGCAAGCCGCGTCAATATTTTCATGCCCAAAGTTATAGGGCAGGTGTTGAAGCATTTCACATCTTATTCAAACTCATTCTGTCTAAGACCGTCTATAAATAATTTATATTATTCCATGAAACAAAACATTGTTAAACATGAATACAAGGTTTTTTTCACTGTGGCATGCATAGATTCAACTCTTTGTGTGCTTATCATACCTGCACAAAAGTATTATCTTCCATATGTCAATGCTCACTTCTCTTTGTCTGCATATAAATTTTGTAACCACACACGGTCTTCAAGGTCGTACATCTGAATCATTTGCTCTCAATCAGACTCTTCTGATTAAAAATGTGTCCTATGTTCTTTGCTACATTTTGAAAGATATGCCACAAACATAGGCGATGATGTGCATATGACCATATATGAGACACTGCAACCGCAATTGCATGGTCACCATCTGTAAGTACAACTCTAGGGTGCTTCCCATTCATTGTCTGTATAAATACTTTGAACAACCATTCAAAGGTTTCCTTGGTCTGGTCATACAAAAAGGCTTCGCCTGATATGCAACTCTATGAGTAATGGTTCACTCCGACAAACTGCGCAAATGGCCATTGTTCCGTATTAATCTTCACAGTCGTATAAAAAATAAGCACATCATTGAAGCATTCATAATCTACTCTTGACTTTGAATTTGCCCAAAACATATTCACAGCATACCCATTTTCATCCAGTTGCATTGCACTAAAGAAACCAGGGTCAATGCTTGAATTCTTCTGTAGGTAATCAACCAAAGAACATATTCCTTCATTCTTCATGTTGTCTGACCTCTTCCTTCTCAAATGATTTCTTAGATCCATCGGTGTAAATGATACATTCTTGCGACTACCATCTATGTGCGTGCACAAATTATATGTATTCCTTGGTGCAATATCGGCGCTATCAGCTATTTCAGTAATTGCAGCATGCACTTCAGTTACTTTACGATGTGACCTTAACATAGGAGTCATAAATGAAGGGGCTAATTCATGGTTATGATCATTGATTAAAGTATGAACTACATATTTTTCATTCGGAAGTCTTCTTAACACATTTCTCGCTGGATAGCCACATCTTGAATCTGGCTTGATCTTTGTTGGATTTTCACTTGACTTCTTCCAACCTTGCTTAGAACAAACATATGCCTTTCTCACCATAACACCTTGTGCATTTTTTGCCCAAGAATACCTTCTAACATTGAAGTCAAGTTTTAAGGCATAATTATTGTAAAATTTGCATGTAGCTTCCTCATTATTAAATTGCATTCCCTCTACGGGAACAAAGTCAAGTGTACTATCATGTAGACTTGAGGTGCATGCATCTTTGTCAAGTGCACTATCATGATTGTCTACCTCATTATCGAATTGCATTTCATCTGCTGGAATATCATTATCAAATTACATTTCGTCTGCTGGAATATTCAAGTCTAGAGTGAATCTAATGTCTACACCCTTCTTATCATGTGCATCATTAGTGCACATATTCACTTCTTCAAGTGCGTCGATAGTACGGATGTTCGTTACTCCATGACTTTTCAGTGATTAAGACACATCATCTTCACTGCAACTAGTTGATATGCTCAATATTGTCATGAGCAAAATATCAATTTGTGTTAGCCAGCACATACGTTTACTACGATTTATTCAAGATGCATATAACAACGGCTATCGATTAGTTAAGCAAGTCAAAGAAACGATTGAATGAATCACAGTATCAAAGCAACAACATAATAGCTTACAATTAGATAATAACAAACAAAACCATATCTCATAAATCGATACTAGAAAACACATAATATCTTACAAATTGATATACGATAATTCAACATAATATATTACAAATCGGTATATGGCAATTCAGCATAATATCCTATAAATCGATATACGACAATTCAACATAATATATTACAAATCAAGATTAACAACCAAAACAATATCTCATAAATCGATACTAGAAAATACATAATATCTTACAAATCGATATACGACAATTTAGCATAATATATTACAAATCGATATTAACAAACAAAACAATATCTCACAAATCGACACTAGAAAACACATGATATCTTACAAATCGATATATAATAATTTCGTATAATATATTATAAATCGATATTAACAAACAAAACAATATCTCACAAATTGACACTAGAAAACACATAATATCTTACAAATTGATATACGGCAATTCAACATAATATATTATAAATCAATATTAACAAACAAAATAATATCTCACAAATCGATACTAGAAAACACATAATATATGGCAGCGACAATTATGTTGTTGTTATAGGTTGTAACAACGACATAGTGTTAAGGCCTATAACGGTGACACTAAAATGTTGCCATTGTAGGCCTTGAACCTGCAAAAATAAATTTTTATATTAGTTTTAACTTTTTTTTTTACATTACATTAAACAAAATAAAAAATATAATTTAAATATACATTTTAAACATTCTCAAACATACACCCATTCAAATATAAATATACACTTCTCCGACCTCCTCAAACATTTAACTTCAAATATACATTTAAATGTAATACACTTCAAAAAATAAACATACATATCCAACCTCCTCAAACATTAATCATCTCCAACCCCCTCGAACATTCAATTTCAAACATACATTCAAATATAAACATACACTTCAAAAAACAAACATACTTCTCCAACCTCTTCAAACATTCATCCTCTCTAACCGCTTCAAACATTCAACTTTAAACATATATTCAAATATAAACATACACTTTAAAAAATAAATACACTTCTTCAATCTCCTTAAACATTCATTCTCTCCAACCCCCTCAAACATTCAACTTCAAACATACATTTAAATATAAACATATACTTCAAAAAATAAATATATTTTTTCAACCTCCTCAAACATTCATCATCTCCAACCCCCTCAAACATTCAACTTTAAACATACATTTAAATATAAACATATACTTCAAAAAATAAACACACTTCTCTAACCTCCTCAAGCATTCATCTTCTCCAACCCCCTCAAATACTCAACTTCAAATATACATTCAAATATAAACATACAATTTAAAAAACAAGCATACATCATCTTCAAACCCTCCCTTACATCCTCTCCAAACCTACAACCAACACACTTCAAGAATGATTACAATCTAATAATTCAATTATGATAATGTTAATAATGATGATAGCAGTATAAGAATTCAGTTTAATAACTTACAAATATGTTAATCACATTATGATTGAAGGCTCAATAATATTTTTGTCTTATCTTGTACTTACATGAGAATCTGAAAAAGCATAAAGATAACATTAACAAAACATCTTTTCACATTCAAGAGGATATCAACTTTAATTCAATATATATATATATATATATATATATATATATATATATATATGTATATATATATATATGTATATATATATATATATATATATATATAATCAGTTTCACTCTAACTACAATAGAAAAAAGTTTAATATAAGCCAAAAATAAAAAAAACTATAAACAAGCATGTGTCCATAAAACATATCATGACATAAAAACTGTGACATGTTCATCCGATAAATATAGATCCGGTGGTCTTATCTACGAGAAAATAAGAGAGATCTAGGATGAGAGGTTCTGTCTGAGAGAATCTATGAAAGTCTGCATATACTTTTTGAACTTTCTATTTTCTTCTCTTTCTCACTCCTGATCTTCTTTCTCTCCCTATCGGTCTTCTTTCTTTCACTCAAGTTGTTCTCTTAATTATTGAAGCTTCGACTGCATCACCTCCATCTGAGATGATAACTCTGAAACATGAGTTTTGCCTTTAGATGGAATGGCAAATGCACTCATCCCTCTCACATGTCCAAACCGCTCCTCAAAGACTTTGGCAAAGACTTCTTGCTACAATATCGACGTGCCTCCTTGTAAAGAACATACTTTATCACTTTTAATCTCCACAGAGTGCAACTTGTTCTGCTTGACGTTAATATTTAGTTATCAATAACTAATAATAATGTACAAAATAAAATGAATGAATGAATATGGATTCTGATTCGCTACTACAAAGTGTGAGTTACTTACAAAGGTGTCTTCTGCTTTGTTGCAGATAAATATTGTATGATCTGAATGGGTGTGCATATCTTTGTAAAACGCAATCATCATCAGTTTTTGCCTATCAATTTCAGTCTGCAAATAATAAATTTAGAATATATTAAATCAAACATATTTAACATAATACTAATATATGAAAAAATGAAGTTAGAGAATAAGAAACTTACCCTTGTATGAAACCTATGGATGTAGAAAAAAATCCACTGATATGTTGTGCCGTTTGTTTTGCTCTATTTGCAAATTTTTTCTCTGATATCCATTGTTAACCAAAGGAATATCAATTAGTTTACGAAAATTTTAAAATTTGAATATTTGTTTACTTATGAATATATATCCAATATTTACCGTTCAATAGTCTTTGGTTAAAAAGTTGCAAATCTCTTTCCAAACTTCAAAGTCAACTCTTGTAATACTTATAAAAACCTTCTCGTACCCTTGAGTATGATAGTTAAAGTTACTCCTTGGTAGCACAATGTTCAACTATATCCTTGTCTAAATCAAACTCTGCATACACCAAATTATCATAATATAGTTAGTAACACCTTTTTTATGGATTAATCTATTTATTAAAATATAATTAAGCAATATACTTACATAAACCATTTCATGTTGTTACGACAATGAAGCCATACAGGATACTTCAAGTTCAAGGTTTTGATGATGAGCAAGTGGAATCAATCGCATTTCAGCTAAGGCTATGAAGAAATTGAAGAATTCGATGAAGAATCTTTGAAGACTAGTGTGCAAATGTTTAATTCATTAAAAGTCTTAGATTCTTGTAAGAGCCTTACTTAGAGTGCATTTTTAGGTTGCATTTCACCTTAAAAGTCTTTAGAAAAACTTTTCTAAAAAGAACCCTCTTGAAAATCTTTTTAGAAAACTTTTTTCTTAAATTTTCATGTTTATTAGTCGACCAATAGACTTACTAGTCGACTAATCCTTTCGCGTCATATTTTCTATAAAAAGTCATTTTTGTCAAATTAGTCGACCGAAGGTTTTATCAGTCGACTGGACAGAATGTCTGTTTTCTAGAAAATTAGCAGCAGTCGACTAATGGTTTTATCAGTCGACTGAACAGAACATGTGTTTTCTGAAAATTTAGCAGCAATCGACTAATGCTTTTATCAGTCGACCGAATAGAATGTTTGTTTTTCAGAAGATTTTAGCAGCAGTCGACTAAAAGGTTTTTCAGTCTACTGATGATATTATCAGTCGACTAATTTTTTTCTAGTCGACTAAGTTTCAAAAGTTCAGATTTTCAAACGGCTCGATTAACAGATCAGTCGACCGACGATAACTGTCAGTCTACTAATAACTAACTATTAGTCGACTAACTGATGTTTCAGTCGACTAATTTTGTCATTTTTCTGAAACTTCAAAAAGGCGTGTCTTTTCATTTTTCAAACGTTTTGATCGTTCAAAATGGATAGTTTTGACACCCTTTCATACCCTCAACGTATGGAATCTTTCAACTATAAATATGAGTGCATTTTACACTCAAAACAACAAGAATTCAATCGATTTGAATCATTTACTTATTGCTTTTCACTCCTATTCAGTCAAGTATTTATTTTCTCACTCACTTGATATTTTCACTTCAGTTTTTCACTCAAATCACTTTGAGAGATAGTGAATTCGTGAGTAGAGTATTTCAACAACCTCAAAAGCCAATAGCATCTCATTTGCATTTAAAAGAAAGGCTCATAGGTTGTATTGTAAGTTGTTATTTCTTTTCTGTAAAAAGAAGGACTCCTTGATGTAAAGGAGTTGTTTGCTTTCAGTAGGGTTGTTACTGAAAGTGGGACCGGATTTGGTCTGTGTGATCTTGTAGTTAACAAGGTTGATAGTGGAAATCTCAAGCGGGTTTTGCTTGGGGACTGAATGTAGGTCGGGTTAGACCGAACCAGGATAAAATCGTGTGTTCTTTGTGTGTTTGCTTTTCGATTTGCAAAATCCTTCAATATTCCGCAGACAATTTTTAAAAGCACTATTCACCCCCCCCACCCTCTAGTGCTCGTTGCCTCGATCCTAGTGCACTTTTATTTGGTATCAGAGCACAGGTTTGCTATTACTTTGATTTGACCATCATCTAGCATGGCAACTACAACATCTCAGCACAAAGAAGGAAGCTCCTTTGTTCATCCTCCTCTCTTCGACGGAACAAACTATGGTTACTGGAAAGTAAGAATGACAATATTCTTACAATCCATGGATCTAGATATTTGGAGAGTGGTTTCAGAAAAGTACCAAACTCCATCAACTGATTTCAGCCGATGGACCGATGAAGAAAAGAAGACTGCTTCACTTAATGCCAAGGTGGTGAATGCATTATATTGTAAAGTTGACAAGGTAGAGTTTAATCACATCTCTTAATGCTCTACAGCAAATAAAATCTGGCATACTCTTCTCGTGACTCACGAAGGTACATCAAAGGTTAAGGAATCTAAAATTGCTTCTTTAGTTCATAAATGTGAATTATTCAAAATGAAGCAAAATGAATCTATATCGGACATGGTAACTAGAATGACCGATATAACTAACACTTTGAAATCCCTTGGAAAAGAATATTCACAAGTGGATTTAGTCAGAAAGATTCTAAGGTGTTTAACTCCTGAATAGGAGAGAAAAACCATCGCTATTGAAGAAGCAAATGATCTCAATACTCTCACTCTTGAAGATTTAGTTGGTAACCTAATGGCATATGAGGTCCAACTTCTAATATTGGTAATCCAAAATTTTCCTTGATAGAAAATGTTCTTTTAGTAGATGGTTTAATGCATAATTTAATATCTATTAGTCAATTATGTGATAAAGGTTTTCATGTTTCTTTTGAAAATGATTTATGCTTAATTTCTGATTTTCAATCTAAAAAGATCATTTTTAAAGGTAAAAGAAAGAACAATGTGTATGAACTATATCTAGATGAATTACCCACTTTTAATGAAAAATGTCTTATTGTTTCAAATGAAATTCAATGGTTATGGCACAAGAGACTTGAACATGTTAATTTTAAAATTATTTCCAAGTTATCCAAGAATGATCTTGTAAGAGGCCTACCTAGAATACCATATAAGAAAGATCACTTATGTGATGCTTGCCAAAGGGGTAAACAAATCAAGAGTTCTTTTAAAGCAAAAGATATAGTTTCAACAAAACGTCCTCTTGAACTTTTACATTTAGATCTATTTGGACCATCTAGAATTCAAAGTTTGAATGGTAGCAAGTATGCTTTTGTTATAGTAGATGATTATTCTCGTTTTACATGGGTGATTTTTCTAAAAAGCAAAAATGATGCTTTTTTTCGGAATTTTCTAAACTTTGTAGAAGAATAACAAATGAAAAATCTACATCTATTATTAAAATTCGTAGTGATCATGGTGATGAATTTGAAAATGAATCTTTTCTAAAGTTTTGTGATTTACATGGTATATCTCACAACTTTGCTTTTCCTAGAGCGGCTCCACAAAATGGAGTTGTTGAAAGAAAGAATAGAACTTTGCAAGAATGTGCTAGAACCATGCTTCAAGATAAAAATTTACCAAAATACTTTTGGGCTGAAGCAATAAATACAGCATGTTATGTTTTAAACTGTGTTCTTATTCGACCAATTTTACATAAAACATGTTTTGAATTGTATTATGATCGCATACCAAAGATCCCATATTTCAAAATTTTTGGTAGTAAATGTTTCTTGTTAAATACTAAAGATAATCTTGATAAGTTTGACTCAAAATCAAATGAATCAATATTTCTCGGATATTCTTCTAGAAGTAAAGCTTATCGTATTTTCAATAAAAGAACATCTTGTATTGAAGAATCTTTACATGTTGCATTTGATGAGAATTGTGAGCAGGTTATACCTCTAAGCGAAGGAGAAGAAGTAATTCTTCAAGAAGAACCCTTGATAGAGAGTACTCAACAAAATATTCCTCTTCAATCTGTTTGGAAAGAAGTTCCTAATCATCCACATGAACAAGTTATTGGTGAAATAAAGAGTGGTGTCCAAACTAGAAGGCAATTAGAAAAATATATTGCAAATGTTGCTTTCATATCTAAATTAGAACCAAAGAATATCAATGAGGCTTGTGATGATGAATTTTGGCTTTTGGCCATGTCTGAAGAACTTAACCAATTTACTAGGAATGATGTTTGGGATCTAGTTGATAGACCTAAGGATCATCCAGTAATTGGAACAAGATGGGTCTTCCGAAATAAGCTGGATGAAAATGGTGAAGTCATTCGTAACAAAGCAAGGCTAGTAGCACAAGGCTATAATAAAAAAGAAGGCATAGATTTTGATGAAACCTATGCACCAGTGGCTCAATTAGAGTCAATTCGAATGATGCTTGCTTTTGTTAGTTACACGAACTTCAAGTTATATCAAATTGATGTTAAGAGTGCATTCTTAAATGGACACATCAATGAAGAAGTTTATGTAGAGCAACCTCCAGGCTTTGAAAATGAGAAATATCCAGAAAAAGTCTATAAATTGAAAAGAGCTTTGTATGGACTCAAACAAGCACCAAGAGCGTGGTATGAAAGACTACAAAATTTTCTAGAACAATCTAGTTTTTCCATTGGTCGGGTAGACTCCACTTTATTTATTAAACATTTTAATTCAGATATTCTTATTGTGCAAATTTATGTTGATGACATAATATTTGGTTCTACTAATGATTCTCTTTGTAAAGAATTTGCTAAAGCTATGCAGGAAGAGTTTGAAATGAGCTTGATAGGCGAATTAAACTACTTCCTTGGACTTCAAATAAAGCAAACTGAAGAAGGAATCTTTATTAATCAGGCTAAGTATGCAAAAGAACTTCTTAAGAGATTTGGGATGGACTCATCGAAATCAAGAAGGAATCCTATGAGTACAACTACTTCTCTTGATAAAGATGAAAATGGTAAAAGTGTAGATACTAAGCTCTATAGAGGTATGATTGGATCTCTATTATACTTAACTGCTAGTCGACCTGATATTATGTTTAGTGTGTGTATGTGTGCAAGATTTCAAGCTAATCCAAAGGAATCTCATTTAACTGCCGTAAAACAAATTCTTCGTTATTTGAAAGATACTTCAGATTTCGGTTTGTTTTACCCAAAATCATCTTCATTTGATTTAGTTTCATATAGTGATGCAGATTTTGCAGGAAGTAAATCTGATCGTAAGAGTACTAGTGGAACTTGTCATTTCTTAGGAAATTCCTTAGTCTCTTGGTTTAGTAAAAAGCAAAATTCAGTGTCACTCTCAACAACTGAAGCAGAATATATAGCGGCTAGTTTAGCATGTTCACAAGTACTATGGATGAAACAGACCTTAAAAGATTTTGGTTTGAATTACTCCACAACAACTATTTATTGTGATAATAATAGTGCTATAAATCTTTCGAAAAATCCTATTCAGCACTCAAGAACTAAGCATATTGAAGTTAGACATCATTTTTTAAGAGATCATGTGTTAAAAGGAGATATTTCGTTAAATTTTATTTCCATTAAAGAACAACATGTCAATATCTTCATTTAACCTCTTAAAAATGAAGATTTTATGAGAATTAGGAGAGAACTAGGTATTTGCTCATTTTTGGATTTATAAAAATGCTGATTTTTGAACAAAATCTCAAAATCGCACTTTATTAGTCGACCGATAAAATTCTAGTCGACTGATGTTTTAGTATTTTAGAATGAATCGCACCATATTAGTCGACCGATATATTTCCAGTCGACTGATGATATTTTTAGAATAAGTCACACTTTTTTAGTCGATCGATAAAGTTTTAGTCGACTAAAATATTTTTTTTTAAATTTTAAATGAAGGGACCTGACACCCCTTGGATTTTTTTTAAACCCATTTTTTTTTTTAAATAGGCATCGTTTCACTTCGTTTTCGTACCTTTTCATTTTTCTTAAAAACGAAACCCTTAAAAAATGAAAACCCTCTTTCTCTTTTGCCTCTCTCTCTTCCGAAAAAACCCTCAGAGTGTCGTTTGATCCCATCCTCGCCGGGATTTTCTTGCCGTGACAAGGAGACGCCGGAGTCTTTTGGCCGTGATCTTGAAACGTCGGAATCATCTTGTAGTAACTGGCGCATCTTCAAAACACGTCGGAACTCTCTTGCCGTGACAGTGTATTTTCCGCCATTGCCGGAATCCCCTTGTGGCCGACTTCACACTTGCCGTCAGCCATCGTATCCTTTGTTTCTGTTTCACAACGTCAGACAGCGTTCTCATTTTGCCGGAAATTGTTTGGAAGCCGACATTTTTTTTTTGTAACTCTGTTTTTAACCATGCCTCGTACGAAGTCTGCATCTGTAAAAGGTTTAGGTTCTCCACCTCCTACACCTACTTCAAGACATGGTTTTTTACTAAGATTACTCCGAAATCTTCTTTTATATGATACTTTTGGATCAATTTTTGCACTACCTATTTTACCAGGCCGAAATGTTCTATTTCACTTATTTTCTCATTACAACATAAGAGAATTATTTCCTGGAATTTCACATCTTTTTTATGCTTGTGCAGATACCCTTCACTATCCTTTTCTTATTCACTTGTTTTACACGAATTTACAAATTAATCATGAAACTGGAGTTTTGTCATCTCTTGTTCGTGATGTTGAAATCGAGTTTGATTCAAAACTACTTGGAGAAATTCTTGAAATTCCACTTTCAGACACTCTTTTCAACACTATTGAATTAAATGATGAAAAAAAATTTGAACAAATTCTTCTTCCAGGCGCACCTCACTGTCCTCCTTTCAAAAATACTAATCTTCAAACTCGTGCACGCATTGCTGGACAAATCCTTGCCCACAATGTTCTTCCTAAAACTGGTTCTTTTGATTATTATTCCACAGATCTATCTACGGCTCTTTATGTTTTATTTGAAAAAATTTCTGTCAATTGGGCCAATGTGTATTTTACAAATTTGTGGAAACAAAAACCATTTCTTCCTTATGGTTGTCTTTTAACTCGTATTTTTAGACATTTCAAAGTTCCCTTAACAAATGAAAAATGTGTTGAGCAAAAAGAGTTCTTTGATCAAACAATTTTTAAAAGAATGAAAATTAAATATCTGCCTCCTTTAAATGTTGATCAAACAGAACCATCTGATCCTACTGAACCATCAATTTCTGAACCTTCACCTTCTGCGACACCTTCATCACATGTAAAAAGAAAGAAATTTTCGACCAATCAAGACAATGATGAAGTTATGCAGAGACTGGAAGCTTTAGAGTTGCATCAACACACTTTTCGTGAAGATGTGACTCAACAACTATCTTCGATTCAGAAAGAGATTACTTCAATCAAGGATTTGCTCAACTCACTTTTCTGAACTATGTTGTCTAAACTTTCATACTTTATGGGTTGTAATGTTTTAAACTTGTATCGCTATTTTGCTTATGCTATTTCTGCCCTTACTCTTTTTTATTCTGACAAAGGGGGAGAAAAAGATAAAAGATCTTGCATTAAATTGAATTTGCAGAAGATCTTGCAAGAGAAAAATCTCATATGGAGAAAAAGATAAAATGCATGAAGTAATGATGAATGGAAATGCAAACCAATCAATATGTGATATATGTGCTTTGAAAGTACTAACTTTTAATGTTTTGCAGCATATTGATAGGGGGAGTAAAATCTCCATCTATGCATCTAAATGCTTCGTCTTTGATTAAGTTTGTCATCATAAAAAAGGAAGAGATTGTTACGACAATGAAGCCATACATGATACTTCAAGTTCAAGGTTTTGATGATGAGCAAGTGGAATCAACCGCATTTCAGCTAAGGCTATGAAGAAATTGAAGAATTCGATGAAGAATCTTTGAAGACTAGTGTGCAAATGTTTAATTCATTAAAAGTCTTAGATTCTTGTAAGAGCCTTACTTAGAGTGCATTTTTAGGTTGCATTTCACCTTAAAAGTCTTTTGAAAAACTTTTCTAAAAACAACCCTCTTGAAACTCTTTTTAGAAAACTCTTTTCTTAAATTTTCATGTTTAGTAGTCGACCAATAGACTTACCAGTCGACTAATCCTTTCGCGCCATATTTTTTATAAAAAGTCATTTTTGTCAAATTAGTCTACCGAAGGTTTTATCAGTCGACTGGACAGAATGTCTATTTTCTGGAAAATTAGCAGCAGTCGACTAATGGTTTTATCAGTCGACTGAACAGAACATGTGTTTTCTGAAAATTTAGCAGCAGTCGACTAATGCTTTTATCAGTCGACCGAACAGAATGTTTGTTTTTCAGAAGATTTTAGCCGCAGTTGACTAAAAGGTTTTTCAGTCTACTGATGATATTATCAGTCGACTAATTTTTCTCTAGTCGACTAAGTTTCAAAAGTTTAGATTTTCAAACGGCTCGATTAACAGATCAGTCGACCGACGATAATTGTCAGTCTACTAATAACTAACTATTAGTCGACTAACTGATGTTTCAGTCGACTAATTTTGCCATTTTCCTGAAACTTCAAAAAGGCGTGTCTTTTCATTTTTCAAACATTTTGATCATTCAAAATGGACAGTTTTGACACCCTTTCATACCCTCAACATATGGAATCTTTCAACTATAAATATGAGTGCATTTTACACTCAAAACAACAAGAATTCAATTGTTTTGAATCATTTACTTATTGCTTTTCACTCCTATTCAGTCAAGTATTTATTTTCCCACTCACTTGATTTTTTCACTTCAGTTTTTCACTCAAATCACTTTGGGAGATAGTGAATTCGTGAGTAGAGTATTTCAACAACCTCAAAAGCCAATAGCATCTCATTTGCATTCAAAAGAAAGGCTCATAGGTTGTATTGTAAGTTGTTATTTCTTTTCTGTAAAAAGAAGGACTCCTTGGTGTAAAGGATTTGTTTGCTTTCAGTAGAGTTGTTACTGAAAGTGAGACCGGATTTGGTCTGTGTGATCTTGTAGTTAACAAGGTTGATAGTGGAAATCTCAAGCGAGTTTTGCTTGGGGACTGGATGTAGGTCGGGTTAGACCGAACCAGGATAAAATCTTGTGTTCTTTGTGTGTTTGCTTTTCGATTTGCAAAATCCTTCAATATTCCGCAGACAATTTTTAAAAGCACTATTCACCCTCCCCCCCCCTTCTAGTGCTTGTTGCCTCGATCCTAGTGCACTTTCACATGCAACACCATCTTCTTGTCCTCTAGGTCCTTAATCCATAACTTATGAGTGATATTGGCTTGCTTCCTGATAATGCATGAAAGTCCCTTAGAGAATATGGAGGTGCCCTCGCCCATGACTCCTTGCGTTCCAAGCTTGATACTTACTGAAGCCTTACGTTGCTTAATTTGCTTCTAATGAGCTACACATTTGTTCTTTCTATGTTTGCGTTGAGAATATTTTACGGTTGCTAATTTGTTGTAAGAAACAAATATATATTAATAAGAATGACAATAATAAATATTTAATTATACAAAAAAATACTAGATTAATATTTACCTAAGGCCATTGTGGATAGCTCTGGAGCTGCAATTGATTGTAGTGTATAGGAGGGCATCTCTTCCTCCTTTGAAGTGTCACTCACATGTAATATAAAGTGGATCTGGTCTAGGTGTTCACCTTGGCTGGTTGGTGGTAAACAGTTTCATGAGGAGAAAAAATGCGCACGTCCTTGTCTTGAACAATTATATATCAATATATGTTAATTTCATGCAAACAATATTAGATCAGACTACACTGTATAAAATTGAATCATATAAGAATATTCACTATCATACATATATATTACGAAAAATTGATATACATTTTTTAACTCATTTTCAATAGAAAAAGAACACAAAGGCAGAAGACAGAGCAATAACACATGCACTTACAATAGGTAGATGTTCAACTGTATTTATATCAAATCATGGGTCTAGCCATGAGTCTACTAACCAATTAAGACTTTTTGGCAACACAGGGTCTTCCTTCTCCGCTTGTGATGCAAACATGCTGCAATAACCAATATACATTTAGGTGGTCAAAGTTTCATTCTTACATACATTTTATTTTTATTCAAATTCATTCTAAATTCTAATTCTCCATGTGGTTCTTAACAATCATCTATGAAAGAAAAAATTAATTGTTGGATGACAAACTCTAGTACTTGTCAAGGAAATTTAGTGTGTGTTATATTTTCAAATAGAGTCCCTAAAAATGATGGCTTTTGATATCTATAGTTGTTTGTATATTATGGCAATTCTAATTCTATAGTTTCATCTCATGATAAAGTTGGTTGTTGGATATTACTTTGAAAAACTTCTTTATTCCATGTTTTCTATTTTTTTTGTATAAATTGCAATATTATGCTCACGCAAGTTGTGTCGCAATGAAACTTTGTTCTTACTAAGCTGATCACATTTACAAACACTATATTATGAAAGTATAGCCATGAAAGCATGAATGCAAACGCATTGACAAACATTTAAAATGAGAAAGTAACATCTCCATGTTTCACAACATTCAATAACATTATATTAGTACAAAGTGAAAAACATTTACAAAAATAAAAATCTAACTAATGGCTAACAATGAGGCCATTTAGGTTGTCTTTGAAACACACTAACTGAAAGTATAACACAGCTAAAGGACTAGATTAAGAGATCTCTCCATCTCAATATTATAAATAATTATTCAATTGTTAGAAGGATTTCTTTGTATCTAGAGGTGATTTTGTTAATTTTCAAACCTTCTTTTTTTCTCATTGAATATCATCTCATTGTTCATAATAACAGGAGGACTCACAGTTGTAAAAGAGTTCAATAGATCATCAATCTATCATACATTTAAACAAATATAATAATTGTTCAAGTAAAATCGATCGGGACCTTATTGAGTCTTCTAGAACCATAGGAGGATAACTTTCAGTGACTGAAGTCACAAGTTCTCTAAGATATTCTATAAAGCCAACATCTCCACTTTCTGCCTAACATTTATTATAATAGTAAAACCTACAAACTTTTGATGCCTCTTACTAACCTGCAAAGATATACCTAAGACTTTTCATGTCTAATTACTTCTCAGCCAGAACAATAATCAACTTCTACGAAGAGTAGTCAAGATGACCCACCATTAATCAAAACAGAATAGGGAATATTTTTTTTCTATGAATGTCATAATTAATGTCATGATACAATTGATGAAAAGTATAAATCAAAAGTTCTAGAAAAAAGTAGAGGATACTAGAAACTAAGCTGACATATGAGAGAGAGAGGAAAACCTTACATACCGAAAATCAGAGTAAAAAAACCAATACAGAAGCCTAATAATGGTTGATTTACGTACAAGTGCACACCCTCATTAATAAATAAGCAAAGTTATGTGATAATGATATTACAAATAAACAAAAGAGGGAAAAATCCTAATAGTAAACCATATGAAGATTATTAGCATTAGTTTAAGGTAATATCATAATTATGTAAAATAAATGAAATTAAACAACTCTAACTTATTTGAATCATGCCAACTACATCAGAAATCTAAAATATGGTTGTTATTAGGAAGATGAGATTAGCTGAAGCAAGTTGACTAACAAAATCATTTCTTAGATGTAATAGTTTAAAAAAAATCAATTATCTTAGAATTGTCCTAATATTACACATCTTAAAGGACTTGAAAAGTCTTACCACTGCCACTGGTGCCAACAATTGCTATAATCCTTTCTACAGCTAACTCAAATGATACACCATCAAGTATCTTTCGATCTATTAGATAGCTGGGATATAAAAACAGAAAAAGGAGATAAAATGAACATACTAACAATTAAAAGCATATCGAGAAACCAATGCGAGGATCCGAGAAAAATAATCTTGCAAAAATGCAATATGACTACTATACTGCAACATGGTGGCAATTTAGATAGTTTATCAAGCCTTTCCCTCTACACATATGCATATGCTTGTATCTCATCCTCATATATGAACTGGATATTTTTATGTGTTATTTATACAATAACTTTGTTGACCAACACATCCATGCTTTTATACTACATTGCTCATGCAGACTTAGAGTAAGTCAGGGCTGGGTTCGACACCTGTGGCAACGAAGGGAGAAGAAGAAGAAGAAACACTACAAAAAAATAGTTGATTAGCGACGGAGTTATATCGTCGCTACTTAGCGACGGATTAACGAGAAAAATGAATTCGTCGCTATATTTGGAGAATTTTACGAAACTAGCGACAAATTATATTCCCTCTCAAAATCCGTCGCTACGTAGCGACGGATTGTGCGAGAGAATATTTTGTCGCAATAAATACGGCAGTTAGCGACGGAATTGCGACGGCTAAAATTCCATCGCAACATAGCGACGGCCTAGGCGACGGAATATTTTCTGTCGCCTTTTTCGTTTTTTGAATTACGATGGATTAGCGACGGAATTAATCCGTCGCTAAGCCGTCACTAAATGTCGCATTACCCCTAATCCCAGCCCTCTTTTTCCTTTCTCCTTTCGCTGCTCCCGCCCGCCGCCCTCTCCCTCCTGCCGCCCTCTTCCTTCAGGCGCCCTATACATCTCGTCGACCTCTCTGCCGGCCCCCACCATTCGCCGGAAGTCGATCTCCGTCAACCTTCCGCTGT
The DNA here is from genome assembly GCF_984573655.1 of Nuphar pumila. Lineage (NCBI taxonomy): Eukaryota > Viridiplantae > Streptophyta > Magnoliopsida > Nymphaeales > Nymphaeaceae > Nuphar > Nuphar pumila. Next base: position 148,242,014 of record NC_143250.1, on the reverse strand, counting down.
CGTCGCCGCTGCCCGGAGCAACCGCAGGTATTTCACCGTTAAATGGATTGGGGGTCGACCCCCTGCGTTTTCCGGCAGGGGGTCGACTCCGCCAGGCGGTCGACCCCGGTAGGGGGTCGACCCCCTGCCGTGTCCGGTCGGGGGTCGACCCCCTGCTGTGTCCGGCCGGGGGGGGGGGGTCGACCCCCCGCCGTGTCCGGCCGGAGGTCGACCCCCCGTCGTGTCCGGCAGGGGGTCGACCCCCTGCCGTGTCCGGCCGGGGGTCAACCCCTTTTGATGTCCGGCAGGGGGTCGACCCCGGTAGGGGGTCGACCGCCTGCCGTGTCCGGCAGGGGGTCAACCCCCTGCCATGTCCGGCCAGGGGTCAACCCCCTGCCGTGTCCGGACGGGGGTCAACCCCGGCAGGGGGTCAACCCCTTTTGATGTCCGGCAGGGGGTCGACCCCCTGCCGTGTCCGGCCGGGGGTCAACCCCCTGCCTTGTCCGGGGGTCAATAAAGTGTTTTAAAATGGTGCATTCTCTCTAAAATGTTTTAACAATTTGCCAAAATCCTCTTATTCTTGACTTTTTAAAGATATTTTTGTTCTGCAATTAAATATAGTATGATTATCGTAAATTATTTTTGTGAACATTACACAAAATATGTAAACCTTCTTTAATTAAGCACTCTTGACGTATGCTCGAAAATATGGTATGACCTTCCCAAATAGTTTTTTGCATCACCCAAAATGTGTTAACATATACTCCAAAACGTATGTCCACCAATATGGTATGATCGTCGCAAATCATTTTTGTGAATGTCGTTCAAAATGTGAACCTTTTTTAAATAAACACTCTTGAGGTACGACTGTAAATATGGTACGATTGTCGCAAATCATGTTTGTGAATGTCATAAAAAATCTGCAAACCTCTTTTAACTATATTTCTCATCGTATGTATGCAAATATGATATGATTGTCGCAAATCATTTTTGCAAATTTCACCTAAAATATGTGAATCTCTTTTAACTAGTTTTTTCAGCGTACGTTCGCAAATATAATACAACATTCGCAAATCATGTTTATGAATGTTTTCAAAATCTATGAACCTCCTGTAACTAAATAGTTACCTTTATAAATCATTTGTTTAGAGTGAGATACCATTTTTTTCATGGTATTTGATTCACCTCCTGTAACTAAATAGTTACCTTTATAAATCATTTGTTTAGAGTGAGTTTTTTTTCATGGTGACTTTATTTTAAAACATCATTTTTTTTTGTGCAGATTTCTCAACGGAACTCGCTTGTGCCCCGCCACCCGTGGTAAGTAAGTGACAAAAACAATGCAAATCGGGTAAATACCCGTGGTGAATAAGTGATGCAAGCGCATCACATGTTATTTAATTTATTGAATGTAACACTTTATTGTTCACACACTCACTTAGTTGTTGATATCTAGGACTGCTTTGTTGGAGTTCGGAGATCATGCTGAGCATGATTTTAATGTATGAATATGAAAGTGTTCTTATTTTTGGAGTACGGAGTCCATGCTAGGCATGGTAGTAGTTAGTGGGATATTGAAGTGTGTTTGCTGCAGGTACATGTTTGAGATTTGTTTGATATGAATTATTTCGATGTATTGTAATGTTTGATGTGATTGTATTCATGCTTACATGTAGTTACTTTCGATTTGATTATGTCTACCATGTGAAATTGTATACTGAAAGCATGCTTCAAATGAATGTATCGTGTCATAAATAGTTTGTACATGAAAATATTAAGTTATCAATGCATGCATCATAATTCTTGTGATTGTATGACATCATATATTGCATGATAAATTTGATATTTTCTTCATCATAGCATTCTGATGGTTCTCTTTTAACTGGTTAGGATACTATTCACAACATCATACGACAAAATGACTGCAAACCGTGAATGGATGTACCGTAGGATAGTGGACAATGAGTTATCGCATGAATATATGGATGGTGTTGACAGTTTTATTGAATTTGCAACGACAAGTGTCAGTACAGTAGATCCCACAGGTCGGATTAGGTGTCCCTACAAGATTTGTAAGAATAATCGATTTGTAGAACCTCATGGCATTAGACATCACCTATACAGGAAGGGTTTTGTGAGTGATTATCAGAACTGGACGTTTCATGGAGAAGAATTTAGAAACGATTTTGATGCACGGGTGAATATGGTGCACGATAATCCATATACGAATTTGATATTTGATGCCGCAGGAACAGAACTGGGTTCTGCTATGAGTTTTAGTGATGTAAGAACTGCCATAGATGAAGAATCACCAAACGATGCAGCTAGTAGATTTTATGATTTACTTAGAGATGCTGATGAGCCACTTTGGAACGGTTGTGAGAGTCACACTATCTTGTCTGCAGTTCTTCAACTAATGAATTTGAAGTCCGAGTATAATTTGAGTCAATCATGTTTTGACCATTTGTGCATGATTGTGAAGAGTATGTTGCCCAAAGATGAGAAATTGCCACAAAATTTCTATCGTGCGAAAGTTATGGTCAACGCTCTAGGTATGGGTTACAAAAAGATTGATGTTTGTCCAAATCACTGCATGTTGTATTTCAAGGAGCAGGAAAACGACATATCATGCCCGTCATGTGGGCATCCTCGGTTCAAGCCAAAGACAAGAGGCAATGGTAGCACGAGATCAAAGGAAGTTTCATACAAGTCGCTCTGCTACTTTCCTATCACTCCTAGATTGCAGCGATTGTATATGTCTTCAAGGACAGCTGAACACATGAGATGGCATGCAAATAAAGTTCGACACGATGAAAACAAGATCACGCATACTGTTGACGCTGAAGCTTGGAAGCACTTTGATCGTACTCATCAGAACTTCGCAATGGAAGTGCGAAATGTTAGACTCGGTCTATGTACAGATGGATTTAATCCATTTGGGGGTAGATCAACTCCATACTCATGTTGGCCAGTATTTGTAACTCCATACAACCTTCCACCAAGCTTGTGTATGAAACGTCCAAATCTTTTCTTGTCTTTGTTGATCCCTGGTCCGACCTCACCTGGCCAAAATCTTGATGTATATCTAAGGCCATTGATTGATGAATTAAAAGTACTGTGGGATGACGGTGTTACCACGTATGATGCCCACAAAAAACAAAACTTCAACATGAAGGCCGTTGTTCTATGGACAATCAGTGACTTCCCTGCATATGGTATATTATCTGGTTGGAGCACACATGGGAGGTTGGCTTGTCCGTACTGCATGGAGGATTCTAAAGCTTTTAGATTGGGGCATGGAAGGAAGCCTTGCTGGTTTGAGTGCCATCGTTGATTTCTACCCAGCGATCATCCGTTCCGACGTCAAAAGAATGCATTTAAAGCAGGCACAACTGAAACGGAAGGTCCATCCTCAAGATTGTCCGGCATAGAGATTCTAAGAAGATTGTGATACTTTTCAGATGTATTAACAGATGCCCGCAGTCCTACACCCTTCCGTGGATTTGGGAAGGATCACAATTGGACGAAAAAATCTATTTTTTGGGAACTACCGTATTGGCCGACCCTATTGATACGACATAATTTGGATGTGATGCATGTAGAGAAAAATGTGTTTGATAATATGTTCAATACAGTAATGAATATTAAAGGAAAAATGAAGGATAATCCGAAGGCCCGTATGGATTTAAAATTAATATGTAAAAGACCAGAATTGGAACTCAAAGAGTATAATGGCAAAGTACTGAAACCAAAGGCAAAGTACGTGCTCGGACCTGATCAAATAAAACATGTATGTCAATGGTTGAGACAACTGAGATTTCCAGATGGATATGTCTCTAACATTGCTCGGGCTGTGAAGATTGACGATGGACAGTTATATGGGTTGAAGAGCCATGATTGCCATATCTTTATGCAACGATTGATACCCCTAGCATTCCATGATATGTTAGACAAACCTATATGGGGGTATTGTCTGAGTTGAGCGGATTTTTCAGAACATTGTGCGCATCGGAGGTCGTTGTATTAGATGTAAAGAATCTCGATGACTCTGTCATCACCACTGTTTGTCTGTTAGAAAAGATATTTCTGCCAGCATTTTTCGATGTTATGGAACATTTGATCATACATCTGCCATATGAACTAAGGGTTGGTGGCCCTGTGCAATATCGATGGATGTACCTATTTGAAAGGTATATGTTTTTTTATATTTGTCTTTTTAATGACAGATATTTAAAATTTGAAATGTATATTCTTGTCAGATGCATATTCGACCTAAAAAAAAAGGTTCGTAATAAAGCAAGAGTAGAGGGCTCTATTTGTGAGGCGTACACTTTAGAAGAGATTTCAAATTTCTCATCTATGTACTTCGAACCTCATATTCCAACACGTTACACATGCCCGCCCTGTAACGATGATGGAGAACAAGTAACTATAGCTGACAAGCTGTCGATATTTCAACCACTTGGGCATGCATTTGGTAGTTGCCGATCAAGGCTATTGACAGATCGAGAGCAAGATGCAGCACACATCTATATTCTTTTTAATTGCTCAGTGATCGACCCATACATCGAGTAAGTATATGTATATGCAACTCAATTATAAATCCTTCTATGTTCTATATGTGGATACATGGCTCGGTAATATAAGTATTTGTGGTTTGCAGACGATTTGATCTGGAGTTGCAAAATGAAGTTTCACATCTCACTGATGCAGAAGTACAAAAAGAACGTGAAACTAAGTTTGTGGAGTGGTTGAAACAGTTGGTAAAGAAGCTAACATAAATTTTGTACTTATAAACAACACTAAGTTACTTAATTGATCGTGATCACAATCATTGTTTATGTCTGTGCGTAGGTTCGCAATGGTGATGTTAAAGATCAAGGAATATGTGATTTAGAAAATGGTCCGACCAAAGTTGTGCAATGCTACAACGGGTATATCATAAATGGTTATCGATTCCATACAAAAGACTACGGTATAAACAAATCAACGATAAATAGTGGCGTGTGTGTCAAGGGTAGCAGCTACGTATGAGCATACTATAATTGAGCATCGTAAATGGTTATCAATTTTTTTGCTTTTCCTGCCTTAGAGCACATATGAGCATGCTATATTCACATATTCAATTTTTTGACTGCCTTAGCACACATACGAGCATGATCGAATCACATATATAGTTTTTTGCCTGCCTTAAAGCACATCTGAGCATGGTAGAATCACATATAGAGTTTTTCTAGATGCCTTAGAACACATATGAACATGCTATAATCACATATTCAATTTTTTGACTGCCTTAGCACACATATGAGCATGATAGAATCACATATATATATATATATATATATATATATATATATATATATATATATAACTTTTTGTCTGCCTTAGAGCACATATGAGCATGATAGAATCACATATAGAGTTTTTTTATTGCCTTAGATCACACATGAGCACATGATAGAATCACATATAGCATGTAATTTATTTCATTATATTTTGTTTATCAATACTGACTGTTCTTTTCTTGTGTAGGCTGCTAGCGATAATCAGCGTAGTGAAGGTGAAGGGACAGATAAAGACAATGAACAAGAAGACGCACAAAATCTTGGCGATGATTAGAGGACTGTGTTGAAGAAGTTCTATTTTTTTTATGTTTCCTAATTGTAATTGTTGAATTGTAAATAATTAAACTTCTTAATTTTAAGGTGGAACGATTAATTGTTGTAGATTCTTGTTATATGAAATTTTTTGTGTGGTTTGTTTTTTATTTACAGGAAATATAAATTGTACATGAAATAGAAATTGTTCGGTATTTAATTTTCAAATAATTTTTTTTTAATTTTTTTTCGTGTTTGCGACGGATTAGCGACGGAACCATCCGTCGCTATTCATATTAATCTAGCGACGGCATAGCGACGGAAGTAAATTCGTCGCCAAACCGTGGTCGCCGTTTAGTACCGGCGGATTGGCGACGGAATATAGCGCTCGTTATTCCGTCGCAATTAGCGACGGACCTGGCGACGGAATAATGTCGTCGCCAGTTAGCGTCGAAATATTCGCGACATAAGCATACTGTCGCCTCATTGTCGCTAATCCGTCGCTAACCATGTTAGCGACGGATTATCGACGGATTAGCGACGGAATGTGGTCGTCGCTAATCTACTGCTTTGTTGTAGTGAAAGAGAAGAGAAGATGAGAAAGAAGGAGAGAGAGATATATATATACCTTTGAGAAGGAGGCTGGGTCCAGCAGTGTCCCTCGAGTAGGGAGGAGGGAGGCCGGGGGCCGACGGTGTCACCCAAGCAGGGAGGAGGGATCCTGGAGAGAGAGAGAGAGAGAGAGATATCCAAAAGGGCCCGTCGAGCCCTAATTATAGACTCAATAATGACAACATTTATGTTGCCGTTATAGAGTAATCTATAACAGTGACATAAATGTCATTGTTATAGAGTCTATAAGTATACCATATAACGGACGACGATATACAAGGTCGTCGTTATTGAGTAAAATCTTATAATGTCGACATGTATACGTCGCCATTATTCATCTTTAATTGGCCATTAAATATTATCGTTAAAGTATTTTTAACAACAATATTTAATGGCCAAATAATATCATCATTAAAGATGTATCTTTAACGGGATATATAATGTCATTGTTATAAGTATGTTTATAAAGGTGATGTGTGTCGTAGTTGATCAATCACGACGACTTTTATTATCATTGTTAAAGCATCATCGCTATTGACTCTCATTCTCATAGTGGCCATATAATGTCACCTTTATAAACATAATTGTAATGGCGATAGCTAAGGTCGCCAGTATAGGTATGTTTATAATGGTGACATAGCTAATGGCCATATAATGTTGCTGTTATAAACATACATATAACAATGATATCTTAAGGTGCAGTTATATACATATCCATAATAGTGACATTTGTTCGAGGCCAAGGTATTCACAGGGATATCTAAAGTCATCGTTATTGCTCAGGCAATAGCGATGACTTTTTATGTCGTTGTTAAAGAGTCGCCGCTATTGACCCTCATCCTTGTTGTGTGAAGAACCCTCACTGAGAACTGGATCAGTTGATAGGCCTGCCTCCTTCAAGATAAACGTCAGGTGGGTCACCAACACCCAAGCCCTTATTGAGCCCACCAGTTAAAGGCACCCGCACACACCTTGTCGGAAATGAACTTGGAACGAAGGGGTTAGAAGCTTCTCCCCATATCCATATTTAAGAGTGGCCATCCGGTAGGGCTGCCTATCGGGCTTTGGCTACTCAGACCAAATCGGGTCGGGATCGGGGTGCACGTTGCAGCTTAGGCCCAAATAAAGTCAGGTCGGGCCCAACAGGGCTCAACAAGCCCAACCCATTAACTGGGTCAGGCTTAAAGGGCCCAGCCAGACCTAAGCGCGAGCCCGATTGTAACAGATTCAGGCTGGGCTCAAGCATGTCAAACCCTAATCAGGCCGGCCTGATGTCCACCCCTATTCATATTCATATTCATATTCATATTCTCACACCAAGGTTTCCTAAGGTGACAAATTTGTTGTTCATGCTCATGGGTTTTTGTTACCAAGACAAATGGTCTAGTCAAACCCACATTTTTTTTCGATGAAGCAAACCCACCTTAAAAATAAAAATATTTGTCTGGTGTCCCTCTTTGTTGTTCTACATAAGGCAAAAACATGTTAAAAAATAAGAAGACCAAACTAACGTGCTTCAGCTCAATGCGAGTTTACACTCACTCGATGTTATTACCGTCACCAAGAACCAAATAAATACACGAGTTGGCACAGATAAGGGACAACAACAAAGGCAGAAAAAATTGTTACAAAAAAAAAATCAAAAAGTCCTCAAAAAGAGGAAGAAAGAATCCTGAATCCTTGGATTGAGGAGAGAAAAATGCAAGAGATTTTCATCTCTCCAAGACCTCATTTTTACGTTTTATCTTTTCAAAATTGCTTTCCTTATCTGTAATACTAGAAGCTTCTGGTCCTTCTTTCATTGTTATCTTCTGGCTTGGTCGAGTGGTTCAAGCATCCAGTTGGCTTGCTGACTTGGCTGTTGACAAGGCCAACAGATCAACATGTCAACAAGCCAACTGGATGCTTGAACCATTCGGCAAAGCCAACAGATAACGATGAAAAAGGCCTAGAAGCTTCTCATATAAAAGATAAGGAAAGCAGCTTTTGGAGGGCGCAGATCAGGTCATGCTGAAAATGAGCGTTTTTTATCATGCGGACATCGTGGCCGTCTGTTTGCATTTTGGATGAATGCCACGTGGTTTTGTTGACTTTTGAGCTTTTTAAAATGCAAATGGGATGGCCATGATGTCAGCATGAGCAAAAACGCTCGTGTCCTGATCCGCTTCCGTTTTTGGATAGATAAAAACGTAAAAAGGGGGTTTTGGAGAGAAAAGTATCTGTTGCATTTTTTCTTTCCTCAATCCAAGGATTCATGATTCTCTCTTCCCCTTTTTTGAGAACTTTTTAAATTTGTTTCTTCTGCAAGTTCGATTGAACTTGCTTGTCCTTTTGATTTTGAGTGTTGTTCTTCTTTCCTTCACTACTACTGCCGGTTTGAACGAAATCTCTGCCCTTGGCGTTGAAACGATGTTGGCCATTGCCCTTCTTCTCTTGATTACGTTGGCTATAAAACACCATTTGTGGCTGATTTCCGAAATCATGAAGCATATTTCAAACTTCATGACTCTGAAGCAGAGGTATGATCTTGGTATAGGCCTTGAAGAAGCTAGAACACCTTGGCTGTCCTCAATTGGCTTTCAAATAATCACGAGTTCATCACAAATAACTTTAAATTTTCTAATATAATCTGAACCTTGCTTGAGAGTTGTCATCAGCTACATCAGATGAAACTCCCTCTTGGGAGTCCTAGGTGAATGCATCAATCAATGTGCTCCATATCTCCTTTGAAGACTCGAGCCCCCCATCACGAGCCCAAGAACGCTTTCTGACAGTGTTGGTGATCCAGCGTTTCAACAGCCGGTCTGATTGATTGATGCCATGCAGCACAGAGAGGATTCAGACGCTCTTTAACGAGAGGGTTGTGTATGTTCGCCCCCGATGATTCACTGAATCCCACGTTTGTGTTCGGGGCTTTGAATGAGCACCACGTATACAAGCACATGGGGCTCGTATTCCCGTGTATGTTGACATAACTTTGCATCGGACTCTGGTGTTGTTGCAAAGACTTAAGTACCCTTTATTGCTATTCTTCTCATAAAGTGATGGTTTGAGAAAATGACAAAAATGCCTTTCATTCAAAAAAGAAAAAACAAATAGTTCAAAAAAAGGACAAACATGTCCTCCATCCAGAAAGTCGAGGATGATGTTGACTCTTCAAAGTCTTCTTCTTTTTCTGTTCAAAAAAAGGACAAACATGTTTTCTTCTTCTTTCTCCGTAAAACACTGTAAAACCCTTTCTCTCTCTAGAGAAGAAACATGTTCATCTCGTTCCGGTGATGGGTGTTCTACGAAATGTAAATCCCCCCTTCTGTAAGGGCAAAAGGCCATGAACACGTTGGGAGGAGCCCTCATACCCCCCTTCTGTAAGGGTAAAAGCTCTGAATCAGACTCCATAACTCTTTAAGTTGAATGATGCTACCCACACTGGGAGGAGCTCTCAGACCCCCCCTTTCTGTAAGGGTAAAAACTCTAAATCAGACTCCACAACTCTTCAACTCCAGGGAACGAGATGAACACCCGTCACCGGAACGACGGCTCCACTGAGACCTCCTCGCTAGGGAGAAGAAGACGACGTGGTGGAGCTTCTGCTGGCCATCCTCAGCGCGACTGCACCGACTGGGTTGCTGTCGAGGAGGAGGGCGAGAACGGTGACTCTTAGCTTGGGCAATCTTTCTTTTGATGATTGTGGTTGTAATGTATCGTTGAAGTTAAAATGGGGAATGAAATGACAATAGAAATTGCTGAAAATTTACAGAAATAAACTAGACTTAATAACGTGATAAACTAGCGATTTGTAGTGTTTCTCGCTAAACACTACAGCGATTTGTGATACAAATCGCTATCCGAATTATGACCAACTTGTTAGGGTCATATCTCCCTAACCAGAGATCGGATTTCAAATCCGTAAAAAGTAGTGTCTTCGTTATGAAGTCTAGTTTATTCTTGTAAATTTTCAGCGATTTCTATGGTCATTTGATACCCCATTTGGATCTAAAACCAGATCATCCAGAAAGTTGAGGATGATGTTGACTCGTCAAAGTCTTCTTCTTTTTTTGTTCAAAAAAAGGACAAACATGTCTTCTTCTTCTTTCTCCGTAAAACACTGTAAAACCCTCTCTCTCTCTCTCTAGAGAAGAAATCAAGGGAAACAAAGAGTTCTTCCTGAAGAAGGCCATGAACAACAACCCTCTCACTCTCTCTCTCTTCTCTCTCTACTTCTGTGCACATCCAACAGAGGATCCTACATTGCTCCATCGTCATCTTCTTCTTCTTCCTTCTTCGTAAAACACTGTAAAACCCTCTCTCTCTCTAGAGAAGAAATCAAGGGAGGTAAAGGGTTCCTCCTGGAGAAGGCCATGAACACCAACCCTCTCACTCTCTCTCCCTTCTCTCTCTACTTATGTGCCTGATTTAGAGTTTTTTCCCTTACAGGAGGAGGGTTCGGGGGTTCATCCCAGCGTGGGTAGCATCATTCAACTAAATGAGTTGTAGATCCTGATTCAGAGTTTTTACCCTTATAGGAGAGGGGTCTGGGGGCTCCTCCCAACGTGGGTAGCATCATTCAACATGAAAAGTTGTGGAGTCTGATTCAAAGTTTTTACCCATTCATATTTTAAGGCATTAGATCTCATGTTTAAACATCCACACATGTGCAGTTTGCTTTCATCATGTTCAGTTGCTTTCTAGATTATACTTTGAATTCTTGTATATTTTAGATCTATCGATTTGTATGTAACCAGAGCTCATTTTAACTTTAAATTTTTACTGCAATTTCATGCATATGTCTTCATGCTCTCCACCAAAAATCAGATCATTCGGAACTTGTTTGACCCACTTTAAAAATCGAGATTCAAAACCTATTATTTTGCACCGTCAGGATTTTAGCAGAATCAGGACCAACTTGCGGAAGTGATTTCTCCCTAACCAGAGATGATTTTTCCGATCCGTAAAAAGGGTTGTTTTCTAAATTGAATCTAGTTTGTTCATACCAAGTTTCAGCGATTTCTATGGTGTTTTTGTACCAGTTTCGGGTCAAAAACCATAACCCTATCACCCTGTGTCATTTTAACGGCTCAGATTTTGATCCATTTTGTTTGAATTTTATTTTCCTAATGGAAGATCATTTTTCAATTCTGTAAAACGGGTTCTCTTTGTTTATGTGTCTAGTTCATCCCTGTAAATTTTCAGAATTTTTCATGGTCAAATACTATTTTATTTTGATTAAATACCAGAACCTTGTATCCAGATTTTATAACTGTTCTGATTTTGGCCCCCATATCATGACTGTTGTAGCACTTCTTCAACAAATCGTTATTTGATTGGAAATATTCTTCAGCAAATTATTGTTATGATTTTTTTGAGTCTCTAATGAGTCTCTACTATGATTTGTAGTATTTTTGGGTCTCCAATGAGCCTCACAATGATTTATAGTGTTGTTCGATCTTTTAACTATGATTTATAGTGCTTTGGGGTCTCCAACGAGCCCCACAACAATTTGTAGTGTTTTTCGGTCTTTTAACTATGATTTATAGTGTTTTCGGGTCTCTAACGAGACCCACAGCGATTTATAGTGTTGTTGGATCTCGCTATAGTGATTTGTAGTGTTTCTCGCTAAACACTACAGCGATTTGTGATACAAATCGCTATCCGAATCATGACCAACTTGTTAGGGTCATATCTCCCTAACCAGAGATATGACTCTGACAAGTTGGTCCTAATTTGCGGAAGACACTACAAATCGCTATAGCGATTTGCGGAAGACACTACAAATCGCTATAGCAATTTGTGAATCGCTATAGCGATTTGTGGAAGACACTACAAATCGCTATAGCGATTTGCGGAAGACACTACAAATCGCTATAGCGATTTGCGGAAGACACTACAAATCGCTATAGCGTTTCGCGATTTACGGAAGACACTACAAATCGCTATAGCGTTTCGCGATTTACGGAAGACACTACAAATGCTAGAAATTGCTGTAGGAAAGCCCGATAATACTACAAATCATTGTTGGAAGGCCCAAAAAAAATTTGGTCCGGAGGGCGCTGCCCCCCGCCAGGGGCGGCCCCCTCTGACCCCCGCCCGCTGACCGCGCAGCGAGATCCGCGCTGGGGGGGAGGCCCCGGACCCCCCTCCTGTAAGGGCAAAAACTCTAAATCAGGCACACAAGTAGAGAGAGAAGGGAGAGAGAGTGAAAGGGTTGGTGTTCATGGCCTTCTTCAGGAGGAACCCTTTACCTCTCTTGATTTCTTCTCTACAGAGAGAGAGGGTTTTACAGTGTTTTACGAAGAAGGAAGAAGAAGAAGATGACGATGCAGCAATGTAGGATCGTCTGTTGGATGTGCACAGAAGTAGAGAGAGAAGGGAGAGAGAGTGAGAGGGTTGATGTTCATGGCCTTCTTCAGGAAGAACTCTTTGTTTCCCTTGATTTCTTCTCTAGAGAGAGAAAGGGTTTTACAGTGTTTTACGGAGAAAAAAGAAGAAAACATGTTTGTCCTTTTTTTGAACAGAAAAAGAAGAAGACTTTGAAGAGTCAACATCATCCTCGACTTTCTGGATGGAGGACATGTTTGTCCTTTTTTTGAACTATTTGTTTTTTCTTTTTTGAATGAAAGGCATTTTTGTCATTTTCTCAAACCATCACTTTATGAGAAGAATAGCAATAAAGGGTACTTAAGTCTTTGCAACAACACCAGAGTCCGATGCAAAGTTATGTCAACATACACGGGAATACGAGCCCCATGTGCTTGTATACGTGGTGCTCATTCAAAGCCCCGAACACAGATGTGGGATTCAGTGAATCATCGGGGGGAACATATAACCTGCTTTGCTCTTTAACATCGTTAACAGCAGTGATTTAAGTGATAAGAGGCACAGGAGCAGGGGTCGCTACATTTAGAAAGCCTTTGCAAGTTTGGCTTTCCACCAAAGCCATAACTTGCGTCCTCCACAACAGAAAATTGGATCGAGTCAGCTTCAACATGACAAAATTTGAGATGTTAAGATTTCAAGGATAAGGACATGGAGAAGCCGAGATGGATGATGAGTTTGGTTGCGCCATGGATCCGAGAAGAGCAAGTTGCACCCTCGCTTGAGTGTGCTCTGATACCATAAAGCAAAAACATGACAAAATGAGAATACCAAATTGATATGGTTCAGCTCAATGCGAGCTTACGTCCACGGATCAAACAACCTCGCACTCGCTGTGATTACTATCACCAAGAACCAAATAAATACACGAGTTGGCACAGAAAAGGGACAGCAGTATAGGCGCCAAAAACTGTTACAAAAAAGAAATTTCAAAAAGTCCTAAAAAAGAAGACAGAATCATGAATCCTTGGATTGAGGAGAGAAAAATGGAACATTTTCTTCTCTCTCCAAAACCTCCTTTTTATGTTTTATCTTTCCAAAAGTGCTTTCTTTGTCTCTCATATGAGAAGCTTCTAGTCCTTCTTCATCGTTATCTGCTGGCTTCACCAAGTGGTTCAAGCATCTAGTTGGCAAACATCTTGGCCTCTATTCTTTTCACTACATTCTCAAAATCCGCTCTTTAAGATGGGTGTTGGAGTTTTTGAGACTTCTCAGTGAAGATGAGCTCTAACTTGTTAGAACACCCTCTCACACTCTTCTTGCACTTGCCCTTCAGTGGAATTGCATTTCTCATTTTAAGAAATTACAAGTTCCTTGTAGTCACAAGCGCTTGGTTTTCAATTTGTAAATGTTATTTATGATGACAAGTAGAAGTTGTTGGGGAAACCAGGAACCTGCGCACAATAAAACAGAGAAGGCGGTGTACCTGAAGAAGCCATTGAGAACTGGCAACGGTGATGGTTGGCACTAGTGGCTGGAATATGGTGAGATTCGCTCCTCAGCCAGATTGCAGCCCTTCAATGAGCGCAGGCTCCTTAAGCAATCGGTGAGCAGGATCCCTCTTCCCTCTTTAGTTGAAAAGCTCAAAGAAGGTATGTTTCCTTAACCCTTCTCTATGTTTTTCTCTGCGTTCAGGTTTATCATTGACACCCATTTTTATAGCCTGTAGCAGGGGGTCGGTTAGCATAATCGTTCACTCCCTAATCTTCTGTATGTTTATCGAAAGGAACACAAAAAGGGGAAAGTTACCAAATTGTGGGTAACTGCCACGATGTGTGTGGCTTATCTCAACATTCTCCCACTTGTTTCGACGATAAACCAGTAATCTTTATGAGAATTGCTTGATGAATAGATTGACCTTTAAAAAATCTATTTTACAGATCCTTAGTTAAATCTTTAATCCTTATGAGATTAACACCTATAATGAGAATCAATAAATTGTATGTGATCACTTTATTCATATGCATATATCAAAATAAAGAGTTTAACAAGCTCATCCTCAATACATGTTCGGAATATAATCCTGGTAGCCCTTTAGTAAGAGGATCAACAATCATCTCTTTGATACCAATATTAACAATACGCACTAGATAATTCTTTGTCCTTTCTTTAACAACAAAGTACTTTAATTCTATATGCTTACATGACGTAGTACTTTTATTGTTATTCGAAAAGGACACTGCAGCTTCATTATCACAGTAGACCTTCAGTGGCTTCTCAATAGAATCGACCATCTTTAACTGTGATGTGAAGTTCTTTAACCATATGGCCTGCGAAGTAGTCTCGTACAATGCTATGAATTCTGCCTCCATGGTATGAGCAACAGTGGTCGTCTGCTTCCCACTCCTCCAAGAAATCGCTCCCCCAGTAAGTAAGAAGACATACCCAGTAGTATACTTTATACTAACAAGGCATCCTCTTAAGTTCGCATCTAAGTAGCCAACGACCTTGAGGTGATCAACTTTATGATACGTTAACATATAGTGTTTTGTCTCTTGCAAATACCGCAAGACTTTCTTAGCAGCCTTCCAATGGGATATGCCTGGATTAGACTGGAATCTATCAAGCATCCCTACTACGAAGAAAATATTTAGACGTGAATAAGTCTGCGCGTATTGAAAGCTGCCAACAACTGATGCATATGGATAAGCACTCATTTGTGCTTTGTCAACTTTGTTCTATGGATAATCCTTTAGGCTCAATTTGTCACCTTTTGATATGGGTGATGTACCAGGAGAACAATTCTCTATCCCATATCGCTTTAATACCTTATTTATGTAGGATCTTTGAGAGAGGCCTAGAAAACCTTTTGCTCTGTCTCGATGGATCTCAAGGCCAAGTACATAAGCAACCTCACCCATATCTTTCATATCAAAATATGATGCAAGAAACTGTTTTGTCTCTGAAAGTAACTTTATATCGTTGGTTGCTAGCAAAATGTCATACACATACAACATCAATATAATGAACTTACTCCCACTTTCCTTTAGGTATATACATTGATCAATAATGTTTTCTGTAAACCCGAAAGTGACAATGACTTGAGAAAATTTAATATACCACTGTCAGGAGGCATGTTTAAGTTCATATATTGATTTGTTAAGCTTGCAAACCAAACAATCATCTTCATAGAAACTAAGAGGTTGTTTCATGTATATCTCTTCATTTAAATCCCCATTGAGGAACGTTGTTTTCACATCCATCTAATGTAGCTCTAAGTCATAATGAGCTACGAGGGTCAAAATTATCCTCATTGATTTCTTAGTTGAGACAGGAGAAAATGTCTCATTATAGTCAATGCCCTTCATCTGGGTGAACCCTTTAGCAACCAATCTTGCCTTATGTCTCTATGTTACCTTTGGAGTCCTTTTTGGTCTTAAAGACCCATACACCCTACATGTTTTACTCCCTTAGGTAACTTGACAAGATTTCACACTTGATTCTTAGCCATAGAGTCTAACTCTTCTTTCATGACTTTTATCTAGTGCGAAGATTGTTTGCTTTCAACAGCTTCCATAAAAGTCAATGGGTCATCATCTATATCTATGAAATCATCAGGCTCCTAAAGGTACACCACATAATCAGGATGTATGACAGATTTCTTAACTCTTGTGGATCTCCAAATAGGTCGTTCTTCAGGCTCAGATTAAATTTGTCTGTGCTCTTTTACATTATCCACAATAGGTTCACTTTGGATTTGTGCATCGACAACCGGGTGATCAACCACATCATCATTAGGGATAATAATGTGATATCTTTCGGTGTTTTCCTTAACAGGTAATGAAATTGGATCCTATATTTCTTCAAAATCAAGGTTTTGAAGTACACTTAATCCTACTAAACCATCTTTAAAGAATTTTGCCTTATCCGTTTCAACAATCTGTGGTGAATGAGAAGGGCAGTAAAACCTGCATCCTTTTGATCTCTTTGGATAACCAATGAAATATCCATTGGTTGTTCTTGGATCAAAGGCTTTAATGTGGGGGTTATATAGCTTAACCTCTACATGACATCCCCATATGTGCATATAAGACAGTGATGGTTTCCTACCTCTCCACAACTCGTAGGGAGTTTTAGGTATAGATTTCGTAGGAACCTTATTCAAAATATGCATAACAGTCCTTAAGGCTTCACCCTACATGTAACGCCCCAAATATTTAACTTGAAAATTTTAGAATAAATTTTTTTTTAAACCACAACGGAAATATTTTATTAATCTCTTAGTCAAATAATTTGGGCGAGTTACAAGTGATAGCACAAACTCAATAACATTAGACAAATCAAAATCTTGCCTTGGAATTTTACAAGTTAAATTGACAAGTTTAATGAATTTATTAAAACAAGGTTACTCAGGACATCCAAAGAAGATATGGTCTCATGGCCCGTCCGCAATGATGACTGCAATTTCCCATCTTTATTTGTTTCCTAAAAAATGTTAAATTTGAAGGGTCAAACTACCACGTCTGAGTAAGAAGTATATTATCCATATGAATGTGCACAGTGTCATGTGTACAAGTATATGTGCAACATGTTTAGATAGAACTATTAACCATTTAACAAGTGATAAATGTACAGTTCGCTAAAGTCAAGTATTTCATGATATAATTCCATCAACATCAATGCACGATATATGCATGAATCATAGTTATATAAGTAATAACAACTTTGAAACTAATGTGGATGAACACCTGACTTGAGTGAAGCATTTCATGTAAAGTTTGCATAAAGTACAAACGCCAATGTTCAATACATCATTTATAAGTTATCACATTTTTCATATAAAGAAAAACTAACTTGAGTCATGCACTACAAGAATCACAACTTATTGCAATATCAAGCCTTATGCAACTACTTGAACATTTTTCTTAATGCACTAATTTTATATTTCATCATGTTAATTACCCTATGGGTACGCACAAGCATTCGACATCATAGCGGACTGAGACCACACGAGGGTCTATTACTTTATAACCTGTGTGACTAGCCGTACAGAGGTCCAAAAAAGACAGTTCATGACCGAGAGAGTACTCTTCAATGGCTAGAACAAGAATTAGGATGCACCTTGATAACTTCTGCAGAAGACTTGGATCTATCATCTATGACACATTGGTAGTCCTGGCCCCCTAACTCCGTGGACTGGGGATCGGGTGAGACGCCTAGCTCTCACGAAAACAAGAATGTTCACGAAGCTTGTACCACCTACTCTCTCCAAGGTAGACCATGGGTCCAGTAACATACACTGTCTTTCAGGTATACCCAGAGCCTTGGAAAACCAGTAACATATACCGTTGTCAGGTATACCCAGTATCCCGAGAAACAGGTAACATATACCGTCTTTCAGGTATACCCAAAATCCCATATTTAGGTTATGTGTGCATATTTTCCATTTTATTTATTCTTATGTGCAAGTCATTGCACCACAGGGGATTTCCAAAATCCCAACTTACACTCAGGGTGATCACAGTGTATGCACATTACCCATCAAATGCCTCATAGGCACCAACCACAATTTCTCAGAATTTTGGCTCAACTATGAGCCAAGTACTTGTACTTAAGCATTTTAAAGTTTCATTTCTGAGCTTGAGTGTATGTTTTGTACCCCATGCTGACCATGCATTCATAAGGCATGTCTTAAGTACGTCTTTTCATAAGTGCTCATATGGCACTACAATGGTCTCGCAAGACCGCAAGCTCGATTTTGAGCTTTCACATGATCGTGACATGACAAATGCTCTGTATTAGGCAAATCTTTGCAGAGCAAGCATATATCACATAGAAACAAGTCATAACATCAATATGCAATTACAATCCAGTTTATATGTGAATCAATTTTCACTATAAGTGCCCTATGGCACCACAAGGGTTCTACATGTGATTCATGCAATTGAACATTGGTCGCAACCTATCTATGTCAACCACACACAAAACCATGTGCAACATGATTGCGTCAATGACATCTCATTCATTTTCCATAATCACATACATTCTTTTCAAAAGAAGATAATCAAAATGGTAGTGACTATGAGCATTGTAGCTTGTTATGTTATAACCAATATATATATATATATATATATATATATATATATATATATATATATGAATTGGTGAGTTTTCGATCTATTCGAGATATGTGTACCATAGTTCATTGACGATGCTATACATATGTACTTACAAATTGAATTTTTCAGACATAACTACCTTGGCAAAGGTGCATATACTGGTGTAGAACAATCACAAGTGCGATGACAGGTTTACCATCATATCAAGTTCGCATTTGCCGTTGTAAGACACTTATTAATACAATGACTGATATATAATCCCCATAAGTTGGTACATGTTGGGGGTATGCCATTTATGAATGGAATTTCAAATGTAAGTGGGTGGTACATGGGCAAAATGACATGCTAAAAGTTTATCCCATCGCTAGAGTTGGTAGACCCAGCTTACAAAACCTCCATGGTTATGCTAACTGCTGCCATAATGGTCCAGCCACCATCTCACAATAGGGCGTGAGGAAGTCTACTGTAACTCGTACGGTGGAGCCATTTGTCGGCTGCAATCACCACCGTTTGTGAAGTAGTATGTTCACTTAATCTATCCCAAGCAGCCACCAGAAGTACCTATTGGGGCTGGTCACTACTGTCATAGTACTCAGCTTTGCTACCACGACTTCAGTAGTGAGCTGGGTCTGCTGAGCTCTGTCCAGTCAAACCGACCACTAGGGTAAGGTATGAGTGTCATTTTATTTATAGACGAAAGTATTATTGGGTTGGGAAATAAAACCTTGAATTCGGCCCCGACTTTAACAGATTGATGTTGGATTAACTAAATGACCCTTTTCACTGACGTTGAAACACTATGGGTCTGGACATAAGGAAATTGAAATTTTACTTTGATACAACTGCATATACTCAATTAGTTTATGCATTGAACCATGTTTCAATGCTTCATGTAAATACCATGCCCACAACGTCACCTATCTGGACATTCTTTTTTTTTTCATATACATATATATAATTACATTGAATCTAATTTACTTGATATACCACACCCTCCATCATGTGGAAAGGAAATATCCAAAGGCCAATTCAACGCTGCCACATAAATTGACGTTACATTTTTTTTTTAGTTTGATCTCTGATCTTATGAACTAATTGGATGGAGGCTGTTATAGACACAGTGTCTATTAAGTGGCTAACATGGTATCATGGTCCTTGGTAAAAAAAAATTTTGTGAACTTAAACTGGATTGTCATAGGTTCAAAATGTGCAATTAAGCCTTCTCAAAAATTTAATAGTTTGGTTGTGTATCCACAACCGAAGGCATATAGGCTGATTGGGTCCGACCTATGTCATACCGTAATAGGAGGGCAATCAAAACTCAAAATCCGATGTGGAACACCAAGAAATTTTTGTCGTGGGTATACAGGCCGGAGTATGCAGCAACGTAACTCAATGCTTAGAAGTTTTTTGTTCTTTTAAATACGTTTCTGAAGTATTGTAAATCATGTATTCATATCTATAGATGTAACACATATCCCTCTGACATTTTTTTTTCATGCAAGAACATTAAACATCGTCACTAATACAAATCTGATTGAACAACTTGTATGCATATCCTAAATATATTATCAATAACACGAATATGGTTGAGATGCTGGTATGTAAACCCAAGAAAAATCAAATCTCAGTGAGACGAATCCAATGAAGATGCTTATGTTCATTAGGAGTACGATGGCTACATCAATGTTTGCTGGAATATAATACTCTTACACGCATACACACTAAAATAAAATGATACTATTCATAACATACTAGATCAAATGGCGTTGCACGCATGTAGAAAGAATTGTACCCCTACATGAAGATGGTGTGCCACATACTTGTTCCATAGCATCGTTTACATGCATAAAGATACTATGCCCTTACCTCTCGATGAAGATCGAATCCGGAGGTAGCCGCGCTTCCTTCGCTGGTGCGTTGAATGACCTCAAGCAAGCGTCTTGCCGGAAGTAATGGAGGAAAGTGCCCGAGGATGAGCCACACAGCTGGACTGGGAGAAGAAAATGTGAGAGAGGAAAAATGGTGGAAGCAACCAGGTATGTCTCACGGCTGGGCTGAGAGAGAGAGAGAGAAGGGTGCTACACATTTTCCCTTGAGCCCCCTTCTTTAACTTCTCTTGAAAAAGGAAATTTTTAATTTTCAAACTCTAATCCTCCAGCCCAACATTTTTAATGGTTGCTTGGAATTTCCAAAACTACCCACTCCTCTCCTTTGTACAAGTCTCTTCAACTTCTATTTTTTTTTAGTGGTACCCATCATCCCATTTGGTGGGATTCCTCTACAAACATGGAAAAGTAGAAACAAGAGATATCAATAACCTCTTTCACGTTTTTTTCTTTTTTTTGTTGTTGGTGTGAATGGCTAAAACATAGGAGCTCTTTAGTCCCACGTTTTTTTTTCTTCCATGTAACTTCCTTCAAAATGCTAAAAATTAATTCCTCTAGCCTCCCCCTATGGCAGCCCCTATAACCCTTCATTCATAAAAGAACGTGAATTGAAAAGTAGCATCCTTACTTTCCTAAAAAGAAAATGTGAGCATTCAAAGCTCCATTTCATGTTGTCTCTTCACCTTCCCATGCACCTCCTTCCACCTTTCCCATTAAGATGCATGAGGAAGGGCTTTCCCAATGTTTATTATAGTTAATGAATTACTTCTTAAAAAAAAATGTTCAGCCCACCATTCAAATTCCAATGGCTTTCCTTTTTAATATTTTTTTCCATCAATGCATTTGGTTGGGTTTCCCACTTGGGAAAATGTCCAACTTTCCTTCCTTATAAAAAAAAATGTCCAACCTCCCACCATTCGAATTCCAATAAAAAAATCACTATATATATATATATATATATATATATATATATATATATATATATATATATATATATATATTTTGTAGAAAGATTCTTCCTTGTTAGCGCACAAGGGGAATTGAACTGGGGTCTCCTCCCTAAAGGGTAACAAGCTCCACCAATACACCAGTATTGATTTCATTGTAATTTCTTGCAACATTAATGTATTTAATCACATTGTGGCTGAACAGTGTTACTAACCAAAATGTTTTCTATATAAAAAGTGTTATGTCACACAAGGGATTTTAGCCTGTGACCTCAACCCTGTGAGTCCATCGTCCTTACCACTGCGCCAATTCCTCTTTAGTTGCTCCTTCTTGCAACTAAAATTCCTTTATCCTCTTTGACGCTCCATCTAAAGCCCCTACATGAATGTTTTTCATAGACCTTTTTCCTTGGATTGGGGCTTCAATCATGAAACATCCCTTTCTACCTTACCACTTATTATTGTTTTTCATTATCCTCTCGTTCGATTACAATATCGTTCTCCTGGGAGTTCCGAACTCTTACTTTCTGCATTTTCGGAACTTGATTGAGATCCAACCATATTTGGATCCATTAAGATTCAATTAAATTCTAATTAGGTTTCAAATCCTTCTAGGATCCAAATTCATTCATTGTATCCAAATCCAAATATTAGATCCATTTGATCCAGTTTGAATTTCAAGATTCATTTGGATCAACTCTATATCATTTTATCATATTTATTTCAAAGAATTATAACATTTATTCATTTTTATAGTTATCAAAATTTTGCGGGTTTTACACCACAACTTCATGGGAAGTGTTGAATAATTCAACATGGCCCTGACCATTTCTTAAAGCGTACTATTTCTCCTTTTAACTACATTGTTCTGGTAGGCACTACCAAGCATGGTATATTGAGGCACAATGTCTTCCTCTTTGAAAAATCTCGCTAATGGTCCTTTCCTTTGCCCCATCTCAGTAAACCTACCATAATATTTGTCATATCTATCAGACCTGACTATCTTAATAACTTTATCGGTTTGTTTCTCTACTTCTTTCTTAAATTTCTTAAACATCTGAAAAATATCAGATTTTTCAAAAATCAAGTAGAGATATATATACCGTGAATAGTCATAAATAAATGTAACAAATTATTTCTCGCTTGTGTAACAGAGGGTAAATGGTCTACATACATCCGTATAGACTATCTCCAATATCTCACTACTACGTTTGGCACCCTCTTTATATGTAACAAATTACGAGTCTCTTTATTCTCTTTTCAGAGATATGACCCAACCTTCAATGCCAAAGCATGTAGGATTTATCATTAATCATGCTACGTTTATTTCCAACCAATGTGTATTTAGAAGTCAAAGACTCCTGGGTTTGGATCCTCATGTTTAATTTATACAAACCATCATAAACTGATGCAGGACCAATTTTAATAGAATTTATGTATATGAATAACATAGAATTTTCAAATTTAAAGCAATATCCAAATTTATCTAATCTTGAAATTGAAATTAAGTTTCTACTATATGATAAAGCATAAAAGACATCATAAAGATCTAAATCTACGTCTGTATCTAAAGTGATCATGCAGGTCTTAACACCCTTCACATGCGAACACATCTTGTTCCTCGAATAAATGCTCTTCTCATGCATTGTTGGTTCCCTTCTATTCAGGAACGACTGTAGACAGTTAGAAATATGAACAGTAGTACCAGAGTCAATCCACCAACTATTTTCAAGAATTTATAATAAATTATATTTATGAGAAACAAATGATAATTACCTTTATTTTCTAACCATTTCTTGTACTTTATGTAATCTGCCTTCCTGTGTCCCTTCTTCTTGCAAAAGAAGCATTTTATGGGAGCATAGTCAGATTGCTTGCTTTGAGATGTCTTATCCTCTGCTGACTTCTTCTTAGCATTTTTCTTGAATTCATTCTTCTTTGGTCCTACCTTGGAGTCATAAGAAGCCATATATGCACTTTGCACCTTCTCTCCTTTCAATCTCTCTTCTTCCTCAATACACTTGGACATAAGTTCATTGAATGTCCATTCATCATTATGTGTGTTGTAAGAGATTTTGAAAGGTCTATACTCCAAGGGTAAGGACGTCAGAATCAAATGCACTAGGAATGAGTCAGAAATGGTCAGCTTCATGTCATTCATCTGAGACACTATGTTTTTCATTTCCAAAATATGTAGGCAAATATTAACCCCTTCAGAATATTTCATAGTTATAAGCGTTGACATTAGGGTACTGGCTCTGGCCTTATTTGAACTCACAAATTATACTTCAATAGCACTTATAAATTCTCTCATTGTCCAACATTGTGGGATAGCACTATGAATATTTTTAGCCACTTTAGATTACAAAAGCAACAGGCTAAGCCTATTCGAGCGATCCCACCTCTCAAAAGAACTCTTTTGATCAGTAATACTTTGATTAGTCACGGCAGTAGGTTCATCTATCCTTAGGGCCAGATTTAAATCTATATACCATAATGTGAAAAGAACAATTTCTTTCCAATCACTAAAGTTTAGATCCATCAAGAAAATATATAGAACTTGAGCCATCTAAAATTACAGAACTAGAAACTGCATGACAAAAGACATGTATCAAAAGAAAGCATATACGAGACAAACCTGATAGAAAAAGCAATAAATAAAAGACCCTGAATATGCTTATTTCTAGACGAGTGTAGGGGGTCATCAGAGTCCTACTGTGGTAAGAGCTCTGACACGCGTAATCACTACGCCTACCGACCATAGTTGGTAAAACTGAGGCTCATGTGAAGCTAGACCATCAACACATGGTACCTTTGGATACACATGTGCGATGTATCTCAACATATTTGCCTCATTTTACCCTACATAAATTCTAAACATGATAAAACTACCTTTGGGTCGTTTATCATTTCATGAATCTAAGTACACCAGTAATATTGGCTAAATTCATATGATAGAACAAAAAACAATTTGATGACACACATGTATTCAGTCACTTTGGTGACATGAATTCACTAAGTCATTTAGCTATCCTTGATGCCAATGTTATACATTCATTTTATGCATACATAATTACAAATAAATGCATGAACAATAACAAATTTTAAACTTAAATGGGTAAAACCCTGGGTCCATAAGCAGGACCCGGTCTGAAAGCACTCTAAAGCAGTCTGAAACAACCCTGAACCGGTCATCCAAGGGTCCGAACCGGTTCTGAACCTTATGAACCGGTGTCAAGTATGAACAAAAGTTCATAAAAACCCTATAATCGTATGCCAAAATCCCTCCAGTGACGTATTCACCCACCTCGCCTGATGAAAGAGGGGAAGCCAAAAATGATGTTTCACCGTCCTAGATGTCGTGTGACACCAGACGGACCACGACGACAGTGAAGCGACCGGCGAAGGCCGCCTCTTCCCAACAATGCATCCATGACATCCTGCAGACGACAGTGAGAAAAAAAAAACGTTGCCCGATGGCAGACGAAACAAGAAGAAGGGGGTTTTTAAAACCCTTATGTTGCATGTCACCGGACGGATCATCGACGATCCGACAAAAGCAACCCCCCCTTTCGGCGATAGTCCGCGGCTGCCCCCGGCGACGACTGAAGATCCTACAGCCCAACGACCACAGGTAAAAACCCGATCAGTGATTTTTTTTTTACTCTGTCGCTCCACGGCGACAATCGCCATCTACCGGTGACACCATGTTGCCCCACGATGACATGTTGTTGACTGCCAGCAACGTCTCCCTATGGCGACTCTGCTCTACCGAAAAACATTGTCGCCACATGGTGACAGCCGCCAGAAAAACATCTACGGCCACGCAGCGGAGGCATGGCATGGGCTCATAACCCAATGTTGGGGAAACTAGGGACCTGCACACAATAAAACAACGAAGGTGGTGTACCTGAAGAAGCCATTGAGAACTGGCAACGGTGATGGTTGGCGCTGGTAGCTGGAATAAGGTGAGATTTGCTCCTCAGTCGATTGCAGCCCTCCAATGAGCGCAGACTCCTTCATCAATCAGTGAGCAGAATCCCTCTTCCCTTTTTAGTTGAAAAAGCTCAAAGAAGATATGTTTCCTTAACCCTTCTCTATGTTTTTTCTGCATTCGGGTTTCTCATTGACACCCATTTTTATAGCATGTAGCAGAGGGGTCGGTTAGGATAACCGTTCCTAATCTTCCGTATGTTTATCGGAAGGAACACAAAAAGGGGAAAGTTATCAAATTGTGGGTAATTGCCACGATGTGTGTGGCTTATCCCAACAGAAACTTCTTGAAACCATGATCCATGCAAAAGAATTTAAATTTCCTCAATTTCATCAACCAATTAAACTGCCTGGAATTATGGTGGAAACTATAAACAGTGAGAAGATGTGGCCAGATTAGCTAAGGTGCAGGAAATGTGTCTCACACAACTATAAGTTATAATGTATCTTAAAAGAGGTAGCAACTCAATATGTGTTTGTTCCAAAACAAAAGTAGTAGCTATGCTTATGGTGATTACATATGCTCAAACAGTGTTTGCAATTAGTACTATTATGAACCAGCTTTGCATTTTTACAAACCTTATAGAAACTTAATTGATACACCACCTGAGGGTCCTGTGTCAAGCTTAAGGCCCAACACTACAAGAAACCTATGGATTAGCGACGACCTAAATCCATCGATAATTCGACGCTAATCCGTCACTAAACAGTTTAGCGATGGATTAGCGTCGGATTAGCAATAGATAACTTTCATCGCAATTTTTTCGACGCTAAGTAGTGCCAGAACTTATCCGCCGCTACTTTCGTTGCTAATTTATGACGAACATGATCCATCGTGAGTCCTTCGCTATTTTAAATTAGCGATGGATAATATCCGTTGCAAATTCATCGTTAAATTTTAAAAAAATATAAAAAAATTGCTCTCTGTCGGCATGTTCTCCGGCAGGGAGCGATTTTTTTTTCACAGAACCGGTGTGTTCCGGCGTCGGGATGCTCTTCCGCAGCGAGCCAGTCACGGCGGACGCGGACGAGAGTTGATCTCTGGGGGGCGATGTCATTGTCACACCAGAAGAGGTCGATCCTCGCAGAGAAGGAGACGCAGACAGGCATGGGTACGAGCTTGGCGAGCCTCGCACGGAGGCCCACAACGGAGATGAGGAGGAAGAGCAGGCCCTCGACGAAGACAGCGGAC
Organism: Nuphar pumila; assembly: GCF_984573655.1. NCBI lineage: Eukaryota > Viridiplantae > Streptophyta > Magnoliopsida > Nymphaeales > Nymphaeaceae > Nuphar > Nuphar pumila. Next base: position 148,215,374 of record NC_143250.1, on the reverse strand, counting down.
AAGGTGCTCTTGTAGGGGATGTTACCGGAGCCGTGGAACCCGACGACGGTGTAGGCGTTGGTGCCCATGCCGGGTGCGAGGGCCAGGGGGAGGTTGGCGAGGGTCCCCATGATGAGGCAGTCGACGAGCAACGAAGCGACGGTGGAGACGATGAGGTCCTTCCTTATGCGGTCAAGGCAGGCAGCGTAGCTAGGGTTGACGGGGGAGAATTTGCAGGAGGTGTCAGGCTGGACGACAACGCGGAGGATGGAGGTGTCGTTGGTGCTCGAGCAGGAGGAGACGGGGACGGAGGGATCGCTGTAGAGCAGCACGCAATTCGAGATGGAGCAGGGCCCGTCTGAGTCAGTAAGGATGTTGGCATTAACGACGAGGATGTAGGCCATGGTGAGGAACGTGGCCATCCCCGTCCTGATCTCGGCGGTGAAGTTGGACCTGCGCTCCTCGAGCTTGAAGTAGCCGCCCACCCTGCTCCTGCCCACACCGTGATTCAGCCAGCTCAACGCCCTCTTCCAACTGCCCTCCGTGGTGCGAGAAGCCACTGCGCGTCGTCAGAGGAAGGGTGGGGCTTCTAGCATCCTGAGAAGCGCCTCTGGTGGGGATGGTTTAAATCGAACGGGAGGAGGGAACATTTCGCGCCTCAGATGGGATGGTTTAAATAAAAAATTAGCGAAGGAATTAGCGAGGGAATTTTTTTGTCACTAATTAGCGACGAAAAAATTCCCTCACTAATTTTGTCACTAATTAGCATTTTTTTGTAGTGTTTTGGTGATGAAAAAATATTGTCGCTAATCCATCGCTAATTAGCGACGGATTTAGCGAGAGAATTTTTTCGTCGCTAATTTTGCAAATATTTTGAATGTTAGCGACAAATAGTTTTCTCTCGCTAATCCGTCGTAAATTTGCGACGGAAAAAATCCGTCGCAAATTGCTGACGCTAATTAGCATTTTTCTTATAGTGCAAGATTAATCCAGCTGGTGCATGGGGCCTGTTGTTGCTTTATCATGGTTGGGGCACATAAGGTTGTGCTTAACCCAGAGTTTTACTTTGCGGGAGGCGAGTTCATTAGGCGACCCGGTTCCCGTGAAGGTTCCTTCATAATAAAAAAAAAATAATTTCAATAAGTTATTAATGTGCATTCTTCTTATTGGGAGAACATCAATCATCAGCATAAGCTACAGATGCAAAATTGTTTATATCGTAAGCTAGAAAGAGAAAGCAATAGAAGTGAAAGCAAAACATGATGCACCGACTTTGTTGCAGGCAATGTCGCCTTTCATTTTCTTTTGAGAGGCAGGTTTTAGTAAAATTTTATGATTGTTGGAGAGAGAGAGAGAGAGCATATCCTGGTCCATAAGCTTGTTTAATTTGTTGTGACATATCCAATAAGTTTGGTTAAGTAAATTCAACCAAATCCATAGCTAAGCCTTCACACATATTTGGAGTTCCCATCGTTTCTAAGGGTGTGTTTGGAAACACACCGTCGGAAGGTGCCAGAGTGAAAATATGGAATCCCCAGTGACCAAAACTGTTTGGGACGGAGGAAAAAACAGGAAAAATAGGAACTGGTGTGGCATTTTCCAACGCCAGTTCCTCAAAGATGGTAATCTGCAACTTCCACATCGATTCCCCTTCCGACGATTGCATTCAATATCCCGGTTCTTCTTCCTATGTTTCCTCCACTTGCCATGTTAATTCCCAGCTACACTCCTAATGCCACTGGCATCCTTTTTTTCATTCCTTTTCTCAAGCCCCTCTCTTGCTCACCCTTCTTATAGAAACCTTAGCTCCAAAGGTTTGCTTCTGCATCATGTTTCCCTTCTACATCTTACGTAGTTTATTAAAGGCTTGCCATACCAAAGACTAGTTTGATCTTCTTTTTTCCCTTTTGGATTATCATGTTTTTTTATTATTTTTTTAATAGAATTAGGGTTGGATTTTCCTTCCATGTTGACTGACTAAAGGGTTGCTAAGCTGAAATCTTGAGACACGTTCGTAGTTGGTCCCATGGGCAACACCATCATCTTCTATGTTTAAACCAGTCTGTTGAACAGGGGTTAACCGTGTTGCTATGATAAAACTAATAAGAAAAAGAAAGGGCGATCTCCAACAAAAAGATGTAGTTATGCTTTTGAGTAGGTTTTTTTTCTTTTCTGTCATCTTTTGCTGTACCTACTTATCTGATAATGGTAGATCCATAGGTGACATCCAAATGTATACCTACATCTGACCCAAATTGGACCATCACCCCACATCCAGGTTCAAGTTATAGCCTGATTCAGTCTTTTCATATGCCCTAGCATCTATATCATAACTACCCAAAGCTTTTTGCTTGCTATATGGGGAAGCTCGATTTCTTGGAAGCATGCTTTGAAAGGAAAAAAAATTTTGCCTCGATAGGAAACTGAGAGAAATTCGCTTTCGAAATGTGGAAAAAAACTCTTATGTTTAATGGAAGCCAGGTTTCCCCTCGCTTTCTTAGCATTTTCCTCTTGCTTCTTGTCTCTTTTCATTTGCTTCCCATCGAGAACTTTATCCTACATTTCACTTCATACTATTTACTTGCTTCTCTACTTTTGCTTCACACATCGTTTTTTTGTATTCATTTCATTTTTTGGTAAATATGGTCTCCATGGATAGTCTCTCTAAACCATCAGAAGTTGGATTTGTTGAAAAAAAAATCATGTGGGCCTACATATATATGCAATCACACGTTATAGGTTATCTGTTGTTTAGGCCCTGTTTGCGTGATCTGATCAGGTTAGGTCATATGATGTCTCGTATGGTATGGTCTTATTACGTGAAGAGACTTGTTCCGTCTATCATCAACTCTATGATGGGCTGAATTGAAAATAGACTCTTAGTTGTCAATTGGATGCAAATTATGTTATGGTCCTCAAACCTTATATAGTGGTCTTCTCTTTGAAGCTCCTCATTATCATCAAAAGAGAAAATAGTCCCTCTCATAAGAATTAGAGAAAGAAAAAAAGTCACATATACGTGTTCTGAAAGATCATACCCATCAACGATCTACCAGAGTGCTAATAGATTCAGGTACGCTTCCGCATTAAAATTTTGTTTGTGTTTTTGTTTTCAAGGATTTAGTGTGAACATGAATATCGATCCTTTTAGTTTTTTGGTAGATTCAAATCCAACAATTGGTATCATAGCATCTTGTTTCTGTTAAATCACTGAAATATTTGGTTTATTTGCCATTGTTTTCTCATTCTTTTTGCGGTAGATTTTCATCGTGGACACTGTCGGGTGCCTGCACGGTTCTCGAAGAAAGGGGAAGGATTAGATCCCCTTTCTCGGGTTTTTTTTTCGACCAATGATGGGGCATGGGCGAAAGAGGGCTGATCAGCTCTCCTTGCGTCGTTTGGTAGTGCCCAGACGGGAGAAACGATCGTTTAGCCCTTTCCCTTTTACGTCACCAGACAAGAAAGAAAGGGAGGGGCATTTAGCCCTCCCCTTTGGGCAACCAAAACCGATAGACTAGAGGGATCCGGCCCTCCGTCTATTTTTTGTTCACCGGACACAGAGGAGGGTCGTTCGACTTTTCCCCTTTCAGTTTTCCACCAACCTTGGAGGTCGTGTTTCAGACCATCGAACAAAGAGGATCTGGCCCCCTTTTCGTTCACTTCAGACCGTCATCGGCAAGGGGGTCACCCCCATTAGGACTCCAGACAGCCAAAGGGGTTTTCCCTCTCCTGGTTGTCGAAAGGGGTGTTACCAGATTAGGACGCCGAACAGGTGCCCACTGTTCACATTACTGGATGGTGAAAGGGAGGACACCCATTTAGACTGGACGAGTCAGCGATATTTAGCAGTTTATCTGGCTTCATCGTCAGGTGGTTCAAGGATGATTGTTATCAGGATTTATTTTGATGGCACTCAGGGCTTGGATTGACTGTCGTCGGACGCTCCCGAGTCGGCAGCAGCCATGGCACTGTTCAGACACACCCTTTAGCAAAAACTGTATGAGTTAGGGCCTATTCGGCGTCCCATGTGACAAAGTTTCAGGTGGGCATGTCGCAGTATATGGCTGAATCAGGCTTCAGTCGATCTGGCGATCCAGACCAGTTTGGCATTCAGCCGATTAAGTTGGTCGAGCCATACCGTTAGCTATTGTGTTTAGCTGATTCAGCCCTCGACCCTGACGCGCCAGGTATAGTGATATGGCTTTTGGGATTAGATTGAGCCGTCAGCTGACCGCATCAACCTGATTCGGCCCTTGATCCAGGGCCGATTTGGTGACCCTTGGGTCCACTCAACTGGCACTAACTGTTTTTACTGCATGGCAGTTCGGTTGTGTTGCACTGAACCATTTCGGTCCAGTGTGTGCTGGGTGCTGACTTCCCCTACAACCCGAGCTAGTTTGGTGCCCAGTCAAGGACCGGGCTGGGTGAGGCTGTATTTGGGGTAAGGGGAATCTCGTGACTTGGTTCAGTCCCATCCAGTTTGGGGGCTGAATCGAGTCAGACCATGCGTTAGGGCTGGTCGGGTCTGGTTAGACCCGACCCACTACATAGGCCCACACCCAATTTCAGTGGAATGTTGGGTCTGACTCGATCCGGGTCAGACCAATTTTGGGACCCGCAGGTGGGTCGATCATATCTGATTGGTCGGATCCGTGCGCAAGCCTTATAATAAAAAAAATGAGGATTTTATTATAAGGCTATTTGGCGTGCATTGTGAGGTCACTTTAGAGGGTGATTTTCAGTTACTTTTCGGGCCATGGATATTATAATTGCATTTTCTTTATGTTCATGTGCATAGATCAATATATTTGAACCTTGGTATTCTTTTGATTATGGGTCTGATATTCTGAATTGAATATATTGAATCAATATGTTGCCAAAGTGACCTCTATTGCGTAGATTTCATTTTGGAATATTGTGATGTTTATATGTTTGTGGTTCATGCAAATAATGATCAGCATAAAGAAAGATTACTATTTGGCAGAACCTAAATATATATATTTTTTCAATAATAAATATGGGATAATTGTATGATTGTCCATGTGAATATTGAGTTGATCCAAAGAAAGGCTTGTTGTTTGATTAATGTTTTGAGAGTACCACTTAAAAGTTGACATTTGTATCCAAAAACTAAATGTCAATGTTGTGCTGGGTATCTTTGTGATCATTGCAAAAATTTTCCTCTTGTGTTCCCTTTTTTTTCCTCTCTTTTTCTTTCTAACCTCTATTCCCTTTTTGAAGGGGAATAAAAGATAGAAAAGAAGAGAGAAGAGAAAAGAAAAGAAAGAGAGAGAAACTCTTTTGCAAAGGTCTCACTTGAGCTTAATTTTGAAAATATTTTGAAATTACTTGCCTCCGTTTCAAAAATTTGTGGAAAAATGGAGAGATGGGATTCGCTCATCGATACGAGGTTCGACCATTCCTGACGCCTTTACTAGGAGTAATCGAACCAAGGATCAAATTTATGCCTTTTGCTTCACCTAAATATTGTCTAAGAATTTATTCTAAGTCTAAAAATGCACAAAGAATCATGTTTGTGGGTCGATCCTGCTATATGCAGGTCGATCCCTACCCCTAATGCCATGAAGAAGAGAATGAAATTTAAAACAGAAAATCTGATAATACGAAATCTCTATGGAAAATCAAACTAAAAGAAAAGGAAGGAAACTTATGGAAAATGAGAGGGGAAAGGAATAAGTTGCTTACCTTTCGGTTGCACAAGGTTTTTGAAGGAGGGAGCCTTCCCTTTATGTTGCCGTGGAGGTCTTTTACTGCTGGTTTTTGCAGAGGATTTTGATATTCTTCAAACAACTGTAGAGGAGGCGCCCTGAGAAAACGTTCTTCTGCTCTTGCAGGGGGGAAGCCCAGAGGAAGGAGGGAATAAGAGTGGGTGATCGAGAGAACGATTGCGGAAATGGATTGGCTAACAATGAATGATCGGGGAGAAGTGTCGAGCGAAAATGGATCAGTGAAGAAAATGGATGTTCTTCGATCAATATACTTAAGAATGGATGATGAAATGAGAAATGGCGCAGAAAAAGAAAAATGGATGCCCCTCCCCTCTACTAGACGTCTGCTCTTATAGAGGGAGAAGAAGAATCGGGAAGGTGGCTGTTGGGGATCGATGGACGAGGCGTGAAGGAAGAAGCCGATGGAGGGACGATCGATGGATGCTTCCAGAGGGAAGAGGCACATGGGGGGGAGGTTAGTGATTGACGAGCGAGGAAGAGGGAAGATGACTTCTCCTGAAGCATTCTCCTGCGACCTCTCCTATGCAACGGGAAGCCATTAGACAACTTTCAAAGCTCGTCTCCCCTTCTTTTGAAAATTTTCAAAAACATGGTTGTTTTCAAAGAGTTTTCCCTAAAAGATGGTTTTCACTAAAAACGATTTTCAAAAAGGGACTTTTAAACCGATTTTTTTTTATTTTCTTCTCCAAATTTTATTTTATTTTTTTGTTGTTTTCTTCATGTTTTCTGTATTTTTTGTGTTTTTGAAATAAAACTCTAAAAACTAAAGGATTTTAAACTAATTTTGCAAAATTTTAAAAAATATTTACAAAAGAAGTGTTTACTGAGAATTCGGGTTTTATCTTTTGAAATTTCTTCAAAAAAATGGGTTTAGATCTAGTTTTTGAGGAAATATTTGAGTTTTGAACATCAAATTGAGAAATACAAAGCAGTGGATCCAAATGGATACCGGATAGACTGTCTGAGCATTTCAAAAATTATTTTTGATATTTTTATAATTTTAATTTAAAAATTGGATAACGAAGCTCATATTTAAATTTTGACACTGGATCCGGATCCAAAATCGAGTCAGATATAGAAAATGGATTCTGATTCCAGTAAATCTGAGAAATAATTGGAATTTAAACCAAAATCGACTCAATTACTCAGAAGATGGGGTCCAGGAGCAAAAAGAGAATATTTATAAAATTTTGAAAAATTTAGGGTGTTCACAATCCTATGATGGGGTTCACCACTGTTTAAATATGTTGTTGTTCTTATGTTAATGCATGTGAATATATATGTTAATTGTGAGTTTGCTTTGTTCTTAATTCAATTAATATGTTTTCTTCTATGATATCTGCAAATATTAATTTGATTATTGTTTTGAATAGTTTCAATTTCAGAAACTGGAAAGAGAATATCATGATCATTCTTGGATGTATAGATTTGGATCTTACACTATGAAAAGATCAATCACCTGGTCTTACGGATAGGAGTTTTGCTGAAGATAAAAGGAACTCTGAGTGATGGGATCGATCTAATCGCATGAGTCTCATGATCATGAAACGTACAATTCTTGAATCCTTCAGGGGCACTATGTCCGAAGAGGTTAATGTCAAAGGTTTTCTTGAAGAAGTCGAAAAGCATTTTGCAAAAAATAAAAAGGCTGAGACAAGTACTCTTTTTTTGAGTCTTGTCTCAATGAGATATAAAGGAAAGGAGAACATTATGAAGTACATTATGGAAATGTCACATCTTATTTCAAAACTAAAGGCACTAAAGTTAGAGTTGTCTGAGGACTTGCTCATGCACTTAGTTTTGATATCTCTTCCTACACAATACAATCAGTTTAAGGCCAGTTATAACTGCCAAAAGAAAAAATGAACTCTTAATGAGCTCATTTTGTCATTGTGTGCAAGAAGAGAATATGATAAAATAAGAGAAGACTGAAAGTGCTCATTTGGCAGTGACCTCTAAGGACAAGTTTAAGAAAAAGAAAAAGACTAAAGAAGCTGCAGTTGACCCTCAATTACAAAAGAAACAAAAAAGACATTAGGACCCAAAGTCTAGTTGTTTCTTTTACAAAGAGGAGGGTCACATGAAGAAGGACTGTACCAAGTATCATGCTTGATGTGAGAAGAAAGGTATGCGCTTTACTTTGGTTTGTTCTCAAGTTAATTTAACTTCGGTGCTCGAATACACTTGGTGGATGGATTATGGTGCTACCACTCACATAAGTGTATCTATGCAGGGTTGCCTAAGTTGTCGACCGCCAATTGATGCTTAAAAATTCATCTATGTAGGCAATGACAAAATATTTGAAGTTGAGGCAATAAGGACATTTAGGTTACTTTTAAAGACTAGGAATTATTTAGATTTGAAATAAACATGTATTGTACTGTCTTTTAGGCATAATTTAGTTTTTATTTCCACTTTAAACAAATATAGTTGTTCTTATTTATTTAGAAATAATGAATTTGAATTGTTTCTTGATTCAAATCTTATTAGAACTGATTCTTTATCTATGATTGATAACATTTATTTGCTTAATACTATTGCCACATATAATGAAACCTTGCATTTAAGTTCTTGTGGTATAAAACGAAAATTGATATATAAAAATTCTACTCTATTATGGTATAAGCGCTTAATTCATATTTCTAAACAAAGAATTGAAAGACTTGTGTCAAGTGAGATTCTTGATTCTCTTGATTTCATCGACTTTTATGTTTGTGTTGAATGTATAAAAGGAAAATGGACAATCATAAGGAAATTAGGTGCCGAAAGGTGAACATACGTCTTAGAACTAATTCATATAAATATTTGTAGGTCATTTCCTACGACTTTTTGGAATGGTCAATAATATTTTATTCCATTCATAAATGACTATTCTCGTTATGGGTATCTATATTTAATTTATGAAAAGTCTCAGTTCTTGGATGTGTTCAAATCATTTAAGCCTGAAGTTGAAAACCAACTTGACAAAAGAATTAAGGCTGTCAGATTTGATCGTGGTGGTGAGTACTATGGTAGATATGATGGATCAGGTAAACAACGTCTAGGGCTCTTTGCTAAATTCCTAGAAGAATGTGAGATCGTCCATTAGTATATCATGCCAGATACTTCTAGCATGAATGATATTGTTAAGAGACAAAACAAGACCCTTAAGGATATGATAAGGAGTATGATTTCTCATTCTACTTTACCAGAGTCCCTCTAGAAAGAAGTATTAAAGACTGCAACTTATGTTTTGAACATAATATCATCTAAAGCATTAACCAAGACCCCATATGAATTGTGGACAGGCAAAAGGCCTAGTATGAAACATTTTTATATTTAGGTATGTCCAACAACCACATGAAAAAAAATTGGATTCCAGAATGGTTAACTGCTATTTTGTTGGGTATTCTAAAAGATCCAGAGGCTATAAGTTTTATGACCATGTGAATAAGTTCTTTTTTTAAACGGAAAACACTTGTTTGTTTGAGGGTGCTGAGTTTGGAAGAAGTGATAAAGAAAAAGACATTGCTTTTGAAGAAGAGTCTATTTCTCTTCCTACAGTTGTAGTTGACAATGATCAGATTTTCATTCTTAATATCGTCCTCACAAATCTAGATCAAGGCAATACTTTAGATCTCTCTATCTAAAATCAAGCTTTTACTTCTGGAGTACAAACTCAACAACCTCAAGAAACATCTCTAAAAAAAGTGTCATTAAGGAAATACACTAGAGAGAGGAGAAGGGCAATTTCAAATGATTATATTGTCTTTCTAAAAAAAATAAGGGTGATACTGGCTTAAGAAAAGATAATTCAATCAAATTCCATCAAGCCACACAAAGTTCTAACTCTAAAAAATAGATTGATGCAATGCATGAGGAGATTAAATCCATGTGAGACAATGACGTGTGGGATCTTGTCCCATTACCTGAAGGTGTGAAACCCATTAGTTGCAAATAGATATTTAAAACAAAAAAGGATTCAAAGGGTAATGTGGAAAGATATAAGGTTCGTCTTGTTGCAAAAGGGTTTACTCAAAGGGAAGGCATTGACTATACATAGACTTTCTCTCTGGTTTCTACGAAAGACTCTTTTAGGATGCATGATAGCACTTGTGACTCATTATAATTTGGAGCTGCATCAGATGAATGTAAAGACTTCATTTCTTAATGGTGACATTAATGAGACAATATATATGGTGAAACTATAATATTTTATTTCAAGTGATGCAAAGAAAATTGTTTGCAAATTAAAGAAATTCATCTATGGACTTAAGCAGGCTTTTCGTCAGTGGTATCATAAATTTTATCAAGTTGAACTCTCATTTGGTTTTGAGATGAATATGGTTGGTGAATGCATATACCATAAGTTCAGTGTGAGTAAATACATTTTCTTGGTTTTATATGTTAATGACATATTGTTTATCAGTAATTATATAGGCATACTGCACGAAACCAAGAGATTTCTGACAATAAAATTTGAAATGAAAGATCTTGAGGACGCTTCTTCTGTATTAGAGATCCAAATACACCGAGACCGTTCTTAGGGTATTCTTGAATTATCGCAAAAGAGCTATATCAAAAAGATTTTTGATAGATTTGGTATGAAAGATTGTAAACCAGGTGATACTCCTGTTGCTAAGGGAGACAAGTTTAGTCTCGCTCAATGCCCCAAACACCAGTCTGAAATTAAGGATATGAAACTGATTCCCTATGCATCTGTTGTAGAAAGTCTTATGTATGCTCAAGTGTGTACGCATTCAGACTTAGCGTACATTATTGGAATGTTAGGCTGATATCTTAGTAACCCAGGTATGGATAATTGAAAAACACCCAAACAGGTTATGTGGTATTTGCAGAAAATAAAAGATTACATGCTCACATACAGGATGTCAGATCAGTTAGAGATCATTGGGTATTCTGATTCTGACTTTACGGGATATCAAGACAGTCGCAGATCCACATTAGGTTATGTTTTTCTGTTGGCCGAGAGAGTTGATTCCTGGAGTGCCAAGCAGACACTCATTGCTTCTTCTATCATGACAACAGAATTTGTAGCCTATTATTAAGCATCCAATCATAGAATATGGTTACAAAATTTTGTCATAGGGCTACGAATTTTGGATAATATTCAAAGACTGCTAAAGTTATTTTGTGACAATAATTCAACAGTGCTATATTCTAATAGCAACAAAAGTTTTTCGAAGTCAAAGCATATTGACATTAAGTTCCTTGTTAAAAAAAAAATGCATATTGGCACAAATTCCATGATTGTAGATTCGCTTACCAAAGGTTTGCCACCCAAAGTCTTTCATAAGCATACTGCTTTAATGAGTATTTTATCATTTTATGATATGCTGGTTAGTGGGAGATTGTATTTGAATATTCTATGATAAAATAAAGTTTCTTTTACCACTTTAGAATAAAGCTAAAGTTTCAGTTATATTTTGTACTCATTTGTTGTGATCTCACTAAAGTTTAAGAAAGGACCAGTTGAAAATAGGCATGTTTGATCACATTACATATAATTTTCATGCTTCACATCCATACTTGATCTGTCATTTAGTTATATCGATATATGTGATCATTGATGGGTCAAATTACTTTATTTATAATCTATGAACCGGATTGGTAGAGATATTAATTGATAAGACAATGTTTTTGAGCTCATAAGGTTATAATGTGTGATTATAAGGTAACATATGTGGCTTAGGTGGGAGATTGTTGAGAAAAATCGTGTGGACCTACATATATATGCAATCACACGTTATAGGCTATCTGTGGTTCATGCACAGTTTACGTGATCTGATTAGGTTAGGTCATATGATGTCTCATATGATATGATCTTATTATGTGAAGAGACTTGTTCCGTCTGTCTCCAACTCTATGATGGGCTAATTTGGAGACAGACTTTCAGTTGGATACAAATTACGGGGATGGTCCCCAAACCTTATATAGTGACCTTCTCTTTGAAGCTCTCCATTATCATCAAAAGAGAAAACAATCCCTCTCATAAGGTTTAGATAAAGAAAAAGAGCCACATATATAGGTTTTGGAAGATCATACCCGTCAATGATCTATGAGTGCATCGATGGATTCAGGTACGCTTTTGCATTAAGATTCTGTTTGTGTTTTAGTTTTCAACGATTTAGAGTAAACATAAATATCGATCTTTTTAGTTTTTCGGTGAATTCAAATCCAACAGAATTTACCTTTGCCTGGACGGGGGATTCTAGGTCATAGAGAACTATAAAAAAAAGGATAAGATTTTGATTCCAACTCTTTGTGGAAGGAACCCAAGTCCAAATTTAAGCAGTAAGTCTTATTCAAAAAATAGATTCAATGAAGTAGGTCTGAATTTTACATGATACATGCACCAGGTAAAATAGGTTGAGAATATGTAGTTAAGTGTAACCGAAACAAATATTTATCCGTATCCAAATATTACTCTTACAGAAGTACCACGATCCAAATTCAAGTCCGAATCTGAGACATTGGGATTCTATGTTAGGATCCATATCCGAAAACAATGTATTTTGTTTTTGTGCGATGTCAGATCGGGTTAGATCCATTTGTACCAGCATTTAGGTATCCAAAACACGGGAATCCAGAAGAGGAGAAGGGGAACACCGAAAGAAAACCCAAATTTTGTTTATAGAGAGAGAGAGAGAGAGAAGAAGAAGAAGAAGAATGGGTGAAGAGCTCAGCATCGACGAGCTATCCTCTAATCTCTCCACCTACAAGGAACAGCTGCATCAGGTAACCTCTCTCTCTCTCTCTAAACTTCCCCCCACAATAGAAAAGGGGATTTGGAGTGGCGAAGGAAATCTTCTGTGTTAGGATCTTCTTTTCCCGGAAAACTATTTTCCTGCTTTTTCTTTATTTTTTTTATTGAGAAATCAAGAGAAGAATTTTCGGTTTCCGGGGGCTCGGTGTCATATTTTATGATTTGGGGTTTCGATTTATGTTTTTTTGTTTTCTCTACTCGTCGAATTCGGTTTTTTCAATTTTGATCGATTGGGGAGAGGGGAGTGTTGGGGTTTTGCAAGAATTCCCTCTCGCAATTTAGGGTCTCTCTTTTTGTGTTTTTTTTTCTCCTCCTCTTTCTCTTCTTCTCCTCCTTGTGGAGGTTAAATTCTTCAAATTATATTGTTGGATAATTGAGGTAAACGGATATAATGGTGGAAGTTTTATATTTCATCCTTTTCCTTTTCGCATCATAAGTTTGAAAAATGAAAATTTATATATATTTTTCTTTTTTTAACAAAAACAGGTGAAGAAACTCTTAGAAGATGTGCCAGGAAATCCCGAGTACAAGGAGATGGAAAAAGAACTCCAAGAGGTGAGATGATGCTTCTCGCGTTATTTTACTAGTTTTTACATTCTTTGGTTCTTTTTTTAATCATATTATTTGCTCGAATAATACTTTTTACTCTATCTACACTGTTACTTGAATTGGGAACGCCATTGTCGCCTCTTTGTTTAGACAAATGGCCAGAACGGAGAAGATGAAAAATAGCAAAGTTCTATTCAACTTATGCGAATCTGCTGCAAGTGACATAGCTATAGTTGTATAATAAATATTATTGTCATTGGCATACTAGGCATTGTTCTTAGAGCAAGTACACCATAGTAATTCTGTACGAAACTTGTGCTGGTTTTCTCTGAGCATGACTGAGTTCTCTCAACAGTTTGAAGGCTCCTGATTCAAAGTGTAAGACTCGATCTTGGTTGGTCTTGACTCAACACTCATTGTTGACTGGGAATGGGTCTTTAACTCAGAGAACGCCTTACATGAAGACTTTTTTTGGCAGGATTTCTTTTTTTTTTTTCTCCTTTTTTCTTTGTTGTTTGAGTGTTCAATTTTGATTTTTTCACTACAAAAATGGATTTGGTGAAGCCCTCATGATCCATGGCTGGTTGATATGGACCATGGTTTAAGTAGGGTCACCACAATTAGGATGCTGATTTCAGGTTTTCTTTTTTGCATGAAGTAGAATTGCATTACATAGTTGCATATTTTATTGTTTCTCAAGAAGAAGCGGGGAAAGGAAAAGAAAGAACTTTTGTGCATGTATATGGATGATAGATCTTGGTTTTTTATTTTGTCCTGTTGTATTGATGTTTTTTGAGCAGGGCAGCACGATTGAGCTGCATGGGCACATGGGAAATTTCTGCGGAGATTTCTGTTTTTCTTTATTTGAGTTTTGAAATTTAAAGGTGAGGGTTTTTGGCGATTATGTGTTTGGCCATGGACCCTTAATGGTTTCTCGTGGCATATAGCATGCTACATCAAGGTGTCCATCATACTATCTTGGTTCATGTGCAGGTGATATTTTGTTGTGATCGACTGCCTCCTTGCTCCACCCCTTATTTCAGATGTTATCTTCTCGCTCAGATCCTAAGTTCGAATCACATCTGTTTTTTTCTAATTTATCTCACGAGGTTGGGGCCAATTTTTTCTCCTGATATCTGTGGTGAATTCTCTGGTTTTATTAGGTAATTGCTTTGACTGAGGAATTGCTATCAACAGCCAAACAATCTGAGTTGACTGGCTTTCCAGCTGGTATAGATGCAGATGGTAGTCCCGACCACAGGCAAACAGATGTGACATCTTCATTTAAAAGAGTAATTTCCTCTTCCCCGTGATTTTATTTTCATATGGTTGGAATTGTAAAACATAGTGTTCAGGTGTCATTCTGGTGAACAATTAGCAAAACTTTCGAACATAGATACATTTCTCCTCCATTTACATGATTAATTTTTTCCATTGGCAGGATCATTAGACTAATAAAGTTGTTCTATTTGGTGCAATCATTAAAAAGGAGTTGGATTTGAACATGCTTGTATATCAGTGTACTTCTGAATTATTGCATCCAACCTAGCAACTGTTAAGGTCAAACCGCTATAGTTTTATGATCATGGATTAGATTTGGCATATTTCTTTTCTCTGACTGTCTTTTATATGCATCAAGTTACAAATAGCTAAATAGGTGATAGCAAGATGATCAAAATTTCATTTGTTCAGGTACATACATGACCGAGGGCTATAGTTTGATTGTTTCTCTGAAGTCTGAGGTACCAAATTAACATCAAGGAAAGTGGAATAACTTATGAGTCTAAAAAAATATAGTCTCATTTAAAATTATTACCAGAATATAATCTAAGCTTCTAACTTTTATATAATAGGTATTTCAGCATTTCAAAGGAGAAAATAATAGGTACTTGCTTGGAAAGCCACTCAACTTCAGCTTCTCTCAGGATGACCTGCTACAAATAAGAGTATGTTAACCATCAATATTTCTTCACAGGGTTTAATCATCAAGAATACTATGATGTTCCCTTATAAGAAAATGACAGAGGGAAAAGTAACTGTTCTTTAGAACGTGTAATTTTTCTTCTTATTTAGATAAAGGAACCAAGCTGTTCTGTTTGGTTGCTATTATGATTCATGTTATTTGATCATGGAGATTTGACAATCTTGTTTCAGTCCTATTAAAATTGTATTTAAATATAGACACTTTCACGGTTTCACCTATCTCTATCACATGGATATGGGCACGATATAACACTTGTGTGGCTGGTGCAACATGTCTGCCTTCCACAAGAAGTGTGATATATGAGTTTATTTGACGTTAAACCTTTTATGTTAATGCTATCAGTGTTTTAACTAATTAAAATGACTAAAACACCTTAAAAGAAATGGCATTTTTAAAATAATGGATAATTTTGGGGTAAAGTGAGTTTTTGTTTTAAAGGGAAAGAAAAAGCCAAACATACTTTTTAAAATGTGATAAGGTGTAGTTTTATAATTTGAATTTTAAAAGTAAAAGTGACTTTCTTGGCCCAAAAAATAACTATATACTATATTTATTTATCTATTTATAAAAGAGAAGGTTTATTAATAAAAAAACATCAAGGAATCACTCAAAAAGCAAAAGATAAAACAAAAAAAAAGAACCCTTAATCCTGGAAGTGAAAAGGACCCCCTAAATTAATCCAACCCTGTCCTTACCTCTATGATCCAGCCAAGAGAGTTCCTGCGAAGGCCGTTTGATGTTGGCCTGTGTGAAACCTCTTTCTGTAAAGATGGATAGAATGTACTAGATTGGATTTTCCCTCAAAGATCGATTGATTCTGTTGGAGCCAAAATCAATGGGTACAAGTCCTTTGCTTTCCTCAAAATCCTGCTTCATATCATACCTGAACAAATTATATGATGGAAAAACACGCAGTCGCCAAAGAGATTTTGAGAAGTCTCTTCATTGCAATATTGAAGGTAGCATCATTTGCCAATTGAAAACCAACTTTGAAGGTTGTGCTGAGTATAGATGCCATCTAGGAAAACCTTCCATCCAAAGAATCTCACTCTAGGAGATGGGCCCAGTGCCATGCAGCTTGAGGGAGAATGGATCCACTACACTGAGTATTGAAGAATTATAGCAAGCCTTGATTGAGAACTTGCCATCCTCAAGCAAAGTCCATCTCCAACCATCTTCACCCTGTTGTGGCTTGAATTGTTGCAGTTCACTTCATATCCTTCTCCATTCTTCTGTTTTCGCTGCATGAATTGGCCTGCTCAAAGCCAGCTTCCAACTGAACTGCATCCCAGTTATCAGCAATTGAACACTCTTGAAATTTGGCCCAGTTAAAGATGCTGGGATGTGTTTCCTTAAAGGAACAACTTTCTGCACAAGGATGTGTCCAAAAAGAGATGTCTACTCCTGATCCTAGAGAAGCCTTGTCTTTCTAGAGAGAGTCGAATAAGGCTGCTCCACCCCTTCCAGATTCCCATTCCCATACTCCAGCTATAGTTAGTTCTCCATTGCCATGGCTATTCCTCTAACTGATATTTAGCTTTAGCTTTAAATATTAATCAACTTTGCTCAGTTGGCTTTGTCACTACTTAAACACAGCCACTTTTTTAGCATTGTGTTATTCAATAATCCTGTATTCTTGATGCCAAGCCACCCCTAGCATTTGGCAAACATATATGTAGCCAGGGAAGGAGGCGCCATTTCTTCTGCTACTTTCTCTTCTATGCCAAAGAAAACTTTTTAGGTGTTTAATGATTTTAATTTCAACCTTCTTTGGAACCTTCAAAATGGACGTAAGGTGGAGCAATATACCATATAGCACTTTTGATGAGAGTTGACCTTGTAAAGAAGCCCTCAAATATGGGCAGCAATCAAGTCTACTAAAGACTTGAATAGAAATATCTCTCACGAGATACACTAAATCACATAGATTTCACAAAATGCACCAAGGCACACACATAGAAATATCAGAATATTATTGAGAAGAGCATGAGAAAAGCTTGGAATCAAGCTTAAAATACAAGAGGGCTACAGCCCTTTTTATATACAAAAGAGTGACGCTGGCTAGCCGTTGGGCCAGCCTCCAACGGCTCTAAATAGAGTCGTTGAAAACTGGCTAATGCCTAACGGCTAGTCAGCCAGTCAACTCCTAACATAATAAAAAAAGGAAATACAAAAATAAAAAAAGAACAAATTACAAAAATACCTATATATGAAATACATTTGCTTATATATATATATACATATACTGTTAAGCATATACGTATGTACAAATTCTAACACACCCCAAAAAACTTACGGTGCAAACACCGAAAGTTTGTCCAAAAAAAAATTGAACCTTGGCGAACACAGAGTCTTGGTAAAGAAATCAGCAAGTTGATATTCTGATGTCACATAGGCAAGATCTATAGTCTTCTTTAGGTACTCTTCACGAACGAAGTGACAGTCCATTTTGATATGCTTAGTTTGCTCATGAAAAGTGTGATTCCGTGCTATATATGCGGAGCTCTTGTTATCACAACATAATCTAGTAGGATTATAAAGATGCACTCCCATATCTGAAATAAGATGCTTGAGTCATACGATCTCCATGGTAGTAGAGGCTATTGCTCTATACTCGGCTTTTGTAGATGACAAGGATACTTTTTGTTGCTTTTTGCACTTCCAAGAGATCAATGATTCACCTAGAAATACACAAAATCCAGTTGTTGAGTATCTGTTATTTGGATCCCCACCCCAATCAGCATATGAGTAAGCAATGAGATCTAATGAGGAAGAAGAGGATAGAAAAACTCTCTTATTAATGGTGCTTTTAATGTATTTGATGATTCTCATGACTGCATCCATATGAAATGATGTAGGAGCGTGTTGAAATTGGCTAGCCACGTGAACAACATGAACTATATCAGGTCTTGTAATACTTAAGTATATAAGGGATCCAACCAATTGTCTGAAAGGAGTTGGATTGTCCAAAGGGACCCCATCATCTGCTTTCATTTTTGTCCCAACAATCTCAGGAGTATCAACTTTGTCATCTGTCAATCCTGACCTGTCAATGATATCTAAAGCAGACTTTGTTTGTGACAATATATATCCCTTGTTAGAATATGATACTTCTATTCCAAGAAAATATGTTAGAAAACCAAGATCAGTCATTTCAAAAGTGTTTTTCAAAAGTTGTTTTACTTTTTTAATTTCTTCTTTGTCACTGCCTGTAATCAGCATATCATCAACATATAGAAGAAGAATTACAATACCTGCAGAAGAATTCTTGACAAACAAAGTTGTGTCAGTATAACATGTTTTGAAACCATATTCAGTAATAACATTACTAAATGTATCAAACTAGGCTTTGGGTGCTTGCTTGATCCCATATAGGGTTTTTTGCAATTTAAGCAGCTTGCCTTTAGAAACCATCAACCCAGGTGGAACATCCATATATACTTCCTCATTAAGTTCACCATTTAAAAAGGTATTCTCAACGTCAATTTGAAATATATTTCAATTTTTAATAAAGGTAATTGCAATAAGGGTTCTGACTGTGGTCATCTTGGCAACAAGGGTAAAGGTCTCTTCATAATCTACACCATACTCCTGAGAATAACCTTTGGCAACTAACCTCTCTTTATGTCTTTCCAAAGAACCATCACTCTTGGTCTCCATCTACGACTTATGGTTTTCTTTTCGGGAGGTAAGTTTATAATTTTTCATGTGTTGGCACCTTCAAAGGCATCTAATTCCATACGCATGACCTTTTCTCATTTAGGTAGTCCTCTAGCTTTATTGTAACAGGAGGGTTCAAAGTAAGAATGAATGGCTAAAAGGCAAGCTCTATGTTTGGGAGAGGAGTCATAAGAAACAAATCTGTCAAGAATCCTCGAAGTTTGCTCAGATCTACGAATGACAGGTTGTTCAATGGCAAGTTCTAATGATTCGTGAACACCTTGATTTACATTTTCAGTGGATATGTTTCTATGTCTTCGAGTGTACACTATTGGTTCCATTGATGTTCCACCCTCAATAGAAGACTCGATAGAAATTTCCTGATTTTCATAATGATCATCACAACCATAATTAGAAAGCAATTTAAATAGAAAAGAGTAATCAATATTTGCATTTTGTAAATTATATCCTTCAAATCCACTTTCATTTTCAACAAAGCTAACATTTCTTGAAACAAAGAGTTTATCATTTTTGTCATCATAACATTTATAACTTTTTTGCAATTCAGAATAACCAATGAAGGCACAAGGGATAGCCTTGGAAGATAGTTTATCTCCTTTATCATTCAACACATAACACTTACGACCAGAGATTCTAAGTCTTTGGTAATCAGGTTCATACTTAAATAGTTTTTTAAAAGGTATTTCATTTGATGAAGATTTTGAAGGCATTCTATTTATAAGGTATACTGAGGTTAGGGCAACTTCAACCCAAAGATTTTGTGGAACATTCCTAGAAATAAGTAGAGTCCTTGTAGTCTCTATAATATGTCAGTGTTTTCTTTTTGAAATACCATTTTGTTGTGGTCTATGTCACAGGGATTTGGCCAACCAGGTGTCGCACCCGCATTGACGCGACACAATGAGGGTGTGCGTGCAGGTGCGGCACCCGGTGCGGTCAACCTGACCCTGGGTGTGGTCAATGCACCCGGGGTCATTTATGTTCAACTTTTGGACTTAAAAAAAACGGCCGATGAAATGGGCTAAGGAGAGGAGGAACAGGGCAATTTTTTTTTTGCCCTAATCCTCCTTTCCTCTCCTTCTGAAGCTGACACCGACGACGACCTCTCCTCCCGACCTCTCCTCCTTAAGCCTGCGAAGGGCATCCTCAGGTGCATATCACTATATCCTCTCTCTCGTTCCATCTCTCTGTTTCTCTCTCTGACTCTCCTTGTTCCTCTCTCTCACTCGCTCTGTCTCTCACTCTCACTCGCTCTATCTATCTCCCCATCTCTCTTCTCTCGCTCAATCTCACTCCCTCTGTCTCTGTCTCTCTTCTCTCGCTTTTTCTGTATCTCGAACTCTCACACACTCTCTCTTCTCTCGCTCTCTTTGTCTCTCCATCTCTCTTCTCTTGCTCACTCTCACTCACTCACTTTCACATTCTCTCTCTCCATGTCTTACTTACTCTCACTCTCGCTCTCTCCATCTCTTTGTCTCCCGAACTTTCTCTCAGTCCCTCTCTCTCCATCTCTCGCTCGCTCTGTCTCTCACTCTCACTCTCACTTCACAATCTGTCAGCTTTGGTCTGATTGTGATAGAGCTTTCATAGTTTCTTGTTCATATTTGAGATTTTTTATGGTTTTGATCAAATTGGTTCTTTTTAAATGTAACGAACACATTTATTTAAAATTCAGATTTTTGGGTTTTACTTGTTGGATAAGAGTTGCATTGCATTATGTGGTGAACATAATAGATCTTGGTTAACAGAAACAATTTTTATTGTCTGTATAGTCAATTTTCAAATTTCAATTGTATTAATGAAATTTAAATTTCTATCTGGCCTAATATGTGCAGTTCTCATATATATATATGTATATATATTTCAGATTCCTTTAAAAAGAAAGCATAGTTGTTGGTGTTTTTCCTAAATGATTTAGGAAACAGAGAGATGGAACAAGAGATAGAGAGGAACATGCATAGTATCAAATTTAGGCTAAATCCGAACATGCATGTATTGTAGATGCATTTATCATGGCTTGTTGCTAAAAAATATGCTTTGATATTGAATTAATTCAACCAAAACATTTGATTTTTTATGACAAAGTTTTATTGCAACATAGACTGTAAGTTTTAATTGGATCTCTTTAGAAACCCATTTAAACATAAAACTAAAGATACCAAATTTAATGCACGTTAAGTGAAAAAATCTGTCTGCAGAGTGCAGACTCTACACTTATATATATTTTTTATAATCTCATGCTTAGGAGTGTTCACTTTGCATTAATGATTATTGATTTATGTTATTGTTATATATTTTTCTCGTACCTTTCAGTATTTATTTATACGTAGTACTATATTTTTTAGAACTTATTGTATATGTTATTGACCTTGCACTCAATATTATAAATCTTGATTGTGTGCATAATTGATTTTAATATAATTTGTTTTGTATTTTCAGGACAAAAATGATGGATAAAGGGAAAGGACTTGCGTCATCCTCGTCCCCACATGTGAGTTCTGCTGCAAGTGTTGCTGATAGTTGTAATGGGAGTGATGATGGGGGGCTACTATGGGTACATGTAGATAAGCTTGCAAAAACTGGAGGAGGTGGTGGAAACAAGATATTTCGATGTAAGCTTTCTGAAAGAGATTTTGTTGGGTCTTACACAAGAGTTAAGGCTCATTTGTTGAAGATATCAAGACATGGCATTTCAGGATGCAGAAGAGTTGATGAGGCAATGCAAAAACAATACAAGAAAATACAAGAAGAATATGAGAATAGGAAGATAATGAGTGATTCCTGTACAATTAGTGTGTCATTTTTAAGCCAACAAGAAGATGCTAAAAAAAAGAAAAGTGGATGTAGGCGGTAGAGGAAGAGAAACGATACAAGCAACATTTAATACATATGGAAATGAGGAGATGAATAAAAAAGTAGGGAGGTATTTTTATTCTAGTTCACTTCCATTTAATGCAGCTAGAAATCTTTATTGGAAGGATTTAGTTACTTCTTTGGCAAATTGTAATTTGAGTGACTATGTACCTTCAAGCTCAGAAAAACAACGAACCACATTTCTTGCAGAAGAGAGGGCAAATGTTGTGATATTGCTAGAGATTAAAAAATATTCATGAGAGCAAAATGGAGTTTTCATTGTTTCTGATGGGTGGACAGATATTCAAAGACGTCCACTAATCAATTTCATTGCTTCTTCGCTTAGTCACCAAGTATTCTTAAAATCACTTGATACATTTGGGGAATATAAAAATGTTGAGTATTTGAAGGAGTTGTTTATAGAAGTAATAAAAGAAGTTGGTGATCAGAAAGTAGTACAAATCATTACAGATAATGCTCTAGTTTGTAAAAGTACTGCATTAAGTTTGGAGAGTGAGTATCTTCATATTTTTTGGATTCCCTGTGTAATGGACAACTTAAATCTAGCCCTCAAGAGCATCTGCAACCCCAAAGAAGAAGAAAATTCACCAACATATGCTCTATGCTCATGGATTGAGGAATTAAAAAAAAATGTCAAAAGCATTAGGAATTTTATTGTCAACAACGATCATGCTAATGCTATATTTAATAGGCATTCTGACCTGAAATTATTGAAGGTCACTAAAATACGTTTTGCGTCTATCATTG
This sequence comes from Nuphar pumila, assembly GCF_984573655.1. Lineage (NCBI taxonomy): Eukaryota > Viridiplantae > Streptophyta > Magnoliopsida > Nymphaeales > Nymphaeaceae > Nuphar > Nuphar pumila. The sequence goes on along the minus strand of NC_143250.1, from coordinate 148,193,044 downwards.
CGATGGTGGAGATGATTAAGGAAGCGAAGAATGCTTTAGTTAGCATGGTGACTGATGAGAATTGAACATTCTATCATGCTGATGATGATGTAAAGACTCAAGAAATTAAGAAATTCATTTTTGATGATGAGTTTTGGGACAGTCGTATATTTCTTTCAATATACGCAACTTATTTGGGAAATGTTGAGACAAGTTGATAAGGATGAGCCCATGCTTCACAAAGTTTATGAAATGTGGGATAATATGATTAAAAAAATAAAACTTGTAGTTTTCAAGCATGAAGAAAAAAATCCTGCATTAGATGATTCGGAATTTTTTAACTATATTCATTCAATTTTTAGTCAGAAGATGAGATAAGAGAAACACTCATTTGCATTGCATGACACATTCTCTTAATCCAAAATATTATGCAAAAAAGTGGCAGAAAGGTGGTATTGGTCGTATCCCTCCAAATTTAGACCTAGAGCTATCAATGCATAGAAATATGTGCATGACAAGATTTTATCAAGAATCACATATTCTAAATCAAGTCACACAAGATTTTGAAAATTTTGCATATTCGAGATTATATGGACAAACATTACTCGCGAGAGAGGAGGATAATATAGATCCTATCACATGGTGGTCAACATTTGAATCAGAAACACCTCTTCTCTAACGTCTTGCATTGAAATTGCTATCCCAGCCTGCTAGTTCATCCTGTTATGAAAAAAATTGAAGCACATATTCTCAAATCCACAACATGAAGAGAAACAAACTCACCATCAAGTGTGTAGAGGATTTAGTATATGTTTATTCAAATCTTGCAAACCAATGATGAATACAAGTACTAATTTACTCTTTTAGTTATTTGACTATTTCTTATTTTTTTTATTTAAATATACTTGTATTTAACATTTTCAAATTATTTTAAATTTTTAATAATGCAGACAAGGATTATTAAAATTTTGTGATGTAAACCCAGAAGAGTATGATTTAGAGGGTGAGCATGATTTCAACATTACAAACATGGATTTATCTGAGCTCAATCTTCCTTCTTATGATGCATTTGATGATGAAGCAGAAAATTATTATGATCTATTACCTCATTGTCATATACATTGTGTAGGATATACTTTTGGTATATTATTATGTATTTTTTTCTTCTTTTGTTAGTATACTGTATGCTTTACTTTGATTGTTTCTATAATATATTTAAGTTATTTTGATTGTGCTGTTAATTTTTATGATATAGAATAGAATTGTAGATTGTTAATTTGATTTATTGCATGAATGATGATGAATTGATTTTATGATATTATGATAATTGTTTTTTATTTCATTAGTGTTATTGTTGTTAACTGTTAAAACTTAAAAATTATATATATATATATATATATATATATATATATATATATATATATATATAATTTTTTATATTTTTGCCGTACCGCCGCACCCAAGTTTTTTGAAAGTGTCACACCCTCACCTGCACCTACATGCTCACCCGCACCCGCACCCGCACCCATGTGACATAGGTTGTGGTGTTCTATGAAAATATCTTTGGTGTAAAATTCTTTTATTTTCTAAGTATTGTTTGAAATCATTTGATAAATATTCTCCTCCGAGTCTGTTTCTAAAATTTTAATCTTACTTTCAAATTGAGTTTTGATCATGTTATTGATAGATTTTGAAGGATGCAAACACTTCGGATTTAAACTTAAGAAAGTAAATCCAACAATATCTAGTATAATCATCAATGAACACAACATAGTAGGAAAAACCTCCTTTGAAAATAATAGGAGCGGGATCCTACACATCTGAATGAACCAACTCATAAGGCATACATGAGTAAAATGTCCTTTGTCCAAAAGGTAAATAGATCATTTTCCAAGTATGCATTCATTGCATTCAAAATTGTCTTTACAAAGATTCTTAGTAATATGTACAAAATTTAATTTCATTATATTTGGATGACCAAGTCTATGATGCCAAACTTTGATATCTTTGGTTCGGACAATTACAAAAAGATTCTTTTGAAATACCGAGAAAGTTTATATAATAAAGATCTCCTTGCCTAGAACTTTTCCCAATCAATTTCTCGGACCGGCGATCCTGCACCCAACATTTATTTGATGAGAATACTATATCACATCCGTGATCTGAGATTTGAGAAACAGAAAGTAAGTTAAAATTTAATTTGGGTATGAATCTAACTTTTGGAATATAAAATTCGTGATTTGATAAATTATTTTTTAAATTTCTAATACATTTTATTTTCAAAGAAGTTCCATCGGCGGTAGAAACAAAAGATGCATTTGAGTTAGATTGACATTCAGATAGAATGGATTTGTGTGGGGTCATATGAAATGAAGTTTCAGAATCTAGAAGCCAAGAACATGTACCAGGAGTGGAGGAAGATGTAGTCGCTGTCCCTAATGTAGATCCTTTGAGCAATAGTTGTAATGCCTCCGTCAATTGCGATAATGACTTGGAGAGATCCTTGAGACTCAAGTTGTCTTCTTCTTGCTTTGATGGAGCCGCGATGACCCTTTTTTCATAGGGTTTATAGTTCTTTTTGAATTTCGGACATTAAGGTTTAATGTGACTGGGCTCATGACAATTGTGACAAATTACTTCAAATTCCCCTTTATTTTATTTTTTGTTGAAGTGAGGGGGCCTGTAAGGTTTGATACAAATTTTCAATTTGGAGGCAGCAAGATTACAATCTTCTGCTTGATTACTACTAGGCGTAGTAAGAACATTATCACTTTTGCTCATATTAAGCCTAGTTTCTTCTCCACTAAGCTCAGTGAGAATTTCATGAATAGGAGGAGGTAATGAGAAATATAGCAAAGAGGCCCTAGTTTGTTCAAACCCGGGCCTCAAACCATAAAAGAAAGCAAAAAATCTATCTTCTTCAACTTGAGCCCTCCTCATTTCAATAAACTTACCTTCTCATTTTGGTTCAAATTGCACAAGTTGGGTCCAAACAGAAAAAAACTCCATGAAGTAGTCTCTAACACTCTTATCCCCTTGTTTTATGCTTCTAGCTTTCTCTTGAAGGTAATATTTATGTGCTGTCTTTTTCGGTGAAGATACCTTTAAGATATTCCCATGCCTCACTTGCTTTTTTTTGTAGCACAAAAGATTTGAGGCCATCTTAGTTTCAACTCTACTTAGCATCCATGATAAGATTTTAACATTTTTCATCTCCCATTCATTTAATTTTTTTATAATATTCTTCCATTGCTTTTTCTTTCTCTTTTCCTTCAAGATTTGTTTCAACACCATTTTTACGTATAGTAATTTTAAGAGTGAGTTCGAAGATAGTACCTCTAAGATACCCTCGTAATCTTTGACTTTTTATGAATGTCTCCAAGTATCCCGCCCAAATAATGTAGTTGCTACCGTCGAGTTTGAATGGAGGGACGAAGTTGGAGTTGCTTGAGTTGTGTGACGAGAAATCAACCATGTTGAAACAAGATTGAAGAACCCACGATCCAATGGAAGGTAAAGAGAAAGATCACTGGCATGCCTTACTTAGGTGGCTTCCACGAGCACCAATATTCTTTACAAGATATTTTTCCACGATTAAGCACGAACAAGCAGCCTTACAGCCTTCAAATATGGGCAGCAATCAAGTCTACTAAAGACTTAAATAGAAATGTCTCTCACAAGATACACTAAATCACATAGATTTTACAAAATGTACCAAGGTACACACTTAGAAATATCAGAATATTATTGAGAAGAGCATGAAAAAAGCTTGAAATCAAGCTTAAAATACAAGAGGGCTACAACCCTTTTTATATACAAAAGAGTGAGGCTGGCTAGCCATTGGGCCAGCCTCCAACGACTCTAAATAGAGCCGTTGGAAGCTGGCTAACGGCTAGTCAGCCAGTCAACTCCTAACAGAATAAAAAAGGAAATACAAAAATAAAAAAAGAACAAATTACAAAAATACCTATATACGAAATACATTCGATAATATATATATATACTCTCAAGCATATACGTATGTACAAATTCTAACCGACCTATCAACAAATAACTAGTACTTTGCTTTTCAGATCTATGTTCACCTTAAAGTTTTATCATCAACATCTGACTAGTGCCTTCTCTCAAAGAGCCCTTGGGTAATACCATGACAAGATATTCCAGGGGAAGCTTATCAAGTTGACACCAGAAGATGACGGGAGCAACTCTTAAGATGCAGTCCTCTGCATTGAGGCCAACCATTTGATATTTGGCCTCTTCCACCTTGAAACCAGATAGTCACTTGAGAGCTGTCCATTATCAATCGTATTGCCAATCATACATATAGGGGTGCACACGAACCTCGCTTGAGCTGAGCCTAGCATGTTAATCAGAGAAGTCAAATACCTTTTTCAAAAAAGTAACTTTATGAATATATCAAAGTTACCTTTTTGACCTCAAAAAGTAATCTTGCATTTACAAAATGCCATTCTTTAAGTGTATTTTAGATTCATCTAATGTTAAATACAACTAGTTTAATGTTAGATAATATATATATATATATATATATATATATATATATATATATATATATATATATATATATATATATAAGTCACACAGACTCGGCTAAAAGGTCTACGCACCGGCGTCGCACGCCCCGACACAGATGCAGACATGGTCAATTAAGTGTCGGACTCGGTCAACGCACCAGGGCCGAGTCCGTCCACATTTTGGACTCGGTCAACTTTGACCGAGTCTATTTTTGTCCATTTATTAAAATTAATTTTGGATTCTGTCAACTTTGACCGAGTCTATTTTTGTCCATTTATGATAAGTTTTGTTATCACACTCACAAGCTTCTTTATGTGTTATATTTTGGTAAGTTTGTGTTGTTACTTCAATAGAATTCCTTTTTTAATTTTTGCTTTAAAATTTATAATCTTATTATTGTTATATATATATATATATATATAGCCATGTCCCCCTGTCCAAATTTTTTGAAATTGCTCCGCACCCGTACCCACACCCATGTGACACACACACACACACACACACACACATATATATATATATATATATATATATATATATATATATATATATATATAAGGTAGTAGTTGCCTACCACCAGCCTACCGAGCATTCAAAGGGTGTTTTCCATGTTTTTCTTAAATATGACTGTTTAGATAGGTTCTACATGCTTGATTTTATAGGAATTTGACTCTGTTTGATTCCATCACGCAATTAGGCTTTTATAAGATTTAAAAATTGAGAGCTAAAATTTTCATAAATATTCAAGTCTTAAAAAGTCATGTTTTTTATTGAAAAAGCGTTATCCAAGTGTCGTTTCCTAGCAAGTCGAACATTCCGAACACATTTGCGAAAAACAACCCAAAAATTCCCACACTCATGGTAGGCTGATGGTAGTCCAAAAAAGTCTGCCTACCACTTCTCTCTCTCTCTCTCTCTCTCTATATATATATATATATATATATATATATATATAGAGAGAGAGAGAGAGAGAGATGTCTCTAAAAATGGAGAACAATATAAAAAAATGATAACACACAAAAGTATGGTGTATATATGTTCTATACGTGGTAGCAGCCAAAGGCACCCACCACTGGCACCCTAAAGTACCAGCATCAACATGGGTATGTGATGCAGAGCACGTCCCATACCCAACAGCACAAAGCCGTGTTTCGAGTTTGGGTCCGGACCCGAGACCCGGATCCAGTCAAACCCTTTTAAATAACCCAACTTAGGGTTGCGTGCGGTGGATAGAGAATTTTCAGAAAGCACAGCCGCAATTTTCCTTTCTTCAGCAGTTTCCTTCTCCTTATTTTATTATTGTTTTCCTTTACAGTCTGAGGCCTTTGTTGTTTTCTTTTTGGTTATTATTGCTCTGTCAGTAATTTAATTTTATTATATTCTTGCATTGGATTCTGAAAAGCTTGGTTGTCTTTTAGCATTGTTCCTTTTCTTCTCAGTCATTCTTTCAGTTGCTTACTAATGTTCAGAATTTGTCTTTACTCTTCAGTCATATTTAGCACACAGTTTATTTGACATTTGATTGAAAATAAAACTAAGCCTCAGCCTCATCATCGTGGTGGGCATTGCTACTCCTTGGGTCCTGTACACGACGGTGTGGGTCGTACCTTTCACAGCTACCATAAAAAATCGTGAAGGTGGCAGCCCAGAATCGTGCCTTCACCACCATCAACAGGAACCTTTGACGGCTACATCATGCACGACTGTGCATTGAAAGGAGCAGCCCCGACAGCCCGTTAGCAGAACAACATCGATTCCTCCTTAGCAGCACAACGGTACCCAGGAATGTGGGTTGTGTGCTGATCGAATAGCTTCAACGTTAGCCCCATTTTTGTATCAGCGTCACCCCTTTTAGCTGCATCGAAACGTGTCCATGTCGACACCCATTAACGCAAAAGTTTTGAGCCTCTCGCTGCATCAAATGGTATCAGAGCTCAGTCCCTCCTCCTCCGTCAACGGCATGACGCAAGAAGCGAGGAACGGTCCTACGAGCAAAAAGATGCGAGAGAAGATCATGAAGCGGATGCTCGGACATGTTGACGGAAATGCAGGAAGATATGCTATGCCTAGAAAAGGAGGTAGCCGGTCTGTCAAAACGCATGGATGGGGTCGAAGCACGATTAGGTGCGCTTGAATCCAAGGTGAACGCGCATGCAGTGCCGTTGAATCAGTTAGGCGCGCGCACGATCCACCCTGTTGATACTATCGTCGTCAATCCAACCCCAGTGACACTCCAACAAACATCGCGACGTGAAGCTGTGGAAGAAACTCTGCACAGGGATGCAGGTTGCGACAGTTCTCCCCATCTGGTACCTTCCCTCCATCTCGAATCAGCAGTGACCCTGGGTCGCCCATGTCCAGGTACCCTCCAACCGAACTATCAAGGTGCGAATGCACCCCAGCAATGGCAGCGAGCCCCTACAACTGCATCGCAGGGCCTGCGCAGGGATGTCGGTCGCGCGACCATCCAGCAGGTGGTGTCATATCCATCATGGTTTCTTGATGCATTCAATTATGCCATTTCAACAAATATGGACGTCTTAAATTTGTGTATTGGTGGACCTGATTACTTAGACCTTCCATTGGTCGAAACGGGTTGGGAGTTGACTGCAAATAATATTATTATTATGGTTTCAACAATTGGGAATGACGGGCCTCTTTACAGAACATTGAACACTCCAGCAATGGTTGATCTTTTGAAGCCGTTTGGGTTTGCTTTTGGGAACAAGATCTTGAACGGGGATTTCTCTATGGACGGTGAGCAGAGCCACTATGCCTTCGGGGCAGATATAGTGAAGTTTTTAAGAGGTGGTCCATTTTTTGGTAAGCATGCTTGTATTGTTGGGATTCTAGCCAAACCCTTAAGACCGCGTGCGGGAGGGACAAAAATTCAGCTTATGCTTCCAGGGAGTGCCATAACAGATGCTACAGACGATCCATTTCAAAATAAATCTACAGGCTTTGATTGAAAATAAAACTAAGCCTCAGCCTCATCATCGTGGTGGGCATTGCTACTCCTTGGGTCCTGTACACGACGGTGTGGGTCGTACCTTTCACAGCTACCATAAAAAATCGTGAAGGTGGCAGCCCAGAATCGTGCCTTCACCACCATCAACAGGAACCTTTGACGGCTGCATCATGCACGACTGTGCATTGAAAGGAGCAGCCCCGACAGCCCGTTAGCAGAACGACACCGATTCCTCCTTAGCAGCACAGCGGTACCCAGGAATGTGGGTTGTGTGCTGATCGAATAGCTTCAACGTTAGCCCCATTTTTGTATCAACGTCACCCCTTTTAGCTGCACCAAAACGTGTCCATGTCGACACCCATTAACGCAAAAGTTTTGAGCCTCTCGCTGCATCAGTATGTTGCGAATTTTGAAGTGCCCATGTTACATAGTCACCTATGTTCCTAATTCTTCATAAGTCATCTTGAACCTTTAAAATGTTCCTTCAGAAGCCCTATCAACAAAATTTCCATGTGTTTCTAGCAACGTTCTTTCAGATCTTGGATGGAAAAGAAAGAACTGTATAAGGATTAGATAAAGGCTGATGTTGATCTATCACTATTTATAATTTAAAGTGATGTTTATCTGGATTTGGAATTACAGCAGCCTGGATCTGCTGTTATTTGGTTTGAACTTGATCCGGTTCTGTATCATTTTATTTGGAGATGGCCTAGGAAAGTAAAGTTCAATTGGTGGTTTGGTGCCTAGGACATTGGTTTGTTTTATTGTGCCATTTCCACCATATTAGGCATTGGCTGGTGAAGAATTGCAAGGTAAGCAGCTAAGCATTAGGCACTTTGTTTTGTGGCACCCTGCTTGTGGATCATCAATCTCAGGTTGCTGGCCATTTTTCTGGTATTTAGCTATCAATCATCTTATTTGGAGATGACTTAGGAAAGTGAGGTTCAATTGGTGGTTTGGTGCCTAGGACATTGGTTTGTTTTATTATGCCATTTGCACCATATTAGGCATTGGCTGGTGAAGAATTGGAGGGTAAGCAACTAATGATCAGGCACTTTGTTTTGTAGCACCCTGCTTGTGGATAATCAATCTCAGGTTGCTGGCCATTTTCTGGAATTTAGCCAAAACCTACATGTGCTGATTCAAGACCGTCCCATCTCCTCTTTGGATGGTTTCTTGTTAGGACCTTAGTGGTTTAAGGACTTGACTTTATGCACCTTAATTTTGGTGTATTGGTTAGGCACTTAACACTTGGTATTAGAGCAACCACCATGTATTGAGTTCGAATCTCATATAAGGGGTGACCTAAAGAAAGCGCTACCTGAACCAGAGTGCAAGCCATTTTAGAGTGGGCTGCCAAGGACGTCGGCTGCAGAGTGTGGTGGGTTGTTAGGATCCAGGTTGTTTAAGGACTTGACTTTACGTACCTTACACCCTAGCGCCTTTTGGTGTATTGGTTAGGCACCTAACATTTCCACATTTGGAATTTCAAATTCAAGTAATGGGGGTTGGTAACTGTAAATTGGATCAGTACCACAAATATCTTTTCAAAATAAATAAATAAATAAATTGAAACAAATTGAAGGTTTGTAATTTGGAATCTGTTCGCTCTGTTGTGCTTCATAACTTTGTTATGGTAGTTGACGTTACCTTTTATGATCTTGCAGGCATCAGACAATTTTTCTGAACCATATGAGAGACTCCCTGTTGGCTCAAAAATTCAAGCTGTGTGGAGTGAAGATGGAGAATGGTATGCTTATAAAGCATCCTCTACTACTTTTACCAGTACTTCATTTTGTGTCTTCTGACAGACACTATTGCTTAGGTATGATGCTACTGTTGAGGCTATTACAGCAAATGGATATTATGTATCATATGATGGATGGGGAAACAAAGAAGAGGTATGACCTCTCATTTTCACGTTCTTTTGTTTGAGCTATTATATTGTTGAAGAAGGAATCTGTTGTTGCAAGTTCAATGCTTTTTTTGTGCCTTTTCTCTCTTTTTTTTCATGTCTTTATCTCCCTTCTCATTTTTGTGGCTTTTTATCCTGTCCATACTTTTTTTTTGCTTTTGGACTCCACCGGCACGACTAAATTTTTTTCATCAATAAGAAAATCATCCGTATGTCGGCTTATGTTCAATTTACTAATGCAAAATGTAATTGCTCCTTGAAATAATTATGGTTGTACTTTTTTTTTGTCTGATCAGTCCTGGAGGTCTAGTGTTGTTCCCCACTTGAGGGACATTTACTTGTCACTGATTCTTTGGAGCTCTGCCTACTTCTGACCTGGTTTCACAATAACATATTATCCAGGTATATCTCATTTATCTGGATAACCAGGAAGACAATGCCCCTAACAGATTTACATTTGGGTAAAACATTTGGATATTTAGGATGCAGCCACTGGAAGAATTTATATTTTAAGTTGATGCTGATGACCTAGATAGACATATTCAATAATATGACTACAAATGACTTGAGCATACATCCTCTGTTTTTCAGGTTGATCCTGAAAATATAAGGCCTAGACAAGAGGGAACTGTTGATGCTTTGGTGGAAGCTGAAAGGGAAGCTGAAGCTACCAAACAGGCCATAAAAAGGAAGATTGCACAGGCAGCTGGCACAGATGTCTTCTCTCGTACTTTACCTGCTAAGCTTCGCATTGAGCCTGATGACCCTGAAGATGTGGTGTGTGCCTCTCTCTCTCTCTCTCTGTATTCAGTTGGCTGTACAGCCTGCTTAAATGGCATTTGTGTTGGGCACCATCATCCAGTCTATTTACCGATTCAACCTGTGGGTCACCCAGGCAGCTGGATACATTTCTGGTGGCTTGGGTTCAGCCTGCTTTTTTCGGTTGGATTGCTGGCTGCTAAATGCTAATAGCTTATTGATTGTTTAGTGGTTTTCTATTTGCCAAGAATAGAATATTTTGCTTTTTCATCTAGTAATTCTTGATAGAACTATTTACATGTTCATTATCTCTATGTTCTAACTAAAGTTATAAAAAATATTATCAGAAATCTGCTAAAAGAAAGAAGATACATGCATTCAAGTCAAAGGTTCGCCTTGAGCAGCTTGAGGTAACACAGAACATGAGACAGAATGCCTGGCAGCAGTTCCAAACTATGAAAGGGCAATCCAAGAAGGTAAACTAAGCTATTAAGTGTGGTATTCATAAAGTTTGATCTAAATTGTACTTGCATCTATGTCTATTCTACATCTATTTGTAGAAATGCACCTAGATTATATCTGTTCCGTATTAAGATCTCTTTTTATGATTCCTTGCTTGCTTCCATCCAACCTTTTTTTTTTCTCCTGCATTGTAGATTGGCTTCTTCTCTGGACGCAAGAGAGAAAGCATTTTCAAGTCTCCAGATGATCCCAAAGGTAAAGTTGGTGTTACTGGAAGTGGCAAAGGATTGACAGAGTTCCAGAAGAGGGAAAAACATTTACATTTAAAAGGGGCCGTTACTGAAACCGAAGAATAGGCTGATGTGAATCTTCCAAACCTTTGCAATTGCTGATTGATTATTCTCCTCACCTGTAATTGGAGAGGTCTGCAGCATGCGGCTGTGCATCACTTGCCTGTGTATTTTTCATCTGGATAACATTCACCATTATGTATGCTGCAGCTCAATGCAACTGGATATACGGAATGTCAATCCGGCTATTGCAAAAGCTTTCCCTCTTCTCCTTTGCTTTCTTTTACTACCGCTTTTTCTTTTTTTTTCTTCTTATATGTTGAATATGGTTCATCAGAATTCAGAACAGGTACTCAAAACGCTTAAAACTCTATGAACTAACTGTGGGGCGCTTTTCTGTATGGTTTTCTACATGGGGGTTAAGGGTAGTTGGAGAATTTGACGGGAAATTTGAACATTGAAAGATATTGCGAAATTCTTTTGTGCAGAACTGTTTGATCTTGTTGCTTCTGGTATATGGGTGAATTCAGGGTAGATGAGGAACTTTAGACCGTGTTTGATACGCAGGACGTGCCTGGGTGGGGACAGACAGGTCCCTTCCTGGGCTGTGTCCTGTGTTTGATATGCGTGGACAACACACTGTGCAGGTTGCACTAAGTCCTGTTAAGTTGTATTTGTCCAGGAACTGTGAGTTGGTTCCCTTCTGCCCACGTTAAATCCAAAGGGCAGGAACCAACTGGTCCCTGCCGAACCAGTTGGTTCCAGCGTATCAAACACAGGATGGCACCCGGTCAGGGACCAGTCAGTCCCTGCTCGGGTGTGTCCCGTGATTCAAACACACCTTGAGGACTTGGTGTGTCTAGTCATGGATCTAATGGAAAAATCCAATGCCTTATCTGATGCATACCCACATTGATCTGACACAGGTCCTACCTACCCATATAGCCTAACCTGTATAAAGATTATCATACATGAGGCACAAACTCATGCATATCACCTTATTCTATGACGTGGACTCTCCATATATAGGCTCCTTATGGAGTAGGGTGGTCGCAGATTTTGTGGCTGATTGGCCAACCCGGACTAGTTAGAGCTAGGTTGTAATGTTATGTAGAATGCCTGACCCGGTCCAATTTCAGTTGAGTGGCCTGGTTCCGGGGCCATTGTTCGGGATGAGCTAAGCAGTCTGGTCCTGTTTTCTTGGCCGAATTATTCAACTGGATAGGATCCGGAAAACCTCAAAGAAGTCGGATATGGTTCATATGGTGCTAGATCCAAATGAGAGTATACAAATCTGAAGCTTGGGCATGAAGTTCCAACCTTAATCTGGATATCAACTTGAGGGAGTGTAATAAAGAGCCAGGATCTGGTCTAAAGGACTGAAAACAAGGATTTTGTTTGCAATTATCATGCACTTTTTAAACCGGACTCTCTTGATTCATTTCAATTTTTCTGCTATATATTTTAAGATAGAAATAAAATGATCACAATTTTGGGTATTCTTTTAATCTTGTATGGGCTTTTCTACTTGGCCTCCATTGTTTTGTTCTCTATGCCAAGAAAAGGCTTTACATGAGAATGAACATGGAATTTTAAATATTCCTGCTAACTCAAACTTCTTATATATGAAAGAGGAGGTACGAAAGAATTTACAAAAGTGATAGGTGGTGGAAAAAAAAACTGAGGCCACTTGTGCCAGCATGGCACTTTCCCACCATGATGATTTGATGGTTGTTTCATTTACGGTGAGAAAGAATGATATCAAGGCTGCCAGCTCAACGCTTTCTCATGTAAGTTGCATGGCCCTGGTGTTTAAGAAAAAATGTGATCCGATTGGATTTGATTTGGATCAGCATAACATTGATAGGGACTGAACAAAATATCATGATCTGAATATAAAAAGTCTAGCCAGACAAGGCCAAATCCAATCCAGGCATACAAGTCAAACGTTTTAAGATCCGTATCCAAAGACTAGTCGTTTATCAGATTCGAACCGGAGATCAGACCTAACGAACCCGCGGCTTTGCGTCCCTAGATACCCGAGCAGGAGGCTGATTAGCTGGTGATGACGTGGTAATGTGGGTCCCACGCTTCTGACTTAGGAGAGATGACGTGTCAATTAGGCACGTGTGGTCCACGCCACGCATGTGCGACTAACCTACCATTCCTCCTCCTGGTCCCAAATTAATTTTATTGTTTCTTTTTTATTTGATTTTTCTTTTTTACCCCTCGATTACCCGCCATTTTAAATAATATATAACGAGGGGTTCGGGGGACTCGGTGGAAGGAAGGAATAGGATGACGTGAGGAAGAAGGGGAGGGAGGGAGATCGAAGAAGAAGAGAGAGGAGAAGGGTGTTTCCGACGATCGAATCAGAATCCCGTTCGACGACGTCGGTGTTAGGGTTAATGCTCAAATGGATCCCTCGGCTCCTCTCAATTTTTACGATTTCCTCGATCGGATGCGTCATCCCTCTGCCGTCGACCTTGTTCGTTCGATCAAAAGGTTGGATTAGATCTCTCTATCTGTCTCTTTTCTTTGATAAATTCCGTTTGGTTTCCTCTAAGTTTATCGCACGGATGGTTGATAATTGGGGATTCTGATTAGTTCTCTAAATTTCTTGTTGATTATGTGGTCCTGATGATTGTTTTTTGCCTCCGATAAACCGTTCGGATGAATGAATTTGTTCTTTCTTTTTCCTACATTGAGGATATTAAATTTTTATCAGGATTTGGCTTTCTTTTGCTGTTCTGCTTGTTGTAGGATGAGTTGTCCAGCATTAGGGTTTCTTTTTGACTGGTACAATTCTGATGTTAGTTTTAATTGTTTAATTTAGGGTTATGTTGCTTAGGATTTTCCTTTAAGTCGTCCGCTTGAACTTGGATGAATTGATATTGCTAATATCATCTGTTATTATTTTTTATCGTTGATGAGAGCAGGTGAATTGTTGGTATAGTTACTTTTGTTTTCTTGTATTTGTCGTTGATTGCTTCTCTTTCCTTGTGTGCATCTTCTTGGAGGCCTCGCTTTCTTAGTCTCCCAGAAAACTTATACATGCCAGAGGTATTTGAGTCCTTGTTTAACATTGGATTTGAGACAAGGCTTTTCGAATTTTCTTGACTGTTTGGAGCTTTGGGATCTATAAGCGATGCAGTGAGACGAAGGTCTAGGGGCAAGTTCATGTTAAATGCTTTTAAAGATATACCTGAAGATTGAATAAAACAGAAGATCGTATTGGTTTTGCATTTTGGCATTGAGGAAATTGTGAACAAGCTATGGGTTATCATGATTATTAGGCTTGCACATGATTCTTGCTATAGTTTCTTACCACAAGGATTCCAGCGGAGGCCTGAAAATGATCAGGAGAACATTTCTGGGTTATGGACTTGATGCTTTTGATGCTCGAAGAGGGTTACAGAAAAATAGCTTTCTCTCTCTCTCTCTCTCTCTCTCTCTCTCTCTATATATATATATATATATATATATATATATATATATATATATATATATATATATATATATAAAGTTCTAAAATTCCTTGAGTAATTCCATCCATGGGCACCTTGCTCTAAATTGTTGTTGTAAATGCTCCTTTATCCTGCATAATCTGCATTAATTGTCGCCCAAAGTGTAGATGTCTGCATGTAATACTGTTTTTCTTTTATCTTTTTGCAGGCGACTGTTAATGGCTAACTTTTGTATTTTTAAATCATAATGTATGTATGATTTGTCATTTTTATCTGCTTTCATCCAAATTCTTAGAACGGAGAGGATTCACAAAGTTGATGTTTTATCTTGTAATCCAGTAAAAAATGAAGTCTGTCTTTGAGATATTCTATTGCAGCTTAAGTAGCATAGCCTTGTGGGAATATCAAAATGATTTTAGCCTGATGTTTTTTCTTTGATAGATTTATTTTTATCTTGACTGGACGATAGAGTATATTCTATGTCACACAGACTCTTCTAACATGGCACCACATCCGTGTCGCACCCGCACCCGCACCCGCACCCGCACCCGGACAGGTGCGACACTTGGACACAGCTTCCTTTGTGTTAGGTGAAGTCAACCGCACTGAGGTCCATTTCTATCCAAAAGTAGATTCAGTTAACCCTAATCAAGTCCATTTTTATCTATATTATGTATATAAATACATAAATGCACACAAATACACGTAGTGTTAACTTAAAACTGTTAAAAATTATATATATATCCTCCCCTCACCCCCGCACCCAAGTTTTTTAGAGTGCCGCATCCACACCCGTACCCACACCGCATCCGCACCCGCACCTATGTGACATAGAGTATATTGATTATTCTCAAACAAAATCTTTGCATCTACTTGTACTAAATCTTCTGAGTTTGCTGTTGCAGCTTCATTGTGTCATTGTCATTTAGTGTATCTGATGCCAAAATAGGCTTTCACTGACTGAAGGATTGTGCATAATTTATACTTAAACTATATCTTCTATTTGTTGTATTGCAGCTTCATTGTATCTTTCTCATTTAATGCATCTGATGCCGAAAAGGATAGTAAAAGGTTGCAAGACTTCCTTGTGACAATGGAATCCATCATTAGAGATCATCCTCTGTGGGACTGTGCCACTGAGGAAGAAATTGACAATGCTGTGGAGGTAAATTTTTAACATGCTAAAACATTTTGCAGTAAAAAACGTTATAAGTTGTGTGTGTGTTTTTAATATTCTGAGAAAACAAATGGTGCTTATCTTGCTGACTTCTATTGGATCAGTATCTGCCTATCTGGTCATATCATTTTGCTTCACTTTTGTCCTTTTTCCCTCTCCTACATTCTTTTGATGTCACTGTATGTTCCCCAGTAGCAACATATCCAAGGAAAGTGTCGCAGCTCTTTTATTTGGTTTGGCTAGATTAGCACTTTCTTAGATTCATTCTGAATGGGCACTAATCTTTTACTTCAACTATTTGGCAATAGACCATTTGTACCATCTTATATATTCTGATGTTTGGCTGCCAAGTTGTTGATGTAGTATGGCTATGGTTTCTATGGTTATCTGGCTTTTTGCATTCTCAAAAGTTATAAGTACATGGGTGATGCAGATTGTTGTTCTTGATTTTTGCTATGTTTATATTTTTTTCGTTGCTTTCATTCTTGACTTGCTCATGTCGTAATGCATCCATTTTCAAATATGTTTCTAACTTTCTAATTTCATACTTTGTTGTGTCTGTCATCACGCAGTGTGTGTGTGTGTATATATATATATATATATATATATATATATATATAGAGAGAGAGAGAGAGAGAGAGAGAGAGAGAGAGGAACATGCTAAATGGGTTTTTCTGCTTTTTCCGGTGCTTTTTTTGTGGTTCCGACCCCATAGATGTGTTCGGCATAGTTGATTTCTAGGAATCCACACCTGGATTCTGTGTTTTGGACCCTCAAAAAAAATTTACAAAGATTTTGGACTGTTGATTTTTCGAACCTTATGAAATCCACCCATGTTTCTGAATCGAATGCTCCAAGAGTTGATCCCTATAAAATCAAGTACATAAATCACATCTGTACGGTCAGAATTTAAAAATAAAATGAAAATGGCCTGAAAAATTTAGCATGTTCCCATCACTATATATATAATCTCTCTGCACTTTGAGTGTCAGTTTTGTGTCTGCACTTTTGTTAATAACAGTTTGATAACTTACACTCTTAAAGGAATGGTCACATGCATTATTTTTCTTCCAGTGTGTAGTATAAAGAAGTGATACTTGCATATGTCTGACAATGTCCCTAATCTTAATTGGAAACATTATCATCTACTTGTACCTGTCTCTCTGCATTTATATTTGTATATAGAGTAAAATAAAAAAATCATTGTAATGTTACAATATTGCAATGCAACAGTGTTTAGTTCTTTGAGTTTTCACTACACAACCAAGTTGTATGATTGATGAAAAATTGAGAATGTTACTGCTTATTGTTGGTGTGGGGTTGTTGAGGTATACATAAGCTACCGGTACTCATAAGTGGTTCTCTTTGTGATTCCGTGTATAAGTGTTTGTGATGTAGAGATCAGGGTTTGTTATTTAGTTGTTTGGAGATGTTCTTTGAAAATAACAATAAATACAGGTAGAAGCAACTAAGGTGAAGCCCAAACATGCTTGGTCTGAAGTAGTTTGGTGCACATTGGGCCAATAAGGCTCTGCCATGTTAGGATTTGTAGGAGACCAAAACCTATCAAGACTCATCTCAATAACATTTTGTCTGGGTCGTTGCTTTGGTCTTGTCAGAAGAGAGAGGGAGGGAGAGAAGGGAGAGAGCACATTGGGCTCGTATTAGTCCAATAAGACTCAGCCCTGTTAGGATTTGTAGAAGATCAAAACTGATCAGGACTCATCTCAATAAGATTTTGGCAGGGTCGTCACTTGGGTCTTGTCAGATCTGACCCCACACACACAGGGAGGGAGGGACCCACCATGCTTACAATACACTTTTTAGTGTTTACATTACTAGATTTGACTTAATTATGGATATTTTGTTGTAGGGCTTGGAAAAGTATCTGATGGCAAAACTGTTCAACCGTGTCTTTGCTTCAACACCAGAGGATTTGAAGCGTGACATGGAGATAATGGAAAAAATACGTTTGTTGCAATGTTTCATTAAACCAGAGCACTTGGACATACCTAAAGACTTCCAGAATGAAGCCTCTTGGCTAGTAAGTATGATCTTTTGCTTCTTTCTTTTACCTGTTGCAATGTTAAGTTACATACTCATGGTATGTCTTTATTAATGGAAATTTTCTAGCATGCCACTGGTTGAATAACTGTTGTGAACAAGTTTATAGAATGTCACCTTTTGATTCTTGAAATTGGACTTAGAAAATGTTTGTAAATTTATCCTATAGAAAATTTTAAGATCAGACATTTTTAAATTTGAGCATCTTTTTTGAGATCTGTTGAAATGTATTGTATGATCGGTTTTACTTTGATTCTTAAGAGAAGAAGATTGGCTAAAACCTGGCAAGGTAGTTTGTTAATGGTTTTCAACCTGACTGCAAGGCAAAACATGCATTTGAAGAATTTTTCCCATAATTGTCCCTACCTTATGGCCGATACCCAAAAACATCCCTACCTTATTTTGTTTCCCAAAATCGTCCTTACATTTCAAAATTTTAGGACTAACGTACTCTTCTGTCATGTGACATCTAGTTACCTTCAGGATTGTTTTGCCATGGTTGGCAAAAAGGGAGGGATGATTTTAGAAAATGGGATAATGGAAAGGCTTGCCTTACAAGGGAGGGATGATTATGGAAAAAACTCCTTATGGAATGAAGCATTGTGTATCATGAGTTGCATCTTGCATTTTTCATGGCATTGTCGGACCTTGGTTTAATTTTACAAGTTTTTTAAAGTTTTATTGTTTATTTAACATTCAATAGTCAATCCCATGCATCTTACCCTACAAATATGCTGTGTGCTTTGGAATTCTAAGTTTTCCTATAGCGGCCAAAGGAAAGAATTTTATGGAACTAATTTTTGGTGATAAATGGAAATATTGATGCTTTTGTCAACTGGGATGAGTTCCCTAACAAGTAAAAAAATGCTATAAACTGTTATACTAAAATTGGCTGGAGTGACAATATATATATATATATATATATATATATATATATATATATATATATATATATAGAGAGAGAGAGAGAGAGAGAGAGAGAGAGAGAGAGAGAGAGATTGGGCTTATTATAAACTAGCTTATGTTTTATATTACATAATGTGTATCTCAAGTTAGGCATTTAGGGACACTTTCGGGCCTTGCAAGTTGCTTCAACCTGAGCTAGTACCTCATTCTCAATGGGCTTCCAGCTAGCTGCCACAACTCATTCAATCTGAATTTAACACAAATGAATGCAAGTGTACCACATACTTCTGGAAATGGGAGAAATGATTGCTCATCCATGAGCTGAGAATTAATAAGTGCACACTTCTAAAAAGTCAGCAAGTAAAGTCTTTTCTGTTGTACAAATTGCTATCATTTTTATAATTAATCAAAGAACTAGTTGATTTTTAAATGAGTATTAATTAGCATTTTTCTGACACCTGTTCATACTTCTTTCTTCATCATTTTAGCATGTGACAAGGTATAGTTAAAATTTCTAACACTTGACCAGTTCAGCATTTTCTAAAACTCTTTTTTCTTTTCAGCTTGCTGAGAAGGAATTGCAGAAAATCAACGTTTTCAAAGCTCCACGTGAGAAACTTCTCTGCATTTTTAATTGTTGCCGTGTCATCAACAATTTACTGCTCAACGTATCAATGTCATCGAATCACAAGCCAGCAGGGGCTGATGACTTTCTTCCTGTTCTCATATATGTTACTATCAAGGCAAGATCTCATTGTCCATATGCATTTTCTATCATTATATAAAGTCTGTCTTCAGATAGATATTGTGAATTTGCAAAATGTTGCAGCTTGACTTTTTCAATCTGACCAAGATGAATAAACTTCGAATAAGTAAATAATTTTAACTAGAGATCAACCTCTTTGACTCCAATTATGTGAATATGATGGACTCTTAGTATAGCTGAAGTGCTGAACATTTCTTGGTAGCACTATTTCTTTGTGTAGTCAATATAAGTTATAATCCATGTAAGAGAATCTTAGCTTGCATATAGCTCAAAATATCCTACCTTATCACGCCCAAGTTCCTGGGAACCTTGCCGATAAATAATATCCTAGTAACTATGTTGAACCACCTACATTTAATTAATTAAGAATATTAGTTACTTCGGACCCTAAATACAGAGTCCATATTATTCTGATATGATGCTATTCTTGGGAATGTATGTAAACGAATCTGCTTCCACCAGGCAACTGCCAACGTGAAACTTCTGTTTCACACACCGGTTGTCAGGAAGAATCAACTGAACTTCCTTACACGTTATTTCTTTTCCTGTTCCTGTTTATCCTGGTACGTTATTTCTTCTCCAAATGGTATTAGAGTTTTTGCTCCCCATGTCCTGTGTGGGGAATTGCTGCGTTGCCTTCCATATTGTGGAAGAACGGATGGTATGCATGAGATTTGTGATCTCTCATATCCTGTTACATATGAACCTTCTGGGTGATGAGATTGTGATCTTTCATATTCCGTTACATCTTGTCTTACTGGATCAAGATTTAGTCCCATGCTATCTTCTGTAGGTGCTGGAATTCCATGCTTCCAAGGAAAGTTTATGCAATCACAAGTGCTTGAATTTTATCGGGGTTGGTAATGTGTGACTAATAATTTCACTGAACATGGTGCAGGCAAATCCTCCTCAGTTGCACTCAAATCTCAAATACATACAACTTTATAGGAGGCAATCTCTCCTTGTGTCAGAAGCTGCATATTATTTCACCAACCTGGCTTCTGTTGAGTCTTTCATTGTTGAATTAACTGCCAAATCCTTGTCAATGGACGAAAATGAGTTTGAGAACAGCATGCAGGCTGCCAGGTCATCCATTTTAGAGCCACCAGGTCAAGCTGAACCTAGCACGTTTGGGTCCAGTGAACCAGATTCCATGATTGGGCAGCATGCCTTTGAGACCAGGATTCCTGGTGAGCACTTCCCGCTTTCTTGAATTTTTGTTTTTCTAATAGAGTATGGTCTTGGAGTTTTCTTTTTGTTTTTTTTTCAGGAGTATTTTCTGATCACATTAATTTAAGCTACTGTAATGGAATGCAAGCGTTTTTCCTGGAAAATTTCCATGGTCCATAGATGAACTTCTTCAGGAATAATCCCAATCAATATCAGCTCGTATCCAGAGTTGGTTCTGGCTTGAGACACATTCCTTGGGCAAATGATTTCATCACACAATAATTTGAAACATGATTCTGAACGGGGATGGTCTGCATTCTCCTAAGACTTCACAGGCCAAAAGTCCTATTTTTGGTGTTTTCAAATGTTTCCGGTAGCTAATGTTGCAATTAATATGAAATGCTTTTGAATGCAGGTCATGTCTATCCGTTTATGGAAGCAGAGTTTGGTGACTTGAAGGTGGAAGATGTTGAACATTTACTCCATTCGTACAAAGATGTAGTAGTAAAGTATTCAAGGTTGTGTGATGCAGTAAGAAGCCTTTCACTAGAAAAGGCCTTAGCTCTTGTTGCAATCGACGAGCGCTCAAAAACATTCAAGTTTAGAGATGGAGCAAAATCTACAAACCAGATTGAGGAGGATGGCTGATGTATCTGAAATGTAAGTCCTGTTGACTCCCTTTATCCGCAATACTCTGTATATCCTTCCATGCATGGTTATGTGTAAATTTATTGGAATAAAATTAACTTAAATGTCTCTCTGTTCATATTTTTAAAGAAAAAAAGTTTTAAGTTGCTATTTTTTGAAAACATGATCAATCTGTGGAATATTTGAAAACTTTGCCTAACCGTGAAAAAGGCTAAGAGATATATGTGCACAAGATATGGTATACAAAGTTTTTTAGATCTTTCCTCTAAAAATTTTTACATTCTCGCCAAGTTGCAGGATTGCAACCAGTCCGCTCACTATTTACAGCATCATCTTCAATTGTTCCACGGATGATGGAAACTTCATCTGACTCCAAACGTTGAGAGACTCTCGAGCTTCGTCACTCTGGGACCCGCAGCATCCTTGCAGCTTCCTTTCTTCTGGCACCCGCTGCACTTTCTGCACACAAACTTTGCTGGTTCCGCTTCAAAATCTGGAATGCCCACACAGCGCGTATGCTGCCACACCCCACAAACATCACAGGCCAACATCCTCTCACCGTCATCATCCTGTGTGCCACATTGGCAGTCCACTGTCCAACTCTCGGTTCCCCTTTCCATTAGAAATTGAACCAGGTTTCCGCCGCCGGGGCATCTCCCCCGAGCAATGATTGGCCTATTAAACCCAGCCTGCAGACTCAGCTTGGTGGAGTCATCCGCATCTCCAAAATCCAGCAACTCCTCCACCTGAAATCGCCTGAAGAATATGTACACGTCCCTGAATGCTTTGGTAATTTCAAGCTTCAGACCAGCCACAGTTGCAGATATCGGAAGGGTGATGAGCTCAGGAGGGGGCGAGATGAAACCATCAGGTTGATCAGTCAGCTCAACATGGCACAATAGAGTGATGGTGAATGGATTGCAGGGTCGCTGGTCTGGGCAATGTTTGGCTTCGTAGTTCTTCACGAATTGCTTGCAATCTAGCAGCTTGCTGGCAGAGTCCATGGCGAGTTTCCTAGTCTCTGAGGGCCTGTAGTTTATCATAGTTTGTGGATGTAGCAGTGCTTCGTAGACAAACCTTAGGTCTCGGAGCAGGTGCTCTTCCGAAGGTACAGTCGCACAAGAATCCAGCTTGCCAAAAATGGTGCCCCTTGCTTCTTCTAACCTGCATTTTGCGTCATTATTTTTGTCAAAACAAACTTCACACAATAGATCATGTTAAATTTAAAAGCCAAACCTGTATTCCAGGGCGTTTGTTACTGGATTAAACTGCGAACGAACTACTTTATTACCAACCAATCTCCCTGGCAGATGCTTCAGGCAAAAATCCAGCAAGTCTGGGTCCCTTGCTCGGCTGATTGCGCCTCTCAGACTCTTGTAGGTTATCCAGCTAGAGCTGTCCGCTACCTGAATTACCTTGACAAGAGCACCATCAGTTTGGCCCACATCATTGGCCGTCCACCGGCTTAGCTCTGTCCCTTCCAGTTTCTTGAAGTCCGTAGCACCTCGAGTAGAGCGTACGTCATGCACCAAGGTCATGATGTAATGCACAAGATCTTGAAGGGTGAATAACGGACTTGTGGAGAGGGAGGAGTAGAAGGAAATGATATCATGCAGCTGAGTGCGGCGCGGCCTTTCCTCAGCAAGGAATGTATCAAGGGGAATACTGGAGATCACACCCACAGCTTGAACATAAGAATTGTTGGTGATAGCAAAACTCCCGGTGCCGAATTCGTATCCCCAATTGCCATACCATGGGTGGCCCTTAGCCACAGCATTCAACAACCTGAACTCCAAACCGTATTTCTTGGAGATGTCCATCACGCTCACTTTCCTGTTAGAGCACCATATCCACAGGAATAAGTGATGCTTTTAACTCATGAAGAGTGATGAACAGAAAAAAACTGCATGCTCGTGCTCCACCAAACCGTTTTTAGTAGACATGAATTTTAACATCATGCTCAGTCCAAAATGTGTCAATCTATTGAGGAAACCACGCAAGCAGTAGGTTTTCAGTTAATGAAGCAGGAAACATTTAACAATCTGAGCAACTCGAAGTGCCGCAAATTCTAGTCTTGACAATTGACCAAAGTGGGTTTAACGTGTGAATGATTTCAACATTGGACCCTTGACAAGACAATAGACACAAATTCTAGAGAAGGAAAGCTAAACCGTGAAGTTTGAACACATGCCCAGACAATGTTAGACGTGGTGGGTCAGGCCACTGTCCAGATTCTGTGAAAATGGAAATACGCGCCAGAACAACTGAGGTTAAAACCATTATAGGTATAAGCTGAGCGAGTTTAGGATCTGAACAAGGACGGAGAGAGAGGTCTAATGTTTACACCAATTAAGACCCTAACGGCTACATGCTCAAGGAAGCTGATAAAGGCACTCTCCACAAGGGGGACCATCCAGAAGTCTACTTGTATAATCCTGCTTGACTTGCAGATGTTTACTAAAACAAAGACCATGTCATGCCATATAAGATAAAATCCGGTATGATTGGCCTTGGCACCAAGATGAAGATGCATATTTACCAGGGCCTCTAATGAAGTTATGATCTGCCATTCACATATCCAGTTTATACGAGCAGAGAAAATTTTCCTTTTCATCATGTAAAGATTCACTGGTATTTATGTGAAACATGCAGGTTACTTGAATGAGACTTAAATCATCGTCATGCATTTATGTGCATATCATTCTGCCCACATGAATACATGCATGGTTTACACGAAATATAATCAGCACAAGCATCTGCTTTCCTTCTCTAAATGAGAAGAATGAAGGGGCAAAGTAAAATTAGCAGCTCAAGAAATCAATTCCTGCGTAGCAGATATATTGAGCCTTACAATACCACTAAAATTAACAGGAATACACTCCAAATGCATGTGCAAAACTGCCAAAATCATGCATGTATGTGCGACTGATGTAAGACCTACAACAACGATCACGAATAATTCACATCAGCCTGTTTCCTCCAGCAGACAAGGAAAGCAAAAGCATAATGGAATAGGCAACACCACGAACATTTTAACTTCGCAATTGAGAAAACATAGTGATACATGTATCATGATGATACGCGTAAGCAAAAGCATAATCATGATAACATGTATACATGCTAAGTTCTAAGAACATGCAAAGTTGAGACTTTTGTGCTTATGTGAATGTTTACAAGCGAGTCACAAAAATTGCAGTGAAGTTCAAAATATTGGGTAACAATTCGAAGGTATAGCATATTATATAATTTTATACTTTGTTCTTCCACGTGTATCAACCTTCTCAAGGTCTACCACATGTTCGGGTTTCTCTCCCACTCTCTTCTCTTTCAACTTCCTTTTTACTTTTTCTTTTTTCGATTTTTAGGCCTTTTTCTATCACATTCTCATCCACCAACCCGACTCTTTTTCTTTCCTTTTTTTTTAATATCTCTCCGTCTTACTCCCTTCTTTTATTTTTATGCACCCTTTTTCGGTTTATTATTTCCACCATTTCATCAAGGCAACATCTTGACAAGAAATGTGAACCGGATTCAAATACTAATATAACAGGCATCTTTCCATATTGGGTAATCTCTTAAGCAATAACTTGATAAGTTACAAAATTCTGACTTATGTACAATTCTCAAACGTGTACAATATATCATTAAGATAATAACAAGAATAAAGATCCAACTAGAAGGGGCCAAAAAGGCAAGGCCCAATCTCAATGCTTATCAGCGAAGAATTCCTCTGTTCTGGAAAAGACCTGGAAAATGGAAACGACTGCCCTTTAGAGACAGTCAATCAAGTGCTGCTTCAGCCAATAAAATATCTCCCTTAAGTCCCAAAATCTGAAAATTTAAGATTGATCTGCGAGACACAATAGAAGAACAGGAACAAAAATAGAGTTCCTCAAAAGCAGAACCTGTTCCTATCAAACTGGAGAGAGGATCGGGTGCAACCACATGGCACAAAATTTGTGCCTTAAGCACCTGATCGCCCTCCAACAGGCCTTGGGCCCCACACTGACAGGCCCTGTCAAGATGGAGGGTGATCAGGTGCTTAATGCACAAATATTTGTGCAATCATATTGCACCTGATCTTTTCCCATCAAACTGACACTTTAAGGATACAACTTCTAACTACCAAAATCTTCCATATGGCCAAATTAGCTTGACTGTAATGCATTTGATCCACTGAAGATCAGAAACTCGAATAACCACTACTTATTGAGGATAAGACAATGAGTAGATAGATCCTTGGCTTGTAGGTTGAAAAGAACCAACGTCCTGTGACAGACTTGGCCATCATTGGTGCAATTTGGAGAACATATCATCTGCATCGATATCGTTCTTCTAGCATATGACTACGATCAATGCTGAAGACAGGAAAGAAGAACCCAGATCACTGAGGCAGGGTAGCTAGACGTATGGAACATATACACAAACAAGAATGCTATTGCTACTCCAACATTAGGTCACAAATGAAACATAAACAAATGATTTGCCTACATGGAGAAAACCTTCTCCATGGCTAGGTGTCTTCTTAGTCTTTCCAGCAGATACTTCAACCATACCTAACAAGGTCAAAAGCAGCGAAACACTTCCCAAAGAAAAAAAACGTCCATCTTTGACTAAAAAAACAAGTATAAAGAGAGGGTTAGGCACACATTCCAACATGCAAATCAGCAAACAAAACGCCCCAAGATCAGAAGCAATACAAGTCCCAACAATCATGTCAATGACTTAAACCGACAGACTATAAGACATTATAGCATATAAAACATCCAAAACCTTTAGAAATCTCACCTGACTCTGAGCAAGTTACACAGCCTATCCCAGAAATCCATAATTTCACATCCAGAGAGAAGCTTAGAGCCACCTTCCCGTCCATTGACTCTAAGAAGGTGACCATAGCCATTGGAGTGGACAACTCCGTGCAACAGATGTGTCTGATTTTCCAACTGAAGATAGGCCCAATCTTCAAGATCATTAGCGGTCACCTGATGACGGCACGATTTACACCTAAAGACACAGCCGAGTGAAGCAATTGTCATTGGCAACTCTATAAAAAAAAAACGGATGCTATCACACCAAGTCCGGACAGCAGAATGCTTACAAAGAAATTCCTCAAAAAAATTCACTCGACAATTTCTCAAGAAGAATTTGACAACATAATTATGTCAACACCAACGACGGATTTGAAATTCAACAAGAATTATAGTCCAATTAGCTTTCAGCGTATTTACTATTCAATCTGTTCTCACAAATTCTACACTCTGATAAACCAAACTCCTCATTCACCACTTTCCTCGTAGATAGGAATCCACTAAACAAAAACATATTGTGGGATCAAACTAGAAGAGATTATCACACGATTCATATGAACTGAGGGACAAGATAGCGTAATTTCCTCCAATTGAAACTAAGAGAACGAGAAAACGACTTGTGACCAACAGATACTTGCCTTGAATCCAGAGAAGGGAGCAATGACCCACAACCGGTACATGTTTGGGGATACCCATCTAAGGAACTACTGTCTGCTCGAATTATGAAGTGGTAACGAGTGTTGCAGACAGGATGACTGCTCCACCCTGCATAAAATACAAAAATTCCAAACTCAATCAAGCGGGTCAATATAAAAAACTTCAGCAATCTGAATTATATAAATTTAACGCATCATCTGGGCCCAGCGTGAAATGGACCCACAACTAACTTCATCTCAAAAGCTGACAAAACTAAAAGTCCCAAATAAAATCTTCCCAACAAAAACCCAAAATAAAAGAATATGACAAGAGACCACATAAAACGTCCTAAGATGACGTGCCGTAACAAGGGAAAGTATCGTCATGGCAAAACCAGCTCCACGTCTTAGTGGCCAAAGCCGAATTCCAAATCACTCTCAAAGCTCATAAAAAAACTAAAAAAAATAAAACATCAAACACCAAAATTTATGGAAACCACGTCCTTTGGTTTGCAGAGCAAACCGGGTCCTCGAATTCCGGAAGTCACCGTACTCAATTGCAATTTAAAGTTTAAACAGTTAAATCAAGAGGTAATTCTAATGTAGTAATTTACAATCGACGCCGAACGAAGATCACCGCTTCAGGCGGTGCAAATCACGTCCTGACGAAAGTGGGTCCCGGAATTCACAAAAGTCCACACACAAAAAACTAGGGAGGCAAAGAGTCACAAAACCAAGGACAAATTTGTAAATTAGACGCCTCAACAAATAAAGAATAAAGACAGAAAGGCAGTTAACCGAGAGCCGGAAGGAAATTTCACTGATATAAAGTTCACTACCAAAGACAAAGCTCTATCCCGAAGATACCCAAGCAAAATGCAGCAATTACGAACAAAACCTTCCCACACGTGTCCACAATTGGTCCTCGCACCACCACCACAACAACAAATCCAAACCGGCGAAACGGATCCAGCAGCTCACCGGAATCCGGCTGGCGAAATAAAATTGAAAAAAAAAAGCAAAAAAAAAAAAAAAACTGTTCAACGTCGAACCAGTAACACCAGATCCGGCCGGAATGCCACGCGATAACGCCGGAATCCGTTAGATCGGGCTGTTTTCCGTCGATCGGACGAGAGAGAGAGAGAGGAGGGAGGGGAATACGTACCGACGACGCGACAGTGGTCGCAATAGACGGATCTGGATCTCAAGACATCCTCCTCGACGACGTTGAGCGTGACGGTGGAAGCTTCGGATTCGCCGTCTCTCCCGCCGACCCGAAAGATGATCTGCCACGTCCGCAGGTGCTGGGAGGGGAGGAGGGAGGCTGGCGCCGGTGGGAGGCGGGCGAACCTCGAGAGGAACGACCGGACGCTCGATCGGAAGGGGACGGTGGCGTACAGGTCGGCGAAGCCCGGAGGGGGGAAGCCGCGAACGTCGAAGAGCTCGGCGGTCACGCGCCTCTTCAGCCTCTTGCACGGCCTCGAGCTGTTCACCACCATGGCTGCCCCCTCTCCGATTCCGATTCGCCCCAACCTTTCGCCGGAGACGATGAAGACAAGACAGGTTCCGATCCTCGGCCGGCGTTGTCGTCGGTGTTAGGGTTTCCTTTTTTTTCTTCCTCTATTTTCTATATGGTGTTTCAGAGTACTAAGTTAGGGTTCTTCCCAAAGACGATGAGAGAGGAACTCTGCGTTTTCTTTTTCTCTTTTTTAATTAAATTTTATGGAAACAAAATCTCTCTCTCTCTCTCTCTCTCACATACAGAGGAGTCTGGTTGAGGAAGGAAACCCTAATCAGGGTAACGTTTTTTCCCTTATTTTTTTTTTTCTTTCGGGTGTTTGGGGATGAAGGCGGTTTTGGAAATCCGGTTTTTGGGTTCTCTCTCTCTCTTTGGTAACTCTATGACCAGGTCTATTTCGTTGGTGGTGGGTTGGGAAAAGCATAAAAGGAAAGAGGGGAAGTCTAATTAGGGTTAGGGGGTTTTGTTTTGTTTTGGTTTGTGTTGGTTATAGGGCGATTAGATTAGATTAGGTTAGGCCCTTAGGGAGGACTCTGAGGCGGTTTGCGAAACTTTCCAAGCTGGAGGAGAGGAAAAGGAAAAGGAAAAGAGGGAAAGGTGGGGGTTAGGTTTTCCCGAGGAAAACATATATGGAGGAGGCCCGAGGAGGCGTCCTCATCTCGAGGCCCTCGATGCGCGTTTTGTTGGGGATGCTTCCCTGAAACGCCCGAGATTCTTTCAATATATACGGTTCTGCCACTAAAAAAAAGACGGTTTGAGATTCGAATGCCTCTCGTAAGCCGTGACAACTGCCTGAACCGGAACTTGTCCGTCGGGTCCTCCCAAACCTACTATCTTCATTTTCTGTTGACTATAACCAAAACAATGAAAATACAAGTGAAATATGGACAGTACAAATTTAAACAACCATGTGGATGTCTTTATAAAATCGCAATATACTTCAACAACTACAACTACGCCTTCATCCCAAAACAATTGGGGTCAGCGATATGAACCAAAAAAGAAATTCATTTTGGGTCTTCCACATGAATCCTTTTCCTTCAATCATTTCTATCCAACGCCATGTCCTCGGTGAGGTTCAAAGCATTCATATCCTTTCCTATCATCTCCATCCAAGTCTTCCTAGGCCTACCCCGACCTCTTTTAACTAATATATTTTTCCATTTCTCCAACCTTCTAACTAGAGCATCATTAGGCCTTCGCCGAATATGTCCAAACCACCGTAAACGATTCTCTCGCATCTTATTTTCAATAGGTGCAACACCTACCTTCTTACGTATCTCTTCATTCTGAATCTTATCTTTTATTGTATTTCCACACATCCATCTAAGCATCCGCATCTCAGCTACACTCATTTTTTGAATATGATGTCTCTTGGCAGCCCAACATTCCGTACCATATAGTAAAGCGGGTCTAATAGTCGTCCTATAAAACTTTCCCTTCAACCGCAATGGCATTCTACGATCGCACAACACTCCAGTAGCACTTTTCCATTTCATCCACCCAATCTTTATCCTATGATTTACATCTCCATCAATTTCTCCATACTTTTGAATGATGGATCCCAAATATTTGAAATAATCATTCACCGGTATATCTTGCTCACCAAGCTTCACTACACTCCCATCACTACTTCGTTGCTTACTAAACCGACATTCCATATATTCAGTCTTACTCTTACTCAACTTAAAACCTCTAGCTTCCAATGTCTGTCTCCATAATTCTAACTTAGCATTAACCCCAGCTCTAGACTCATCAATCAAAACAATATCATCAGCAAACAACATACACCACGGTACATTTTCTTGAATTGATCTCGTAAGCTCATCCATCACTATCGCAAATAGGAAAGGGCTTAAAGCAGATCCTTGATGTAACCCAACCGTTATCGGAAAATTGGTTGTCACCCCTCCACAAGTGCGGACATTGGTTACTACTCCTTCATACATATCTTTAATTATACTAATGTACTTGAGAGAAACACCTTTCTTCATCATTGTCCACCAGAGAACGTCCCTAGGTACTCTATCGTATGCCTTCTCTAAATCAATAAAAACCATATGGAAATCTTTGTTCCTCTCTCTATATCTTTCAATAAGTTGTCTAAGAAGATGTATAGCTTCCATAGTTGATCTTCCAGGCATAAAACCAAATTGATTCTCCGATATCATGACAACCTTCCTCAACCTAGACTCAATCACCCTCTCCCAAAGTTTCATAGTATGACTCATGAGTTTTATACCACGATAGTTTGTGTAATCTTGTATATCACCCTTATTCTTATATAAAGGCACCAAAGTACTCTTCCTCCACTCATTAGGCATCTTATTTGTTCGCCAAATCAAGTTAAAAAGATTTGTCAACCATTCTAAACCTTTCTCTCCCAAGCATTTCCAAGCCTCGATAGGTATACCATCTGGGCCAACTGCCCTTCTTGATTTCATTTTCTTCAAAGCCTCTGCAATTTCTTTCTTTTGAATCTTGCGCATGAAGTCACGATTTATCTCATGAAAAGGAATGGAGAAGTCTCCAAGATCTTGAGCATGACTATCATTAAATAGCTTATCAAAATAATCTTTCCATCTCTCCTTAATCTCCTCATCTTTGACTAAAACCCTTTGCGTTTCATCTTTGATACATCTAACCATACCCAAATCCTTCGATTTCCTATCTCTCATCTTTGCAAGCCTATAAATATCCTTCTCGCCTTCTTTGGTATCCAACTTGTCATAAACCTCCTCATATACCTTAGCCCTCGCGTTTCGAACAACTTTTTTAGCTTCCTTCTTTGCTATCATATACTTCTCCAAATTCTCATTATCACGACTCTTACTTAGATTTCTATAACACTCTCTTTTAACCTTAATAGCTAATTTTACATCCTCGTTCCACCATGATGTATCCTTACCTAGTGGTGCACCGCCTTTAGACTCACCCAATACCTCCTTAGCTACTTTTCTCATACCACCCGCTATCTTATTCCACATTGATTCTGAATCCTCCTCGAGACACCAATCAACTTCCTTAACTACCTGCTCTACAAACATTTCTTGTTTAGCTCCTTTCAGTGCGCACCACTTAATTCTAGGATCTATCCTATGTCTATCCCTTTTGCGGCATTGTCTAATTCTAAGATCTAAAATTAAGACTCTATGTTGTGTAGCTACACTTTCTCCTGGTATAACCTTACAATCGATGCAACAACCCCTATCTCTCTTTCTAAGTAGGAAAAAATCTATCTGACTCGTATTAACCCCACTTTTAAATGTTACTAGGTGAGACTCCCTCTTCCTAAACCAAGTGTTTGCTAAGATCATATCATAGGACAAACAAAAATCTAAAATCCTTTCTCCACTTTCATTTCTTTCTCCTATACCATAGCCTCCATGGATATTCTCAAATCCATCCCTACTAATGCCTACATGTCCATTAAGGTCACCGCCGATGAAAAGCTTTTCTCCATAAGATGTCTCTTGTACTACTCCATCTAAATCTTCCCAAAATTGATGCTTAATGGAATCATCTAAACCTACTTGAGGTGCATAAACACTAATAATATTAATAATATCCGTACCTAATACTAATTTAATAAGTAAAATTCTATCACCCTTCCTACGGACCTCAACTACATTATCTATAAACTGACGACTCATAACAATCCCTACTCCATTCCTATTCTTATTTATTCTTGTATACCAAATCTTATATCCCCAAGGTTCTATCACTTTAGCTTTCTCACCTACCCATTTGGTCTCTTGAAGACATAAAATATCAATCTTTCTCCTACACATAACATCTACTAACTCTACCAACTTACCAGTTAAAGACCCTATGTTCCAAGTGGCTAACCTAATTTTATGGTCTTGGACTAACTTCTTTACCCCCACCCGTCCAACAAAGTGAGGGAACCCTTGCCTATTTGACACCACACCCGGGCGCCGGTGTGACGCGTCGCTTCTGGGCGACGACCTAGCAACCCTTGCACATTTATCACTGCCTCCGGGCCTAGAGAGTACAGCGCGTCGCTCAGTAGGGAACGCCCCAACGAAATTCTCATATTGGTTCATTTTCATAGGATATGACAAAGTTTTTATGCTGGCTGTCACAGGCCTACCGCAACCCTCCTCCTTTATCCGAGCTTGGGACCGGCAGTGTATAACTACACAGGCGGAGTTAAAATCGCAATATACTTCATTAAGTGTTTTTTTTTTATTGGAAAAACTTGCGATAATTTTTTAGGGTTAATATTTGGTACAAATCTGACTGCATAGATGTCTTCAGGTTTGTTTTCTAAAGATCAAACCTTTATTTCGATTAAAAATTATAATTTTTTGAGCCATTAATGCATTGTGAAATGTTACTTTTTGAAGTCTTTAAAAAACCTTATCACGTGATTCAAAACTCATTTTTCATTAAAAAAATAACCTTGTAAACCACATCTATAAAATTTAATCTAAAAACATATATAATTAAACTTTTGATCTTCAGCTCAAATAGTTCTATATAGTGTTTTTTTGCCTTCAATCAATGAATGGCACCAACCCGATTTTCGAATCGTCTTAGAAGGGAACCAAGCAGAAATCGACCCTGTTTGTGTGTCCGGCTAGTCGCGCCTACGGGGTTCCCGGTTCGCTACCAAATTGATGTTGCGGATAACTAATGGGGGCAAATGGGTAATTTGGGTCGTTATGTACCTTTTAAAAAGTAAAGGTGGTGTACAGCTGTCAGCGAGGGTGAAGGCATTTAATATCTCGTTCGTGGCACCTGGTCGCATTACTTTGGTTTTTTTGGGATTTGTCAGTTGAAAATAGGCTTTTTTTTTGGATTTTGTCCGTTGAAAAGAACTCGCAACGCCCTTCATATGGACGATACTACCCCATTTCTTTTCCAAAAATGTCGATACCAACCCCCTTCTCTCTCTATCTCTCGTGTCAAAGTCCCTTTCAAATTTCAAAACTTTAGTTATGTTCGAACCGCTCTGGCCGATGGATCGATACATTGTGAGTTGAGTGGACAAGCTAGGCTTCGATTGGTTCGAGAGTAGCTCGATCCATGATTCGGATGCAGGTCCGACTACAGCATGGCCTGACCCAGCCTATCAGTCCTTGTGCACCTAGTTTGAGCTTGAGTTGCCTAACCCTATGCGACACTTGGAACCGGGCCTTCCCTAACTGGATCGATGACATCTCTCACGCTAAACTTTTAAAAATTTTAAAATTCTAAAGTTGACTTTTCAAAGCTTATTTACTAATTTAATTAAAAAATTTCAAACCTTAAAATTTCTAAAGACCAATAAGACTCTAACAAAGAGTCTTAATTAGTTTCTAAAAATTGAAATTTAAAATTAAATAAAACTAATTAATTAATTATTAATAATTAAAATACTTAAAAACTTTTGAGGGTACCTTATCCCTCTGGGTGTCTTTTTAACTCTAAATTAACTTTAATTTAAATATAAAAGTAAATTTAAAGGTATATTTTTGTTAGGTATGGGTTTTAGATCTGGATATGGATCTAATATCTAAACCCCAATTGAATCTTGGGCTGGATCAATTCAAGATTAATATGTGTTTGAGACATAATCCAAATCCATATTAATTTGGATCAAATGCATTGGATTCAATCCAATTCAAATCCAGACCCGGCCCATCGAGGCAGTCTATTTTTGAAAAAACATATTTTTTTGGTTAACCGTAACCCGAATTCAGAAAAGTAAAATACCGTTACGTTCTGAATTTTGAAACGCATCCAACGATATATAACTTGAATTTTGCCTCTGAAATTCATCTGAATTTATCCTGAATTTTATTCAAATTTTGCTTGAATTTAAAGGTTAAAATTAAAACTTTTTATCACCTTTCAATTGGCTCATCTCGACCTTGTCGATGAGACATGGGCCAAGCCCAGACTCAAAAGATGTCAGCCTATATCAAGGTCTTATCGATTTTTCTTCTATACTTAACTAAGTGTGAAAACATGCAATATTACGTATTGGAGAATAAGTAGTGGTGATGAGGGTAGAGTGGTAGAAAAGAAATGATTGTAAAAAAAAGGTAAGTCTCACAACTAAGGATGCACACGAACCAGGTTCGAGCCGAGCTTTGATTGGCTCGGCTTGAGAAGAAATTTTGGTTGTTCAAGCTTGGCTCGAGCTTGAGCAAAGCTTGCACACCTTTTGTTCAGGATCAACTCGATCTGAATACCTTTAATTTAATTTTTTAAAGTTTTTGAAAATCATGTCAAAAGCCTTTTTGAAAGAAGGGAAAACAATGAGACAAACTACCCATTAAGGTAGGACCTTTCTTTGTAACCATATTATGAACAAAATAATACATATATAAAGTTTATTTTCTTTATATACCTATGTGAGCTAAGCTTTTTGAGGCTGAAACTGTGAGTTTCATTGCTAATGTCAAATTTCTCCGGTGGAAGTAGCTTTCACATTTTAGCAAAAAGGATAAATGGTTAGAATTGCCTCCAAATTAAGCAAAAATCAGGTGGATGGGTACGAAAAGAATTTTGCAATATCTTTGACAATTCTGTGAAATATCACTGTTGTCAAGGGTGGTACGTTTATTTTCTAGTATTTCTGCAACAAGAGCGAAACGACGTAAGTTGGGTGAGATAAATTAGCTGGAAGCTATAATGGCCGTGCTGTTGAGTGTGAAAAGCATTCCTGGTTTCATCGTAGAGATAATCGAACTCATGACATCTAGTCTAGAGCACCCTAACAGAGGCTTTCTCAAACGTGTAAACCCGTGGTTCACCCCTTTCCCAGGGAGTTTGCCTTGTTCCGGCACGAGCAAAGGGCATTTTCTTATATATATGCAAGTTGCTGACATCCGTGAGAATGAAACCTTGACCTCCCGTTTAGCAGCCAAGGCCCTTGGGGTTCAAAGTCAAACCCCTCCCACTACGTCAAACTCCTTGGGGGCTCAAAGTCATCTTACGCTCCTTGAGGAAATTACATTGGTACATATTTATGGTGCAATTAAGTTTATTTTTGCTTATTCCATATTACTTAGACTTTTCATTTTTTTTTTTTTTTTGTCTAGGCCAAGGGAACCTCCCCCATTAAAATTACTGATCAAGCATGGGTAGGCCTCCACTGATGGGGCCTCTGTCTGTTCGATAGGAGCAGCTTGTAAAAGTCACCATGTGATGAGATGTTGCAAGTCCGAACCCCACTGGTATGGGTGGTTGAATAACTGCAAGGTTGTATAGCCACCAGTAAGGCTTGTCTACTGGAAAGGAAGGGGAGCCTTAATCCCCAAGCTTGATCATAAAAAAAAAAACTTGGGTAGATCTCAGATCAAAAACTAAATTATAACCTATAGTACTTTATTCTAAGAGTGCCAAATTTCCGTGAAAGCAAATATCGGAGAAGCAAATAAACAAGTAAATAAACTTGATCAATCATTCTCCCTTTTATAGCTATTCTAACACTTATATGTGGAATAAGAAATCCTAAAAACCCTTTAATTTAAAAATGACTCACAATTAGTGTCAAAATTCAAATAAAGTCGAAACAAAAAAAAAAAAACTTCAAACTGTAAATTTGATCCTAGCGGATCTCATTGTGGACAAGGTATCTTGTTCCTGATATGAAACATGCGCTTGATGGCAGACACATACTTCATTTTCAACTAGGTCATCTCCTCTTGATAGTCCAGTTATCTATATGGTATGGCCTCAGTGAATTTGATTTTTGTCATAGGTGGTGGATGGCAGCCATTTTCTGACAGTAACTTTTGAAACATTCATCTAATCAGCAGACTCTGCCTCGATTTGCTGCATCTTTTCTCTGCCTCTTGGAGAATTTGTTGGGCAGATCTGTTGACAGGCATTCAGTATTAATCTCCAGTTGCTCATTTCACTATTTTCATGCTGGACCAGGGATTGTTAGCTCTTAGTAAGTTCTTACGTGGTGCAACCAAAACTCTGAATATCTAGCTTTATCTAGGGAAGCAAGAAAAAACTGAAAATAACCAAAAAATAAAGAGTTTAACGGGGTTTAACTCATCTCAAGCCTGAACTGTCATCTTTTTAAAGAAGAAAAAATTCTAATTCTAATCAAAACAAACTACCTCTTAAGATAACTTTCTAAAAAGATAAAAATTTATCCTAAACTGTGGATCAAATGGGGGTTACAGTGGGGGTAAAACCCAGAATAACAAACAAAGATCCAAAGTGCAAAATAGATCCAAATGAACCCTTATGGACCCAATTCTTCTTCTTAGCTCCTGCATCATTCTGAGAAGTTTTGTTGCCTTTTTTTACCACAGATTCAGATGTCATCTGTCACTGTCTGTCCATGAGATATGTTGTCATTTGATAATCACAAGTTGGCTACGGCTTCGTACTCTTTACTCATTCTTATGATTAAGTAGTTAATCATTCATTCATGATCACCAACTGTTAAGTTTTAGCGATCATGTTCCTCTTTGGAAGCTTGATCGTCTTCTTTGATTGTGATCTTTTGATTGTCTGACTAATCATAAATCTGCATTAACTTCCTGGTTCGCACTAATCTATTATTAAGCAATTGATGTCTACGCTTGGAGGATGAATATAGAACCAAACATTATCTTATTCCATCGTAAAGTTCTTTGGTGCGAGGACAGGCATTTTAAGTAGGGACGTAGCAAATCATGGATGTTACATGTGAGGAGAGGCACTTTCTCATATCTCAATTTCTCATCCAAACACTGTGCCAGCATTCTAATGGGCCACTATTCCCCAAAATACAAAGAACCCATTCTTGTAAACTTATGGCAGTCATTATTGGTCCATGATGTCTTGCTGTTTGATGCCTTCCAAGATTGGGTACTGGGCGTGGTAGACTAGAGGGGTTGGATTGAAGTACCTAATTTTAGCTGTCTTTATGGTCCCCGGTCTTCAACAACCATGTGGGCTGTCATGCTTTTGGAAACAGACAGCTCAACCCCAAGTCGCCTCTCTCACGGATGAGACCACCAGGCTCAGGCTCTGTGTGTCATCATGGGCCGGCTCAGATTGTTTAATTCATTTGGGTGGTGGGGTTTATTCTCTTTGGGCTGCTTCAAAACATATCTGCTCCAATGATCTTAACTAAAAGAGAATAATTCAAATAGCCATGTAGGTCTTATTAGGGATTGGCAAAACATTTCCGAGAATATAAAAAAACTGGCTCCTTTTACTAGAATGCATGGTAGTGATTAACAAGAGGGAAGCCAATGATCTCTCTCTCCAATTAATTTAGTTTTAGCTTTCATTTCATTTCATTTTTTTTGTTAGGGGAAGGGCTTCTGGTTGTTTTTTTGGTGAGAAAAGTTGGGGTTAGGCGGACCCCCTACCAGTTTATTAATAGGAAACCAAGGATTACATCTAGTCCGGATCCATATATCCGACCATTGCTGGTCTCTATGTAAAACCCGTAATTTTTAAGGATTATTAATAAATAAAGAACTTCATTTTTTTATCTTCAAATTAGAAATGTGTTTTTAAGTTTTGAATTTTATTTATTTTTTTATTATATATTCATTTGTTCATTTAAGCCAATCATGGTATAATTTGCATTTATAGAACTATTTTGGGATATAAGTCACTATATATATACATATATATATTATATTTAAATATATTTTTGATGAAGTTTGTAAATTATTGGAGTGTATTTGTGTGTTATTTGGCTCTTGGTAATGATTTATAGGATAATTTGCTATTTTTGGCTAATCTTGTTATAATTGACATTTTTTTAGTTTTTGACATTTGCGATCGCACACGAAGGGTTCGTTGTATTGCTTGGGTAGCGGTCTTTGCGAACTTCGAAACTCCTCGGCCTTTTGAGTTTTGATTCATTGTTCTTCACATTATTAAGGTAAGATACCTTAACTGAACTTATAGAGAGCATGTTTAGACACTAATTGTGTAAGCATGATGTTGCACTGAATATCTAAATGAATTACAAATACAAGTTATGCTCACACACTTTACTTAGTTGTGGATATCTAGGACTCTTGTGATTGTAGTTCGAAGATCATGCTTGTCATGGTTGTAGTTAGCGGAATATGGAATGTGTTTGCTGTAGGTACACCTGTGTGTGGGTTTGAATGCCTGTGCACTTATGAATGTATAATATGTACGCAATGTGTGTGTCATCATACTTTGGTTTGCGCATACTATATTGCTTTGTGTGTTTGTATGAATTTGATACATAGTGCACATATAACTACTATGGATATGTATAAGTGTAAAACCCACTGTATTTCTGAGGAAATTATATATGACATATACTTCCGCGTTGGAAATATCTTATTTGATCGCGAGTATTGCTCGTAAATTTTGCGTATATTGCTTTCTGAGGTTCTGAATTGCATAAATTTGTTTTACGAGGCAATTCAGGATAAACCACGATGAATTGAACCCCGATATTTTTAGACTTGATTTATATTATATCTAATTGGACTTACTCCAAATTTGGAGCCTAAACGAGAAAAATATCTCATTATTTCATGTATTTTGATGAAGAGGGTGTATCGCTATGAACGAGACGTAACAAGGCCCAAATTCATCTGAATTAGAAACCTAAATAAATAATATTAAAATTTAGATCTTAATTCATGAAATATAAATTGGAATTGTAGCTTTTGAATTATTTAAAACCTATCCATTTAAATAACAAGTAATTAGGGTTTTCATAAAGTGAATTGTAATTTTTATAAAACCTAAAGGTGGATTTTCAAAAAGTTTTAAAAAGGAGGTTTGTTTTGGGAATTATGAAAGGTGGTTGGCATGGGCCCCACCTCAGCCCATAGTTATTTTAAATAAAAACATATTGACCTTTCAAAAAAACTCACTTTGAAATGGTTTTTTGAAAAGCATGTAAAAGGCAAACTTTGGAGGCTCAAGATGGCATTTCAAGAAGTGGGTGGGCATTCCCATGATTTTGGGCTATGCTGGGCACCCCTTAGGGGGTAGCCCCTAACCCTATTAAATGCATTCATTTAAAAAAAATGTTTAAATGTTCAAAAAAAGAAAATCGAGTTTTTGAGTGGGGGGTTTTGTCTTTGACAAGTCAAAGCCAACCACTCCCCTTAAATCAAGGGGAGTGGTTGGGGGTGGTTGGGGCCAGCCCCTTGACTTCATAGGCCTTAGGGAGAGGATAGGGGAGGACCCTCCATCGCCCTCATTTCACTCCCCACCCTCCATTCTCTTTCCCCTTTTAAAACTGGAAGAATGGGAGGAGAGAGAGGGTCGACACCCTCTCTCCTTCTCCTCTCTTCCCCTCCACCGTCTCACCTTCCCTTCTTCACTTATTTTGAGTGAGGCAGCTCCCCTCCAGCTGAGAAGGAACCCCATCCCCAGCTCCATCTCCTCCACTTCAAGGTGAGTTAACCCCCATACGTTTTTTTTTTTTTTTGTTAAAGCTTAAGTGGTAAGCCCTGCCATTGATCGGTTTGCACATGTAAGGTGCAAACCGATTTGTAATGGCTTTAAGCCATGAGGTTGGGTGAGTGGGGGCTCTGTGATTCCTTTTATGCTTCCATTCATTTTGGTTTCATTAATATGGCAACATAAATTTTTTTTGGGCACCATGAAATGTATTCGCTCTTTCCTTTTTGTGGAATGCCCCTTGTGGGGGCTATGTTTGAGGCCGTCGGGATGGGCTCCTTAGCAGCCAACCCATACCTGTTTTTTATCTCGTTGGGGCCCCATGGCCCCACTTGGGGGGCTACTGCAAGCTCTGTAGCAGATCCCTGAACTGACCAAGGGTTAGTTAGTCCGGGCCCCCACCCTTGCCCCTTGTGCGGGTTGGCCTTGTGGCGGCAGCAGCCCCAGTTGGGTTGCTGTTCTTGCCTCCTTGGCATGGTAGGAGGTCTGGGCCACTACGAGACCCAGACCCACCTGAGTGACCCACTCACAGAGTGGGGTCACCAGTGGGGACCTCCCCCTTTTGTTGCTGAGCAACATTTTAGAATCGGGTGCTCATAGCACCCGGGTTAGAATTTTTTTGGGCGCACCCACTTGGTGGGGCGCTGGGCCCTGTTTGGGCCTGGGTACAGACCCCCCCCCCCCTCCCAGCATCCCCAACCGCTTGACTCGACAGGGTCTGCCTTGTTCTTGGTGTGGCGCCACCCAACTCGGGTGATAGGCGCCCCACCTTGGTGCATGTGCGAGCCCAACCGGTGTCCTGGTCCGGGCCTACCTTTGGGTCAGACCAGAGGCACCTGTGGGGCACACCCTTGTGTGCCCCTGCCCCGCCCCTGCCCCGTTTAGTCCAGCTAGGCCTGGACCCACAGGGTTCAGGCCAAGCCGGTTGGCTTGACCCATATGATTAGGGGCCTTTGGGCTAGTCTCACCCCATGTGGGTGTCGGATAAGCCCAACACCCTGGTCTGAACCCCCTGAGTTTAGACCAGAGGCTCACTCGTAACCCAGCTGGGTTTGGTCGTTGTTGGACCAGACCTCGCTAAGGGGTCCTGGCCCAGCCCTTTGGGCATTTAGCCCAACCGAGCCCTCTTTTGGGGGCTCTAGACCTAGCCAGGTGCTAGTGCACCCGGATGAACTAGATGCTGGCCCTTGGGCCAGTGCTACAGCCAGCAGCACTTGGTCTGCACATGAGGTGCAGACCAAGGTTGACATGGGCTCGGTGGCCCAGTCAAACAGCAGCCCCCCTACGGGCCTTGACTCTCTCTTTGGCGCCAAGATCGGCATTGGTTGCTAAGGCACTCGACAACCCTGCTGCCAATGGGGAAGCCTTGAGCTGGACCCCGGCTCTGGGTCCAAGCTACTAGTAGTCTCAGAACGGGCTGCCATGATCCTGTTGAGCTTCTCACAGAAGCTCATCGGTGGTGGCAACTGCTCCTTCGTTGCTGCCAACCTACAAAGTCGAGAATATGGTAAAGCGAAGAATTTCGCTTATGAGCAACGAGGTCGTTGCGGTCTCGGGCTTTGGATGCTTGTATCCCGCTGTCCCATCGTGGCAGTGACGTGTGGAGCTTATGACATGGGTCATGCTACATGCTTGCATGTATTTCCCCCCATTTTCGTCGGACCCTCCTGGCAGATAGTCTCGTTTGTGCTCTGTTTGTGTGGGCAAAGCGTGACTACGTATTTGGGATTGATAATGTAATTCCAATACGTATGGAATCTAGTTAAGTCTCGCTCTCAACACTCGTGAGTGTCGATTTCGCGAAGGTTCATCGCAGAAGGCTTCGCTACGCAAGATTTGCCGCGATGTGAGGCTTGGAATACACGTATTTGGGAAAATACGTATTAAGGCTCTGAACACTTCTCACATGTACATCGGCTATCGCTTATGCATTTTGAGCCTCGTGCCGCTCAAAATTAGTGATTTGTGCCAATTTATATATTTGTGGTTGTATCGTCGCTCATAGCATGATACTTGTGCAGAATTGAGACGTTGTAGTTTTCCTTGCTTCACACGTACACCTTGGCACATCCTGACATGTATGTCACTAGTTTTGGCTTGTCAAGTATATTCTTGTTTGACTCACTTTCGTATATCAATGAATATATGACACACCAGAGGCGTGCTTCACACTCGACGTGACATACATTTGAAAAACTAAAAACACCATAGGGTATGAAACTTTTGATTTGTTGAGGTTTTGGGACTCGGTTGGAATTTTTGGGCAATGGCCCCATGTTCGTGAGACGGAGTGCTCACGTGTGTGTAACCCTAGGTCTAAAATGGAAATAGTGTGTTATCGTCTTCACAAGCAATGTGCTCTTTTGTGTTCATGTGAGGCTGAGCACGTGGATGGGCAGGCCAAGTCCTCGTTTGCGTATCTCACAGGGACCACGAGGCACAACTACCTCGAGAAGAGGTATGACTTGAAGAATAAGCCTAAATAAGATAAACCTGTCGTACCCCATTCACAGGTAGGTCACCCAGGGAGAGGGTGAATGGTACAACCCTGAGTGACACATCGTTACTATGACCCGTTCTTTTGAGGAGCCGAAGCGCCCTCTGGCCTCCAGTCACTCGGAGTTAGGGAGGTTGAGGTTACCCTCTTCAGGGACCTCTACTAGTGCAGTAGTACGGATTGCAATCCTTTACCCCTGTGAAAGGTTTCTCCTAGTTGCGTGCTGCCTGCAGGTGGTTGACTTGGTTTGTAGCATCCCCGATTATCACATTAGAAATTGAATAACAGACGTCGGGTGCATGTCTCACAGAATGTGAGGTTCCTTCACGTACCCGAAGGAGTAATCAGAAAAACATAAGCACTAACTAAACAAGCTGACTTACTGTAGTTGATTACTTGTTTATTTTAGCACTGCTTGTACTTTTGTTTAGTTGTTGTACTTGGCTGTTTAGTTCTCGTTCTGTTGTCATAGTTGTTGCGCTTATTACTTTATTGTTTTACAGTCTTGTAGCACGTGCACCTACCTGACATATATTTGTACTTTTATTTCAAATGTTTCTAACTGTTCTATCATGCTAGTCATAGCTTGTTACTCAGCATAATTGTATCATGTTGCCTATTGTATGCTTTTCCATAAAAATGATAATGTATGAATAGTTTATCTCACCAACTCGCAAGAGTACTGACCCCGTTTTATGGGGATACAGGTGACGAGTAGACACAGCGTGATGCGACAGTGCATAACAGGAGGCTTGAGACTCACACTTAGCAGCGAATCCTAGCTCCTTTTGGTTTTTAGGGTTTGAGGGTTTTTTCTTCTCATTTTGAGAGACTGCTTCGTTTTGTTGTACCCAACCTCATTTTGTAATTTTGTAAACAATGATAATGGAATATACTTTGTTTTGACTCGTGGGTTGCTTTACTTACTGTGGCTCGCTCAGACTTGCAACCTTTGCTTTTACCCCGGTTTCCCTTCTGCACTTTCGTTGTTTATTTTCAAACTATATATCTTTAAAAAAAAAATTGCTCAAAAACCAAAGGTTTTTACAAGGTCGGGGTTTGGGGCGTCACAATAAGTTGTGTTCGATGCATACTGTGAATGTTATATATATTGTCTTGTCATATGATGGACTCATTTATTCTTGTATAGAAGAAAATATGTGAATGTTATAAATTGTTTTGAGCTTGTATGTCTTGCTTGCTTAAGAAATATATGTGTATGATGTATGGTAGGATGGTCAATGAGACTTTGACCAACCCTTACACAATTATATCTAAGGTGATATATCGATTCATGTGGTGAAAAATGCATATGACTTTTATCGTGTGTGCAAATCTTGAACTACGTAGGAGTTATGTATGTTGAGGTTTAGTTGCTTCGTATTATGAAATGTGCATGTTCACGTATGCATGCATAAAACTCATGTTTTGTTTACACATGCTTCGAGGTTCAATTTACGAAGTGCAATATTCTTTGTGGCAATGATATGATGCGTAAGATAATATGCTTATGTATGATATGATTTAAATGTCACATGAAATAAAATTATGCATGTATGCAATAAATGTTTAAGTTCAATAGTGAACTTTGGTTCATGAAGCTTTATTGGTTAAATGTGTGATTTTATAATTTTAATGCCATATGAAGTGATGTATGGTGTGATTCTTTGATTGTATACATGCTTATGCTCGTGTTGATGGCTATCGACCTTGAGAGTAGTTAATTGTATTGATGCATGTATCACAATAGTTTTCACTGGATATTGTACCCATTGAGGAACTGTTCCCAAAGGATTCTCTGTGATGGTGTGCATGACCAAATCAAGTAATCTGGCTAGAGCGGTAAGTCTATGTGAGGAAGTGCATTGTCCAAGAGCGGGTAACACTATAAGAAAAATACGTATTAGCGATGGACGTGATCCGTCGCTAATCTGTCGCAAAATCTGCCGCTAACGTGTTTAGCGATGGATCACGTTCATCGCATAATTCTAGTTGCTAAACTGCGACATAATTTATCTATCGCTAATTAGCGACGGATCATGTTCGTCGCTAAATAACAACTGGTTTAGTTTTGCGATGGCTTATATTTCATCGCTAATCCGTCACTACAATAGCGACAAAATAGAATCGGTCGCAAAATATTAAAAATTCATCGTTGAATATTAGCGACGGATATTATCTGTCACTAATCTGTCACCAAATTTTAAAATAAAAATAAAAAAAGAGTCCTGAGGCGTGCGCCTCATATGCCTTGAGGCGCAAGCCTCGAGGCGA
This sequence comes from Nuphar pumila, assembly GCF_984573655.1. Lineage (NCBI taxonomy): Eukaryota > Viridiplantae > Streptophyta > Magnoliopsida > Nymphaeales > Nymphaeaceae > Nuphar > Nuphar pumila. The sequence goes on along the minus strand of NC_143250.1, from coordinate 148,148,834 downwards.
GGCACACCTCAAGCTGAGGCGCCTTGAATAGGCAGGATACTTGAAAGTTGAAACATTGTGTGAGCTTTTGCCTAAACTGGGTTTCCAGATGTTGAGGGTGGTTTTTGTGGTGTTTCATAAAAGGAAGTCTCATAATCTTTGCTTCATCTATAGTTGAAAAGGTTAACAGATGTAACTGGAACACTCAGAACTATGACAATGGATACTAAAGAGGATAACAAATACAGTATAAAATCATTTAGGTGATAGATTTTGCATGATTCTGTAAAACCCTATCTCTAAGCAAAAAAGGAGACACATCTAACTTAAAATAAATAAGAAATTGCTGACATAAGTAATTTATCAACATTAAAAACAACCATAATCCAGCTAACAATAGCAACTTCCACATCTCTAGTCATGTTTGGGATCAATGACTGAATATATATATATATATATATATATATATATATATATATATATATATATATATATATATATATATATATATATATATATATATATATATATATATATATATAGTTGAGACAGGTAAACTATGAAAGCAGAATGAGCAAAGACACCAACGATAGCGACATGAAGAGACAAAGTAATAAGAGTGGAAAGAGAGGTGAAATAAGAAAAACATAGATGTCACAACAGCAAGTCATCATATCACTCGCATTCAAGAACTTCAAAAATGAAATCTTCTTTCAATAACTTTGATGACAAAATTTGTTAATGTTACAAGTTTCTTGCCAAACTCATTCTTTTATATTTAAAAAAAGAAAAAGAAAAAAGTAACGCATCAACTATCGTTCATAGTCATTTTGTTTAGAATTAGAAACAAAAGATCAATGGTATAAATATTCTACCCTAAGGTTTCAAATAAAATGATAAGAATAATAACATAAATAATCAAACATGAAGCTCTCAAAATCGTAAAGAGAAGGTAGCCATCTATCTAAACAAATGCAATTTTGCAACTTCTCAATCTGCATAATAGCAACAATAGGTTAACAATCAAAGAAGTAGCTAAAAGTGGACGACATTAAAAGAACTCTTTCTCCAAATTCTTAACTTAAAAAGATACAATTAGATGCAGAAACCCTGATCTCGCACCAGTCACTGATCGAAGAAACATCATTTTTCGCGACCACCGATATCAGAAGAACTATCTTGAAGAGAAGAAATTCTGACATCATGACATTTTGAGAAACCAAGTACATACTTGAGAACTAATTTTCTGTATGCGGACTTGATCTCTTGATCCGGCGAATCCCTCGAGACATTCAACATCTCATAAGGATCCCTACAGAATGCGGGAACCGACGAACCCTCCGTCTTTGCAGGCGCCATCACCCTCCTCTGATTCCCGCGATCAATTCACGACCACCATCTCTTCAAACCGCCCAAATCAAATGCCAAACAAAAACGACACCCCCAAACTCTTTATATATATAAAAAATTAGAGCGTCAAAAACAAATATAAAACCCTAAACCAAAAAGGAAAAAGATAGCAGAAGGAATCGAACAACTCACCAACCTGCAATTTCTGAAAGCTACGTGAGGGAAGGGAGAAAGAGAACACCCAGGAATCCGAAGCTTCACAGAAAAGGGTACTCTGCCTCTTCGTACCTCCGATCAATCACCGACGTCGATGCAGAGAACGTCGTTGGCGATGGCGTCACCTCCATCCCTTCCCTCGCCCTCTCCGCCATCGACCTAACCCTATTGGCTTCTGGCATCGGCAGTGGAGTGGGTGCTCGAACAAAAGGGGAAACACAGGAGAAAGAAAGGAAGAGGGGAAAGGAAGAAGGGAAGGAAAGAGAAGGGAAAGGATAGAGGAAGGAGGGGAAGACAAGAGACGGTCGATGGGGGTCGACGACGACGTGGCTCCGACCGGTCCGCGGACGACGAAGAGAAAGGAGAAGAAGAGAAGGCTCAGGAGGCGACTGCGTACAGTGGGGGAAAAGTATGAAGGGGTTGAAAAAAAAAAATTGTGCCTAATAAATCAAAAATTAGCGACGGAACAATTCCGTCGCTAATCAGTGATGGATTTGCGACAGAATTGTTCTGTCACTAATTGGTGACAGAGTTTGCGATCGATATTTTCTGTCGCTAATTAACATTTTCTTGTATTGAGATTTGGCAACGAAAACATTCCATTGCTAATTCGTCGCTAATTAGCGACGAATTCATGATGAATTTTTTCTGTCACTAATTAGCGATGGATTTTTTTTTGTCGCTAATTAGCGACGGATTCACGATAAATTTTTTTTCGTTGCTAATTTTGCAAATATTTTGAAACTTAGCGACGGATAGTTTTCTCTCGCTAATTCATCGTAAATTTTTGTCACTAATTAGCAATTTTCTTTTAGTGTAGCCCGCAAAAACGGTATATTCCTGTGAGGAAGTGCATTGTCCAAGACCAGGCAGACCATCCGTCTAGGGTGGTAACTTCTTGTGAGGTTGTATATTTCCCAGACCAGGTGATCCGGTGTGGATTTTGTAAATCTTTATTATGAATAAATAAAATGTTATGATTAATTATGATGATCTTCTGAGTTGATTGAGATAACCAGTTATGAATCTATAGATTTAGCTTTTCTATTATAGCATGATTATATATTAAACTCAGATATGATAATCAGATCCTTATTTGATTTTAAATCTTGATATGAGGTTATGATTGTGACACTTATGTTAGCGTATAGGTGAATGACACATCACGCCTACAAATGACTAGTTTTGACTTATTAGGTTTATAATACATCACGCCTACATAGTTTCATTGCAAATGATTGTCTGAGTAAATATATCACACCTATGTATCATGATTGATGTGCATTATGAATATCTAACTAAATTACTTATAAGGTATGTGAGTGTGTTTCACGTTGGAATGGTCAAATATGATTTGACTTATTGTTTATAAGAATTATGAATGCATATGAAAATGATGCAATGATCTGAATGTCTTATATATATATATATGCGATGACTTGTATGACTTGAATGCATATAGATTATGCTGTATTACGTGAGTTAAGGTTGAATAGAATATTAAGTGATGAAATACTTTTAAATGCTTTATGTTCGAACGCTTGAAATGAATGACTTATAGGACGTTGTTCCCTTGTCTATCACTTGACGATGGATGAATAATATATCTTTATCTTTAAATGCTTGATATGTTTTCTTTAAGTTTGAGTTTGGGTTGATTTACCAGACTTTAGCGAGTCTGACCCCGTTTTATGGAAGACAGGTAATGCAGGTAAAGTATGATGAGTAGTTGGAGTGAAGAGTTGGTCGAGCTGCATTCTCGAGAGTCCACTCTTACCTTGCGATCTTAGTATTCGTGATCTTTTTGTTTTAAGTAGTTGATCATGTAGAGACTGAAGTATTATTTTTATACTCTAATTTGAAATGAAATTAAAACTCTTCATATTTCAGTCTTATATTGTATGTGGTTTGAAATGTGTATATCTCGTACATTTTGATTTGATTGTTATCTTTAGTGTACCGCGCCCAAAGTCTTAACCGTTTTTAAAAATCGTTTCCGCATTATAGGATCTGATTTACTTATACTTATATAAAAAAAATTGGTCTCAAAATTTTATTATTTGAACTATAATTAAGGTTAAAAACTTTAGGGCGTTATACTCTATCAGTATTCGCCAATCTAGATGGCTGGGAGCTGTTTGTTTAAAACCCTTTTGAGGTTGCCCCTGCTCAATAGAGAGTGCACTGTACATCGAACTTGGACCTTGCGGATTTTAATTGTTTTCTTTGAAATTTATGTGGATTGAGATTTTCTCATTGTTTCCAAGGGAATTTTTTTTTTTCTAGAATTATCACAAGAGTTTCCTTGCCAAGAGGATCCATAGAATGAGATTTGTGACGGGTCATAATCATAAACAAATAGATATGAGAAAGGATATGGGGTAGGATAGTTCTTACCATGGGCTAGGTGGCTGTCTTTTATGTATGTTGTACACAACTCAACACTTACTTTTGTGGGCGATCCCTATTGGGTACTGTCATGAATGGCCGTCTTTTAATTTCTACACTTTGCAACGTTTGGCTGTTGATAATGGCTTCAAGGGAATTACCATGCTATATACTAATTGCAGTATCTAGAGAGAAGAGAAAGCACCCTTGCGTTATTTTTGTAGTTCCTTTTTCAATTGTTACTTTTTTTTTTAGCCAAGGAGGCCAACTTTGGAGCAGTTGATCACCAAGAACTGGCCCTCCATATTATATCCATAATGCTAACAATAGTAATGAGACATGCATGTAGCTCCCATAGAGTATGACAAGCGCTTAGGCTAATTAATCTCCAAGATACATCATGCATGCCAATGGCTCATGTAGTTCATATAAGCCATGCCATGTGAAGTGGCTAAAAGCATCAGGAAAATTCATGTTACTTCCCTTCATGAAATCCTAGTCTTGACAGTATTTTGCACAAAGTCAATATATTTGATATTTCCCTCAAGTTTCCAAAAAGATTTAGGACTTTCCTTTCCCATTATCTTTATTAACATGGCCCATGGGGAAGGGCCTAATTAAGTCACAGCCTCATAGCTTTGGCTGATACCGCTTTTCTTCTGTATTGGGTTATGTTACTAGAGCCATGAGGACAATTTTGTTCCATACTTTCTGGTTGATGTAACGCCACTTGACTTTGTTAGTCCTCGCTGTTGAAACACTTTTGCTTTTAAGCAAAAGCCTTAAACATTAAGGTCATGCAAAGCTTTTGCAAAATGCAGCCTTCTTTGTCAATTGTGACTTGTGAACTCTATAGTAAATTCTTGCAACTGCTTTAGTCATTTCATTAACTTGTTATGAAAATAGGTTGGGAATCATGTATTTTCAGCATGTAAGTTAGTTTTCCAAGAGTTTTAAAAATCAATAGTCCACATTGTATCAAAAATTTTTAATTCAAAAATTGTATTTTTACACTGAAAAGAGATTAACCAAAGTAGTATCCTTGTCCAACAAACTGTGTCAAAGCTAAACACATGTGTATTAAGTGTGTAACATATGAACTCAGATTGAGTGGATACAACTTGCACCTATCATTTTCAAGTACATAGCAAATATTTATTTTCACGAGGAAATTAAACAAACTCTTTTCTTGAAAGTTATCGAGCTCAAGGAAAAGTTTGAAAAAGATATGTTGGCATAATCGTCATGACAACACGGCTTGGCTTGTCTGTTAGGAGTAGTTTGTGCACGTCACCTTACTTATTTCCAATATATTATGATATTATGATGATTTTTATCACTTTTTTTACTGTAGCTTTTTAAACCTCTAATTAGTTTTTACACTTTATTTATTATTGTTATACTTTATTAACTATAAATAAGCAGTTGGTATGCGACATTCTGTTATTTCTACCAAGCGAATTCTCATTTTACATCTATTTTGGCGAATGAATAGGTTAAGTATAGAAAATTATATCACAAAAACACCTCCAATTGATAAATTCTAATCAGTTCTTGATTAGATCTCATGCCATATTCAAAGCAAAATTTCAATTCTCACAATTCTTAATTGTTTTCATTTCAAAAATCCATCAAAACATCTTATCTGAAATTGTTTAGAATGATGATGAGTAAAAGTTTTCTTGAAGCCAAAAATTAAATTTCATAGTTGTGAAAGCTGAGCAGGAATCAGTAAACACATGCATATTGAGCTAACTGAATTTTAAACAATTAAATCTGACCTATAACAATCTCAAATCAGCAAGAAAACATCATAAACATAAGGCATGCTAAAACCAACCTTTTTTTTCAAAACACATACCCACTGAAATTTACAAAAATGTTTCTGTTCTAAATCCAAATTTATTTTAAAGAAGATTTTACAGTAGGAAAACATCATAACATAGAGCATGGACTGAACAGAGATACCCTCAGAGTAAGAATGTTATGAATATATTTACAAGAAGAAACCGCCCCCAAGATCAGAGACCTAGCCGCAAAATTACACTTCAACTATCATTGCTTCTTCCGTGAAATGAATGCCAACAAAAGTAAATACTTGTTAATAAAGGGAATTTCACGTGGCATTATCCATATTTTCACGATAAAACCATCCTTTAAATTCCTACGAGATTTTAGAAAAAAAAATTTGTCACTTTGTTGGTTTCCCGGATCCCGAGAAGAAAGGAAAGAGTCGTTGGGAGTACTGAAGCAGAAGGAGACCCGACCCGAACCGTCCATCTGGTTGACAGAAGACGCAGCTTCAATCATTTTGTGGCAGGTGAGCCCCGCCGGCATCGGGGCTGGTGTGTCATGTGGTCTTTCCTCCCACCTAACGTTCGTTTTTTACAGCCAATGGCCGGGCTGGAAAGTGCGGACCGGGGCCCACTTCAAGCATGGCGCTATGATTTGGACGAAAATACGTTAATTACCTTAATACCCATATCCAATCAAAAAATTCTTTTGTTAGTCAGATTTAAGAGGGCTAAACGAAAGAGGTCCCCATTGATGACCGCCCCAAAACCTCTCATTTGTATCCCGGTTCCCATCCAGCTTTCAGAGCATTCCGAAAGCTTCATACATTCCAAACCCGCGACAAATTCACCAATTGGTCATTGGGTTTTGAACTTGCAACATCCAACACCAACTGCTCCTTCAAATCATGCGGAGCCCCCTTTTCTAGCCCAAATAGTGACTTTCATCAAAGCAGGTTATATGTGCACTCCCCGCAGGTGCCTGTTCATGGGTCCGAATGAGTCTCGTGTATGTAAGCACGTGTGACTCGTATCCCCATGTTTGTCAGCACCAGATAGCGTTGAAGTCCGATGCAGTTGCAAAGACTTAAATACCCTTTCCGCCATTAGTGCCATAAGAAAATGAGCGGTTTCAAAGACTTAAGTACCCCAGAGATGGTTATTTAAGACTCAATCCCTGTAGTGCAAGATTATCGAAGAAAAGAATCTCTCCTGAAGAAAGCCATGAACATCAACCCTCTCTCTCCCTTCTCTTTCTGCCTCTGTGCACACCCAACAAACGATCCTACATTGCTCCATCAAGCATCGACTGAGTTGCACACTGACTGTAACATGGTTCAACTTGATGAGTTGTGGAGCCTGATTCAGAGTTTTTGCCTTATAGAAGGTTGGGGTCCGGGGGCTCTCTCGAGGCGGGTCCCATTGTGCGTTCAACGGGCAGGGGTCCTGGTGGGGCTGCGCCCCCCCCCCCCCCCTAGAAGAATTTTTTTTCTTGGTCCTTTTATAAATTCTTTCTTTTCTTTTCCTCTCCAAGCTCGTTTTTTCTTGGACCTTGTATAAAAAAAATGGCAAATCGCTATCGCGCAATGATTTACAAAAATACATGTTCAGACTCAGCGAAACGAACCTAAAGCGCTCTCTCTTTTTTTTCCGTTTGAACTTCCTGTCCTCTTCTTCTTCCTTCTTCGTGAAACACTGTAAAACTCTCTCTCTCTCTCTCTAGAGAGAGAGAGAGAGAAGAAGAAGAAGAAGAAGAAGAAGAAGAAAATTAAGAGAGGCAGAGAGTCGACGATCTGATGGCGACCGTCATCCTCTTCCTGGTAGCAGTGGCCAGAATGTTGCCCTCGTCAAGCAGGCAACTGATTGCAGCGGCCCTTCTGCCGCCTTCGAGGGACACCTACAACAGAATCTTCCTCCAGTACGGTTTTCAGGTGAGCGAACTGGCGCGTCTACCTCTACATCGACAATACTTTCGATCAGGGCTATGCCTTCCAGGCCACACTGACGCTGCTCAACACGGGTGTTCGCACCCTCAAGTCCTGACAGGCATTCGTCGGGTTCTAGCACTGTGAGGTCCTCATCTCGACCTTCGACACTGTGCTCTCCGACAAAACCCACCTTCTTGCCAATGTCGGAAATGACACGTTTCTCTCTGTCTTTCGCGCCAGAGACCTCAAGACTGTCATCAGGACGGCTGACGACTACAGTCTGATCACGACGAAGATCCTGCTCAAGGGGGCGGTGTTCGGCATCGCAATTTACGATTTACACACAGTAGCGATTTACGAAAATCGCGTAGCGAAAAAAAAAATGACAAATCGCTATCGAGTAGCGATTTACGAAAACCGCGTAGCAAAAAAAATGAAAAATCACTAATTCAAGTAGTGATTTACAGAAATCACGTAGCGAATAAATAAATAAATAAATGATAAATCGCTAGCAATTTTCGTAAACTGTTATATCGAGTAGCGATTTACAAAAATCGTGTAGCGAAAATAAATAAATAAATGGCAAATTGCTATGCAATTTTCAACCTTTTTATATGTTATTTTATTATAAAGGCATCACAAATAACATTGACATATGAATTATCACGGGTCCTAAGATATTCCTTAGTACAAACTGAAACATGCCAATTTGTCTTCTTGGGAGAAGACACCGCACCCTCCCCACTTTCATGGCTTACTTAGTTAAGAAAAGAAAATAAATAAATAAATGCAGGTCATTTTTTATGATATATATATATATATATTTTTAAATAATTTAAGAAAAAAACACTCCATTACTCGCACGTCTGGCCTCTGATTGATAAATTCTTTAAGGTTTTCTCTGGCCATAGTAGAATACACTCAGCTTCAACATTGCTGCAAGAGATGCCAACCATGAGGTTCGAACCTGTGCAGGTTTTTTCTGGATCTTGGATTCTGTTTTGGTATTTGGTGCCCTACAGGTATCGACGAGGTTAAGTGTGAAGAAGTCTGGAATGTTTGGATAAAGAGGGTGCGGCTAATAAATGATGCACACGCTCACAATTGTGATAGTGAAGGCAACAAGAGTTTATAATATATGGCATGATGATAAAGGCACGAATTTCCTTAATTGACGTTTTTTGGTTTTCTTTTGAATATTCTGGAAGCAGAACCGCATCACGGCTTATGAGGATAAGATTGGCATTGTGCGTATAAGTATAAATAAATTCGTCAATTTTCTTTTCTTTTGGATATAGCAGCTCCGTGATTCCAACGGCAGAGCTGTCCCTGAGTTGTCCAAATCAAAGACAGAGAATCGGGGGGTAACCAATAGGGGCCCAATATGGACCTTGACTTTATTAAAGACGAAAATGCCATTTAGTCCTGGGAAATTGTTTCCAAAAATGGGCGAGCAACGAACAAACACAAGCCCTTTTGTCCTGGGAAATTGATTCCAAAAAGGGTTGATCTCCGTTAATCACAAATTCACAATAACAATAACCCTTTGACAGGCGGGTGAAAGAGGGTAGGAAAAGGACGAGATTATCCGCTGGATACGCGAGCCCCACTAGGAATCAAAGTCGGTTTGGACGGCGAGTTTGTGTCAAATAATCGAGGTCGTGTTGTTGTGCCCACAACAGAAACTAAGGCTTGCCCATAAATAAATATAGGCCACGGCTCCCTCACTCTACGCAGGCAGTGCTGTTATACACAAAGCAAAGCAAAGCGGTTTTGATCCGTGTTGCAGTGTGGGTTGTGAAGGATGGGGAAGGACGTCGAGGTGAGGGAGCACACGGCCAAGGACTACACGGACCCTCCGCCCGCACCGCTGATCGACCCGGAGGAGCTCACAAAGTGGTCGTTGTACAGGGCGGTCGTAGCCGAGTTCATCGCGACGCTGCTGTTCCTCTACGTAACGGTGGCCACGGTGATTGGGTACAAGCACCAGTCCGCCACCAGCACCGACCCCTGCGCCGGCGTCGGCGTGCTCGGCATCGCCTGGGCCTTCGGCGGGATGATCTTCGTCCTCGTTTACTGCACCGCCGGCATCTCTGGTACGTCTCCTTTCTCTTCTTCCCTTTAGTTTTCTCTGTCCCTTTCCGTTTCTTCCCCTCTCATTGTTAATTTGCGCAGCTAGCCTCTCTCTCTCTTTGTTCTTCTCTTTTACTGTAAATGCTTTAGGTGGTCGGCTGATATCACCTAAGAGAGGGTGGAAAGGGTGTTTCAAAACAAAACATTTCATGATATTTGTCCTTTATTTCTTCCAGTTTTTAAGAATAAAAAATAAATTTGTTCCAAGATATATAAGAAGATACCAGGGTTTTGTTTGGCGTACTTGCCAGTCTCAGTTTACCACAAAATCCCGAAGCATCATGAAACATCACAAAAAATGCCAGAGTATTATATTATATGGTTTTTAATCTATTTTTATTTTATATCTTTTATAAAAAAAAGTAACCATTTCACTGGAAAAAAATCGAAGAGAAAAGCTAAAAAAATGATTTTTATAGATATTCTCTTCAAAAAATTTGCTGAATGATTAGAACCATTCCTTCTTTAGTTACTATACGTTTATTTCATGTGATTTTTTTAACCATTTCACGCTTAGATGAGAACCAGGTCTCCTGAGATACCAAAAGAGAAAATGAGAGAAGGAAAACTTTTTCTTTTCCGGTTTTGCTACATTTGTGAGATTATTTTTTATATAAATACTGATGGTAAGTTGTTGCTTGTGGGGTGGGTGTGTTTAGGTGGACACATCAACCCGGCGGTGACTTTCGGTCTGTTCCTGGCGAGAAAGGTGTCTCTGATCAGGGCGCTGCTCTACATAGTGGCACAGTGCCTGGGTGCAATCTGTGGTGTTGGGCTGGTGAAGGGCTTCCAGAAGGCGTACTACGTCCGCTACAGAGGTGGCGCCAACGAGCTCGCCGATGGCGTCTCTAAGGGCGTCGGCTTGGCCGCTGAGATCATCGGCACCTTCGTCCTCGTCTACACCGTCTTCTCCGCCACCGACCCCAAGAGAAGCGCCAGGGACTCCCATGTTCCGGTAAGCCAAACACGCCATCCCCTCTCCTGCCTCTATTTGCTTGTCTGTTTCTCCTTTTTTCTTTTTCTTTTTAAGAACCCATTTTTAATGGAACTAAAACGCTTCAAATCCGACTCGGAAGAGTTTATCAAACCGGTTCATTCTTCTCGTAGTGAGCTGCACGGAGAATGCACGGGGCCTACTACTGTATTAAAGAACTGATAAGTTTGGAACTAAATTTTGACCGTACCAGCATGAGGGGGAGGGTACCGTGTCTGTTTTTGCTCCCCCTCCTGCCCTGTGAATGACTTTTACCGCGCAAAATTATCTTTGGTTAAAAGTTTAAAACCAAGAGAGAGGCCTCAAAAGTTGCAATTCTTTGGTTATAGCTTTTTGCTACTTGTTCAAATCGACAATTTCAACAAGGTGGGTGAAAAATAGTCCAGGATTTGCCTGTCCTTTTTGGGTCCTGATTTCTCTGTACATTCATAATTGTAACACGCACCTGCTGTTTGCTTTTGTTGAGAGAGGCCTCAAAGGTTGCGATTCTTTGGTTATAGTTTTTTTTTTTTTGCTACTTGTTCAAATCAACAATTTCAACAAGGTGGGTGAAAAACAGTGTCCAGGATTTGCCTGTCCTTTTTGGGTCCTGATTTCTCTGTACATTCATAATTGTAACACGCACCTGCTTTTGTTGGTTAGTGATGGTAGGTTTTTGTAGGCCATCTTCTGCTCTAGTTGGGACTGTGTTTTCTATAGCTTTTTTCATTTTTCACGCGTCTTTATTGAAATTGTATAACATAGGATTCCTCTGGCGTGATTGTCCGATACGTGGTAGTTTTCTCGTCTTTTCTTTTTCTCACTCACACTTTATACATGTCACAAGTTCTCTCTCTCTCTCTTGGGTGCACCATGTTGCAGGGGCCGTCCTGTATGGGCTGGTTATCCGGTACCACAGTCTCTCCATTTTTTGTCATTATGCGATTTCTGACCCGGAAATTATCGCGTCTCAACTTATAATCTCCTGAATTAGAATGTTGGTTTCACTGTAAAATCGAAACAAGTGTACTTATCCACATATATGACTTGCTGAACCTATCTAGTTTTTATCGTCTACTTGTGGTGAAGTTAAAAAAAAGGCTGATGTATCGTGACATATATGTGGATGATTGATTGGCTTAGCCCAAAATCTGTTGATTGGATTTAATGCTTTTTTCGTTTGTTTGAAACAGGTGCTTGCACCACTGCCCATTGGGTTCGCCGTGTTCATGGTCCACCTTGCTACCATCCCTCTGACCGGCACCGGTATCAACCCCGCCCGCAGCTTTGGGGCCGCAGTCATCTACAACCACCACGCAGCCTGGCACAACCATGTAAGCCAATTAAACCGTCTACTTCCCATCTTTGTTTTAATTGCTTAGCCTCTCTGACACCTTTATGTTTGTTTCCCACCAATTAATTCTGTAAAATTTTGGGTTTCAGTGGATCTTCTGGGTGGGACCCTTCCTTGGAGCTGCCATAGCTGCTGCATACCACCAGTACATCCTCAGAGCCTCTGCCATCAAGGCCCTTGCTTCCTTCCGGAGCAACACCAATGTCTAATATTTTCTCTCTCTCTCTCTCTCTTCTCTTGGCATGTGTTGTTTTCTTTCCTTTGTGTGAGGATGGTTGATGGGAAATGAGAGGGTGGTGTATGTTCACCCCGATGATTCACTGAATCCCACGTCTGTGTTCGGGGCTTTGAATGAGCACATGTATACAAGCACATAGGGCTTGTATTCCTGTGTATGTTGACATCACTAAGCATTGGAATCTGGTGTGGTTGGAAAGACTTTATTACCCTTTCTTGCTATTCTTCTCATAAAGTGATAATTTGAGAAAATAACAAAAATGCCCTTTATTCAAAAAAGAAAAAACAAACGGTTCAAAAAAAAGACAAACATATCCTTCATCCAGAAAGTCGAGGATGATGTTGACTCTTCAAAGTCTTCTTCTTCTTTCTCCGTAAAACACTGTAAAACCTTCTCTCTATCTAGAGAAGAAATCAAGGGAGGCAAAGAGTTCTCTCTGAAGAAGGCCATGAACATCAACTCTCTCACTCTCTCCCTTCTCTCTCTACTTCTGTGCACATCCAACAGACGATCCTATATTGCTCCATCAAATACCGACTGACCTGTACACTGACTGTACCATCGTTCAACTTGATGAGTTATGGAGCTTGATTCATAGTTTTTTGCCCTTATAAGAGGGTTTGGGGGCTCCTACCAACGTGAATAGCATCGTTCAACTTGATTCGTTGTAGAGCCTGATTCAGAGTTTTGCTCTTACAGGAGAAGTGCTTCTCCCGACACGAGTCCTGGGTGTCGTGGGCAAAAAATGCATAAGGTATCATGGTGAGAAAGACATATTTTTGTTCCAAGGTTGAAAGAAATCAATGGAAAATCCAACAAAGAGCATGTCAGAATCAAGATGTGGATGTCAAACGAGAATGGTGTTGTACAACTCAAATAACACAGAATAATAGGGGTCTGGTTTTAGTTAAAATGGAGAATAAAATGACAATAAAAATCGCTGAAAATTTACAAGAATAAACTAGACTCAATAACGAAGACACCACTTTACGGATTTGAAATATGACCTCCGGTTAGGGAGATATGACCCTGACAAGTTGGTCCTAATTCGAGTAGCAATTTACAGCGATTTGCAGAAGACACTATAAATCTCTATAGCGATTTGCGGAAGACACTACAAATCGCTATAGCGATTTGCGGAAGACACTACAAATCGCTATAGCGATTTGCAAAAGACCCGAAAATACTACAAATCGTTGTAGGAAAGCCCGATAATATTATAAATCGTTGTTGGAAGTCTAAAAAAAATTACAAATCGCTGTAGGAAAGCCCGATAATACTATAAATCATTGTTGGAAGGCCAAAAAAAAATTACAAATCGCTATAGGAAAGTCCGATAATACTATAAATCGTTGTTGGATCCGCGTCAGGGGGGAGCCCCCGGACCCCTCTCCTGTAAGGGCAAAAACTCTAAATCAGGTTCCACAACACATCAAGTTGAATGATGTTACCCACGTTGGGAGGAGCTCCCAAACCCCCTCCTGTAAGGGCAAAAACTATGAATCAGGCTCCATAACTCATCAAGTTGAACGATGCTACAGTCAGTTTGTTTCGTCGGATGACCATCGGATCGCCGGCTTACCATCGTTTCGTCGAATTACCATCGGCGAAACGATTAAGGTTTGTTTCGCTGGGTAGACTTTGAAGAGTCAACATCATCCTTGACTTTCTGGATGGAGGACATGTTTGTCTTTTTTTTGAACTGTTTGTTTTTTCTTTTTCGAATGAATGACATTTTTATCATTTTTTAACTTTGAATAGTCAACATCGTCCTTGACTTTCTGGATGAAGAACATGTTTGTCTTTTTTTTGAATTGTTTTTTTTTTTAATGAAGGGCATTTTTGTTATTTTTCAACTTTGAAGAGTCAACATCATCCTTGACTTTCTGGATGGAGGACATGTTTGTCTTTTTTTTTAAATGTTTGTTTTTTTTGAATAAAAAATATTTTTGTCATTTTTTTAACGTTGAAGAGTCAACATCATCCTTGACTTTCTAGATGGAGAACATGTTCGTCTTTTTTTTGAACTGTTTGTTTTTTCTTTTTTGAATGAAAAATATTTTTGTCTTTACAACCACTCTTTTTAAAGAATCATGATTTTTTTTTTTGCACTAACGAAAGAGAGGGTACTTAAGTCTTTGCAATCCCATTAAACTCCAACGCTAATTATGCTGACAAACATGGGGATACTAAATGCAACCTGAAATGAAGCTAACTCCCCTGTTGGAGGGACCATCTAACCTGCTTCGGTGGGAAATGGATCAATAACCATCTGTGCCTGGGGGAGCAATACCGTAATTTCTTTGGTGTTCTAATCTGCAAAAAGGGTCGTGTTTGTCTGTCAAATCTTGCAGATGAACCGTCAGAAAGCTGTATAGATAAAACTTTGTGGTTTTTCTTTTTACCCTTTCTCTCTCTCTCTCTTCATTTGCTTTTTCGTCTGGAGAAATTGGCTATTGTTGCGGTCACTTGTTTACCCTTATCTGCTTTTCATGTACCTGTGATTTTGGTCCATTAATTTATTAAGGGAGTGCTTTTGTCTTTTTCGCCTTCATTAGTGATGGGTGTTGGCTTGAGAATTCAGGAAAAATGCTAAAAGCCACATTCAGCATCGGTATCAATCATGATAATAATATTTTTTTTAATGAAAAGAGAAGAGGCCGTGTGTTGTAAGCTGGCCAGCTGGTGGTAGCGGAGAGATGCGACAAAGACGCCTTTCATTAAAGCTTATCCATGTGGGGATAGGGGTAGGGGTGGCAATCGTGTCGGGTTGGCGGGTCAGCATACCTCAACCAGAACCTGACCCGTTTATTAAACGGGTCGGCTGTGGCAAACACAAACCCAGTCCGTTTAATAAACGGGTAACCCGACACGACCCGCCAACCCATTTAATAAATGGGTTGGGTCGGGTAAACGGGTTCTCAGGTTTGCGGGTCAGGTTGGCGGGTTGACGGGTTGGTGGGTTAGCAGACGGGTTGGAGGGTCGGCTTGACCCACCTGCCTAACCCGTTTATTAAACGGATCAGCCAGGTTGGCGGGTTGGCATACCCCTAACACGGACCCGACTCGTTTAATAAACGGGTTAGGCGGGTCGACCCGATTTATTAAAAGGGTTCATTTTTTCCAAACCCGAACCCGCCTAAGAGGCGGGTTGGCGGATCGTCTCAGGTTTTGCCACCCCTGGATAGGGGGACCGAATATGTAATAATGCCAGAGTAAATACGGATGCTGTCAGGGACTCAGGGGAGGGTTCTTGATGTGATTAATCTATTTCTCCTGGATAAAGGTTGGGACTTGGGACCCCTCTCTCTCTCTCTCTATATATATATATATATATATATATATATATACACGCAATTAACTTACTTCTTAGTTAAGAGATACGAACGATCGATAACACGATGTGTGGGGCCGTGTATGTTGGTCATGAAGGGGATAAGGAAGATAAATAACTCTCTGGTCACGAAGAGATAAGAACGATAAAATAACTCTCTCTCTCTCAACTTGGCTAGTTCTGAGGTCCTGTGGTATCAGTAAATGCATGTTTCAGACCATATGCAAACAAAGAGAGATAGTAACAATGACACAAGGGAAAATATTAAGCTGTCCTTGCACAACATTGGGCTGTCGTTGATGTCATCTCCACGCGCTATAACTGGTAGCCGAAACAAGGCTTCGCTTCATTTGCGATCAAGGTGAGAGGTGTAGTTGGTGAAAAAAATATGGTCACATATAAAAGATGATATTAGATCTGGGGCAAAGTAGACAGAAATCAAGGGTTTTACAAGTAAAATGTACCAAAGGATTGGATT
Source organism: Nuphar pumila (assembly GCF_984573655.1). Lineage (NCBI taxonomy): Eukaryota > Viridiplantae > Streptophyta > Magnoliopsida > Nymphaeales > Nymphaeaceae > Nuphar > Nuphar pumila. Next base: position 148,132,670 of record NC_143250.1, on the reverse strand, counting down.
GGATTTGAATTCAAACATACATCCAATACAAATTGAAGTAAACCGGGTGGGCTCGATTTACGAGAACATCTATCTAACACACTACGAATTATCTAAAAAAAAATATTGAAAAATAATTAAAAATTACTGAAAATTAACCAAAACAGAAAATAACTATAATAAACTGAAAATAACAATTTATTATCTTAACCCTTGACTCTGAACAGACTAACCTCTTAGGCTTTTCTTATATTTATTGGAAAAGAATTTTAATCTTAGTATACTCAATCTACTATTATTGATAAATATCAATTAAAAAAGTAGAACATAATTTTACTAAACTACTCAAAAGAGATATGGAACAATTACTGATAGTCAATATTCATTATAATGATCTAAATAAGAAAATATATGAATTAAAATAAAGTGGATCTCAAATGAATAAACCATATAGATCCGGATATGAGTCATTCTCTCCTGTTTAGAGAAGACTTGCCCTTAGTCTTGATCTTGCTTAGGCTTCTTTCAATTTCATTCCTACTTGAGGGTTTGGGCCAACAATATGAAATCAAATCTTGGTGTTGTTCTCTAGACTAAAGAAACCAAGCAAGATCTGCTATGATGTGTCTAAAAACTCATAATGTTCTTCCTTAACCACCCATTAGTCGTCAACTGCATCTTTTGCTGATCTCGATCAAATGGATCAAGTAAATCTACTTTTGGTTTGATCCAATGTGAAGAAGTCCATGAGAAGATTAATTACCTGGATCTCTTGCTTTATCATTACGTGATCCATATGTTCTTGGTGATGCACTCTAATCATGTTTGGCTTCTAAGACATGTCTATTTTAGGTGAGGTGGGAGATCTGGATAGAAGATAAGGCATAAGGTGGTTCTTTTGAAATTAAATGGATCGATTCAGAATGATGAGCTTGGTGAAGATTCAGTTGGATCACCATCAGATCAAGAACATAATAATTTGTCAGACCCAGAGTGGAATGGGTCAAATACTAGATCGAAGCTTGATCAGGATAGGTTTGGTTTAACTTTGATTCAGATCAAAAATATGTATGGGTTTAGTCTTGACCCAGTTCAGTTTAGAACTGGAGCTCCATCTGAGTCTGACTAGGTAAAGTTTGGGTTTGGATTTGAGTGTCTGGATCAAAATCAAGGGGTTGGGCCCAATCTAGAGGTGGTACAACCTAGACCAGACCCACAGTACTTGGAATTGAGGCATTAGGGGTTTGAACCGACGAAGACCAACCTGAAACCAGATCTGGAATGCTCAAAATCGGGTTATGAGAATCTGTTTGGTTACCAGTTTTGAAACTGGTTCAACCGGTTCCTGAGTCACGACCTTGCTTGCTCATTTCAAGAAACCATGTGAGGGTTTCCTAAAATGCAGCAAAAAGTTGGTGGTCATTGGCACAAGGAGGGGCATCAAATTGTGGTTGCCCCCGCCAGCCTGTCCCATTCGACGAAAACTTCTCCATACAATGGCTAGTTGATGGTGGGGACTCCTGTGGTGGATTGGCTGGTGAACCGAGTCTCATCACCAGCCATTGTCGTTAGCTCCTGCCGGCTGATCAAGCTCGACGCGAGGGAGATGGACGCTGGTTGGTCAGTGGTATGACATTGTTTCACCGAAAAACGATGAGAGAGGAGGGGGAGGGGCACAACCCGCCCTCTCACTCTCTTCGCTTATTGTCGATTGCGGGAGGATCAACAGGTTCCCCCACTGGCAAAGATCAACCAGCGTGAGGCTGTCGAACTGAATCCTGTTAGTGGGAGCGGTTGTCGTGCCAGCGACTAAAGATAAAGATAAGAGGGAGGGGCAGAAAACAACCTTTCACCATCTCTGTGTGCTATCGTCAAGGAGCCTGTAACGCCCCCAAAATCTTAACCCAAATTTTTTTTAAAAAAATTAAAAATTTTCTTTTTAACTTTAAACAGCTAAAAATGATTTTTTCATGCGGGGGTTGAAGGTCTCTGGAGCGGGTTACATGCATGAATAAACAACATAAATTCAGAGAACCATTCCCGTGCAGGGGTGGGGGTCACTTCTCCTGCCACCCGCTTGCCTCCCCCCTCCCTTATAAAAGAGGGGCGCAACTCCCCTCCCTTAGCCTCACAGACCTCTCTCTCTCTCTCTCTCTCTTCGGTGACAGTGGCACTGCCTTGGTGCCACCACCTTGCCGGAGTAGAGGCACCACTCGGGTGCCACCCCTACCTCTTCCCCTGTCGTGCAAAAAAGAAAGAAAAAAAAAGTGACCCGTGATTTTTGGCCACCGCAACCAAATCGGGTGAGCCCCATGGTAGCAACCACTGCATCGCTATCGCTCTCAGAATCGTGTCATTGCCACCTTCGTCGTGGCCTCTTTCTGCTCCTTAAAAACTTACTTGAATATCGAGGTAAGGTCCTTATGCCAGTTTTTGGATAATCATATAATATATATATATATATATGTGCTCATTTCATATGCATATAAATATGTATATATACATATATTTATATTTATATTTATGAGAATATATATTATGTAAAAAATGCAAGAAAAAATATTTATGAGTTGTTCCGAGCTTTTCGAATAAATTATGAGCTTTTACAAGCTTTTGAAATATTTACTAGCTTTTGAAGTATTTACGAACTTTTGAAATTTTTATGAGCTTTCGAAAAAAATAGCTTTTAAAATATTTATGAGTTTTTGAAATATTTATGAACTTTTGAAATATTTATGATCTTTTAAAATATTTACAAACTTTTGAAATATTTTATGAGCTTTCGCATGTTTTCGAGCTTTCTCAGACTTTACGAACTCTCTATACTCGTATGTTAAAATATTAAATATCTATAGTACATGATATATGCATGGCTTTTGATGGAGCTCAGGGTTAATGGAATCCGTTAGGACAGAAAACATGATTGTATGACTTTTCTTTTGACATGTGAAATAACGCATAATTTGCACGTATGTTGGCTCATATTGGAGTCAATGATTCAAAGAACCACTACAATGCCATTAAGCGTGTATTTTGTATGACATGTGATATAATATAGTTGTGCATGTACTTATGTTGGCTCATACACGAGCTTGGGTTGATATAAACTCATGAGGTGCGAAAGGGGCACCATACCATGAGGGATACATGAATACACACACATATAATGTTATGTTCGCCTTTGCATGTAAAGTGCTCATATGAGCTAAAAGCACTCAAGCAATATCTGAATGGGTTGAGTACCTACGAATGATTCATGATTACTCTAAAGTAGTACTAAGGGTTATTGAACCCTGAATTGCCTAATGATATGAGAAACATGAAATAACAAGATTTCATAATAAGAACCTTGTAACCCATTCTGATATGTGGTTTACCAGGAGATATAGATGGTACAAGCCTAGAGTAACAATATTGTTTTATAAGTGCAAGGTGTCTCAATGGTCTCCAGTCACTCGGATGTTAGGAGACCGGGGCTATCACCGTGTCCTAAGTGATAGATTCTCAAATACTGCTCCTAGTCCATGATGTATCTTATATCGAGTATATGCCATAACATATTTTTCTCCCGTCTATATACCACCTGCTTTGGGTCCTACTCAGTCTGACACATGAGTAAAGTATAACTCATGAATAATATACCCCTAAAGTGTCATGACTATTTTAGGTGATTGTTTCTCCTGCGTACTCGAAGGAACTGAAATCAAGAGAAACAAAGGCCTTATTCATACAATTTTGAAATGAAAATATGCACTATTATATTCTGAATAAAGCTCCATGTTTCTTCACAGTTGTTAACTTTGAAACATGTATTATTTTTTGTTAAACTGCTATATGTCTTGATAAACTATGTTAGAATTGTATCATGCTTTGATGAACTGTGATATCTTATATAAAAATAAATAATTTTATATTATGTAAATACTTGAGATTGGTGTATATACCTATCGAGCTTTTATGAGTTTGACCCTTTAAAGGGATTTCAGGTGAATGACATGCTAGACAGTGAATGATGAGATGTAGGGGCGGCATCGAGAACTAGGACCTCTGAGAATCTAGGGCTAGACTTAGGATTTTGTTTCATTTTGATCCTATCTACTTGTGTAATTGCAACTATGTCGATTTTATTCATTTTACCATATTTTGTGAATGAACACTTTTAGAAATATAAATCATTTTAGAACTAAAAAAAGAATACAAAAAAAGAAAGAAAAACTTAGGGTTTGATTTCTTTTTTGTACAGTTTGAAATAAAATGAAAGGGGTTAGGTTTGAGTTTGGGTCCTATTTGGACCTAATCCAAATTAAGTTGGTAAGTTCATTGGTTCCTTGGGTTGAATTTGGTGAGACCTATTTAGGTCTCATAAAATCCAAGCGCAATTCCTTTTTTATTATATATACACATTGGAATCATTTGGGTTCTAAACGGGCCCAAAATCCTAATGGGATCCATTTGGGACTTAAAACGGATTCACTCTTATTTTCTTTAGTAGGATCCATTTGGATCTTTCAAATAGATCCAAACCTTATTTTGCTTAGCAGGATCTATTTGGGTCGTCAAATGGATCCAATACACTTTTCCTTTAGAGAGAGATATTTGGATCTTAGGTGGATCCACACAATTGTTTGATTATAATGGGATTCATTTGGATCTCAAATGGATCCAAAAACTTTATTCACTTAACGAGATCCAATTGGGTCCCCAAGTGGATTCAATATTTTATTTTCTTAGTGGGATCCATTTGGGTATTCAATTGAACCCAAGATGTTTTTTATTTAATGAGATCCATTTGAGTTTTCAAATGGATCAAAAATACTTTTTATTTAGTAGGATCCATTTGGGTTGTGCAAATGGATCCATTTGGGTTGTGTAAATAGATCCAAATTTTTTCTATGTTCGGTTTAAACCTTGTAATGGGTCTAAACCTTACCCAAATCTATTTAGGTTGACCATACTTATTCAGAGAATCAAATAGTGCGGATCAAAGTCTTATAAACCAATACATGTTCGTTTGAGTTCAAACCTTCTCCTAGGACCAAACTCAATGGTTCATCCTCGGATTGGGTCTACCAATAGGATCCAATTCTAATAACATAGATTGATCAATTTTGGATCATTACTAGGGTCTAGATCTAAATACTTTATTCAAAATATCATAAAATTTTAATTTAACATTTAAATAAACAATAAACTCCTAATTCACTAGTTTTTTTGAACTGTACATCCCTCAATAATATATTAAAATATTCACAAAAAATCTTAGATATTACAGAACCTCCTGTCGTCAGTCGAGTTTCACATGACCACCTTTCCTTCCTTTGCATATTTGAGAGTTGCTTGTCTTCGATGAGAATTTATCTCAGCGCAACAAAGTTTTGTTGTATTTGTAAGAGCATCTTTCTCATCACATCATATTCTAACAACATCGTGAGAATAACTGCTCTGATCGGTAGTGTCGTTGGATCTATTGACAGCATGATGGGGTGCAACTTTTTTGCACGTCGCTTCCAATACTCCGTGCGTCGTATTACTTCTTCAATCAACTATTTCAATGTGGCCTCTCTTTGTCGCTCTTTGCACGTTTCCACGAACAATTCCAAACTCGTTTTTGTCATTCGTTGTTCTTCAAATTGAATGCTTCGAGAATGGAGAAACCAATAGGATCGTCCTTCGAATGGAATTGAGACGATGATCCTTGCTCTTATACTAAATTGATGTAAATCGAGAGGGCTCGAATTATGAGAAAATCTAACCCACTATGAATTATCTAGAGAAAACTGGAAATTCAAATAAAATGCTGAAAAGTAATAGGAAGTTGTTGAAAATTAACCAAAACAGAAATTAACTAGAAATAACAATTTATGATCTTAACTCTCAACTCTGAACCGTCTAACCTCTTAGGCCTTCCTTATATTTATAACAAAATAATTCTAGTCCTATTAGACTCAATCTACTATTATTGATAAATACAAATTAAGAAAGCAAATCCTAATTTTTACTAAACTACTAAAAGAAGATATCAATTACTAAGATTCAATATCTATTACAATAACCCAAATAAGAAAATATCCAAATTAAAATAATATGAATATCAAATGATCCAATAAGCCATATGCATCCTAATAGGAGTTGCTCTTCTCTTTCATCAAAACCACAGTCCAATCTCAATATGAAAATGATCAAATGCATATATTAGGATATTTAGAATTAGTGGTAGTAGCCCCCCCCCCCCCCCAAAAAAAAAAAAAAAAAAAAAATTCAATTGGTGGAGGGTGTGGGAAGAAAGGAAGAATAATTGGATATTTAGAAGCATCGCCCCACATCCGAATAAGGTACACCAAAATTAAGTAAAAGCGATATCATTACAACGATTCAAGCGGTCTATTCAGCTTAGGATTGGATAAATGCTCATAGCTACCTACATCGGTTGGATGCTTCTGTAATCTTGTAGAGTATCCTAACTTGACTCCATCTTCTTTTTCCTGCTACGTGGATACCTCATCCGCATATTGGATGTTTCGTATTCTGATAGCAATTATTTTAATGAATTTCTTTTAGTCTTTCCCTCAAAAAACCCCAAGAATCGAATTCAATTATTTGTGAATCAACAACTTTTTACCATCTGATGACACGTCATTAAACATTATAAAATTAAAAAATTACAAATCAATTTTTAACCCCTTAAAAATGTGAATTGAAATAAATGACAGGCGAATCGGCCAAGGGCCGATTCAGATTGATCTTAACAATATCCGGCCCAAGTTGGTTAGTAACTCGGCTTGGCTCAACAACGAGCTCATGCAGGCTCATGAAATAGGTTCACAGTAAGCTCGATACAAAGCTTGTTAGTTGGGCTTCTCAGCTCAGACTTTGCTTGGGTATAGGCTCACAGAATTAAATCATATTATTTTGATAAGATATATATCCCATGACGACCTGAAGAAAAGATATCCTTTTTATTCCAACAAGTCGGCTTAGTTTGAGCAAGCTTGGGGATTGGTTTTAACCTTGTTTGAGCCAAGACATGCCGAGCTTGAACAAGGTGAGCTCAGTACGTTTTGCTTGTTTGTCAGCTACATAGACCATAGGGGACATCCCACAGTTATACTAAATTCTCCATTGATCTCAAAATCTTTAATCAATTTGGGTAGGCTCAATTTTGGTGGTGCAAGTGATTTTGAACCAAACAAGAGTGAGGCTTTGGTATCATATTTCTATAAGAGAATTCGTTGGATCTATGAAATAGCGATCTCAGTTGGAGATGATTTATGTATAATAAAACTACCCATATATTGCAATTGCATGATAGACAGGCTAATTAAGGAACCAAAGGTTAAAAATGACACCTTTATATACATATGGATATTAACCATGAAATTAACTCCAGGTCTCTCTGTATGTACACGAAGTTTCAGTGAAAAGTGGAGTCCTGAAATGTCTTTTTTAAAGAACATGAGGCATTTTTTTGAAATATCGGGTAAAACATGTGACTATAAATGAAATAAAATTAATAATTTAGGCATGATGCTGATAATCTTTTAGAAACGAAAGGTGCAGAACGTTTCCAAGGCAATACAAGTACTGACTGAGCATGGTTTCTGCTATCAATAGTCATGAGCACTCTCAAGACCATCTTGAACCCACTGCCTCCCATAAATTATAAGCGCTGCTTTCTCAACGGCAGTACTGATAACCCAATCAACAGGAGAAAGCCCTCCCTCATTTCCTGCAGCAGAAGTTCTAAGGATTCAAAAGAATCTTCACCAGATGGAGATGAACGCAAGCAGGAACTGCTTGCAAAGATGGCCATGATACAAACCCAGAAAGTAAGGCTCACCAACTTCTTGGATGAACGATCTGCTTATTTGACAAAGTTCGCGGAAGACGCCAATGTCGAATTCGACGCGATTGCAGAAGAAACGCTCAAGGGACTCGATGAAGCCAGTTCAAGGGTCAGTCATTCATCTAGCTATCTTGTAATTTTTGTAGATTTACTTACTAATCAAGATTGTGTTTGGATTAGCTGGACCACTTTGGATTCCGGAACTGGAGTTTGAACCTAACTCGCAAAATCCGATGTTTGGACCAACTGAATATCTGAATTTTGCTTTCCATACCAAAGTTTCAGATTTTGAATCCCATACCAAATTGTTGGGAGTTAAAAAAATCTGGACTTTGTTACAAGAGTTTCCTAGTGTCAATTCCAGTATCCACGTTCAAGATGGCCTAGCTAGGAAATCCAACTTCAATTTGATCAGGAGTGAAAATAATGCACGAAGATCGTTTTCAAAAAACTATAGTTGATATGAGCAAAGCTAACTTATCTAGGAATATCTGAAAATATCATAAAACTCTGAGGGCTTCGGATTAGGCAGGGGTGAAGGCCATGGGATTTGAACCTAGGCCCCCATCCCACTATGCCAAACCCCTTGGGACTACTCTGCTCAGCTCTTGCATCAGAAAAGTATCCACATTTCACGAAGTATATATATACGCTTCTCATTGAGGAGGCGAGGCCTTTTTTCTTAAATCACATGGCAACATTTTTCACATTAGTACTGATGCTTTACTCATCACTGTACAGATAATGGAGAATCTGGAGGGTCGGATGCAGGCCTTGGAGGAATCAGCAGACTTGAACAGACAGGAGATTGAGAGGAATGAAAGAGTATTACAGGAGTTTGAGGACCAAATGGAGAAGGACAGGAATGATGGGTTGTTCTTCAAGAGCCTAAAGACTAACACACCTAAAGCTAAAGGAACTCAGGGTGAGGATGCCAAGGAGGAAGTCAGAAAGCTGAAGGAAGTCACCAATAGAAATGCCAACTCGAGCATAAGAAAAAACGTTTACTTGGCGCTGGCTTGCTTGCTTGCACTCGCCATCGTTGATGCTGTGACCTCTTCACCCACACTTGACTGGCGAAAGGTAGCAGTCCTTGGAGCAGTTTTGTTAGCCTTGATCTTCCAGTTTGCGTATGAACAGAGCATAGCATCTGAAACTACAAAAAAGGAGGAAGAATGAGAGAGGAAAGAAGCACTTCATTCTAACTGTAAATATATATACCAAAAGAACTCAATCATGCTAAGAATATATATCATGACATGGTTCGCCCCAAAAGCAGCTTTTGTGCTCTTGAGAGGCAAATATTAGTTTCTTTTGCATCCAGGCTAAATTGAGACAAGGGGTCTGCCATCACCAAGAAACATATATAAACCTCCAATTAGTTTCCTATGCTGCAAGATTAACATGTCCAATTGAGAGTATATTACTTAATTTTCTGAGCCTCAGCAACGAGCCAATGAAGAGGGAGACCCACAAACGGGTCGGATTCAGAAAGCTAAATTTGCAAATTTTAGCTGTCCCCGATCTGGCTTCCCAATATATTTTGGGATCCAAGATCCGATCAGTTTGCAGCCCCAAGTGAAGTACCAAGATTTTATATAAACATATATGCACTGCTTCCTTTTTAGTCGGGGTGGTTAGTCGGTTCAGTGCCTCGAAGGTCACACTTGGAAGCTGTTCACAGGATTTAAAAAAAAAAAAATCATCACCTGGACGACGAGGGAGGTTTAATTGATTTCATTCTTTTAAGCTAAGTAATGCAAATGACCTATTATCATCTCCTACAGTAAATAATTTATGAAATATTGGTAGGCATAATTTATGGGAATAGTGCATCAATCTTAAAGACTAGGAGGAAAGACAAGATTGCGTCAAGCAAAGAAGTGCAGATTATTTATCACATGTGTGTCTAGTGTCTTGTTTTTTCCGATGGGAAAAACCTTTAAAGACGGAAAATAGACCTCAGAATGGGTTAAAACACGGATCTTAGATCCTCCATTTGAATGGAGGTCAGCTGATCAAGGTGTTGGTACGTGTGTCCAGCAATCAAACGCATCCTTAGTCTAACACCAAATAGGCAGAAAATATATAGTTACGCAAAGAAGCATCAAAATTGGATCACAGTAAGGGTGAAAAAAATGATTTAAATCTCGGGTCCATCCTCTTTATGATTTGACAGACATCAATTTTGGAGCTACAGATCTATCCATATCCATGCATTTTAAACCATGGCTATTGATGCCTACCTCCTACTCCTAGAGCTCAGGTGTTCAATTTTCAGCCACACCTTCAGGTGCGGATACATGCTATCCCTACTAGCAAGCGTAGCAAGTTGAGAAAAAGAAAAAAAGCTGCAATTCATATCGACGACATGTAGGGCATTTTTGTCTTGGCCACAGGTGAGAAAGTAGAAGTTTTTTTTCTTTTCTTTTTGAAAGGCAAGCTGGGGTTAGGCAGGACCCTACCAGTTATACAACTATGCCATTGGGTTTTGAACCTGTAACATCCCAGTACACTAACTGCTCCTACCAGACAAGACGAGTCCATTAGAGAGTAGAAGCTGAGAAAGTAGATTACAATCGTTGTGACTTACTTTTACATGATTCATGGCAAAAACAATCACAACTACTTTTTAATGTTTTATTAACCATAAAAAAATATGATGTTGTGATTTACATTCACAAGATCCAAGAATCACGTGGCATTACGATCATGCCAGTTGGCCTTATAAAATACAAGATAACCATAGACAGGGACAGAGAATTCAGGCTAAAAACGCTGTTACCCAATTGACCTTCACTAGGTTGCATTTTAGTCCCTGGGATCTTAACTTAGAGGGAGATCCTTAGATATGATAAGAATCGAACCCTTCTTCATCCATTCTCAGATTCAGATTTTCTCCCATTGCCTTCTATACAGGGAGTCTCAAATCCTCCCTTTGAACTCTTACGTGTGAAACTTTTGAGTCACACCGCATAGGAGGCAATATCAGTTGCAATCATATTGCACACACACACACAAAAAAAAAAAAGTAAGCGGCAAGAGGCTTGATAAGATGCAATCACAATGCACACAAAAAGTATCCCAACATCATCTCACTGTGGGGCGTACATCTCACACGCTGTATCCCAGAGTTTGAAAAAAAAAGTCCTCAATTGTTTCTCTTTCACCAGTAAAGTTATTATGAAAGTTTTTTTTAGCAAATCTTGTTAACAATAGAGCTCTGCTACTGGCAACACGATAACAATGCGCACACCAGTGGGACTCTTATCCAAGGTGCTGATAATGCCAAATGTAAACACAGTTACACTAAAGAGTCCAACAACATCATACACGATGCTGATAATGCTAAATGCAGTTACCGTGTAGAGTCCAACAATATCGCATACGATAATGGAACTCTCACACGGAGTCTTGATAAGGCCACACGAGAAGCAAATGTTATCAAAGTCATCGGCAAGGAGACTCATGATGGAAATACAGAATATACTGAGAATACTGAGATTAGCAGTGATAACGATAATCTCGATAATTTAGCTATGAATTCGATTATGATAGAGAGAAGTCAATGTAACAATGAAGAGACTAGAAAAATCGATAATCATGTAACCTCTTTAAATATATAGTTGAAACCTCTACAAGTAAATTGTTGAGTGGAGGATCGTGGATATAGGTGATTTTACACCGAACCACGTTAAAATTATATGCAACTTATTTTCTTTTATGGTATCAGAGCTGCTTGCACCCTGGGTGATCGGAATTCTTCTTTCAATGGCATCAGTATCTAGCGATTATTAGATCAAGTTTTCATATCCCTTCAATCTGAATATGGCAAATTTTGTCACCATCAAACTCAACCACTCAAATTTCTTTTTTATAGAAAACACAGTTGCTTGGGCTCATTAAGAGCCAAGACATGATTGGCTTCGTTGATGGAGAAACTCTCATTCCAGTGCAGACTATTGATGGAGTCTCGAATCCTAATTTTGTTGCTTGGAGGAAATCGGATAGGCTGCTACGAGCATGGATCACAGGCACTCTCTTCGATGAAGCACCAGGTCTCATTGTTGGCCATCAAACATCAAGTGAGGTATGTAATACACTCATTAAGGCCTTCACCCATGTCTCTATAGAAAGCGAATTTCTCTTAACCCAAAAGTTGTAGTCATACCGAAAGAAAAATCTCTTGGTAAATGAATATGTCAATGGGTTCAAAAAGATTTGTGGTGAACTTGCTGCCATTGGCAAGCCCGTAGAAGATGAAACTATAGTCTTTTGGCTTCTCAATAGGTTGGGCCATGATCATGATGCATTTATTACAATTATGCTAAAACCACATATTCCATCATATGATGATGTGGTCGGTTTGCTTCAAAGGCGAGAAACTATACACACCGTTCATGAAGAAGGTGTCAATGAAAACTCTACCTTTTTTGGTCAGAAGTTTACCACTTAGACAAATTGGTTCAACCCTAAACAACAGTTTAATTCAAAAGGGCGGGGCTTTATCCAAGCCATCTAGGGTGATAGTTGATTCAATCAAAACAAACCAAAATCTGGTTTTAATCCACCAAATTCGAAAGGCAATTCAGGAAAAGAAAAAGGAGTATTATGCCAAATCTGTGAAAAAATGAATCATAGTGCTCTTAATTGTTGGCATCGTTTTAACCATGTCCATCAAGCTGATGACATTTCACAGGCTCTTGCTGTCATGAAACTGGTAGATGGCCAAGATCAAGAATGGTTTTCTGATCGAGGAGCTACCTCGCATATCACTACCAGTCCAGGTAATCTCAACATCTATTACAAGTATTCTGAATCCGAAAAGGTTATGATCAACAAATCGATAATGATAACCACTCTTCTATTGAATAATGTTTTGGTTGTCTCTGAGATAAAAAAAGAATTTGGTATCCGTCAATCAGTTAACTTCTGATATGTCATGTTTGTTTGAGTTCTGATCTGATGGTTTTGTGATTAATGACAAGAAGACGAGCAAACAGGTGGCGACAGGTAGTAGAGTGGGAGACCTGTATACCTTTGACAACTCAAGAAACAAGGTCCGTTATCAGCAAACCTTTTTTTTCTCGTTTTAGACACAAGTTGGGATGTCTGACATCAAAGACTTGAGCATGTGTATGCACAAGTTGTTAATTTTTTGAACAAAAATAAATTTATTTCAATAACATCAAAATCAGTTACAGGTACTATTTGTGCCAGCTGTCAAATGGGAAAAATAAGTAGACTGCCTTTTCTTTTAGTTACTGAGCATTGCATGGAATTATTTGGCAAAATCCATTGTGACTTATGGGGACCGCCCCTATTGCCTCTCATCAACGGTTTAGATTTTATGCAGTTTTTATTGACGAAGACTCCCATTTTTCTTGGATATTTTACCTACGGTACAAGTCTGAACTCTGCCAAAATTCATTGAGTTTCATAAGTATGTTCAAACTCAATTTGAAAAATGTGTTAAGATATTTCAAACCGATGAAGGGGGTGAGTTTGAGAGTCATGAACTTTAGACTTATCTGAAGTCCAACAGGATTGTTCACCATAAAATTTGTCTAAAAAACCCCGAACAAAATGTCATGGATGAATGGAAACATCAATCCATCATTGAACTAGGGTTAACCATGCTCTTTCATGCCAATTTGTCAACCCGATTATGGGTCGAAGCCTTCGTAACGGTAGCATGGATCATTAACCGGCTACCTACGCCAACTCAATCTATGGCAACCTTGTATGAAAAAGACTTTCTAAAGAAACTGAATTATTCAAGTTTGCGGGTCTTTGGATGTCAGTGTTTTTCCTATCTCCGGGATTATGCAACTAATAAATTTGACCCTAAAACGTTACCATGTATTTTTCTGAGATGCAATGATCATCATAAGGGCTATCAATGCCTTTTTCCTCCCATCGGGTGAGTTTATACTTTACGACATGTTTTTTAAGAAAGTGTCTTTTCCTAATCCAAACCTGAATTCTTGTTTTCTGCTAACAATAGAACAAGTGAGTTCACTAATCTGGGAGAGTGGTCTGCTCACAATGATCACATGATGGCTGACTCTCTTGATTCTCATAATGTAACATGTGACTCTAATGATGAGGATTCAGTTATACCTTGTGATCCCTCTCCAACCACTCTGCCGAGTCACCCCACTATGGATCCTCAACCGTGTGCCTCTCCTCCTCATACTCTCTCCATCGAGTGCTACTTCTATGGCACTTGAAAGCACTTCGGGTTCTCGCATCCATCCTATGGTAACCCATATGTGGGATGGTATTGTCAAACCTAATCCAAAATATTTTATTGCTCTCTCTGTGCCGCTTGAACCTAAGAGTCTCAAGGCTGCCCTTGCTCATGATGGATGGCGCAGTGCAATGGTTGAAAAATGCATGCTCTTCACCTCAATGACATGTGAGAACTTGTGCCCAAGTAGCCCGACATGCATATTATCCGGTGTAAGTGGGTGTATAAAATCAATCTTAAAAGTGACGGCTCTATCGACGTCTCAAGGCTCGCCTTGTTGCTAAAGGCTTTAATCAAATACCGGGCATTGATTTCTTAGAAACTTTTTCTCCTGTCATTAAGCCAGCTACCATTCGCATTGTTCTCATTGTTGCCTTGGATCACTGCTGGGATATTCGTCAATTGGATGTTAAGAATGCCTTCTTGCATGGTAATTTGAATGAAACTGTGATCCTCGAACAACCTCTCGACTTTCATGATCCTCAACAACTTGATTTTGTCTGGAAACTCAAGAAAGCTCTTTATGACCTCAAGTAGGCTCCTCGGGTGTGGTATGATCGGTTCGACATTTTTTTTCTCTCTCTTAGATTCTTTTCTAGCATGGTTGATCCATCACTATTTATTTATAAAAGTGGATCTACGATTACTATTGTTCTCCTTTATGTTGATGACATTATTTTGACGGGCAATGATTCTCAGTTTCTTCGTAAATTCATACATACTATCAGTCAAGAGTTTGCCATGAAAGACCTTGGATTTCTACACTACTTTATGGGCATTTAAGTTCACCGGTCCGTTGGGGGTGTCTTCTTGAATCAAAATCGCTATGCCTATGAACTTCTTGACAGGGCTCAAATGGTTGGCGTCAAGCCTGTCTCGACTCCCATGGTGGCTAATGTTGTTGGCGTCACAGAGGGTGACTTACCCTTTAAGGATGCCATCTTTTATCGTAGTCTAGTTGGCAGTCTTCAATATCTCACTATGACTAGTCCAGATCTCTCATTCAGTGTGAACTATGTTAGTCAATTTATGCAGAATCCTACCAATCATCACTTTCAAATGGTTAAGTGGATCATTCGGTTTGTTCACGGCACCATTGATCATGGCACCATACTTCTTTCCCACAAATCCTTATCCTTGTATGCCTTCTCCGTTGCTAATTGGAACAGTTGTCCCCTCACCCACCGTTCCACCTCTGATTTCTGCACGTTTCTCAGAACAAATTGCATCTCATGGAGTGCTAAAAAGCAACCAACTGTTGCTCGGTTTAGTTCTGAAGCCGAATATAGGTCAATGACCTCTACTACAGACGAACTCATGTGGCTCATGTTTCTTCTACGTGACTTGGGTGCTTTCCTCAGTCAACCGTTTGTCCTCTTCTGCGATAATATTTCGGCGCTTCAGACTACCATCAAGCCAGTCTTTCATTCACGAATGAAGCATGTTGAGATTGATTATTATTTTGTTCAGAAAAAAGTTGCTCTGGGGACCCTTATCACTCATTATATGCCCTCCTCAAAACAACTTGCTAACCTCTTTACCAAACCTCTGTCGCGCACTCTCTTTCTTGATCTTCAGGTCAAACTGGGTCTCTTTGCTCCGGCTGTGACCAGTTTGAGGGAGACTGTTAACAATAGAGCTATCAATCGGGATCAATCTGCTACTAGCAACAATATCGGGCATGCTAACAATGCGTACACCAGTCAGACTCTTATCCAAGGTGCTAATAATGCCAAATGTAAACGCAGCTACCCTAAAGAGTCCAACAACATCATACACGATGCTGATGATGCTAAATGTAGTTACAGCGGAGAGTCCAACAATATAGCATACGATAATGGGACTCTCACACAGAGTCTTGATAAGGCTACACGAGAAGCAAATGTTATCAAAGTCATCGGCAAGGAGACTCAGGATGGAATACAGAATATACTGAGAATATTGAGATTATCAGTGATAACTATAATCTCATAATTTAGCTAGAGAGAAGTCAATGTAACAATGAAGAGACTAGAAAAATCGATAATCATCTAACCTCTTTAAATAGTTGAAACCTCTACAAGTAAATTGTTGAGTGGAGGACCGTGGATGTAGGTGATTTTACACCGAACTAAAATCGTGTGTGACTTGTTTTCCTTTAATCTCTTCACCTTTTCTGATAACCCAAACCTAGGTATAACCCTTTGTGTTGTACAAACTGGCAGCCTGTGAAATGATAAGGAGTTTTGACATTTTGGGTAAAACCATCAGAATCCTGATCCAGTATTCGTGCCTAGTGCTTAGCAAAGTACGTACTCGAACCATTGGACCATCGTCCCAGCCAGCCAGCAGGGGACCAAAGGGGGCCTCCCGCTAGCTGACCACCGTCCTAGGGGATGATGGGTGCAGCCCTACTGTCACTGGGGCCGACTACTGGATCTGCTCTCAAACTATCACAAACTCTAAATCAATCAACTCACAACTTAAGCTAATGTCAAGCAGTGAACACTCCTGTAACCTATAAATTTACCATAAAGCTCTATTTTGATGTATAAATGTTGAAATGGTGATATCGAGATCATGGGGACTTGACAGAGTTTCCTCGTTTATATATATATGAGGGAGGGACTGATCTGTCTTAGTCACCCAAAGATTGTGTTTTTCTTTTTTTTCTCACTTCAAAAAATTTGTCCATTTAACAATTTCTTTTCTGCCCTATCTCATGATGTTCTGTAGAAGAGGGCTCAGGTTGCCATGATGAAGACATAATTTTAAATCAAAGGCCATCTTGTTGACACAAAAAAAATCAGGAAAAGCCATATCATTGAGGCATTTACTGTTAAGGAATCGATGAGGAAGCTCATTGAATTGACTATTTCCATGGCTCTCAACTATTCAAATCAGACCAACGGGGGATCAGCTTGTCTGGTAGGAGCAGGTTGTGCACGTTACATTGTGTTGAGATGTTGCTAGTTCGATTCCCAATGGTATGTTGTATAACTGGTAGGGTCTGCCTAACACTACAAGAAAATTGTTAATTAGCGACGGAAATTAGCGACGGATTTTTCCCGTCGCTACTTAGCGACAGATTAGCTAGAGATAGAATCTGTCGCTAATTTGCGACGGATTAGCGAAGAAACGACTTTTATCGCTAATCTGTCGCTACTTAGCGACGGATTAGCGACTGCATGTTTTTGTCGCTACTTTTGATTACAAGAACACCATTTTAGCGACGGATTTAGAGAGGGAACTCTGTCGTCGCTAATCCGTCGCTAATTAGCGACGGCGTAGCGACAGAATATATTCCGTCGCTTTTTTGGTATTTGGGTTTCGCGACGGCTTAGCGACGGAATTTTTCCGTCGCTAAGCCGTCGCTAAATGTCGCGTAAATCCCTAATCCCATCCCTCTTTCTCTTTTCCCTGTTTCGCTGTATTGCTCCCTCCCGCCGCCCGTCGGCTCTCGCCACCGTCCGGCCACCGCCGCTGGCCAGCCGCCGCTCCCCGTCCACCGCTCACCAGCCGGCGCTCGCCAGCTGCCGCTCCCCGTCAACCTCCCGCCACCGTCCGGCGAAGCGCAGGTAATATTCTTCTTCTTCTTCTTCTTCTTCTTCTTCTTCTTCTTCTTCTTCTTCTTCTTCTTCTTCTTCTTCTAAACGCAGGGGGTACGCCCCTTCCCTGCCGGAAACGGAGGGGGTTTAACCCCCTGCCGTGCTTTCCGGCAGGGGGGGTCGACCCCCTGCGTTTCCGGCAAGGGGGGTCGACCCCCTGTCGGAAAGGCATGGGGGGTCGACCCCCTGCCGGAAACGCATGGGGGGTCGACCCCCTGCCGGAAACGCATGGGGGGTCGACCCCCCTGCCGTAAAGGCACGGCAGGGGGTCAACCCCCCATGCCGGAACTGCCTTTCCGGCAGGGGGTTTAACCCCCTTCCCTGCCGGAAAGGCAGGGGGGTTAACCCCCTGCCGTGCTTTCCGGCAGGGGGGGTCGACCCCCTGCGTTATGCTGCCTAAGTGACTTGTCAAAAAAAAAATTTCTGTTTTTGAATGCCTATGCTGCCTATATGAATCGTTTGAAAAATAAAATCTGTAGTAGGAATAACATGCTGCCGATGTGTATTGCTTTTGAAAAAAACAATCTGTTATGAGATATATTATGCTGTCTATGTGAATTGATTTCAAAAAAATCTGTTTTTTAATGCATATGCTGCCTATGTAAATCAGTTTGAAAAAAAAATCTTTAGTAGGAATACTATGTTGCCTATGTGTTTGTTTTTAGAAAAAAATTTTGTTATGAGATACCTACGTTGCCTATGTGATCTGTTTTGAAAAGAATTTTTGTTATGGATACCTATGCTGCCCATGTGATCTCTTTTTTAAAAAAAAAAAAGTTATTATGTGATCCCTATGTTGTCCATGTGATTAGCTTGAAAAAAAATTTGTAATATGTGTATATAAGATGTCCATATGGTTTTAAGTGTAGTTTGCATATATGTTGTCCATATGGATTTTAAGTTGAATTTTTTTTTGTAATGTATATATACAAGTTGTCCATGTTGTTCAATTTGTTAGTTTGTTAATGTCTACTGGTAGTTAGTTTTACTTCAATTTGTTTTCTTGAAATCTGGTTAGTTAGAGTATTTCAATCTATTAGTCTTTTATAATTATATTTTTCTTAGATAGATTGGTATTTAATGTTCTCACAATCAGTTAGTTAGATTAGGGCTATTTGAATTCTTTATGATAGTGGTGGTTAAACGGAGTTCACATCTTTTCTAGTAAACTAATTGATTGATTTACTATTCCTTTGCTAAGTAGTTCAGATTAGAAATTGTCTATGACTTTATGTTAGTCGACTGGTTCAACATGTTATAGCTGGTTTGTTAAATTAGCATCTTCTAGTTAGATTTGGCTTAACATATATACTATTTTTCTTTTCTCTTCTTTCAATTAGTTAGAGTTGTTTTAATTTGTTTTAATTTTTTTAGTTAGTGTTTCATCTTGTTTCATGATTAGTTAGTTTGTTACTTAATTTGTTTTGTTTTTGTGCAGATTTTTCAACGGAACCAACTCGTGCTCGGCCACCTGTGGTAAGTAAATGACAAAAACAATGCAAATCGGGTAAATACCCGTGGTGAGTAAGTGATGCAAACGTATCACATGTTATTTAATTTATTGAATGCAACACTTTATTGTTCACACACTCACTTAGTTGTTGATATCTAGGACTGCTTTGTTGGAGTTCGGAGATCATGCTGAGCATGATTTTAATGTAGAAATATGGAAGTGTTCTTATTTTTGGAGTACGGAGTCCATGCTAAGCATGGTAGTAGTTAGTGAGATATTGAAGTGTGTTTGCTGCAGGTACATGTTTGCCATTTATTTGATATGAATGATTATGATGTATTGCAATGTTTGATGTAATTGTATCAATGTTTGCATGTAGTTACTTTCAATTTGATTTTGACTTCCATGTGAAATTTTATAATAAAAGCATGCTTCAAATGATTGTATCATGTCATTAATAGTTTGCACATGAAAATATTAAGTTATCAATGCATGCATCAAAATTCTTGTTATTGTTTGACATAGTATATTGCATGATAAATTTGATATTTTCTTCATCGTCGCATTCTGATTCTTTTTTTCTTAATTCGTTAGGATACTATTCGTAACATCATACGACAGAATGACTGCAAACCGTGAATGGATGTACCGTAGGATAGTGGACAATGAGTTATCGCATGAATATATGGATGGTGTCGATAGTTTTATTGAATTTGCAACGGCGAGTGTCAGTACGGTAGATCCCACAGGTCGGATTAGGTGTCCCTGCAAGATTTGTAAGAATAATCGATTTGTAGAACCTCATGGCGTTAGACATCACCTATACAGGAAGGGTTTTGTGAGTGATTATCAGAACTGGGCATTTCATGGAGAAGAATTTAGAAACGATTTTGATGCACGGGTGAATGTGGTGCACGATAATCCATATACGAATTTGATATTTGATGCTGCAGGAACAGAACTGGGTTCTGCTATGAGTTCTAGTGATGTAAGAACTGGCGCAGATGAAGAATCACCAAACGATGCAGCTAGTAGATTTTATGATTTACTTAAAGATGCTGATGAGCCACTTTGGAACGGTTGTGAGAGTCACACTATCTTGTCTGCAGTTCTTCAACTAATGAATTTGAAGTCCGAGTATAATTTGAGTCAATCATGTTTTGACCGTTTGTGCATGATTGTGAAAAGTATGTTGCCTAAAGATGAGAAATTGCCACAAAATTTCTATCGTGCGAAAGTTATGGTCAACGCTCTAGGTATGGGTTACAAAAAGATTGATGCTTGTCCAAATCACTGTATGTTGTATTTCAAGGAGCAGGAAAACGACATATCATGCCCGTCATGTGGGCATCCTCGGTTCAAGCCAAAGACAAGAGGCAATGGTAGCACGAGATCAAAGGAAGTTTCATACAAGTCGCTCCGCTACTTTCCTATCACTCCTAGATTGCAGCGATTGTATATGTCTTCAAAGACAGCTAAACACATGAGATGGCATGCAAATAAAGTTCGACACGATGAAAACAAGATCACGCATCATGTTGACGCTGAAGCTTGGAAGCACTTTGATCGTACTCATCAGAACTTCGCAATGGAAGTGCAAAATGTTAGACTCGGTCTATGTACAGATGGATTTAATCCATTTGGGGGTAGATCAACTCCATACTCATGCTGGCCAGTATTTGTAACTCCATACAACCTTCCACCAAGCTTGTGTATGAAACGTCCAAATCTTTTCTTGTCTCTGTTGATCCCTGGTCCGACCTCACCTGGGTTGTAATACTTGATGTGAGTTGTATTGCAATACTTGGTGTGAATGATTAAAAATTTTATTTCAATGTATTGTAATACTTGATACGAATGATTCGAATGCATTGTAATACTTGATGTGAATGATTTCAATTATCTGAATGTATTATAATTTATGCAATTAACGAATGATTTGAATTAGTGCAATACTTGATGTCAATGATTTGAATTATTTGAATGCATTGCAATGCTTGATGTGAATGACTTGAATGCATTGTAATACTTGATGTGAATTATTTGAATGTATTGTATGACATATGTTATTTGTTAGAATATGGTTCGTGGAGGTTATAGTGGTCGCTCATCCAGTAGTAGCCAGGCTCAACCTTCATCTTCACGGGCTCCTGTGATAGGTATATCATATAACTAATTAGATGCTTGATTAGTTCAAATGCACATTCTGAGAACTTGGTGTGTATTTTTTTACAGATGATGTTGCGCCTGTACACGACCCACCTACACCAGTTGATCGCACAAGTCAACAACCAACACAGGAAACAGGGTCTTCACAGGCTGGCACAAGAAGACTCATTCGAATAGTGTATATCGATAATCGACCGTAAGTATTTTGTTTTCAATTATTGCATATCTTTTAAATATTTTATATTGATATTTACTGTGTAACAATTCATGTGCAGCACGAGGTTTGAGCCACAAGAAGTAGTACGGGAGATTAGGAATTCACTTCTTCAACATCTACCAGGACCAGTTGCTCAATGGAAAGAGTACCCAAAGGAGGTATTAGACAGATTGTGGTCCTCATTCATGGTATACAGTTGTTCCTCATAGTTAATGTGTTTCATATTTAATTTATTTAAGCAATGTCTACTAACTTTCTGAAAATATTTGTAGGCTTCGAATCGCTTTGCAACTACGGTGGAAGAAAATGATGCAAGGAAAGTGTGGCAGAAGGTGGCTGCCAATCGATTTGCAGACATGCTGCACACTATGAAGACTGCAGCAAAAAAAGCATCTGGCGTAGTAGATGATCCATTATTGTGGAAGGGCCATGGTCCTATTACTATCAGGAGAGATTACTGGGATGAAATGTGCGATATGTGGGCGGGAGATGCATTTAAAAATCGCTCTGCGAAGGCTTCACAAAATCGATCGAAGATGCCCGAAGCCCATCTACACACAGGTGGATCTAAGACATTTGGGAGCCACCTAAAGAAAATGGTAACTCATCAATATATAATATTAATTTTATAAGTATAGTTGCAAATTTGTGTACTAAATCTTTTGTCATTTAACTTCGCAGGAAGCAGAAAAAGGAGGCAGTGTACCATATAAGGATGTATTTGTAGAAACACATAAACGGAAGACCACGAGAGTCTTCGTATCAGAGAAGGCGAGAACGACAACGGTATGTATTAATTCTATTAATAATCATTGCAATATATATGCAAGTCATCATAATGTTATCATTAATTATTAATGAATACTTTAAACATTATTTTGTAGGAGGCATATGAGCAACAAATGGTAGAGCGATATGGTGAAGACGCTACTCAGCATCCATCATTTGATCCTACAGCATGGGTGACTGCAGCAGGTGAACCCAAAAAAGGTCGCGTGTTCGGGTTTGGGAGTAATATGAACACTTCACCAGTTATTGGTTCTTCCAGTTACGGCTCACCAACTTCTTGCGCCGACATAAGCTCCAAGCAGCCGACTATTCTTTCCGGTGATGATGTACGCGAGATCATTAATGAATCACTGAATAACTACTTCCAATACACCGTCGCCCCCTTTCTCCGAAATGAGATCAAGGCCGCTGTTCAGGATAGGGGATCTTCGATTCCAGGTCCCTCTCAGGTATAATCACATATATAGTTTTTTTGACTATCTTAAAGCACATCTGAGCATGGTAGAATCACATATAGAGTTTTTCTAGATGCCTTAGAACACATATGAACATGCTATAATCACATATTCAATTTTTTTACTGCCTTAGCACACATATGAGCATGATAGAATCACATATAAAGTTGCTTTGCCTGCCTTAGAGCACATATGAGCATGCTATATTCACATATTCAATTTTTTTACTGCCTTAGCACACATACGAGCATGATCGAATCACATATATAGTTTTTTGCCTGCCTTAAAGCACATCTGAGCATAGTAGAATCACATATAGAGTTTTTTTATATGCCTTAGAACACATATGAACATGCTATAATCACATATTCAATTTTTTGACTGCCTTAGCACACATATGAGCATGATAGAATCACATATATATATATTTAACTTTTTGTCTGTCTTAGAGCACATATGAGCATGATAGAATCACATATAAAGTTTTTTTGATTGCATTAGAACACATATGAGCATGCTATAATCACATATTCAGTTTTTTGACTGCCTAAGAACACATATGAGCATATTATAATCACATATTCTGTTTTTGACTGCCTTAGCACACATATGAGCATGCTATAATAACATATAGAGTTTTTTAACTGCCTTAGAACACATATGAACATGTTATATATCATTTATGATAGAATCACATATAAAATTTTTGGCTTTGCCTGCCTTAGAGCACATATGAGCATGCTATATTCACATATTAAATTTTTTTACTGCCTTAGCACACATACGAGCATGATCGAATCACATATATAGTTTTTTGCCTGCCTTAAAGCACATCTGAGCATGGTAGAATCACATATAGAGTTTTTTTAGATGCCTTAGAACACATATGAACATGCTATAATCACATATTCAATTTTTTGACTGCCTTAGCACACATATGAGCATGATAGAATCACATATAGAGTTTTTTTATTGCCTTAGATCACACATGAGCACATGATAGAATCACATATAGTGTGTAATTTATTTCATTATATTTTGTTTATCAATACTGACTGTTCTTTTCTTGTGTAGGCTGCTAGCGATAATCAGGGTAGTGGAGCTGAAGGGACAGATAAAGACAATGAACAAGAAGACGCACAAAATCTTGGCGATGATTAGAGGACTTTGTTGAAGAAGTTCTATTTTTTTTATTTTTCCTAATTGTAATTGTTGAATTGTAAATAATTAAACTTCTTAGTTTTAAGGTGGAACGATTAATTATTATAGATACTTGTTATATGAATTTTTTTGTGTGGTTTGTTTTTTATTTACAGGAAATATAAATTGTACAGGAAATATAAATTGTACAGTTCTCCGTAATTAATTTTTAAATAAATTCTTTTTTTATTTTTTTTCGTTTTTGCGACGGATTAGCGATGGATGATTCCGTCGCTATTCATATTAATCTAGCGACGGCTTAGCGACGGAATTAAATCCGTCGCCACGCCGTGGTCGCCGTTTAGTACCGGCGGATTGGCGACGGAATATAGCGCTCGTTATTCCGTCGCAATTAGCGACGGACTTGGCGACGAAATTATTCCGTCGCCAGTTAGCGTCGAAATATTCGCGACGTAAGCATACTGTCGCCGCGTTGTCGCTAATCCGTCGCTAACATGGTTAGCGACGGATTAGCGACGGATTAGCGACGGAAGGTGGTCGTCGCTAATCTACTGCTTTGTTGTAGTGTAACCCCAGCTTTCCTATCAAAAATATATATATTCAAATCAGAGCTAATGGTGGACTACGGCTATAAGACATGGGAAAGAGGGATCAAAATTAACTTGAGCCGACCAACATTCTCATCCAGTGAAGGTCTCCCCAGTGGGGCCAAACAACCTGGTTACAAAACTGAACACTGTCGAATCAAAGGGAAAATTCAGTCAAAATTTTTTGAAATTTCAAATATGGGCCAAACTTTTCCTGCAAACTGTCAAATAGAGACCTCGCGTCAACACTCATCCTATTGAAAAACGTGAGCCCTTGGTTCTCAGTATTGTCCCTTGAAAACTGAAAGTGCATATTTATCCTCATAAAAAAGTAAACAGTATAAGAAACAATAATAAGCTTTTCCAGAAAAATTTTGACTCATATTTACCAGGTTACAAAATTTTTTCCAGGTTACAAATTTTTTTCCCTGTGATCAGGGGATTCTCATCCACCAAACCTTCTTGTAGTCCCATATGCCTATCTCCAAAGGCTGTCTGCTGCAACCCTGATAGTGAACAAGACTTTTTTGCTATTTCCAGAAATTCAAAGCATCTGGATTTTAAGGTATTTGAAAGTTTTTTGGGGCTACTACCACTAATTCAAAGGCATCTAGATTTTTGTTTTGTCAAAAAATGCATGCAAAATGAGAATGTTCAAATTGTCATGACGAATTTTGGCTGCTGTTATTTTGCTGTTTTAAACTTTCAACTAAGACAAGCTTTCCATGAATCACCAAGTTTTGTACCTGAAGGAGAGCACATTGATGAACAAATAACTCAATACGGTTAGGATGAGTGCCGAGTGATAAATAGTCGAATCAATAGCCCCAAACAAAGGCAAATATTAGTTACTGTCAGCAGTAAGCACAATATAGTAAAAACCACCATGTCTTTCACTCTTTTTTTTTTTATGAATCTAACGTTATAGAGTATGTGAAAAATATGTTTTGGACTATGCAATTGTGCCATGTAACCAGGTTTTCCGTGTTAAAAAGCAACAGCTCACAATGCACTAAAGTTTCATGACTAGGAAAACATGTTTTCACATCAAAATGGCAAACAAAGATGTAAGCCCTAACAAATAAACCATATTGATTGTTGAATGCATCTGTGGGGTTCAGATTAACTAGACAAAACTTGCATCTTTGATTTCTAGCTAGATAATAGGGTACAGTAGACAGAAAATGATAGATACCCCTCAAACAAATCATATGTGACACCAAAAGGGGGAAATATTGGCTACCCCCGAGTCTACCTTACCCTCTAGTAGAATCCACTCATTACATTATATTTTCTTGGTTTTTTGTAAATCAAGCCCTACAGATATGATCTGTATGGATTGCTTAGTTAAAAACATGTTTTTCATCATCAATGGTGTTGTATAAGCAGATCTTCTAAGGGGGGCACAAAATTCAACAATTTACAATGCCGCAATTAAGAAAATCATATTTTTAGCAGAAAACCCACCAAATCCATAGTGTATTTTCTACTAAATGGACCGTGCTGAATGCATTTGTGGGATCAAACTGGATAAATAAAACTTGTATCTGTGAAATTCAGATAGAGAAGGCCGTGCTCTAGAGTGTAGCCAATATTTTCCCACACCACAGAGATAAATACACAGTGGAGTTGGACGTACAAATTTAAATTGCTGATACATGTTTGTCAAATGTCATATTTAAAAGTTGGTACATACCCAGGGGACCCTTCCCTTGTACACTTACAAAGCACAACTACTTTTTTTTTATGTGATAAAATTAAGATACAATTGAGATTTTATCTTATTCGTACATCATCACGGACACCTCAATCCAATGTACATTAGCATTTCAGATGCGTTAACACAAGATCAGATTACACCAGAATCTCATACCTGTTATGATCCCAGCAGTGGCTTCGACTGCGGGAATCCAGTATGCTGGAGAAGAATCTAAGGATCAAACAGCTTAAGAGATACGCATATATAAGTACATATATACATCACATAACCCAATCATACAAGGGGAATTCTTCCATAGCAAAATCATAAGTGATCTAAAAATCTTGCATCAAACTGATAGGACTAACCAGAGGGGGGTGCTTGGAACAGCACGGAATGGTACGCGTTTGAAAACAATGTTGAGATCAGACATTAGACATGATAATATGTGGCGGCAAGCAAGGTTGTTAAATGCGATGAGGCGAAGCGAGGCGTTGAGCCTGTTATGAAGCGAGGCGTTGAAGCGTAAGCTTCATGATCAAAATAATAAAATATATAATATTAATAAAAATATATAATATTAATAAAATAATAAAAATTTTAAATAAAAACTACTAATAAACCACAATATAAAATAAATTGTGTCCTCACAAAATCAATTAGGGTATGTTTGATGGCTTGTCCAGGGTTGAACGAAATGAACAAAAAGAACGGAACAGAGCATTGGTTCTGTTCGTTCTGTAACAACTGTTTTAAGTCTCTCCAACCAGATGAGGGAAGCCCTTGTGGGCACCTCAAAGTTGTGCTCGCTTGTGGGTATAACTTGAAGAAAGCTAAAAATATGATCTTTTTATTCTGTAAAACATTTTGTACCTAGCTAAAGATTAGGAAAGAGACTCGAAGCTGGAGCACAACTCGATCAATTATCAACACAGTTAGGATCTCCAGCTTGGTCCATACACATCCCAGACCACCCCATTTCTTCCTGAGCCAAAGTTGGTGGAGCAATGCCATGGTCCAACCAGTGCCTGTGAACGGGTTGGGCATTTGACCCATTAGATTTGGTCATTTAGGATGAATATATTGCACCAACCTCTCTCTCTCGTGCTTGTCATATGCTGAACGAGTCTGGTTCCCGCCGACCAATCACCATAATTCGTGTCACCAAATTAACCAAGACTCGCAAGTGAGCCGGGTCTTGTCAAGCTATGGACAGGTCTTGCAATGGTGGCCCATTGATTGATTCCAACGGTCAGGGGCGTGTGAATCTCGTGTAAAATTGCAGGACGGTAATCCGTGAGGGTCAAAAGTCTCGTGTGTTTTAAACTTAAAGCAGTGTTTTCTCCCATCGCATGCCAGCCCTACAACTATAAGATCATCTAGAGCCAGAGTTGCAAAGACAACGCTTGCTTTCTTTACAAGAGGGTTAAACGAAATGATGCACCATTCAGGAAGCCATTACCCTATGGTGGTGCCCTCCCCAAGTTGGGGTTCCATTTGAAGGGGAAAGAAGCCTCTATTTTTTCGAATGGCGTCTCCCCTAAATGCAGAGATTGGGATTGAAGGTGAGTGCTCCTCTGAAAGTTTCTTTTATTCCTGAAGGGGAGAAGACCTCCTCTTTCAACCCCGCCGCGCCTCCACTGTTCACGTTGGGCGAGATCCGTGCTGCCATTCCCAAGCACTGCTGGTTGAAGGATCCATGGAGGTCTATGAGCTACGTCGTCTGCGACATCGTCGCTGTCTTCGGTTTGGCGGCAGCTGCAGCATACCTCAACAATTGGCTGGTATGGCCCCTCTATTGGGCTGCTCAGGGCACCATGTTTTGGGCTCTCTTTGTTCTTGGCCATGACTGGTAAACCCACATTTCTTCGCTTGCTTTTCTTTCTTTCTTTGTTATACACCCCCATCCCTCCCTTTTCTCTGTTTTTTTTTCGATAAATAGCAGAATGATCATCAAATAACTAGCACCAACCTGATGCGTACGCCTTAGAAGTGAGACGCGTTTCAACTTGAGGCGTGCGCTTCACATGAGTGAAGCGTGCGTTTCAAGCCTGAAACGCTTCACTGCAACGCCTCAATACCTTGAGCGTGCGCTTCGCCTCTGAGGCGTACGCTTCAAGTATTGAGGCATACGCCTCTCACAACACTGGCGGCAAGTGTAGGGGTACCCTTCTCAACCAACATATTGAAGAATGCAATGGAGGATACGATCAGTATCTGCCAGGTCTATAATCCTTTCTCTTTTTTTTTTGTCATTTAAAAGGATTTTGGCTTTCCATTTTTTAATCGTGTTGTCTTCTTCAGATCTAAATATATTGAAAAAAAGTAAAAGGACACGATGTTTCTTTGTTAGGAACCATCCTAAGCATCGTGTGGCTTCTTCCCATTTAAGCCATTGTAAAGAACCTTCGTTTTATTGTTTGATTAAGTTTGTCAAGGTATCCACACACACTTGTCTCAACCTTCCCTAGGTCCCTTTCTCTTTTTAAAACTCATGATGAGATTCATACTGTCTCCCCTCCTTAGCGTCACGGTTGTTTTGATACTTCCGAAGGTACCACTTCGGTTTAGAGTCGGACCATTCAACAAGAGAAGGCAAAGAAGTATCCTCCTTTTAGGGGCCAACCTGTTGCTCTTAATTTCAACTATGGGCCTCACGTTTCTGAAATTCCAAAATATGAGCTTTTTGTTTTTTCTGAAAACTGTCAAATAAGGGCTTACATTTATTATTGTCTTTTAACTGGCATGCCAGATTACAACAGTGACCTTCATCATTAAGAATTCAAAGTGTTTGCTTTTTCTTTTTTATGGAAATGAATGAGTACTTTTCAATTTTCAAGGGGACAACACAAGAAATAAAAAAAAAAATCACTTCTACCAAAATGATAGATACTGACCAGAGTCCCTATTTGACTGTTTTAAGGAATAGTTTGCCTATGTTTGGAATTTCAGAAACATAAGGCCCGTATTTGAAATTAAGGGCAAAATTCGGCTTGGGGTATGCAGACCCCTACCAGGTCTAGGATTACAAATCCGCAACAAAATTACATCAGTGTCATTTAGCAGTGGAGAAGAGAAGACCAAAAGGAAAAAGAAAAAAGAAAAACGAAAGGAACTATTAGATCTTATATTTTCTCTTTCTATAGCTTCCAAAATCTGTACTTTAGAAGGTTCATGATTCTGCATGGATGTCAAGGACTGAGGCAAATGATGAAGCAGGCAACGCGGAAACCGAATTACCAAGATCATGTTTTACACTTTAGCAGTGGAGAACAGATGACCAAAAGGAAAAAGAAAAAAGCAAACCGAAAGGAACTATTAGATCTTGTATTTTCTCTTTTCATAGCTTCCAAAATTTGTACTTTAGAAGGTTCAGGATTCTGCATGGATGCCAGGGACTGGGGCAAATGATGAAGCAGGCAACGCGGAAACCGAATTATCAAGATCATGTTTTACACTGCATGATATGCAGACGGGACTAGACAATCCAACTCGTGTTTAGGGGACACGACACAAAACATCAGGTATTGACACGTATCAAAATTTATTTAAGAAAATAACAGTATCTTGTATTCATTGAGAGTACATACAGACGCGAGCACACAACTCACCCATTGTATATCGAAGCAGGTTATATGCCCCTCCCCCCCACCCAACACGCAGGTGTGTGTTTGGGGTTCTGAATGAGTGCACGTGGGGCTTGTATCCCCGTGTGTGTCGGCATCACTTAGCGTCAAAGTCCGGTGCGGTTACAAAGACTTAAGTACCTTTTCTCATCATGAAACGATGGTTTGAGAAAAGGACAAAAATGTCCTCTATTCAAAAAAAAAAAGAATGATCTTAACTCTTCAAAGTCCAAACATTTCGTTTTTGCCTTAAGCAGTAAACAACGCACCATATACTGCAACAGGAGCTCCCTTTGACGATGCATCCTTTATCGTCCTCTGCTGTCGTCGGAGCACCCTTTGCTGTCGTCTGCACAATGGGAGCACCGTTGCCACCATCAGCTGCATCTACCTTTTGGGTGTTTCTTCTTCACTATTGAATTACCAAAACTTCTGTCGTTTCGGTGAGTTTCGTTGTGCAAACAAATCGATTTATAAATCTGAATGCTAAATCTTACAACTGGTTGTATTATTCATGCTAAATAATACATATTTTCATAATGAAACAAATCGATTTGTACCTATCCACCTTCTAGGCATCAAAAACAGTTAGCACGATTTGTTCTTATGAAGGTCAAATATTACAACGATATGTACTTATGATGGCTAAATTTCTACAATGATTTGTACGTTTGAATGCAACAATGATTTATACATTTAATGCAATAGTGATTTGTACATTTAATGCAGTAGTGATTTGTACGTTTGATGCATCAACGATTTATACGTTTGAAGCAGTAGTGATGTGTATTTATGATTTATGAAGTCATCATGATTTGTATTTAAGTTTGCTAAATTGTACAACGATGTTTACTTATGAAGCCCAAATGTTACAACGATATGGACTTATGAAGGGTATGATTTCTACAACGATTTGTATGTTTGAAGCATGAACGATTTATAAATTTAAATCAATAGTGATTTGTACATTTAAATCAATAGCGATTTGTACGTTTGAAGCAACAACAATTTATACGTTTGATGTAGTAGCGATTTGTATTTTTGAAGTTACCTCGATTTGTACTTAAGTTTTCTAAATCTTACAACGATGTTTACTTATGAAGCCAAATATTGTGATGATTTATAATGTTGGTGATTGTGTAGCGAATGTGATAATTTGTAATAATATATACTTGGGGAGGTGGTTGTAACATATAATGATGTAGTTAAATTTATGTATTGTGTAGGTTAGCAATGGCTAAATTTTGTAAGACAAGAAAGCCCCCACCGTTTGAGGGGATGACTACTAAAGAAATTATCCACTAGTCTGATATATATGAGTGTTATAAAATATACCAAAATATAATGAACGATAAAGACAGGGACAAAGCATTGGAATTTTATGATGTGAAGTCTGGTCTATCAGATATTGAAGATGAAGAGCAAAAGAAGAAGGATGAGAAAAAACTAAAGATGAAGAAGAAGAAAAAGGATGACGAAGAGAAGGAAAAGCAAAGAAAGAAGGAGGAGGAAAAGAAAAAGCAAAGGAAGAAAAGGCAAATAAAGAAGGAGGAGGAGGAAGATAGAGAAAGGCAAAGAAAGAATAGGGAGAAGGAGGAAGAGAAGGAAAGGCAATTGAAAAAGAACAAGGAGAATGAAGAGGAGGAGAGGAAAAGGAAATGTAAGAATAAGGAAAAGGAGGAAGAGAATGAAAGGCAATTGAAGAAGGAGAAGGAGGAATAGAAGGAAAGCAAATAATGAAGATAGAAAAGGAAAGGCGGATGAAGAAGCACCAAGACAAGGAAGAGAAGGATAAAGAGGACGAGGAAGAGAATGAAAGGCAAAGGAAGGGGAAAGAGGACGAGAAAGAGAAGGAAAGGCAAAGGAAGGAGAAGGAGGACGAGAAAGATAAGAAAAGGGAAAGAAAGAAGCAGGAAGAGAAAGAGAAAGAAAGAAAAATGAAGGAAGAAGTAGAAAAGCAGAGGAGGGAGGCGAAGGAGCAAAGGAAGGAAGAAGTAGAGAAAGAGAGGAGAGAGGCGGCAGAGCGAAGGAGCAACAAGAAAAGCAGAGGATGAGGAGAGAATAAATGGGGAACAAAAAAGGCAGAGGAGGAAGGAGGAGGAGGAGCGAATGATGGAGCAACAAGAAAGGCAGAGAAGGGAGGGAGGGGATGAGGAGGAGAAAAGTGTGACCAAGGTACGCAAAATTGCTCATGTCTGTCATGATTTACTGTGATAGGTATTATTATGTATAGCGATTACTGTGATAGTGATTACTATATATAGTGATTACTATAATAGTGATTATTATGTATA
This sequence comes from Nuphar pumila, assembly GCF_984573655.1. Classification (NCBI taxonomy): domain Eukaryota; kingdom Viridiplantae; phylum Streptophyta; class Magnoliopsida; order Nymphaeales; family Nymphaeaceae; genus Nuphar; species Nuphar pumila. The sequence continues at coordinate 148,100,558 of NC_143250.1, read as the reverse complement.
GTGATTACTGTTATAGCGATTACTATGTATAGTGATTATTGTAACCTATGTATAGTGATTATCGTAATAGCTATTAGTACGTATAGCGATTATGTAATGATTTACTGTGATAGATATTATGTATAGTGATTAATGTGACAGTGATTACTGTGATAGCGATTACTATGTATAGCAATTATTATGATAGTGATTACCATGTACAACGATTATTGTGACTTATGTATAGCGATTACCGTAATAGCGATTAGTACATATAGTGATTACGTAACAATTTACTGTGATACGTATTATGTATAGCGATTATTGTGATAGTGATTACTATGTATAGTGATTACTGTGATAGTGATTACTATGTATAGCGATTATTGTGATAGCGATTACTATGTATAGCGATTATTGTGACCAATATATAGTGATTACCATAATAGCGATTATTATGTATAGAGATTACTTTGATATCGATTATTGTGTATACGATTACAGTGATAGCGAGTGTACAACGATTATTATATATAGTGATTACTGTATACAGCGACGTGTAGAAGTACAAATGGGATTGATTGTGATTTGATAGGAATAATATGTTATTTTATGTTACAAGAAGGTAGTCTCCACCACATGGTTAGAGATGCTGGAAAGGGAGAATAAGGACTTATGAAAGCAGGTGCAGAATTTGGAGAGACAAATGCAGTCACAATATGGTACACTAGTAGAGATGATTATCAGTGGTTTTAATAACATCGAGAGAACCAAAAGGCCACCGAGGAAAGAGAGTCCACCAAGGAAAAGAAAGAGATGATTTGTATGTCATACTCCATCTGAGTTGTCAAGTGTCACTGAATAAACATTATGTGATTTTTGTATCCTGATAATTATTTGTTATAATTCTATAATTATTTGTTGTAATTTTATAATTCTTTTTTATAACGTGACATTCTATAATTGTATAATTTTTTTTAATAAGTGTAATACACAAGTGCCACTGAATAAATCGTTGTAATGTTAGGCCTTCATAAATAAAAATTGAAGAAGTGGTTAGCGTTGTGTACTGTGAAAATTATGATTTGCTTTTACGAGTTGTCTTCCTATCGTGACTTACACAATGATTGATACAAGGCTGAAACGATTTATACGTATTAAGGCTATGTGCTATCGCGATTTGCTTGATACTGATTGGCTTGCAACCAGTTATAATTCTTTGTTGTAATGCAACATTCTATAATTAATAATTCTTTCTATAACAGATCCTGATTTGTTTTTTATAGAGAAAGTGTTCTATCATGATTTGTACAGCCACAGACATAAAGCGGAAATGATTTGTATTATCGTGATTTTCTTTTATGAGCTTTATCTATGTGAACGATATGTCCTATCGCGATTTACACAATTATTGATTCATAAAAGGTGGAAAAGAAAAACAATAAACAAATCGACATGATGTTTAGATTTAGTAAAGTACAAATCGAGGTAACTTCAATGATACAAATCAAGTTAACTTTATAAATACAAATCGATTTACAACTTGATACCGATTTGAGTTTTATAGAAAAACAATATTATAGTAACAGTTGCAAATCGATATGAGTAAATCACGATATTATTTATCAATATCGTTCACAAAGTCATATCGTTGTCACGGTAACTTCATAAATATAAATCGACGTGATTTACAACCATGTTCATTTACAAAAAAATATGAGTATTTAGTTATAATACATCATGACCAATGGTTTGGTCATGAAATAATTTACAATGACTGATTCATAAAAGGTAGAAAAGAAAAACAATAAATAAATCGACATGATGTTTAGACTTAGTAAAGTACAAATCAAGGTAACTTCATAAATACAAATTGATTTACAACTTGATACTCGATGACTTTATAACAGATCTCCAAGCATAATTGGATCAATTTTCCAAGATCTATATCTTACAACTAGCTTGGATCAATACATACTACCTGAATCTGAAAGCAGAAGTTGGCATGTTACTTGATGACTTTATAGCAGATCTCCATGCATAATTGGATCAATTTTCCAAGGCCTATATCTCACCACTAGCTTGGATCAATACAGGCTACCTGGATCTAAAAGCACAAGTTGGCATGTTACTCGATAATATTTGAATATGTATTCAAGTTATTTAATATTTAATTAAAAAAATTATGAGATCTTTGCAGAGTATTTGGGTCTACCCAAATGGATATGTAAAGAGTTTAGACTCAGATCAAGGTTTGGACATGACCTATAAGAGATTTGGATACATTTAAGACCCAAATAGATCTCCTCTAATGTAAAAAGTATTTTAGATCTATTTAGAGATCAAATTGGATCCTACTAAGAAAATAAGATATTGAATCTAATTGAAGACTCAATTAGATCCCATTATGTAAATTAACATTTGGACCCATTTGGAGATCCAATTGGATTTGAATAAGTAAATAATGCTTTTGGATCTATTTGAGACCTAAATGGATCTCATGAAGGTAAAATGAATTTGTTTGGATCTAAATTCAATTGGAGACACAAATAGATCCTACTTAAGAAAAGAAGATTTGGATTCAATTATGATCTAAATAAATCTTCTTAGTGTACTGTGAAATTTGTTTGGATCCACTTAACCCAAATGAATCCTACTTAAAAAAATATAGATTTAGATTAGCTTGATATTCAAATGAATTTCACTAGAATATAATAAGTTTTGGATCTATCTAAATTTCAAATGGATCCTACTTAAATAAATAGAATTTGGGTTCAAATCGAGGTAACTTCAATGATACAAATTAAGGTAATGTCATAAATACAAATTGATTTACAACTTGATACCGATTTAAGTTTTATACAAAAATAATATTTTAGTAACAGTTACAAATCGATATGAGTAAATCAAGATATTATTTATCGATATTGTTCACAAAGACATATCATTGTCACAGTAACTTCATAAATACAAATCGATGTGATTTACAACCATGTTTATTTACAAAAAATATGAGTATTTAGTTATAATACATCATGACCAATGGTTTGTCCATGAAATGATTTACACAATGACTGATTCATAAAAGGCAGAAAAGAAAAATAATAAACAAATTGACACGATGTTTAGACTTAATAAAGTACAAATCGAGGTAACTTCATAAATACAAATCGATTTACAACTTGATACTGATTTAAGTTTTATACTAAAATAATATTTTAGTAACAGTTGCAAATCGATATGAGTAAATCGCGGTATTACATATCGATATCGTTTACAAAGATAAACAAAGATATATCGTTGTCACGGTAACTTCATAAATATAAATTGACGTGATTTGCAACTACATTCATTTACAAAAAATATGAGTATTTAGTTTCAATACATCATGACCAATGAAATGATATTTTTAAGTTATACGCAATGTAATTTATTTGTTTATTATATACTTTGCACGTGATTTTTGAAAATGAGCGAGATGTGAAACGATGTTTTCTTTATAAATGAATAACATGTTGCACAAGTTCAGGAGGGTATTGTTTTGCTTTGCTTCATGAGAAAGGAACAGACGAACCAACGTGTTCGGGGGTCGAACATATAACCTGCTTCATCGTAAAGAAGGTATCGATGTCGAGGAAGGAGACAACGACAGCTACACGGCCAGCGATGGCAAATCAGGTGTATATTTTATAAACCTCGTGACGAGTATCTTCAAAAATTATCTCTTTTATGTCGTATATTCGATTTATTTTGTATACTATAGAAAGGAATTGCAATATAATACGACGGATCATTTATTGAATATTATGCTAATGTCAGTGGAACATCCACAAAAAAATGTACCCAAAAACTTAGTAAAGAGCTCCAAGAGAACATCAACCGACTGCGAGATGAATTTGCATAAGGAAACACTATCAATAATTTTGTATATATGAAATCACTATCAGTTATACATTTACATATGTCATGGGTATTTATATTAACACGTGCATATTTGTTGCAAATAGACTATATACAATTTCATCATGTATATTCAAAGCAATGCAACAACCAATACTAGATGCATCGTCAGCCCTTATTTCATGGTATATTGGTTCTCTTATATGTTTATTTTTTTTATTTATTTACTCTTATTGTTTCGTGTTTTAACCTTACTATTATCATTGTTTCGTTCAACAGAGTTTCGTCCATCGACTGCCATACACTACTGAATTTCAATATGGACTACAATGTTGGGGTAACGATGATCACTGCGGAGACTTTTGGTCAAGTGAAAAGGTAAGTGAAGAAACCTGTTGTCCAAGGTTTGTGAGGCATAACAGTCCTAGCACGATTTCTACTATCAATTTAAGATATTATATTGATTTAAGATATTATATCGATTTAAGATATTATTTTCATTCTTAATATCGATTTGTATGTTGATTCTTAATATCGATTTCTAAGCTATCAATAGAAATTTTCATATTGATTTGTAAGATATTTTATCATCGATTGGCATATATTGATTCCTACATTATGGCGATCGTTTGAGCATTGGGTCTTATACGTGATGGATTTACAAAAACAGCAAATATGGTGTTACAACTCATTGGAGTTTCACACTGTATATAATGTAATATTATGCATTTGGTAAGTTTTTATCTATAAGTGTATTGTATCTTGTACGGTGGCCCAGAATTTACTTGCTTCTGCATTAACCACAGGTGAGATTCCTCAAATACGTCTTGGGTGTCAACATTAGCAAGTGGAGGTTTCACGGCGCACTCGATGCTCCTTTACAAAATAATGGCATCGATTATGGTGTATTTATAATAAAGTATATTGAAGCAATATACAATGAATAAGAACTTGATTTCGATGATGTATGCTCTACACTTAAACATGTTTTATTATCCAATATTATTGGGGACTCAATTTCTATATTGGTCTCATATTACCTTTTTGTTGCCGGATGATATACCTAGATTTTGTAAAGAACTATGCAAAAACTTGATAGAGTTTCTAATTACGGCAGAGAAAAAAACTCAGACAGCAAGAATACCTAGAAGGCAACGAACGACGCGATGATGTACAAAGATTTGTAATAGATTTTGTGGACTGTGTATACAAATTTTGTAAATCTCTCTAGGTTGAAATAAAAATTCAACAATTACTCTGATTTCAAGAGGAATGCTAATAAATACTGATAAATGCTGATATTAAGAGGAATGCTAGTATATACTTTCAGAATGGAAAGATCTGTATTTTTCATCCTTTTACATAGGACAATATGTAAATTGATGTGGTTGTAAATCGCGTTGATGGGCTACATGATAAATCGCTTTACTATACACATCAATAAGTTAGACTGTTATTTATAGCAAAGGCAAATCGTTGTCTCCAACATAGACGTCATTGTGTAAATCGCTATAGGACACTATATGGTATAATGATTTATATAACATGGAAGAAAAAAAGTGGTCGTTATTTATAACGATTTGTACATGTAAAGGCTAGATGAGACAACAATGTTTACTTTTAATACAGTTTATTTACAGAATAACTTTTTGCACTATGATTCAAATATAGTATATATACAACGATTTGTATATGTGAAGGCTGGTATAATGATTTATATAACAAATAAATCGTCATAGGACACTACATGGTATAACGATTTATATAACATAGACGTCATTCTTATACCATTAGTAAATCGTGATAGAAAACTACAAAGATGATTTACTAATGGTATAAAAATAAAACTACAGTGATTTAACAGCGATCAAGCACAGGTAGTAAATGTAACTCATCGATGTGGTTTACAAACACAAATGTGTCAACAATAGCGATTTAATACTAGCGATTTACCAAATGAAGAAAGTCGATAAATGCTATATTAGTTAGCACTCATTGTACAAATCGTCATCACATGTTTAGCATTCATAAATAAAAATCGCACTGAAAGAAAAAAAGTGCTTTGTATCTACAATGATTTGTACATGTGAAGGTTACATGAGACAATGATTTTTACTAATGGTATAAGCATTGAACAACGATGATTTACCAATGGTATTAAAATTGTAGCTCTGTAGGCTAGATGAGACAACGATTTATACATGTGAAGGATACATATTACAACGATTGATCATGTTAATATAATCAAATACAATTATGTAGCTGCAGAATTCACACGTGATTCTTATGTTCCGTTGCTCACTTTTGAATTAACTGAGTCTGTCATATAATAGAACAATGTAAGACACTACATTAAGTTTAACAAGAAATTCAAATATTCTCCCAATATTGATTATATACCAAAAGACTTGTAAAACTGATGTCATCATTTCACTCAAACCTTTCGGGAGGATTGAAGATTCTAATATTGTAGTGCACGTCTGTAGGGTATTGCTGCATGTTGGAAATTACACAAGTTAGATATTGATAAGATACATGTAATGCAATTTACATAGAAAGCAATATAATGTATTACATACCTTTTCATGCGAAGGGCTTGGTTGTTTTTGCTTAAGGGTTGGTTGTTTTTAGATATTTTCTTGACAACCAATTCTAATGCACCATTTGTCCTCCGATTATTGCAATCAAAGGCAGGTTTCCTTTTGATACCCTTCGCTAGATGAATTTTTCTATCATAATCTATAACGTTGACTCTTGACTTGTTGAAGATGATGTTTATGCTTCGATACAACTTTTCATGTGGGTCAGGGGAAGCATAATTTTCACCTTCATTGTTCACTCTTATTTTCTTAGACTGGTCTTCATGAGCTGCAACAGACTGATGGTGAATTAACTGCTCATTTTCAAGTAAGTCCTTTGACACTTTTCTCATGCATACATAGGCTTTTTTTCACTTTTCGATACCAAATCTGCAACATGCATAAGTGACCTACATAGTTGTTGGTAACGGGAGGCTATGTGGCACTTCTCATCAACACCAGATGGACTGACATTATCTGTATCCAGCAGTTCAATTTTTGCTTGCCTCATCCATCTTTGCATTAAATATGACTCAGGTATTTCTTGTATCTTCTCTTGATTAAATGTCATTAATTCATGACGACATAAAATACCTTTGAAGTCATATATTTTGCACGTATATTCAATTATTTTGTTGTCAACATTGTATGTAACATGTGCTTCTTGCCTTTTCAAATGCTCTTTGTCCTCCCATACAATATGGTATTTGTGCATATTCTTGATTTGCATACGTCCTTCTATGTTGCAATTCATGACCTGTATAACATCTTTCTTAATCCATTCAAATACAGTTAGTGTATATAGATCTGTAGGTTGCATCAATATTTTAATGCCCAAAGTTACAGGGTGTGTGTTGAAGCATTTCACATCTTGTTCAAGCTCATTCTTTCTAAGATCGTCTACAAATAATTCATATTGTTTCATGAAGCGAAACATTGTTAAACATGAATACAAGGTTTTCTTCAGTGTGGCATGCATAGATTCAGCTCTTTGTGTGCTTATCATACCTGCACAAAAGTATTGTCTTTCATATGTCAATGCCCACTTTTCTTTGTCTACATATAAATTTTGTAACCACACACAGTCTTCAAGGTCGTACATCTGAATCATTTTCTCTCAATTAGACATAAATGTGACCTCGTTTACGCTCTCAAGTACACACCTTGTAAACTTTTTATCAAACATTGTCTTCTGACTAAATATGTGTCATATGTTATTTACTTCATTTTAGAAGATATGCCACAAACATAGGCGATGATGTGCATCTAGCCATACATGAGACACTGCAGCTGTAATTGCATGATCACCATATGTAAGTACAACTTTAGGGTGCTTCTCATTCATTGCCAGTGTAAATACTTATTGCTTGATTTCTTCTATAAGTAATCAACCAAAAAACATATTTCTTCATTCTTCATGTTATTTGTCATCTTCCTTCTCAAGTGGTTTCTTAGATCCATAAGTATGAATGGCACATTCTCGCGATCACCATTAATGTGCATACACAAATTGTATGTCTTCTTTGGTGCAATGCCGATGTTATTAGCTATTTCAATAATTATAGCATGTGTTTTAGTTACTTTACGATGTGACCTTAACATAGGAGTCATAAATGAAGCTGCTAATTCATGGTTATGATCACTGATTAAAGTATGAACTACATATTTCTCATTCGGAAGCCTTCTTAACACCATTCTTGTTGGATAGCTACATCTTGAATCTGGCTTGCTCCTTGTCAGATTTTCACTTGACTTCTTTCAACCTTCCTTAGAACAAACATATGTCATTCTCACCATGACACCCTGTGCATTTTTTGACCAAGAATACCTTCTAACACTGAAGCCAAGTTTTAAGGCATAATCATTATAAAATTTGTATGCAACTTCCTCATTATTAAATTGCATTCCTTCTACGGAAACAGAGTCAAGTGTACTATCATGTACATTCCTAGTGTCTGCACCTTTATCAAGTGTATTGTCATGATCGTCTACCTCATTATCGAATTGCATTTCTTTTGCTGGAAGATTCAAGTCAAGAGTGAATCTAATGCTTGCACCCTTCTTATCATGTGCAGCATTAGTGCAGATGTTCACTTCTTCAGATGCATCATTAGTACAGATGTTCACTTCTCCATAACTTTTCAATGATTGAGATGCATCATCTTCACTGCAACCAGATGATAAGCTCACCACTGTCATAAGCAAGATATAAATTTGTGTTAGCCAGCATATACATTTGCTACAATTTATTCAAGATGCATATAACAACGAATACCGATTAGTTAAGCAAGTCAAAAAAATGATTGAATGAATCACAATATAAAAGCAACAATAATTTGTTATTTGCTTATACTATATATCGAATTGTTATTTACCATGCCAATAAAAGAAATGATTTATCGTATATATATGTTGACGATAGCGATTTACGTGACAATGATTTAATTATATTTATGGTGATATGAAGAGATTTCAATAGAAATTGCTCAATAAGCAGCGATTTAAATACGCAAATCATCAGCATAAGAGCGCAATAATGTAAATTACGTATGCACATATTTTAAAATCATACTACAAATATCTTATAAATCGATACTAGAAAATATATAATATCTTACAAATCGATATACATATTGCATAATATATTACAAATCGATACGGCAATTCAGCATAATAGCTTACAAATCGATATACATATCGCATAATATATTACAAATCGATACAACAATTCAGCATAATAGCTTACAAATCGATATTAACAAACAAAACAATATTTCACAAATCGGTAGTATGTTACTACAACCGCGATTTGCGTTATATTGCATATATTGAGTGAATGAATGATACCAGATGGGGTAGAGGTCTTTCCTCGCATTTGTAACTAAGCATTCTTGTCAACAGGTCCCAGCGTCTTACAAATATCTTCAATTTTTCAACTGTCGAAAAACCAACATCGACCTGCAATAACAAAATAATGCCTTCATGGCACTCACGATGACATACGTTCTTCAATAATAGCCTAATGACATGAAAAGGTACTCATGATGCCTTAATGGCACGTGTTGGAATGTTTGTGCGTCATTGTTTTTTTCCATACTGCCTAACAAAAACGAAGAAGAAGCGAAGACTATAAAAAGAGATGGCCGACAAATCCTCCTATGATGCTCACCAATGATCGAACCAGTCGATCGATTTATAGTTATCTCTACGAGGTAAGAATGAACCCGAGAATATTTTGTAACACAAGACAGGAACGAGAAGGCGGCAATATGTTGTAACACAAGCTAAAAATCAAGGCGGGAACTTAGACTCGTGAGAATGTGCAAAACTATTTATGGGAGGACATTTTCGTTAAATGCATATCTATCTTTTTTATATGTTATTTTATTATAAAATCATCATGGGTAACATTGGCATATGAATTATCGGAGAACACACAACCCCCTCCCATTGTATATGGACTGTGTCAAAAAGGATGCACATTGACAATTTGATAACAACACCGATTTATATGGAAAACACTGCAACAAATTGCCTTAATTCTTCTAAAAAAAATTTATGAAACACTGCGACAGAGGCAGGCAACTTTAGAAACATATGCTTCACAAGAAGTTAGCGATCATTTTCAAGGCTTGTGGGGGCGATCGAGGAGGGCTCTTCAAGCCATATTTTACGAGGCTTTGTCTCTTTCTATCGTACGGGCCACTGCACCCAACGCGTCAACAACAGCCTGTAATATTTACTTCTTTTCTTTTTTTTTCTGTTCACCTTGAAATGATTCTCAATTTCCATAAAGCTTCCTCACCCCTCTCTCTCGCTTGAACAGTCGATTCTTCTATGCTGATTCTAGAAACCCTGCACCATATCTATCAGAGCCCTGTGTGGTCGCAACTCGTAAGTTGTATCCAAGTAGGTGGGATCTGTCGCCCCCATGGAACTGACTGATACCATTCAATGATGCTATAATTCAAGCTGGTTTACTATTGGACCAGGTCCTGTACTTAACGTAGTAGTCAATCAAAATTCAGGGCATACCACAGGAAAAGAGAAAAAGAATCACCACCCAACTTGTCATTTCCAATATGTGAGTACGCTTTGTTATCATCAAAGCTTAAATCCAACCAGGATCAAAAGTCCAAGCTGAATATAAATACATAGTTGTAAATTCATTTTACTGAATTTAAGTTGTTGTAGACCCAAACATATATAGGATGAGAAACATAAAAGATGAGTTGTATTATGTTTAATCCAGATCCAACACGTAAAAAAAAAGACACATGAAAGTATAACAAAAATATTTGTCATTAAATGACAAGAACTGAAATACAAGGGAAGGGATTGAAAAGTTGTTGAAAGTGAACATAAAGAATAAAGAATATGAGATATCAACAACAATGTTGGAGCATCAAACTACAAGTGGCCTAATAGCTCATACTCATGCTATGAACGTAAACCTATCTAATTGCTCATGTTCTTCATATACATTCATGAAAAGCAAATGAGAAAAAGAAGTAAAAAAGCACAATGTTGAATCAAGATCTTCTAGATGAGACCTTGGGATATAAGTAGAGGTGTCAACGGGCCTGGTTTACCCGAACCAAACCCTATAGGGTCCAGGTATGGTGAAAACTAAGAAGACCCAATTAAGACCCGGGTTCGGACCCGAAGGTCTGATTAATACATGGACCTGGGTATAGCTTGTGAAATTTTATACCAGACCCAGACCCGATCCGAATTCTGATTAAGACCCACAAATTTCAATGTAAAAAATATGGTTTTACCAGGTTTGGTTCATTGTTGATTCAAAATCTCTCTACACCTTACAGTGTGGCTTAAAAGCTTGAAAAATCGACATTAAACAAAAACCTTTTCTTGTTATTCAGACTCTATTTCTTGGATTTCAAGGTTGAATCAGAAACCTTGATCACAAAGGATGCATTGATTCGGATTCATACAACATTTAAATAAAAAATTGTTGGGTTGTAGAGGCAAAAAATGGAGTGTCGCAGTCTCTCCCTAGTTGCAGGAAACGAAAGAGACGTGAGAGAAGGGGCTTTGCCCTAAGCCCAGAAAGTTTCGATAGAAAAGATTACTCCACCCAAAGTGGAAAAATCTTTTCTATAAAAAACTGTACTTTTTAGTAACGGTTTCGCAAAGAAGCGTTTTCTCTCATTTGAAAAGGTCAAAAAAATGTATGTTTTTTCGATTTTTCCTATAAATTTCTCACTTTCAAACCTGCCCTAAGTTAAACCTCCTCACTATCTATCACACAACAACAACGAAGGAAAATATTTTAAAGTATTCTAAAATTTCTATTATACTCTTATTAGTCAATATGATTGCCCTTCTTACATTTTACAAACGTGTATCCTTCTCATCTTTAAATATTAGGAACTTATGAATAACCAAAATGGATCAGGGTTCCAACCCAGGTCCAAAATAGATCTTAACCAGACTTTGAGTTTTGGGTAACATGTATGATATATCCGTATTTGGGGTCAGGTCCAGAATAAATATATTTAATTAAAGTATTGAAAAAAACTTAAGTTAACTAGTGTAGTTGGATGGGGCCTAAGCCGCTAGGAGGGTGGTCTAGGTTCAAATCCCATGAAAGTCACCTCCTGCGCAATCCTACGCGTGGTGAGTCCCTAGGGGCGAGAGGTAAGCCTTCAGACAGAGTTCTAAGCTGCCAAGACACCATAAGTACGACTAGATCTAAAAAAGAAAAGTAGTTAAGTATAAAGTATGGGGGCATTTTTGGTGTTTTAAAAGCATTTAACTGAAGTTAGCTATGTAAGTTAAAGTATCCTCATCTGACAATTACTAGGACTATATAAGGAATTTCAGAAAAAGTGATGTCTGACATGAGTTTCAGGTTAAAGGTATCCAAGCAAAAACCACGTTCAAAGGACTACTTGGACACTATTCCATGCCGCCTTCTCAAAGGCATGGGGGGGGGGGGGGGGGGGATTACCTGAGGTTGGCCCATTAAGTGCCTACGTCCCGAAGAAGGTTCTTTGCTATGTCACAAAGACCCGTGAACACGAGGACACGTGACACCATTTGACTCGAAAGTTTGATTTTTTTTAGAAAAGTCGACACGGAATTTTTTAATCAATAAAAAATATTTTGTGACATTTTAATGTTACAAATATATTTTTCATTGAAATAAAACCTTAAAACATTAAAAAATAATAAAATAATACTAAAATATGGTCTGCACATGCCAGTGTCAGTATTCACGTGTCTGATAGTGTCAAGGACACACCACCAAAATGGCGTGTCCTTGTGAATAGGTTCTTTTTCATTTAAAAAAAGAAAAGGAAAGGAAACTAAGGTTCCTCATCATCAAAGAAATAAAATACTAACACTCTTTTTTTAAAGGCAAGCTAGGGGTTAGGCAGATGCCCACCAGTTATTATACCACTGGGTTTTGAACCTGCAAAGTCCCACCACAAGGAGACGTGCACTGACAACTTCTACCAGCCACGCCAAAAAAAATAAAATACTAACACTTTCCTCCCCCATGTGCCAGCAGAAAAATAAAATAATAACAATTTCTTCCCTATACAAACAAGCCTAGATGATACCAGCCTCCTCAGCCCAAACAAAAAAGATCGATTGCTTGAGCTCATTTACTAGCCCTACCATCACTCCATAAGCGGTGGCAAGTAAAATCATCACCATCAAAGGCAATCTGATTGTCCTTTATTGCTGTTTTATCCATATAGCTAACATAATAAGAATATACCACCATTAAAAGGTATAAGAGGAGGATCAACCGGATTTCTAAAGAGAAAATGAAGGTCGAAATAGATAATTGCAGTTGTCGATCAAAGGAGTCATTTAGCATACTCAATTTTTTTTTTCGCTCTTTCAAACTTCAATGTTGATGAAGCATAAATACCTAAGAGTTGGACTTTTGTTTATTCACAAAAAGTGACAAATATGCTTGATAGGTCAAAAATGAAACATTTGATCCCAACTGGACTGGAGGAACACGAGGACCACACCGTTGATAATGCGATCCACATTAATTGAAAAACTTGGTTTCCACTTAAATATATTAGTTTTATTTCAAACCAGGTTTACGCTTGAAATCAAATCCAGATCCAAGTCATAGCAAAGATGCAAGCCCCCAGCTTTTCAACCATGTCATTACTCGAATGCAAATGTTGGTTAAGGCCCTGTTTGAAAACTAGTAGCTGGGATGGGAACTTCCCATCCCAAATGCATTAACTCACATCCCAGCTACCAGGTGGTAGTTTGACCAACTTTTTGCCAAATGCAATGACTCCTATCTCAGTTCCTAGATTCCAAACAGGCCCTAAAGTCTCCTATGTTTGGACTCTCATAAATCCCAATTTAAGCCCTCATAGAACTACATTTCTTGTTTGATCTCAAATCGTAAGCTTACGAAATTCTTATTCGTTCCTGTAAATATGACGGGCTTCATATATTCCACCAACCAACCAAGAAAACAAACTCAAATGTACACATCATGATCCAATACCAGCGTAGCTTATGATACCTTGTGCTACCCAAATCCTTTTAAACCAAATACAGAATCTCATTTACTAACATCCATTTTACAGCACAAAAAATTAAAATCTAGATCAGAGTCGCTGAAACATATGATTTGAAACATGTATATTGGTGGCAAATAATCACTCCACAGGATAACAAGATAAATCTGAGGATCTCCATCTGATCACTTTGTAAACTGATCTCTCTCAACTGACGCCACGCACCACAATGCTAAAATTACTTTGACAGAGAAGATCACTTTCCAAACGATGTTTAAAATGTATCGCTCACTCAACCTGAAAGAAGAGGGAATAATATGCTTTAAGGACAGAGACCCAAGTAGCCAACCCATTTAAGACGGCCCCATCCCACTTGGTTCTGCATAAACTGGTACTGGGATGGTGGTACCATCAGTTCCCAGCTATGATAAGGTCGGGCATATCAGAATAGTCTCTCTCTCTCTCTCTCTCTCTCTCTCTCTCTCTCTCTCTCTCTCTCTCTCTCTCTCTCTCTCTCTCTCTCTCCACACACACAAAAGAAAAGTCAGTGGAAGAAACTAATGAAAAACAAAGATGGTTACCATCTACCAAAATTGTCCAAGAAAATCAGGTACGAAGTCCAGTAACTTTGCCTACTGCAACCGTTTTTCCTGTAAGCATGCAGTGTTAACAAGAATCCCAGTCGACAGGAAGTCACAGACAAACATACAGATCAAAACCCCAACTAATTATACCTTCAGTACGAAGAGTAAACCTTCCAAGCTGTGGAAAATCAGCAAAGGTCTCAATGCACATCGGATTGTTCACCTTCACAACATAGACAACAATTCTTCAATAACTGTATGAATATAACACAATTGCTCAACACGTAAAAGAGCCCATCTATATACCTGGATTCGACAGACCACAACTGCACCATTTTTGACAAAAAGAACCTTCTTCTTCATTGGCTTCTTCGTTTTTGGATCTATTTGCTGCAACAGCTCCACTATCTCACACTCCTCGACAATAGCATGAATATGCAAAACTGCCTTGTAGCCAGCAGTAAAAATTGCCTAAAATTTCAAGAAATCATCAAATGAAAAATGTGAAGTGAAAACTCCCTCCTACAGCAGCAATTCAGAAAAAGACGCAAATTAACCAAGCCTTCTATCAGAAGAAACTCACGCACATTGTCAAGCAATTCCAGTATCTGCAACTGAGCATCAAATTCTGAGACTGCAGAAATGGGCTTTGCTTCATGAAACAAAATAAGCAATTGAATCAGTAAAATGGTGTAATTGCAGAGCTCAGATGAATCACATTCCAACATGCATAATGATCTAAAACACATGCATCTATGTGACCACCGACACACATATTGACTATAAGTGACCAAGAATCATTTGATTTGAATCGAATGCAAAGGAAAGGATTTCAAGTTCCTCAACAAGAAAATTCTATGATGAGCAAGATCTTGAAATGTAACTTTTGTAAGGGCTACAACATTATAGATCTAAATCCACTCCATGCTTCAAGCAACAACCTTCATTGAATGTTTAGAAACCAACAATGGAATTTAACAAGAACCTATTTGGCAACTTCCATCATGCTACGCAAAAGGCGAATAATCAACCTTCCAAATAGTTTACAAGCATCAAAGTTTGGTGGGAAGAAATATTGTTGATATCATTCAATCATTTTCCAAAGATTCAATCATACAAGTATACAGGCATATAGAGTTTATCTAGAAATATATCTCATATCAAATGAAGACACCTAGATTTAAGTATTTAACAGATGCAATATCAAAGAAAATTGGAGATGTCAAGTGTTCAGCATATCTGGATCATAGGGGTGGCAAAACCTGACACGACCCGCCAACCCGCCTCTTAGGCGGGTTCGGGTTTGGAAAAAATGAACCCGTTTAATAAACGGGTCGACCCGCCTAACCCGTTTATTAAACGGGTCGGGTTCGTGTTAGGGGTATGCCAACCCGCCAACCCGTCTGCCAACCCGCCAACCTGACCCGTGAACCTGAGAACCCGTTTACCCGACCCAACCCATTTATTAAATGGGTTGGCGGGTCGTGTCGGGTTACCTGTTTATTAAACGGGCCGGGTTCGTGTTTGCCACAGCCGACCCATTTAATAAACGGGTCGGGTTCGGGTTGAGGTATGCTGACCAGCCAACCCGACACGATTGCCACCCCTACTGGATCACATGCATACACACCCGATCACGTGGTCACAGACACACACACACACACACACACACACACACACAAAGTGTATCCATGCTCCCTTGTTTTCAGAATTTCTTTGCTGCATATTCCATACACATACTTATGTGGCATAGCTCTGGACACCCAGATCAACTTAGACCAAGTTGAATATTGCAGAACTTTCTTCTACTCATAAGGACTAAGTTTTAACTTTTAAATACGGTAAATTTACTGAACAAATCCATGTATGGAAGTGATCCAGTTAGTGCAGAGAATGTATAAAACCAGTACATATCCAGCTGACATAGTCCACTATACACAACTCAAATATTGAAAAAAAGTGCAGGAATATTATTTCCAATGGTGGGAATGATGCAGAGTACAACATAAGGCTCTTAACAAGTCATGCCTTAGACACAATCAAAAGGACAAATCACACGTCTAAAAAATACAACAACAACTACGCCTTCATCCCAAAACAATTGGGGTCGGCGATATGAACCAAAAAAGAAAATCATTATGGGTCTTCCACATGAATCCTTCTCCTCCAATCATTTTTATCTAATGCCATGTCCTTGGTGAAGTTCAAAGCATTCATATCCTTTCCTATCATCTCCATCCAAGTCTTCTTAGGCCTACCTCGACCTCTTTTAACTAATATATTTTCCCATTTCTCCATCCTTCTAACTGGAGCATTATTAGGCCTTCGCCGAATATGTCCAAACCACCGTAAACGATTCTCTCTCATCTTATTTTCAATGGGTGCAACGCCTACCTTCTTACGTATCTCCTCGTTCTGAATCTTATCTTTTATTGTATTTCCACACATCCATCTAAGCATACGCATCTCAGCTACACTCATTTTTTGAATATGATGTCTCTTGGCAGCCCAACATTCCGTACCGTATAGTAAAGTGGGCCTAATAGTCGTCCTATAAAACTTTTCCTTCAACCGCACTGGCATTCTACGATCGTACAACACTCCAGTTGCACTTTTCCATTTCATTCACCCAACCTTTATCCTATGATTTACATCTCCATCAATTTCTCCATACTTTTGAATGATAGATCCCAAATATTTGAAACAATCATCCACCGGTATTTCTTGCTCACCAAGCTTCACTACACTCCCATCACTACTTCATTGCTTACTAAACCTGTAACGACCCCAACTCATACCCTTTAAAAATGCGGAATATTTTTTTTTCTAAGAGTTGCGGAAACCTTCCTAGAGATCTGGGGTCCTCACAGTTCCACTTTCCATTGGATAGCCCATCCACCACAAACGAAGTTGCAATTATCATCCATATCAACCAACTAAAACTCTTTTATTAATGAGTAAGAAAATTTCAAAGACAAGGTTTTCTTCAACTGAAGTAAAATAACAATTGCAGAATTTAAAAGAACTGAAAGACAAAAGAAAGAGCCATTATGTCCTCTACTAAAGCTGACAAGCCCAAGTATAACTCATCCATCCCCAGATGCATGTCCAACTTCACTGTTCACCATTTCCTGTGAAAAACCAACAAAGTAGGGTGTTAGAACCGAAATTCTGAGCACAGCTACTTCTAAAGAAAACAGGTGAGAGAAAGAACATGGATAAGATTTCATGCAGTGAGTACAGCTATAAAATTTGCAACATTTAAATATTCATAACTACCAATAATTGCATATACTCACCAGTTAAGAACATTAAAGCAGTGTCATATATCAATAACTAAATAATCAAACCTTTCAGCATGATTTCACAAAGTAAATCATATGCTACCACCAAATGATGTCATGATATCAAGAATGATTCGAACATGCATGATCTAATGCATAACAGAAAAATGCATGATTATGTGCAATGCATGATTTCTTCTATTATCTTTCATTTAAGTTTCATCTTTCCATATGCATGCCCTATTAGATGCACACATCCTTAAGTTTCTCTTTTTAATTACCGTGGCCCGCGGATACACCAAACGGGTACAAACCCCGAGGTCAAGTAGGTTCTCAGGGTAGCTTAACAAACAATTTGTATTTTATTACTGGGTTTCAACTTAGCCCTCGACCGATATCAGGAAACAGCACCATCCATCGGAACATTAGACCTCCACATCTAATGTCGGGGACACAAGGGACACCCCACGCCCACAAGTGCCACTTCCTTGGTACCATAAACTCACAGCTGTGACTAACACACCACTCCCGGGTAAAGTGGTGGGCTCTCCCTAAAACCGTGGCCAGGAGAAGAACCTCAATATCGGGTTCAGGGGCAACAACGCACACGGAGTTTTTGTATCCTCACAGTCTCCCCAAGACCGGATATCCAAGATTCTCATACTCCAGATGAGATATCCCAGAATGTATATTACATTGTTCTTATTCATTATTTTTATTTAAAGTTCATTCTTTAAGTTTGCCACACATATGCAAAAGTAAAGTGAAAACCCTGCATCCTCCCTTGCAGGGACCCATTCAGGACTTCAGCCCGTATAAACCATTAGAACAGTGTAGTAAAGTGTCAAACCATCTCATGTGGTTCAAGTGATGCATTTAAAAACATATGTGAAAGCAAACCAAACTCACGGCTCTCCAGGCCGATGATGTCCATTCAGGCCATCAATGCACCACATAATAAAACCAAATTAGTGTTTTATTTATAACACTAGGCCAATAGTGCCACAAAAATGTGCACTTATGCAACCATACACCCAAACATATGCATGTCATAATTCATTCATACGCATTTTCAATATGTGTGTGTTACCTACATCACATACGGGTATTAACCAATCCATGGTTTCTTTCAGGGTATGAGTGTACATGTACCATTTCACATATAAATCAAGCGTACATGTTCAAGAAGCATTACTAATAATTGAATCATGCTCCCACTCATGCGTACCATAATCATAACAGTCAAGTGAAAACATAAACCTCCACGGCAAGTGTTTTCATACAATCCAATACACAAGCTTTTAATTAACACATGGATTCTAGCCAAAAATATAATGTTCAGCTAGAGACATTCAAGCAAGATACATTACATATATAAAATTTCAGTTTTATGTATCCATCCTCCCTAAACAGTGTAACATGAGCACTATTATACACAACTGAAAATTTTCAGGTTATGTTTTAATGATCCCTACTACACTCAAGCACCATCTTATGCCAATAGATGGCCTACAGCATTACATTAGGTAATGCATGCAAGATTCTGTCGGACTTTAACAGTTCATGAACCTAGAAGCAGTGCATTCATGTTATAATGGTTTAGAACTTTGTATATTCATTTATGAAAATAGGAAGTCCGATTAACATCATTCGGCTAACTATGAAAACATATGGAAATCAGCCCTGCCACTAGAAATCAGGACGTGTGTGTGTGTATATATATATATATATATATATATATATATATGTATACATAAACACGCAGTCAGCTGGAACACATGCTGACTTTTAATAATTTAAAACATCGAATGGTGTTGCATCATCAAACCCATCTATTCCCTGTTTTAGTATACATAACAGTGTTCTGTTTTTTGAGGATAGCAAGTTTCAAAAATTAATTAACAAGAAATTGCCTATATGCATATCACACAGTCCCCTTTTGATATCAAAATAACCAATATCAAATCGAACTTATAACTTCAATTTCTGGAAATCCAACCTCTCAGTCCAGCATACAATGCTACATTATGGAAACGACACATTAAGATTTTTGCAGTAAATTTATGAGACCAACTTACTCCATTATCAACAGAAACTACAATTTCCAAACATTCTTTATGAACTTGGTTGCCAAGATTTCAAGTATGCAGATTCAATTACAGCGCATTTCAGGTAAGTAATGATATCAAGACTTAGCTCCATACACAAGATCAACTGTTTGCATGACTTTAAAGTATTGTTACTCTAGTTTATCCAAGCATAGAACACTTGGTAGAGAAAACAAAGGAAAACTCATGGTATATGCTACAATCTGCCATTAATAGGTTATGTAAAAATTAAAAACTTCAGAATCAAATATATCCCCTCATCCTATGCATATTCACGGTGAAGGAACCCCAATCTGGTTATTCAATCACAATAACCGAAACCCAAACTATTCAAGAATTTCCCAATTCAAGAGTCTACTAAACACCCTAAAACTTTAATTTACCCTAACATGAACATTTCTCCTGAACTTCAGCAGCATCCCATAAGTAAGAAAATAAATCTTTCCATAAGGGAAAGAGCCTAACGTATCAATGTAATGGGCTAGCACAAATATTTCCAAAAACCTGTAATTTCCTCTATTCTTCTTCATCTCACAGAAAATAGATTACAAAAATTATATTTCACAGCACAAGACTTTAACTTAAATACACTGATCTCACTAATATCATGCATAAAATGACAAAAACCAACAATGCAGATCGATTATCATAAGGACTGTCAATCAAAACAAAAAGAAACCTTCATTCCCAAACCAATCGTTCAGGGTGGCTGAAACAGGGAAAACCCCTGTTTCACGATTTCAGGGTATTTGTCCCCATCAGAAATCTGTAAGCCTTCTTAGTAAAAATCCAAAACAAATACATTAACCGAGGTCTTAAGCCCTTTAACATACATCATGAAATGAAATGGGGATCTTCGAAACACGAGCTTTGATTAACAAGAGCAAGTGTCAAGAATGACACTAAAGCATAACCCTTAAAAAGGGTATAACTGGAAACAAAATAAAAATAAAAATGTATTCTTTATTGATATGAAAAACCAATTGCTTAAGAAGCATTGGAGTGAAATACAAGAGGGGCTGCACCCCTTTATATACACAGCTGAAAGAGGACTCAATAGACCTGTTGGGCACAGTCCAACAGCTCTATTTAGAGCTGTTGGAATGTGTCAGTCCAACAGCTCTATTAAGAGCTGTTGGACTGTGTCAGTCCAACAGCTCTATTGCTAGTCAAGTCTGGACAGGACTTGACTAGCAACAGTCATTCTAGTTCAAACTGAACCAGATGACATAAAGACAAAAAATAAAAATAAAGGAAAAAAAATACATAAAAGAAAGAAATTAAAAATGTATTTATATATATATAATAATATAATATTATTATATATACATATATGTACAGTTTTACATTTTAACACTCCCCCTCAAACTTACGGTACAATGAGCGAAAGTTTGTCTAAGAGAAAGTGAAATCGGGGAGCAGCGAGAGGCTTTGTAAAGAGGTCTGCTAACTGATATTCTGAAGTGACATATGGCAGATCAATTATCCCGTGTAGATATTCCTCTCTGACGTAGTGACAATCCATTTCGATGTGTTTGGTGCGTTCGTGGAATGTTCTGTTACTGGCAATGTAGATCGCACTTTTGTTGTCACAACACATTTGTGAAGCCTTTGTTGCTTCAACTCCCATGTCAGCAAGCAGTCGTCGGAGCCAAACTACTTCCATGGTCGTGGTTGCCATGGCTCTGTATTCAGCTTCGGTGGATGAGAGAGATACCTTCTGCTGCTTTTTACACCTCCACGAGATTAATGATTCCCCTAAAAAGACACAAAAGCCAGTGGTTGAGTGTCTGTTATTGGGATCACCTCCCCAATCAGCATCAGTATATGCAATTAAATCAAGAGAAGAGGAGGAAGATAAGAAAAGTCCTCGTGAAAGAGAGGACTTGATGTATCTGATAATACGCATGACTGCTCCCATATGAACAGAAGTAGGAGCATGTTGAAATTGACTTGCTGTATGAACAGCATGTGCTATATCTGGTCTGGTAATGGATAGATAGGAAAGTGCCCCGACAAGCTGTCTGTAAGGAGTAGGGTCTGCAAGAAGTTCTCCATCATCAATCTTCATTTTAACATTAACAACTTCTGGAGTGTCAACTTTCTTATCATCAGTAATACCAGACCTGAAAACAATATCAAAAGCAAATTTAGTCTGAGATAATAAATATCCTCTAGGAGAATAAGCAACTTCAATGCCTAAAAAATATCTCAACAAGCCCAAATCAGTCATTTCAAAATGAGATTTAAGAAGTGTTTTGATTGTTTCAACTCCCTGTTTATCGCTTCCGGTGATGATCATATCATCCACATAGAGAAGAAGCACAATGATCCCTGCATCAGAATTCTTAATAAACAAAGCAGTGTCAGTTAAACAGAATTGAAAACCAATATCAATCATAACACGACTAAACCTATCATACCAAGCTTTTGGTGCTTGTTTAAGTCCATAAAGAGCTTTTTCTAAGCGAAGGACTTTACCCTTAGGAATACTTAGACCAGGAGGGGGGTCCATATATACTTCTTCAACTAGCTTTCCATTTAAAAAAGCATTTTTGACATCCATTTGAAAAATAGACCATTTTTTGATAGAAGCTAAGGCAATTAAGGTTCGGACAGTAGTCATACGAGCCACCGGAGCAAAGGTTTCTTCATAATCAATTCCATATTCTTGGGCATAACCTTTGGCTACTAAACGGGCTTTATATCTTTCAAGAGTACCATCACTCTTGGTTTTAATTTTATAAACCCATCGACATCCTATAGTTTTCTTCCCTGGAGGAAGATCTTGAATATTCCATGTAGAAGCCTTTTCAAGTGCATCTAATTCAACTTTCATGGCTTCTATCCATTTGATATCATTTTTTGCTTGAAAATATGTGGATGGTTCTTCATATGAGTGAATTAATGCAATAACTGCCCTATATGTGGGTGAGAAAGACTCGTATGATACAAACTTTTCTGGAGGCCTCGAGATCCGGGATGATTGTCTAGTTGGAATGTTAGAATATTTCTCAAGTGCACATGGAGTATTAGACTCTTGTCGCCTGGAATATTGAATACTAGTATCTCTATGAACTTCTTCATTTTCAACATTAAGATCAATAATTCTGGGATATAAGATTTGGTATACAGGAATAAATAGGAATAGGAATGGAGTAGGGATTGTTATGAGTCGTCAGTTTATAGATAATGTAGTTGAGGTCCGTAGGAAGGGTGATAGAATTTTACTTATTAAATTAGTATTAGGTACGGATATTATTAATATTATTAGTGTTTATGCACCTCAAGTAGGTTTAGATGATTCCATTAAGCATCAATTTTGGGAAGATTTAGATGGAGTAGTACAAGAGACATCTTATGGAGAAAAGCTTTTCATCGGCGGTGACCTTAATGGACATGTAGGCATTAGTAGGGATGGATTTGAGAATATCCATGGAGGCTATGGTATAGGAGAAAGAAATGAAAGTGGAGAAAGGATTTTAGATTTTTGTTTGTCCTATGATATGATCTTAGCAAACACCTGGTTTAGGAAGAGGGAGTCTCACCTAGTAACATTTAAAAGTGGGGTTAATACGAGTCAGATAGATTTTTTCCTACTTAGAAAGAGAGATAGGGGTTGTTGCATCGATTGTAAGGTTATACCAGGAGAAAGTGTAGCTACACAACATAGAGTCTTAATTTTAGATCTTAGAATTAGACAATGCCGCAAAAGGGATAGACATAGGATAGATCCTAGAATTAAGTGGTGGGCACTGAAAGGAGCTAAACAAGGAATGTTTGTAGAGCAGGTAGTTAAGGAAGTTGATTGGTGTCTCGAGGAGGATTCAGAATCAATGTGGAATAAGATAGCGGGTGGTATGAGAAAGGTAGCTAAGGAGGTATTGGGTGAGTCTAAAGGCGGTGCACCACTAGGTAAGGATACATCATGGTGGAATGAGGATGTCAAATTAGCTATTAAGGTTAAAAGAGAGTGTTATAGAAATCTAAGTAAGAGTCGTGATAATGAGAATTTGGAGAAGTATATGATAGCAAAGAAGGAAGCTAAAAAAGTTGTTCGAAACGCGAGGGCTAAGGTATATAAGGAGGTTTATGACAAGTTGGATACCAAAGAAGGCGAGAAGGATATTTATAGGCTTGCAAAGATGAGAGATAGGAAATCGAAGGATTTGGGTATGGTTAGATGTATCAAAGATGAAACGCAAAGGGTTTTAGTCAAAGATGAGGAGATTAAGGAGAGATGGAAAGATTATTTTGATAAGCTATTTAATGATAGTCATGCTCAAGATCTTGGAGACTTCTCCATTCCTTTTCATGAGATAAATCGTGACTTCATGCGCAAGATTCAAAAGAAAGAAATTGCAGAGGCTTTGAAGAAAATGAAATCAAGAAGGGCAGTTGGCCCAGATGGTATACCTATCGAGGCTTGGAAATGCTTGGGAGAGAAAGGTTTAGAATGGTTGACAAATCTTTTTAACTTGATTTGGCGAACAAATAAGATGCCTAATGAGTGGAGGAAGAGTACTTTGGTGCCTTTATATAAGAATAAGGGTGATATACAAGATTGCACAAACTATCGTGGTATAAAACTCATGAGTCATACTATGAAACTTTGGGAGAGGGTGATTGAGTCTAGGTTGAGGAAGGTTGTCATGATATCGGAGAATCAATTTGGTTTTATGCCTGGAAGATCAACTATGGAAGCTATACATCTTCTTAGACAACTTATTGAAAGATATAGAGAAAGGAACAAAGATTTGCATATGGTTTTTATTGATTTAGAGAAGGCATACGATAGAGTACCTAGGGACGTTCTCTGGTGGACAATGATGAAGAAAGGTGTTTCTCTCAAGTACATTAGTATAATTAAAGATATGTATGAAGGAGTAGTAACCAATGTCCGCACTTGTGGAGGGGTGTCAACCAATTTTCCGATAACGGTTGGGTTACATCAAGGATCTGCTTTAAGCCCTTTCCTATTTGCGATAGTGATGGATGAGCTTACGAGATCAATTCAAGAAAATGTACCGTGGTGTATGTTGTTTGCTGATGATATTGTTTTGATTGATGAGTCTAGAGCTGGGGTTAATGCTAAGTTAGAATTATGGAGACAGACATTGGAAGCTAGAGGTTTTAAGTTGAGTAAGAGTAAGACTGAATATATGGAATGTCGGTTTAGTAAGCAACGAAGTAGTGATGGGAGTGTAGTGAAGCTTGGTGAGCAAGATATACCGGTGAATGATTATTTCAAATATTTGGGATCCATCATTCAAAAGTATGGAGAAATTGATGGAGATGTAAATCATAGGATAAAGGTTGGGTGGATGAAATGGAAAAGTGCTACTGGAGTGCTGTGCGATCGTAGAATGCCATTGCGGTTGAAGGGAAAGTTTTATAGGACGACTATTAGACCCGCTTTACTATATGGTACGGAATGTTGGGCTGCCAAGAGACATCATATTCAAAAAATGAGTGTAGCTGAGATGCGGATGCTTAGATGGATGTGTGGAAATACAATAAAAGATAAGATTCGGAACGAAGAGATACGTAAGAAGGTAGGTGTTGCACCCATTGAAAATAAGATGCGAGAGAATCGTTTACGGTGGTTTGGACATATTCGGCGAAGGCCTAATGATGCTCCAGTTAGAAGGTTGGAGAAATGGGAAAATATATTAGTTAAAAGAGGTCGGGGTAGGCCTAGGAAGACTTGGATGGAGATGATAGGAAAGGATATGAATGCTTTGAACCTCACCGAGGACATGGCGTTGGATAGAAATGATTGGAGGAAAAGGATTCATGTGGAAGACCCAAAATGAATTTCTTTTTTGGTTCATATCGCTGACCCCAATTGTTTTGGGATGAAGGCGTAGTTGTTGTTGTTGTTGTTGTTGTTGTTGCATCATCAAAGTTACAATCAAGGTCATATTCATCAGATGTTGATGTTAGATCTAGCAAAAAGGAGTACTCAGTGACGTCTTTTAATTTTCTAAAATCAAAGAAGCTCTCCTTTTCAAGAAAGGAAACATTTCTAGACACATATAGTTTATTATTTTTGAAGTCAAAACATCTATAACCTTTCTGGTTTTCAGCATATCCTAAAAAGGCACAGGGAATCGCACGAGGGGAAAGTTTATCATTTTTGTCAGTAAATATGAAACATTTGCACCCAAATATTCTTAATCTAGAGTAGTCTGGAGAAATGTTCATAAGTTTTTCAATGGGAGTGATATTTTGTAACGAAGAAGATGGCATCCTATTAATGAGATAGGTGGCAGTTAAGGCAGCTTCTGCCCAAAAGTCTTTAGGGACTTGATTTGCTATTAATAAAGTTCTAGTGGTTTCTATAATATGGCGATGTTTTCGTTCTGCCAGTCCATTTTGTTGAGGTGTATAAGGACAAGATCTTTGATGTGTGATGCCATGCAATTTAAGATAATTTTGAAAATCTATGGATAAAAACTCTCCCCCTGAATCTGTGCGAAAAATAGTAATATCATTTTGAAATTTGTTTTTAACCATATTATGAAAAGTTTGAAAGTATGAAAATACTTCAGACTTATGTTTGAGAAAGTACATCCACGTATGTCGGGAGAAATCATCGACAAAAATAACATAGTAAACAAATCCTCCTTTAGAAATTACTGGTGCAGGACCCCAAACATCCGAGTGTATTAATTCAAGTGGTCTTGAAGAGAAAAAGGTTCTGTTCTGAAATGGTAATCTTTTCATTTTGCCGAGAATACAATCTTTACAATCAAATGATTCAGAGTTACAAAATTTCCCTAGATTTGGAAAATGTTGGATTTTGGCTATATGTGGGTGACCAAGTCTCTTATGCCACAGTTCCAACTCTATTTTTTGAATATTATAACAAAAAGCTTTCTTCAGCATTTCCAAAAAATCCATGTAATAGAGTCCTCCTTCTCTATGGCCTTCCCCAATCAGCTTGCCTGACTGGCGATCCTGTACCCAACAACCATGAGAAGAAAAAGAAATATTACACCCATAATCAGAAATTTGAGATACAGATAAAAGATTTAAATTTAATTTGGGAACATGTCTAATTTCTGGAATAAAAAAATTTTTTGTTTTATAAATTTTTTCAAAATCTCCTATTCCTTCTATTTCAAGAGAAGTCCCATCAGCAGTAAAGACCTTTGACACACTTGTTTTATTTTTAACACATTTGGATAGACTTTGATTATTTGGGGTCATATGAAAAGATGCACCAGAGTCAAGAAGCCAAGAAATTTTACCTAAATCAGAAAAAGATGAGGCTGCTGCGCCGGTTGAAGCTTCAGATGAGGAAGAGGCACCTTTGATGAGAGGCTGAAGGATCTCCATTAGTTGGGCCAGGGAAACTGGTGCATCCTGATCTTTAGGCTCCGATCCAGCAATTGCAGCTCTTTTTTCTCTCAACTCCTTAAGTTTGGGACATTGTGGCCTGTAGTGTCCCGGTTCATGACAGTGATGACAAATAACTTTCTTCTTATCATAGTCACCATTTTGTCGGTTAAAGTGAGGAGGCCTATATGATCGAACATGATTCCCTGGTCTAGACACGGCTAAAACGGAATCATCTTCAATTTTTAAAGAACCTTTCCGGAGACGATTTTCTTCCATTGTTAACTCTTCAATAGTTTCAACAATAGAAGGAATTTTTCCCCGGTGAAGTGGTTTAGTGGTTTCAAATTCCGGCCTTAATCCAGTGATAAACTGGTAAAAATGTTCAACATCGAGTTGTTTCTGACGAAGCTCGATGTCTTCGGCACAATGCCACTTTGGTTCTAAAAGGGAAAGTTCTTCCCAAAGTTCGGACAACCCATTGTAATATTCACGAATAGTTTTGTCTCCTTGTGTCATCATTCGAACTTTTTCTTGGAGGTTGCACACGTGTGCAATATCTTTAAGGGAATACATATTCTTAAGGTATTCCCATGCCTTATCGGCATGATCAAATTTGGCAAGACTTGAGCATTTTTTGATGTCAACGCTATTGATAAGCCATGACATTATCTTCGCATGAGATATTCTTCATTCTTTCCATTTCTTCTCGTATGAGGCAATAGCCGTGATTTTCTCTTCTTCCGATAGAGGGACGTCTTTATCTCCCTCCTTTTTAGTAAGAGATAGCTTAGGTTCCGAATCGGAACCATCCACAATCCCCCATAAGCCTTTTCCCCATATATGGTGCTTCATGATTGAAGCCCATGTTACATAGTTCGTATCGCTTAGTTTCATAGGCATGATGGTGACTTTATCATTGTCATTCATGAAGCAAGGAGAGAAAGAATAGGGATAGAAGAGAAACAAGAAGGAAAATGAGAAAGAAAAAAAAAAAAACAATACAACAAGATGTGAAATCTTCTTCAATGAAGTGATAAAACATTTCTCTTCAAGTGGCGAACACTTTTGCAAACGGGCACGGAAACCGAGGCAGCTTTTCCTCAAGATTTAGTACTTCCGCGGCTCTGATACCATGAAATGAAATGGGGATCTTCGAAACACGAGCTTTGATTAACAAGAGCAAGTGTCAAGAATGACACTAAAGCATAACCCTTAAAAAGGGTATAACTGGAAACAAAATAAAAATAAAAATGTATTCTTTATTGATATGAAAAACCAATTGCTTAAGAAGCATTGGAGTGAAATACAAGAGGGGCTGCACCCCTTTATATACACAGCTGAAAGAGGACTCAATAGACCTGTTGGGCACAGTCCAACAGCTCTATTTAGAGCTGTTGGAATGTGTCAGTCCAACAGCTCTATTAAGAGCTGTTGGACTGTGTCAGTCCAACAGCTCTATTGCTAGTCAAGTCTGGACAGGACTTGACTAGCAACAGTCATTCTAGTTCAAACTGAACTAGATGACATAAAGACAAAAAATAAAAATAAAGGAAAAAAAATACAGAAAAGAAAGAAATTAAAAATGTATTTATATATATATAATAATATAATATTATTATATATACATATATGTACAGTTTTACATTTTAACACATCAAACCCCCCCCCCCCCCTTTTATCAGAAAAACTGAAAATCCCCAAATCGTTTGGGTTTTCGAAATGGGGTAAACAGCCAAATCCCCAAATCGATTTGGGTTTTCGAAATGGGGAACAACCTAATCCCCAAATCCTCCCCTCAATCCACCCATGGAATCGAACCCATGTTCGATTCTTCACCCCGATTCCAAGAAGTCCCGTACCTTATTGAAGATTTCTCCGGCGATCAACGGCGGCAATCGCGAAAGCAGGGCCGCGGCTGACGCTCCTCACTGTTGTCGTGGCCTTCGGTGGTGGCTGGTGGCCAAAGCTCCACTCACGGCTGCTGTCGTGGTTGTTGGTGGCCGAAGTTCGCCGGCGACCACCCCTTTTCCGGAGCGCACGAAAACGAGAGGGAGAGGCGAGATAGATGGGGGAGAGAGATCGACTGAGTGAAGAGGGAAAAACCCCTCTCCACTCCTCCTTTTATCGGCCCACCGAACCATTTTCGCAAGTTGCAGGGTTGGTTACGCCCTGCGTAACCTTCTGTTTCATATTCTTGAAAACAAGAATCGTGCCCTAGGCACGATTCCTATTTTAACGCCCCTCCCCTCTTTTAAAACTGAACTCGGGTCCGGGTCCGAGCCCAGGACCCGCGATACAGGATCCATTTCAAAAATGGTTCTGATTCGCCCCTGCACAGCGGATCCTCAGTTGGATCCGGGTGGATCCAACTATGGGTCCGACCCCTATATACAAAAATTCATGTATTTTTCTTCTTATAAATACTATTAATTATTTATTTAATTAAAAATTACTATAAGTATAATTTGACACCCCTTTGTGGGTTATTTATGGATTCTTTTATGGATCCGATAACGGATCCGAGGCCCAAAGTTAGAAAAACACCTGTTATTTTCAAATAAATTTGAATGAATAATTATCAAAATTGAGGTCATTACATCCCTACCCCCTTAAAAGAATTTCGTCCGCGAAATTAGAAGGTACTAAATGTGAGTAGTACTAAAATCAATTATCACACGAGTACAAACGATTGACAACTAAGAAGATACCTTAGACCAGATCAGTCTGATCGTCCTGAGTAGCAGTCGTAACAGCATAAACTCTCCCATTAGTCTTCCGTTGACCCTGTTGCGGTTGAGGTATCTGTTGTTATCCTACCTGAGCTGCTGGCTTGTTCGGACAAAAAGGAGCAATGTGCCCTAGTTGTTGACACTGAAAACAATTTCCTTTGAACAACGGGCAAAAACCTAGTGGATGGTTCTTGCCGCACCTACGACATGTTGGTGGGGCCTTTCCCTGCTGTTGCCCATTATAGGTCCGCTGCTTCTTGCCACCCTGAGTCTTTCCGCCTGTAGGTGGGTCCTTTTTCTTTCTACCCGAAGCATCCCCTCCATTTGTGCTTCCCTTTTGTGATATATTCCTAGACCTCTCCCAGTCCTTGGT
Organism: Nuphar pumila; assembly: GCF_984573655.1. Taxonomy (NCBI): domain Eukaryota; kingdom Viridiplantae; phylum Streptophyta; class Magnoliopsida; order Nymphaeales; family Nymphaeaceae; genus Nuphar; species Nuphar pumila. The sequence goes on along the minus strand of NC_143250.1, from coordinate 148,070,149 downwards.
CAGAACCGTGGCTGACTCGATCGCATCGGCCAAGGTAGGAGGCCGACCTGACAGTACGCGAGCTCGTAATCCATCCTTTAGCCCGTGCACGAACTTCGATGCTCTTGCCTTCTCATTTCTGAAGAGGTTCGGACAGTACCTCTCGAGGTTCCGGAACTTGGTAGTGTAATCTACCAGACTCATGGTTCCCTGAGTTAAATCAAGAAACTCCCATTGCATCTGTTCCTCAGCGTATGCGGGCAAATAAGTGTCCAGAAACTCTTCCTTGAACTTCTCCCAGGGGATCTCGTCCCAATCGGCGTACTTCACCCTTCGCAGGGTATCCCACCACTTCTTGGCATCGCCCTTCAGACGGTACGTGCCAAAAGATGTCTTTCTCTCCTCAGGAACAGACAAGACGTCGAACACCCGTTCCAACTCCTCAACCCAGTTCTCCGCTGCCTCTGGGTTTGCCTCTTCTGAAAAAGTTGGCGGATCCAACTTCAGGAACTTTTCGAAGGAAACGCCACCCGCGTTTAAAACAACATTGACAGGAGGGTCACGAGCTGCTGCTTGTGCGGCTGCCTGAGCAGCATGTGCCGCTTGCGCCGTTTGTGCAGCCAGTGCCGCCTGGAGGTTCTGGGCCGCTTGCAGCGCCTGCGCTGTTTGTGTTGCTTGAGCCGTCATGGTCTCGGTCAGAGTGTGAATGGCCTCTATCATAAAATCCCTTTGGTCCTGCCAGTCCGTGAGAGCAGCAGTAGAGGACGAAGCACCTCTACGGGTATAATGCGACATCTACAACGCACATCCTTTCTACAAATTAGACTCTTACTTATCCTACCCCCTTAGGATTGATCACGAACAATAATCGTTCACGTAACCATATCAAGACTTATTAAATTATAATTGCAATCAATCACACAGAATTCACATAATTAAAGTAAAAGTATTAAATAACCATACCAGTGAATAAGACTGCTCTGGAGGACGAGTCACACTTGTCAACGCTTTAGGACAGGGCTCACATACCAACGTAAAAATTTTAATACTCAAAAGATTATCAAAATTGCAAGTCTTTGTGGTGGGCTCTGATACCAAACATGTAACGACCCCAACTCATACCCTTTAAAAATGCGGAATATTTTTTTTTCTAAGAATTGCGGAAACCTTCCCAGAGATCTGGGGTCCTCACAGTTCCACTTTCCATTGGATAGCCCATCCACCACAAACGAAGTTGCAATTATCATCCATATCAACCAACTAAAACTCTTTTATTAATGAGTAAGAAAATTTCAAAGACAAGGTTTTCTTCAACTGAAGTAAAATAACAATTGCAGAATTTAAAAGAACTGAAAGACAAAAGAAAGAGCCATTATGTCCTCTACTAAAGCTGACAAGCCCAAGTATAACTCATCCATCCCCAGATGCATGTCCAACTTCACTGTTCACCATTTCCTGTGAAAAACCAACAAAGTAGGGTGTCAGAACCGAAATTCTGAGCACAGCTACTTCTAAAGAAAACAGGTGAGAGAAAGAACATGGATAAGATTTCATGCAGTGAGTACAGATATAAAATTTGCAACATTTAAATATTCATAACTACCAATAATTGCATATACTCACCAGTCAAGAACATTAAAGCAGTGTCATATATCAATAACAAAATAATCAAACCTTTCAGCATGATTTCACAAAGTAAATCATATGCTACCACCAAATGATGTCATGATATCAAGAATGATTCGAACATGCATGATCTAATGCATAACAGAAAAATGCATGATTATGTGCAATGCATGATTTCTTCTGTTATCTTTCATTTAAGTTCCATCTTTCCATATGCATGCCCTATTAGATGCACACATCCTTAAGTTCCTCTTTTTAATTACCGTGGCCCGCTGATACACCAAACGGGTACAAACCCCGAGGTCAAGTAGGTTCCCAGGGTAGCTTAACAAACAATTTGTATTTTATTACTGGGTTCCAACTTAGCCCTCGACCGATATCAGGAAACAGCACCATCCATCGGAACATTAGACCTCCACATCTAATGTCGGGGACACAAGGGACACCCCACGCCCACAAGTGCCACTTCCTTGGTACCATAAACTCACAGCTGTGACTAACACACCACTCCCGGGTAAAGTGGTGGGCTCTCCCTAAAACCGTGGCCAGGAGAAGAACCTCAATATCGGGTTCAGGGGCAACAACGCACACGGAGTTTTTGTATCCTCACAGTCTCCCCAAGACCGGATATCCAAGATTCTCATACTCGAGATGAGATATCCCAGAATGTATATTACACTGTTCTTATTCATTATTTTTATTTAAAGTTCATTCTTTAAGTTTGCCACACATATGCAAAAGTAAAGTGAAAACCCCGCATCCTCCCTTGCAGGGACCCATTCAGGACTCCAGCCCGTATAAACCATTAGAACAGTGTAGTAAAGTGTCAAACCATCTCATGTGGTTCAAGTGATGCATTTAAAAACATATGTGAAAGCAAACCAAACTCACGGCTCTCCAGGCCGATGATGTCCATTCATGCCATCAATGCACCACATAATAAAACCAAATTAGTGTTTTATTTATAACACTAGGCCAATAGTGCCACAAAAATGTGCACTTATGCAATCATACACCCAAACAAATGCATGTCATAATTCATTCATACGCATTTTCAATATGTGTGTGTTACCTACATCACATACGGGCATTAACCAATCCATGGTTTCTTTCAGGGTATGAGTGTACATGTACCATTTCACATATAAATCAAGCGTACATGTTCAAGAAGCATTACTAATAATTGAATCATGCTCCACTCATGCGTACCATAATCATAACAGTCAAGTGAAAACATAAACCTCCACGGCAAGTGTTTTCATACAATCCAATAGACAAGCTTTTAATTAACACATGGATTCTAGCCAAAAATATAATGTTCAGCTAGAGACATCCAAGCAAGATACATTACATATATAAAATTTCAGTTTTATGTATCCATCCTCCCTAAACAGTGTAACATGAGCACTATTATACACAACTGAAAATTTTCAGGTTATGTTTTAATGATCCCTACTACACTCAAGCACCATCTTATGCCAATAGATGGCCTACAGCATTACATTAGGTAATGCATGCAAGATTCTGTCGGACTTTAACAGTTCATGAACCTAGAAGCAGTGCATTCATGTTATAATGGTTTAGAACTTTGTATATTCATTTATGAAAATAGGAAGTCCGATTAACATCATTCGGCTAACAATGAAAACATATGGAAATCAGCCCTGCCACTAGAAATCAGGACGTGTGTGTGTATATATATATATATATATATATATATATATATATATATATATATATATATATATATATCTAACTATATATATATATATATCTAACTATATATATATATATCTAACTATATATATATATATGTATACATAAACACGCAGTCAGCTGGAACACATGCTGACTTTTAATAATTTAAAACATCGAATGGTGTTGCATCATCAAACCCATCTATTCCCTGTTTTAGTATACATAACAGTGTTCTGTTTTTTAGGATAGCAAGTTTCAAAAATTAATTAACAAGAAATTGCCTATATGCATATCACACAGTCCCCTTTTGATATCAAAATAACCAATATCAAATCGAACTTATAACTTCAATTTCTGGAAATCCAACCTCTCAGTCCAGCATACAATGCTACATTATGGAAACAACACATTAAGATTTTTGCAGTAAATTTATGAGACCAACTTACTCCATTATCAACAGAAACTACAATTTCCAAACATTCTTTATGAACTTGGTTTCCAAGATTTCAAGTATACAGATTCAATTACAGCGCATTTCAGGTAAGTAATGATATCAAGACTTAGCTCCATACACAAGATCAACTGTTTGCATGACTTTAAAGTATTGTTACTCTAGTTTATCCAAGCATAGAACACTTGGCAGAGAAAACAAAGGAAAACTCATGGTATATGCTACAATCTGCCATTAATAGGTTATGTAAAAATTAAAAACTTCAGAATCAAATATATCCCCACATCCTATGCATATTCACGGTGAAGGAACCCCAATCTGGTTATTCAATCACAATAACCGAAACCCAAACTATTCAGGAATTTCCCAATTCAAGAGTCTACTAAACACCCTAAAACTTTAATTTACCCTAACATGAACATTTCTCATGAACTTCAGCAGCATCCCATAAGTAAGAAAATAAATCTTTCCATAAGGGAAACAGCCTAACGTATCAATGTACTGGGCTAGCACAAATATTTCCAGAAACCTGTAATTTCCTCTATTCTTCTTCATCTCACAGAAAATAGATTACAAAAATTATATTTCACAGCACAAGACTTTAACTTAAATACACTGATCTCACTAATATCATGCATAAAATGACAAAAACCAACAATGCAGATCGATTATCACAAGGACTGTCAATCAAAACAAAAAGAAACCTTCATTCCCAAACCAATCGTTCAGGGTGGCCGAAACAGGGAAAACCCCTGTTTCACGATTTCAGGGTATTTGTCCCCATCAGAAATTTGTAAGCCTTCTTAGTAAAAATCCAAAACAAATACATTAACCGAGGTCTTAAGCCCTTTAACATACATCAAACCTCCCCCTTTTATCAGAAAAACTGAAAATCCCCAAATCGTTTGGGTTTTCGAAATGGGGTAAACAGCCAAATCCCCAAATCGATTTGGGTTTTCGAAATGGGGAACAACCTAATCCCCAAATCATCCCCTCAATCCACCCATGGAATCGAACCCATGTTCGATTCTTCACCCCGATTCCAAGAAGTCCCGTACCTTATTGAAGATTTCTCCGGCGATCAACGGCGGCAATCACGAAAGCAGGGCCGCGGCTGACGCTCCTCACTGTTGCTGTGGCCTTCGGTGGTGGCTGGTGGCCAAAGCTCCACTCACGGCTGTTGTCGTGGTTGTTGGTGGCCGAAGTTCGCCGACGATCACCCGTTTTCCGGAGCGCACGAAAACGAGAGGGAGAGGCGAGATAGATGGGGGAGAGAGATCGACTGAGTGAAGAGGGAAAAACCCCTCTCCACTCCTTTTATCGGCCCACCGAACCATTTTCGCAAGTTGCAGGGTTGGTTACGCCCTGCGTAACCTTCTGTTTCAGATTCTTGAAAACAAGAATCGTGCCCTAGGCACGATTCCTATTTTAACGCCCCTCCCCTCTTTTAAAACTGAACTCGTGTCCGGGTCCGAGCCCGGGACCCGCGATACAGGATCCATTTCAAAAATGGTTCTGGTTCGCCCCTGCACAGCGGATCCTCAGTTGGATCCGGGTGGATCCAACTATGGGTCCGACCCCTATATACAAAAATTCATTTATTTTTCTTCTTATAAATACTATTAATTATTTATTTAATTAAAAATTACTATAAGTATAATTTGACGCCCCTTTGTGGGTTATTTATGGATTCTTTTACGGATCCGATAACGGATCCAAGGCCCAAAGTTAGAAAAACACCTGTTATTTTCAAATAAATTTGAATGAATAATTATCAAAATTGAGGTCATTACAAAACCGACATTCCATATATTTTGTTTTACTCTTACTCAACTTAAAACATCTTGCTTCCAATGTCTGTCTCAATAATTCTAACTTAGCATTAACCCCAGTTCTAGACTCATCAATCAAAACAATATCATCAGCAAACAACATACACCACGGCACATTTTCTTGAATTGATCTCGTAAGCTCATCCATCACTATAGCAAATAGGAAAGGGCTTAAAGCAGATCCTTGATGTAACTCAACCGTTATAGGAAAATTGGTTGTCACCCCTCCACAAGTGCAGACATTGGTTACTACTCTTTAATACATATCTTTAATTATACTAATGTACTTGAGAGAAACACCTTTCATCATCATTGTCCACCAGAGAACGTCCCTAGGTACTCTATCGTATGCCTTCTCTAAATCAATAAAAACCATATGCAAATCTTTGTTCCTCTCTCTATTTCTCTCAATAAGTTGTCTAAGAAGATGTATAGCTTCCATAGTTGATCTTTCAGACATAAAACCAAATTGATTCTCCGATATCATGACAACCTTCCTCAACCTAGACTCAATCACCCTCTCCCAAAGTTTCATAGTATGACTCATGAGTTTTATACCACTATAGTTTGTGCAATCTTGTATATCACCTTTATTCTTATATAGAGGCACCAAAGTACTCTTCCTCCACTCATTAGGCATCTTATTTGTCCACCAAATCTTGTTAAAAAGATTTGTCAACCATTCTAAACCTTTCTCTCCCAAGCATTTTCAAGCCACGATAGGTATACCATCTGGGCCAACTGCCCTTCTTGATTTCATTTTCTTCAAATCCTCTGCAATTTCTTTCTTTTGAATCTTGCGCATGAAGTCACGATCATCTAAACCTTATTTATTTGCACATTCATCTCCATATCTTTTGCTTTGTTTCTTGGTTTGCAGGAATTAGCAATTGAATTGAATAATTCCACTCACAAAATTCAAGTTCTCATCATCTAGTGATCAAAGATTTCTCAATGCCCAATTTAATAATCAATTGGGCTCAAGCCTATGGGTCAAATTTTTTGGACATAGATCAATTATAAATTGGCCCAGGAGGCCCATTTTGGAGGCAAACTACATCAGGTTATCTACTTCAGGTAGCAACCTGCAACCAACAAACTCAGGTTTGAGATCACTAGATTCATTTTTAGCTCAAATGAACTCATCCCAGTGTGCTGGTGTCATTGTGCCTTGGTGATAGCTTATCTGCAAAAAGCAACCGTGGTTACCATGGATCAGATTGGGCCTAGTATAAGGTCTGCATAGAATACGGTTTGGAGTATTCAGCTCTGTTATTTTATATCAGGATACAATATGATATAGTTTTGTGTTGCATGATACAATATGATATACAAAGCAGTATTCTCATTTTGCAGATCTTGGGGTATCCCCTTACCTTTATCTAAAGCCTGAGGGATAAACTGGATTTCCCTTCCTCATCATCCAGATCAGTTTCTTCCCCGTCTGCTCGTTCAAAAGGATCCACCTCCAACAGGTCACCATCCCCAAGTTGAAAATGTCCCCTAATAAGCCTTGCAACTCCCTATGCCTTGGGCTTCTTACCAGTACATTTGGGTGGTTCTTGGACTATGATTCAAGTTGTAAATTTGGGTCAGGGTTCTCGAAACCCTGTGCTAACTTTTGTTGGTTAGGATTCTTAGGAGGCTCCATATGGGAGTCCTTTGTATCCCTAACCATTGGTCTAGGTTCTATGTGCAATCAAGGGTCCAAACAAGACACACCACACAAATCAGATTTTCGAAAAACAAGTTTTCCTAAATCTCCTTGTATGCTCCACGTGTTTGTGAGGTCACTCCACAGGGTTCTACTAGGTAAGGCTTACTAATTGTCGGACCCTTCGCTGTAAACCCGATTTATGGCTCCTGGTACTTGTGGGCGAGTACTCGACCTCCTTGGAGGGGATTCAAAGATCCAAAATATAGGACATAATGGGGGTTTTGAAAACCAAGCAAGAAAACTGAGGCTCTACAATTAAAGTCCTAAAAAGGGAGGACAAATCAAGAGAGAAGCAAAGACAATGCAAGCAATGTCCTAGAGAAAATGAAAGACTAACTTATTAAAGTTGTGATATTTCCCTAAAAATTCTACGTGGCAAGATTTGCTCCAACAAGGGTTTCTAGTTAAATTTCTTAGCTAAAGATATGCAAGCAAACAATATAGTTAAGGTGTCTACCTAGGAAAGCAAAAAGGACACTCGAAAGAAAATATTTTTTCTTTAACTAAAAGTTTTGAAAACCAAAGTTTACTTTCACGAGAAATGGCTTTCTCACCGGACCCGATGCATAAGAAGGCAGATCGCATGGTGAGGAACTAGATCCGAAAGAAACCCTCACCTAAGGACATCCAAATGTAGTACAAGAGCACCCAAATAGTAATGTCAACATAAACAAGGACTCAAGGGTGGTGAAATCACCAGATTTCGATACCTGACAAGCAAGATTCGATCCAAAAGCCGTGGAGTTATCGAGAAAAGTTTCTACAATCTAGAATTAGTTTGAGCCCTTGACATTGATTTTGGCCTAAAAAAATAACAGAATATGAAAAGACTCCCAAAAGAACATAAAAAGAGGATTTCGAGAGCTTTCCAATGATACCTAACTCGCTGGAAACGAGTGTTGAGATATAGGTCCGAGAATGCGCCTATGATAGGAGAAAAATAGGCACCCGAGTACATGTTCCGACTAATCTAATCTATTTTTCAGTCACCAGCACTGGAAATCAAGAAAAAACGTAAAAAGAACAGAAAGAGAGCAGGAAACCAGCTTTCTAATGACATCAAAATCACCCTAATAAGATGTACAGTTGGAGAAATATGGCTCCCAGAAGACGGGTTATTCGGCGACCACCGACTGCAGACCAAAAATCTGCCCGGATCTCTAATCTAAAAATCAGAGATTTTTACATTTAAACGCCAAGATACACCTCGACAGCCACCAACTCGCTGCAAAACTCCATGGGATGATCAAGAACAAAAATCCACCATTCATTGAATTCCAAACATAAACCACCTCAAACAAGAAGGATAGGGTTTCTACAACCGCATAAAGTGAAAAGTTTAAGGAGAACGACGCCAGACTCCAAAGGCACAAACGACCGATGGAACACGTCTCTATAGGAATCAAGTTCTAGAAAAAAAATCAATTTTCCTACCCTAACTATAAGCCAAAACTAGCTTACCTACAGCCACTTATACCAATATCGTGTACAAACATCTCAAACCAAGATCAACTAAGGTTTTATGCACCTTAGACCAAGCTTAAACCTCTAAAATCTCATGAGAAACTTGATCCATGTCCTAATCCAACCATGAAATTTTGAAGAAATAACAAGGAAATTTACTCGCATTCAAAGAGGCAAGATAAGGACATTCGGGAAAGAAGGTGACGCAAGTCATTCTTTTAGAGGGTATTTACTAGGACACATACATACAAAAACAAAAGAATCTCAAAAAGGCCTCTAGAGGCCTGGTGGGAGCACAATATTCCAGTACATAAGCAAGGGGTTGTCTAGAAGGAGAGTATATTGCAAAGAAATAGAAAATTATAATAAGGATCTCTAGATCAAAACACCATAACCAATCTATTGAGGTCAGCAAATCCATCATATTCAGTGTAAGCCCGCAACAATGAGTATTTCACATGCATCAATAAAGCATAATATTAATGACCTTAACAACTAAAAACACCATGTTGAACATATTATCAACTAAAAATTAACAGTAAAGTCATTTACAATTTTTTTTTCTTTAATCTCCTGTGAATCGTTTACGGTGGTTTGGACATATTCGGCGAAGGCCTAATGATGCTCCAGTTAGAAGGTTGGAGAAATGGGAAAATATATTAGTTAAAAGAGGTCGGGGTAGGCCTAGGAAGACTTGGATGGAGATGATAGGAAAGGATATGAATGCTTTGAACCTCACCGAGGACATGGCGTTGGATAGAAATGATTGGAGGAAAAGGATTCATGTGGAAGACCCAAAATGAATTTCTTTTTTGGTTCATATCGCTGACCCCAATTGTTTTGGGATGAAGGCGTAGTTGTTGTTGTTGTTTGTTTGTTGTTGTAATCTCCTGTGAAGGTTGCCATATGTTAACCCATGGTACATTCAGACTGCAGATAAAGCATCAATTTCAAGAACAAGCACTAATAGTTATACAAATGGCTTAAATCATCTAGAGTTACACTCTCATTCATAGTTATCTCATTACAATCTATCTAGACCAAAACCTAATCTACCACAGCCTATCAAGTTTATTGTTCAAATGATCCTACCCCTTAACCCACATCTATGAGCAGTGAATACCTATCCACCCAAGACATACAACCTATGTCACATGGGTGCGGGTGCGGGTGCGGGTGCGGGGATTCGGCACTTCCAAAAAACCCGGGTGCGACAGGGGCAAAAATGTAATATATATATATATATATATATATATATATATATATATATATATATATATATATATATATATATATATATATATAGTGTATATGTATGAATGTATGGTAGCTGTTAAGGTCCATGTGTAATGCCCGTAAAAAAAAAGTGTCAGACTCGTGTCAGACACGTGTCGGGGGTTTGATCTGCTGTGTCGGGCCCGGATCCGGGTCCGAACCGGACCCAAGCCTAACCCGGAACCGGGTTCTCGAAGCCTCGAGAGCCTGCGTCTTTTAAAAGACGCAGGTGTCTCGGGCGAGGGTCAAAAACCCTTGCCCCTTCTCTCTCCTCGCCCGTTCTCCTCTCGCTCCTCCCTGCGGCCAGCGAGCGCCGGCGACTCGCCGCCGGCCACCTGTTCGCCTCCTCTCTCAGTCCGGCAGACCCCCCGACGACGCAAGCATCCCCCCTCTCCGTCCCCTGTGTCGCAGGACGTCGGCGATCGAAGCCGACGGCAGCCTCCAAGCTCCAGTGATCCCCCACCTTCGCTGCATGTGTCCCTCGTCGTTGCCGACCTCCGAGCCTCTTCGCCTCCCCTTCTCTGAGTTTGGCAGCCCTCCCGGCGGCCACCTGCGACATCAGCGGTGACCTCCTGACTGGCGATCGGCTGCGCCAGAACCCCGACGCCGGGAAAGTCGTCGCCCCTTCCACTCAGCCTCTCTCCCTGTTACATCGGCGGTCTCGTTTCTTCCGGTCACCTGACGTTTACAGCTGCCGGCGACAGCACCATCGTTGTCCCCTCTCTGCTATGGTTGTCGTGGTTCCCGATGATCGCCGCCGTCAGCGAGCAACCCCGACGGCCCCGTTGCTGCGGCCTTTCGAGGTGAAAAACCCTCCTCTCCTTTTCTTCTCCTTTGTGAGGTTGGTCGACAGGGGGCTGAGCAACCCAAAAAAAATTCCAAAAAAATGGACAAAAATCACCCTGGGTGCGGTCAACGCACCCAGGGTCGGGTTGACCACACCCGGTGCCGCACCCGCGCCCGCGTCGAGTGACTCGACGCGGGTGCGGCACCCTGCTAGCCGAATCCCTGTGACATAGCATACAACTCACAAATCTGATTATTATGAGGCAAACACAAGCTGTAAAACAGTTTCAAGATACTTGTAGATAATACCATTCAATTGTTATCTGGCTCATCACAGAACAGGACAGTCAGCTATTTCCTTTACTAACTTCTACTCATTTTCAATAGACCAGTTCGTTAGCAGATCCTCCCAAGTACAATTATCATATGAGAACTAATTCCAGAAACAGCAGGGAATAAAACAGATGAAGGAACGAATAAGCTAGATACAAAAAAGATGCCCGTTGTTGAATAAGAAGAATACAAAATATGAAGGTTCTACAGTGGGGTTAAGAGGAAAACTGGCACCACAAAAACAACGCCAAATAACAGTTGCAGTAATTTCAATCAAAAAAACAAATGATCCTTATCAATCATGCCAACAGAGTATATGTAAGATCTTAGAGACTTTTTTCGCTTACAAACACTGGAAAGGACAAATCCACCCAAAATATCCTCCTCCTCAATTCCTGATAATTTAACGCGAACATTTTCACCAGGCCCCGCACACCTCACTTTATTTTCATCACAATATATGCCCAGCACCTTCACTTGAGTCTGAGAACAAAAGGAAAGCAACAAACATCCAAGCTGGAGTTTTATATGGCAAGGCAGTTGAGAAGCAAGCAAAGAAGAGGAGGAAAAAGGACCTTATTGGGCATGACCAATAGACTGTCACCTTCAAGGATAGATCCAGACTCTATCTTACCCATAACAACTGTCCCCATGTCTTTAAATTTATCAATTATTGGCATCCTGTGGTAATCATTAGCCACTTAGAACCAAAGGTGCAACATACCAAAAAGCATGAAATGATACATAAAAGCAATCCATGAAAGTAAGCAAAAAGTGTATCCAACATGAATAAGTATAGAAAAAGTTAATGAAGGAAAGCGGAGTATAATTTCTGCAAAAATCGATATCAAACATTTCCATATAGAACAATGTGCTTGACTTCTCTTCAGAAGGGTCCAAATGCACTAGCCTGGCCCATCATGGAATGAACGAAAGCCTAATCCATAAAACCTGTAGGATCAAAGCTATTGCCAAATTTCAAGGGCTAGTTTGGCAGCTATGTCACATAGGTGATGGTGCGGATGTGAATACACACACACACACAGAATGTGTGTATTTATGTATATATGTATATAATATAGATCATAGTCACCAGTATCGCTAAAGGTAATTTCTCAGCGAGGGTATTTCTCGGAGAGATTTTCAAAAGTTGATAAGCCTCGGGAATATCTAGGCAATATATAAAAAATTAAATACAATTTTTAAAAAATAAGTAAAAATACAGAAAATGGAAAAAAAAAACTAAGATAAAGGGTCCTCATATGCCCCTTAAAAAACCTTTTAAAACCCTTAAAACATGTTTCTCCCTTTATTTCCTATTTTATCCTTTAAAACTTTTTAAAACCTCACATTTTAAAGTTTCAAATAATCCTTAAAATGCCCTTTTTTAGAAAATAGTCTCTAACGACACTCGATTTGGGGATTTTCTCAAATCTCATCCAATAGTCGAGATTTTTTGGAAATCATTCCGTTTTTATTAATAGAAATTAATAGTAAATTCTTTTGTTTTTAAAATCCACCATTTTTCATATTTTTTGAAAACAAGATCTTTTGAAAAAAAAAATCACGAAATGTGCAAAACTCATCAATTTGATTTGTGGCTTTTGTACCAAATCAAACCAAATTTTGAGGCCAAGGTCGCTTTTTTTTAATTATAGTGATTTTTCAAATTTTTATCTTTAATACATATGGGGCTTTTTAAAAAAAGCAAAATCTGAAAACATACGCATTTTTCTGTAGCGATATTTATCGCGATATTATCGCGAGATATATAATTTGCCGATACATTGAAAATATCATGATATATTCCTGATATTAGTGGCTACCTTGAAATAGCTGATAATATCACAATATTTTCAATATATCGGTGACTCTGATATAGATAAAACTGGACTTAGTTAGGGGTTAAACAGACCAGTTTCAGACAGGAATGGACCCCATCGCGGTTGACTACACTTGACAATGCAGAAAGTGTCAAAGTGTGGAACCTAAACTGATGCGTGTGCGACATGGCTGATTTGCTCCTTTAGAAGTATCCATGTTACATAGTTTGGCAGACAAGAATTCAGCCCAAACATGGACTGTTTGTACCCTGCTCATCAAAACAAACATAAAGTTTCATTGTTGTCACACGTCTTGAAAAGATTGATAACCAGGCAAACTGTGGCATAAAACAAAAACAACATCCTGAAACTGCAGAACACATTACAGGCCCTTTCGTAAGAGAAATAAACACATAACTCACTGCAGGTAAAACAGGGTCACTCCCAACTGTATGCTCATGCAGATAGACTTATAGGTTTTCATTTCATGCAGACCATGTAACATGTACATCCTATCGAGCTCAAAAGGAAAATCCCACATTGAACATGTTACCCACATTTAATGTAGAAAATGAATTAAGTGATTTTGACACCAAAAGAGGTCACAATTTATTACAAGTTTTCTCTCACAGATATCAGGTAACATGCTGGTCAAGACCAGGTCGGGTTGAGGCTAACCTAGCCATGCCTCAAGTCTAAAAATAATTCCAAATGAACAGGGTCTGACCAGATCAGTTTAGGTTCAGTCATGGATAACAGGTAGTCGGCTGGAAATGAATTAGGTAGGATCAGATCCAGGTCAGTTGAGGCTAACCTGACAATACCTCAGGTCAGGTTGCTCAGTCCAGTTAAAGCCAGCCTGTCAGGTCGACTTAAGTTATCTCATTTACCAGCAATAAGTAAACAGCATCATATGCTTAAATAGTCAAAGGAACAAGGAACTTTCTAATTGTTTACTGAAGCTTGTATATTTTGCTCTTCCTGTGTTTTATTTACCGTCTCAATATCTAATAAAATATATCGCAATGAATTCCTCTAACAATTTTTTTATACATGGTATGTAGAGTTGTAGATGCATTTAGAAGACCATGTTTTATCCCATTATGGGTCAGGACAACCTAAACCAAGAGCCAACCCAATATTTAAATGAGTTGACATTTTGAACCCTTACAAAACCCCATACCAACTTGGATCAAGTCAAACCATCAGATCGTGGCTCTGGTTTTTTGTTTCTTCTCTTTTGTACAGCTCTATCTGGTATGACATGGTAGAGTCATGGCTCCATCATCAAATTTTCCAAGATTCAGGAACCTTATATATTCAATGTTGATTAAAGGGATGCAAGTGTTCACTGCAACCATATGAAGAGTCGAATATCAATGGCTTCAATCAACAACTATACCAAGATCTGTAAATTATTCACATCCAAGTAATGAAATGAATGTAAGATCACATTTTCCAATGATTACACCACAAAAATATTTTTCCAGCACAATTTGGTTTCATGTTCAGATATTTCTTATAAAGAATTCTTCCTTTTCTATGGCAAATTGGTTTATCCAAGATTTCTAATTTTGCCTCATATGATCTGTCCACGTGTCAGAGTCCTGTTGCCATGTACATTTTCTATTGATCTGCAACTCAAAAACCCAGCTTACCTATCTGCTGGAAGCAACAACTAAATATTATGCTAAAGATTTGACCCACCCACAGGGAAGGCACTTGTTTTGATGAAGTATCCGGACAGCCACAAAAAACAAAACAAAGATTCACTATAACCCCAATCACAACCCTAAGTAACATAAAGTATTTATGTAGACCATCTATCTAGGTTCCTTCTGACGCATATTATTTTAATTCCTTCTTCCATCAACAGCCTTGAAAGATAGTTTTTGTCATTTTAAAGATCAGCTAAAGAAAAATCTTTAAATTTCAACTTCCAGAAAATGATAAAACATGTGTTGCTAGATACTACAGCTCTCATGCATCAAGAATGTGATTTGTCAATTTCTTGAAACCACAGAATGATGGGACATATATTACACAAGCTGATTATTTGATACATATTTTGCAGAAAAGATACATGCGCATTCCAGCAACCAGATAGAAGAATATAATATAAAATTTTGATCAGTAAAGCAAAGGCCTGATTTTGTCATCAATGAAACAACATAAAACCTATGAACAAGGACACAGTTATCTTTCTCCAAACATGCCTAGGCAGGCAAGCATGGTCAACTAGTGGACGCCTGCTTAGTGGAACATTAGGCAAGTGGCACAAGTTGAACATTAGGCCAACCATGATATTCTTTACCAATAAATGTTACATAAAGTCATCTTTATATGGAAAACAAAGCCTAAAGAGTGAAATGGGGCATAGCACAGTAGCACACAAAAAAACACTCAGGTTTTTCACTCACATGCAGTGTTGTGAAAAGCGTTGAGGCATAGCGAGGCGTAAAGCGTAAGCCTCAAAAAAAAAATTAACTTAAAAAAACTATAAAAAATATCTAAAATTATAAATAAATAAAAAATTCTTTATTGATGAAGCAACAACCAACAAGAAATAAAAAATCTCAAATAAATACTGAAAAAATATGAGATTAACATGTAAAAGTAACATTAATGCAACAACTTGATCTATGTAAGTATCTAAAAAACAAAACATGGGCATTCATTGAATAAAAAATTAACATTAAAGAACATCCAAACGTGATCTCAATGTCCAAACGAATATTCTAAATCTTAAAGACCATTTAGATGATCCTGTATAAGGAGGAAAGAGGATAAAGACATAGCACGATATAATTTAATGCAACAAGAGAACATCCAATGAACAGATTTTTGTTTTTTTCAACAAGGGAACATCCAATGAAAAAAAAATGCTAATACAAATACAGCAAGGGAAAGGGAACAGAAAGTAGAACAATACAACAATCTACTGTGTGCACACGCTAATAAAAACTATTCATTATAAATGAAATGCAAACGACACTCATTTCAACAATATAAAAACAAAACAGGAAACAAAAAAAGAAACCAGCTAAGGTTTTTCAACAGACACTATATGGGATGTTGTTCATTGCATGGATGAATGGCATCAGGTTGACCTCTACCATCGGAAGTAGAGGTCACGCGTGGGCTGCAAAATCCATCAAATGCACAAGATGTGCCTGTGATAGCACGCTAACAACACAGTAGTTGCAGAGTCGTTGATTTTCGCAGACACACTCGTTGAAAGGTGGGAAGAGCATCAACGATTGAGAGAGAGGGGGGAAAGAGCACACCTGACCTCCGAGAGAGGGAGAGCGAGCTGGCTCAGTGGTGGCGACGTGGGCAGGTGAGGAGAGGGAAGCGCGAGCAGGAGAGGAGAGGGAAGCACGAGCCGAAGAGGAGCTGGAGGTTGAGCAGGCGAAGGTGGAGCATGAAAATGCCTTTTTACTAACCTAATCAATTAAAACGGCGTGAAAACCCCTCATTTCTGGTCAAATGGGGGCTTTGACCCTCATTTGACTAAAAAATTAGAAGCGTATACGCCTCGGCTTGAGGCGCGCCTTGCCCTGAGGCGTGCGCCTCAAGGCCTATGAGGAGCACGCCTTGAGCCTTTTGCACTTTATATGTGCGCCTCAAGGCATAAAGCCCCTCGCCTTGAGGCGAGGCGCGCTTTTTGCGCCTTGAGGCACGTTTTTAATAACACTGCTCACATGCATACTTCAAGAATAAAGGAAAGGCAGGCAAACACTTCAGATCTCTCAACAATAGTTTGAAGTGTTTTGTTTCATATAAACATTGCAAGTAAGAGATTTGTTCAAACTTTTCTGCCTATATTTTTCCATGGTTATAGGGCAGTAGAATGGTAGAATCTCAAATTGTCAAATTAAAAAATAATTTTTTTATCTAAACATTGTAAAGAAAAAAGGTACAAATTTATCATAGATCAGCTATTTGCCTTTGTAGATTCACTTTTTATCAATTGTAGTAGATTCATCCATATGCATGAATGATGTGCATGGATTATATACTATGTCACATGGACTCGCCTAACAGGGTGTCGCACACGCATCGCGGCACCCGGTACAATCAACATAACCATGGGTGTGGTTGACCGCACCCAGGATTATGTGTCTAAAATGGACTCGGTTAACTCTGACCGAGTCCATTTTGGTCAAAAAAATGTTTTTTTTAGGGGGGGGGGGGGGTTGTTAGGGAACAATCGCACCACACCCCCTCCCCCTCTTACCTTTCATTGCTCCTCCTCACTGCCACCAACGCCACGCCGCTTAACCAACGATGCCACCGTGATGCCTCTCTCTCTCTCCTTGATGTGTGTCGCCTCCTCCCTCTTGCGCCGTCGCCTCTTCTACAGGTGCTTCTCTTCCTCTCTTCCCGCTGTGAGGCTCTCTCTCTCGTTTTGTGAACTATCTCAACACCTGGTCGGCCAGGTGTTGGGTTTGTTTGACCTGAATCAGACCTGGGAAAATGCCCAAGTCTGATTAAACTAATTGAAAATTGTTTGGACCCAGGTCTCATTGAATCTGAACAAAACCTGGGTCAGGACCGACCCAGGTCTGATTCGATTAAATTAGACCTGGGTCTGGGCACAGGTCTGATTACACTAAATCAGACATGGGATCCATATCTAGTCTGATTTGATTAAATCAGATCTGGGTCTGGGCACAAGTTTGATTAGACTAAAACAGGCATGGGTCCATATCTGGTCTGATTTGATTAAATCAGATCTGGGTCTGGATACAGGTCTTATTAATCAGACATGGGTCCATATCTGGGCTGATTTGATTAAATCAAACCTGGGTATGGGCACAGGTCTGGTTAAACTAAATCAGTCCAGATCTATGGCCGATTCCCTAATAGAATTGAAAATTCAAATCTGGGCAGCTGCTTGGACCCAAACTGCGACTAGACACTCCCCGCACCCTGGCACCCAAGTTTTTTTAAAGTGTCGCATCGCTGTGTCCACTCCTTCACCTATGTGACATAAGATAATTGTTTTTATTTCATTAGTGTTAACTTAAAACTGTTAAAAAATTTATATTTAAATATATACCCTTCCTGCACCCCCGCACCCAAGTTTTTTTAAAGTGCCGCATCGCCGCACCTGCACCTATGTGACATAGATTATATACATATAATCTAACTAAAAGAACAGCAACTAATACCGACAGAGGACTATAGCCAACAGACTTCCATCAACGATGCATCACCACACCAAGCATGTTACAAGATCAAAAAAATACAAAGGTAAACAGATAGCATTTCTCCATGTAACATAACGAACTTCAGGATAAATATCAGGTAAAGATCAGAGCATGCCACCAAGTTATATTTAAGACAAGAGTGTTACTGATACCTCAGTGGACCTTTAGGATCCCGTGGAGGAACTTCAATAGCATCAAGAACTTCAAAAAGGCAAGGTCCATTCCACCATCCACATATGCTTTTCTCTAATCTAGTTTTCATATTTAAACCAAGTAGACCAGATATAGGAAGAAATTGAACATCTGCAAGACATATATAAGTCTTGAGAGGAATAAAAACACACAAAATCAACTGATATCAAGAGCATTAAGTTGCTTTCGCAGAAGTCATCACAAGCTGTTGTAGAAACCAAATGAGAAGCATCAGACACCTTCAAATCATGTTAAAATTTTAAAGCAAATGTGAGCAAACAAACTTTTAGTTCTGATTTCAATGGCATTCAACTTCAACCCTTTAAATGTTCATGTCAATAAAGACTATAATCCATAATTACAAAATCAAGTATAAAATAGCATTAGTTAGATTAGAACTTATAGATAGAAGGGGGTGGTCGAAGGATTAAAACCTCAGTGATGGCTTGCCCATGTGATCTTGGCTCACCCACTTACTGGGTGAATCCCTGTAAAGTTGACCTGGATTGCCCAAGACTCCTTTGGCTCCAGTCAGTCCCAAGTAAATAACAACTCGGGCTAGTTTCCATAGAAAATAATGAATATACTTGTTCAACTCTCAGCATTAGAGCCTGATATCAAGGCTCTTAATGATTTGAAACTGAAACCAGCTAGGCTTGATAAGCATTCTCCATGCAGCAAGAACAAGAAAAGAAAATGCTGCTCGCCAATTTATCAAACTAGACACATAGCCTACCATGAATCCTGTGAAATTATATTCTTCCCCCAAACATATTATGTTGGGTATATTTCCCCTATGATGCCTTTGATTTCTTTACTTATTCCATGAGTACATAAATTTGTGGTTCCTCCCACAGCTTGTTATCGAAAAGCTAAATTCCCACCAGCTTTTTACTTGAAAAATAAAACAAATTATTGCATGCATATTCTGGGGTTGACGAGTCATCTTGATGTCACCATTCTTGAACCACCTAAGTCTCTTATGATGAGACAGATAAGCTAAAATTGGCTCATGAACAAAACCAGCTTATTTAGATTGAATTAGAGTGATGAAATGACAGTTGCATGTCACCTTATATCTCTAATCTCTCACCTAAGGTTCCTGTTCAAGTCCCTGAAAATTCGAATTGCACATGGCTTATGAGAACTCCATAAATGGTCCCCAAAGATTCCTACAGCAAGAATCTATTGATTTGAAAGATAAGTCCAATATTTTCCTTTTTCTTGGAAGAAAAAAAAGAGATGAGCCCAACAACTTACACATCGCAACACTAGTGTGAGTTAATATCAGAAGAAAATGATAACTGTGAGCTTGTTGGTAGCCCTGTTTCTGAGCAAGATAAAGTTATTCAAACACTTTGGAGGTTGAACCCAAGTAAAGTTCTGTGTCCCACCACAATCACTATGAGAAATTTTCTGTTGTACTTTGTAGAGATTCATTATTTTTCTACACTACTGGCACAACTCAAAAGACAAAATAATCATGAAGCCTTGGTGACAACATTAGCAGCACATGTGGTTTTTTATTCTCCAATTGCCCACTTTCAAAAATTGAAACAATGGCTCCAAAAGAAAAATCTACCAAAACATCCATCTTTTGTTATGATCACAACATTTCAACTTGTTTGTCTAAGATCAGGTAAACTCCTACAAGGCATTTCATCAATTCTTCCCAGTGTAAGTTCACATCTTTTAACCTACGCTGAAAAATAATCAATCAATCCATCAATTGCAAAGCCTCTTACATTGCAGTTAAAATAATGCATCACTTGTAAAGTAGCCTCTCACATTCAACAACAACAACTACGCCTTCATCCCAAAACAATTGGGGTCGGCGATATGAACCAAAAAAGAAAATCATTATGGGTCTTCCACATGAATCCTTCTCCAATCATTTCTATCCAATGCCATGTCCTCGGTGAGGTTCAAAGCATTCATATCATTTCCTATCATCTCCATCCAAGTCTTCCTAGGCCTACCCCGACCTCTTTTAACTAATATATTTTTCCATTTCTCCATCCTTCTAACTGGAGCATCATTAGGCCTTCGCCGAATATGTCCAAACCACCGTAAACGATTCTCTCTCATCTTATTTTCAATGGGTGCAACGCCTACCTTCTTACGTATTTCCTCATTCCGAATCTTATCTTTTATTGTATTTCCACACATCCATCTAAGCATACGCATCTTAGCTACACTCATTTTTTGAATATGATGTCTCTTGGCAGCCCAACATTCCGTACCATATAGTAAAGTGGGCCTAATAGTCGTCCTATAAAACTTTCCCTTCAACCGCAATGGCATTCTACGATCGCACAACACTCGAGTTGCACTTTTCCATTTCATCCACCCAACCTTTATCCTATGATTTACATCTCCATCAATTTCTTCATACTTTTGAATGATAGATCCCAAATATTTGAAACAATCATCCACCGGTATTTCTTGCTCACCAAACTTCACTACACTCCCATCACTACTTCGTTGCTTACTAAACCGACATTCCATATAGCCTCTCACATTATAGTTAGAATTGACGATTTATAAGTCAAGACATGAAAGGAAGTCCACCAAAGGTTTGTCCATTAGGCATAAATCCAAAATCTATAAATTTGTAATCAACCTCTTCTGCATGTGTGAGCCACTCTCTTCAAACCACATCAGGAAGCCAGGGAGTAAACGTTCATCACCACTTTACTATCACTGCCTAGTTGACCAATTCTATCATTCTGATCCCTGGCTTGTCCTGTTGAGGGGAAGGCATTAGTGCCCATTTGTTAGATGATGAACTCATTTTTTCCAGCGCCTTCCCATAGAGAAGACCCAAAACTCTTTGTCAGTTCCATTGGTGACCATCTTATGCACAGGAGGTGGATTCGGTAACACAGCTACATATCCACAATTTCAACAGAAGACAAGAGAGACATTTTGATCGAGGAAAGACGAGTAGGACATCCTGAATGCCAAGCAAAAATGGAAATGCAGTAAAAAAATATTTTCAGAATAAATGGTGAAGACTAATAGGAAATCATGAATGACCAACTCAAAACCTCAGAGATGAAACTATTCGTTTTACAAATAAAGGAGACAAATACATAGAGTGAATGCTTCCCAAAGTAATACTCTGCAGTGCATATTCACAACAATGAAGAATGGAAGCTCTATTAAGTAGTTTTATGGAAGTTCTTAGTCTGTAGTTATGGCATGCCCTTCATAAGTCCAATGCAAAAATAAAGTCATTATGCCATCAATGATTAAACAAATATTTCAAGCTTGCGTTCTTCTGAATTAATTTATTTTTAAGCTTGATGGCATTAAGAATGATTAATGCATAACGAAATGCTATCCACAAGTCACAAAAGAATAACCAGATTGTCAAAACAGAATTTTATTTGTAATACAAATCTAGGAAGTATCATAATTTCTTTCCTTATGTGTGCAAGTCACACTGCCTCCAAAGAATAATTTTCAGCTTTCCAGAATTATTTTGAGTAAGAGCAAAGCAATCATTTTGTTCCCCACTCGAACAGGCTTTTGAGAAAAAAACAACAATTTATAAAACATTGCCATACAAAAAGCGAAAAGATTAACTCACAGAAATTCTTTTATAATCAAGATCTCCACCTTATTTCAGAAGAATGAATAGATTGTTAAAATTAAAGAGGCTTAGAAAATAAATAACCTCTATGATGGTTAAGTTTATTTTGGTCATATGGCTATTTTTCAGAAAAAATCTTAGACAGACAGTGGACAGTATGTGCAAAGAAGATCAAAGCTTAAATGATGGTTGGTTACCTTTTTTAACATTATAACCAGAGGATTTTAGAAAAGGAATCATCTTTGACTCTATTTCATCAAACCTGGAGAAAGAGCGGAAAACAAGTTCAGAAATAAATTTTGGATAATAAACACAGCCATAGGGAACAGAATAGCTTTTAATAAACAATAAAGTGAACAAGAAGAAAGAAAGAAAGAGAAAGAAAGAAAAAAGGCAAAGGTGCAAGTACTCACCGGTCTTTGGACCATTTTACAGTAGGATCGTCCATCTTATTGACAACAACAATCAACTTAGAAACTCCTAATGTTTTTGCAAGTTGGACATGCTCGCGTGTCTGGCCTCCTCGCTCATATCCAGTCTCAAACTCACCCTTCCGAGCAGATATTACCTAAAAACAACCATAAACGTAAATGCTGTCAGCATCGTTCCGGCAAGGTCATTAAAGCACCACAAACTAGCAATAAGCTCACTCACCAGAACTCCAATGTCTGCCTGAGAAGCTCCGCTTATCATATTCGGAACATAACTTTTATGACCCTATCACATATTAAACTGTGATTTAAGTAACAAGCATGCACATCAAATTGCCCCTCCTAATGGGCAACTCTAGATCAAATAAAGAAGGTTGATATGACAAGAAAAAAAATAGAAAAGATGCATTTCTAATCTAAGGGAATCTCACCAAGTATCAAAAAAAAAAGCTTGGTAAGTTTTTTCTATTTAATTCAAAATTATTGTCAATTAAATTTAGTTCTAAAAAATAAGAAACCTTATGTGATCATGGAAGCATAAGTTCAAGTCCTGAAAGCAGCCAATTCATGAAAAGGTAGAACTAGAAGGTTAGGACATCGAGTCCACCACTCCCCAACACCCCAGAATACAGAATGTCACGGGGAATTGCCACCTTTTAATTTCATCCTGTGCCAATGAATATGTCCATGTGTATGTTTTGTGTGTGTGTGCCACTGTGTCTCCAGTCTGTGACTCCCCAGTATGCTAGTGTACAGAACCATACTAGGCATAGCTCTCTCTCTCTCTCTCTCTCTCTCTCTCTCATTTTACAAGTACCTCAAGGTTAAACTTTTAACGGTCATCCTACGTGCAAGAGTGTGGTACATAAAAATCCTCCAACTACATATTTCTTCTTTGAAGTTATAAGTAAAGAACAGTTCAAATCCCATGGGAGCCAGCCCTTGCGTAAGCTGAAGCACGGTGACTCCTTGGGGACAAGGGTTAAGCCCACTGAGTTTTATGCTGCCAGGACAATGACCGTAAATACGGCAGGCAGAGCCAGCGCGGGTAGGTCTTTGATCTTTGGGGTGGTTTCTTCGTGTAAACATAAAAAAAATTAAAGAAAGAACAAAGATAGCCTTTCTAAACTATTCTATTTTCAGTAAGTACAAAGACGATCAAAAAACACCATTGGATCATTTTATTTCTATTCATGACATACTTTACACCATTAGATGTGCATTAGAAACTAAAAATATCATAAACATATATTGATGTATAAAATACAGCAACAGGTTTCATTGCCTGAATTCCTACAAAGCAAATCATTTTTACATCATACAATCTCTGCATCACTATTAGTAAGTGTTAAGATGTAGATATACATAAGTATGTACTCACCTACACGATACCAGCAAGAGCTTTTCACATGAGAATTTAAAAAAAAAGGAATTTTCCTTTGAAAATCATGGCATTTTAAACAAATAAATAACAAACAAACAACAACTACGCCTTCATCCCAAAACAATTGGGGTCAGCGATATGAACCAAAAAAGAAAATCATTCTGGGTCGTCCACATGAATCCTTCTCCTCCAATCATTTCTATCCAATGTCATGTCCTCAGTGAGGTTCAAAGCATTCATATCCTTTCCTATCATCTCCATCCAAGTCTTCCTAGGACAACCCCGACCTCTTTTAACTAATATATTTTCTCATTTCTCCATCCTTCTAACTAGATCATCATTAGGCCTTCGCCGAATATGTCCAAACCACCGTAAACGATTCTCTCTCATCTTATTTTCAATGGGTGCAACGCCTACCTTCTTACATATCTCCTCGTTCTGAATCTTATCTTTTATTGTATTTCCACACATCCATCTAAGCATACGCATCTCAGCTACACTCATTTTTTGAATATGATGTCTCTTGGCAGCCCAACTTTCCGTACCATATAGTAAAGCGGGCCTAATAGTCGTCCTATAAAACTTTTCTTTCAACCGCAATGGCATTCTACGATCGCACAACACTCCAGTTGCACTTTTCCATTTCATTCACCCAACCTTTATCCTATGATTTACGTCTCTATCAATTTCTCCATACTTTTGAATGATAGATCCCAAATATTTGAAACAATCATCCACCGGTATTTCTTACTCACCAAGCTTCACTACACTCCCATCACTACTTCGTTGCTTACTAAACTGACATTCCATATATTCTGTCTTACTCTTACTCAACTTAAAACCCCTTGCTTCCAATGTCTGTCTCCATAATTCTAACTTAGCATTAACCCCAGCTCTAGACTCATCAATCAAAACAATATCATCAGCAAACAACATACACCACGGCACATTTTCTTGAATTGATCTCGTAAGCTCATCCATCACTATAGAAATAGGAAAGGGCTTAAAGCAGATCCTTGATGTAACCCAACCGTTATAGGAAAATTGGTTGTCACCCCTCTACAAGTGAGGACATTGGTTACTACTCCTTCATACATATCTTTAATTATACTAATGTACTTGAGAGAAACACCTTTCTTCATCATTATCCACCAGAGAACGTCCCTAGGTACTCTATCGTATGCCTTCTCCAAATCAATAAAAACCATATGCAAATCTTTGTTCCTCTCTCTATATCTCTCAATAAGTTGTCTAAGAAGATGTATAGCTTCCATAGTTGATCTTTCAGGCATAAAACCAAATTGATTCTCTGATATCATGACAACCTCCCTCAACCTAGACTCAATCACCCTCTCCCAAAGTTTCATAGTATGATTCATGAGTTTTATACCACGATAGTTTGTGCAATCTAGTATATCACCCTTATTCTTATATAGTGGCACCAAAGTACTCTTCCGCCACTCATTAGGCATCTTATTTGTCTGCCAAATCTTGTTAAAAAGATTTGTCAACCATTTTAAACCTTTATCTCACAAGCATTTTCAAGTCTCGATAGGTATACCATCTAGGCCAGCTGCCCTTCTTGATTTCATTTTCTTCAAAGTCTCTGCAATTTCTTTCTTTTGAATCTTGCGCATGAAGTCACGATTCATCTCATGAAAAGGAATGGAGAAGTCTCCAAGATCCTGAGTATGACTTCCATTAAATAGCTTATCAAAATAATCTTTCCATCTCTCCTTAATCTCCTCATCTTTGACTAAAACCCTTTGCGTTTCATCTTTGATACATCTAACCATACCCAGATCTCTCGATTTTCTATCTCTCATCTTTGCAAGCCTGTAAATATCCTTCTCGCCCTCTTTGGTATTCAACTTGTCATAAACATCCTTATATACCTTATCCCTCGCGTTTCGAACTACTTTTTTAACTTTCTTCTTTGCTATCATATACTTGTCCAAATTCTCATTATCACGACTCTTACTTAGATTTTTATAACACTCTCTTTTAACCTTAATAGCTAATTTGACATCCTCGTTCCACCATGATGTATCCTTACCTAGCGGTGCACCGCCTTTAGACTCACCCAATACCTCCTTAGCCACCTTTCTCATGCCACCCGCTATCTTATTCTACATTGATTCTGAATCCTCCTCGAGACACCAATCAGCTTCCTTAACTACTTGCTCTACAAACATTCCTTATTTAGTTCCTTTCAATGTCCACCACTTAATTCTAGGATCTATCCTATGTCTATCCCTTTTGCGGCATTGTCAATTCTAAGATCTAAAATTAAGACTCTATGTTGTATAGCTACACTTTCTCCTGTTATAACCTTACAATCGATGCAACAATCCCTATCTCTCTTTCTAAGTAGGAAAAAATCTATCTGACTCGTATTAACCCCACTTTTAAATGTTACTAGGTGAGACTCCCTCTTCCTAAACCAAGTGTTTGCTAAGATCATATCATAGGACAAACCAAAATCTAAAATCCTTTCTCCACTTTCGTTTCTTTCTCCTATACCATAGCCTCCATGGATACTCTCAAATCCATCCCTACTAATACCTACATATCCATTAAGGTCACCGCCGATGAAAAGTTTTTCTCCATAAGATATCTCTTGTACTACTCCATCTAAATCTTCCCAAAAATTGACGCTTAATGGAATCATCTAAACCTACTTGAGGTTATCCGTACCTAATACTAATTTAATAAGTAAAATCCTATCACCCTTCCTACGGACCTCAACTACATTATCTATAAACTCACGACTCATAACAATCCCTACTCCATTCTTATTCCTATTTATTCCTGTATACCAAATCTTATATCCCCAAGGTTCTATCACTTTTGCTTTCTCACCTACCCATTTGGTCTCTTGTAGACATAAAATATCAATCTTTCTACTACACATAACATCTACTAACTCTACCAACTTACTAGTTAAAGACCCTATGTTCCAAGTGGCTAACCTAATTTTATGGTCTTGGACTAACTTCTTTACCCCCACCCGTCCAACAAAGTGAGGGAACCCTTGCCTATTTGACACCACACCCGGGCGCCGGTGTGACGCGTCGCTTCTGGGCGATGACCTAGCAGCCCTTGCCCATTTATCACTGCCTCCAGGCCTATAGAGTACAGCGCGTCGCTCAGTAGGGAACGCCCCAACGAAATTCTCATATTGGTTCATATTCATAGGGTAAATAAATAAATAACATGACCAAAAAATTAAAGTAAAAATAAGTGAATTTCTCAAAAATCACAATTAATATAATAGTATTAGCACAATCTTTTCATTCTGGGATTTTCCCAATTTATAATGATCTTCTAGAGTTTTTATTATCTTCTCCCAAAAAAAACTTGAAAGGACACGGTTCCAAAATGTTGCAACATCCATAACTGTGTGGTGCAGCGAAAAAAAGGGAAAAAAGAAAACATTCTCATTCCCACCATTGGGGGAATATGCAAAAAAAGGAGAAGCCAATACTGGAGTGTCATTTGTGCATCCAATGAGAACCTTTGGGACCACAAAAGAGTCTCAAACGCAAACATAACATGGCCAATTCTGCACATCAAATTTTGCTGGTATATCTGAGGAAAAATAAATTAAAAAACCTGAGATAATACTTCTGCAAAACAAGGGAATGCTTTCACACCCATAAAGTTAGTGATCTGGGTTGATAACAAAATAAATATATTAAGAATTCAAGCAGAAGTCCCATTTGTGGAATATCAGTAGGCATTACCGGAGCATCCAAGATAGTGAATCTTGTTGTCTCTGTCTCAAAATAAGCTCTACCAACCTCCACCGTCTTTCCCTGCACTAGGTAAATTAGAAAAACAATTAAAAAGATTGAAGTTAACAGAGAGATGCAGGGTGCTAATGGCATATGATTAAAATAAGTAAAAACAAGCATATACAAGCTGCTCAAGTACAAGAACGACAACAGTTCAGATTGGGCACATAATCTCATCAAATTCATCTATAAACTGTATTGTGCACCAATTTTTTTTGTCCAAAAAGAAATACCATGGTGACAAAAAATAAAACAGTTATCTGCAAACAAGGCATATTCCTGGAAGGGCCTACACATTGTTTTCAACTAATTA
The DNA here is from genome assembly GCF_984573655.1 of Nuphar pumila. Taxonomy (NCBI): domain Eukaryota; kingdom Viridiplantae; phylum Streptophyta; class Magnoliopsida; order Nymphaeales; family Nymphaeaceae; genus Nuphar; species Nuphar pumila. Next base: position 148,042,234 of record NC_143250.1, on the reverse strand, counting down.
ACAAGAGCTTAGTGGCTAGAGCACTTAATAGATGAGTTATAGTGCTCACAATGGGGGAAAATACTAAGCAGAAGATATCTAAAAAAGTTTTAAAAAAAGATAATTTTGAAAAAATAACAACCTAAAAATGGAAATGAACAAGAGTTAGTTGTTTCAAATGAAATAAAAAAAATTAATAATCTTTAAGAAAATAACTCCAAAATATATTTGATGAAATAACAACAATAATGGGGCAACTTCCTTACAAGAATGGAGATTTGGGAAATAATGCTCAAACATAGAAGCATAACGGACAGTGATTGGGTGTATACAACATAATCTCACTCCAAAAAGCATACCTTTATTCTCTCCTCCTCATTTGTATCCATGATGTATGCCATATACCTATAACATAGCATGGTTAGGCTCATCATAAACAATGAAAAAATGACAAGCTCAGGACATTAGCTATCTCTGATGAGAAATCAACATGTACAAAGTCATAGACACAGTTCTTACTTCATCATCCAGACCTTGCAGATATGTCTGCCGCAGTTCGTTTGCTAAAAAAACATGCACTGGAACCAATTTTCTGATGCAAAACTTTGAGTTTTTGTGAAAATTTGATGCATTATGGGCCCATCATTCCAAGATTCCTTTAAAAATTTTATTCTAGGATTCCTTTAAAAATTTCATTCCAAGATTCCTTTAAACTAGAGAGTCAGCATTCAATACGGATATTAGAAATTCATAAACTAGAAAGTATGGTATTGTCATGGGTTTTATATATATGAAGGGCCATACACAGTGCACTCTGTACTCAGAGGTGCCGGAAGGGCTCCAAACCTTCTCTTCACTTTTTTCTTTTTCTGGCTAAGAAGTAGCAGCCCTCAGAACTCAAATACACAGCGAACAACGGCTCACTATAAGCATATATACATGCACGCTTTTCACACGTACACAATGCACCCACATGTGCATGCACCAAATGCACAAACGCGCGCACACACACACACACATGCACACAAATATCTCTTATATATCTTATATATATATATATATAGAGAGAGAGAGAGAGAGATTTGGAGAGGGGAATTTTCACTGCAACAGTAATAAAAAACCAAGCGAGTTTTGTGCTTCAAAATAAAACACAGAATAGCTGCTCACTTCATGAAGGTCTACCCAAAGGTTTTCACATAGAAACAGCTTTTATGTAGTTTGCAAAGGACCATATCTACATAAATTCAATCAGGAAAATAACAAAGGCAATATTTTTTAGGGGAAGTGTTACAAAGTACAATCATTTTTGCATATTAATCTCATGCACAAAAAACTCTAGGACAAAATATGCCCTAAGAATGGCATGCATATAATTTATGAGTTGGGCTTTCTTGTCATTTTATCAAATACATCATTTAATTTTTAACCAGTGACTCGTTTACCCTTCCTAAAAGCCACAAATCCCTTCCTAAACCTTTCACTTCTTCTTTCACCCATTGCCCAACTCTCTCTCTCTCTCTCTCTCTCTCTCTCTCTCTCTCTCTCTAGGATAAAGGTTGGTGGATGAAATGGAAAAGTGCAACTCGAGTGTTGTGCGATCGTAGAATGCCATTGCGGTTGAAGGGAAAGTTTTATAGGACGACTATTAGGCCCGCTTTACTATATGGTACGGAATGTTGGGCTGCCAAGAGACATTATATTCAAAAAATGAGTGTAGTTGAGATGCGTATGCTTAGATGGATGTGTGGAAATACAATAAAAGATAAGATTCGGAACAAGGAGATACGTAAGAAGGTAGGCATTGCACCCATTGAAAATAAGATGAGAGAGAATCGTTTACAGTGGTTTGGACATATTCGACGAAGGTCTAATGATGCTCCAGTTAGAAGGATGGAGAAATGGGAAAATATATTAGTTAAAAGAGGTCGGGGTAGGCCTAGGAAGACTTGGATGGAGATGATAGGAAAGGATATGAATGCTTTGAACCTCACCGAGGACATGGCATTGGATAGAAATGATTGGAGGAGAAGGATTCATGTGGAAGACCCAAAATGATTTTCTTTTTTGGTTCATATCGCCGACCCCAATTGTTTTGGGATGAAGGCGTAGTTGTTGTTGTTGTTGTTGTATATATATATATATATATATATATATATATATATATATATATATATATATATATATATGATTTCTGACATGGATCCAGAATGTTGATAGGAAAGGTCTGATTTCCAGCAGGTTCTCAAGCTTTATGCAGATTTTTAATGGGTACTTGCTGTACTGAAAGAAGTCTGATTTCCTGGAGTATTCAAGCTGGGTACTGATTTTTAATGGATAAGATCTAGTTTAAGACACCTACTTAGATTTCCAATGGGTAAATGTCTGATTTCCGGCAGGTATTCACAGCACACTGAATGGAGACTTCTGATAGGCATATGCAATCCAAAAGATATTCACACCAGACTCTTCTGATGGGTATTCCGGGGGTGGGATGCGGTTAAAGGGTGAATGGATGAGGGAACGTGCTCACTTGTTAAGAAATAAATATTACATTTAATAGAATGAGCAAAAACCCAATTTATAAATTACAAATATACCATTATTAAGGGCATATTTTATCTAAAAGTTTTTTCTGCATGATATTAATATACACAAGGATGTGCATTGTAACGATTCCACTTTTGAATTGCGAAAACTGTCTTGGAAAACCTGTTCCGCAAAGTAGTCAATGACTGTTAAAATGTGTTGTATAAGATTATATGTATATATATTTTTTATATTTTGGGTTATGTAATTTGGGTATAAAACCAGGGTTATTTTGGTCATTTCACACATGTAATAGGGACTGCCTGAAAAAGTGTATTCTGGATATTAAGACCCGGGGTCATTATATGTACAGTCTGAATATTAGGACCCGAGTCTTAAGTATGTACAGTGTCATTTTATTTCTTTTGGGTATGGACATTACACCAGACCCGGACCCATACTGATTCTTTTAAACCTATTAATACAATATTTAGGTCACGATTTCACTAATTGAAATCATGACAGCCGCAGCCTCTGTTCTGCTCTTCCTTTCTCTTCTTTTCTCACTTCACAGGTTCTTCTCAAACTTTCATGGTATCAGAGCAGAGATCCACCCAAGGATCGAAGGGGCTTCAAAGAAGGGTTCGACCAGAACTAGAGGTTTGAGGTTTCATCCATCTCGTGCCTTTCACTTCTCGTGTTTCTCTCCTTTATCTCTTTTCTGTGGATTCATGTTTCACGTGAAATCCCTAATTTCATCACGGTAACGTGAATCTTTGAAACATCTAAAAAGGTCAGTTTCCTCATCACTCGTTTTTCTCCCTTATTTTCTGGTGGACTCACGTTTCACGTGAGTCCCTAAAGTCGATCCATATTGGTTTGATCGTCTGGTATTGGGAATCATCTCAAATATTCTCCAACATTCGGTTCTTTTTCTTCTTCGTCTGATATATCCAGATCTGATCGCGTCTTTGCAGTAGATCTGAGGCATTTTCCTTCTGTGTGTTCCTTTTCTTCGATTGAAGTACAACTTCATTCCTGCCCAGCGTCTCCATCTCCATTTTTAGTCTTCCTATTCTCGCTGTCACATTTGATATTCAGAAAACAGTTGTCTGCCCATATTATTTTATCTGTGTTTAGTCCGAAAATAATATCAATTTAAACTATTTGTTCAACATTTTTTTTATTGCTTCAATCACAAACCTTATAAAAGGAGGAAGGGAAAATTCTGACATGATTACTTTTTGGATCTGACAGACTCAGATCGTCAGTCTCTTGAAAAGTTATTCAGCCGCAAAAAACAAAAAAAAAAAACAAATTGAGCATTTCACTTCGTGAGTATTCTTGTTAATTTTCTCTTCCCTTCATTCTCTTCATGGATTCTCATTTCTCTCAATCAAGCCTTTCTTCGAGCTTTCTCAATCAGCTTGTTTCCGAAAAGTTAAACACCTCAAGCTTCTTGATTTTGAAGAGACAAATCATCCCTTTTATAAGGAGCCAAGGACTCTTAGGCCACCTGAATGGAACCACTCCAGTACCACTAGAATTTGTTACGAGAGAAGAAAAAGATGACAAAGGGGCAAGTTCAATTGTGTATGTTAAAAATGTAGAGCATCTCAACTGGGAAAGGAAAGATCAGTCAGTAGTTACATATATCACTTCTACCATTTCTCAAGAGGTCCTTGTTGCAATTCCCGACAATTGTACAGCCCCGCAACTCTGGGAGAGATTGGTTCAGACATATTCACAGGTTTCACAGGTGAGGATGGTTTTTCTCAAGAGGGAATTTCAGTTGCTGAGAAAAGATTCCATGACCATCATGGAATATCTGAACAAGATGAAGACTATCACAGACCATCTTGCAGTTATAGGATGTGCGGTGAGTGATAGTGATATGGTGCAACAAACTCTGAGTGGATTGGGATCTGACTACAATATGATCGTCACTTCACTATTGTGTCTGCCTGCCCTTCCTACCTTTGATGAGTTACGAGCTAAATTAATTCAGTACGAAATGACTCTGAGGGGTTTTTCTGAAGAAACTCATGTTCATACAAATTCCCAAAAAGTTTTTGCCACAGGAGTGACTTACGGTCGAGGACGAGGGGGGCAAGGGCGAAGTGGGCACGGAGGACGTGGTTTGCTTCCCACTCCGAATATGATGACTCATGCACAAGGACAAAGATCCATCCCCACTTGCTTCCTTTGTAACAAAAGGGGGCATATCAAGGCGAATCGTTGGCACAATCCAGAAAATAAAAGAAAGGCTCCACAGACATAACCCAAAAGAAGGTCCACCAATATCAGAGACAGTGGAGAGATTAAAGATCTGCTGATATCCGCCTTGTCAGAATTGAAATTGAAGCAGAATGATCAAGGCACTTGGTTTGTTGACTTAGGGGCAGCAACTCACGTGACTGGTGATGCAGGTAAACTTTCTAACCCTATTCCTTATTTTGGCAAAAGTAAAATTGTCATTGGCGATGGATCCCACCATCCTGTTTCTCATGTTGGAGAAACTGTCATTCCCATGTCACATTCTACTCTTGAACTTTCTGATGTCTTTCATGCTCCCAACATCAAGAAAAATATTGTCTCTGTTTCCAAACTTATTAATGATAATCATGCTTCAGTTGAATTCACTCATTTCTCTGTGCAAGTCAAGGACCTTCGCACGAGAGAAACATTCGCTGAAGAAAAGCGACGAGGCAATATGTATGTCTTTAAAGAAGCTCCATGTCACTCTGTCCGTCCTGCTCATCTGGATTCGAAGTCTTCATTAGAGTCGTGTGCCTCCTCTTCTGCAAATGTTTTTAGTATTTCTGAATGTAATAATCCTTTCTTATGGTATAGTCGATTAGGACATTGTGGGAGTCATTTTATTGAGAAACTTGTCTCTAATAATCTTATTTCAAAAGAAAGTCAGAAGTGTTCCAGTTGTCTTTTATGCAAAAGTCATGTATTGTCTTTTCATTCCATTAACAAAAGAGCTTTAAAACCTTTTGAGATAATTTGTTCTGATGTATGGGGACCCGCCCGAGTTGCCTCTGGATCTGGAAGCATATACTACCTAATCTTTGTTGATAGTTATTCTCGATACACCTGGATATATTTCATAAAAAATAAGTTGAAAGTTTTCCTTTTGTTTCAAAATTTTCTTTCCTTAGTAAGAAATCATTCTCTGAGACCATACAATTCTTTCAATGTGATGGAGGTGGGGAGTTCACATCCAGTGACTTTATTTCTTTTCTTCAAAATAATGGGATAAGAAGAAGGGTGTCATGTCCACACACCCCTCAACAAAATGGGATTGCTGAGCGAATGTGTTTGTTATGTGCACATTGATCGGTCCAAAACATAAGCATATCGTTGAAAGTGTCATGAGTATGCTTCATGGCAGTAACCTTCTCATCAATCTGTAGACAAAAGCTTTTCATTCTGCCGTACATGTGATAAATAGACTGCCTATGGTTGTTCTGGAAAATAAGTCTCCTTATTACTGTCTTTTTGGAGCTCATCCTAGTTATCATGATTTGCGTGCCTTCGGATGTGTTTGTTATGTGCACATTGATCGGTCCCTGAGAAATAAGTTTCAGGACAAGGCTCAAAAGTGTAGATTTGTGGGATACGCAGACGACTACAAAGGATATAGGTGTCATGATCCAACCAACAAGCGCATCAGAATCTCAAGGAATATTGTCTTTGATGAGCAAAATTTTGATCACAGAGCCGACACAACGGACATGTCCTTTAACACAACTGAAGTTTATTATCCTTGGTTGAATTCAGAACTTTTTACTAGCTCCAATGAAATCTATCATCCAAATTGTGTGCAGCAAAAAAAAGAAATGTTTGAGACCACTGGGACATTGGGATCACAGAATGAGGAAGAAGTATCATTATCTGTACCGGGCAGATACAAGGGCATTTCCTATTCTAGATAGAGAACGACAACATCAAGTCATCTAAATCACGCCTCAGCAGCCGATCCTAATTCCTCTCATACCCTTGAAGTCAGGCGATCAAATCGCATACGACATCCTATTGATAGGTGGGTCAGCTATAATAACTTCTCCTTGGACTTTCAGCTCTTTTTAACGGCCCTTAATAAGGAAGATGAACCTATTATGTATTATCAGGCAACCACTTCTACCAAATGGGTAGAAGCCATGAATGATGAAATGCAAGCCTTACATGAATGTGAAACCTGAGAAATTGTTCTCAGACCACCTGACAAAAATGTTGTCGGATGCAAATGGGTCTACAAAATAAAATATAAACCAGATGGAACCATTGAATGATACAAGGCAAGACTGGTGGCAAAAGGGTTCACCCAAGAAGCAGGGCAAGATTATGATGAGACCTTCAACCTGGTGGTGAGAATGGGAACGATTTGAATTATTCTTTCCCTGATTGTTGAACATGGATGGAAGTTGAGTCAGCTTGATGTGAAAAATGCATTCCTGTATGGGGATTTGAAGGAGGAAGTCTATATGGAACAACCCCTTAGATATCAAGAACAAAATTGTAAAACCCATGTGTGCAAGCTAAAAAGAGCTATCTATGGTCTAAAACAAGCATCTCGTTCTTGGTTTGACAACTTCTCACTTGAGATTCAAAAGCATAGATTTTCACGTTCTCTATTGGACTACTCATTATTCATTTTTAGAAGTCAGAATGTGACCACCATATTGTTAATCTATGTTGACGATATTGACATCACAGAAAACTCTGAAGCTCACATCAAAGAAGTAAAAAACTTGCTAGGTCAGAGGTTCAAAATGAAAGATCTTGGTGTCTTGCGCTATTTTCTTCGTGTAGAAGTTGACAACCAGGCTCATGGCTTGACGCTCACTCAACACAAGTATACAGTAGATGTTCTCAGATAGGCAGGTATGAAAGACTGCAAGCCTCTAGGAACTCCAAGTGTGCTTCACCAAAAACTTAGCACTCATGATAGAGATCTGTGTGAGGACCCCACCAGGTATCGCAGTCTAATAGGAATGTTACAATATCTCACATTCACTCGTCATGATATTGTTTATTCAGTCAATCAAGTGTCTCAGTTTATGCATGCACCACGTACTGGACATAGATATCTGAAAGGGACCATTGGGGACGGATTGATATATTCACCACAGTCGTCTGGCAAGGATGAGCATGAACTTACTGCATATTGTGATGCAAACTGGGCAAGAGATCCTGATGAACGAAGATCTACATCAGGATATTTTGTCTTTATTGAAAGAAATTTAATCTCTTGTAGTAGTAGAAAACAAAAGGTTGTCGCTACATCAAGCACTGAGGCTAAGTATAGATCCATGGCTGCCGCTACTGCCGAAGCCACGTGGATCAGGCATCTACTAACTGAAGTGGGAGAAAAGATCTCTCACTCTACCTTGCTGTGTGACAATCAAAGTGCTCTCAACATGTCATTCAATCCAGTACATCACAGTCGTGCTAAGCATATTGAGATCGACCAACATTTTGTAAGACAAAAAGTTGAAGAAAAAGATATTGAACCTAAGTTTGTCAATACTGAAAGATAAGTTGCAGACATATTTACAAAGGGCTTGACAAAAGATCGCTTTTGGATGCTTAAAGGCAAGTTGTTCAAGGTCCAAAACCATGATCAACTTGAGGTGGTGTGAAAATGTGTATTATGGATATTAAGACCCGGGCTCAATGTATGTACAGTCTGAATATTAGGACCCGAGTCTTAAGTATGTACAGCGTCATTTTATTTCTTTCGGGTCTGGACATTACACCAAACCCGAACCCATATTGATTCTTTTAAACCTATTAATACAATATTTAGGTCACGATTTCAGTAATTAAAATCGTAACCGCCGCAGCCTTTGTTCTTCTCTTCCTTTCTCTTCTTTTCTCACTTCACAGGTTCTTCTCAAACTTTCACTGTCCACTAGGGACAGTTTAGTCTTTTTATTGCTTTAATTGTTTTATGTCCTTTTTGATTAAATGTAAGGGCACTATGGCCATCATGACCATAGAGTCGTTGGGAACTCCCAACGACTCTTGGGAGCTCCCCAAGGCCATGGCCACTTGTATATATAGAGGGATTTCACCCTATTTTGTTTCTATGCTTGTTCTAAGCATATTGAAATAATATATATTTTTTTTACTTGTGTTCTTGCTCTCTTTTGAGAGGTTATGTGTTAGCCCTTAGTGGCAATTTTGTATTTGGCTCATAAGTGGATTTTGTATTTGTGGATGCAAACATTTGTAGCCCCTTTGTGGCATTGTGTTTGTGCATTTGTTGTTTCATTACACAACACCATGTTTAACGACCTTCATGCCCATGTTCTTTCATTTAAGATGCACTTAAGAGTGAAAGCAAGAGTTAACAGAAACCTTTTCACCAGTTGTAGTCTATATGAGTAAAAACTCCGCCTGTGTATAAATGTTTAGTTATGCACTGCCGGTCTCAAGCCCGAATAAAGGAGGAGGGTTGTGGTAGGCCTATGACAACCAGCATAAAAACTTAGTCATACCCTATGAATATGAACCAATATGAGAATTTCGTTGGGGTGTTCCCTACTGAGCGACGCGTTGTACTCTATAAGCCCGGAGGCAGTGATAAATGGGCAAGGGTTGCTAGGTCGTCGCCCGGAAGCGACGCGTCACACCGGTATTGGCTTCTCCTTTTTTTTGCATATTCCCCCAATGGTGGGAATGAGAATGTTTTCTTTTTTCCCTTTTTTTCGTTCCACCACACCGTTATGGATGTTGCAACATTTTGGAACCGTGTCCTTTCAAGTTTTTTTTTTGGGAGAAGATAATAAAAACTCTAGAAGATCATTATAAATTGAGAAAATCCCATAATGAAAAGATTGTGCTAATACTGTTATATTAATTGTGATTTTTGAGAAATTCACTTATTTTTACTTTAATTTTTTGTTCATGTTATTTATTTGTTTACCCTATAAATATGAACCAATATGAGAATTTTGTTGGGGCGTTCCCTACTGAGCGACGCGTTGTACTCTATAGGCCTGAAGGCAGTGATAAATGGGCAAGGGCTGCTAGGTCATCGCCCAGAAGCGACGCGTCACACCGGCGCCCGGGTGTGGTGTCAAATAGGCAAGGGTTCCCTCACTTTGTTGGACGGGTGGGGGTAAAGAAGTTAGTCCAAGACCATAAAATTAGGTTAGCCACTTAGAACATAGGGTCTTTAACTAGTAAGTTGGTAGAGTTAGTAGATGTTATGTGTAGGAGAAAGATTGATATTTTATGTCTACAAGAGACCAAATGGGTAGGTGAGAAAGCAAAAGTGATAGAACCTTGGGGATATAAGATTTGGTATACAGGAATAAATAGGAATAGGAATGGAGTAGGGATTGTTATGAGTCGTGAGTTTATAGATAATGTAGTTGAGGTTCGTAGGAAGGGTGATAGGATTTTACTTATTAAATTAGTATTAAGTATGGATATTATTAATATTATTAGAGTTTATGCACCTCAAGTACGTTTAGATGATTCTATTAAGCGTCAATTTTGGGAATATTTAGATGGAGTAGTACAAGGGATATCTTATGGAGAAAGGCTTTTCATCGGCGGTGACCTTAATGGGCATGTAGGCATTAGTAGGGATGGATTTGAGAGTATCCATGGAGGCTATGGTATAGGAGAAAGAAACGAAAGTGGAGAAAGAATTTTAGATTTTGGTTTGTCCAATGAAATGATCTTAGCAAACACTTGGTTTAGGAAGAGGGAGTCTCACCTAGTAACATTTAAAAGTGGGGGTTAATACGAGTCAGATAGATTTTTTCCTACTTAGAAAAAGAGATAGGGGTTGTTGCATTGATTGTAAGGTTATACCGGGAGAAAGTGTAGCTACACAACATACAATCTTAATTTTAGATCTTAGAATTAGACAATGCCGCAAAAGGGATAGACATAGGATAGATCCTAGAATTAAGTGATGGACATTGAAAGGAACTAAACAAGGAATGTTTGTAGAGAAAGTAGTTAAGGAAGCTGATTGGTGTCTCGAGGAGGATTCAGAATCAATGTAGAATAAGATAGCGGGTGGCATGAGAAAGGTGGCTAAGGAGGTATTGGGTGAGTCTAAAGGCGGTGCACCGCTAGGTAAGGATACATCATGGTGGAACGAGGATGTCAAATTAGCTATTAAGGTTAAAAGAGTGTTATAGAAATCTAAGTAAGAGTCGTGATAATGAGAATTTGGACAAGTATATGATAGCAAAGAAGGAAGCTAAAAAAGTAGTTCGGAACGCGAGGGATAAGGTATATAAGGAGGTTTATGACAAGTTGGATACCAAAGAGGGCGAGAAGGATATTTACAGGCTTGCAAAGATGAGAGATAGAAAATCGAGAGATCTGGGTATGGTTAGATGTATCAAAGATGAAACGCAAAGGGTTTTAGTCAAAGATGAGGAGATTAAGGAGAGATGGAAAGATTATTTTGATAAGCTATTTAATGGAAGTCATACTCAGGATCTTGGAGACTTCTCCATTCCTTTTCATGAGATGAATCGTGACTTCATGCGCAAGATTCAAAAGTAAGAAATTGCAGAGGCTTTGAAGAAAATGAAATCAAGAAGGGCAGTTGGCTCAGATGGTATTCCTATCGAGGCTTGGAAATGCTTGGGAGAGAAAGGTTTAGAATGGTTGACAAATCTTTTTAACAAGATTTGGCGGACAAATAAGATGCTTAATGAGTGGAGGAAGAGTACTTTGGTGCCTTTATATAAGAATAAGGGTGATATACAAGATTGCACAAACTATCGTGGTATAAAACTCATGAGTCATACTATGAAACTTTGGGAGAGGGTGATTGAGTCTAGGTTGAGGAAGGTTGTCATGATATCGGAGAATCAATTTGGTTTTATGCCTGGAAGATCAACTATGGAAGCTATAAATCTTCTTAGACAACTTATTGAGAGAAATAGAGAGAGGAACAAAGATTTGCATATGGTTTTTATTGATTTGGAGAAAGCATACGATAGAGTACCTAGGGACGTTCTCTGGTGGATAATGATGAAGAAAGGTGTTTCTCTCAAGTACATTAGTATAATTAAAGATATGTATGAAGGAGTAGTAACCAATGTCCGCACTTGTAGAGGGGCGACAACCAATTTTCCTATAACGGTTGGGTTACATCAAGGACCTGCTTTAAGCTCTTTCCTATTTCTATAGTGATGGATGAGCTTACGAGATCAATTCAAGAAAATGTGTTGTGGTGTATGTTGTTTGCTGATGATATTGTTTTGATTGATGAGTCTAGAGTTGGGGTTAATGCTAAGTTAGAATTATGGAGACAGACATTGGAAGCAAGAGGTTTTAAGTTGAGTAAGAGTAAGACAGAATACAAGGAATGTCGATTTAGTAAGCAACGAAGTAGTGATGGGAGTGTAGTGAAGCCTGGTGAGCAAGAAATACCGGTGGATTATTGTTTCAAATATTTGGGATCTATCATTCAAAAGTATGGAGAAATTGATGGAGATGTAAATCATAGGATAAAGGTTGGGTGGATGAAATGGAAGAGTGCAACTGGAGTGTTGTGCGATCGTAGAATGCCATTGCGGTTGAAGGGAAAGTTTTATAGGACGACTATTAGGCCCGCTTTACTATATGGTACAAAATGTTGGGCTGCCAAGAGAGATATTCAAAAAATAAGTGTAGCTGAGATGCGTATGCTGAGATGAATGTGTGGAAATACAATAAAAGATAAGATTCGGAACGAGGAGATACGTAAGAAGGTAGGCGTTGCACCCATTGAAAATAAGATGAGAGAATCGTTTACGGTGGTTTGCACATATTTGGCGAAGGCCTAATGATGCTCCAGATAGAAGGATGGAAAAATGGGAAAATATATTAGTTAAAAGAGGTCGGGGTAGGCCTAGGAAGACATGGATGGAGGTGATAGGAAAGGATATGAATGCTTTGAACCTCACCGAAGACATGGCATTGGATAGAAATGATTGGAGGAGAAGGATTCATGTGGAAGACCCAGAATGATTTTCTCTTTTGGTTCATATCACCGACCCCAATTGTTTTGGGATGAAGGCGTAGTTGTTGTTGTTGTTGTTGTAGTCTATATGAGTAAAGACAAAGGAAGTCCCATTTTATGTAAAACCTAGTCAGAAAGGCACTAACAATTTGGTTCCAAATAGTAAGATTACCTACTTTCTGAATAAGAAACACAAAACAAGCAAGCAACATTTAAAGAAAGAAGTGTAACTTAGAGAAGAAAAGGTTGCAGCCTTCACTGATCAAAATTACTGCAATTGCATGAAAATCTGGCACTCACCAACTTTCCCTACTTTTGTCTTTCGCTTCTTTCTCATACTTTTGAATTGTTCGATCATCCACCATACCACTAAGAAATAGTATTTGTCCTCCACATGTTGATTTGCCAGCATCTGCCACATACACATGCACACAGAGAAATCTTAAGCAGTTGTATCAAAACTTGGTTAATTGACTTATACAAACTGATTTTTCTGCAAAACAATACAATACCAAAAGCCATCTTGAAAAGACAAGCCAAAAGCAGCTCTAATGTGTAAAAGATGGGGGGAAATGCATGAATGACTTCACAAATGGGTTCTGTGCATATTTCTTTCATAAAGCAATTGGGGCACCACATGACCATCCATTTGTGGAACCTTTCAATGCTGTTTTTAACTGAAGAAAAGTATGCACCTAACAACCCCTTCATAATGGACCAAAATGCTAAAGGGAGAGCCCCCTCTAAAACTCCACGTTTTTATATCACCATCAACTTGATTTGTCCATGCACTATATGTCCAATGTCATCTTCATCACAATTTGCAGCTATATGGAAGAATTTGATACACCATCTTGGCAAGCCCCAGCCCACCAGCAACTCCCAGACGAACTTGTCATCAAACTCATGAACCCATCTTCCAATGCAGTGAAGGACAGCTCTACCCATACTCAAAACTTAATTGTTTTGGTAGAAAAGAAGATCAAGAAATTCACAAATATTTTTTAGGGTATGTGATCTGGCCCGAGATGCAATAGGAAAACAAATGATTGGTTTATGAGAGAATGAATGCTACGGAGGAACTTCTTTGATCAGTTAGACATACTGAAATCATAGCTGCCAAAGAGGGAAGCAGGAAGCAAGAAGCAGATAGGCAGTAATACAAGAAGTGTTTAGGAAACGATGTAAAATTTGAGTGTAAAATATTGAGAAATTGATGGATGTAAGAAGAAACAAAAAAAATTACTATGTTACATTTCAAATAAAAATGGCATTCATGAATAGTAAGCTTAGTTTGGATACCCAAAGAATGAAAAAGCAACAAGAATCGATGCAACACTGATACATATTTGTAACAAATTTACAAATGTAAGAGTTCCCATTAAGTCTAATTGTAATAGCACAAGTCAACTACTTTATGATATTACTAAACAGTAAAAAAATATCTTATGAATTTAGCAACAATTTCATACTTCCATGAAATGTTGTACATACAAGTATCATTACTATGAGGAATATTGATATGATACCCACTCGTATCACGATACAAGTGTGTATTGTATCTGTATCGTATATATCAAACGATACACTCGTATTGTACTGTACGGTATCGTACGATACATGGTCAGCCCACTTAAAAAATGGCCGAATCATAATTTTTCAGTTTTGAGTTTTAAATACCTCTTGAGGGCCGACTCTCTCATTTGTGTAGAAGCCATTATAGAGGTATTCAAGCACCTTAGGACTCGTGAGAGCGACTTGGGGGCCAATCAGTGCGCAAGAGAGAGGGCTTTTGCGGTTTTTTCAAGTAAAAGTGCATTTCCACAATTTTTCACTCAATGAAGTGGGTTAAGATATAAAAAAAAAGTTATTTTTTGCTTCTCATTGAACCTTTTTTGGGGAAGATGGCATCAAATGATCCGGCATGATAATGAAGCATTCAAGTAATAACTGATTGAAAATTGAGTGCAACTATTATCATACTATTTTTTCAGGTGGTATCTTTCGGTTGAAGCATCATTTAGCCGGAACACATCTCAATGTTGCAGCCTACACGTCAATAAATTTGTTGGATGTCGTAAAATGGCAATGTCAGCAATTACTCAATGGTCTGAGAGAAAAAAGACAAGAAAAAGAAATAAATGAAGCAGAAATGGGGGTATGCACAGCCCTGGGAGGACGAAGATGAGCTCTCCACTTCTAATCCTGCATGGCATCAAAAGTAGAAAGTTTTGCAACAAAGGCAAAATGTGTGATTGGTGCTAGTAGTAATGGTGTCGTGAGCACAAAAAGAAGAGGAGGAAAAAAAGGAGTAGGAGAGAGTTTTTCGAGAGGAGGAAGAGCTAGAGGCTCGAATTAGAAGTTTTTTTCCTCCTAAAACTGCCGCTAGGGCACAAGCCGACATTCGTATTGCTATGACTCCTCAACATTTAGTCGAGCAAGTGAATGTCGTGATTGAGAGATGGTTTTATGATGCCTGCATTCCCTTCGATACGAAAAATTCTTTTCATTTTCATGTCATGGCAAATGTCATAATCAGTATTGAGTCTGGATATAAAATGTCTTAATATCATGCTTTGAGAGAAAATTTTAGATACTAATGTGAATGAAGTGAAGTCATATTGTGATGAGATTATACAGTCATGGAGAGAAACTTGGTGTAGCATCATGGCAGATGGATGGACATACAAAAAGTTAAGGACCTTGATAAATTTTTTTGTCTGTTGCCCCTTATGTAACACAAACTCTTCTAATAGGCACCGTACCCGCGTTGCACCCGCACCCATGCGGGTGCGACACTTGGACACGGCTTCCTTTGTGTCAGGTGAAGTCAACCACACTGTAACCCTAACTCAGTCCAGTTTTATCTATATTATATATATAAATACATAAATGCACACATACACGCATTGTTAACTTAAATTTATTAAAAATTATATATATACCCTCCCCGCACCCCCGCATCCAAGTGTTTTTAAAGTGACGCATCGCCACATTTGCACCCGTATCCACACCCGCACCTAATGTAACATAGGTTGCCCCAAAAGAACTATGTTTTTTAAGTCAATTGATTTGTCTGATACGCCCAAGACAACAGATGTATGCTTCAGGGTATTTGATCAGGTTGTGGAAGAGGTTCAATGTAACAACCCCAACTGATTCTCGTAAAAATAGTGAAAAAATAAATAAATAATTGCGAAAACAAACCCAAGGATCTGGAGTCTCACAGATTTAATATATACCAAACCACAGCAGATAGTGCATTGAATCAACAAAGAATAATCACTTTATTAATCAATTGAAATAATATCAAATAAGCTGAAAATAGAAAATCGTCTATGTCAAGGAACCACTCTCAAGAACCCAGAACAAGTCACGCAAGGCTCGTAGTCTCCAGCTGGCAAGTCAACCCATCACTGAGCACTCGGTCCTACAAAACAGTTTTTGAAAACGGGTAAGAACAAAAGTCCTTGTACGAATTACTTTAAAAATCCAAAAGTAAGGAAATAACATAAACCAAATTCATGCATAATTTCAGAGGAATATCACAACAACAATTTTCATAATCAACTTACCATTCAAGCAATTAAACAAGTATCGTACAATAACAATTATCATGTGAAACAGAATAAGCATGAATGCATGAACTAATGCATAACAGTAAAAATGCATGATTCAATGCACATGAATGAATAACTTATTAAGTTATTTAACAAAGTTGCTTTTGCATGCATGTTCTCATTAAATGCACACAAATTTAGTTTTCACTTTTCCTTAAACCCGCAAATACTAAAAACGAGCACATAATTTCTGAAGTCCAAGTTAGGGTCTCAGTTGTAGCTTAATACACAATCTGTAATTTATTACTGGATTTCACACTTGTTCTTCGAGCAATATCAAGAATTTTCACCTTCCATTGAAACATTAAGAATCTTCACCTAATGTCGGAACATCAATGAAAATCCTCAACTTTCTTGGTATACCAATAACTACAATTGAGTCAACAACAACAACCCCAAGCAAAATGCCTGAAATCTTCCTAAAACCGTGGCCAGAAGATGAACCACCATATCAAGTTCGAGGGCACAATCGCACACGAAGTTTTAATATCCTCGCAGTCCCTCATGACCGCTATCTAAGATTCTCACATTGTGAAAGGGACATTAAGGAAGAGATTAATTACAGTGTTTGGTCTCTTTTATCATTTTAAAAAATTTCAAGTTTTTTACACAAGAACCGTTTTGAAAATCTACATGTAAAACCAATTTCGGGCTCTAGCCTGCCACATTTTTAAAAGTACAATTAATTTTGGAAAAATCAATAATTTTCATAAATAAATTTTGCAATGCATAAATTAAAATCAACAACATTGGAGCAACACATGATCCTGGCCCACGGTGGTTCACATCTGACCACAAAAGCATCTCAAAGTGATTTATGCATCTTTTGCAAAATTTTAGTGAACATGCAACACACATTGTTTCACAATATGTCCACAATACGCATTCAATCACACAACATGAATGCACGTGAATCCAATTGCATACGCATGCAAACAGATGCTTGCAACATACAATGTCATGATCCATTTCATGCATAAACTCTCAACATGCACATGATCATATCTAATGCAAACATCAAAATAACTTCAGAATTTTCATGTGTATGATATGCACATTTGCAATATAGTATTTGAATGCATAAACGTGCACACAATCAAATCACATCAGATATGTCACCCTGCAGTCCATACGAATGCAGGTTTGAGCATAGCCAAACTGTGCAGGAAATAACATACAACACACTGCCAATCTGATCAAATTGCAAACATGCACAATAGTATGACCAGATTGCATATGCTCAACCCATCTGATCAAATTGCCCACGCTCAAATCGTGGCCAATCTGATCAGAATCCATATGCAAAAACCATGACAATCTGATCAGATAGCACAAGAGCTGAAAAGTGGCAAATCCGGTCCAGCTTTAACTGCACAGTGCACCAATCGGCAGGTCTGACTTTTTGCTCCAACACGTGCACAGCAGCATGTTATCACTGCTGAAATGTGCAGCAACATACTGTCAACAACATGTTGCCGCAAACTGTGCACAGCAACATGCTGATAGTAGGTGTGGTATTGTTGCACAAGCATGCAGCAAGGAGCTATCCTGAACAGCCATAACCCAAGCATATAAGCAGCCGATAATCAGCTCATAATATGCCAAAAAATCAGACTTGCAAATAGCCAACCAGGCATGTATATACATCGTCCGATAACAGCCAACATAACTCAGATTTAATAACAGCCCACAATAATACGTGTAATCAAGTCTGATATCAGTCCCTACCATGATAGAAACCAAATATGATAATAGCCCACCAAAACACTTGTAGGCAATATGGCAGACTACCATCAAAAATAGCACAATAAGGGACTGATAACAGTGAATGAAATCTGATTTTACAACAGTCAACTGATTCAGCCTATTCATAAATCTGATAACAGTCATTACAAAGGAAAATTCATATGGTCGACTATGATGACAGTCGACATAAAATCAGATTTGATTTCCTGAAATCAAATCTGATAACAATCAATAATATCACATAAAATCAGATTGATGACAGTCGCCATGAAATCATATTTGATATTATGAGATCAAATTTGATAACAGTCAATAATATGACAAAAAATCAGGTTCAATATCAGTCTACATGTGTAGGTCAGTTAACAGTCATCAAAATCGTGTATAGTTAACAAAATCATATGTTTGATCACAGCCAACCAAATCAACCTATAAACAGGTTTGATAACATAATAAAAAAAACATATTTATAGCAGGCCTGATCAGCCTGCGCTGTCACGGCATGTGGGTCAGTCTGATCAAACCGCAACCACACCCAAGAGTGCCGACCTGATCAGATTGTGCCTGCACATATGCATCGGCAATCTGATCAGGTTGCATGGCAAAAGCAAGACAGCTGATTATCATACTAGCACAATTCATATTTGATGACAGTCATCAGAAATACATAGTCAAATCTGATGACAGTCATCAAATACATAATCAGGCTTGATAACATTAAGAAAAAATTATCAGCAGCATGTTGTCTGCATCAAAACATAAAAAATAAAAAATATACTGATTCAGCCATCAAAAACCTGTATGCCTGTCGGTAGGTCTAATCTGGGTCGAAATCAGGGGCGTAGCTAGGATTCATGTGAGGGGGGGGGGGGGGCAAACAGGGGTGTAGAAAAAAAAATTTATTTGTGTGTTAGTCGGGGGTTCGGGGGCAGCGCCCCGAAAAAAAATTTTTTGAGATAAAATAAAAAATGGCTACAATTATTAATAAAAATCTATTTCATATGGACAAATCAAACTATTTGCTGCAGTAAGGGCTGGGCTGGGCTAAAAAATGGATAAAAATCTATTTCATATGGAATCAGGGCAGGGCTAGGACTGGGCTTTTTAAAAAAAAAAAAAAATTAACTGTTTGGGGAGGCAGGACTGGGCTGGCTAGGACTGGGCTTTTAAAAAAAAAAAAAAAATTTAACTGTTTGGGGAGGCAGGACTGGGCTACAGCCCAGTCCTGCCCCCCCCCTAGCTACGCCCCTGGTCGAAATAGATTCCCAAATAAAAATTTACACATATATCTATTATTCTATGAACATGAGTGATAAAATCAGCCTATGCCAAAATCGGCAAGGCCAATATATATATATATATATATATATATATATATATATATATATATATATATATATATATATCACGCATAAAAAGACTAGATGCAAAAATCGACAGCATGTAAATCCAAGAATAACTTGATGTTGAACATATGCTTAAACATGAAAAATCATTGGCATGGTTACATCAAAGCAAGAATACACGAAATCGTGAATCAAGGCATATGTGTATACATGTTTTAAATCCAATTTTATTTTCCCATCTAAAATTTCACATTAATCTGATTTTAAACTCTTTCTTCCCATACGAATCTAGAGAGAAACCCATACCTTAGTTTGGATGTGTAGAAAGATCGAAAATCGTCGGAAGTTTGATGAGAATGATGCATTTTCCTCCTTTCTCTTCTTTTTTTTCTTCTCTTTTCTTCCTTTCCTTCTTCCTTTCTTTCTTTTCTCTCTCTCTCTTTTCTCTCTCTCTCTCTCACGAGTTGGGCTCTCTCTCTCTCTCTAACTCTCTCTCTCTCTCTAACTCTCTCCCTCTCTCTAGAATCACGATTCTAGAGAGAGGGAGAGTTCAACCCCTGTAAATATTGTTTCTAGAATTTCTTTTCTCCTATTTTGCTTTCTTTTTTTTTCTTTTCTTTTTATTTCTTAACTAACTCCTTATCTAGAGGGGATGTCCCCTATAGAGAACTCTCTCTAATAGAGAGTAGAGTTCTATCAAAAGTAGAATTCTACCTCTCTAAATATTCCTCTTTATGATTAGCTTATTTTATTAATCATTTTATTATATTATTAAATATAATATACATAGAATGTTCTAGAGGGTGTCGCACCCCTCTGGAAGTCTCCTTGGAGTGGAGTTCTAGTTTAGGTAGGACTCTACCTACTCAATTTAACTTTTAAACTGATTTTAAAGTTTTAAATTGGTCATGTTTGGATTTCGAATCCATATCTAGATCCAAGATCCAAGATCCATATCCAAAATCTATATGGATCCAACCTGGACCAAAGCCTAGTTAATATGGGTCTTGGACTGGGTCCAGATCCATATCAACTTGGATCAAATGGAGCGAATTCAATCTGATCCAATCCAAAAAAGGTAAAAAATAGAGGGGTCACTGATCATGCATAAATTCTGCATTATAGACACATTTTTATGCATGATCCATCGAAAAAAGGCATTAAAAACAAATTCTTATCGACGATTTTCAAGATACTGCGTGAAATTCAAAATAAAGAAAAAACGCACATTCTAGACCTCTCCTGCATGTTTTAATTAGTTTAGGAGTTTTTTATCCATATTTTAATTAGTTTAAGATTGAGTATTTTTTAAAATTAGTTTCTAGCAAAGTAGTTTTTGAAATTCTTAGAAAATTAAATGTAGCTTTTAGAAAATTTTGTTTTAACCTAGAATCACACTTTAAATAATATGTTAGAAGAGAGAGGGGGGTGTCTTCCTCAAGGGATTCACGCCCCCCTCTTACTCTCTCTCCCCTCTCTCTTCTCCCTCTCCTCCAGCCGATCTTTGCTTCTTTTCTTCTCTTTCTTCTCTTTCTTCTTTTTCTTGTTTATTTCTTGTCTCGTCTATCGATGGCTTTTCTTCTCCCAGTGTCGAAGAAGTTGTGGTTCGCGTGCAAGCTCGGAGAAAAGCCACTTCTTCTTCTCAACCCCTCCATCGGAAGCGGCAGTGAGGTACGCATCTTCTCCCTTGTTTCTTTATTTTTCCGCATTTAGTTTAGATTGATTTGAACGCATAAAATCACATTTTTGCATTGCATATAGCGTAGGTCATTTTCTGCAGTTTTATCGTAGGTGGAATAGCGAAAATCTTTTATTTCCGCATCATATAGTCGATTTTCTTTTCGTAGTTAGGTTGTTTTCTTATTTTTTTGGTGTACGTTGTTGCAATATAATTTGTGGGAAAGAAGGAACAGATCTGTCATTGTTGACAGATCTGATCATCATTTGGTAGTGACGCAAAACCGGGTCTGATCAGATCGTGATCACACCTAAACAGGCATAGCAATGCGTTTTTCGGATTAGCCGAGTGTGGTGGATCTGCACATCCAAGAACCAGTTTTTTTTGCCAGATCCTGCACCAAAACCGACTTGATCGAGCCATTGAAAAGTGCAGAACAGCATGATTTCCAGATCACGTTTTTGCTGTATTCTGTTTGTTGAATGCCGTGAACTGCAAATCAAGCCTACCTGCGTGATTTGCATTGTTTGCATGCAAGAAAGAACAGACCAGATTAGAGTCGATTCGCAAAACTGTGTATTGAAGAAACCGACTGTATTCTGATTTGCCAGATCCAGCACAATCACGTGTTGATGAAGAATGTCTATGCTGGATACACATCTGATTTGAAACACCACCTGATCACACAATACATGCGTGCTTGCACGTGAACAGTCCACAATTATTGATGCCAATAACAAACAATGTGGTTGATGTTAATAAAAGTATTTATTTTTTTAGCACACGTGCACCGATTAAATAATTTAGTATAGGTTCTTTATGTGTTTCAATAGCTTTAGTATTCTGTTTGCAGATGAGATGCTAATTAGTATTTTACTTTGTAGATAGTTAATGCTTTGAGATGTCTTTTTAGTAGTAGCCTAGTTTCACGATTTATTCTTTTCATTACTTAAGTCAATAGGTCAGAGTTAGTTATTAGAATTAGTTAGAATACTCTCATATTAGTTAGTTAAATTAAACATTTTGTTGTTTCTCATCTTTAAGAAATCGGTTTTAGAGTAAACATTTTTTTTAAATACATTGAGTAGTTTGTTTTAGTTTGTTACACTTTCGTTAATTTGTTACAAGTAGTTAGTTTGTTAAGAGAGTTAGTTTTAATTCTGATTTTTTGCTCACATATAACTAACAGTTGTTTTTAGAAATTGTTCCTTGCAGTTTGTTTTGTGTTTTTTTTTCTTTCTGTGTTTGGAAGGGAAGCCTTTATACGTGCGAAGAGTCCTCAGAAGAGCAATAGGAATAAAATACTAGTAGCCTGTTGGTTCAACTAAAGCAGTGCATTGCAAAGGGACCAGACCACAAGCAAAGAAGACCCTTTTTCTTTTCTTTTAGTTGTAGGGTCATTTATTTTTAAGTTAAAATTGTAATAAGACCTGTTATTCTTTGAGCCCTCCTCAGAGGGTAGCACATTTAATTTATTTATTTGTATATATATTCAAGGCAATAAAGTTCGTTTTTGTCTGGGGTACAAAAGAATTTAAACTCATTCCCTGAGTTCGACATGGACTTTATCACTTGTGTGAGCCGGTTTTTATAATTTGATGCACGGCTTACGCGGGCAATTTTATTGAAAAAAATATCTTTTAAAAATACTTTCACAAAAAGTTGCATGAGTTATTTTTGAAAAACATGATTTTCAGGCCAACCGTAACCCAATTTCAAAAAACAAGGTATCAACGTTCTCATAATTACGAAACGCATCTAACGGTATATTTACCTGCTTTTCGCTTTCGAATTTTGCTCAATTTTCGCTTGATTTTAAAGGTTAAAAACAAAAAAAAATACAAATATTAATTGTCTCATTTAGATCTTGTCAGTGAGTCATTTTAAAGATATTTTCCACAATTTTTATCAATCTCATTAAATACTTAGTCAAAAAATTATAATTTTTAAAAGTAAAAAATCATGGAAAAACGCACGATATTACATTCAACCTCGAAATATTATTCAATTCATTAATAATAATGCAGCAAATTATAAGGCAACAAGTAAATAATTGGCAAAAAATTATGGGTCATTCTTTTGGACCCCGAGTGCTGCCCATAGCATAAACCTCATGCTTGAGGACATCGACAGCATGAATGAGATAAATCACACAGTTAAATGTTGTCAAGAAGTTACTAAATTTATTTAGAATCATGCATGGATTTTAAACTTGATGAGAAAGTACACTCGTGGTGCTTAGTCGATTCGTAGTGCAATTGCTAGATTTGCTATAAATTTTTTGACAGTGCAAAGTCTAGTAAAGAATAGAACTGTACTAAAAAAATGTTTTCATCGTATAAGTGAAATGTATATCCCCATACACAAAAAAAAAAGTCGAGAAATTGTTGATATTGTATTCAAAAGTGAATTCTGGGATTCACTTGGATGAGATAAATCACACACTTGAATGTTGTCAAGTTACTAAATTTATTTACAATCATGCATGGATTTTAAACTTGATGAAAAAGTGCACTAATGGTTATGAGTCGATTTGAAGTGCAGTTATTAGATTTGCTACAAATTTTTTGATAGTGCAAAGTCTAGTAAAGAATAGAACTGCACTAAAAAAATGTTTTCATCATATGAGTAGAATGCATATCCCTATGCACAAAAAAGAAAGTCAAGAGAAATTGTAGATA
This sequence comes from Nuphar pumila, assembly GCF_984573655.1. NCBI lineage: Eukaryota > Viridiplantae > Streptophyta > Magnoliopsida > Nymphaeales > Nymphaeaceae > Nuphar > Nuphar pumila. Next base: position 148,018,664 of record NC_143250.1, on the reverse strand, counting down.
TTGCATTCAAAAGTGAATTTTGAGATTCATGTGTGAAGTTGTTGAGAATCACTATATCTTTGATGAAGGTGCTTTGATTAATTGACAGTTAAGACATACTAACTATTGGTTATCTTTATGAGACCATGAATAAGGCAAAAAAGGCCATTAAAGATAATTTGAATGGAAAAAAATTGTACATCCTTATACGGAACATCACTAATCATAGGTGGGACCGGGCAACTTCATCAACATTTTCATGTTACAGTATATTATTTAAATCTTTCATTTAGATATTCTCTTACATTTAAAATAGACAGGGAAGTCAACAAAGGACTCTTGAATTGCATTGAAAAGTTGAACCCTAATTATGGCGTTCAAGATCAAATTCATAAGGAAATGAAAAATTATGATAATGCATTGTATGATATAGGGAGACCTGCAGCAGTGTGAAACCGTGTCACAATGCGTCCATGTTTTGTATGGTTGTACCTGTTATTGTCTTATTGATTTCTCATTTTCTTGTTTTTTTCATACATGTCGTGGACCAGGTGAAAAGACGTGTATCTCTTGTTATGGGTCACGGGTCAGGGGATCCAGACCCGTAGTCATTGCCATTCATTAATGGCATTATGTAATTTCCTCTCTTTGTAATAGGGGTATTAGAAGAGCAGCCAACCCTAAGATTGGAATCGGCTTTTCCTGCAGCTCCTCTCTCCCACTGTTTCTCACCCTTCACGAGTGGAAAAACTCGAGCATTGCAAAACTTACATGGTATCAGAGCCAGGTTACAACAGGACCTGAAATTGACTCCAAAGGTATGTCTGAAAGATCTGAACCCCATTGTTATACTCTTCTAAGTCAAGAAAATTTCTTTTCTCAATACTCTTTCTGTCAGACTTCTCATCTCGTCCCATATTTCTCTTAGCATCTCGATCAAGTTTTCTTTTCTGATAAATCTGAATCGTCTCGGTCTAGGTATCTTGATCCGAAGCATTCTCAAGGTTGTCTCCTTATCCTTCAATATGTTCTCAACATATCTTATTTATCCATTTCGATCAGAGCGTGATCTGGTCACGCAATCGGGTGTCAGTTGATCCAGTCATATTCCTGATCAGATCTGACCAAACTCAGATCTGAATTCTTCTAGACTTCTGAATTCTTCTTCTTTTGACATTCCCCTTACCTCTATTTCTTTTCATACTTGAAAGCATTGTATCAATATCGGGTGTAATTTCCTACACATATTTTTTTGTTGTGGTTTTCGTATTTAGTGATTATTATTTATTCTCTTCTAAAAATCAGAAATCTGATCGATATTCAATATTTTGTTTTAAATCAGATATTGATTTGAATTAGATATCGAATCAGTTTTCTTCTCTTAAATCTCTATCTAGTGCCATTTACATAGCCTGATATAGTATTCTCTGCAAAAAAAAAGGAAAGGGAGAAGAGGTTGCAGCAGTTACATTAGTCAGGTGCGTGACCTTTCAATCAGCAAAAAAAAAATTTGCAGAAATTGTAGACAGGTTGTGTGCTGGACACATTCTTAGTATTGTGAAAGATGGATTCATTCCCTACTCAGTATGTTCTTTCTTCAAGCTTCCTCAGTCAACTCGTGTCTGAAAAATTAAACAATTCTAACTTCTTGACTTGGAAGAGGCAAATCATTCCTTTCATTAGGAGTCAGGATCTTTCTGGACATCTGGATGGATCTGTTCCAGTTCCTCCAGAGTTTATAACACGAGAAGAAAGGGACAGCAAAGGAGCATCTACTACAGTATATGTTAGAAATCCTGAATTTGTAGCCTGGATGAAAAGAGACGAGGCGCTAGTTGCTTATATTACATCTACATTGTCACAAGAGGTGATTGTGGCAATCCCAGATGACTGCACTACCATGCAACTTTGGGACAGACTTGTTCAGAAATACTCACAGGTTTCTCAGGCCAGGATTATGTTTCTTAAAAGAGAGTTTCAGATGTTAAGAAAGGATTCCATGACTATCATGGAATACTTTAACAAAATGAAGGCATCACAGATCAGCTAGCAGTTGTTGGGTGTGCAGTGACTGATAAAGATTTGGTACAACAGACTCGCAGTGGATTGGGACCCCACTATCATATGATTGTTACTTCCTTGTTATGTTTACCTGAATTGCCCAACTTTGAAGATCTACGCGCAAAATTATTACAATATGAGATGAACCTAAAGGGATTTTCTGAAGAATCATCTATGCATACAGGGACGCAAGAAGTTCTTGCTACAGGGATGGCTTATACACGAGGGCGAGGAAGCTATGATATTAAGGGAAAGGGAGGACAAGGGAGAAGTGGTCAAGGAGGTCGTGGATTATTGCCTACACCCAACACACATACCAATCCACAACGACAGAGGCCAATTCTTACTTGTTTCCTATGTAATAAAAAGGGGCATATCAAAGCTAATTGTTGATTCAATCCCCTAAATAAAGGAAAATCAACTCAGACTGAAGCAAAGAGAGGTACAGACAGTACAAGGACCAGCAGAGAAGTAAAGGAGTTATTGTCGTCAGCTTTAGCATGATTGAATCTAAAACAGAATGAGCAAGGTACTTGGTACGTGGACTCTGGTGCAGCGACTCACGTTACTGGTGATGCTGGTAACCTCCTAAACCTTGTTCCTTACATTGGTAGAAGTAGTATAGTTACTTGGGATGGATCCCACCATTCTATCTCTCATATTGGAAACTCCATTATACCTTTGCCGAAATCCTCTCTCAACCTTTCAAAAGTTCTTTATGCCCCTAACATCAAGAAAAACATTGTTTCGGTTTCTAAACTTGTTGATGATATCAATGCCTCAGTTGAATTTACTCCATCTTCTGTTCTTGTTAAGGACCTCTGCACAAAGGAGACGTTCGCTAAAGGAAAACGGCAAGGCAATATGTATGTTTTTCAAGAAGATCCTTCAGCACATATTCGTCCTGTAGACCCAAACTTGAAGCTCTCTTCATCGTTGCCTTCTGAGAATTCTACATGTGTCTTTAGTGTTTCTGAAATCAATAAGCCAAATCTTTGGCATGGTCGTCTAGGTCATTGCAGTAGTAGTTTCATTGAAAAGTTTGTTTCAAATAACCTCATTCCCAAGTCAAGTTTAGAAATAAATGTCAATGACAACAAATGTTCTAGTTGTCTCTTATGTAAGACATGTTTTACCTTTTCATTGTATAAATAAAAGAGCTTCAAGACCTTTTGAGATTATCTGTTCTGATGTTTGGGGCACTACCCCAGTTGCTTCTATATCTGGAACTAGATATTATCTTATATTTGTTGACAGTTATTCTCGTTATACTTGGATTTTCTTCATGAAACACAAATTTGAGACCTTCAAGTTGTTCCAAAACTTTCATTCCTTTGTCAAAAATCAATTTTCTGAAAACATTCTTTGTTTCCAATGTGACGGAAGAGGTGAATTTTCTTCCATAGACTTTACTAACTTTCTTCAAAGTAATGGGATAAGGAGAAGGGTGTTTTGCCCACACACACCTCAGCAGAATGGGATTACTGAAATGAAGCATCGTCATATTGTTGAGAGTGCGATAAACATGATGCATGATAGTAATCTTCCGATTACTTTATGGACAGAAGCCTTTCATTTTGTAGTCCATGTGATAAATTGATTGCCCATGACTATTTTGGAAAACAAGTCTCCTTACTTTTCTCTATTTGGTGTCCATCCCAACTATCATGATTTGCGTGTGTTTGGTTGTTTATGCTATGCTCATATTGATAGTTCAATGAGACATAAGTTTCAGGACAAGGCCTTGAAGTGCAGGTTTGTGGGCTATGCCGATGACTATAAAGGGTACAGGTGCTACGATCCTATGAGCAAGCGCATCAAAATATCAAGAAATGTCATCTTCGATGAATTGAATTTTGATTGTCGATGCATTAGCCCTTCAGAACCAAATTCCAGAATTGAGGTTTATTATCCTTGGTTGAATTCTGAACTTTTCTCCGGAACTAGTGATGTTTGTCCTTCAGATTGTGCTCAAAAGGATAAGGAATCTATACATGCTGATGAGATGATTGCACCTGAGAATACAGAGCCATCTTTGGACCCAAAAAGGTATAAAGGTCTTGTTTACACCCGACGAGGAAGAGAGGCGCCCACTATTGTTAATCCAGAAATGGACACATCCACTTCTACCTTTGATGCTAGAAGATCCACTTGTTCTCGTCATCCGATTGAAAGATGGGTCAGTTATGAAAATTTCTCATTGGACTTTCAACTTTTCCTAACAACCTTGAGCAAGGAAGATGAACTCACAACGTTTTTTCAAGCATCAAATTCCAGAAGATGGATTGAAGCAATGAATGAAGAAATGAAAGCTCTACATTAATGTGGTACGTGAGATGTTATATCAAGACCACCTGACAGAAATGTTGTTGGTTCGAAATGGGTGCACAAAATAAAGTATAAACCAGATGGAACTATAGAGCGATACAAGGCGAGGCTTGTAGCCAAAGGATTTACACAAGAGCAAGGACAGAATTATGATGAGACCTTTAGTCCAGTGGTGAAAATGGGGACAATCAGAGTCATACTTTCTTTAGCGATTGAACATCAATGAACTATTAGTCAACTTGATGTGAATAATGCTTTTTTTCATAAAAAATTGAAAGAAGAAATATACATGGAACAACCCACTGGTTACGCAAAAGGCAATCCTACAAAATATGTATGCAGATTAAAAAGGGCGATATATGGATTGAAGCAGGCATCTCGTTCTTGGTTTGATAGTTTCTCTCTTGAAATACAAAAATATGGTTTTAGGAAATCTCGTTTTGACCATTCCTTGTTTATATTCAAGAACCAAGACACAGTTACTATGTTGTTGATATATGTAGATGATATTATCATCACTGGTAATTCCAGCGAGCATATTGAGGAAGTCAAACATCTCTTGAATCAGAGATTCAAAATGAAGGACCTTGGTAAACTACGATACTTTCTTGGAGTTGAAGTCGACAGTACCCTGAAGAGATGACTCTCACTCAACATAAGTATACCATTGATATCCTCAATAAAGCAGGTATGAAAGATTGCAAGCCCTTGGGAACTCCTAGTGTTCTTCACCAAAAGCTCAGTTCTCAAGATGGAGATCAATACGAGAATCCCACACAATATCGTAGCATAGTGGGCATGTTACAATACCTCACTTTTACTCGACCTGATATTGTTTACTCTGTGAATCAAGTATCTCAGTTTATGCATGCACCATGTGAAGGGCATATGGAAGCGGTTAAACGGATACTTCGGTACCTAAAGGGAACTGTTGGGGATGGTATTTTATATAAGAGAAAGACTAATGGGCAAAATGCACATGAGATTACTGTTTATTCTTATGCAGACTGGGCGGAAGACCTAGATGAACGTAGACCAGTATCCGGCTATTGTGTGTTTGTTGGGATGAATTTGGTTTCCTGGAGTAGTAAGAAACAAAAGGTTGTTGCTAGATCCAGTACAGAAGCCGAATACAAGTCAATGGCAGCCGCTACTGCTGAAGCTACCTGGATTAGGCATTTGCTGACAGAAGTAGGAGAATCGATCTCTCGATCGCTCCTTTTATGTGACAACCAGAGTGCCATTAGTATGTCTTTTAATCCAATCCATCACAGTCGTGCCAAACATATTGAAATAGATCAGCATTTTGTGAGACAAAAGGTAGAAGAGAAGGAGATTGAGCCCAAATTTGTACGAACTGCAGATCAAGTGGCGGATATATTTACAAAAGGACTGGCAAAAGACAAATTTTGGATGTTAAAAGGCAAGTTGTTCATGGTTCAAGACCGTGCACAACTTGAGGGAGGGTGAAAAGATGTGTATCTCTTGTTATGGGTCACGGGTCAAGGGATTCAGACTTGTAGTCATTGCCATTCATTAATGGCATTATGTAATTTCCTCTCTTTGTAATAGGGGTATTTTAGTACCCTAAATTTTGTATTAGTATGTGTAAGTATAAAGGAATTAGAAGAGCAGACGACCCTAAGATTGGAATCGGCTTTTCCTGCAGCTACTCTCTCCCACTGTTTCTCACCCTTCACGAGTGGAAGAACTCGAGCATTGCAAAACTTACACCAAGTTTGGAAGAGATATTTCAAACTTGAGAGGTTTTGTCATTCGCATTTTTAGCCAAACGTGCAGTGCAAATGGATACAAGAGAAATTAGAGCATCTTTTTTTGAGCAAATACATACAAAATGAAGAAATAGATTGGAGCACAAAAGGCTCAATGATCTCGTCTACATTCGCTACAACTTAGGATTGAGGCAAAGGTATATAAATTTATAATGTTTATTTATCATTTTCAAGTGTCTATTTAAAGTTTTTTATATTATATAAAACGCAATTAATTTTAATTTTTTCATGTCATCTTTTTAGGCAACTAAAAAAGTTACCATCAATGAGGCATAAAGAGCAATTTGATATCATTAGTTTGGAAAATTTTTATGTATTTGATGCATTGGTTCAAGAAAAAGCAAACATTCCAAATGAAAAAGACATTCAGTGGATAAACGTGGAAAAAGCTCAGGACGTAGATGATGAAAAGCCCATGTACATTGGAGATGATGTTAATGTCGAAGGAGGAGAAGAACAAGAAGAAGAAGATAATGATGATGATTATGATGATTGATGGTATATTTTTTAAAAACTTGCTTACTGTTTCATGTGTTATTTTTAAAAAAGTTGGTTACGATGTCGTATGCAGCTCATAGAGACATAAATGTTTTATATGTGATTTTATGGTTGTATTTTGTGCAATTCATCATATTTTACTTATTTTTCATCAATCTCTGGAAAATATCGGGACTTAGAAAATAAAAAAATAACAAAAATAAATAAGAAAAATTCATGTTTAGACAAAAAAGTACAAATAATAAAATATGTAAAAGAAAGAAGAGAAACATATTTAAAATATAAAAAATAAATAAAAAGTAAAGCTAATTGATAATATCGCAATAATATCATGATAATATTGCAATAATATCACGATATATATAAATTTCCGATATTTTGAATATCGCCATATTTTAACTTTGATATCGTTGTCCCATCATATCGCAATATTTTTAAAATATCATCGATACCTGTGACTATGATCCACACAAGCCAAAACATATGATACATCTTAGCCATAGTCACCTATGTAATTCAAGGCAATTTCTCATCAAGAGTTTTTCTTGGTGTTTTTTTTTCAAAAAGTGGGTTTTTGGGGAAAATCTCGAAGGTTTCAAAAATTGAACAAATATGAATAATAATAATAAAAACATGTAAATTAATAAGTTTTGCATTATTTTTCTTGCCAAATATAATGGAAAAGGTTTTAAAATATAAAAGAAACAAAAAAAATTAAAAAAAAAGTAGACTTAAATATAAAAAATAAGATTTTTCAAAAATATCATGATAAAAATCATGATATTTTAGATTCTACCAATATTTTCAAGATATTGCTATATATTGCCGATACTATCGACATACCTTACAATGCCAAAATTATCGTGATATTTTCAAAATATCAGCGATATTGGTGACTATGATCTCAGCTCAAGATATAGATAAAGGGACACAAAAATTCATAGCCTAGAAAACAAAAAAAAACACTACCCCTAGCACAAGTCAAAATGAAAGATACAAAAAAAAAGTTGAAACAAAACCTATCATAAAATCAAGAATTTCAAATCATATACAACACATTGTTCAGAATGACAAGACTTACCAACATGACCAATAAACACCGCATTCAAGTGTCTCTTTTTATGCTCTTCCTTTTCATCTTCCTCTTCATCACCTTCTGAAGCAGCAACTTCATTTTCCTTTTCTGAAACTGAACAAGAAAAATTAGCTATTAGACATGATAAATGATCATGAAACCCAAATACCAATTGCAATGTGCCTCTAAAATTATAAACCCCACCACCCTAGAAGCCCCAAAGAAGAAGATAGAATTTACTGGCTGCCAAAGATTACCATTGTGCTCCACTTGCACAGTCTGCAAACTTGATTGGACTTTCTCCACTGTATCTGAAGCCCATAAATAAAGTCGAGACGTCAAAAATGGCATCTGTAGTATGGAACTATGGATAAATGGGTACCACTTGTCTATCCATGAGCATGATCGTACTTGGGTAGCCTTTCTTGCATAAAGATGACAGACCAAACTGACATAATATCTTCCCCCAAAAGGAATAGAAAAATATTCCGAAGGAGCCTGACCATTGGTAGATCAAACCAAGAGTATGATAGGTACAGAGAGCAGAATTAGAAGGACAAATTTATTCTCAATGTCTCACAACCAATGATCAAATAGAGAAACCTCAATGGAAACCCACTAGAGAATGGGCTATCAACTTGCTAACTGCCAATACTATACCTCAAGAATAAGGACCCAAAATAAAACATGGATGCTAAAAACCAAATCAACTTACCAATATGACCACCGTCCACAACATTTAGATGTTGCTTTAGTTCCCCTTCCTTCTCCTGGAAGTCTACAAAATCCTCGAAAGCATCACGTTCATTCTCTTTTGCTGGATGCCAGATGGAATATTGTTTATATCGCAGTAATCATATGTTAAATGTGATATGCATTTCCTTAAGATCATGATTGAATAACACAAATACCATTTGGTTCCAAACCCAACGCATGCAAGGTCGACTGGATATCATCCATGTTGTCTGAAACCCATCAAAAAGGCCCAAGAAACAAGAAAAATCAAAATGATGCTCAGTAGGTAGTTTAGTAGCAATCAAAACCAACAAGATCAACCTATTAGAAACAACTATGCCAAGTTCTTGCATCAAAATCATGGATCAAAATAAATATACAAGATGAGGAGATCAAATATAAAAGCAAACAAACATAACTAGAGTAACCAAGAGGTGTTACAACTTATATATGTAATGTATTTATGTGTCTAACTGTCTATATAAATATGTGTGTGTCTACAGTACGTAAAATCCAGATGGAAAATCATAGATGCAAGGTGTATCGCTCAATCTGACCTCATAGATGCATTCAGCATATTTCATTTGCCAAGGAACACACATTTGATCACATTTTTAGAGCCTAAAACTATGATTCTTTGATTCATGAAATTTTGGCACATCATGGGCAGTTGATTCTTGAAGCCCTTGAAAAAACTGCTTACATGTTGGAAACACATGATCCAAAGCCTATTTTCTACTAAAAAAACTATATAGATCACATTTGTAAGGCTAGATCCACCAAAAATAAATAAAAATAAAAGTTGAAAAATCAATATCTACTAGATTGCATGCACAAGCAACTGCAGCGTATATATGGTGCATTACATATATAAAGTACACAGCACACATGAATACAAACAGGCCCGTCCGCTCAATCACATGGATGGTACGCGTGGTGTGTGGTGGGTGCGGCCGTCCACGGAACCCCTCACCACAGCACTCACAGCTGTGAGGGGGCATCCTCCATTGATGTCTTTATATAGAGGTTACAAGAGAGGCCATGTAGCATAGCTCTTGAAGAGTACAAGTAGAAGAGGAAGACGATTTTAGAGAGTCCTTGTGCGACCCTCTTGAATTTACATGAGTTCCAGTGGGACGTTTTATACTATCTCCTTCTTGATCAGTGACTCTTCTTTCCTTGAACTCCTCTTGATTTAGGAGTCTTGCTTTCTTGGACTCCTTGCTTGAGAGGACTTCTTCATTGGGAGGACCGTCCAGATGGATCTGGGTATCAGCACTCGATTTGGATCCAGTTACACGATCAGAATCGTGTACTCTAACATCCCCCCACAAATGCAACAGGTCAGGACAGACGTTGAGTTTGGAGCACAGATGTTGAAATCGTGGAACCGGTAGCGGCTTAGTGAGGACATCGGCTAATTGGTCGGACGAAGGGATGTGAGATACTTGAAGTCGACCTTTGGCAACGTGGTCCCAGACAAAGTGCACGGCAATCTCAATGTGCTTACTTCGGCTGTGAAGAATAGGATTTGCAGCAAGGTACGTAGCAGAAGCATTGTCGCACCAGAGAGTTGGCAGAGATCTAACCAAGACACCAAACTCGCAAAACAGAGCATGAACCAGGAGATCTCTACTGCAGCATTAGCAACGGCCCCATACTCAACTTTTGTGCTGGAACGGGTCGCCACATGTTTCTTTGAGATCCAAGAGATAATGTTAGGACCAAAAAATAATGCATAACCTGATGTGGATTTTCGATCAACGAGTGACCCAGCCCAGTCCGCATCCGAAAAAACAGTGAGAGAGAGAGATTTGGACGGTTGTAGCAGCAAGCCAAAAGTGAATGATCTATTTGAGATAACACAGAATACACTTCAAAGGACTCAAGTGTTATGCATATACTAACAAACCTGATTGATTGGAAAGGCAACATCAGGGCGAGTGAGGGTCACATATTGGAAAGCACCCACACACTGCGATAGAGAGTGGGATCGTGGAAAGAAGGCCCATCAGACGATAAACGAGTGGAGGCAGCCATGGGGGTGCTTATTGGTTTAGCACCAAGCATAGACGTCCAGTGCAAGAGGACAAGAACATACTTACGCTGTGAAAGTAATGGACCATCTGAAGTGTGAATGGCTTCAATGCCCAAAAAATAATGTAAGGGCCCAGATCCTTCAATGCAAAACTCTGACTAAGTCGTTGAATTAGAGAGCGAACAAACGACAAAGAGTTGTTTGTGACAAGAATATCATCATCATACACCAAGATATAGACAGTTAATTTAGGTTTGCAAGAGAGAAGAATCTGTCTTAGATTCCATGAAACCATTGGCCAGAAGAGCAGTACTGAGATGTTGGTACCACGCCCGAGGGGCATGTTTGAGGCCATAAAGAGCTCGATTGAGCTTGCACACATGGTGGGGGAAGCGGGGATCTCGAAACCCAGGTGGTTGTTCCATATAGACTTCTTCATTGATGGACCCGTGAAGGAAGGCATTGTGAACGTCAAGTTGATGTATGGGTCACCACTGACTGAAAGCAACATATAGAATAGCTCAGATAGTTGGAGGTTTAACAACTAGACTAAACGTTTCAAAATAATCATCACCTTCTTCCTAGTAGAAACCTTTAACAACAAGGCGGGTCTTGTACCGCTTAAGAGAACCATCAGTCTTGACTCTTCCTTTTAATACGATAAATCCACTTACATCCGATAAGATTTTGGAAAGGAACTGGAAGAACAAGAGTCTAGGTGCCATTCTCTTTAGAAAGGCGTAAAGCTCGGTGTGCATGGCATCACGCCAATGTGAATGGGATCGGGCTTGTTTAAAGGTTGTAGGCTCAACGTTGGTAATAAGCTCAGGAAGGGCAATGGGTAAGGGATACTTGGGGGCTTCAAACAATCTAGGCTTAAGGGTGTTATCTTGGGCATGGGTAATCATCGAGTGAGTGCATTGAGGCAGAGGTGGGGAATGGGAGAGGGTCGGGCTGGTCGGAATAGGTAAGGGAGTAGTCTCGACATCAACGGCAAGGGGAGTCCCAGAGGTGAGGGAGGAGGAGCGAAAAGTTGTATCTTTGAGGTAGGTTGTGGGATTGAAGGAGCCACATAAGGAGGAGGGGCAGCAACGAGTGGGACATGGATGGAGAGATTCATTTGGCTAGGTTTAGGCACAAGTTTTTGGCTTTTTAAAGGAAAGGATTCTTCATCAAAAATAACATGACGAGGGACAATGACCTTTTGATTCGTGGGATTTAGGCACAGATAACCATGGTGATTAGGACTATACCCTAAGAATATATGATGGGAGGACTTGTAGTCTAATTTGTGGGCTCAGTAAGGTTTAAGACAAGGACACCAAGCACATCCAAAAATTTTAAAAAATGTGTAATTTGGTGCTTGTGTGAATAGGACTTCAAGAGGAAACTTGAGTCTCAGGTTAGGTGTAGGTATAAACGATTAATCAAGTAAACAGAGCTGGAAAAGGCATAAGGCCAAAACTAGATTGGGACATGGGAGTGAGCCATGAGGGACAGGCTGGTTTTGACAATGTGTCAATGTTTTCTCTCAGCTGATCCGTTTTGTTCTTGGGTATGTGGACAAGAAATACGATGTCCAATCCCAGAGTTTTTAAGAAACGAATCTAGGGCCTTGAACTCTCCACCATGAGTTTGCAAAAACTTGTTTTTGTACCAACAATGTTTTCAACATGAGCTTTAAAATTTTAAAATATGGTGGCCATGTCAAATTTATTTTTCATAAAAAATATCCAAGTGAATAGAGAGTAACCATCCACAAAATTAACATAATACTTAAAACCTTGAGTACCAGAAACCGAGTCAGGCCCCCACACATCAGCAAATATTAACTCTAGGGATTTAGAAATCTCATGCACACTATCAACAAAAGGAAGTTTATGATGTTTTACTTTTTGACAAGCATCACACACACTTTAGAGTCAATATGACTAATAAAAACAACTTAAACTTAGAAATAACTTGTTGAACAATTCTCAAAGCTAGGTGACCTAACTGACAATGTCACTTTGAAGTGGTAGTTCGCTCTCCAATGTGAGCCTCCTTACTGAGATTGAGATGGACATTGTACAGTTCATTATTGATCGTTCCTAGTAGGATTTCTTTCTCAGTTACCGAATCCTTAACACAGCAATGAGATGGGTTAAATTCAAAAACAACATTATTATCTTGATTAAATCTTTAAACAGATAATAGTTATTTCCTAATTTGAGGAACATACAATATATCTCGTAAAGCAAATTTGGTTTCAACATTAGATAAAATAAAATCACCAATATGTGAGATATGCAAACTTGTCTCGTTACCAACTTTGACAGTATCGCTTCCTTGATAGTCAAAATGGAGAGATAGGGAATTCAAATCGGGCATCATATGATGGGAGGCACCTGAGTCCGAAAACCAGCCTTCATCTAAATAAGCTGATGTAGAAGCATGATATGTCATGCGGAGATGAATCAGAAGGATTTTCTCTTTGAATCAGACGATATTGGGGGTACATGTGATTTCGTTTTTCACAATATTGGCAGGTAACACCAGGCGTGTTTTGATTATTGAAGAACTGTCCACCTTGATGCCCATGACCTTAGCCTCTGAATTGTCCTCCTTGCTGAAAATTTGCATCACATCCTCGACCAGACTTATTGAAATTACTATTTGATCGTTGATTGAAATTTGCTTTTGGTGTGACATCATAAATGGATGTTGTGGAGTCTGCTAATCGTGCTTTCTCTGATAGGAGCATGCTATGAAGTTGGTTTATTGAGATGGGATTTGATCAAGTAAACATGAAGACTCTCAAGGTTGCATACTCAGCAGGAAGAGCCCGTAAAATAAATAACACAAGATCTTTATCTAGGACAAGTTTGTTTGCCATGGCTAGTTGATGGGTTAAGTATTTGGCCTTTTGAAATAACTCATCAATATTTTTCTCTCCCTTTTTTAGAGTATGCAATTTATCTTTTAACTGCAATACTCGTGATCGAGAGTGAGCAGCATACGTCTCTCTTAATGCTTGCCGTACCTCATATGAGGTTTTTAATCCAATGACCTGTGTATGAACAAGTTTGGTTAAGGAAGAGATAAGCCAGCTCAGGAGAAGATTGTCGTGGCCTTGCCACTTGACATATTCAGGATTGGAGATTTTGTTTTTCTCCTTAAATAATAAATCTAACCAGGCATGGTTTAGATTCATCAATGAATCTATGTAAAACATACGAAATCAATACTAGGATGAATTGAGATTCCCACAACAAATAGTTGTCTGTAGACAACTTAGTACTCAAAAAATATTGTAAAGTATTTGGAGTAGGTAAGATAGAACTTAGCTCTGTGTTTGCACTTGAGGATGTTGAAGAAGCCATGTGCCCAGGTTGTAGCTCTAATACCATAAACGAGCATGATGAATATAGAATGCACGAAAACACAAACACAAATAACACACAATTTAATGTGGTTCAGATCTGAATGATCCTACATCCAGAGAACCCCCTCACCACAACATACAACTGTGAGGGGCATCTTCCATTGATGTCTTTATATAAAGGTTACAAGGGAGGCCATGTAGTATGGCTCTTAAAGAATACAAGTAGAAGAGGGAGACGATTTTGGAGAGTCCTTGTGTGACCATCTTGAATTTACATGAGTCCTAGTGAGATGTTTTCTACTATCTCCTTCTCGATCAGTGACTCTTCTTTCCTTGAACTCCTCTTGATCTAGGAGTCTTGCTTTCTTGGACTCCTTGCTTGAGAGGACTTCTTCACTGGGAGGACCGTCCAAATGAATCTGGGTATCAGCACTTGATCTGGATCCAATTACACGATCTGAATCATGTACTCTAACAAATAACAACCTCAAAAAAGGTACCAGAAATTCTTCTGTAACTGCACTAAATATGAACTTGTACAAAAATATCAACTAAACTAGTTTTAACCCAGCAATCATGTGAACCGAATCACTGTTTTGTCACTCCTTTTTTGCCATAAGTTTGCAAAGTTAAAAACTGTCTCGCTTAACAACCACTAAATACTAATGGGAATATAACAGAAATTTCAAGGCCAGATGGGTGCAAGGGAGGCAGCCAACTTATGGACTTGGTCTAAGAAATAAACCTTCAAAGAAAATGTATGCAAAGTTTGGACATATTATACAATTACACTTGAAAACAATCTTATAACAATTCATTTGCAATCTAGCAACATGAAATTGAAGTGTGAGCAAGGGGCTTGCTTCCTAACATAAGTAAGGCCCTTTCTTTTTTTTATCAACCATTATATCAATTGTGTGCCTATACAATATCTATCTATATATGTTCGAGTACCAGTTACAGTGTTTGCACATACTCCAGGTCCAGGAGGATCATTCAAAATTCCTTCTCTATGGTTTCTCTTTCTCAGAAAACTCCCTAAGAATTTTATCTCCGGCCCAGGTATTAACGAAATAATTATCATAATCACCAATTAACATTTGATGGTTACAGAATCATGTGCAAACCTCAAAGCTTCTCATGGTCAATGTCATCTATCTTCTCCAATGCATAGCATTATGTGCACACGCAGAGAAATTAGTGTTCATCTGATGCACAACAATTAGTGCTATCAAAATGCCCAAGTGAGGCTGCAGAAACACATCCTTTTAGTATCTAGTGCTTACCAGTTACTACACAATACGCACCTCATTCATGGTCACGCTTCTTACACTTCCCCGAAAAACACGAGCACATACAATCATCATGAAGACTAAGTTACAGCTAAAACACTATTTCATCAAACAATAACACGTCATGCATTTTATACCAACAATTCCAATGCATAAAGGGGAGAGAAAAATCAACCAATGCTGGGAAAACAAACCGCTCAGATTGCTCTTCTAACGAGGCTAATTGTTCTAATGCAAAAGCATCTGTTGGTTCATTCTAAAGAAACGAAGACATCAAATACAACACAATAACACGAACGAATAATTAGTATTCGCATACTCTTACGACTAAAATTTTCCTAAGACATACATATAAAGCAGATCTGCGGAAATGTCATTACCTAAACAATTCATCTAATAATGTAAAAAAAAAATCATTTTTTTTCATTCACCGCTCCTCTCGCTAACACCACCCCCCCCCCCCCCCCCCGCAACACAACCACCGACCCACCCGCCTCCACCATCCACACCACACACACGCACACATTAAAAGTTAACAAATAAATAAACAACAGTCCATCGCTTCTATTTATGTAAGAAAGAGTTGACAGAGTGAGAACAGAATAAAACTCACCAACCCGATGGATCGGCGTATTATCTGCCTCCATAAATTTCTTGCCCCTAAAATTATACAAAAATTCTGTTAACGAAAATAATACAATCGCGCCTCTTACTGAAATGCAACCAACAACGAAACGGTAACAAATAAGTAACAAAAAATAAAAGAAAACAGCAAGAAAATTAGGCAAAACGAATCGCAAGATATAACAGAGACTCCGGAGAGGAATCTGGATTAGATGCGATATAATGTCGAGAAACCCTAGAATCATTCGACTGAAAAAAATCAGGGGATTTGAAGAGGAGAATATGAAGGGAGAAGAGGAAAATTAGATGCATAGGAAACAGAACAAGAATCCATCCTCTTGTCTAGAATAAATAAACAAAAGAAACGCAGACCAACCTGAACGAATCTGAGAGCAAACCCTTTGAGATTGACGGTGCGCGGCCGAAAACCAACGGAGAGAGAGAAACGATAGCGGAAGAGGTTTTAGACAAAGAGACGGTGGGCTTTACCCTTCTCTTTCTATTTTTCTTTTTGTTCTTTTTTCCTTTTCCCCCGCGAGAAAAAATATCGCGGTAACCCTACGAGTTGTCATTATGGGAATCGGACCCGTATCGTTTTCAAAAAACGGATTCGTGTCGTATCGAATCGGTCCCGTCTCGATTGGTAACACGGAGATAAAATGACAAAAGGTTCGAGAGAGCCAAGTCAGGGCCACAGCCGGGCCTATGCCGCCGGCGAGGCCGAGAGAGAGAGAGCTTACCGGTTCCAGATGAATCGAGTTTTCCGGTGGTGGAGATGCCGGCGGTGATACCAACAGCAACGGAACGGTCAGGGGAAAGCCAGAATAGGCAGAGGATGTGAAGGGGGAGATGGCTCGGCTCATTTGCTAATGGATCGGGTTTTGGCCTAGTTTTTAATGGGCTCGGATTTGAAGTGTGGCCCATTCGCCCAATGGGGCCAATGTTTAGCGCATTAGTTCAGCCGGCCCCAAACTCATTTGTATGTTGTTTTCGAACAAAGTTCATAAATTAATTTTTAGAATACAACAAAAAATAAATTAAATGAAAAAAACCATAAAATTCAGAATTTCACGTTTATTAATCTTTAAAGTATCCAAATGAAATGTTCATAACAAAATATTCCGTCTCATATGGTTTAACCCATAGCATAACAAAAAAAACAATTAAAAATATTTATCGATTTTCTGCCGAGACTCTAGGAATCAGCCAAATCACAAGAATCGGATTCCGTCAGACCTTAGACCCGGATCTAACACATTTTCTCGGTTATGGATCTTAAGTAAGATCTGAATGTGTACTTGGATTGAATTCGGGTAGGTCTGTTCTGGATCCGGCAGGGCCAGGGTTTTGTAACACATGAAGGCGATCTGATTGAATATCCAGGTCGGACCTATGAGGTCCGATTAACACATCGACCCAGGTATGGTTCATGAAATTTCTTACCAAACCTGTGTCTGACCTGAGTTCCCATTAAGGTTCATAGTTTTTCATTGTAAAAAAAGTACATAGCATTGTTTAGCTGGGTATGGACCAGGTCTGGTTTATGTAATCCTTATCAAACTCAGGTATGGTTTTTCCTATGAAATATCTGACGTGTGTCCAATAACTAGTACCAGCACCTCCTAGTTGGATCTAGGTCCAGACCACCCATTTTTAGCAGAGATCTGACCCGTCGGCACCCCTAGTTTAGACTTTCTGCATTAGGATTGAGTTCGGATTAATATTTCAGGATCTATTTATCGTCCAGATCAAATCCAACCGGCTCACACTTTACATGCAAAACGCTTGTTTTTTTGCATCGAATCCATCACCACATAAAAATTGGACCCAGAATCAATCAGGCCCGGTACGAAATCTGCATAATCTTACAGAGTTCGTTAACTCAAAACTTCTCAATATGTTTCTGGAAATCGAAGTCAAATACCCTTCAATGTATCAACTCTCGGGTCAAGCAGCTTAACTCACTTAACCTTGTTTGAGCCCAACATCAAAACCAAACCCAATCCAACCCATTAAGAGGGTGACTTGATCTCTACTGATTTTGTTTTTATGAACACAATATAAACTCAATCTGGCAACTCAAATAGATCTGGAATGCATCATATCCGAATTGAAACTTAAACCCAATTTATATCGGTTCTGGTTTGGGTTTAATTTTTCAGAGCTGATTAAAGGGTCAATGAAAGGTAACCCAAACCAGACGTGCTAATGAAAGGAGCCTGTTTCCATATTCTTTTAAGGCTGAAAAATCAGAATATGGATCAATTCAGAGGCAGTCCAACCCACCCCAAGTGGTCAGAGGGGAACGTGGATTTAATTGCAGATCTGTGACTTTCATGCTAACCTGTACCCGAGCCCCAACTAGATCAACCCATACCTGAACTTTTTTTTTCGTTTATACTTTACATATGCATATATATTATAAGTTTATAACCTAATTAGATAGGTTACCCACAAGTAGGGATGTAAATGGGTCGGACTTGGGTTGGATCTAGGCAATA
The DNA here is from genome assembly GCF_984573655.1 of Nuphar pumila. Classification (NCBI taxonomy): domain Eukaryota; kingdom Viridiplantae; phylum Streptophyta; class Magnoliopsida; order Nymphaeales; family Nymphaeaceae; genus Nuphar; species Nuphar pumila. The sequence goes on along the minus strand of NC_143250.1, from coordinate 148,000,376 downwards.
CCAAGTCTGACCTAATTGGATTCAGATTCGGATTATGAATCAGATGGGATCAGCTAAAACCAAACTCCAATCCAACTAACCTAAAATCCGTCATTTAAGTTCAATTTTGCCAATGCAGTCATGCTCTATCTTAGGGGTCTTGGTTCGATCCATAAGTTCATGTTTTTTTTTTGTTCATCATTATCATGGCATGTGGAAATGAACAAACCAATCAAAATTCAAATAAGCTTCAGTTAGACTAAGGTCTCATTTTTAGCTACGATGTGGGTTAAAGGTCTGATTCTACCTAACCCAAGTACTGGTGTTTTTATTAAAACGCACCGTAGAGTTGTATATGAAACATAAGTTGGGCTTAACCATTCCTATACTTGTCCCAAGCATTACTCGAACCTGAATTTCACCTTGATTATAGATTGTTGCCTTGTTGGGATGGGTCAGATATCCCTAAATGGGATAAATATCTTAACTATCTATCATAATGTGTTTATAATATAAATTGAAGTTGTTATAATCCTGGTAATAATAATATTATTATTATTATTGAAAAAGTTGTAGCTACCTACTACTTTTTTAGCCTACCACCAGTGAATAGGTATTGCCTGTTGCCGGGTTTTTGCAAATCTGATCCTGCAAATGTGTTTGGCATGACCAAATTGCTAGGAAATGACACTTGGATCAAGTTTTTTTATAAAAATGATTTTTAAGCATTGAATATTTTTTAAATTTGTAGACCGTCCGCTTTTAAAACTTATAAAAATCTGCCTTTATGTTGGAATCGGACGATCCAAGAGTCAATTTGTATAAAATCAAGCATGTAGATCACATTTGAATGGTCAGATTTAATTAAAAAAAAAACAGAAAAAAAAAACTTCTAAAGCCTGGTCGACTGGCGGTAGGCAGCTACCACCTATTCTACTATTGTTATTACATATTTATTTTTTGACTTAGGGGCGTACTTTGTACTTTGTATCAACCAACATACAGGAAGTTTGTCTAACAAGCTTAGCCTAGTGATTTGTATCTTTTGCCTCAATCGAGGTCGAAATATAGTTGTGGTAAATCCAATATTGCAATCTAAACCTAAACCAGTCAACTTGAACTTGTTGTCCCATTTTTTTCTTTATCTAATTCATGAAGGGGTGACCAACTTGGTTGAGCTTGTCAAAGGTTCAAAGAATATTCTGCAAGGCTCAATTTTATGAGGTAAAACTAACGAGATATCACTACATCATGACCTACTGCAACTATTATTAAGTAATATTAGATTGTCATGAATATGAATATTTATATAAAAAAAGAAATACACATAAATAAACATATGAGAAAACATAGCAAAGCAGGACCCATCAAGACAACCATATACTGTCAACTGTCAAGTGATTACTAATGAATTCAGGTCACCCAGTTCACCATAAATAAAAAACGATGGTACAAGAAGATTAAGACCGTTCAAATGGAAAGATGGGGGTGGATCAAGATGGTGTAAGGTAGGGGTGGATCAAGTAAGGATAACAGAACCTCGTAGAAATCGATACTCTAGTGCAACTACAAAACTAGAAAACTACTAAAAACATGAAATCAACAGAAATTTTAAGAAAAAATCACTAAAAAACTCTTACTTGGGTCTCTAAAAATGAATATATATAGCAAACAATAAAGAAACCCTAATCCTAATACAAATATGAAATAAATTCAGAACTCAATTAAGATCTAAAGAAGATACAAACCTAAACTAAGATCCAAACTAAATAAACATAAAAAAATAGATCCAAATAAACCTTGTAGACTTAGTAGTATTTATCTTCCGCTCATATATCATTCTCCTCGGGTTAGAGAAAACTTGCCATTAAGGCTGGATCCGGTTTGCAATCTTTTTCAGTTTTTCTCTACTATTCAGGTCATGCATTTATAGTAAACAATCCTATGCTCCTCCCAAACCAATCATAATCCAATACATAAATACTCTAATATGAGGTATCCATATCTCCATGTTCCAGATGCATATGTTGATCCATGATGCATACTGATAAAGTTTGGATATGGTTTAGGAAAATTGGGCATAGGGTGCTTTTGGATATGGGTACCAATTATAGTTTGAGGAGATTTAAATTAAAATAAATCAAATGGGTTTTGGGTATTGTGTAAGATAAGGGAAAGCTTACTTTGGTTTGGACCTAATTGAGTTTGGTTATCAAGGATTTAGATTAAAGTTCACTTTGGATTGGGTCTAACAAGCTTTGGTGCATGTTCAAATTGGATTTACCTACGAATGAGTCAATGGATTCTTGTGGGATTCAATAAAATGAAATTGGATTCATTATGAGACTTTGGATCCAAATCTTCTTCAATTTGAATTGGGTTTTTAAAAAAAGTCTTCTCCAGGTTAATGGGAGCCCCTGGAGCTTTTGTAGAACTTGTAACTGAGGATAGGGGCAGATTGGGCATGTTTGGAAGCAAGAAAGATGCAGGAAAAGTGATGCAAAATGGAAAAATCCGTACAAATCTTATAGAGTTTTTTCACTGAGAGTTTTTCTACTTTTAATTTATTTTTACACTCCCCACCACCCATCTCACCACTTCTCACAAGCACCACCAACACCAGCACCAGCACCACCACCACCACCGTCATCCTCCTCTCTCTCATTTTTTTCTCATGCTACACAAACGAAAACTTTTTTTTGGAAAGCTTCTCCTATCAAAAAACTCTCATAGGCAAGACTTTCTTTTCATATGAGAGTTTTTATGTTTTTTAAACGTGCCCTTGGAGCTTCCCTTGGAGCTTTAGCTCGTGATGCTTTGTAGATTCATCCCTCTACGTGTGGTAGGTGATGGGTTTTTTTTCCTTAAATTATCAAAAAAAAAAAAAAAACCCATCCCCTCTCCAACCTTTAAGTTGCAAGGAAGAGTTTCTATTGCATTTGATTATTTGTAGTATAAGACATAATAACGTTCGGGGTCGAATGAGATAGACACTAATAATCAATGGGTCACAGGTTCAAATCCCATCTAGGCTTGCATATCAAAAGAAACATAATTCTGTCCAATCTTGGCAATATTTTTTTCACGCAGCACGCTGTCAGCACACCGTAAGTAAGGCAGGCAGAGCCAGGGTGACTAATTATTAGAGTGTGGATTCCCAAAATCAGTTTTGGTTGTTTGGCACAAGGGAATTGGAAGAAACAAAAAAAGAAAACCTAGGCAGGGAATCCACCCGTCTTCATTTGTTTTGTTTTGGATCCCATGACAAGGAGGAGATATCAAAAGCTTCCCATTTTCCTCAAGACCTCCATCCTATTATTTCTTTGAAATTTTTTATCCCATACCAATTCATTCTTCATTTATCTCACCATATCTCCCGACTAATATCAGGAAACCCAAAAGAATTGGCAACCTAAATCCTTGAAGAATCGCCAACTGCTTTGAAACAAGAAAAAAAATCCAATTGCTCACAAATGCTCCGCTCATCTGGTAAGGGCGACTTGTGAATGTCACCAAGTTGACAGGACGTCACAAGTTTGAAACCAACAGTAGGCATTCCTTGTCGCAAGGTCAAAGCTGAGTGTACTCCTCAGTGGGAAGGAGAGACGTCAAGGGTTTTATCTATCTGAGGCCAACCAATGTGTGGTCGGTGATGGGTGCTTTTTCCTTGGATTACCCAAAAACAAAAAGAAAAAAAAAATCCAATTTTCTCTATATCATTTCCTCTCAAATTATTTCTTTTAATTCCGTCTGAATGGCGAATGCCTTCTCCCAAACATAACATAATGCTTAAGATTATTTTTCTCAACTGAGTTTATTAGCCTCCCCCATAATTTGGCCCAACATGGTCGACTTGCTTAAAATCAACACCTTGATCTGCATTTTGTCTTTCATTGATAAAATCAAACACCAAAGATTTTCAGATGAAGTGTATACAAAGATTTTGTCATTAAAAAAATTCAGCAAGTTGCATTGCTTTTGACTTTTGATTCGTTAAAAAGTTTGTCATGATCCATATATATTGTCAAGTATAAAATCTAGTTCAAGATTTTCGGTCAAATCTGCATATACGAACAAAGGCAGTGAGGACAGCTTGAAACAGTCCCTTCCTTATGTCATTTTGCAAATCCTCTCCTTTTTTTTCACTTTTATTGCAAACTGGTCATTGTCAACATCTGTTAGTTTGACCATGGTTAACCAGTGTTTGTTAGTGTAATATCTTTTTTCAAATCAGTCTTTACCTAATTCACATTTTGCAAATTAGTTCTCCTGTAACGGTGAACCATTAATTTGTCTACCTTTAACAGTTACCGTCAGAATGGCTAAAAGCTGTTTACCTCAAATAGGGGTTGGTAACGGGCTGGGCAACTCAATGGGCCAAGCCAAACCCAGCTCTTGTGGGCTGGGTTTGAGTTATTTATTATTTTTTAATAATATATATATATATACATATATATTTTTAAAAAAATTAACTATTGCATAGTAATTTGGTAACTGTTACTGTTTATCTAATTAATTACATTAACTTTATGAAAACCAAAAAGACAATTAATTGAGTGCACGAGAAATTGAAAACTTGTTAATTATTACTATTTACAAATGGATTTGAGCCGAGCTGGGCTGGACCCAGCCCACTTCACATTGGCCTGTTGGGCCAATTGGCCCGGCCATGAGCTGCTCTTCAAACCCGATCCTGTTAAGAACTGGGCCAAAACTCGATCCGTTAGTAAATGGGTCGGAGCATCTTCGGGCCGGGCCACACTTAAAGTCTAATGGACTGAGCCCCGAGCATTGGGCCGCAATGCCCACCCCCAAGGGTTAACGAAAAAGCAAAGACCAAATTGTAAAATTATGACATAAGGCAGAAACTATTTTGCAAATCGGCTAGAAGGCAAGTACCAATTTGAAAAAAACCAGTTTAGGAATTAATGATTCCCATAAACTTTATGAAAGATGTTGATATAGACCATAACCGTAAAAGTAGCATATTTGAAGACCTAACTAATGGTTAAGGTTGGGGTTGTGGGCCTAAGAACATTTCAAATTGAACCATCTCGACAGATCCAAAAAAAGAAAAAGAAAGTTGAAAAAATCATCATTATTTGTTGGTTAAAAGAAAAAAGTTCGTAGATTGGTTTACAAACTAAACGTATGACAAACCCCATCAGAGGATGCAAAATAAATGTATTTCTATCAGACATATTATTTCAAGCTGACATATTATTTCATTGGTAGTCTACAAACAACCAAAAGGAAAAAAAGGTACCCACCAATGACTTTTTGGGCACGTTTGGAAAAGAGAGAAAAAAACTCTCATAGGAAAAGAAAGTTTTGCCTATGAGAGTTTTTGATACTAGAAGCTTTTCAAAAAACAGTTTTTGGCTTGTTTGTATAGCATGAGAAAAAAAGAGTGAGAAAATGTGAAAAAATGAGAGAGATAAGGAGGGTGGTGGTGAGATGTAGCGAGATGAGTGGTGAGGAGTGTAAAAATAAATTTTCTCTTGGTAGGAAATATTCCCATGGAGGAAGGTAGAGGAATGTTTCCTATCAAAAAGTGTACTTTTTAAAACAACTCTAGTGAAAAACTCTCTCATTTGGAAGGGTCAAAAAATCTGTACAGTGTATCACTTTTACTACATCATTCTTCCTTCCAAACGTGTCCTTTGGTAGCCAATCCCTGTTTTCTCACATTTGTTTACACGTGAGAAATGAGGGTAAATGAGAATCATTCTCTCACAATCATCAGGGGCCAAGCAAGTGAACCTCAACATCAACTATGGACAGGGTTAAACTCGTCTCTGCATAAAAAGGTCACCTGGTTTCATGTTGTTTTGGAGCCTTGAGATAGCTTAATTTTCAGCCAAGTAATAGTGCATGAATTTTTATCAAGTGGAATTTTTAGGCAACCAGGGGAATTTTTATCCCAACAAAGGCAGGATGAACTTTTTAGGCTTTTTGAAAATTTATAAAATATATGGATACTTTAAGAACGGTCATCTACTCAAGTTTTACCCTTTTTCTTCTTTTTTTAAAATTCGATTTGGTTATGTGGGGTGTGTTAATGTCATCCTTGTGGTTTGACTTGATGAATAAATTCTTGAACCTAAAAGGTTTTTTCATGCCTAATTCAATAATCTCAACCTAATTTAGAATAAACAATAGAGGATTCTTAATCTATAACTTATTTAATGTGTCTTCAGATGCATGATATTAGGTTAGGGAAAAAGTGCTGCACTGAGCTTTCCAAACCCCAATGTTTTGGGAAATGGACTATTAATCTATCTGATGTGGTATTGCAGTGTCAACATCTACAAAAAGGTGATGAATAGTTAACAGGCCAGCTGCAGGCCTTCTGTTCCACAAACATTGTAGTGAGGAGTTGCAGTACTTGTAGATTTTTTTTTTTTTTTACTTGGAGAAATCGCTCCAGGCGCAGAGACCCAGCCGCCTGGTTCAGCCTGCCGCACTTACGGTCTCTGTCCATGTCTGTGTAAAACTCCAAAGGCTTACGCCTCGACCCCAGGGAGTCGCCAAGTTTTGGCTCAAGCAGGGGGTGACGCCCATGAGATTTGAACCTAAATTGCCCGTGAAACTGTCTAGGCCCCATCCCACGACGCCAAAACTTTTGGGTCCAGTACTTGTAGATGTCGCAAAGACACCCCTGATGAGTTTTAAAAACCAAACTTGGTGGTCGTAAATTAGGGATATTGAAAAGCGCAGGGAGGCAGATTGAATTGAATTTTTGGGTTAGCCAAGCTGCTGGACCCTACGGCCACCACTTGTAAAGGCTAACATTTCATATAGAGTACAAGACAAACATGGTTATGAAGAGAGGGAGGGTCTTCCCATGAAGAATCACAAGGGTCATTTTCAACATAGCATCTCCGGAGTTCTGCTCCACCTCATGTTATCTCAAACAAGAAAAATGTGAATTTTGTTCAAACTCAGCCTCACTTTACGTAATTAATGAAAGTATGTGGTATGCCAACCTCACCGTATCCATATTTCTTCATATTAAACAAGATATGTTGCTCACCGTGATCATAAAAGAATATGACATCCACAAGACAATGGAAAAAAAAGTCAGAATAAGGGTGGCAAGAAAAGGAAGAAGAATGATGAAAATTTAAGTTGGTATCAGACCTAACCTTCACTTTTACTTTTAATTAATTACAGTGTGGCCTCAGTAGGCCTTTTTATTTACATAGTCAATTATTAAAGAAAGCAAAAAGGGCCATTTTCAACATGGTGGTTCTATGTCCAACATGGACTTTCTTTTTACTATTCTGTCCATACAAGAGTCAATAAGGGTAGAAAGAATAAGGGAGATGAGGAGATACTAAACCATAATTTATTCTCCAATAAGCTTAGGGGAGTTGAATTTCATCTCCAATATGCTTAGAGGGGTTGAACTTAGTCTCTTCTCCATAGGGATCATTCAGTTGAGTAGGGTCTAGCGTTGGGTTGTAAGCATACCATCCAGACCAATATATGTACTGAAAAAAATTGATCAGGCTTAGTGCGGCGAGCAGCCAATAGAAAAGGTCCAACCTGTCTTTGTTGAGATTATTCTCTGAGAGCCACCCCTTGTGGGATTTGCCTGAGGTGATCTTGTTCACCACAGAGACTAGAATTGAGCTAAAGAAGAAGCCGAATGAGTATGAACAGTATGTCATGGCAGTTAAGAAGGACTGCATCCCTGCTACAGACTGCTTGTAGAAGAACTCAATGAGCCCAACAGCAGTGAACATCTCAGAGAGTCCAAATATGAGAAACTGTGGTGCAATCCAGAATATGGAGATTGGCACGTTAGAGATTTGCATCATTTTCCTTCTCTTGTTCTCGACTATAGCTGCTGTTACCATGGAGAAAGTTGCAATGAACAGTCCGACGCCTATTCGCTGCAATGGTGAGATACCAGAGTCCTTGCCAGAGATTCGTCGTGCAAATGGAACGAAGACAGTCTCATAGAATGGCACAACGAAGATAAGCGTAATGTAGGGGATTGATTGAAGTGAAGCAGGTGGGACTCTGAAGTTCTTAGTCAGTTGGGTGTTCATGGCTCTTCCCTGTTGCACTGACAATGTCTGTAGCTGAGCAAGTATGGTGTTGAAAATGATGGTGCAGGCAAAAATCGGGATTACAGAGATGATGATCTTCACTTGCTCAACCTGAGTTACTGTGCAGAGCTTCCATGGGCTCTGCTTCCTTGTAATGCCATCTTCAGTCATGATGCATGCCTTGTCCAAAAACCTGCATCTCATAAATAACTAAAATCATTACTACCGAGTATAGTTGAAGTACTTTGCATTTTTTCATGTTTTGCTTTTGGTATATTCATCATAAATAATACTAAGTAATTGCAGGTCACCTGAACTTTTCTGTATGCAGCAGGTTCGCCACAACTGTAGATGAGTTGAGATTGGGAAGATCATTTTTGTTTCCATGAAGAAGCTCGGGTTTAGATGGGCAGACTTGCTTCCTTTTAGTAATGGCAGCTACAAATACCTGACAATCACCAAACAAATTCCATTGGTACAGAAACAAAAGGGGGTTATAAGCTTGGAAACTTTTAAAGTATATCCTACTATCAAGGAAAAGTTGCAGCAAGCAAAGCCACAATAAACAGTTGGATTCTTTCATAAACAAAGCAGAGAAACAACATCCTCTCTCTCTCTCTCACTCTTGTGAGTGAGTGTGTAGGAGAATGAAGACATACCTGTGCAATAGGAATGAATATACTGCCTTGAGGTGGTTTGTTTCTGTAAAGAGTAATGCCACATATTAGGCTGATTAAGGCCATGGCCATGGCTGCGGCTGAGACTCCAAAACCAACATCCATGCCTGAGTGAGTCTGAACCCAAACAAGGACGGTAAGCGCGATAAGCTCGCCAACACAGAAGCTAAAATATGCAACATTGAAGTAAGACGAGAGCTTCCTCGACTGCTTAGGGTCATCCCCTACAAACTGATCTCCTCCATGAGAAAGCATGTTTGGCTTCACACATCCACTTCCCAGAGCCACCAGGTATAAGCCCACAAAGAATATCAATGCCTGGAACCCTTTTGCTTCCTGACAGAAGTCTCCTTCAATTCCCATATTGCAGTCTGTTGGCCTAAGTTGAGGTAAATGAGCTTGGACTGCGAGCAAGATAAAGCCCTGTAATCAATTTTGATCATGAAACTGTCATGCTAGACCGATATGATTTATCAATATATATATATATATATATATAGATAGATAGATAGATAGATAGATAACGTTTGTTTTAAAAATGAATTGTCAAAAAATGGTTCATGATTTATCCAGAAAACCTATCAAATGTCTCATTTTTTTTAATGAATTGTCAAATGATGCTTGAAATAAAGGATCACATAAGAAGATGTTTTCATTATGATCTGAAAGTGATAAAAGAAAGGAAGGGGCTCTTACTGAGAGCTCTACAAAGCCAAATATGATGATGGTCCAAAAGCTCCCAAGGTAAGAGTCAGAAAGGAATCCACCCAACAGGGATAGCAGAAAGATGGTGCCCACAAAATTTGTCACTACGTTAGCAGATTTTGAAAGAGAGAAGTGCATCTCATCGAATACATATGTAATTAGATTGTTCCCCACTGCTGCGATCGCCATGATCTCGAAGGCTTGAAGGCCTGGATCATCACAAGAAAAAAAGAAAGAAAAATCAGCATCATATTAGGAATTTAGAACAATTAATCCAATAAGACAAAGTAGACAAGGCACAACATGAGAATAAAATCCAAAACATTTTGAAGAATTCAGCAAGGCCCACAAATTGAATCAAAGAGCACAATTTCATTCAGCAAACCAGCCTTAGACAATATTAGCAAGATCTAACAATTTGACTATTTAGCTTTGATTAAAAAAACTGCTATGGGCAATAAAATCGACCAGTACAATAGAAGAGCAGGACAAATTAAAGGCAAGGAAATAGAGAGGAGAATGTATGGTGACTGCCACTATCTTTCCTTCTCGATGGTTGGACTTTTGCATAATGAAAAAACACATTGAAAAGCCATGAATCGAAACATTTCAACCCAAAAAGAGAGAAGAACCGGAGAAACGTGGCAGCTTTAAACCCCACCACTTGTAACAAATTTACCAACCATCCATGAATACAAACGACACTTCAAAACAGAGAAGACCAACCATAAAGATTGTACCCTTGATTCTACCTTCTATAGAGTTGGGTACAAATCCATCTGATCAAGCATTTGAAAAAGAGAAAGGCAGAGAGTGAGAAGACCCATATCAAGGATTGCATATTTGAGTCTCAAAACCATCAGAGCCTCAGTGGGCATCAACTCATTCATAAATATTGCAGCTCCATTTTCCTACATGGATTGGTTTTGGCATAAAAAACAGTAGAGAGCCGGCAAAAGAAAGAAGACCCAGCTCAGAGATTGCGGTTTCCCTCATCCCACGTTTGGTTTTGCATAAAATCATGAACCGACCAAGAAACCAAAAACCTTGCATGAAGGGAAGCAGGAAGGACAAAACCCAGTTGTCAAGCACTCTGCCTCTCTTCTTCACCCATGATTTTGTTGGTAACATGCCATCAAGCCAAAACAATTGAAAGACAACAAATTTGAATTGAAAGGAAAGGTGAAAGAATGATGACCCAGAACGAAGACTGCAGCTTTCATTCCTCCATGGCTGGCCTTGCAAGGTCTGCCTTTCCAATCCACTGAGTGATTCAAGGAAAACATGGGTGGTCCTCCTCCTCCTCTGACATTCACTCTAGTACTAGTGTTGTCATGGTCCATCTTCTCTCGATGTGGAGATTTTGAGCAGCAAAGTAATCCTTGTCTAAAAAAGGCAAAAAAATAATGATCCCTCCACTCAAATTGCAAATTGCAATGCACTCGTGAAGGTGATGAGCTTATAAATAGAGATAAAATGAGGATGAGTGGTTGGGCACTTTCTGAGGTCATGATGGGCATTCCTACTGTTCGAATAGTGCAGGTAGCTGTGGAAGGGTCCAGAGTGTTGTGTGTCCAAGTAACCAGAGGTGTGAAGGAACACAAACTTGGTCTCCCACAAAAAAAACCAAAGAGGAGATTGACACATTAACAAATTCTTTATTGTAACGAAGCACACCAAGAGAAAAGGCATAGTTGGCAATATAAAAATGCGATCCAAAGGAAGCAAACGACAAAGTGGTGATGCGTTAATCCCTGCTAATGGATACAAATGACCCAGCAAACAGTCAATTTTTAAATATCACATTTTCCCCAAAGGCTTCTAGGGATTAATTATTCTCACCTCTATTGTCTTATGCTTCTCAAAAAGTAATTTCAGCAATTCGATGTCGCTGATGCCTAATTCTCAGGATCAGCGACCAATTGATAGAGCAGGATTAATCTCCAAGTCCTTAACTCATATTTACCTCGTAATGACAGGTAGGATCCCTCTGATCTGGTTTATCATGCCTTAAGCAATATTCCGTATAAAATTATCTTAAAAAGCTGGTTGATGGGTTTCTCGGATTGGTTCTTCAACACATCTTTTAAACTTTTTTTGCTCACCATTATTGTGTGATTACCAGTGAAGGTCCTTGAGCCTCAACTTCAATTTTTTCTTCACTTATATCTCAGTTACAGTATGAGGTCCCATTGAATTAGATTTGAAAATAGCTCTAAGCCTTGTATTCACACTTGCGGCTAGAAAATGCATCCGCATTCCCAAGGCGAATAACTACTCACTCTCTATCTCTATGAGGGATGCAAACGGATCTGATTTGGATCAGCTAAATACATAGGAAAGTCAGAACTTGACTGCATCAAAACAGCCAAAAATAATAAAGGGCAGATGGGATAAAGTCTATTTGCATACCTCTCTCTCTCTCTATATATATATATATATATATATACTACAAAAAAATGCTAATTAACAACAAAAAATTGTGATAAAATTTTTTTCGTCACAAATTTGTGACGGATTAGCGAGAGAAAACTATTCATCGTTAAAATTTCACTTATTTGCGAAATTAGCGATGAAAAACATTTCATCGGTAATCCGTCGCTAATTAGCAATAGAATTTATTCAGTCTCACGATCTGTCGCAACTTAGCAACGAATCAACGACATAAAATTTTCATTGCTGCTCCGTCACCAAGTAGCGACGAAATTTTTTCATCGTTACTCCGTCGCTAATTTCCTCATAAATCCCTAATTTGAGTCCCTTTCTTTCTCTTTCTGTTTCATCTCCGCCGCTCGTCGCCCGCCGACCTCCCCCTTCAGCTCAGGTAACCCCTGACTCCTCTCTCTCTCTTTTTTTTCACCGACAGTTTATTTTTTCGCCAGGGAGGGGCTGAGCCTCCTTGTCTCTCGGTCTTACGAGATGCGAGGGAGGGACTCGGCCCCCTCCCTGTGCTTTTTTCGTCGAGGAGGGGTCGAGCCCCCTCCCTGTCTTACGGGATGCGCACGAGAGTTTCAACCCTCTCCCCTATTTTTTTCGCCAGGGAGAGACCGAGCCCCCTCCCTATTTTTTTTTCACCAGGGAGGGGCCGAGCCCCCTCCATGTCTCTCTGTTTTACAGGATGCGCGGGAGGGGCTCAGCCCCCTCTCTTATTTTTTTCGTCAGGGAGGGGTCGATCCCCCTCCCTATTTTTTTCTCCCTATCTTACGGGATGCGAGGGAGGAGCTCGACCTCCTTTGTTTTTTTTTCACCAGGGAGGGGCCGAACCCCCTCCCTATTTATTTTTCGCCAGGCAGGAGTCGAGCCCCCTCTCTGTTTTTTTTTCGCCAGGGAGAGGTTGATCCCCTACCTGTCTTACGGGATACGAGGGAGGGACTCCGACCCCTCCCTGTTTCCTTTTTCGCTAGGGAGGGGTCGAGCCTCCTTCTTATATTGTTTTGTATATTTGTGCTTTACAGGTATGTTGTTGAGCTAATTGCGCGATGCTTAGTGATAAGCATTACATGTGATTAAAAATGCAATAAAAAAAACAAAAAAAAATGCAAAGGCAAAAGCAATGCAAATCGGGTAAATACCTATAGTGAGTAAGTGATGCAAGTGCATCATATGTTATTTATTTTCTTATATGCAACACTTTTCTGTTCACACACTCACTTAGTTGTTGATATTTAGGACTGCTTTGATGAAGTTTGGAGATCATGCTGAGCATGATTTTAATGTATGAAAATAGAAGTGTTTTTATTTTTTGAGTTCGGATTCTTTGCTATGCATGATAGTAGTTAGCGAGATATTGGAGTGTATTTGTTGCAGGTACATGTTTGACATTGTTTTGATATGAATGATTTAAATGTATTGCATTGTTTGATGTGTCTGTATCCATACTTGCATGAAGTTATTTTCTATTTGATTATACCTTTCATGTGAAATTGTATCATGAAAACATGTTTTAAATGAATGTATCATTTTATGGAATGTGATTTCATATTTCAAAATATCCTTGTGATGTGTATACATATGATGTGATGGTGTTACACACGAAAATATTGAATTATAAATGCATGCATAATAGTTCATAGAATTGTATTTTATATTAAGCATGTTTGTGGTATAGAGGGAAATAAAATTTATGCATTAACTGAAATAAATTTTTTATTTTTATTTTTTAGAATATGGTTCATGGAGGTCATAGTGGTTGAGGACCGAGTGGAGGTTGTGGGACATCATTAGGTAAATGTCTTTGTGTTATATTTAAATATAGGCATTCATTATGTTTTTACTTATATGTTGATATAAACATTGTTACTTGTTAATCGTCTTTATAGGATCCTAGCTAAGTGATAGGCAGTCTCAGCCTTCGTCTTCACGCAATGCTTCGATATTTATATCATTTAAATAATTGCATACTTGATTAGTTTAAATGTGCATTATGTGAATTTTTAACTCATTGTTCTGTAGGTGATGTTTTGCCTACATATGACCCACCTACACCAGCTACTCATACACATCACGAGACAACGCCGAATGCAGGGTCTTCTCAGTATGACACACGATGACTCATTTAAATAGTATATATCGATAGTCGATCGTAAGTATTTCATTGTCACTTGTCTAATACTTATCTTATAAATAGTGTATATCGACAATCGATTGTTAATGTGTATCGATTCATGTGCAGTGCAGGGTTCAAGCAACAAAAAGTAATAGAAGAAATTAGGAAGTCACTACTGCAACATCTTTCAGGACCGATCGCGTAATGAAAATAGTACCCGACGGAGGTGTTGGACAGATTAATGTCCTCATTCATGGTATGCAATCGTTTACCATAACTAACGTGTTTCATATTTAATTTTTTTTTTATACTCATGTGTGCTAACTTTTTGAAAATATTTGTAGGCTTCCCATCGCTTCGTGACTGCGAACGAAGAGAAAGACGTGAGGGTAGTGTGGCAGAAGGTGGTTGCCAATCGATTTGCCGACATGCTGCATAATATGAAGACTGGAAAAAAAAAAAGTTGATGGGATAGATGATCCACTGCAGTGGAAGGGCCATGAGCTTTCTACTATCAGGAGAGATTATTGGGAGGGCATGTGCGACAAGTGGGAGAGCAATGAATTTCAAAACCGCTCAGCAAAGGCTGCAAAAAATCGAGCGAAGATGCCCGATGCCCATCTACACACAGGTGAATCTAGGACTTTTGGGAGCCACCAGAAGAAAATGGTAATTCATCAATATATATATATATAGTCAAATTTATAAGTATTTCTGCATACTTATTAATTGATTTTTTTTATTTAACATTGCAGGAAGCAGAAAAATGAGACATTGTGCCTTATAAGGATGTGTTTGTTGAAACACATAAATGTAAAAGCATACGAGATTTTGTATCAGAGAAGGCGAGAGCGACATCAGTATGTATTTATTGTATTAATAAACATTGTAATATATAAGTTACTATGAATTACGTTATCATAAATATTGTAATTCTTAACTATTAATTTATATTATAATCATTATTTTGTAGAAGTCATACGAGCAACAAATGGTAGAGCAATATGGTGATGACTGCACTCAGCATCCGCCTTTTGATCCTGTAGCATGGGTGACTGCAACTGGTGAACCCAAAAAGGGTCGTGTGTTCGGGTTTGAGAGTAACATGAACACCATAGCAGTCGTTGCCTCCTGCAGCCATGACTCTCAGAGTTCTCCCACCAACATCAACTCCCAACATCTGATTAACCCTGCCATATCTTGGGATGGTGTCTGTCAACGTCTTGAGGACAAAATGCAATACTTTTTAAATGAAGTCATTCCCAACATTATCCATAATGAGTTATGCAACTTTTTTTGGGACAGGAGAACTTCATCTGCATTCAACATGAGCTCCGGTACTCATCAGGTATAAAGATTCATGTCATTTGTTTCATGTCGTTAGATTTCAAGCTAGTATATGCATGATTGAATACATATATGCATGATTGCCTCACTATGAATTTTTTTGACACCTTTAGAACACATATATGCATGATTGAATCACATATAAAGTTTTTTGACTGCCTTAGAAGACATATAAGCATGATTGAATCACTATGAAAGTTTTTTGACTGCCTTATAACACATATAAGCATAATTGAATCACTATGAAAGTTTTTTTACTGTCTTATAATACATATATGCATGATTGAATCAATATGAAAGTTTTTTGACAACCTTCGAACACATATATGCATGATTGAATCAATACAAAAGCTTTTTGACAACTTTAGAACACATATATGCATGATTGAATCACTATGAAAGTTTTTTGACAACCTTAGAACACATACAAGCATGCTTTCATCACTATGAAATTGTTTTACTGCCTTAGAACACACATATGCATGATTGAATTGCTATAAAATTTTCTTTAGAACACATATATGCATGATTGAATCAATATGAAAGTTTTTTGACTGCCTTAGAACACATATGAGCATGATTGAATCACTATAAAAGTTTTTTGACAAACTTAGAATACATATAAGCATGACTTCATCACTCTGAAAGATTTTTGATTGCCTTGTAACACATATATGCATGATTGTGATACATAACACATTTATTTGATAGTTGCATGCGTGAATCACTGTGACATTGTTTGACAACCTTAGAACACATATCTGCATCATTGAATTACTATAAATTTTTTTCGAGACTTAAAACACATATCTGAATTCTGTTAATGTCCTTCAGTTTATTGCTAGTCTATGTGTCATTCAGCCATTTACTTTGTTGCATTAGATTAGGTGCATTGCATATAATTTATTTCATTATATTTTGTTTATAAATACTAACATTTTGGTTCTCTTGTAGGATGCTGGAGATGATCAGTGTAGATGAGCTGATGGAGGCATGGAGGGAGGGGCAAATCGAGAAAATGAAGATGATGATTCCCTAAATCTTGACGAGGATTAGATTCATGTGTTTAATTTGGTTGACAAAATTGTAACTAACTATAACCTGGCAATGACTCTTTTTGGTTGTTAAAGTTGTTTAACTTAGAACTTGTGTTAAATTTGTTTCACCTGTATATGTATTTTTTATGTGTACTTTGTTTTTTTATAAGCAGGTTATATGAATTGTATAACGAAAAAAAAATTCGAGTTTCATATTTCAATTTTTTTTAAATTAGCGATGGATATTATCCGTCGTTAATCCGTCGCCAATTTAAATCAGTCGATGGTTTGTGATAAAATTTAAGCCATCGCTAATGTCTGTCACCAAATTGATGACAGACATTAGCAACGAATACGTATCCCTCATTACAGTTTAGTGACAAATTAATGATGGATTAAATTCTGTCGCATACCCAAATCAGTCTCTATTTAGTGACAGACATGATCTGCCACTAATCTGTCGTTAATTAGCGACAAATAAATTCTATTGCAGTTTAGCGACTAGGATTATGCGACGGACGCTATCAGTCGCTAATCCGTTTGGAGATGGATTTAGCGACGGATAGCGTTTGTCGCTAATACTCATTTTTCTTGTATATATATATTCACTAGAATGAGAATAAAAAATAAGAGAATTAATGTGTAAACCACATTTTTCATAGATTTTTTATTCTTTTCATTTGAATCTAACCATATGGATGTGATCTATAGGATTGGTTTTATAAGAACCCACTTCTGAACCATCTGATTTGAAAAAACAAGATTTTTTTAAGACTTTAAAATCAATGGCTCTTAATCTTTGTAAATATTCCAACATTCAAAAATCATTTTTTTATCGAAAATACATGATCCAATAGTTGATTCATAGCAAATTCACCATGCCAAGCACATCCACATGGTTGGATTTGCAAAAAAAGTTTTGAAAATGTCTATATTTCTAGTTCTCATACTCTCTCTCTCTCTCTCTCTCTATATATATATATATATATATATATATAGAGAGAGAGAGAGAGAGAGAGAGAGAGAGAGAAAGAGAGAGAGAGAGCTGAACATGTTAGGCTCCATTTCACGTTCTACCCCATAGGTTTTAAGTGTTTTATGATAGATCTGAACCATTAGATGTGTTCAACATGCTCGATTTAGTGGGAATCAAATCTTGGATCATGTTTTTTTGATAAAAAATATATTTTTATGGGTCCAGAATAACTGACTTAGAATATATATATATATATATATATATATATATATATATATATATATATATATATAGTAATGGGTAAGTTGCAAATGAAATATGCTAAATGACACGTGCTAAATGAACTTTTCAGGTTTTTTTTTTTTATTTCATTTTTAAATGTTGACAGTACAAATGCGATCTATGTACTTGATTTTATAGGGATGAGCTCTTGAAGTGATCGCTTCCGACACATGGATAGGTCTTCTTGATAAGTGGTGTTGGATCTATTGATTAGAAGAGTCTAGTCGTATCCAAGAGACGTGGATTTAGTGCCATTCATTCTTCTGATTGAGCGGTCTGGACGTTCAAATCAAGTTTTGACAATAGCATATTAGAACAAGCAAGGGTTATCAATTTTTGTTGCTCTATGAAGAGCTTATCTTACCGTTGAAATTGCTCAGCACTGAATGTCTTAGTACTTCAAAGGCCCACTATAATCACATCCATTAAGCCTGATATGTGCCGCACTCGTTAGACCTAGCTAACAAGATATTGCCGGATACTCTCTCTCTCTCTCTCTCTCTACACACACACGTGTGTGGGGAGGGAGAGAGGGAGGGGTGATCATGCACCAATGATATCATATCTAGTAGGAACCACTATTTTTTTCATATTTTTTCGATTTTGTTGGTAGTTGAGTCACTAAAATTCTGATGTGTATAGTTTGTTTGTTTTTTATAAAGAAAAGGTCATTGGAATTTGTCATTGCAACGTGTAAGCAGGCTCTTCAAAACACTTCAAAAATCAACAACCTACAATGTACCGAAATTTTATTTCTCAAAATTTGTATTTCTATATTGTAAAAACACCCTCAAAGTTGTGATCCCTAGCAAATAGACCACGTAGAGCACATGTAGGGGTAAGGTTAGGTTGATATAGATTGCACCTTTGGCTTCCAACTAGATAGGACGATCACATTGGTTTGACCAAATATTGGGTTTGGCATGGTTCATTTAGTACAAATCATATTTTCAACTAAAAATTGATTGACAAAAACCTTTTAAGTAGGGTTGCACAAGTGCCTGATAGTATGAACAGGTCTTTGGTCTGTGAGTTGGCAAAAGGGAGGGGGCCCTAATTCTCCAAGCTTTGTTACGGAAAATAAAATAAAATCTAAGCTTCATATTCTTTGACCCTTGGTTGCAGGGTTGCAAATGGTTTGGGATCCGAAACAGCTAAATCTATGAAAATTCTGATCGGATCCAGAATAACAAAAAAATTTGCAAAACCTCCATCCTGAATTGGACCCATTTACATCCCTACTTGGTTGGGTTGTTTGCTCATCGTCACTTGCTCCGAATTGGACCCATGTAGCGTTATATGGATCTTCACCTGTTCCGGATAAACTACATGTATAGATGTCATGCATTTGTTTGGTAGTAAGAATAATCAGTTACGTTCTTGAATAAAAACAAATTTTTTCTGAAGAGCCTTCAACTACTTCACACGCATCCCCATGCACAAATAGACAATGTTTGATGTGGATGTCACCCCCCCACATATCAATGACTATGCATTTTCGAATAAATTTTTTTTTTGTATAAATGGATTTATCATTGTTCATTCATCTTGTAACATACTTTAAACCAACCAATGATAACAAAATATATTTTAAAAACGAAAAAGCAAATGAAAGATTAAGATTGCACCAAAGGGTTCGAACTTGCAACATTCCATCACATGGTGACCTGCACAAACTGCTCCTACCATACGGTCTGAGCGCCCCTCGTTGGTCTCAGGCAGCTTAGATTGACTTGCCCTGTTCCAGATATGTCTAATTAATTGACCTCTAGGTTTCATATTCCAAGGTGCTGAAGTGGGTGGGTGGATCATATTCCAGTGTGCCGAAGATGGTGTTCTAACCTTTTTGCTTTCTGCATTATAAAGTGGCCGCTCTCAAGACTCAAACCCACATCCATACGACAGCTTCAGCATTTTCCCATTGCGTTAGGCAGTGATCTCAGTCAACACTTTATATGCAAATCTAAGACCCATTTACTACCGAGGTGGTATCCCATGCATGTGCTAAGCGGGGTCTTGTGTTAAGCTGAAGGCCCAGGATCGAATCCCTCTGTCGCATCGGGGCGGGGCGGTTGTTCTGGTAGGGGTCCGTCCGCCTAACTCTAGCTTGCCTTTCAAAAAAAAAAAAATTAACAAATCCAGAATCTTTTAGCTACCGTTTGGATGACAACAAAGAAAGAACGAATTAAAAAAAAGTAGTAGCTTGCTTGAAAACTTGTGGGACGACAAGAAAATGTACTCTTGGAGGACATCAACAAATCCAGAATCTTTTAGGTACCGTTTGGATGACACTAAACCCAGTTAACTTGCAAAAACCAAGTTTTTGACATGTTTGGATGCCAAAAACTTGGTTTCACTTAAAACCTGGCTAAGTGAACCCCCACCCCTTCATGGTTTATCTTTATCTGGAGAGGGTGTTTTTACCCCTCCCCAATGTTGTCCACCACCCCCTTCTTCAGCCACACCCATTTCCGGCCAGCCACCGGATGGAAAATGGCCGGACAAGTACTGCCCGTCAGAAATGTTTTTTTTTTTGAAAAAATGGTTGGACCAGACATTTCCCGACTGGTGGGTGGCCAGAAAATGGCCAACTATTATTCTATTTTTTTTCATTTATTGGCCGAAAAATGATTGGCCAGATATTTTTTCTTTTTCTTTTTCCTAAAAAATAAAGACCGACCATTTTCTGGTCAGCCATCGATAGGGAAATGGCCTGGCCGGTGTCACCCAGCCCAAACAGCCTTTTAAGGCTGGTTTGGTTTGCCAAAAACCTGGGTTTCTCAATCCCAGGTTCGCCCCCGTCATCCAAACGGGGCCTTAGATTTGTTTACCTCACTCACTACTAGTATTTTTTTTTTAGAGAAAAGACAATCCACTCTGACTACTACTAGTAATGTCTAATTCCAGGGAAAGAATATAGAAAGTTTACAAGACCATGAATTTCTAGTGGCATCAATGGTGAATGCAGCCAAGGAAGATTTCCAAATGCCACAATTAAGAAGCCTTGAACTTGTCAGGTGTTTGAGAGTTTGGCTAGGAAGTATGTAAAATCCAAGAATTTCTGGACTTTTTATGTTGTATCCCCCTAGTTGGTGATAGTAGAAACGGTCTCTTCTAAGCTACCGTCCGAGAACAAAGATGACAACTAAAGTAGTCCGCTAGAAGAGTAGAAGTCCACAAGAAGATCAACTAGTCAATCTAAATCAAATGAAAGATGGAAAGAATAAAGTCAGTTTTTTTTCTTTTTCTTTTGAATTGGAGAGGAGCACATGCATGGTCATCACCACCATGATCAAGCCTTATCTCATCTACACGGTGCCATGATTTGTGTTTCTTCATTTATATATGTTGTGCAATGCATACATCTTTTTCTCAAGTGGTGCTTCTATGTACGCACTTGTACACAAAGGTAGGACAAGCAGGGTACTTGAATTTCTGCCCAAAAAATTCGAGAATGAAGGCATTTTTCTCAAAGCAAAGGCCATTGATTTTACCCTCTTTTCTTGGTAATCTTTGGGAAAGAAGTACCATAATTCGGAATAAATTTGATCCTTTTATCCGCCAGACAAGCAAGATTTAAGGCCCTAGCTTTTATTGGCGAAGCATATAAGTCCTCAAAATGCAAATTTTGAAGGGAAAACCCCAAGTGTTCAAGCTTTGCTTTGCAAGTACAAACCGTGAAAGAGTCCTAATAAGAGTAATCCATGGTTTTAGTGTTAGATTCGTGGCAGCTGAAGGCCCACTGCTTTTTTAGATGCGAGTTAAACAAATCTGTGTGTTGATCGATTCTTATGTAGTTATAATATTCTCAATGTTGGACAAAAGAGGCAAATGTGAACCACAATAACAATGTCTTATGCTCAACCATTTGTTTTTCCTTTTTTTTTCGAATGAAAGAAAGATTGATGCTCAACCATTATTAAAGGTTACAATGGTACCAGTAACTGCATGATCTAATTGGATTAATGCTTGAATGAGTAGAAAGAAAACTGTGTGTGTGTGTGAGCTAGGAAAGCATTTCTTTTCTCCTTTTACCTTTTGTCTCAAAAAGGGTGAAAGCACCCTATGCAAGTGGGTTGAAGCTAGTGGCTAGATCTGATGGGTTCCACTGCCTCCTTGATCTGAGAATCCACTGCACACACTTTCAAGAATATGCCTACTGAAAGGCGTGGGAGGAGGCCTATTCATCTAGAGCTTGTTAACCTTACAGTGTGAGACCTGGTTATCCTTATCCCCTTCCAATTAAAGGAAAAAAAGAGTCTGCGCTCAATGCCTATAGCTACAAATACAATACATCAAGTTTGTTCTTTTAACAAGTCCATTGATTTTTCTTTTTGTTTCACATTAATGAATTCTAGAGAGCCCCACAAAATGTGGCATGAGCTGGATATGCACCTGACCAGATTTGAACGACTTCAATAGCGCATATTTTGGACTCTGCCGAATGGTTAGAATCCTCATGGCCTAGTTTCCTGAACCCCCCAATCAGAAAATTGGATCAATATTCTAGACCTGAGGGATTAATGGAGTCACCACCCAGCCACATCTCTAAATAGTTAATGCCAAACATTCTTTTCTTCATCTTCTTCTATATATATATATATATATTTATATATATAGAATCACTTTCAAACATGACCAAAATGAACTCACGCGGAGCGTCCATTGGGCGTCACGAGGTTCTGCCAAATAACACCTTTAGCGGTGACAAAAGTCACGACAGAAGTTCGTTTTGGTCATGTTCCAAAGTGATCATGCACCTATGCACTACTATATATATAGGGGAATGAAAACCTACCCACTAAGAAACATTTTATCAATTTTTCAGTATTTTTTAAAAATTCTTACCTTACAGATGTGATCTATAAACTTGATTTTATAGGAATCAATTCATGTACAACATTTGATTCCAATGAATGGTAGGTTTTTATAAGGTTTCAAAAATCGGTCTACAATTTTCATAAAATTTTAAAGCTCCAAATACCATTTTTTCATCCAAAATGCATGATCTAAGTGTCGATTTTTAGTAAATCAATCATGTTGAACACTTCCGTAAGGTCAGAATTTTGAAAAAATACTGAAAATCTGATAAAATATTTCTTAGTGTAGGTTTGGTAGGTTTTCATTCACCTATATATATATATAAATCATTCTTTGTGAAATTTCAAAGAAAAGTTTGTAGTTAGTCATCGTTTGCAAACTATGGTATAGACTGCCAATAATTGGTCAACTTAAATTTAAGGTTTGGACTTTAATTAGCTGCATGAGCCTGGTGAGTGTAGCACCTCCCCCACAATGAAAGTATTGGGGCCATGGAATCTCAATTGGTTTCAGGATGGTCCTTAATTATGCACTTATTTTGGAAAAACGAAAAGAAGTTTAATTTTCATCAGTATCATTATCGTCATCACAATCGTCATTAAGCCCCTTTACATGGTCGGCCTTGTCAGACCTATCCCTCCTTTCATTCTTAGGCTTAGACCCTGAGTCGCACCACATTGTTTGATGTCATTTCTCACTACTTCCCTTCCAATGTTTATTGATGTATCTAGTCCTAGTTACTTAGTTCCACACCGAATCTTATACTTTTAAGGTAGCTCATTAAAAATAATCTAGTGTCAGCACTGCTCTACGTGGTCTATGTGGATTGACAAAGACCTCTGCACTTTGGACTTTGATATTCAAGGCAAAGAAAAAACCCTCCCATTACCGACCTCATATTGACAGACCTCCAATTGGCAGTATCATTGATGTTTCTCTTACCTACCAGTGAGTACACCCAGCTTCGACCGAGAGCAGATCAGGTGATCTGTAAGTGATTTGACATCTTCACCGTCCATTGCTTCATCCCACGAGGGCCTCATGGTCCTTGTGTACATTCGCGGACGGTGAGGATGCTAAATCACTTTTCTTAAAATGATTTGACAGATCACTTGATCTGCGCAAAAAAACACTTCTATGGATTTTTAGCCATGTTTTTTTTCATGTCAGGTGACAAGCCATGGCTGCCCCTAATTAACCAGGAAGGCAGAGTCCTCATAGGTGATGGTCGATGTCTATTAGCCATCACTTCACCCACATACCTCTGTCTCTCCAATTTGGTTATAAGCAAACGTGATTACATGACATGATGAGAAATATCAGTTAGTTATCCAGGTAACTGTCTTGTGCATCAGTTGGAATCTTGAAGGAAATTAAATTAATAAAGCACTACTTCAGTAGTCTTGGAGACATTGGTAGAGTCTCATGTTTTTTATTGTGCATAGAAAGTAAAGCAAACCACTTTATTTAATGTTGGTGGTTCCCTTGAGTGCCTAGCTACCTACTTCTCTCTCTCTCTCTCTCTCATCGTCCCCATGATTTGGTCAGCATGAGGAATACATGGGCAGACTCTCCACTCCTACTATTCTCATTCTTGAATCTTCATCACAAGAAAATTTTTGTGGCTCTTAAGCAAACTTGTTTTCTTGGTTTTTCTTTTACCAACGGGGCTCAGCTTGTCTGGTAGCAGTAGTAGTAGCTAGTGCATGTGACGTTGCAAGTTCAAATCCCATTGGTATCATTGTATAACTGGTAGGGGTCTGCCTAACCCCAACTTGCCTTTCAAAAACAAATGTCGGCAAAAAGGCTTGAAAGGAAAGGACAAGGTGTGAGCCAGCCATGCTCAACTTTGGAGGTTTTGGTGGGATTTAGTCCACTTTGTGTCGATTCGATTAGGTTGCTCCCCACCTCGTGGTGAGGGCTCAAAGGAGTAAAAAAGTGCTGACAGTTACTTCCCCCCAAGTACTGACAAGCAACTGATACAGTAACAGTAGACTACCTATCGAGCCACATGCTGTTAGTGTAAACTATTTGGGATGGCGACCGCCACCGAGTCCGGATCGGGTGCACAAAAATTGTGCATTAAGCATCTGATCGCCCTCCATCAGGTTTTGGGACCCAGACCTGACAGGTTTAGTTTATCCCCAAGATGGAGGGTGATCAGGTGCACCTGATCTTTTCACACCTTTATGACATGTTTTGCAGAAAATAAAGCGCCCCCCTCCGCCCATACGCAAAGTTTCTTTGAATTCTGCAGACGATATTTGGCCATTTGGTCAAGAACAAAATCTAACACAAACGGGGACCTCCATTCTCCACTGCTTGCAATCGCTGGCCCTTTTTGACTGGTGTTTTGTTTGTAATGTAGTACACGAATCAAGTTTGACTAGTTTTAAGCCTGCTGTAACTGAGATAAATAACCAAGGTAATAGTTTTGTTAATCACGGGAAGCTTCCAAGAACCTTGGCCTCTCACTTATTCAAATTAAAGCTTGTTTTAGAAGCTTGAAAGATGCATCTTCTTTCATGCTTTGGAAATCTTTGAGAGATTTGCTTTTAAATAATGGAAAGTTAGCTTCTTCTTTTTTTAAAGTCAAGCTGGGGTTAGGCAGATCCCCACCAGTTATTATTCAACGTACCACTGGGTTTTGAACCTGCAACCTCCCACCACAAGGAGACGTGCACTGAACAGCTCTTACCAACCACGCTTTTGCCGATACGAAAACGGAACTGGTTTTTTAATAGTTCAAGAGGAAACCCCCCATCACTGACCCCACATTGGCTGACCTCAGGTTGGTAAAACCCTTGAGTTTCCCCATTCTTTCACACTGAAAATGCATTTTTCATGTTACAAAAAAGGATATGAATTTCACTGAGCCGGCTTGGTCATCACTCATATCCGGGTTTAGATATGTCACTTTCAGTGATCGATCTCTAGTTCTTTAGGATTCGTGTCCTATTGTTTTTCCTGTTATTGCCTGCCTCCTGCTCGATGTATATTATCATGGTACTTTTCTTTTTGATAAATTTTATTTCCTTCAGAAAAAAAAGTTACAAGTACATTTTTAATTCATGTTTTAATCACAAAATCTACATGTATAATGCATACACATTTACGGTAAAACACTTAAAAGATATACTTAACAAATAAATATGCAGTTTTTTTAGGTCGCTTCACACCCGTGTTCATTGTTGCTTCTTACTCGCTTCCCTTTATGCTTCGTACTAAAAGCTTTAGAAAAAAAAAATGTTTTTGAGAATCAAACCAAACATGGGCAAGGTCATGTTTATCACAGATCCCGTTCTCTGTTTAGAACTAGAGTGGTACATAACAGCCATATTGAACATCAAATTTTAAATCAACCACTAATTTCCTCATAAGGAAACACAAACAGCAAGAACGTAATTAAGCTTAGGATGCATGTATATAATCACTAAGAGGGGAAGACATGAAATAATTAAATTGCCATTTGACTGTTTTAAAATTAGGATGTGGGGCTCCTCACTCATTGTTCATGTGTTGACATCATAAGCACATATCGTATAATATTGACCATCACAAGCACTAAGCTAGCCAGTGATAGCACAAAGTCAAACCCCCATTGTATTATGCCACTTTTTTTTTTTTGGCTTAAAGTAGATATAACTAGAGGTTTTCTTGCTTCCACTTGAGTGCTGCCCAATTCAAAATATCAAATGTAAGGGATCATGACTCTCTCTCTCTCTCTCGTGTGTTAAATACCGTAAAACATGGTATTTAAGAATTTCCTCATTAAAAGGGGATAGAGCTTAAAAAAATAAGCTTATCCTTTATTTTTAATTAAAAAACTTAACACCATTTTTTTAGTGTCTCATGTAATCAACTTGGTGCACCAAAGTCAACCCAACTTGGTCCAAGCTGTTTCGGATTAGCTTAGTCTAACCGGCCTACATCCAGGTTCACCCAGTTGACTAGTAACTGGGTCTTGACCAAATTATGGATGATGTGGTGTTGAATGCTGGACTTCCTTTGACAATGCAAAATTTGCACATATCCACCACCGAGGTGGTATCCCTGTGGTAAGCGGGGTCCTGTGCCAAGCTGAAGGCTCAGGTTAGAATCCCTTTGCCACATGGGGCTTAAGAGATATCTGGTAGGGATCTGCCTAACCCCAGCTTGCCTATCAAAAAAAAAAAAATTTGCACATATCCATTATCTTTATTTTCAATCTGTTCCTAAAGGCTAAAAAGCCAAAAAGTTAATATAAAACTGTATTTTAAAAGCTTGGCTGTCCTTGTATGCAAAGCTTTAGATAACAATGTCAATTTTAAGGATACATTTGTGGAACAGGAGAATAGTGCATTATCATTTTTTTTTTTTAAAGAATAGGAAGACGAAAAGTGATGCTCAATTACCCCTATTAGGCTAAAGCAAAAAAGGTTAACCTGTTGTTGATGATGATGATGATGATGATGATGGGGACATCAATGTGATATGTATATATGATAGGAGCATTTATGACATTTTCCAGTGCAGTAACTTCTTGGTGGCCGACATCATAAATCATAGGTTAAAATGAATTCCTTGAATCACCATTCGCCACGCATCTCTAAAGAATCCGTTTTTTATTACCGACTCGGTATGGACTCGGATTCAAGCCCACCAGAACTTAGTCACTGTGTAAAGTTAAATGGGATAGTCAAGCAAACCAATTGTCCATCCATGTCTTAGTTGGGTTCACCATGTTATTGATTGACCGAGTTCATTGAGCCCATCTAAAACTTGGCCGAGGTTAATCAAGCCTATGTGGATTCAGTTCCTCATGCCCTCCGGTTGACTTGCCTGCATTCTTGGATGAACTCACCAGACTAGGCTGGTTTTTGCGTAAGCGCATTAGAATCGGTTTTGTTGGACTGTAAGTATGGTTAAAAACTAAAGCAACCACAATAAAAACCTAGTCAAATGAGTCTGGACCATGGACTGCCAAATCCAGGTTTGAAGGCTTGGCTAAGTCAAAGACCACTTCATAATCAAGTCTGTGGCCCGATGAGATAAGTCCAAAGACTGGTCAACATTGACTTGTCTTGGCTGAGTCTACAAGGCTCACCTCATCAACACTTCGAGGGAAATGGAACATGAATTCCCTCATGTCTTTCACAAATTAGATCAATTCCAAGACTTTGCCCAACTCATCAACCCAGTATTAAAGCCACATAATAATGAAAAAAATTGCATGCATTAGTAATGCAAGTGATTAGGAGGGTTAATATTTGCTACCATACTCTCTAGAAAAGTTTTTAGAATCCATGGTAATATGGTGCTAATCTGCACAAATCTGGAGCTCACACCCTAATTAGCTCGAAGTGGTAGCAGGCCTATGGGGAAGGTGTTGACCCCTTCGTCTCAGGTTCGATTCATTAGTGGGCTTTGTAAGGGCTTGGGTGTCGGTGACCCTACCCATAAATAATCTGTTTCGGAGAACATCATAAAAAAATTCTTGGAAAGATTATAACTGCATGTTACTCCCAGATTACCATGGATTCCAACAAGAACATGGCACAATCGAGTGCACCAAAATATAATCCTTGATTAGGAACTAATCACATTAAGATTAACAAAACATAAAATCAACTTCATGCTAGATAATGATTTGGAAAATAAAAAATTGCCAAGTAATTGCATTGTGGTCGTCTTTTTTTTTTTTAAACCCCCACCATCTTTGAGTGCAGCCATGGGAACCATAAGGAATTCTTTTTACCAAATACCAACTCAACAACAGAAGTCAAAAGGGGGCAAAATCATGGCAGGTCTTTTTTTGGTCTTAAAAGTCAACAGCCACCCGTTGAGTTGGTTGTTGCCGTAATACACAAAGTGGCCCTCACAGCTTCTTGTCTTATCAGAGCCCCAATCCCAAATTTTCTAAAAGGGGTAGCCCTGCTTGGACATGTGCATTACATACAAGATATGCAATGGCCTTCACTCAGCATTTATTATTTATTTAGTTCCCTTAGTTTGGCTTAAAGGAGACCAAGTTCCAACTTATATAATTGTATATTAGTTGCAAAACAGCACTGCTAGGACCTTGCACTTCTTTATGGACCCAAGGCCTAACGAAATTCATTATATTCTCTTGAAGGCCAAGAATCTAGAAAATATGGGAAATTTTAGCAGCATCAATGTTGTCAGAATCGGTATAGGCCCTGAATCGATTTTTGCCGATTCCTATTTCGAAATGAATCGGTCAATTTTTAACCAGCTCATGACATGTGTCACAAAATATTAAAACAATATTTAAAACATTAAAACTTATTATTTTTATTTTTTTTAAATTTAAAATTAGACAGAATCAGCTTGGTTTCATATCGATTTCTGGCTCCATACCATACGATACTGACAACATTGGGTGGCATCTAAAGAAAGAAGGCCAGTAATCTAAAAAAAACATGAGAAATTTTTGTAGCATTTAAAGTTGTAGTTGGCCTAGCGAGATAATGCCTACCCTAGCGCCTAAGGCCTAGTACCAAAGCTTCAGGAGAGCCAGAACATTTGGTCCATTGCTTGCATTCTCATTTTCAATCGTTCTTTGTCAATGAAAGTGGCAATAATTTGCCTTTTGAAAACTTTATGAGATCATCAAATTATTTAGACAGGTATCCCCATTGCTTTAAACTTCTAATAAGTGAACTGTTTTTTTTTTTTCCTGAAGTCCACTTATTAGAAGCTCAAAGCAATGGGGATGGGGATACCTAAGTGGGTTGGTTTTGCGACGTCTAGTTTGACACGTCTTCAAGCATGTATATCCCATCTTTTTTTATTGTATCCACTAACTTAACACTTTTTGTCATTCATACATTCCACGATGCTAATTTTATCCTACTAGCACATATCTTCTTTTGAATAAGCTTATATGTCGACGATTATTTGTTATGAGCAATAATCAATTTTTTGTTTACCACCGCGGTGGACAGTGGGGTCCTGTGTCAAGCTGAAGGCCCAGGATCGAATCCCTCTGGTGCATGGAGCGGTTGTTGCTTTATCACGGTTGGGGCACCTAAGGCTGGGTGGTCGTGTCCTCAACTTGGAGTATTATCTCACAGTGAGGTGGACCCATTAGATGACCCAGTTCTCAGTGAGGGTTCCTTCATCATAAAAAAAAAAAAACATCAAATTTCTTTGTTCCGCGTTACATAGGGTTGGACATCTTGCACTTTTGCTTATTTAGCACATCAATCTTTATTATAATCTGCTGCTTGTAATTTTTACTATCAAATATCACTTGCAAGGAATATATATATATATATATATATATATATATTCAAAAACAACAATTATTTTAGTGCCAGTTTTAACCACCTATAAATATTAAAATATCAGTTTCTCCTTTTTTTACTTAATTATAGCAAATATCTTTTGTTGGGTAGGGCTGGTAATGAGCTTTAAGAGACGAGCTTGAGCTTGCTCATTCTTGTGGCACGCCAACCCGAGTTAACGATAGTTCGATCCAGCTTATTTATAGAAAAAATACACTATTTTCTACCTGAAAGAAATAGGATTATAATATATATATGAGTCAAGCCAAGCCGAGTACCTATTGACCATATTCATCTTGCCAAGCCTATTTAATGAGTTTGAACATGCTCTTTACGAGCTGCAGTTGTTTCTCAGCCCTATTGTTGGGTTCTATTTTACTTAATCTTAGCTTGAAGCAATTATTGAATAATTTCTTTTATGATAATTTTAATTTTATTTTTTGAATCCCATGTCTTGGCACCCTTGAAGGCTTATGTCTCACACTGACTTTGGCTGCCTTAGCTTTCTAAAGGCTTGTGTGGGTAAGGGATCGTGCAATTTTTCACGATAGTGTCAATCCAGTTGTGCCCAGACAAACATGGAACAAGATCTCGATCTCCATAGATGTTAAGGGCAAATCATGGCTTATTATTTTCCCTTTCCACTTTAAAAGCATGGTTTAGTTCCAATTGATCCCCTCTTATTATCTTGAATCTAATATGATAAAGTGTAAATAATAGATTTCTCCCATCCTATCACACATAAGCTCCTAAACAAAAAGGAGAAAAAGAGGAAACAGAAGAAGGAAAAAGAAAAGTGGAGGGTTGGGTTGAGACTTTAGTCAAGCCAAGCCCAATGAACTTGAGAACCACAAATTTACAGAACGAGTTTGAAAACAAGGTAGGAGCATGGCAGTGAGCCAATAACTTTTGCTTGAACAATTGAGCAGCTTGATTCGTTTATAAGCCCTATATGACCGAGTCTCTCATTCGGATCATCAAACTTGGCAACTAGCAAACAGATAGCAAAACATTTTTTTCGACAGAGAAAGCTGGGGTTTGGCAGACCCCTACCAGTTATTACAACCATACCATTGGAATTCGAACTTGCAACGTCCCAAGACAAGGTGACGTGCACAAGCTGCTCCTGCCAGACAAGCGGAGGCCCCGTTGGTAACAGACGGCAAAAAATCGAGAATAGGAAGGCTAATCGCATACGGTTGAGAATGTACAACCCAGCCTATGGTAAAAACTTGTTTTTAAGAGGTTAAAATTTTGTTTAATATTTTTTTTTGTTTAATGACATATGTCATCCGATGGTAAAAAGTTGTCAATTCACAATTTGATTCGATTCAATGCGACTCTCAGGTTTATTCATGGGTGTGTTGGTTCGTAACTTAAATTCATTTAAAAAATAATGGATCGCTTGGAAAGTAGTGCATTTTTTCAGCAAAATCTTGGCAATAAAAATAAATAAATAATATAAAACAAATTTTTTATAAGAAAATATAAATAAATATATTTAAAAAAAAACCATATTGTTTTTCATGATAAGTAGCCATTTTTAACTTTAGGGTAATTTCTTGCGATATTTTCACGAGCTTTTTAATGAATCTAGCGACATTTGTCACTATCCCCAGATATACCAATAGCCAAAAGCTAAAACCTTTTTTTTTTATAAGCAAGCCAGTGTTAGGTAGACCCCTACCAGTGTATTCAAAAAATTATAGACAAAGGTACAGATTTACATTCCCTGCATTACAGGGTGCCAATCCGAAGGCTTATCAGTCCAAGCCCGGTCCTCAGCAGAAGAGGCAAAATACACCAAATTACATACCAGATCATTGCTAAATTTGGATATAAAATGAACTTGGCACCCATTGAAAGACAAGAGACCAATGTTATTAAAATGGGTTTCTTAAAAAACAACTAATAATAGCATTGAATCGATTCAAATTGTGAATTGACAAGTTTTTACCATCGGATGACTTAAACAATAAAAAATATTAAAATATATGAATTGAAACGACACATGAATCAGTTAAGGGCCAAATCGATCTGAATCGGCCGATTCAAACACATTTTAACAACATTACAAAAGACTGAGTGAAAATATATGGCACCTGATAGGGCAAATACCTCTTTTTTGCGTTGGATAGAGGGATCATGCCATGACATTTTAAACCTTCATGCACCATCCCTCTTGCCACGGCACCCTTTGTGGGTTGGTATCAGGTGGGGAATGCCTAAATGGTCAAGATTCCAAGTACAGTCTTAGTCAGACCAAGCAAACGGTTGTGGTGGACATAAAGGACAACTATGTGAGCTACTAATGACATTGACATATTATCCACTAGTGGAGGCATACCGCACATGGAGTTCGGGAACAAGAAGGGGTGGTCCATGCACTCAGTTTCATACCAGCACAATGTGTACAATGTACATTGTCCCCTATTTCCTTTCTACCAAAACTTATCCATCTACCAACCGGCTGTTGGAGAAATATCAGTATTTAACTTTCATAAACCTCTCTATTCAGGAAACATGACCAAACTTTCATTTCTTATTTTCTTCTTTTCCTTGGATTTGGTTTGAATAGTGAAACCAGTTCTCTGCATCTCCACACCGATGAAAATTGCACCATGCATTGTTTTTTATGAAATTGGACGCCAGACTGCCTAATTTGATGGAGTTCAAATGCCATAACTGGCATTGAGGACATGATGGAAATGCAATTTCTGTCCAATTGCATCCAGGGCCATCTATCCAAACACGCTTTAAGAGCTTTTCATCTACTGAAAAAAAAAACTGTCTCGTGTTCATGTTTTCAAACAAGAGCAATTCCAATAAATTTTATTCATACAAGACTATTTGATTCAAGTCCTCCCCTACCAAAGTGGAAGGAGAAAGCTGATCCCCAAAGAAACCAAAAAAGGTGATGCAAATAATTATTGAAGGAATTACATCGGTATTTTCCGGATAAGGATTGAGGCATCCAGTGTACTAAATGTTGGGGACAATGCCACGTCTAGTACCAGAGTGTCCCACAAATTTTCTTTGTAGACCCTATGGAAATAAAGAGAGGAAACTAGGGACACTCCTAAAAGTGGAAGGAATTGGTAGTGGCAACTCCTCATTAGCAGAAAGCCTATTGAAGGGTACAGCCATCATAGCATAGAATTGAATTTTCATGCAACTCACACTTCGTGGCCTGCATTACCCATGACCCAAGGATTTAGACTTTAGAACCTGTTGTGCACTATCCTATACTAAAGAATATCTAGATAATAAAAAAGCTCTTTTTACCATGATAGATGAAACTTAATTTGTAAAGAGATTTTTCTCAGCACATGCAAGCAACGGGCCTTTTCTGTTACCTATGAGCCTCAAGTTTAGTACATATATTCATGTAGCTCTCTCTCAAAAAGAGGGAACCCGTACCCTGAGAAAAAGCAACCATGGTACAGGAGTCGTATTGACAAACTCAGGATCTATATGCTATTTTGCAACACTACAAAAACAAAAAAAGCCTAGCATGGATGTTAACTAAACCCAACATCACTAGACTACCACAATTTGTACTGCGTCTCTCTCTCTCTCTCTCTCTCTCTCATAAACAAACTGGGGGACAAACCTACGAGGATGAGGGTTACGATGTGCACAAATGAAAATTATGAGGTATTGTAGGAGGCTTTCTTCGGGGGGTTTCTTACTTCTGTTTTTGATGATGTGTTATGTGAGATCCTCTTCTTTAAAAAGGAGAGTGTGATGGTGGTTTCACCCTCTGGGTAGCCGATACCCAACATCAAGGGATCTAACAACTTTTTCTCTACTAAGAGAGAAAATCGGTAACTACTTTTACGTCATGCTTATCCAAATGAAGTACGTTCAAACGTGCTTCATTTGGATAAACTTTATTACTGGGCGGTTTCATGCATTGGAGAGAGAGTGAGCCCACTTATCTCCTTAACGCATGAATCCATCCGTCAAATATGCCCATCCATGGTCATATATGACCAACATTTCTCACTTGGCCATGTGAAAATAATCATGATATAGGATTTGCCTTCCATTATTGAAGTATTTCATTTGCATCAATGTTCATGAAATGAGTTATATATTTTGGTTACTCATCCAACCATATATCTTATCAGACATATCTTAATCTCATATAAGATACATGTTTCAAGAACATTTTATCCGATATGCCTTTTGTTAACGGATCAACAATCATATCAGATGTGGGTAAACTTTGATTTCATTCATTTCAATCATGTCATGAATACAATGATATTTTATCATTATATGTTTACTTTTAGAATTGTCCGCTCCACTCTTCATAAGAGAGATGGCATCTTGGTTATCACAATAAATTTGAACTGGCCCGTTAGTTATATCTTGCTTCAAATCATATCAAAACGACAAATGTGGCAACAACATTGCATGCAATATATTCTGCTTCCTGAGTATGTTGAGCTACGCAACCTTATTTTTTAAAATATCAGAAAATTGCTCTTCCTCCGAGAAGAAAAACATATACAGAAGTGAATTTACTATCATCTTTGTTGCCTGCAAAGTCAGCATCAGAATATTCAGTTAATTCTAAAGCATCATCTTGAAAACATAATTTCAAGTTTATAATCCCTTTTAAATATTGAAATATTCTTTTTAGTGTTTGCTAGTGAGGTTAACCAGTATTACTTTGCTAGCAGCTAACAAGGCCAACAACAAAGCTGATATCAGGCCTTGTGCATAGCATAATATACATCAAGCTTTCAACAGTTTCTGCAAAAGGAACATTCAATCTTTATTGTCCATCACCAAGACTATCATTCTTACTCATTTGACACCTTTTACCACATGCGTTCTAGCAAGCTTATAATTACTCATTTTAAATTTCTTGAGTATATGATTTATATACCTTTCTTGACTCAAGCTTAAAAGTTTAGAATTTCTATCTCAAGTGATTTTAATTCTAAGAACATAGGATATCTCTCCCATATCTTTCATCTTGAATTGAGAATTTAACCATTAATTAGTTTTGACAATCATATCATTGTCGTTTTCAGTCAAAAAAATGCCATCCACGTATAGTGAGAGTAACAAATTTACACCCACTTTCAGACATAAACACAGTAGTCAAATTTATTTGCCACAAACTCTAATGACGTAATTGCCTTATTAAACTTTAAATACCACTGACGTAGTGATTGCTTGAGTCCGTATAAAGATTTTTTCAACCTATATACTTTATCTTCTTTAACTTTAATTATATAGCCTTTAAGTTGTTCTATGAAAATGGTTTCCTAAAGTTCACCATTAAAGAATGCAATTTTAACATCCATTTGATGTAGATCTAAGTCGTAATGAGCTACAATAGCGAGAACTATCTTTATTGAAGCAAATTTTGCAACATGTGAATATGTATCAATATAATCTAACCCTTCTTTCTGAGAAAATCATTTAGCTACCAACATTGCTTTAAATTTATCAATACTATCATCGGACTTGAATTTTTTCTTTAAAATCCATTTACATCCAATGACTTTCCTTTTCTCAAGTAAATAAGTTAATTTCCAAACTTGTTTTTTCTCAATGGACTCAATTTCCTCTTCCATGGTTTTTACCCAGTCTGTTGATTCACATGATTATATTGCCTCATTATATGACAAATTATCTTCTATGTCATCAAGGTCTAAGGCATAACACAGTTCCTCCGACAGGTAGACATAATAATCATCCCAGTATGACGAAAGAGCTTTAGACCTCTTGTAGCCAACATGAGTCTGATGTAAAGAAGATGAAAAACTAACAAATGACTTATCATTACACTCATAAAAATTATAATATAAATCAAGAGGATCATCTCTATTTATTTTAAAAATAATTTGTTATATGTTTTGATCTTTCAAGAATATAACATCTCTACTTTCGATTGAACTCTTATCTTGATGGTAAAATCTATAACCTTTGAGATATCCAATAAAGATACACCTTATAAATCTTGTATCGAGTTTATCTCTTGATCACACTATAACCTTTATATGAACTATTGAACCCCATCTACGAAGATGAGTTAGGTTAGGTTTTCTTTCAGTCCATAGTTCATAAGGTGTAGAGACAATAGTCTTACAAGGAACCCTATTTAAAACATATGTTGTATGTATCACTTCTCTCCAAAATACTTTGAGTAATGAAGCATTAAATAACATGCATCTAACCATGACAAGAAGGGTCTTATTGTATCTTTCAGCCACACCATTTTATTGAAGAATGCCTAGAGTCGTAGTTTGAGTTTTGATCCCATTAGCCTTACAATATTAAGAAAATTCATTTGAAGTATATTCTTTTCCTCGATCAGACCGTAAAACTTTAATCCTTCTACAAGGTGGTTTTCAACTTCTTGACGATATTCTTTAAATTTTTCTAATGCCTCATACTTATATGTTATAAGATATATATAGCTATATCTTGAAAAGTCATCAATAAAATATATAAAATATTGCATTCATTTATGAGTTTGAGCCCTAAAGAGACCACAAATGCCAATGTGTATGATTTCTAATAATTCAAACGTTCTAATTACATGATGTGAAAATGGGTTTTTTGTCATTTTATCATAAATACAAGGTTCACATCTGTGAAAAGAAGATTCATCAAAGTCATGTATTAGATTTAATTCAACAAGTTTTTTTTATTTTCTTTAAATTAATATGTCTGAGTCTTTGGTGCAAGACATTCACATCCACATTAAAGACATTGTCAATATAAGCAGAAATAGATGAAACTTTATT
Source organism: Nuphar pumila (assembly GCF_984573655.1). NCBI lineage: Eukaryota > Viridiplantae > Streptophyta > Magnoliopsida > Nymphaeales > Nymphaeaceae > Nuphar > Nuphar pumila. The sequence continues at coordinate 147,963,884 of NC_143250.1, read as the reverse complement.
CATCTTAGAATCAGAAATTTTAAACAGGTCATGTTGTTTATCAAAAACCCCATCAAACAGAACTCGACAGTGTTTTTCCATAGTAACCTTTCACAGTAAAAAACCTAACTGCAAAACCCTTAATAATCAATGCCAGAACAAACACTAGATTTCGTCCAATGAACTATACAAATAAAACATTTGATAACAGAACATTGTTCCTAGAAGTTTCAACACAATAAGTCCCAACACCCATAACATCAAAGTATGTGTTGTTTCCCATGTATACCCGATATTCTTCAGGTTTATACTTGATCATGTCAATCATTTCTTCCTTGCTCATGGCTATATGACGTCACTTGAAGCACTTCACTTGGGAGACGATTGCCTGCAGCTTGCAGAATATTTGACATTTTTTTCTTATCAAATTTGTCATTACCTTTAAAAAACTTTCTTTTGAAATGTGGGCGCCTGGAAGGGCTATGGCTGTTGTTTAGAGAATCTTTAGCGAAATGTAATTCGCTTTTCTTGTCTTGCTGCATATGTTGCTACTCAATTTTAAGTTGAACAGACAGCTCTTCCAGTGTCAGGCCTTTAGAGTTCAATCTTAGAGCAGTTTGCACAATCTTCCATGAACATGAGAGACTATGCAAAATAGTAGATATCTGCATACGATCAAAAATCACATTCTGAACAATCGTCAAGTCATTTGCCATTACTAACATTTTATTCACGTGGTCAACTACATTGTCATTTTCTTACATCCTACATGAATTATATGCCTCCAAGAGTAATTGAATGTGAGTTTCAAAGGTAGTATCATATTTCTTCGAAATAGCATCAAACATTGACTTTGTCGTAGGGTAATCTTCAAACACCCTAATGAGACCGTCATCCATGTAGGTGAGCATGATGATTCTGGCTAACATATTATTTTTATATTTACTATAAGCATTTTATTTGCTTCTGGTACTGTGTTACCAGGGTCTCTCATTTCAGTAGTCAGGGCATTCTCGATGCCCTCTAAGGTTAAAACAAGAGGAATCCTGCTCTTCTAAATATGAAAATTGATTCTATTTAATTTATCACTTTTGACCAACTCATTAGCACAAACCCTACTAGACATTTTTCTGGTTTTAAGTATTTTATATTGGCAAAGCATGATAAAGATATGTTCACCATTCAACAAGAAGATAAATATCACAACATTAGTCATGAACTCACAAAATATCATGTTCATAGTCTATGGATTCATGATATTAAACATATTTTGTCATGCAAATATAAAAAAAATTGAAGGCAATCAATTCCTAACTTATTTCAATTAAAACAAAGCTTAATGAGGCAAACTTCAGAGCACTTTTCTATAATTTCAAAAAAGTCAAAGGTCTGTACCAAAAGAAAAAAATAGAACCTCCAAAACAGAACTTTCAAAAAAAAAATCCAAGGGATTTTCTGCAAAATCTCAAAAAGATAGGAGTCTGTTTTCGATATTTTCTAGAGTACATGTCTTTTTCTGAAATTTACCAAAAAAAAATAAGGTTATGTTTTGTAAAGCAGAGGATACATGCATTAATTTTAAAAATAACAAGGGGCAAAGACATAATTTTATTATAATAAGATATAAGTGACATTAACAAGAAAGAATAGGGGCATATATGTAAATGAACTAAAAAATGATTTGACTAGAATTTTTAGAAAAGACCAGAGGCAGCAAAGTAATTTTACCTGTTTAACAGTATAAATACGCTAAATGTTTGAGAAACCTGAATTGCGAAAAAAAAAAATTTCTTCTGCAATTCAATGCTCTTCTATAAAAAAAAATTTTGTGTGTTCGATCTTCCACCACATGCAGGCAGATTGGTTCACCAAAATGTTTAGCACCACCGATGCGGTAGTGGGCGACGCGACAATGGACGATGAGGCGATCATGGAAAAAAAAATCGGTATCCTTCTTCCCCTTTGATTTTTTTTTTAGTGAACAGGGGTCGCCAAATACCCACGACCAACTGTGATTCCCTTCTTTTTTTGTTTCCTCTTGACGAAAAGGGAAAAAAAAACTTTTCCCTCTATTTTTTTAAGCTTGGTGTTCACTAACAGCGACTCAAGCCAACAACGAGTGATTTTCCCCTCTTATTTATTTATTATATATATATATATATATATATATATTTTTAAAACATGTCTGATCCCAGTGATGAAGGTCACTGAAATCCGACATCGATGGCTGAAGACAAATGCAGACCCTGATCTGGGTATGCTTCTTAAGGAGAAAACGAAATACAGTGAATGTTTTTTTTTGTTTCTTCAAGCGAGCAAAACAGTAAATTTCTTTTTTTAGGATTAGAGTGTTAAATTATGTACCTAATCACTTAATGTAATATATATATATATATATATATATATATATATTATATATATATATAAGGCAATACATAAACATATATTAATATATATGTATATGTATCTACTTATTATATATATAAAATATATATATTTCTACTTGTTTAGTCGTAGGGGTAGTTTTGTCTTTTCCTCCATTTTACGCACATTCACTTTATGAATGTGTTTGTAATTTCTTTTTAGTTTTCTTTTTCTTTATTTTTATTTCTTTTATTTTGTACTTAAAGGTACCTTGGGGGCCCACTCAAATAGACGTTGGGCCCCTCCAACGGTCACATCACATTTGTGACCGTTGGAGGGGCTCCAACGTCTATGAGTGGAGCCCCTCCAAGGCTCCTTTTTGTGTGGTTATAAATAGGGGCTCTCCCCTTGTATTCTCTTATGGCTTTGAGTCAAAGCCCAAGTTCTCAATAAATCGATTCCATTGTTTTTATGCCTTTGTGCATTTGTGAGTTATTTGTGAGTTGTGCCTTTGTGCACAAGTGTTCTAAAGTGTTCTTATTGTGCATTCGTGGTGAGTTTATTATCAAGGATATTAAGGTCTTGATATTAGTATCTTATTGGAGATACTTTCACATGGTATCAGAGCCTCGTTGGAAGGAAGAGGATCGTGCATCTCGTCTCTTGTGAAGTACCTCGAAAAACGTGCCCTCAAGCTAGTGAAGTTTTGGAGTAAAGCATTTACTTCGGGCAATATTTTAGAAGCAACTTTTGTCAAGAAAAGTTTGAAAAATCGTTAAGGTACGCATTATTTTCCATCTTTTCTTCTCTCTAATGGGTGAAAAAGACTCACACTTCTCCCTTGGGTTTAAACTTAGTGGTTCGAACTACCATGTTTGGGCCAGCAATATGGAAGCCCATATCAAAGGGAAAGGCCTTTGGGGTTACGTTCAAGGTTCTATATCGGAACCCGAACCCAAACTTTCTATTATAGAGAAAGGGGAAATTAAGATTCTTGAAGGAGAAGATAGACAAAAGGCCTTAGAAGAATATTCCAAAAAGCATGATGAGTGAGAAATGAAGAACTTCAAAATATTGTCTTGGATTTTTTCATCCGTCAAAACCAAGATCAATGCCAACATCATTAAGTTTAAAAGGGCCTCCGAAGCTTGATTGTACCTTGAAAAAATGTATACTTCAAGGGACTTGTCTCACAAATACTATCTTCAAAAGAAAGCCTTGACTCTTCAACAAAATGATTTATCTATTCGGGAATATTTTGCCGAATTATCATCTATTTGGGACGAGCTTGCCATGCTCGAACCAAAATGGAGTGGAGAAGCTATTGAATTAAGGCACAAACAACTAGAGGAAGATTGATTTTTCAACTTCCTAAATGGTCTTAGCCCGAATTTGAGCAAATTCGGTCCTCTCTTCTATCCGCTTTCACATCCCCCTCTATTGAAGATGTCATCACCAAGCTAAGTGGTGAGGAAACACGTATGGGGATCAGTAAAAATAACCCAAGCATCCTTGCTACTCCTTCTCAATGTGATTATGAAGGGGTTAATGTTGTGTCAAGACCCGGAAATAATTTGAAGACCTACAAACCGCCCCATTTCAAAAATCAAGAGCAAAATGATCGATATGGCAAGAGAGATTATAGCAAATTAGCTTGCCATTTTTGTAAAAAACCGGGACATATCAAACCCAATTGTCCCAAATGGAAGAAATTTCTTGCCGCGACTTTAGCATCCCAATCGGAGGAACAGCCTTCGACATCAAATGAATCTCTTTCGCTTCATCAAATTATGGATGCTCTTCAACCTCTTCTCAAAGGAGGCGTTTCTGGAGCCGCTATGTCATCATCTTCCTCTCTTGGTAAGACATCTTGGCTACTTGATTCCGGTGCTTCGTTTCATATGACTCCAAGCCATTGTTTTCTTTCTAATTATTCTAAAAATTGTCTTCCATCTTTTGTCTCAACGGCGGATGGAACACCTCTTGAAATTAAAGGAATGGGCAATTTTGAAAAACAAGACTTCTTTATACCAAAAATTCGTCTTATACCAAAACTAAACTTAAATTTACTTTCCGTTTCTCAACTCTCGGACTGTGGTTGCGATATAAAATTCTCTTCTGATAAATGTTGGATACAGGATCGCCAGTCCGGGAAGTTTATTGGGGAAGGCTCTAGGAGAGGAGACCTCTACTATGTTGATTTTCTTAAAATTCCCAAGAATCAATTTTGTACTGTTGCTCAAAACAAAGATATTCATGTATGGCATAAGAGATTGGGTCATCCCAACATTGTTAAAATCTCTTATTTGCCTTTTATTAAGCATCTTTGTAATGGAAATTTTGTTTGTAATGAATGTATTCTTGGAAAAATGAGAAGTCTTCCTTTTCCTCAAAGATCCATGTTTACAACAAAACCTTTTAAAATCGTTCACTCCGATGTATGGGGTCCGACTCCGGTAATATCCAAGGGAGGTTTCTCTTACTATGTTATCTTTGTAAACGACTTTACTAGGTTTAGTTGGATATATTTTCTTAAACATAAACATGAAGTTTTTTCAACTTTTAAAACATTTCATATGTGATGGTTTTAAATCAATTCAATGGAAATTTAAAAATTCTTAGAACCGATTCGGGTGGCGAATATCTTTCCAATGAATTAAAAAACTATCTTGAAAATTATGGAATTCTCCATCAAAAGTCTTGTCCTAAAACCCCCCAACAAAATGGGTTAGCTGAACGAAAACATAGGCATATTATTGAAACCACACGAACTTTGCTCATTTCCCAAAATATTCCGAAAAAACTTTGGGCGGAGGCCGCTCTCACTTCTGTCTATCTCATAAATAGACTTCCATCTAAAAACTTGAACAAGATTTCTCCATTTGAAAAATTATACGAAAAAGAACCTCATTATAGCAGGTTAAGGGTTTTTGGATGTAAATGTTTTGTCCTTACTGATAAAAATGACAAACTCTCCCCTAAGGCCATTCCTTGTGCCTTTATTGGTTATTCTGAAACTCATAAAGGCTTTCGCTGTTATGATGTTAAAAGTGATAAACTATATGTTTCCAGAAATGTAAGCTTCTTGGAAAATATAAGTGGTTTCGAAAAACTTGAAACTAATGACGAGAATATAGACTATTCTTTTCTGTTTGATTTATTAACTGAAGATGATGATACTAGTGATGATGAAACAAATCAAAATGACTTGAATAATAATGAAACTCATTCTGATCAACATATCAATGAAGAACATAGAGATCCTATAACCTACTCTCATAGAGATAGGAATACTTTTAGAAGTGTTCTCGAAAGATATGATAGTGAGCCTACCCCTTCAAGTGAAGGAAATCTTCGTAGGACTGAAAGATCAAGAAGACCCCCTTCTAGGTTCATCTCATATGAGTCTTTTTCACCAAAATATAGAGTCTGTCTAAGCGCCATTCACTCGTATGTAGAACCTAGGGATTTCGAGGAAGCACGAAAATGCCCGGAATGGATAGTCGCTATGAATAATGAACTTGAAGCCCTAAAGAAAGCAAAGACCTGGGAGTTTCAAGACCTTCCTAAAGACAAGAAAGCAATAGGGTGTAGATGGGTATTTAAAGTTAAAACTAAGAGTGATGGGTCTCTTGAGAGATATAATGCACGCTTAGTTGCAAAGGGATATGGTCAAAAATATGGGATTGATTATGAGGAGACTTTTGCTCCCGTTGCTCGAATGGTCACCGTCCGATGTCTTATAACCGTTGCTTCAATCAATAAATGAAACATCTATCAGATGGATGTTAAGAATGCGTTTTTAAACGAAGATCTAAACGAAGAAGTATATATGGATGCTCCTCTTGGAATGGAGTATCCTAAAGGAAAAGTGCTTCGTCTTCGGAAAGCACTTTATGGTTTAAAACAAGCTCCCAAGGCTTGGTATGATAGGTTTAACTCTGTAATGTTAGAAAATGATTTTTCATCCTGCTTTACTGATACTGCTTTGTTTGTTAGAAAATCTAATGCAGGGATTGTTATTCTACTACTTTATGTGGACGACATGCTTATAACTGGGAGCGATTTTAAAGGGATTAAAAACATAAAATTCATTTTAAAGGATAAGTTTGAAATGTCTGACTTAGGCTTCCTAACTTATTTTTTGGGTATTGAGGTAGCTTACTCTCATAGAGGATATTTTTTGTCTCAAACTAAACTTGCATCTGAGATTATTGACAGGTCAGGCATTACAGATGATAAAATTTGTGAAACTCCTGCTATAGTAGGAGCTAAAATGAAGATTGATGATGGTGTTCCTCTCTCTGATCCTACTCCCTACAGGCAACTAGTAGGATCGTTGATGTATCTAAGTATCACCAGACCAGATATCTCACATGTGGTGCATACGGCAAGTCAGTTTCAGCATGCAGCAACTTCTGTTCACATGGGTGCTATCTTACGTGTCGTAAGATACCTAAAGCACACTATTAATAAGGGAGTTTTTCTGTCTTCTTCTTCTGAGTTAAGATTAATTGCTTATACTGACTCTGATTGGGGAGGTGACCCAAATAACCGTCACTCCACCACTGGTTTTTGTGTTTTCTTAGGAGACTCATTAATCTCATGGAGATGCAAGAAGCAACAAAATGTGTCTCTATCATCAACTGAAGCCGAATATCGTGCCATGGCAACTACTACCATGGAAATTGTTTGGATTCACCAATTGTTGGAAGACATGGGAATCACTATTGAAGGACCTACCAAGCTTTGTTGTGACAACAAAAGTGCGATTTATATCGCTAAAAATCACACTTTTCAAGAGCGGACCAAACACATAGAGATGGATTGTCATTATGTTCGGGAGGCGTACCTCAAAGGAATCATTGACCTTTCATATGTCACGTCCGAATATCAATTGGCGGATTTCTTCACCAAAGCCTTGTATGCTCCGCGTTTCAACTTTCTTCTTAGCAAACTCTCGGTCATCCTGCCCTAAGTTTGAGGGGGGGTGTTAAATTATGTACCTAATCACTTAATGTAATATATATATATATATTTTATATATATAAGGTAATACATATACATATATTAATATATATGTATCTACTTATTATATATATATATATTTCTACTTGTTTAGTCGTAAGGGTAGTTTTGTCTTTTCCTCCATTTTACGCACATTCACTTTATGAATGTGTTTGTAATTTCTTTTTAGTTTTCTTTTTCTTTATTTTTATTTCTTTTATTTTGTACTTAAAGGTACCTTGGGGGGCCCACTCAAATAGACGTTGGGCCCCTCCAACGGTCACATTTGTGACCGTTGGAGGGGCTCCAACGTCTATGAGTGGAGCCCCTCCAAGGCTCCTTTTTTGTGTGGTTATAAATAGGGGCTCTCCCCTTGTATTCTCTTATGGCTTTGAGTCAAAGCCCAAGTTCTCAGTAAATCGATTCCATTGTTTTTATGCCTTTGTGCATTTGTGAGTTATTTGTGAATTGTGCCTTTGTGCACAAGTGTTCTAAAGTGTTCTTATTGTGCATTCGTGGTGGGTTTATTATCAAGAATATTATGGTCTTGATATTAGTATCTTATTGGAGATACTTTCACATAGAGGTCACCGAAAAACCGACAACCTTCTTGTGGATGGACGTAGACCCGATACGAGGTCTGTGTTTTTTTTTAATAAATGGATCCCCCAAAAAACTAAAGTGGGGCTTTACTTGGAGAGGTTTTCCCCAAAATGCAAACTGAAAAAAAAATTCCTTCCTTTTGTTTTATGAACTAACCCAATTCAGGGTCCATTTTTTTTAAGTGAGTTTTTAGCTCCTCCCTATCCTCTTTTTTTGTTACTATTTTTTTTTGTTTAGCTTCAGTGAGGTAGGTCGCCGAAATCTGGTGATCTATCACTTACTACTTTGTAAGAAAAAAAAGGAATGATCCCATTAATCAAAACCCAACACCCTTTATATATATATATATATATATATATATATATATATATATATATATATATATATATATATATATGTATTCTTTGGTGATAGGAGATGAGGGGTCACTGATTCGAACTCGATTAGCTCCCTACAAATACGACAATCCCTACACAAAAAGGAAAAAGGGGACTAACCTTAATCATTGTTTCTTCTATTTGTTTTCGACAATCGGCAATCAGTGTTTTGCGGCTTTGAGCAGCAATCAACGATTCTAAACAATGATTTGAAGATGAAACTGCACACACCACAAACCAGGGCTCTGATACCACTGTGAGGATGAGGATTACAGTTGAAAACTATGAGGTATTGTAATAGGCATTCTTCAAAGGAGTATTTCTCACATATATTTTTGATAATCTGTTACGTGAAATCCTCTCCCTTAAAAAGGAGAGTGTGCTGGTGGTTTCACCCCCCTGGGTAAATATTACACAGCATCAAGGGATCTACCAATTTTCTCTAATGAGAAAATCGGTAACTACTTTCATGTCAAAACCTCCGTTGGTTTCGAACCCGAGAAGCTTTGGTTATGATAGTACGACCCATCCATCCAGCCATTTCATTCAACCACATTTTGTACTGCATTTTCTGTTGCTTTTTTCTGTCTTTCCAACAAGTACCTAAAGTTAGCTACATTCCAATCCATAGGGCTCCATCATTTTCACGAAATCCACATGAACCCAACGTAAAATTTTCCATCTACCATACTTGTCAACTTTTTGCCTCTCCCATTAGTATGAACATGATACATTGAAATGGGAGGACAACAACACAAACTGAGTTCTTTGCAGAAAAGCTTGTCCATCATGCGTCCCCACAACATATCCATTACAACTTCTTCCTTATTTACCATCCATGTATTCAGAAGTACAGATTTGAGAAAACATGCTATCACCCTTATGCTATTCAACATTTCTCCAATGGAGCACAGGAGAGCATGCAACCTTCCCTTCCCTTTCCCACTGCTTTTGATCTCTCATGGCCACATAAAGCGATGGCAAAAGCATTTAACACAAGTAGCAGTCATGCTTGTGTTCAGACTTGGAACATACAGATTGATAATAGAAATAATAATCAACTCATTAGCAAAGCTTAATTCCGCTCCAAAAGGAATTCATTTCTGTCAAGGATCATCAATTAAATTTTGCAAGGGGAAATCAATAACTGAAGCGTTCGGTGCATACTTGTATCCCCACCATCTTTGCCAGCACACTTTTGTTTTTCTTATTATTTTTCTAATGGGTGATTATAATTTTTGACTGCCTACTTCGTCTTATACATGTTATGCAACATGGGTTGACATACTGCTGGGACAAGAACATACTTAGTTTGCAAAACTATGCATATGTTTTACAGTTGGTTTGGACTGCAGTAATGGAAGGGAAAATGAAACTATAATCAATTAACGATATCTTCACTTGTTATCAATTATTGTTACTGTTTTTAATTATTTTCTACATCTTAAATGTGTTTTCTTCTTTATTTTACATCTTTTACTTATTTTTTATTATATGTATTTTATTATCTAAACATGATCTTTTTTTATTTTATTTTATTTTAAACTACGAGATTTTTCCGAGATTTATCACTAAACCTATAATATTGCGAGAAATAATCTCGCCAAGATATAGCAGATACCGATATTTGTAACTATGGTAGTGAAAAAGGTCCATCTCCACTCATTACAATTCCCAAAATCTGGCTTTCAAACATCAATGAGGGTAAATGGGTTAGGTACCATTTATTAACTCCCAATCTCCGGCTTCCAAACAGAGCCTTATTGAATAAAGGGAGATACTGAACAATCCAGCTAAACAGGCATTAGTAGGGATGGATTTGAGAATATCCATGGAGGCTATGGTATAGGAGAAAGAAATGAAAGTGGAGAAAGGATTTTAGATTTTTGTTTGTCCTATGATATGATCTTAGCAAACACTTGGTTTAGGAAGAGGGAGTCTCACCTAGTAACATTTAAAAGTGGGGTTAATACGAGTCAGATAGATTTTTTCCTACTTAGAAAGAGAGATAGGGGTTGTTGCATCGATTGTAAGGTTATACCAGGAGAAAGTGTAGCTACACAACATAGAGTCTTAATTTTAGATCTTAGAATTAGACAATGCCGCAAAAGGGATAGACATAGGATAGATCCTAGAATTAAGTGGTGGGCACTGAAAGGAGCTAAACAAGGAATGTTTGTAGAGCAGGTAGTTAAGGAAGTTGATTGGTGTCTCGAGGAGGATTCAGAATCAATGTGGAATAAGATAGCGGGTGGTATGAGAAAAGTAGCTAAGGAGGTATTGGGTGAGTCTAAAGGCGGTGCACCACTAGGTAAGGATACATCATGGTGGAACGAGGATGTCAAATTAGCTATTAAGGTTAAAAGAGAGTGTTATAGAAATCTAAGTAAGAGTCGTGATAATGAGAATTTGGAGAAGTATATGATAGCAAAGAAGGAAGCTAAAAAAGTTGTTCGAAACGCGAGGGCTAAGGTATATAAGGAGGTTTATGACAAGTTGGATACCAAAGAAGGCGAGAAGGATATTTATAGGCTTGCAAAGATGAGAGATAGGAAATCGAAGGATTTGGGTATGGTTAGATGTATCAAAGATGAAACGCAAAGGGTTTTAGTCAAAGATGAGGAGATTAAGGAGAGATGGAAAGATTATTTTGATAAGCTATTTAATGATAGTCATGCTCAAGATCTTGGAGACTTCTCCATTCCTTTTCATGAGATAAATCGTGACTTCATGCGCAAGATTCAAAAGAAAGAAATTGCAGAGGCTTTGAAGAAAATGAAATCAAGAAGGGCAGTTGGCCCAGATGGTATACCTATCGAGGCTTGGAAATGCTTGGGAGAGAAAGGTTTAGAATGGTTGACAAATCTTTTTAACTTGATTTGGCGAACAAATAAGATGCCTAATGAGTGGAGGAAGAGTACTTTGGTGCCTTTATATAAGAATAAGGGTGATATACAAGATTGCACAAACTATCGTGGTATAAAACTCATGAGTCATACTATGAAACTTTGGGAGAGGGTGATTGAGTCTAGGTTGAGGAAGGTTGTCATGATATCGGAGAATCAATTTGGTTTTATGCCTGGAAGATCAACTATGGAAGCTATACATCTTCTTAGACAACTTATTGAAAGATATAGAGAGAGGAACAAAGATTTGCATATGGTTTTTATTGATTTAGAGAAGGCATACGATAGAGTACCTAGGGACGTTCTCTGGTGGACAATGATGAAGAAAGGTGTTTCTCTCAAGTACATTAGTATAATTAAAGATATGTATGAAGGAGTAGTAACCAATGTCCGCACTTGTGGAGGGGTGACAACCAATTTTTCGATAACGGTTGGGTTACATCAAGGATCTGCTTTAAGCCCTTTCCTATTTGCGATAGTGATGGATGAGCTTACGAGATCAATTCAAGAAAATGTACCGTGGTGTATGTTGTTTGCTGATGATATTGTTTTGATTGATGAGTCTAGAGCTGGGGTTAATGCTAAGTTAGAATTATGGAGACAGACATTGGAAGCTAGAGGTTTTAAGTTGAGTAAGAGTAAGACTGAATATATGGAATGTCGGTTTAGTAAGCAACGAAGTAGTGATGGGAGTGTAGTGAAGCTTGGTGAGCAAGATATACCGGTGAATGATTATTTCAAATATTTGGGATCCATCATTCAAAAGTATGGAGAAATTGATGGAGATGTAAATCATAGGATAAAGGTTGGGTGGATGAAATGGAAAAGTGCTACTGGAGTGTTGTGCGATCGTAGAATGCCATTGCGGTTGAAGGGAAAGTTTTATAGGACGACTATTAGACCCGCTTTACTATATGGTACGGAATGTTGGGCTGCCAAGAGACATCATATTCAAAAAATGAGTGTAGCTGAGATGCGGATGCTTAGATGGATGTGTGGAAATACAATAAAAGATAAGATTCGGAACGAAGAGATACGTAAGAAGGTAGGTGTTGCACCCATTGAAAATAAGATGCGAGAGAATCGTTTACGGTGGTTTGGACATATTCGGCGAAGGCCTAATGATGCTCCAGTTAGAAGGTTGGAGAAATGGGAAAATATATTAGTTAAAAGAGGTCGGGGTAGGCCTAGGAAGACTTGGATGGAGATGATAGGAAAGGATATGAATGCTTTGAACCTCACCGAGGACATGGCGTTGGATAGAAATGATTGGAGGAAAAGGATTCATGTGGAAGACCCAAAATGAATTTCTTTTTTGGTTCATATCGCTGACCCCAATTGTTTTGGGATGAAGGCGTAGTTGTTGTTGTTTGTTGTTGTACTGAACAATCCAGCTGCCTAGGTATTTTCTAGAATCCACTATATAGACCAGACTTGGAATTGGGAAACACAAAGGGGCAGATTAATTGCCTTTCCCTTTGATCCACTTGTTAAGGGTTGCCTTTCACCCCACAGAGGCAACAAACACAATACCAACTCAGATCAGAATCCTTTCAGGTTGTTATCCAATCAATGTTTTCTCAGCTGGTTATGATAGTAAAAATAAAATAACGGAGAGATGTACCTGGCAAGAACACTTCACGGCTTGCATGCCCAGATGGATTGTTACGCTGTTTCACATCACATAATAGCTAAAAATCAATATTATAAGCATAACAAGTTAAGAAACTACCAGCATGCATTCACATATTGGAGTGTCATGACTAAATGGTAGATATGTAGCTTCTTAACTAAGTGATTAGTGTCTCAAATTCATGCTTGCCAATCTACAGAGAATTTCACCTAAACAAGAGGGGTCATATCTCCCTTAATGATTATATATATATATATATATATATATATATATATATATATATATATATATATATATATATATATATATATATAAAGCCAACTATCAAGTAACAAAATGGAGCTGTACAAAAATGCCAATGTGCAGAACCATCTTCCAGAAATGGCCCATAAAAAATAGGGGTTTCTTAGTTCTCCATCATTCTTCTCTCAAAAAGCCAAATACAAAACCCATCATATGAGATGCATACATGATGGAAAAGTTATACATTACCAATTTTCAGGGTTGGGATTCAAGACAAGGTTTGCCTGTTGAAGGACTCAATGGTCAAGTTTGCGGTAAATGCAGGAATCGAGTTACACCTCCGTATGAATATTTCAATCTGCACAAGATAAGCTATGTAAGCATAGTATCTTGAGTTATGTCAATGAAAAAAGGATGAAGTTGACATTTACAGGGCTTAGAGAATCATAAAACACATATACACCTGCTGAGAGATATCAGGTTGCTGGGTGCAGCTGTTTGTCCAGCCAAATGCACACAAAAAAACTTTTTATGTTCTACGTTACAAGACAAAATCTTAAAAGGATAAAAGAAAACATTAATCAAATCACATACCAGAATAACAGTGTTCCCTGATTCATATTCAAAGTCTAGCTTTTCATCATCACTTTGACCATATATAGATTGAAGGGTAAACAGTGTTACTGGAATTCCATTAGGCAGTAGGCGAGATCATCCATCACAATCTGTACAAATTTACATAACCCACTTAAATGTGCAGTTATAGCTAAAAAGCATAACACCTGTTGTAAAATAACAATTATTGAAGAAAAAAAAAAGAAACTAACAAAGCATCTTGCTAGCATCCACATGCATGGGTGCAAAGGATGAGCGCAGACAGTGAACTAATAATAGCATCTACAAGCAACAATCATAATGAAGTCCAAATAAAAAAAAATCAGAAATGAAGATATCATGATCAAATTTGCAAATAAATAACTCAGAGTCAGAGATATGCACAACAGTGGGCTAACAAGAGAAAGTCCATGCCTTGACACCTTAAACAAGACAAAAGACCTATGTCACATAGGTGCGGGTATGGGTGCGGATGCAGCGATTCAGAACTTTAAAAAAACTTGGGTGCGGGGAGGATATATATATATATATATTAACAGTTTTAAGTTAACACTACGTGTATTTGTGTGCATTTATGTATTTATATATATAATATAGACAAAAATGGATTTGATTAGGGTTAACTGAATCGACTTTTGAATAGAAATGGACCTGTTGACTTCACCTAACACAAAGGAAGTTGTGTCCAAGTGTCGCACCCGCCTGGGTGCAGGTGCGGTGCCCTGTTAGAAGAGTCTATGTGACATAACAAAAGACAGATCCATCACTACATACAGAACAACAAACATTAGAGCCGCTTCCGACAGGGAATAAAATAGTGAAAGTGTTACCTTATAACCAAAAAGACAGCAACATGCTCGTCTAAAAACTGAGATTTTCTCCACAAATACTGTCTTATATCTGTAACACAAAACTGAGAGATTACAATGAGCAAAAAATAAAAAAAGAGACATTGAAAAGAGATATATGTGATGGGATGCTTCACAATTCAACAATTAGCCACCTTTCCTCATGTTTCTCCAATTTCGCAATCTGTCCTTTAAGTTGTGCAATCTTTTCAGATATATCACTGTTGACAAGCTTCCCAGCATCTATATAAAGGCAATTAGAAGTTTGATTAGATTAGTTGTGCACCCTTGCTACAATGATATGAATTAGAATCTCAAAGTACCAAGCTAAAAAAAGAAAAATCAAAGTTACTGATTATTTTTATGATTTTATTTAGTTATATGGCATTAATTCCATAACTTGTTCATTTCTATGAGGTGGCTACTATTTTTTTATCTTGTGATATCTAATCCACTATTTCTTTTAATTCTTAATGTGAAGATTGAACAACTAGAGTTTGTGAAAACATAATACCATCTTGTTGTGGAAGATCAATTCTGTAATTAGGATTCACTGTAAAACAAGACATGGGGATCAAGGGCATTAATCATCTCATATCCTGTATCTCAAGAAAAAAACTGCATCCAAAAGCTATTAAGCTTAAGTGCAATGCATTCACGTGTACAAAATCAGTTCATATATATATATATATATAGCCATGTCCGCATATCTGGTTTTTCAAATTCCGCTGCGTCCGACACCATGTCAGTGTCCAAGTAACATAGACATCAAGAGATCACTATTCAACTAAAAGCACGCCAAAATCTCTCACTACAAGAGGTTACCATGCAATTGTAGCACATTCATCTTCAATTTCAATCATGTCATAAAAAGAATGTTAGCACATCAAACAACCCACAGAGTGTCCAATCTGCCAATCACCTGACTGCCCTTTCAGATCTTCAATCACTTGCAACTTTGACTGAGCCTTTTGTAGTTCAGAGCGTAATGCCTCAATATTATGCTTTGCCTCAGTATCAACTGCCAGGGTATTCACCATTCGCAAAACCTTGGTGGTCGCAGTAGAATAATCACCATGACCCAAGTACAGGAAGCAAAATCTCTTTAAATTATACTATAGTATGATAAACTAGAGCAGTTATAGAGATAAAAAGTTTAAATGAGTGTTGTCCATGTGAAAACCGGAAACATGCATTAGGGTTATGGCTTCACAAATGGAACACAAAGGAGAAGTTCACGTATTTCATTATACTCAATCTTTGAGAGAACTCTCTTACATGTTAAAAAGGGTCGACCCCCTTTAGAGTACATCAAAATAAAATATAAAAAGACAAGTATACCCCCTTTACTATATGATATTTACATAATAACTTTATAAACTTATTTTACACATGTTTATACTACTTTATATTACATATACTTTCAATACTCCCCTTCAAACTCGGAAGGATGTAAGAGAATCATTCCAAGTTTGGAAAGGAAAGAACTTAAATGCAAAGGGGGAAGACTTTTTGTAAACATGTCTGCTATCTGATTTCTTGAGCTGACATGCTCCAAAGCTATAATCTCATCTTCATAAGCCCTCCTTGTATAACAAAAATCTATTTCAATCTATGTCACACGGACTCTTCTAACAGGGCACCGCACCCGCGTCACACCCGCACCCAGGCGGGTGCGACACTTGGACACAACTTCCTTTGTGTTAGGTGAAGTCAACTACACTGAGGTCTATTTTTATCCAAAAGTAGATTCAGTTAACCTTAATCAAGTCCATTTTTATCTATATTATATATAAATACATAAATGCACACAAATACACATAGTGTTAGCTTAAAACTGTTAAAAATTATATTCTATGTCACATAGGTATGGGTGCGGATGCTGGTGCGGGTACGGGTGCAGATGCGGCACTTTAAAAAAACTTGGGTGCGGGGAGGATATACCCAAGTTTTTCTAAAGTGCCGCATCTGCACCCGTACCCGCACCAGCATCCGCACCCACACCTATGTGACATAGATTTCAATGTGCTTAGTGCGGCAATATGAATAGCACTCATATTGTCATAATATAGTTGAGTTTTTTTATCACATGAAATTTCTAATTCTTTCAATAGCTATCTTATCCACACAATCTCAACCACAACTTGAGTCATAGTTTTGTATCTAGCTTCTACAGTGGACAAAGCAAACCTTTGTTGCATCTTTCTCTTCCACGAGATTAAAGAACTTCCAAGAAAGACACAAAACCTTGTAGTGGAAAGTAGATCTCTAGTAGATCCTCTGAAATCAGCATCAGAAAAAGCTCCCAACTCTTTGCCAAATGAAAACGATAAAAACATGCCATAATGCATAGTCTCTGACATACCTGATGATCCTGAGTATAGCTGCCAAATGAACCGATCTAATGGTGCTCATAAACTGACTAACTATATGAACTGCATATATTATATCTAGTCTGGATATAGTCAAATATATAAGGCTCCCAACTAATTACCTATATAGTACATGGTCTTCTAAATCCACTCCATCTGTAACCTTCATCTTCAAATTAGCCTCCATGAGAGAAATTACTCTTTTTGAATCATCAGCTAATCTTGCTTTACAGCCAAATCTATAGCATGTTTATGTTGAGACAAGTACAGTATCCTTGAAGAGTATGCTATCTCAATACCAAAAAAGTACTCCAAGCGCCTCAAGTCTTTCATCTCAAACATGTTAGCCAGTTTCTTTTTGGTTTCTTCAACTTTTTTTATGTCATCTCCTGTGAGTATCATATCGTCGACATAAAGAAGCAATATGCATCTCCTAAATGCAAAGGAAGAAAAAAACAAAGCAGGATTATAGTGACTCTGGTCAAAGCCAAGTGATCTCACTGCCAAACTGAATTTTTCAAACCAAGCTCTAGGGGTTTGTTTGAGTCCATATAGAGCTCTGCGAAGTCTGCAAACTCTACCTTGTGGATCTAAGTATCCTTGTGGTAGCTCTGTATACACTTCATCCTACAAATCTTTATTCAAAAATGCATTCTTGACACCCAAATGCCAAATATCCCACTACTAGAAGTGTACGATTTGTGGTCATATGAGTCACACGGGCAAAAGTTTCTGCAAAATCAATTCCAAAACACCAATTGTACTCCTTAACTATCATTTTGGCTTTATACCTCTCCACTGACCCATCTACCTTTGTCTTTACCTTATACACCCATTGGCTGTCAATGACATTTTTCTTTAGAAGAGGTTTTACTAGTTTCCATGCCTACATTCTTCCAAGTGCATTCATTTAATCAACCATGGCTCTTTGTCACTCATTTCCTGCTTTCTCTGCATAGGACTCAAGCTCAAGATAAAAATAGATTAAGGCTAAGAAAGCACGATGATGAGGAGCACAAGACTCATAGGACACAAAGCGAGACGAAAGTACAGAAGGTCTAGAACTTTTACGTACTTGAGAAGACACAAAAGAAAAAGGAGATTGTAACTTTGAGTTTTGTTGATATTGTTCTGAATAAGCTGTCGTAGGAATGGAATCAAGATTGGCCTCCTCACTTTTCTGCTCTTTCACTTGATCAAAAAATGGAATTCCAATCACACCTTCACATCTCCTCGAGTAGGTCTGATTAAACCTATATTCCCTAGCCAGAACTTGCTCCCCTTGACCTCTCTCTCCCACCTTCCCTTTCTTCAAAGGGAACAAAAAAGGGCAAGTCAGTTTCATTTTCTAACTTTTCTCCATGCTGACTAAAGTATAGCACATTCTCCTGAAAAACAACATGCCTGAATACCCACACTCTCTTTCCAACCAGATCTTAACACTTGTATCCTTTTTTACCCTTAGCAAAACCAAGAAAGTAATATTTGACAACTTTAGGGGATATCTTGTCTCTCTATCTATCAGCTAGCAAAACAAAACATACACAACCAAACACCTTCAACATATCATAGTTTAGAACATTTCCATACAATTTCTGAAAAGTGGATATGCCTTTAAGTACTCCAGAAGGCATGTGATTTATCTAATAAATGTTAAGTTGAACTGCATCTGCCGAAAGTGAAAAAGTGTGTTTAGGGTCTGGATCTCATACCAGACCCGGGTCCATCTATGTACAACTTTGTGTGTATAACTTTGTATAACTTTATTCCATTTCAAGTCTGGATATTATACCAGACCCGAACCCAATGTACACTCAAACATATTAATATGTACTTTAGGTCACGATTTCATTTACTGAAATCGTGACAGTCGCAGTCCCTTTCTTCTTCCATCCTCTTTCTCTTTTCTCCACAAGTTCCAGAGAATATTCTAACATGGTATCAGAGCTAAGATCCATCTAGGGTTGAAGAGGCTTCTGAAAGGTGCGACCGACATATCAGAGGTTTGAGGGACTCCTTTATCTCTTGGATTCTACCTTTCTTCAGTTTCTTTTATTTCTTTCTATCCCTCGTTTCTTCATCTTCCTTATACTTCCTCTCTGGTGAATTCCCATCTCCTCTCCAACGTCTCCTTTGGGAGCCCCCAAGGTGGTCCCTTTTTGTGCTTATAAATAGGGGCTTTCCCCTTTGTATTATTCACTCCTTTGCAGGAGCTTTTGCTCCATGTAATGGGTGTTACACCCTTCTTCTTTTCAATAATATCAACTTATGCCATATAGGCATTTTTGCCCCTTTGTGGGTTTATGTGTTAGCACATTATGTGCTTATGTTTTCCCCTTTAGTGGGTATATTCGCACTTCATGTGCATGTGTATTGGTTCATTATTGAACCTAATATATTCAAAGCTGTTTCCTTACATTTGTTATGTGCATATTGATCAGTCTCTAAGAAACAAGTTTCAGGACAAGGCTCAGAAGTGCAGATTTGTGGGATATGCCGATGACTACAAAAGATATAGGTGTTACGATTCTGTCAACAGACGCATCAGAATCTCAAGAAATGTCATCTTTGATGAACACAATTTTGATCACAAAGCTGGCACATCGGATATGTCCTCTACCACCACCGAATTTTACTATCCTTGGCTGAATTCAAAACTTTTTGCTAGTTCCAATGAAGTCTGCGCTCCAAATTGTGGGCAGCAGGAAGAAGAAATGTCTAAGAATATTGGCACATCGAGATTACAGAGCCATGAATGATGAAATGCAAGCATTACATGAATGTGACAAAAATGTTGTTGGATGTAAATGGGTCTACAAAATAAAGTATAAACCAGATGGAACAATTGAATGATATAAGGCGAGATTGGTTGCAAAAGGGTTCACTCAAGAAGCAGGACAAGACTATGATGAGACATTCAGTCCTGTAGTGAGAATGAGAACGATTCGAATTATTCTTTCCCTAACCGTTGAACATTAATGAAAGCTGAGTCAGCTTGATGTTAAGAATGCGTTTTTGCATGGAGATTTGAAGGAGGAAGTCTACATGGAACAACCCCCTGGATATCAAGAGCAAAACTATAAAACACATGTGTGCAGGCTAAAAAGAGCTATCTATGGCCTAAAACAAGCATCTCGCTCTTGGTTTGACAGCTTCTCACTTGAGATTCAGAGGCATGGGTTCTCACGTTCCCTACTGGATCACTGATTATTTATTTTTAGAATACAGAATGTGATCACTCTATTGTTAATTTATTTTGATGATATAGTTATCATAGGAAACTCTGAAGATAATATCAGAAAAGTTAAAAACCTATTAGAATAGAGATTCAAAATGAAAGATCTCGGCGCCTTGCGCTATTTTCTTGGCGTAGAAGCCGATAGCTAGGCTCATGGCTTGACCCTCACTCAGCACAAGTATACGATAGATGTTCTCAGCAAGGCAGGTATGAAAAACTGCAAACCTTTAGCAACTCCTAGCGTGCTCCACCAAAAATTAAGTGCTCATGATGGAGACCTGTATGAGGATCCCACCAGGTACCGCAGTCTAATAAGAATGTTGCAGTATCTCACATTTACTCGACCTGATATTGTTTATTCAGTCAATCGAGTGTCTCAATTTCCTCACCAAAGTTTTTTGTGCTCCGCGGTTCAATTTCCTCCTTGGCAAACTTTCGGTCATCTTGCCCTAAGTTTGAAGGGGGGTGTTAAATTGTAATTCATAAGACAATGTATTTTTTATATATATTATATATATAAAGTAGGGATATTTTAGTCATTTTTACATTTTATGCATATTCATGTTTTTTAATATGATTGTAATTTCTCCTTTTTATTTTTTCTTGTTTTTGTATTTTTTCCATTTCTTTTTTGTTCTTTTTATATAATGTTTTTGTACACAGTAAGTGGCTGACTGTGTACAATGTACAACAGTCAACCACTGACTGTTGTACACTGTTTAAAAAGATAGACGTTGGGCTGATTCCCAACGTCTCTAATAAAAGTCGTTGGGAATAGTCCAACGACTCTTTAAGTGTTCTTATAAATAAGGGCTATGTGAGCCCATTGAAGGAGTGTATTACAGTAAGGAGTTGTCTCCTTAAGCTTATAAATACTGTGCATTTATTGCACTTCTTTTGTGGTGTAAAGCTTATAAACACTGTGCATTTATTTTCTTAAGTATTTGAAGTATCAAGTTATTTGAAAACTTGAATGTTTGCAGGGATTCTTCACACAAATCACATCCACGAATCGTCCAAAACACAAAAACCACTAAGAGCTTATGAAGAACGCAATCACAAAGTGCACATGCACAAGTCCACTATGGGACAACTTAAAAAACACTAAGGCTTACACAAGCACAAGAGTGTATACAATATCAAAAGAGAGATAACACTTAAAAATACTGAATTTATTCATCAAGGAGCTTCAAAGAAGCTTACTAATACAAGGGCCCATAAGCCCTTATTTATAGACAAGAAGAGGCCAAGAGGGAGCCTCCAAAATATATGCTGAGAGTACTCCCAACGACTATGTGGAGCTATATTACAATAATTCTCTTACACAAAGAAAAATAAAAAGAAGAAGAATAAAGAAAAACCTACTTTCTAACTTATACAAAATGATGAAAATGCCACTGGTAAGCAATCTAAATTACATTATTGATTATAGTTACATATATCTTGAATATATATATATAACTATATATGAAGTTATACATATAACTTAACAATTAATTGATTAAAAGAATTGATACTTAGACGGACCTTAGCAAAAGATAGATGGCTTCTGCTAGATACACCACGATAACATGGTCTTTTGCACATCGCAGCAACAAGTTCTTGTTCCACAAAATGCAATTGATCTTTAAATTTATCTCTTTCTACTTCTAAAACCAAATTCATCATGCCATCAATATTGTTATGGGCTAATTTTTTTCAATAAGTTAGTGCGACGCGACGGTCTTTTCTTACCGCCGCAAGCCTTTCTATCGCTCTGTCACGGGCATAGAATGTTTCGCAAACCCGCAACACGCCAAGCTGGCCAGCCTAACGGCCAAAGGCCGCGTTCCAACACCTTTCCATGTGCTGAATCATTTTCATTGACCCTGCACACCACCCTGTGCGGGGCTTCCTAGCGAGAGCTGATAAAGCGCATTTTCAAATGCGCATTCCATGTAATTCATGTCACTTAGTGCATAGTTGTCTCATACCAACTATCACTTTCGAAAGAGGCACAAACTTTACCTTAGCCTTGCGTGCCATGGAGAGTATTGTGACTCCATGCGCACGACACAGCAAAACCTCGCCACCGAAGGAACAAGGCCTTGCGGCCCCCAGTCCGAAGACCAGTTGATGATTGAACACCATAGCGAAGAGCATCACCCAGACTCATTCGTCGGTGCCTAGGCATTCACTTGCCTAGCCCCAAGTTACCATACTCGATTGGAACCACCTAAGGTGATTCCTGAGAAAATTATCCCTAACCCACATGCACCCCCGTTCGTCCAATCGGTACGCGTGGGACCATCTTGTAAGCCGAGAGGTCCTTAACCAAATCTCCAAAGGCAACATCCTCTGATCCGCTGGCACTGCTTAACCGAACAATGCTTCATGCCTGTGCCGCCACACAACGATGTACTAACGACGATACCGATGTCTATCGCATGCCATGCTACCACCGCACGTCACTGATCAAACGAACGCATACCGCGCGTTCTTACACTCGATGCATTTTCCACTCACTAGAGCTTCGCACTGCACATGCTCCATTCTGAAAGATCGACCCGGGACATTCTCCCCCAACCAAAACCATTGTCGTCCTCGACAGTGCTGGTACAGGTAAGAACACAGTCTTCACTGATATGTCAGATTCCCTTTGTACTTATCTTTGGTTTACTATTTTTCTTTAGCTTACTCAACTTGTTCTGGATTACCCCCGGAAGTAATGCTTTGTCAAAAATTACATTTGATTTTAAGTTGATCCTTACTCTTGATTTGAGTACTCCGTTGTTATGCCGGGTCTTTTGATGTCATCTTCCTCCCAAAACCAAAATAAAGGATTTTTTTACCTTAATCTACCCTTTTAAATGAAGATCATGTGACAAAATGTTTTCTTGGTAGAAAAATGCAAAAGGTTCCTACCACTTACCATAAATCACTCTCAAACCTATGTCACATGGGTGCGGGTGCGACACGGGTGCGGCGCAATTTCAAAAATTTTGGACACGGGGACTCGGCTATATATATATATTAAAAAAAAAAAAAAATATATATATATATATATATATATATATATATATAAGACTCGGTCAAAGTTGTGCCCATTAGGGGACAGGTGATGAGTTGTGAAGGCATTCTGTACACTTTCTTCATACAAGAATAATTCACTTTTGGGCACTTTCTTCATACACTGTAATAATTCACTTTCTTCGTACAGGAAAAAACCATAAAAACTTGAGTTGTGCCCATTCTGTACTTAAAACTTGAAAGTGTACAGGTTTTTTAGTTGTGATGGGTTTTTTTCCTTACAGCTGTAGCCCAGAAAATTTAAAAAAAAAAATTCAAAAAAAAAAATTCCAAAAAATGGACCAAAATGACCCTGGGTGCGTTGACCACACCCAGGCTCGGGTTGACCGAGTCCGAGCCGCACCCGTGTCGGTGCGTGTCGACGCGGGTGCGGCAACCTTGGAGCCTAGTCCGTGTGACATAGTCTCAAACTCTCTGGGATCCTCTCTTAACATTCCTAAGAGTGAGTTAAACATGAAGTAGCACATTTGTCTCAACTACAAATATATGAGTGCATATGTCCCTAAACATGGTGGTATACTCTTAATTTACATAGATCTGATCTCCAAAAGCAAAAAAATGACTTTATGGGTCATATGTAAGCATGACACGTTTGATGCTTTCATGGATTAAATTTCTCTCTAGTGTGACATTTTGGGCTAATTTTTAAACCATCCCCATTTTCATGAATTATTTTTCAATATCTTGAAATTTAATCTTGTAATGCATTGGAGATGGTTTACCCTATTAGCGCTGTGAATAAATCATGCTAAACGCATCTGCATGGTTCTATCTATCATTTGGCGACTAGATTATAAAAGGATTTGCCCTTCACTGTCAATGGGCTGCTATTCACTTCTCCTTTTCCCTCTGCATGGTTCGATCTAACATTTTGGTGACTAGATCATAATGGGACTTGCCTTTCACCGTCAATAGGCTGCTATTCGTTTCTCCTTCTTCCCTCTTTTCCTATTTTCTTCTTCTTGTTCTCTTCCATGTGCATGGAACGACTTCCAAGGACAAGAGCTAACACTAAGATCTGCTAAATGGCAACCTGGATGCACTGAATTATCTAGAAAATCAAGATAATTCTGGATACAGCATTATGGAGCACGAAACACTACCCTAATTTATTCAAGATTTCCATAATAAATGCATGCATGCAAACACCTCCACAAATGGAACAGTAACTAGATCAAAGCCATATGAAATTTCACGGTCTCTGTGTGTAGAATTCAGAATCGATTGAATCGATGCAACAAAAATTATGGACATCGCAGCCATTCGGAATCGTTTTGAACCCCTAAAAAAGTTCAAACAGGAGGAAAATTAGCAAGAGAAGAGATACCATCTGGCGACATTGATAGGTGCAAAGCAACGGCTCGGATTGACCGCCATGGGGATCGGGCAGACGATCTTCGTATATTACGAGCTGGCGATCGGGCGCAGCACTCCGGTGTAGGGTTCGGCCTTCCTCTTCGCCGCCGGAGTCCTCACGATCATTCTCGAAACCCTAGAATTCTCCTTCCCTTCTTTCTCTCTCGTTATTCTTGGAGAAAAGGAAGACGTTCTCCCTCTCCTCGTTGCGTCGGAATGGCGCGGATTTAAATTTTGCCCCTCTGGTGAACCAAATCCCTCCTTATATAAGGAGAATTCGACGGGTCGGATTCAGCTATAGAATGGGCCGATTCGGGTTAGGTCCAACCCGTTGAAAATAGTAATGGACATGAGTCCAGAACCAAGGTTTTAAAACCTGGTGACTCGCCACTCGGCTCGTTTTTGAGTAACTCAGTGACTCGGATGGGTCATGTTAACTTTATATTTTATATAAAATATATAAATATATAAATATATTTTGTAGTATTTTATCAATATATTATATATAATATATATATTATATAATATATTTAATAGATAATCATATTTTTATATGTAATATACATAATATTTATATTATATTTCATATAATATATATAAATATATTATATGCGATATTTATGCATAACACAACCATGACTCGGCTGACTCGCCCGTGACTCGGCATACCACCAAGCTTTAACCTTTCAAAAAGGGATACCACCATTGGAGTTTGAACTTGTGATGACTCGTTAACTTGGTCACATTCACAAGTTGCCTCCACCACCAGATGAGGAGAGCCCTAGGGGGCTACATTGTTCAATGTAATGTAAAATATACCTAATGGGCATATGCAATCCGAGTCAAGTTGAGACTTTATGTACGACCCGCTCATATTGTTTCCCAGCCTTAACCTCTTAGTCCCAACTCACAAGGTTTTCAAGACACACTAGTATGGCATGCACCACTTTTGAGTCCATTTTCTTTAGGGATGTAAATGGATCAAATTTTATCTTATATCCGACCAAATCAGACCATGTTTAGTCGAATTTGACAAGTTAAGAATCATATCCGATTATGGTTTTTGATTATTTGCTACCAAATCATACCTAGAGCTGACTGATATCCGAATCCGATTACATGCAAAAAGTCGGTCTTGGTACAAGTTTTTTCACCATCTCAATCCGAATATATTTAGCCTAACATCCGATTAGTCAGATTTGGTATTGGCTACATCCGACTCAAACCCGTACCCTTTACATCGATGATTCCCGCACCCTGCCATGCAATTCGGATCTGGGTCGGACGTTCAATCCATTTTCCACAAGAGAGAGAGATAGAGAGAGAGTTTCAATTTTTTGTTTGTGGGGAATTCTCCCTCGTCCCTGTTAAAACCCTAAAAAAACGGGAGGTTTAGAGTTGTCCTTTCCCCAATCGATCAACTCCTCGCGAGAGAAGAAGAAGCAGCAGAAGAAGATGTCTTCCCTCCGATGCTTGTTCCGGAGCCCAAACGCTTGTTCTCTGAACCCCTCCATCCGATCATCTCTCATTCCGTATTTCAGGGCTTCCTACTCTCGTTCTTCTTCGTCTTCCCCCAATTCAAGAGTGGGAGCCGTTGGCACGGAATCCGAAGAAGTCCCCACGGCCGGAATAAGCCGCCCCCTCTCGGAAATCCTCAAGGAACTGAACAAGAAGGTGCCAGACTCTCTGGTGAAAACGCGAATCGAAGAAGGGACTTCCATCAAATACATCCCCTGGTAATTTATCGTCTCCCCATTCTTCATCCTGTTTGATTTCTGATAGTTTTTTTTTCTACAATTTTATATCTGCAATTTATCTCAAAATAGTTTGACAATAAGATGCATGCTAGAAAATTGCCGTTTATTTTGACAATTAGACTTCCTCCTCCATTTTCCGTTTCTGTGGTTTGTGTATTCTATCGTTTCTGTGGAAACGCCTGATTTTCAGTGGCACACAAACTCACCCTTAATCTTAGTTCCACGATGGAACAGAGGCTGCACTTGGCCGGGTTTAACTTGGTTAGGGATAGCCTGGGCCAACCGAAGGCTGATCGTGACTTAGTTTTCAGTTCCTATTCGCTGCACAATACAACCCCATGCAGGTGAAGTTTCAGTTGAACCCGTAAAGTTTTTTTATTCATCATCATGGTGTGCATTATAAAATTGGCTATATATTAAAGGGAGAAAAAGGGTATTCTCTTGGTTTATCATTCAAAACTACTCTACAAACAATATGTTCTTGATCTCTTGGTATATAAACTTGTTCATAGGTAGTGTCACCAAATATCTTATTTGGAAACATTCCACAAAAATAATATATATATATATATAGTGAGGAAAACATGCTAAATGGGTTTTCCAGCTTTTCTGGTGTTTCTTTTGCGATTCCGACCCCATAGATGTGTTTGGCATGGCCGATTTACTAGGAATCGATGCCTGGACCATGTGTTTTCAATGAAAAAAAAACGATATTTGGAGCCTCTAAAATTTACAAAGATGTTGGACCGTTGATTTTTCACACCTTATAAAAACCCACACATGTGTCTGAACCGAACTCTCCAAGAGCTGATCCCTATAAAATTGAGTATCTAGATCACATCTGTATTGTCAGATATAAAAATAAAACTAAAAAGCCCAAAAACTCATTTGGCATCTCTCTCTCTCTCTCTCTCTCTATATATATATATATATATATATGTATATATATATATATATATTTATTTATTTATTGTCGCACCCAAGTTTTTTGAAAGTGCCGCACCCCCGCACCCGCACCTGCACCCATGTGACATAGATCCTAAATTGAAGTCTTCATGACCTCCTAAAATGGTTTTTAATGTCATGATTGGAATTTTAAATATGAAACACCCCAAAACAACTGATGTCCTGACCAAAAACTTAATAAATATTGGATCCATAATTAGATCAAGTGTTGCATGTGATTCAGCTTGTAAAGCGCACCTTTATCAGTATCTTTGTCATGTGAGGTTATGGTCAAGAAAAAAAAACATGGGCATCACATCTTCAACAAACTTACATATTTTCTTTTCCTATATGCCTCTACCACTACCACTACCATTCATGATCCTCATGCTTTGCTCCCAAAGTTTACCAAACACGGGTAACTATAAACGAAAGAAATTGTGAAGAGTTTCTTTTTAGTTGGCTAGCAAAGAAAATGTTCCTTGCACTGTTTGAATATTGAGGAATGGAGAAAGCCAATAAAAAGAGTGTATTTCATGATTTCCTGCTGAAACTGGGGGCAGTCATGCATAATTCTTTGGTGAGCATGAATTTTATAAATAAAAGTTCTGTAATGTGCGGCAGGTCCTGGAAGTCTGGAACTAACAACTTGGTTGAAGAATTTTGATAGTGGAAAAGGCAATAGAAAATGCTTTAGGCATTTATAGAGTTCTTTTTATCTAAAATTGGCCATTCATTGATTCTAGATTGGGGACCATGAGCATTTGCTGGATGGTATTTGTGGGAGCCATCATAAGCATGATTCTGCTGTGACATGCTAACTTATGTTGGTCACGTTGTGTTGATCAGAGTAAAGTTATATTGGTATCTTAAGATGCATGCAAGCATGATATCAAGGATTATTGGATTGATATGCTCTATTCTGAGTAGTTTTCTTTTTTCTTCTTGGGAACCTTGTTGTTAAACAAAATAATCTAGCTGATCCATCCTTTCATCTTCAGAAAATGAGAAGTTTAACTGGCCTTGGAAGTTAATTGGATAGCTTGATTGACTAGTCGTTAGCAAAGTTATTTAATTTCAAGTAGTTTTCCTATATCAGTTGGAAGGTTTTTGGATGTCTTGTTATTATAAATAACATAGCCATCTCTTCCTTGGAGTTAAAATTCTGGTTGCTGAGAAGGGTACGGTTCAAGTGCTGTTTTTGTGCTGCTTTATGATGGTGATGATCTTACTACATCTTCTGATGACTAGAATTCTTGCAGGCATATCATGAATCGGATAATGAATGTGCATGCACCAGGTCTGTCCTAATATATGATTCTTCTCTTCGTTCTTCATCTATGGTGCATGTGAAATTAATGCCAGATAATGGCAAAACCTAAAAAACCCTTATTCTATTGAAGCATTCAGAATTTCCTTGTCTCTGAAAGTTGAACTTGAAGAAGTTCTGCAAAACAATAAAAGACAGATTATTAAGGAAAATTTTGATTATATGATAAAGTTGGAAATTCTGATTTTCTTCAATTACTCTCCACTTTGTGACGTAGAATGGTCTGGTGAAGTTAGGAGCATCACCTATTCCCGTGATGGCAAGTCTGTGTCCGTTGTTTACCGTGTGACACTCTATGGAACTGATGCAGAGGTATTGCTCTTACAGCCATTCCATAAACTTTTTTCTCTCTTCTACTGAGCAAGCTGGGTTTTGATATCCATATTCCTTTTGGTAGAAAAAAACAGTGGTTTCAATTTTAATATTTAAAGCATCTTCTCAGGAGGTTTATCATTCCATGTGAACTGTGAGCCTAATGTAACCAACATGTTTATCTGGCCGCATCTTTCAGGGACAAATTATGTACTTTAAATATGCAAGCACCCTCAGAGCTGTATCCTTTTTTTTCTGTGTATAGTTCGAAAAAGGAATATAGTGATTCACAATTTCTCGTAGTCTTTTGTTTGGTGGACAAACTATAAAGTGTCCTAGCTGCATAAAATTTTCTATCATGCTCTTACTGTAAACCTTATTAGCAATTTTGTATGCATTCAAGATAATTGTTCTCTTAGTGCATTCAATGTTTTTTCCTATTTGTGATCAAGTTCACCATAATATGAGATGTTCAGGCAACCACTCTTTGACGTGTGGTCCACATGCTTGCTGCACCCGAAAGTATTAGTAAATTGTTCAGATGTGAATGTAACATGATACGTGGTGCATCAAAATTTCAAAAGTATCTGAAAGCAGCAGTGAAGATTTTAGTGCACTCAGTTCCCATTAAGAGTTACCCTTGGTATTTAAGCATTTCTTGCTCAAGAATCCTTTTGCTGATAGCTAAATCTAGATTGACCTGTGAGGAATTTTATCCTTGCACCAATAGCTTCTTTCCTTATTTGCACACTTCTGGTTGATTTAGTGGGAAGTGACCGATGTATGAGCATTCCTGCAGAACTCATCCTGTGTTGACTGAGTTCCACATAGATAGCACCCGATGGCAGGTTCAGCTTTCTAGTGTTGAATCACCATGACAGGAACCTGGTGTATGCTGCCCAAATCGAATAACAATGCATCTTGTAGCAGTAATAACATTGAACTAAAAAGCTCAAAAATCTTCATCTCCAATGTCCTCAATTGGAACTACTGTTGAAATATGCATCTTTATTTGCTAAAATTATTGGCTCATTTTCACTTCAAGTATCTTCTGATTCTTGACATTCCTCTGGATTTCAATGATTAAGCTGTTTGGTTAGTATTGGTCACCACCCGTAATTGTTGCAGTTTAAATGATTATGATATCATTTTTACATGATATGTTTTGGGAGTATTTAGATTTTCAGGGAATCAACTGGGACAGCATCTGCTGATGATACAAGCTATGGAGATTCTGTACAAAAGGCTGAAGCCATGGCATTTCGTCGTGCTTGTGCACGACTAGGACTTGGGCTTCATCTTTACCATGAAGATGCAGTGTAAGGGAATACCCACAGTTCTGCTTTGAAAATTTTGTCTATGCTCCAGCCCACTTGACTCCAGAGGTAAGGAATACTTACAAATGGGAATCTGAAGCCTACTGATTTTGAATATAGGCTCAGGAGGGGTTGAACCCTTGTTTTTCAGTGGTCTAAAACTTGAGCCTGAACATTTTGGAAACTTGTATATTTTGGACAGTCAGGTGCATCTTCATCAGCCTCTGCATATTTTACCTTCTTTCTGTAATTGGTCATAGGATTGAAAACGATTCTATGAATTAATCTGTTGTTTAAGTGTTTCTTCATGCTTCTTGCTATTGTTTTATGCTGACACAATGACATG
The DNA here is from genome assembly GCF_984573655.1 of Nuphar pumila. Taxonomy (NCBI): domain Eukaryota; kingdom Viridiplantae; phylum Streptophyta; class Magnoliopsida; order Nymphaeales; family Nymphaeaceae; genus Nuphar; species Nuphar pumila. The sequence goes on along the minus strand of NC_143250.1, from coordinate 147,933,268 downwards.
AACTCCATGCAGACAATGTTCTTCATTAACATTTGAACATTTTAGGAATTTGTTTATGCACATTTCTCCTCTCAAGATAATGGGAGCTTATTTCTTCATATATATATATATATATATATATAGAGAGAGAGAGAGAGAGAGAGAGCCAAAAGAATATCAACATTAATACTCATGAAGATCAACAAAATGTTGAACCCATGAACCAGACACAGAAGAAACAAAGCTAAAATATAGAAAAAACAAAGCTAAAGAAAAGAAACTACAGACAGCTAGCAACAAAACAACAAAGCCTACTCAACCAGGATCCGCAGGATTAGAAGAAACCACCGCTGAGTGAACGTCGTTCAGATGAGAGAGAGAGAGAGAGAGAGAGAGAGAGGTGATGCTAGAAAAGTACCATTTGGTGGGAAAATTTGCAAGCACCATGGGGTACACGACACTCGTATGTGGATACTGTAAAGCATCTTAATTGAACTCTTCCGGTTGCACTATTTCCTACCCAGATATTGCCTTCTCATTGCATGTATAGACTTGCTACACATGCCGTTGGCTGGTTTGTCCGGTTTCCATAGCATATTGGCTTGGGGTTCAATCCAATTGTGGATTAGGGTGACTGGGCATTGTTTGACTTGTGGTTGATTCATGGAAATTCAAATGCTTGGGCAGCGGGACTTGGCTAAGTTACAAGTTTTAATCACTTGGGGCCCGTTCTTTGCACGAAAGGCGCACCCTTCGAAATGATAATTGTCAGCATGGATGTTCCTATGAAACACCTTCTCTAGGGAAGGTGTAAATGGGTTTCATATGAATGAAACATGCATGGATGTGAGAAAGGCTGGGCTCACTTGCCAACGAGGACTTCTACTTTGCTTGGTTGTTGTTTCACCTAAGGTGGGAAAAACATCCCTTTCCGTAAGGTCATCTTTCCATCAAATATAAGGGCCCTTGGTGACTTGGAGGCTTGTTAATCAAGTCTTCAAGCTTTGCTCTCTCTCTCTCTGCTTTTACAGAGATGTTAACTGCATTCAACTGATCGAGATGGCTAAAACTCCGCTAGAAACAATAATAGTTTTAAATATATAGTTAATTTAAAAAACAAAAAAGTCATTTTTACTTTTCAAATTCAAATTTGTTAAGTACATCTTTTGACAAAACTCATCTTACCTAAAAAGTATGTGTTTTAAACAGTGGTATTGTTTTTTAAAGTTTTGATTATTTGAATCTGTGAACCTTAATATAAAAGTTTTGACGTTAGATACACTTTGTCACGGTCACCCTCATGAAACCAGTGGGTTTAATTATTTACTTATTCGTACACTTGACAACTGTGATGATAGAAACCAGTTGGTTTCAGCACCATCTTGAAAGGCATCACTTTCTCCCAATATTTGGTATAAGAAATTATATTGTACTCGGATAATTTCCTCCAATGCCAATGTTGGATAGGGTTAGCACTTAGCACCATCTTGAAAAGCAGTCCTTGCCAGTTGCCACCACTATAAATCCATGTCCATTATATTTACATCTGTGCAGATACCCTTGGCACCACCAACAAATTAGTTTTTTTCCATATTTAACCTGTGGAAAGCCGCTACCGGGTCGCCGGCCAGGTTCTAAAAATGCCAGGGCTGAGTACCCCTACCCCCAGGGCCTATGTTTGCTTTGGCTTGCGCAAAGGGTAGCGCCCATGGGAATCGAACTTGATTGCCTGTCTGACAGACAAAGCTCTTTTCAACTAGCTAACCCCTTTGGGGTGAACAAATAAGTTAGTTTTAAACTCAATTTTACCAAATAGATCCAACCCCTTTGACTAGCACCCTTATCTCAGCCTTGCATTAATGTTTTTTGCCCCCCAACCCAGCACGCCTTTTGCAAAACGGTCTGTCTAACATTTTCTCTGACAGTTGTTGGATCAGCCATGGTCTCCTAAACTTCCCACATAGATTCTGAAATCTGCAAAGTCCCAACTTGAGATTGGGGTGGGGGCTTAGAATGGGTCAAGTCTAGACTTGGCATGGATCTGTCCTAGTGGTTGTTTTCAAAAAAAAAAAATAGAAACAGACTAGGAAAAAAAAGTGGGAATCCGAGTGCATGTGGGTGGTTGCACTTTACAACCCACACTGACCAACCTTTTTTTTTTTTTTTTGTCATTGTTGGTACCTCAAAATATTGGCCACTCATGCCTTTCTATCTACCATGAGGATGCTGCACATGCTTCGTCAGAGCACCCTGACCATGCTGCACCCCCTGGGCAGGCCTGTCGATTGCCTTACAGCTTGCAGATAAGAAAATTTATCAGTATTGCTATCAAGACTTTTTGGTCGAAGAGTCAAGACTAGTCAGCCTCAAGAAATTGCTGGGCTGGCCTCAAAGAGGTTTGGCGTAGTGAGATGTGGGCCCCGGCTGCTAGATGAGAGGTCTAAGTTCAAATCTTTTGGGGGCGAGGAGTGCACTACAGTTTTACGTTGTTGGCAGGTATAACTCAGTGCGATTAGGTCTCTTTTGACAGATGAAGCTGGGGTTACCAGTTATACAACCATACCATTTGGAGATCAAACTTGCAACGTGCAAGCTGTCAGAGAGACCTCGTTGGTAGTGCGATTAAGACTCTTACTCCAAGAGTGGTTTCTCCGTTCCTCATTTAAAAAAAAAAAAAACACTTTTTTTTTATAGGCAAGCTGGGGTTAGGCAGACCCCCACCAGTTACACAACATACCATTAGGTTTTGAACTTGCAACGACCCAACAGATGGCGACATTCACTAACAGCTCCTACCAAACAAGCGAAGCCCCCCGTTGGTAACAAAAAACAACAACACTAGTCTAGGTGAGCCTCAGCGAAGTGTTGCTGACAGTTGGCCACAAGGTTCAATCAAGTCCGGCAGTACTCGACAAATTGGTTCGGTCGAGTCACACGACCCAAATCTTTTAGTTCTCAGCTGAGTCTTAGTGCAGTCTCGCCTGATCTTAGCATGGTGCGACTTGGAACATGGTTTTAAATGCTATTTCATCTTGCAAGATTAAATTTTGTCTCCAAATAACTCGGTTAATTAGTGCTGTTATGGCGCTTTACCAACAAATACAAATATAAGTGGGTGCTTGGCCAGACATTGGTAAGGGATGCAAACGAATCACATCTGGAGCAGCTAAATACATGGGAGGGTCGGAGATCCGGATCAGGTCGGAACAGCCAAAATCACAAAACCCTCAACCTGGATCCCTACTCACTGGGGCCGAGACAGGCCAGGAACTGAACAACTAAGTCTAGAACCACTAGAGAACAGTCTCGAACCCTCTAAAATGGGCCTTGTCCCAGTGAAGCAGTATATATGGGCTTGATTCAAGCTTGGCTATTAGCAAAATGTTGCAGGCTAGGTCTAGCCCAGCTTGATTACGTACGAGGCTGGAGGCTTGACTCGAGTCCTATTTCCAATATATATCTTTATATTATCATTGATTTTCTGTAGTTTTATTTATTTTTAAATCTTCAACAAATTTTTTTAAATTCTTATTTCTTTAAATGTAGGTTAGTGCGAATTTTTACCAACGGGGGGATCCGCTTGTTTGGTATGAGCTGTTAGTGCATATCACCATGTGTTGGGATGTTGTAAGTTCAAAACCCAATGGTATGTTGTGTAATTTGTGGGGGTCTGCCTAACCCCAGCTTGCCTACAAAAAAAAAGTTAGTGCAAATTTTTTCCAATAATTTCCCTTGCCAATGAAATCCTGAGAATGAGATCTGTGACATTGCTTCTTTCCAGTGCCTGAAAGGCCAGGAACTTATAGGTCTTTTTTATGTTATAGAACCAAGGACAAAAACCACCCGGACATGCTGGCAGCTTTTGTCGGGGTTCAACATTTGCGTCCTGCGATTTTGGGACCATTTTGTCCTGCGTGCACAGAAGTTTCAAATGAGGGAGAGTGCCGCCAGAGATTGTGGTGTCTCTGGGTAGGATTAATTTGTCCCTTTTATGCATAGAACACTTGCTGCTAGGACATGCTGAGCGGCAAATGTTCTGGACGCAAGTGTCGCAATCCTCAGGGTCCGACCCTCGCGTTCCCTCAGTTATAACTGAGCGGGAAGCATGTTGGAAGTATATCAAACATGGGTAGGGATGTCAATCAATCGGATTTTATCCGATATCTGACTGAATTTGATTCCGTTTAGTTGCATTTGGTAAGACAAAACCTGATTATAATAAGATGAGGATATGGTTTTGACTTTTTGCTACTGAATCCGACAAATATCTGAATTTCATAGATATCCAAATCCGTTTATATGTAAAAAAGCGGATCTGGTATGAGCTTTTCACTATCCGAATCTGAATCCCAATTTGAATATATTTAATCCACATCCGATTAGTCAAGATATGGTATTGGCCACATCAGATCCTAATCCAAATTTGTTTACATCCCTAAACAAGGGACAAGCATGTACCCGTATGGCTACTACAGTGTCCCACACTTGCTTGTCCCGCTTTCAAAACAGACCCTTAAGGTGCACTTGGGTAGTAAGAGTTGGTGTTGCAACTCCTAGCCCAGTGTCAAGGACGGAGGAATTGAGTGCACTCCATGAAAAATCTCAAAATTCTAAAAATTTCCAAAAAACTTTTACAACTATGTCCAGAAATGGCCTAAAGCTTTGCTTCCCAAAAGAGCTCCTACTCATTTAACCATTATTCTATTTACTAAAATCCAACAAGTAGCCAAAGTAGTCTAACCCCTAGTTATGGTATGTATCAACCATCTTCATTGCATATTTTCACACTACAATATTGAAGATTTTTTTTTTTTTTTATCGTAGGCCATTTCCTCATTTAGGTTCTCTTTCCAGTTTAGATAACATGGTTAATTTCTCCCTTTTTTCTTATGAAATGCAGGGGAGAAATTAGATATATAGTTGTGGTGAAAAAATCATCTTGATCTTAACAAAAGAACAATTCATCATCATGGTGGCAATTTTTTTTAGTAACCATCATACATATATATATGAAATAATGATCCCCACCCACTGGTAGGGCCTAGTGGAACTGCAGCTGTAGAACAGATAGCATAGCATACAGTTGAAGAACAGCGTTAGCAATTATTCTGAACACTGGTGAGGCTTACCTTTTTAAATTGAACACTCAACTCATAAGAAACAAGTTGAAGAATCAATTGAGTAAACGGTTGAAGACAATAAGATTACAGCTGGGCTCATAAAATGCGCATGTATGAGGACCCAATGAGAAAAAGCTTCACATGTTGGAAGATACATTTCTAAACGAAAAAATATGTAAATGCTCCTTATTCTTTATATTAAATTCAACCTGAAACTCTATTAAAATAAAGCAACGCCCATGGGTTTAGGATATTCTCTATCTTGTTTGGAAGACTAATGAGAGAAAAGAAGAGTGATCACTGGCATAAAAGAAAATTTATAGGCAACTTGGTGGCTGCTACTTTCTTTCTTTTTTAATAGGCAAGCTAGGGTTAGGCAGACCCCTACCGTGGTTATACAACGATACCAATGGGATTCGAAATTGCAACGTCCCAACACAAGGTGACGTGCTGTAGCTTCCCCCTACCAGACAAGCAGAGCCCCGTTGGTAGTATTCCAAGGGTTCTACAATTGCCATTTACTAGAGTTTTTTTTTTTTATGATAGTCCAATGGGAAAGCCCCCACCAATGACCACACATTGACTGGCCTTCGGTTGGTAAAACCCTTGAGGTCCCCCAAAAAATGAAGTCTTATGAATGCGGAATAGTAATGATCCACACCGGCTGTGTTCTAATCCGTTTTTTTTTTAAAGGCAAGATGGGGTTAGGCAGACCCCTACCAGATATCTCTCAAGCCCCCATGTGGCAGAGGGATTCGAACCTGGGCCTTCAGCTTGGTACAGGACCCTGCTTACCACATGGGATACCACCTGGGTGGTCTTTGTGCCAATCCGCGATGAACTAAACTCTAACGAAAAAAAATAAAGACAGATAATAAAAATAACTGTAAAAAGCCCCAGGAAAAAAAAAACCCTAATTCTAATGTATTCCCAAGATGGTTCAATATCCAAATTAAATCCAAGTAAAAAAATCCAGAGATCAAAAAATACATCCACTGAGTCAGGTCGTGTCTCTCTCTCTCAATCTGCGCCACAATGTGACCAAGACTTAGAGAGACACAACTCAAAGATGACATTTTGAAATTTCTAATAAGCTATTTGCAGCTAATTCATTAGTAAATAATGCATGACACAACTCAAAGATGATTGTCAAACTCTAACTAGAGTTCAATTTCACGCTTTTAAAAACGTTTGTTGAAAGATACAGGTATCATCTATGTGATATCAACGTAGTGTTCTCAAAAGAATGCTTACCAATTTGTTTTTTTGTTTTCTTAAAGATCAAGCTTATCCATCTTTCGAACGGCCTTATATAATTTTATACTACTAAACAATGATATCCATACATTTGGTGAAGTCTCATTGGTATCTAAAAGGTGTGTTAGGCGAAAACATGATGAACCGGACAGGATTATATAAAATCTTCTTAGGTCATAGGTCATAGGCCCAACCCCTAGTTTTAAATAACCTACAACAACAGTATGATATTATCATGTAATTTTCATCAACATTCTATTAGGGCCATCTAGTTTTATGTTTCTTGATGTCTTTCCATTTAAGTCCAATTCATATAAGACATTCCTGCTTGTTTTTTTTTTGAAAGGCAAGCGCGGTCAGGCAGACCCCTACCAGTTACACAAATATACCATTGGGTTTTGAACCTGCAACGTCCCAACACAAGGTGACGTGCACTAGATGCTAAGCGGAGCTCCCTGTTGGTGACATTCCTGCTTTTAGTTGCAAATGAATTTAAGTAAATGGGTAGTGTTGGGATTGGAGAAGTGGGTTGGGTTGTTAGTGAAGCAATATAAATATATATAAAGAAAATGAAAGTTAAAAAATACAAGGTAAAAATGATTTTCCCCTAAAAAAAAAGAAAACAATGAAAAATGACATACTAATGACCATGTTACAATCTAATTGGAATCTCACCGTCCAAGTTATTTTTTACTCAATCTGATCTTGTATATGTGTTTAGCATGGTTGATTTAGTGGAAATTGACTCTTTGGATCATGTTTTTTTTAGTTAGGGAAGATTGGTGCTTTATAACAGTCGGCTTTTGCATTGTTGGAGAAGCCTATATACAAGTCCGATGATTCAAAAATCAGTTTATACTAAAAAGAGCATAGTGAATGTTGTATTTTGGCTCAAAACTGCCTAAGTTTAATTTTATTTTTTCAATTTTCCTTGTTCAAGTGGGTGCAGGGTTTCCTACAAAAGTTCAGTCTAATATTGAAAGTTGTAGGAACTTTTTTTTGCCATGTATAAGAAGGTGGTGTTTTAGAGGACATGACCCTAAGGGCATTAAATTTTAGGCTTGAACAAACCTTAGATCTTGGATCGCAAACAATATATATTTGGATTTGGATTTAAACTTAGGATTCGGACCTAACCACTTGGACAATTTTGATCTCATGTTCATATATGTCTGTTGTCCAAGCCATAATACTATGTATTTATCCTTTTTTTATCTCAAACGGACTTGGATGGCCATTAAGACCCAAATGTTTTAAGATCCATTGTCCTTATCCCTGAACTCATTGACTTTTGACTCAATCAAGGTCAACCTTAGACCTTTCAAGATTGTTTTTGTCTATTTTTTGCACCCTCCTTAGGCTAGCTATTTTGGGCATTCATGGCGAGTCGTTTGGTCAGCCATGGCCCATAATGGCTGGACATTTTGGTTTATGATCCTTTAATGAGGCCTGGGGGCTAGCGCCGATATAAACCTAGCTTCCACACCTCATTTATCATCCCTCACTGCTCTCTCCTCTCTATCTCGAGCTCTCATCTCCTCTCTCTCTCTCTCTCTCTCTCTCAAGTTGAGAAGCTTTCTTCCTCCTCTAATTTTGGTGCCTCTCTATCCTGGGTTAGAGTCAAATTCAGGTAGAGATCCAGATCTAGCTCCGATTGATCAGATTCAGATCCAGTTGTAGTTCAGATCCAGATCTAGTTATAGTTTGGATTTTTATTCTAGATATAAATTTGTTATAGTTTGGATCCTTATCCACGATCTAGATTCATTGTTGATCAGACCCATACTCAGTTGTAGTTTAGATCTCGACCTAGTTATTGTTAGAATCCAGATCAAAACCCAGGATTCATACTCGATTCAACCCTAGTCAAGAGGTTGTTTAAGGTAGTTCATGTCGAGGTTGTTGGGCTTACTTAGTGCAAGGCATGGTATGATCATTCGCAAGAAGGCAAAATCTCAGTTCTATCATGGGAGCATATAGAGGACTTGATCCTAAGTGGAGCAACTATCACTTAAAACACAACGCGTTTATGCGTCCCTCTGAGCTCACCGGTTCAATCTTAGTTGCCTAACCTACTAAGTAAGGTATAATCTCCAATAATTTTGAAGCGATAGATCTGCAAATGATGACTGTAATGGTTGAAAATTAGGAGCTGCTCAAGTTGTCCTAGTTCGATGGCACCAATTTCAAATGATGACAACACAAGGTACTCATCTTTCTCATGATTGCAAAAGTGACATACATACTCATGGAGGACTATCCAGAAGAATAGAAGGATGAAACCATTGCTAAAAACTGCAGGAGACTAAAGTGAAAATAGGACAACTTCGTGTGTCACGGACACATACTAAATATACTCTCTGACACTTTATTCGACCTCTGCTAAGAAGTCAGCACTGCAAAGAAGTTGTGGGAAGCCCTTGAAAACAAGTATAAAATGAAGAATGCAGAAAATCATAAGTTTTTGGTTGGTAAGTATATAGATTTTAAATTCTTTGATGATAAACCACTTCTACCTCAAGTCCATGAAATGCAGATCTTGGCTAATCAGATCAAGTCTGAGGGTATGAACCTTGATGAATCATTTCAGGTAGCTGCAATCATTGGGAGATTGTCTTTATCTTGGAAAGATTATAGAAATAAATTGAAACATAAGAATAAGGAGTTTACCTTAGAATGACTTTTTCAACATCTTAGAATCGAGAAAGAACCTCAATCTCGAGATAAGAAAAATGAAGTAAAAGGAGTTTGTGCTAAGGTAAACATGGTTGAACGCAAACTAAACTTCAAACCCAAACGTATGATCAAGAATAAGGAATCTAAGTTCATTGCTAAGAGAAAAAATAATATTTTCAGCTATACTTATGAAAAACTGGGTTACTATGCGAGAGAATGCCAACATAAGCTAGTAAACTCGATGACGACTTGGTGGTTGTAGTTAGTGAAATGTTTATAATTAATTTGGGTAAAGAGTCTTACGTAGATTCTGAATCATTGATCCATTCATTCAAAGATAGAAGAATGTTCAAAACATACGAAATTATGGGAAAATACTATATGATCTATATGGGTGATAAACATGAAGCTAAGGTTCATGAAAAAGGGAGTGTGGAACTTCACTTCACATCCAAGAAAAGTTTAACCCTCCAAAATATGTATCACATACCTATCGTCACGAAAAATCTTGCATCTATCTATCTGCTTACAACTCATAATTTTAAAGTTATAATAAAATCTAGTGGTATTATATTATCGAAGAACCACAAGTTTATAGGCAAAGGCTATGCTACCAATGGGTTGTTCAAACTCAAATTGAGTAATAAAGTTGATTCTTCTCCTATTTATATGCTTGACTCATATGATTTATGGCATGCTAAATTAGGACATGTAAATTATAAATTTTTAAGGAGCATAGGTAACTCAGGACTTATTCCTAAATACACAACTAAACATCTTAAAAAATGTGATATTTGTATTAAAGAAAAGTTTGAGAAAAAAATATTTTAGAGTGTTAAAGAACTTCTAAATTATTAGATTTAATATACAATGATGTATGTGATTTAAAAAATACTCCAACTCGTGAAGGTAATAATTATTTTATAATATTTGTTGATGATTTTACAAAATATACTTATATCTATCTCATAAAAACAAAAGATGAATCATTTAAAAATTTTAAGATTTCCAAAGCAGAGATTGAAAACTTTCATAATTATAAAATAAAGTCTTTTACATCTGATAAAACAATCACCTAAACAATGATATGAGAAATTTGATGAATTAATAATTTTATATGGTTTTAGAATTCATAACTTTAATAAATGCATATATAGCAAGATAGAAAATAGTCATGTTATAATTATTTGTCTCTATGTAGATGATATGTGAATCATGAATAATAATGTAGAATGCATAAATAATACTAAAAGTTTCTTTCAACTAAATTTGATATGAAAGACATGAGATTAGTTGATGTTATACTTAGTATTAAACTGATTAAACATAAAAATGGTTATGCATTAACTCAATCTCATTACATTGAGAAAATATAATCATTATGATTGTAAGCATGTTCCTACTCCGATTGATCCTAGTGTTAAGCTATCGATTAACATTGGAAGAAGTATATCTCAATTAGAATATGCAAGTATTATTGACAGCCTTATATATGCTATGAATGAAACTAGATCAGACATAGCTTTCAGCATGAGCAAGTTGAGCTGATATATGAGTAATATAGGACAAGAGCATTGAGATGCAATATATCAAGTCCTGAAGTAGTTGAGAGGAACTCTAGAATATGAAATATTCTACGAAAGATACCTCATTGTACTTAAAAGGTACAATGATGCAAATTAAAATTATGATTTCAATGAGTTATTATTTATAAGTGGTTGAATATTTACCCTTAGATCTGGAGGAATTGGTTGAGGATCCAAGAAGAAAATTGTGATAACTCATTCTACAATAAAAGCAAATTTGGTAACACTAGCACCAGCTAGTATGGAAGTTGAGTAGTTAAAGAATCTATTAATAGAGATATCATTAGGAGATAACCCAATATACTCAATAGCTATGCATTGTGATAATCAAGCAGTTATATATAAAGTAGAAAGTAATATTTATAGTGAAAAATCTAGACATATCAATCTAAAGCATAATTATGTAAATAGTTTATTCAAGCAAGCAATAATCTCAATTAAATATGTGAAATCTTGTCAAAACTTAACAGGTTTGTTGACAAAGAGACTTTCTTGAGATATCGTAAGTGGTTAAAGTCTATAAAAGCAATCATCATTGAAAACTCAACCACATGATAAGGGTCAAACCATGACAAATGGTTCAATGGGAAGAACAAGTCTGTAAGTGATTATTTTGAGCACTTAATATTTTCACATTCATGATGTCAAGTGCTCTAAATCTGTGTAAGGTGGTTGAGTTCGAATTGAACTCTTAATAAGATACATAAGCCTTATTGCTGGAGTGTTTCAAATGGATTTACACCCTTGATGGACTTACATATGTGAGTGTGAAGGTGAGGGACGTCTTCTATGAGACTTGAACTTTGTATTTAGGGTACTCATGAAACTAGGATACAACACATGACCCTTAATGTGCGGCTTATATATATTGGTAGACACACTATGACTAACTAAATTGAAAGTGTGTGTTACGATGTCTAGGAGGTCAATTAAGATTCTCAATTTAAAGTTAACATTATTGAGGTTCTAGACTGATTAAGACTAAGTAACACTAATGTGGGAGTTTAAACCCAAAAGGTACCTTCACTTATGCAATGAATATTCGCGAACAACCTCTTAAGTCTTCTTCTTATAGTTTTGATCTACGTGAGGAATTGCTGGATTTTAATTCAAAACTACCTAAGTTTACATTTTAGTTTTTTAATTTTCCCTATGTATGTGGGTGTAGGGTTTCCTACAAAACTTTAGTCCTATATTGAAAGTTGTAGGAACATTCTTTATCCTTATATAGGAGGGTGGTGCCTTAGAGGGCATGACCCTCAAGGTCATTATATTTTGGGATTGAACAAACTTTGGATCTTGGATCACAAACAATATATATTTAAATTTGGATTTGGGTTTGGATTTGGATTTGGGGTTTGGGGTTTTGGTTTGCGGTTTCATATTCTGATCTAACCCGACTCGGTTTGGTTTACTTTGGCTTTAATATTTTTGGCACTTGAACAATTTTGATCCCAAGTCCATATATGTCAGTTGACCAAGCCATAATACTATGCATTTATCAATTTTGGATCAGTTCGGATAATATCCAAATCAACTTGCATCTCCATTAAGACCCAAACATTCCAAGATCTGCCACCCTTATCTTGGATCAGTTCCGATATTATCGAAACCAACTTGCATGGCCATTAAGACCTAAACATTCCAAGATCCATCGCCCTTATCTCTGGACCCACTTACCATTGACTTTTGACTCAGTCAAGGTCAACCTTCGATCTTTTAGGGTCGTTTCTATCCAATTTTTGTGTCCTCCTTAGGCTAGCCGTTTCGCGAGCCGTGGCCCATAACGGCTAGACGTTTTGGCTTATAACTCTTTAATGAAGCCTAGTAGCGGGGGCCTATATAAACCTAGCTTCCCTTCCTCATTTCTCATCCTTCACTGCTATCTTCTCTCTATCTCAGGCTTTGTTCTCTTCTCTCTCGAGTTGAGAAGCCTTCTCTCTCTCTCTCTCTAATTTTGGTGCATCTCTCTCTTCTGGGTTAGACCCAAATTCATGTAGAGATCTAGATCTGGTTTAGCTCAGATCCAGCCTCGATTCGAATCCAGATTCAATTATGCTATGGATTCAGATCTAATTGCAGTTCAGATCCGGATTCGATTCAAGATCCAATCTTAAAATCTAGATCCATTATAGTTTAGATTCTTATCTAGGATTCAAATCTGATTATAGTTTGAATCACTATTCTGGATCTAGATCCATTATAGTTTGGATCTTTATCCAGGATCAAGATTTGATTGCTGACTAGACCCATATCCAATTATAGTTTGAATCCTGACCTAGTTGTTGTTAGAATTCAGATCCATACCCAATTCAACCTTAATCAAGAGGTTATTCAAGGTGGTTTGTGTTGAGGTTGTTGGGCTTACCCAGTACAGGGCATGATCTGATAATTCACAAGAAGGCAAAAGCTCAGTTGTATCCCAGGAGCATAGTTGCATGAATACCTATTGCACCGAGGACTTGATCCTAAGTGGGGCAAGTATTGCTTGAAAGACAGCACGTTTACACGTGCCTTCGAACTCACTGGTTCAATCTCAGTTGTCTAACCAATTAAGGTATAATCTCCAACATTGATCATGTTCATGAAGTCAGTTTCACAAAAATAATGTTTACTAAGTCATTTGTATATACAAATAATTGTAGAAAACTCTATCTCATATATATATATATATATATATATATATATATATATATATATAGAGAGAGAGAGAGAGAGAGAGAGAGAGAGATGCATCGTAAAACAACTAAAGTGTTTGATGAAAATCAGATACTTTTTATGATGTTTACACTTTTTAGCAGCAGTCAAAAACCGTTGCAAAAGGGCCTCTTTAAAAAAAAACTAGCTGCACGGCCACCTATTCCAGCTTGTGTGACACCCGTGGTGTTGGAGGACTTTAGGAAAATATGAACATCAAGACACATTTTCATGGTCCCAATGGGGTTTGACATAGTGGGATGGGGCCTAGACCACTAGGCGGGCGGTCTAGGTTTTGGTTCAAATTCCATGGGTGTCACCTCTTGCACAAGCCGAACAATGGCGACTCTCTAGGGGCAAGGGGTAAGCCCACAAAGTTTTACACTGCCAAGAAATCGACCATAAGTATAGCTGGCAGAGCCAACACGTCTAGGTCTCTGATCTTGAGTGTGGTTTCTCTGTGTAAATAAAAAAACATATTTTTATGTTTAGTTTATTAAATGACTCATATAATATATTTTTATTAAATGAAATGTAGGCTACCTGGGTGTCACCCTTTGCACAAATCGAAGTGTGGCGACTCTCTAGGGGCAAGGGCTAAGCCCACAAAGTTTTACATTGCCAAGACATCGACTGTAAGTACGTCTCGAAGAGCCAATGCGGCTAGGTCTATGATACTGGGGTGGTTTCTCTATGTAAATATGAAAAAAAAACATATCTTCATGTTTAGTTTATTAAATGCCTCATATAATATATATTTTTATTAAATGCAATGCTACAAGCTATTGCCTATCAGAAACATACTTCCAAATAATGCTTAATTATTACTAGATAAGATCGTGTATATACAAGCCTAAACTCAACATTATTTGAAAAATAAAAATAAAATGCAGTAAAAAGTTTATATATACATGGAAACCTACAAAATATAAAACCTACTAATTAAATGAAACGTGATATTGGATTTTCAGGAATTTATGGTGTTTTTTCAAAATTCTGATTGTATAAATGTGATCTATACCCTTGTTTCTATAGGAATCACTTAATTCTTGGAACCTTTGATTCTTATGCATGGATAGATTTTTATAAGGCTGCAAAAATCAACAACCTACAATTTTCATAGAATTTCAAGACTCCAAATACCATTTTTTCCATTCAAAATTCATAATCCAAGTGTCAAATTCTAGTAAATCAATCATGCTAAACACATCTATAGGGTTGCAAATTAAAAAAAAAAACACCAAAAATCCATTATCATGTTTCATTTAGTAGGTTTTGTAGGTTTTCATTTCTCATATATATATATAGTCACTAAAATATGAGAACTAAAAATATGGTCATTTTCAACAATTTTTTTTTTTGCAAATCCAACCATGTGGATGCCCTTGACATGGTGAATTCGCTAGAAATCAATCATTGGATTGTGTATTTTTGATGAAAAAATATGACTTTTTAATGCTTGAATATTTATACAAATTATGGGCCATTGATTTTAAAGCCTTTAAACATCAAAATCGGATAATTCAAGGGTGTTCTTAAAAAACCAAGTATGTAAATCACATCCGTATGATTAGATTCAAGAAAAAGAACAAAAAAATACGAAAATGGTGGTTCACATATTTTCAGTTCTCATAGTGACTATGTGTGTATGTACGAGAGCGAGAGGGTGGATGGGGTCATAAGGTAAAATGATTATATCACTTTATGTGGGGTCCACAAATCCTATCACTTTTTTGTTCCGACTTTTTTTTATTGGCATTTGTTTATTGCTGGTTCGTTGCTTTCCCTTATTGAAAAACAAAAAAATTATATTTTACTGTTAAAAAAACGAGCTGGTGGGGTGGCAAGTCCTGACAGTTGGGGAGGGGGAACAAATACCATATGACTTGACCGGCTTGACCACAAGCTCGCTCGGCTCATAAAACCGAGTCGGCTCTATATTCGAACCGGACACTACAAGTAAAACAAGAATCGGATGCAGAACTAGGGACTCGAGTAGGGATGGCAGTGGGGCGGGGCGGGGGACAAGGTTTCCACCCCGGCCCCGCCTCAAAATTTTATCCTCCAACCCCGCCCCGCCTCCGCGGCGGGGATGGATTTTATCATCCACCCCCGCCTCCATCCCCCTTTCATACCCTTCATCCCCGGTCCAAACGGGGATGGGGCGGGGATATTGCGGGGAAAAGTGGTCGGGGCGGGGATTAGGCGGGGATCATGGCGGGGACGGGGCGGGGCGGGGAAAAGTGCACGTCCACCCCCGCCCCGCCTCCGCGGCGGGGATGGATTTTATCCTCCACCCCCGCCTCCATCCCCGTTTCATACCCTTCATCCCCGGTCCAAACGGGGCGAGGCGGGGCGGGGCCCCGCTTTCCCCCGGTCCACTGCCATCCCTAGACTCGAGTGGTGGTAGCACTGGTATCGTCGGATCCAATAAGATGGATCGGCACTCGGTTTCGGATTCTACATGCTCTGCTTCCACTTTTCACGTGCAAACTCTTGATTCGCTTCTTAGTTCTTACCAGAGTTCAGGATTTCTATATGTGATAATTTTTTATGCAGCTGAGTTGCATGTTTAGCGTAAAGCGCCTCTGTTGATGACCATCCATCTCAACGTTTATCGAGATTCACAACACACCCATCTTGAAAAGTGCCAAGATGGATGGCTTTCAAGCAGGTCCCTGCACGACAGCCAAGCAAACCAGTGGACTGCATAGGTTTCGGTGAACCTTAACTCAATTTGGTTTAGGTCTGGGAAAACATGATCCATATCCAACCTACATGATAGATCCTTCTTCCATATGTTAAATAGACTCGACTGGGATAAGATACAGATCCAACATATATAAGAAAGAAGTAAATACCAGGTCTGACGTTTGGATCCAAACCAAACCTGATCCAGCCCATTAATTATACTTAATTAGAACCTCTCAGTGAGGTTTGACCAGGGTTGCAACTGGGTCAGAATATTAGTTCCTGATCTGATGCATGAGCGGAGTAGAAGACCCGGAGCCATAAAGATTTATTTAGATCTATTTTTATTTTGGTTCGTGTTTGGATATCACTATATCGGATCTTATCTTTTTAGAAGATTATCTTAAGAGGAAGTTTGTTTTGAAGTAAATTAGAAAATCTCCTTTAAAAGGAGAATAGCTCTTGTTGTTATTCAGAGTTGATGAATGAAAACTATTATTTTTTTGAGTTTATTCATTGCTTTTCTTGATTTCTCATTGTTTCAGCTTTGGTAGTGTAAATTCGGTAGGTGCACGTAACATAACAATTTTTAATAAATCAAGCCCTTTTGATTTATATTTTACATCATGATCACAACCGGTAGGTTAGCCACTGAGTTGCTTTGGTGATGGGTGTGAGAGATTCAAATTTCTTCTTAATAGTTAATAATCTTCTAACAACATTTTGGACTATGAGTTCCAACAGAACTGCACATACATACTACTTCAGGACAGTGATCGTAAGTACGGCAGGTAGAGCCAGCGTAGTTAGGTCTCTGATCATAAGAACAAATTTCATGCAACTTTAGATAATTAAGTCAAATCTATGTAGATTCAAACCGACCTATTATTCCCTCCACCGCCACCTCTACTGAGCGAGAAATGAAGGATCAACAAGGATACAGAATCCTAATAAAAGAAAGAGAAGGAATCCATCTTACGAGATTAGTTAACAAGGATACAGAATCTACATTATATAGGATTAACTAACAACTGCCTTTAGTAGAGAGAGAGAGAGAGAGCAGTGTTGTGAGAGGCGTACGCCTCAGTACCTGAAGCGTACGCCTCAGAGGCGAGGAGCACGCTCAAGGTACTGAGGCGTTGCTGTGATGCGCAAATTGCTCCTCATCACAGTTCCCCGGTTACAAATTCCCCGGTGGCGAACTTCGCCGTTGGCTGCTCACTCTTCTCCGACCACCGGACGCGGGCTCCCCTCGCTTCCGTACCAGCTGGGCGCGTGGTCCTTCTCCTACTGCCTCCCCTCCCACCGCTTCACTTCCAGTCCAGTTGTGAGAGGCGTACGCCTCAGAGGCGAAGCGCAGGCTCAACTCCTCACTTCGCCTCATCGCATCTAACAACCTTGAGAGAGAGAGAGAAGCCCTCAAGCGCTCCCCTCATCTGGTAGGAGTGACTTGAGAACATCACCAAATTGATGGGAAGTCATGAGTTTCAAAGCCACGAGATGCATCCCTTGCTGCAAGGTCATATCTGAGTGTACTCTTCAGCCGGCAGGGAGACACTTTATCAACCGGATGCCTGCCAATGTGCAGTCAGCTATATATGAAGGCACTTTCTCTTGGCCTAGCAAATAAATAAATAAAAACTTTATATGAGAGACAGAGAGAGAGAGAGAAGCTCATGTGCTTGGCTTAGCATCTGAAAACAGCATACTGGTAGCCTTGGACATGGCTCATGTGGGTGAAGGTTTGGGCACCCAACAGCTCACTTATTCGGTGCCATAGCTTGCTGGCTGGCTGCAGCTGTTGCATTATCTGTTCATCATCAATGTGATTGTACTAGGCCCACGCAGATTTATTAATGGAATTCTGTGGCAACGAAGCATAGCGTATGGCTTTTAAACGTGGGACACATTTATGTGTCCGTGACCAGGCACATGCTTGGTTTGAGTTGCCAACATGATCATGTGGTCTGCCTTTGTTGCCAGCTATATATGTTCGATCAAGACTTTCATGCTATTGATATACATCATACATAATAGGATAAATTTTTATATACCCACGAAACTTTTTATCAAATTTGATATATACCTACTATCGTTCTACTCATTTCAAATCCCTTCAAGTTTTGTCATGTAAGCAAATGAGTTCATATTTGGTGCTATTAAAGGCTCCAAATTATATGGAACTATTGAGCTGAAAATCATAGGTTCAAGCATTATCAACTCAATCTGTCCACATAGATGTGGTCAGGAAAGTTTGTTTGCTAAGGATCAAACCTTGGATCGTGTTATTTCGATCTAAAAATATGATCTTTTGAGTTACAAAATTTTAGTACGTACATTGTGGACTGCTAATTTTTTAAGCCCTTAAAAAACCTGTCTAAAACCTATGATTTTCAGCTCAATAGTTCCATATAATTTGGTGACTTCAATAGCGCCAAATATTAACCCTAAGCAAGTATACACTCTATTTTGTTAAGTTAATGAGAGTCCCAAGGGCTCTACACCTGCTACGTGCAGGAAGGTCAAAAGCTAAGGATACGGCAGTGAGACACTGTGGACAGTAGGAGCTTTATTGGTGGATACTTGCACTAGGGCTGGCTGGGTTCACACCCATCCCAATTGCAGCCAATCAAAAACCTGGTCTTCCCTTAGCTTAACCCCCGAAAAAAACTTAATGCGGACTATATCATTATAATTCTATAAGCTTAAATTACCATGTTATCTACATAAACATGAATGTACCAACCTCCTTCGGTGAAATTATTATTTGGTATTAAAAATACCAAATGTTCATTGTTGTCGAGTGTCAAATGTAAAATTATTTTTTAGTATTAAAAATACCAAATGTTCATTGTTGTCGAGTATCAAAGATTACTAGAAGACATGGCTTTTATTTTTTAATAAATCATAGTTACTACGTCCACACATGATAGGAGTGAAATTTTGGGTAGTCATTTGTAATCTACCATTGCAAACAAAATCCTTGATTGGGACTCTATCAATAAAATAAAAAGATATTTTTTAATGTCATAAAATCAGTTTTTTTTATTTGATATTATACAAAAAAATCACCCCTAGA
Organism: Nuphar pumila; assembly: GCF_984573655.1. Lineage (NCBI taxonomy): Eukaryota > Viridiplantae > Streptophyta > Magnoliopsida > Nymphaeales > Nymphaeaceae > Nuphar > Nuphar pumila. The sequence goes on along the minus strand of NC_143250.1, from coordinate 147,914,183 downwards.
ATCAGAGACCTAGCCATTGCGGGCTCTACCTGCCTTACTTACGATCACTATCCTGACAGCATAAAACTCTGGAGGCTTACCATCAGCGAATCGCCATGCTTCGGCTAGCACAAGGGGTGACACCCATGATTTATTTGTTAATCAAGGATTTATGCTTCTGCTAGCACAAGGCCTCCTAAGTAGGGGGCATGAATCCAGAAAGTCTCATATTACTATCCCCCTTCTAGAAAATGATTTAGATAGCTTTTAATTAAGAGTCATTGATTAGTGTGAAGTTCTTAATAAAATAAAAATCTTAGCTTAAATGTAAATACTTTTTTTATCAACGTCCTGATAAATAGTAAGTGCTAATTAATTAATTAATTTATAAAATATATAAATAAGTTTATTATAACAATAAGCTAATCACACAAGTTATTTGTAGTTCATGTGAACGAGCACTCAATGAGGTTATTCTTAATAAAATAATAAATATCACAAATATACGACGCTTATAAGATTGCATAGCCCTTTGGGGATTAAAAAAAAATGATTTACGAGATAGTGTAAAAATAGTACAGTTACATTAAATGATGAACTTTCCCCTTTTTAACTAGCACATTACATCATTTTTTATATTGAAAAATATGTAAAAGAGACTTACATAATATTTTACGGAAAACAAGTAATTCAAGATTTTAAATAAGACGTATCTCAATCTTTTTTTACAAATAAAAGAAGATTGAATTGATGGTAGGAAATGTGCTTCCAATGCATTTCCCACATGTTTTCTACACGATTTAGAAAATGTTAGTTTCACATTTAGGAAAAGGATTTCCACAAAACATGTTTCCTACATGTAGGCGGAGCTTTCAGTAACCCTGATACTAATATCGGCATTGCTTCAAAACAAGACCAACTTCATGAACTCCATTTATAGATCTTTTTTTTTTTACACTGAGAAATTAACTGCCACCAGAATCGGAGACCTAGCCGTGCTGGATTTGCCTGCTGTACTTACTATCACTGTTTTGGCAGCTTAAAATTTTGTGGGCTTACCCGTTATAGTCGCCACAACTCAGCTTGCCCCAAGGGGCGACGCCCATGGGATTTTAACCTAAACCACCCGTCTAGCGGCTGAGGCCCCATCCCACTATGACCAACCCCTTTGGGGCTTTATAGATCTATCAATCGGATTTAGATAAATCTAACAAATAATTGTGAAAGGATTCTTAACGAGCTTGGGTTTGAAGAGAAGCCCATGGCTCAGCCCATTAGCCCAATGGGTCAATGTGAAGCGGGTCGGGTCTGACCCCGACCTGGCCTGGTCCAAACCCATTTATAAGTTATTTTTTAATAAAATTAATACAATAATTCTTAGAATACCAAAAAATATGAATTAAATAAAAAAATATATAATTTATAACTATTAATAGTTATACATTCTTAAAATTAAAAACAATAAATTAAATATAATAGTCAATTTATACAAAATTTATATTATTAAAAAATTTAACAAACAACTCAGACCCATCGAGCCTGCCCGATAGGCCGCGGGCCGGATGGGGGCAGGCCCACTTATGTAACAAACCGGGTTTCGGCCCTGTACCTAATGGGCCCATGCCTAAAATTATGGCCCAAACCCGGCCCATGATAGGCCGGGTAGGATTGACCCATCGGGCCGGTTGCCCACCCAAAATATCTAGCCCAGGATAGATAGGATAATTGTCCTATCCAAGACACACTGTTCAATTTGTCATAGGCAGTTTTTTTTAACTGTAATGTCCCCACTACCTAATGGGCCCGCACCTAAAATCATGGCCCAAACCCGCTCCATCGGGCTGCCGGGCCGGTTGTCCACCCTTAAATGGAGGGCATGAAACAAGGAATGGACCGAGGATGGAAGTGAAAGTCGAAACCCATGCAGGGATGGACTTACGCTTTTCGTGCCCCCACATCGACCTGCCCTGCCCCGATCTTCATTAATAAAATGACTAAAATACTCTTATTTATTTTATAAAATTACATATAAATATTTTATATATAAATATATTTTTATATATGTTTCAAAATTTCAATGTTCAACCAGCTTAATATGTATGTGTGTGTGTGTGTGTGTGTTTCAAAATAAGTTGGAAATTTATATGTTTCCAAATAAGTTCAAAATTCCATTGTTTATTTAACAAAAATTGAATCCAAATACCAAAACATAATATATATATATATATATATATATATATATATATATATATATATATATATATGTGTGTGTGTGTGTGTGTGTGTGTGTGTGTGTGTAAAACAATTCTTGTTAAAGAGTTTGGTCTTTTTTTTCATCTAAGAGTTTGTTAGTGGCCAGATTTGGGATAAATAGGTGCTATGGCCTAGGACTACAATTCTTTCATCCACACTTAAAATCACAAGCCTTGTAGCAAGTCCAACTTTTATTTGGACTGTATAAAATTATGGATTTTTTTGCCTCGAATGTGGATCTTGAATTGAATCCAAATACCAAAACATAAAAAATATATATGTAAAACAATTCTTGTTAAAGAGTTTGGTCTTTTTTTCATCTAAGAGTTTGTTAGTGGCCAGATTTGGGATAAATAGGTGCTATGGCCTAGGACTACAATACTTTCATCCAGACTTAAAAATCAAAGGCCTTGGTTTTTTATTGGAAAACCAGTAGAAAAACACAATTATCTTGCTCAACATAGACCTCATCCAAACTGCTTCTCATTTTCTATTTTCCTTACAAAAACTCCAAAATTACCCTCAAAATATAAATTATTCTTCGAGCAATTCCAATTTCTAAACAAAAATCCTAAGAGAAAAATTTCAAGGGATATGTTCATTGCACAAATAACATTTCCCTTGCAGGGGATATGCTCATCTTTATGTCAAAAACAATTTCAGAAGCAAGATAGAGCGAAATTAGGATTCTCTTATTTCTTTGTTGTGCATATTACAAACAACACCCACATTTTAACTAAAAATCAAGATTCAAAGTTAGGTAAACATGATACTAAGACCCTACTTGTACACATTGCAAGCTTGAAAAAAAAACAGAAAGATCGAAAAAAAAAGAGGAAAAGAAAGATGTCTCTCAGACCTCTACTATCTTATTGAGAGCCTTTGCTGCCTCTCTTGAATTTCATTTGTAATGGTCTGCATTAGACTCTCACCAAAATAATAAAACAACTTCTCATTCTTGATCAGCCTTGCAGAAGGAGGAAGAACAAAGAAAAAAGGGAAAGAATCAAGAAGAAGAACGACGAAGAAGAAGGGGGGAGTGTAATATCCGCAAAATTTCAGAGAAAATTTTAGTGAAATAATTTGAAACTTATCTGTCTGATATCGATCTTCGCTAATGAATTCTAAATATTCATGCAATTAGTTATAAAACCTAGATTTATGAATCGGTATTTGAGTTTGGATCTCGATGAGGGATCCAAGAAGATCATCAACCCATGGGGAATCCAAGTTCAGATTATCCAATTGAAGCATACCAGATCTTAAAATTTATTTAACTTGGATCCAGGAAAAGATCCGGATTGAATAAACTCATATGATGGGATTTGGATCTAGGGAGAGATTTGAATCAAACTAATACTTATAATTGAGATTTGGATCCAGTTAGTGGACCCAAATCAAAGTAGAATTAATTTCAGTTGGATCTTGAAGGCAATTCAAATTGATTAACCCACTTGTTTAAAAATGTGAACTGGACTAATTTAACGGATTCAATTCAAAACCAAAAAAGTAAATATGCATATAGGATTTCAGATCCACTTGGAAGAGCCAAACGGATCCCATATGGAAAAAATATATAAATAAGATTTTGGATCCCTTTGAGATCCAAGTGGATCCCATTAAACTAAATAGGATTTGGGTCCACTTGGAACCCAAATGAATATATATATATATATGTGTGTGTGTGTGTGTGTGTGTGTGTGTAAAACAATTCTTGTTAAAGAGTTTGGTCTTTTTTTTCATCTAAGAGTTTGTTAGTGGCCAGATTTGGGATAAATAGGTGCTATGGCCTAGGACTACAATTCTTTCATCCAGACTTAAAAATCAAAGGCCTTGATTTTTTATTGGAAAACCAGTAGAAAAACACAATTATCTTGCTCAACATAGACCTCATCCAAACTTCTTCTCATTTTATATTTTCCTTACAAAAACTCCAAAATTACCCTCAAAATACAAATTATTCTTCGAGCAATTCCAATTTCTAAACAAAAATCCTAAGAGAAAAATTTCAAGGGATATGTTCATTGCACAAATAACATTTCCCTTGCAGGGGATATGCTCATCTTTATGTCAAAAACAATTTCAGAAGCAAGATAGAGCGAAATTAGGATTCTCTTATTTCTTTGTTGTGCATATTACAAACAACACCCACATTTTAACTAAAAATCAAGATTCAAAGTTAGGTAAACATGATACTAAGACCCTACTTGTACACATTGCAAGCTCGAAAAAAAAACAGAAAGATCGAAAAAAAAAAAGAGGAAAAGAAAGATGTCTCTCAGACCTCTACTATCTTATTGAGAGCCTTTGCTGCCTCTCTTGAATTTCATTTGTAATGGTCTGCATTAGACTCTCACCAAAATAATAAAACAACTTCTCATTCTTGAGCGGCCTTGCAGAAGGAGGAAGAACAAAGAAGAAAGGGAAAGAATCAAGAAGAAGAACGACGAAGAAGAAGGGGGGAGTGTAATATCCGCAAAATTTCAGAGAAAATTTTAGTGAAATAATTTGAAACTTATCTGTCTGATATTGATCTTCGCTAATGAATTCTAAATATTCATGCAATCAGTTATAAAACCTAGATTTATGAATTGGTATTTGAGTTTGGATCTCGATGAGGGATCCAAGAAAATCATCAACCCATGGGGAATCCAAGTTCAGATTATCCAATTGAAGCATACCAGATCTTAAAATTTATTTAACTTGGATCCAGGAAAAGATCCGGATTGAATAAACTCATATGATGGGATTTGGATCTAGGGAGAGATCTGAATCAAACTAATACTTATAATTGAGATTTGGATCCAGTTAGTGGACCCAAATCAAAGTAGAATTAATTTCAGTTGGATCTTGAAGGAGATTCAAATTGATTAACCCACTTGTTTAAAAATGTGAACTGGACTAATTTAACGGATTCAATTCAAAACCAAAAAAATAAATACGCATATAGGATTTCAGATCCACTTGGAAGAGCCAAACGGATCCCATATGGAAAAAATATATAAATAAGATTTTGGATCCCTTTGAGATCCAAGTGGATCCCATTAAACTAAATAGGATTTGGGTCCTCTTGGGACCCAAATGAATATATATATATATATATATATATATAATGATAGATTGGATTTGGATGAGACCTAAATGGGTCTCACCAAATCCAACACATGACACCCCACTCACCCTCATTTAAACCAACTGGGTTGGATCCAATTGGACCCAACCCCAAGGCCCCCTCCCTAAAAACCATACTGGGTTGGATCCAACCCACCTCACTACCCATCCTTGTAACCCATTTGGATTCGGTCTAAATAGGACCCAAACTCCCTCCTAATTCATTGACGATAGTGTGGTAATGTCACGAGAATAAGAAGGAAGATCAAGAATGCCCGAGAGATTATTGGTATTGATGAGCATGAGCTCGTTGACCTATGTGTATATGATTTATGTTGGATGTTAATCCATGATACCGAGTTGAATTGACTTGTGTGTAGTTGTGTATGCCGCATCATGTCCCAGGCCCAAGTATCGTTGTTCTACCTTGTTATTTGTACTTGAATACACATAAACATTGGGTGTTTGGCCTTGTAACTCGTACCAGGGAGGTACCGTGAGCATTGGCCTTGGGTGCCAATACCTAGAGGGAACATTATTTTGTTGGTTGTATGTCATTTATGTGGCTATAGTTATGTCTTGACCAAGATAATAAAATCACAAGGATATGAGGCAGGGGTGTACGCTAAGCAGAAGAAAGGTGCTGAAAAGTCCCTTAAAACTATTATAAGGAAACTTCAAGTAAGTGGAGAAAGAAATATTTATGTAAAAGAATGCTTGAGAAAATGAGAGCAATATTTATTTGAAAGGTTTCGACTAATCTTCTCATAGGGAAAACGCGCTAACTCATATGGGTGTGCAATTCTAATACATGCAGGTTAACGTAAAAAATTATGCCTATGTTTTGATTGTTAAGCCTAATTAAATAATGCATAAATATACATTGATACGTGAACTTCATGTTCTGAAGATTATAATGCATGCATGTGAGTGTAGGGTAAAATCCATACTAATTGTGGTGTTTATTCGATTCTAATGCATGTTAGTGTAGCGAGTATTGTTTGCGTATAATTATGTATATTTATGATGTTTGCGTATAATTATTTATGTTTACAAGCTTTAAGAATGTCAGCATGAAATTGCTCATACTTTTAAAAATATATATATGACTTGAATTTTGTATGCATGATTCAAATTATGTATGCTCTAAGTTTAGATATTTATATTGTGGAATATGCATGTCCACATATATATCATGTTTTATATACGCATGCTTGGATTCATGTATGTATGATTTAGATATACTTGTTTTGTGTACACAAGCTTTAAGGTTCAATTTATGAATATATAGATAACATATGCGATATTATTGGTGGCTATATTATGATATTAATGCATGTGATGAGATGCCTCTTTATGATTGAAATGCCACATTATGTAAAGTTAGGTATGAATGATAAATGTTTAAGCTAAAAATTGAGTTATGATTTATGAAACCCTATTGGTTATGCTAAATGCATGATGATATGACTTAAAATATCATATGATATGATGCATGTTGAATCTATACATGCTTGTGCCTAAATTGGTGGCCATCAACCGTGTGAATGATCAACTGTATTTATGAATGTATGAAAATAGAATCCACTCGATAAAATTATTCGTTGAGGAATTGTTCCCAAGCGGATGATCCTATGAGGTTTTACATACGGCCATGACGAGTATGTGAGGATGTACAGGTCCAACATCAGTAGTCTGACAGAAACGAGCTTGTGAGGATGTACATGTCCAATACCAGTAGCTTGGCTCCGCGAGAGTGTATTGGTCCAATGCCAGGTGGTCCGATAAGGATGAACTTGTGAGGAAGTACGTTTTCAAGACCAAGTAATATGATAGAAAACTTGTTTCAATATGTGATAAATCTTGGTAAGTATGAATATGTTAAATATATTGATTATGATGATCGAACGAGCTAGTTGGGATAGCCAGTTATGAATCTATGGATCTGACTTTACTCTAAATGTTATAGCATGATTACGTAGTGAACTCAGATCAAATATAGATCATGAAATGATCAGAATGAATATGTTGATATATTTAGTGAATAACAAACCACGCCTACAAACGAATATGTTGACTTATTGGGTGAATGACACATTATGTCTACTTAGTCATATTGCTAATAAATGCATTGTGTTTTTCTGATTAACATATATCACATATGTGTATCATGATGGATGTATATGATGTATATCTGATTAAATGAATTATGTTATCATTAATGTGCTACATGTATTAGTTTTGTCACTCACCATGTGTTTTGGTATAGATCTATTAAGCTTTCACGAGTTTGACACGTTTTATGGGCATACAAGTAATTACAGGTTTAGCTGTGAATGCAGGATGTTGCAACGGCGTCAACGAGTCAATCATTTTTCTTTTCTAGATACTAAATTCGGATACATGTTACTATTATGTTGGTTTTGTAATACTCTGTTTTTTTGAAATTGAAGTATTTTAAATGAGTCATGTTATCTACATTTAAATTCAGTATAATTGTTTTTGTGTAGAATGTAACCCTCCACAGGTTTTGAACCAAAATTTAAAAGTGCTTTCGTTGATGATTATTTAATAAAGAATTTTAAATTTTCATGTGTTTAAAAATGGTTCAAAATCTTGGGACATTATAGGAAAAATGAAGAAGAAGAGGAAAGAACAAAGAAGAAGGGGAAAGAAAGGAGGGGGGAAGAGTAGGACCTTACCGCGCTTCACCAATGGCATCAGCACTGGTGCTTGTCACCCTCAGAGCCGGACCTGTAAAGAGGCCAATGAGGCTTGGGCCTCAGGGCCCCTGGGCCCAAAAAAAAAATCAGGGCCCATTTTTAAGGCCCGACCTCCCCAAAAAAAAATTAGAGGCCCATTTTATTGTTATTTTGATTCTTTAAAAAAAAATCTGAGGCGCTGCCCCCGAACTCCTACTATTAATACCCGCCCATTTTTTTCCACGGCCTCAGGCCCCATAAAACCCAGGTACGGCTCTGGTCACCCTTGATGCTGCCTCACCCCTAATGGTTGATTTAATCCCTTGTTCCAAATGGGATTTCTGTTTGAAATCCAGGAGGGACATGGGATCAAATGTGCCCTAAAAGAACAGAAAAAAAGAAGATCACGCTGCATTGGATATTGATGACGAGCTATCGAAACCAATGTTGTGAATATCAGTATCGGTCATGTATCGTTTGACCAATGATTCCAGTGAATCTGCCGATATTGATCAAGTGAATCGTTCTTAATTGGTGAAAAAATAATTAAAAATATTAAGTGTCAATCATAGTGTGACACATGTGAAAGCTATTAAAATAATAGTAAAAATAATTTTAAGCATTTTCTTTACATTTGTTAAAAAATAAAGCATATGGATTTTCTGCTGATACGATACATATCGACCGGTACAGGCCAATACTCACCGATACTGACAACATCGATCCAAACCCCACTCTGAATTTCGAATAGAATTAGACGATTCCGTGAATTTATAAATAAGGAGACGGAGCCTGTTTGGAGAATCTCACACCCTACCCGTTAACAGCCATGCTAGCAACCCTAAACTCAAATCCGACCCGAACAAATAAAGAAAAGAAATTTGCCCTCTATTCCAAGTTTCCACACAAATAATTCCCGACCCGCGTTTAACACGAACCGGGAACCCCGAAGGAATGGTGGCCGAGTCGCGTCCCTGGTCCTCGTGGAGTATTGAATTAGCCGAGCCGAGCCGAGCCGAGCCGAGCTTGGTTTGGTTTGCGCAGTTGTGGGCCCCACAGCCAAGTGTGGAGGTGTTCTCTGAACCACGCACGCTGGTTGTTGCAGGGCGGGGAGCTCGATTTCCTTCCCCGGTCAAACCCAAAGTTGGAGCCAGCCCATCCCCAGTTTGACAGGCATCCACGTTCGCCTTATACCAAAAAAGAAAAAGGAGAATTTTTTTTTTCAACCTAGCACCCCTTATGACCGTAAATTCCCAAAACAGAACTCATATTTTTCTCAAAAAAAAAAAAAAAGGTCTCGAGTTAAAACCCATATAATTCTTTTGAAGAAATAAACCAATAGAAAGCAAAGTCTCAGGTTGCTATGACATACGTGTTACTTATAATAAACTTATTAAGCTGTCATATATTCAACTTAAGCGCCCAATTAGCTTCAAACTATTCTTTCAAAAAAATGAGTGTTGCAACACGTTTGGAAGTGAGAAGATAGAAAGAAAAATGCAAGTAAAAAAAAAGAAAAAACGACAACTTTTCCAATTATTAATTTTTTTTTAAAGAAAAGTTTTTTTAAAAAGCCTGATTTTGATAAATAAAAAATTGATACGAGAGAGGGGTGTGGAATTTTTTTCTATCAAAATTTCTTTTTTATTAGGAAAACCATTCACCCACAACACATCCTAGCCCACGAGATGCCACAAAAAAAAAAAAAAAAAACTTTTTCATCTTCATCTTCCTCTCATTTTTCTCATATTTTTCATTTTGTTTTTCTCATGCTGTACAAACAAGCGAAGGAATTTCATTTAAAAAAGTTATCGTATCAAAACTTTTCATAGGCAATTTTTTTTTCCTTAAGAATTTTTCTTGCTTCCAAATGTGAAGCGTGTAATGCTTATATGATATACTTCAAAATATCATGTGCCTGTTTGAAAAAAAATCGGAATAAAAAAAATGCCATTAGGTTTAAAAGGAGACAAAAGCAGATCATGTTTTCTTGCCCCATTAATGACACTGCTTAAATTTTAGTGCCTGGTTAACCCTCAGATAAGCATCATTAGGAATTATGATCCATGATCAAACAGCCAGGCAAACAAAATAATCCGTTGACGGACGATTTCATCCTTTGACTCATTGATGACGAAAATACCCTGCTCGGTACCTCTGATCATATTGGGATAAGTGTCCGGAAATTTCGTCAAAGAGAGGTTGTGTCTTAGCCAATTGCTTTTTTTTTTTTCTCATGAATTCAGAGGCAGAAGAATTATATATTAAGTTATTAACTGTCAAAAGGCGCAAGTGGATGTTCTTTTGTCCTGCCAGACTCCTTTGACCGTAGCGCGAATTGACTAATTGCCACCTCAAATTACTAAAACACCCCAAGTTAATATGCATATGGACCAAATTAGGTATGGCAGGCTGAGCCAGCACGCGACCTGGTCTTCGTGCCCAGTGGGGTCTCTTCATTTATAAATAAAAAAAAAAACAAAATATCTCACAATAAAAATGTAGGGCAATTCAGATCTGAACTGTGAGATGGCCATGTAACGGAATGTCCGGTAAGGCGCAGCTCATATGCTTGAACAAGGCCTGATGGTCATATTCACAGCTCTGTTTCTTTGGCTTCAAGCAAGCTGGTAAAGATAATTACATACCTATGTTTTTAAAATAAGTAAATTACTTGTTCATTTCTGCAAAAAAAAAACAATTCTAATAGTTGGCATACAGTTTATTTACACAAAAAATGAAAAACAATTATATAAGTGAGACAATGCACTCAACACTTAGATTGTAGGTTGAATCGATTGGTATATATCCTTCCTTAAAAGCCAGAACATATCCAGGACAGGTCGATGCCGGATCCAAACTCCAGAGCCCAATATACGGGACAGATTCATCATACGAAGGTAGGTCAAGGGCATAAATGTCATAATGAAATGAAAGATGACAAAAGTAGGCAGAGAGAGAGAGAATTCCTGAAAATTACCTTTTTATAAAAAAAAAAAAACATTAAAATTGGAAAGGAAAATGTAGGCGACAGTTTTCGCTTTAAGAGGGAAACCAGGGCAGATTTGGACGGAGAATAGGTTTTCCGGCAGACTCGCCGGTGAAATTTTGTCCGGCAATAGCATCGACATATCGATGGAGATAACCAACCGGTCAAATTCCAGGCAATATTAATAATTAATAAGGAAAAAGAAAAAGCCTGTTGCTGTCATTATGTGAAAAGGAGGATCCATTGCCATCCATGACAATGAATTACCTAATTCACCTTATCTTTATCCAATATGCCACCAAATTCTTAAATGGCAAAACTGCCCTTGAATGCCTGTGTTAGACCAATATACATTCACTTAAAGCCAAGATGTTAGATGGGCTTCAAGTTGTCTCCACCTTTTAATTAAATCGACCAAGACAGGGTGCGACCGCAGATCAGTTCGCCTTGTCAAGCGGTAGTCATCACTGACCTAGGTGACTCTTGAGCCCATGGCATGGACTTGGATCAGAGACCTTAATTAGTTCTGCCTGCATGAAAATGAGCTCTCTAGGGGGGGGGAGAGGGGTGCACCACAATTTTATGTCACCAGAGAAGTTATCGTACATTCATTCGCAGGCATTCATCAATGCGACCAGGTCTCTTACCTTTTTTATTTTTTTTTAAGGAATAACATCGAGGGATTACCCCAAACTTAAATTATATTTAATCAATGAAAATGTTCACTCTAATAGGGTAGCCAATCCAGAGGCTTGTCCTTCCAAAAAAGATAATCACATTTGGATAATCCAAGCGATGAACAACCTTTGTGGCAAGGGACGCGTCCTACAGGTTTTGAATTTGTGATGTCCATTCAACTTAGTGGCATTAATCACAAGTCGCCCTTACCTGATGAAATATTACTTAAGTTTGCTTCAATGAAATCCATCGAGATCTCCAATGCTATATATGGCCTAAGGATTTGACATAAAACCAAAGTAGTATAACTGTTCATGTTGCACTTGGAGGAGTCCTCAAACTTTGACACAATGCAAAAGAAAACCAGCCAAAGTGAAAAAAAAAATGGCAGTAACCACTTCCATGGATATACTAACAGATAAAAGGACTTTTTGGTAAAATCATCCCTGCCATATAATATATACTAGATGTTGTGTTCTTTTAATGCCATGATGGATGGTGGATGATGATAACATATCACTATATATGATACAGAAGTCCGTATGCTACCGGCTTTCCTTTTTCTCCTCCTTTTGCTTTCACTTGCTGTTTCCCTTCCATCCACTCTATCCCTCCCCTCCATCACTAACTCCTCCTTTTACCCATCACGAAAGATCTCATCCTCAACCCCTTGAACTCATAAAATCTAGTGGTGACCATCCTGACCGATCCCTCCTAATACTTTCTTTAGGTTGGTAGGATCCAAGGAGGAAGAGGATTAGTAGTAGTACGAGGAGGAGGAGGAGGGGGGTAGGGGGGAAGCAAGCAAATTCCATCTTCATCCATTCTGATCATTTTTCCGGCACCGGAAATGACCCCGGCAGGTAACATCCCCGGCCAGTTTGGAGACACCACCTACACCAAAGTCTTTGTTGGTGGCCTTGCTTGGGAGACACATAAGGAGACCATGAGGAAATACTTTGAGCAGTTTGGTGAGATCTTAGAGGCTGTGGTGATCACTGACAAGAACACTGGGAGATCCAAAGGCTATGGTTTTGTGAGTGCTCTCTCATCTTGTTTTTCTGTTGGTTTGGCTTGCTTGTGCATCAGGTTATCACGATGGTCAATACAATCTAAGGTTTAGGGTTATTGTTTTTAAGGTATTTTGTGGCAGTCTGAATTATTAGACATGATCAGTTGGAATAATGAGCCCAATATCCTTTTTTTTTTGTTTGGTTAATTTGACGCATAATATGAGTCCAATATCTTAACCAAGAAATCTTGCTCAATTCCCTATGTTTGACTGCCCCAAAAACTGAAATTTGGCCGACAATCTGGTGGGATTGTCCTTCCAAACACACCTGGGACTTTGTTACATTTTGTGATTTTATGTGACGGGGTTCCTGATTTTAGTGATACATGATCACCGTATCCTTCATGTAAAAGAACCCGGATTTTAGATTTTTGTCCAGGATCCAAGGGGTTCTTTCTTTCTTTCTTTGTTTTTCCCCTCCTTATGTAATGTAAAAGGAAGGCCTAGAATCAACTTTTGCTTTTTTCTTTTTCCATTTTTTTGAAAAAAAATTGATGTTTAGTACCTTTTGCAGGTAACTTTTATGGAGCCAGAGGCTGCCATGAGAGCCTGTGTGGATGCTGCTCCAGTGATCGATGGAAGGAGGGCTAACTGTAACCTTGCCTCCCTGGGCGTTCAAAGAACCAGGCCTCCTACCCCTCAGCATGGTACACATTATTTCCTCTTCTTGATCTGCAGTTAAGTTGCTATCATATGCATGTATATTGTATCTTCATGTTCTTTAAAAGAAAAAAAAAATAATCTTTGTTGGGAGAAATATTGTATTTTCATAATTATTCTTTTAAAAGTTGTTTTTTTTATGAAAATTGATTGGTATTGCATTTTAAGCGGGAGCCATGGGAGATAAAAAAGAGAGCAGAATGTTTTTTATCTTCTTCACATTTCACATCATTTAAAGAATATAAAGTGACAACTGGTTAATGGTGTATCCTTGGAAGCAAATATTGTTCTTTTTCTTTTTCTTTGTCTTGAAGTTTAATATTTGAATTATTGAACATGGCTGCTCACAACTACTTTTTATTGGATCATCTATAATATGTACCTTTGAAGCATCAGAAGATTTATGATTTAACCAAAAGGCTGTATCGCAAAAGATTATTCGAGTAAAATTTTCTAGCATTGTGAAAATAAATTTAAAAAAAAAGAAAGAAAACAAACTGTTATAAGACTTGGCAAAAAGTAAGCATTTATTTATTTATTTTATGTCAGAGTTGTTTATGTTTTTTCAGGCCTATGAAAACAAATATTATCTTTTGATCAATTACCAAATCTAATAAGTACAAAAGGAAAAAAAGAATAAGAATAGTAGAGATGTCTCTTTTAAGCATGAGCTGCATATATGAAGATTTAAGGAAAAAATATAGCTTGGTAACGCGTTTGAAGTGTGGTTAAGGTTCTACCATGGTCAGTCATGATATGAGTAAAATGTGGCTGTATTTGGGTTGTCTGTTTAACCAGGGGGGAACAGGATGAGGGTGCTGAACTCGTTTCATACAGGTCTTCAAAGTGGGCTGGGAACGGCTTTTCCTTCGTCTGCAACTTTCCCTCATTATGCCATGCAACAAGGGATTCCTTATAACCTGTATGGGTGAGTTTGTATTTTCAGATGAAATTTATTGCTTGTTGGTGTGTTGGGCGGCACGTGCATGGGCACATGCATGTGCATTTGCACGTGCAATCGAGTGTGGGGTGTGTGGGGGCAAACCTGGTGAATGGAGGGTAATCGATCACATGCAGGCTTGGTGCCTAGGTTGATCATTGGAGTTGCCCGCGTAATTAACGCGAAAATGAAGAAACCTCTCTCTCTCTCTCTCTCTCTCTCTCTCTCTCTCTCTCTCTCTCTCTCTCTCTCTCACGCGCACATACACACAGCACGCGAGCACACGCACACAAGGTTCTATAGAAACCACGTCGTCCTTGCTTATTTGCACAGTTTCAACTTGCACGCTTCTCTCTCCCTCTCTCTCTTTCACGCATGCAGCACATACGCTTACACACACACAATATTCTAAAGGAAAAGTGCATGCCATCCAGGCTGATATGCAAATACACTTTCAACTTGCATCTCTCTTTCTCTCTGGCACAATGTAGCTTATAAGCATTTATACTTGCAGTTTTCATTGTGTGTGTGTGCTCTTGTATTTCTTTTCTTTTTTGATCGGTGCTTCTGTTTACCGTTTTCAGGTATTCTCCATACTCAACCGATTACAGTTATCTCTCGGTCAGTATATTTTAAATTACTCATATGTCTAAATGCTATTCTTTTAGACTATCTCGTCCTTGTGAATAATCAATGAACTACTACCAAACACCCGTCTCTCTCTCTCTCAAACACATGCAAGCACACACACTCACAGTCGACGACGCCCACATCATGGCCAGTCGAGACGGCCCCAAAATACCAAAAGAAATTCTATGTTTTGGGGTTTTCCCACTTCCCAGTTGGCCAAGTACTACATATTGATATGTCACCAACTGGGGCTCCGCTTGTCTGGTAGGATCTGCTAGAGTTTACGTCACATTGGGACGTTGCAAGTTCGAATCCCAATGGTATCATTGTATAACTGGCAGGGGTGGGTCTATCCCCAGCTTGCCTATAAAAAAAAAGTACTACATATGTCCCAAATGAAAGTTTAAGTAGTAGTTAAATTTGTGCATTCGATAGTATCTGTTGTTTTTTTCCCGATTACTAGTTTTACTAGTTTGGCGATGTGGAATAATAATGAATTTATCCCGAAAAATAATGAGATGAAGCATGCAACGTACGTCCCACTTCATCCTATTTTATGAGCATGAAGCGTTAAAAATCATGGATCGGTACTGGGCAAATGGTTTACCCCATAATATATATTTCATACTATATATTCATGATAAATAGGAATATTATATATAATCCTCTATTTTTATTATAACACCAATATAACAAAAGGCATTTATGAAAAACAAAAGCAAGGATATTACCAGTCTTTTATATTTTTTAAAAATTTTATGGCATTTATGAGTAATTGGCAGAATGAAAAGGGTTTAATTAGTGATTGTAATTAAGGGTTGGTTAATTGTTGTATAATGCAGAGTTACTACAATGTGTATGGAGGGGCAGGTGCCCAATACCCGGCCGTTTATGGTGGGGCAGCTGGAATTGTGGCCGGGGCAGCCTTCTACCCCTACTTCCAGATCGGGCAGGGCACTGCTAGTGGCTATGGTCATGGACAAGGGTACGGGCAGTTCCCCAACCTCCTCCACTACTCTGCGGGCAGCTCTGGGGGCCTGCCGGGTTATGCGCACCAGCACTACGGTGGGACTCTTTCTGTTGCTGCCCCACACACACCACCAACAGGTTCTCTCTCTCTCTCTCTCTCTCTCTCTCTCTCTCTCTCTCTCTCTCTCAACACATACACCCACTCACCCAAACACATGGAAAACATTGGCTCACGACTCATGATTGACATACTTGCACGCACGTAACCATGACAAGTGCATCCATACAGCTGGATCTAAACGTGTGAGTTGTTAACACTCTAACAACGTTAGTGGTATGCACGCCTATCCGTATATATATATATATATATATATATATATATATATATATATATATATATATATATATATATATATATATATATATATATATATACACGGAGAGAGAGAGAGAGGGTGTTGCGTGTTCTCCCCCCACGTACACAGCCATACATCCCGCAGGCTGGTGTACGGCACCCCCTACGTCCGACTGAGCACCACGCGGTGCTTAGTTGGGACCTCAAACACGCGCATTGTAGCTTGCGTGATCGGGGGTGCACATATAACATGCCCGGGCAGGTGCTTAATGGGTTTTTCTGCTCTTTAGGTATTTTTTGCAGGACCCCATATATGTGTTGGGCATGGTCGATTTACGAGGAATATACACCTAGATCATGTGTTTTCAATGAAAAAAATGATATTTAAAGCCTTCAAAATACATCAAGATTTTAGACCGTTGATAAGTTGATCCATATAAATTCAAGTACATAGATCACATATGTAAGGTCGGAATTTAAAAATAAAACAAAAAAACTAAAACCTACTCTCTACTCGCTCTCTTTATATATATATACAAGAGTATCTTCCGACTAGTCTCTGCCACTGACTCTGATCAGCAGACCTTACATTTATATTATGCAATATCTGTAAGGGCTTTAGCTGTGTTAAAGACCCCCACCAAAGGTCGTTACTCCCATCTCTCTCTCTCCATATATATATATATATATTTATTTGTCTCAGACCGAGCCTTCAGAGTGGAGCAGTAGCAGTGCAGAGCTCTATGGAGTAGAAAATGCATCGAGTACAGGAACGCGCAACATGCGTTTGCTCGATCGATGATGTGAGCACATGATAAGCAACAGTATCGTCATTAGTGCATCACTGTATGGCAGCACAGACGTAGAGCGTTGTTTGATTAAGAAGTGTCAGTGGATCAGAGGATGTTGCCTTTGGAGATTTGGTTAAGGACCTCTCAACTTGCAAGAGTTTCTCACGCGTAGTGGTTGGATGCACGGAGGTGCGTGTGGGTTAGGGCTAATTTTCTTAAAGATCACCTTAGGTGGTTTCAATCGAGTATGGTGACTAGGAGCTAGGTGAGTGAATGCCTAGGTGCCAACGAATGAGTCTAGATGGTGTTCTTCACTATGGTGTTCAATCATCAACTGGTCTTCGGACTGTGTGCCCTAAGGTTTTATTCTTTTAGTGGTGAGTTTTTCCTGTGTCATGCATATGGAGTCACAATACGCTTCATGGTACGCAAGGCTAAGGCATGTTTATCCTCCTTTTAGAAGTGATAGCTGGTATGGGATGGCTATGCACTAAGCGATATGGACTAGATGGAATTCGCATTTAAAGATGCGCTTGATCAGGTTCTGCTAGGCAGCTGCATACGAGGTGGTGCACAAGGCCAATGAAAATGATTTAACACATGGAAAAGTGTTAGTGTGCGGCCTTTGGCCATTAGGCTGGCCAAACTGGGCAGTCTGGTGCGATCTGGGTTTGCAAAAAATTCTATACCCGTAACAAATTGGCATCAGAGAAGAAAGATTCACAGAGACCTTGTTGTTCATTATGTGCGACACTGAATAGGCCAATAATGATTTATCTTGGTTACACAATTTTGCGCAGCTGAAGTATGGTTGACCAAGTACAAAAGCAAGATGTTGGCAGGTTGGTATAGGTCATCTTGTCAATGATAAGCAGAAGTGTAAGGTTGTTGTTTAGTTGGTTAAAAGAACATGGATAAGCCAAAGATTTCTCATAGTTGTGTATTAGGCTCGTAGGTGGAGCATGACGTTTGCCTTGTGCATATAGAGAATAGACGTTGGATTCAGCTGGATGGATTTGCACATTTGGATATAGGAGACTCAATAAAACTTATAGATTTTCTCTCAAGTTGTGGGCTAGCGGAGTGCCCATGTTGAGCAAAATGTTCATTGTTTCAATCCCTTGAGTTGGCAGTTCTTCTGTAGATTGTGTGTGCAAAAAAAGTTATTGTTCTTGGTTCATCGGTTTGATTCTTGCAGAAATATTTTGCTGGCTCTGAATCAGAGTTGCAGCGTGTTGGCTTCGGATGAGAGTTGTAGTGTTGGTTCGTGTTGTCCTTTTTGTGGATGAGTGCCCAGGAAGATACTTTGAAGGACCACTTTGGGGTGTTACGCAAGTAGGAATCCCCCACTTGAGGACTAGTTTGGACCGTTGAAAAATTACAAGTTGGTGCCTAAGGGAGTTGATATTCTTGCGGCATGCATTGGTGGTTGTCTTTCTCTACAAGGACCACGAAGGGCTTGGAACTGCTCTTGCTGGGGTTGGAAGGCACCCCAATCATGAGCATGAAGACGACAAGCTTGTCGTGAGGGCGAGGATGACCCGCATGTGTATGGGACTGCACTGGGTTCCACGAGCAAATGATGCTCGATGTTGATGAAGCGGAAGACTGTTGTCTAAGTGATCAAAGGCGCGTTAAGGAATGGGACTTGTCATATTAAAGGTTGTGACGATGGTGAATAAAGCCAGAACAAGTTGAGTAGAGTGAAGGAAAAAATATACCAAAGATAATTACAAAGGGAAACTGGCATATTGATGTCAGTTTTTATAAAATGATTCTTAATTGAAAACAACATGAAAGCCAGAAACCAAAAATAAAAACCGACTCGCAGGAGTGGTGGAGTCCGGGTCGATCTCAGGGAACGGGGGATACTTGTATTCAAACACGCAACTAAAATACGCTTTATTGACAAAAATAGAAAAGTACGAGAAAATAAACTACTTAACTATTACATCAATATTACCCTATGCAGAGGGTTTAAACTGGTTTTATTACAAACCTAAGATTAAGTGAAAATTAAATTCCTAATTCTAAAAGAAAAAAAAAACAAAAATATCTTCTATGCTCACACCTTGTGTCACGTATCAGAGGCGTGCCACCACGTATCGCTTGCTCGCTTGTCTCCACTCCACGCTTTCCTACAAGATACAAAAGCAAAACACGCAGCAGGAACGAGAAATCTATGATAGAAATCAAACAAAAATATAATAAAAAATCACAAAAACATTAATGAATAACATAAACTAACTATAATACTAATTGTAACTACTACACTAAAAGAAGGATTAGTAAAATAGACTATCTAATAAGAATTCAAGAAATAATTCAAGAAAGCAAGAAATCAAGAAATTACTAACTCGAAAGAACAAGAAAGCACTCAACTGAATATAGTTACCTAATTAATTAACTCAAATCTATAGTAATCGGCTAATCTGAGTTAAACAAAATTCATTATTAGACACATGCAAGATTAAAACGACTAACTAATTTAATTACCAAAATTTGAATTGAAACTAACCGAACAACTAGATCTAAGCCACTTAATTAAATGCTGGAAATAATAACTAACTATTTAATAAAGACTAACTTAACCAAGTAATGATTAATACTATTGACATCTAATGCAAGAAGAATACAACATGCTAACCTAACCTATCTAATATATTATAATCAACTAACCTATATACTACGTTGACTAACTCAAAAGCATTGAAATTAACTAAACGTGACATGAAAGGATTCTAATCTAATTGAAATTCAGGAAAATGACATGAAGCAATAAACTAATGTTGGTCATATTTACCTAAATAAACTAGTGAATCAAAAACAAGAACTCGTATGGAACTATACTACGTAATCTTATGTTAACCACTATGTCGATCACATAAATTGCTTAATCACTATTATCCTACTAACCTGTTCAAAACAACCGAATCAACTTGTTGAATTCAACTTACCTGCTAACACTAAATACCAAAGATCTGATTGCAGATTTATTACATTTAACTTATAAGAAGCAAAATAACCAAGAGCAAGAACACAAGTTAAACAAAAAGAATTCTATTTCTAAATCAATATACGTGAAACAATACTTACCTGACCCAAGTACCTAAACCAGACTTATATGTTTTACCTTTTATATTATATCCACTGAACTAGTTGTGTAGCCTATGCACTAATGACAAAACGAAAAAAAAAAACAAAAGACATTGTTGTAAAGAAACTAATAAAAACTATAAACGTTGCTCGAAAGAAATACTCAATGCTATGCTATCACTTGATCTGCTATTGAAATAAAAAAAAAATTGGACTGAGAACTAATATTAATTAATCTAATTGACTGAGAAATGAGAACAATCAGACTGTAATCTAAACAAACATATACTTGACTAAAAGAAAGTGTAACAACTAAAAGAGAGAAAACACAGATGCAAATGATATGTGATGCTGAACAAGAAACATGATGAACAGAATAAAAAAAAATAGACAGATGCCAAAATAAAAAATGCCAACAATGAAAATGCACAGAAATGAGCAGATGCGATGAAGAACAAAATGAAACAATTAACCAAAATGCGCAAAAAGAAAAAAAAATTAAAACAGAGAATGAAAATACGATGTTGATGCTATGAAACAAAGGGAAACTGAAACACAGCAGAACAGAGAATGTAAATGCAGAGTGAAATAGAGGAAAAAAATGTAAAATGCAACAGTCAAAAATACAAAAATGAAAAATCAAAACACGCAAGAATCAAATAATCGACAAATATAATTTTTTTCATTTAATCAATTCAGCATCTAATCTAACGAGAAACAAAAGGGAGAAGAGAGAAGGGCCTTACCGAATTGCTTGAGGGGTTGAGAGGAGAGAGAATCGTCTCTCCCCGGCGTTGACGTTCCCGTTGTAGAAGCACCCCACCGGTGAGAAAGAGGGGTTGAGAAGAGAAGAAGAGTAAGAAGGGAGAAGGGGATAAGAAGGACCGGTGGGAAAGAAGGGTTGAGAGAGAAGAGGGGAGCCGTCTCTTCCAAAGGGAGGACTCCCTCTTCTTCCTCTACATGAGGTTTTTAAAAGGGGGCATTAGGTTATTTTTTATTTATTTTAAAACACACATCTTAATTCTACGAAATTTCAAAAGAAGGCTTGTGCTAAAAAGATGTTCACTAAAACTCATTCTTACATTGTTTACTAAACTACTAAAAACTCTAGCAAATATGAATGTGATTCTTTATTTTTCGAACTTAAACTAATTGAAGTCTAAACTACTCAAACTCTAATCTCAACAAAAGAGGAAAATACGAATGAATTTTTTTTTCTAAACTACTAAAATCCTAAAGAGTGAAATATGACTTGAAATTCATGATTTTTTGATATTTTTCTTTTTCGCTCGGTTTCTTGAAACTAGTGATAAAATTGGGAATTCAATGCACTTTTCTACTGGATCATGCACAAGTTAAATGATTTAAATGCTAAAATAAATGCATGATCACATATCAGTTCAGACTGTGTTCTTACTTACACCGACATTGTCGAGGATGACAATGGTTTGGGTGGAGGAGAATGTCCCAGACCGAGCCTTCAGAATGGGCAGTGGCAGTGCGAAGCTCTACGGAGTAGAAAATGCATAGAATGCAGGAACGTGCGGCATGCGTTGGCTTGATCGGTGATGTGCGATGATAGTACAGAATGCGATAAGCAACGATATCGTCGTTAGTGCATCACTGTGTGGCGACACTGACGTAGAGCATTGTTTGATTAAGCAGTGCCACTGGATCAGAAGATGTTGCCTTTGGAGATTTGGTTAAAGACCTTTCGACTTACAAGGGTTTCCCACATGTAGCAGTTGGACGCACGAAGGTGCATGTGGGTTAGGGCTAATTCCCTAGGGATCACCTTATGTGGTTTCAACCGAGTATGGTGACTCGGGGCTAGGCGAGTGAATACCTAGGCGTCGACGAATGAGTCTGGGTGGTACTCTTCGCTATGGTGTTCAATCATCAACTGGTGTTCATACTATATACCTTAAGGTCTTATTCCTTCAATGGAGAGGTTTTTCTGTGTCGTGTGCATGGAGCCGCAATACACTTCATGATACGCAAGGCTAAGGCAAGTTTGTACTCCTTTCGAAAGTGATAGCTGGTATGAGCTATGCAATAAGCGGCATGAACTAGATGGAATCCATATTTGAAGCTGCGCACGAGGTGGTGCGCAGGGCCAGTGAAAATGATTCAGCCCATGCAAAAGTGTTGGTGCACGGCCTTTGACCGTTAGGTTGATGCGTCGCGGGTTTGCAAAAAATTCTATGCCGGTGAGAGCCATTACATACAAATGTCTATTTTTTCATTCTAAAAAGTTTTTTTGTTGTTTTCATGAAACTAACATTAAAGATGTGATCTCCATGCTAAGGCTTCAAAAATCAAAAGCTGGGTCATAAAATCATTTTTTTTTATTGAGAAAAAACATGATTCAAAAGCTGGTTTCCTCTATTTTGAACATGCTAAATCCATTTGTGTGGTTGGATTGGATCAAAACAACCTGCGCCATAGAGATCTAGAGGCATTTTCTATGTAATGGCACCATTACTAAAATATATATGTGTGTGTGCACGCACTATTGCTTAATGGCACCGTTACTAAAACATTACCCAAGAACTAGCCGATGTATTCTACTTTATGATTATCTCCTTAAGTTATCTAATTGTTTCATTAGGCTAGGGCAACAAGCTTTTTTTTTAAAGGCAAGCTGGGGTTCGGCAGACCCCTACCAGATATCTCTTAAGCCCCATGTGGCAGAGGGATTCGAACCTGGGCCTTCAGCTTGGCACAGGATCCCACTTACCACATAGGATACCACTTCGGTGGTGAGGGCAACACTTGTTTCGTAAAGAAATGGTTGCGATCCTTGAATGTATTCACCGGGTCTGAACCTGCCCAGCAAATTAGGTTATACTTAGCTGACGGCCTTCAGATCTACGATGGATTGAGATAGGAGTGTCTAAAATTTGGACTTCGATACATGAGTTTAATATAGGTGATATTTGCCAAAGTCCATGGTTAGGGCTCCAGAGATAAGAGTGCATTTGAATTCCTCGGATCTCCGATCCAATGATCAGATTCAGTGTGATGCCCACACTAAGGGGGTTGTTTGAGTGTCACGGAAAATTTGGGTTTTCCGCAGAAACGCATCAACGGATGTGCATTTTTGCAGAGCTCACAATGCCAAAACAAACATGGCATCAAGAAAACGCCTCAACGGACGCTGGAGCCTCTTTTTTTTCACAAAAACGGTTCCCGTGGGGAGGGGGTCCGATTCAGTTTCCGGGGCAGAGGTGGTGCTGCGGCACCCTATTCCGTGACACAAGCAAACGCCCCTAAGTCCATACTACTCAAATGCTGAATCTCACATGCTCAGTATTTGTAACTGACACAATCAAATGCCGTTCATCCTTGCGACTAATGGCATCCAAAATACCATGGCTGAGCTGTGTTTTCAGCGGTTCATTTTGCAAACTCTAGATGCCGTTCGTCTAGGGCATCAACGGCTCTGAAAAAAAGTGTGACCCATCTAAGAGATGCTTAATGGAATTTGGATCACCGGGTAGCGTCAGAGGTCGCCCTGACCCCAACCGCATTATTTTTCGAGGATCTGAGATTCATTTTCTTAACGTGGAATCACGGATTTTTGGCCCGACCCGAGTGAAGTCAAGCTAGTCATGTGAATCTCAAATCCTGAGTCCGCAGTCAAACAAACCAGAAGAAAAGCATATACCCATAAGCTGATCCACCAATGAGAGAAGAGCGCGTGTCCGCGGGCCCCAAATAGAAGTGGGACCCACAGTTAGCACGCTTTCATGGGATTGGTGGAGCATCCCTGAGCTTTTTCTCTTTGTCTTCGGGTGCAACAGATGTGTTGTCATCTATATGCATTTCCAGCATTTTGATAATTGAGAGAGTTGAGAGTTGGTTTCTAAGGTCTTAACAAAGGCCAAATCCTGTCTGCCTGAATTGATGGGGGCTACCATTACGAGAGGGGTGAGTGAGTGACCTGCCTTTAAAG